>NC_082640.1:97868808-99162016 GCF_028023285.1 Balaenoptera ricei | reverse complement strand
TCCCAGAATTCCAGACCCCCTTTCCTTGGTCTAGTCGCTTCTCCACAATTTAGTGTCCTTTGTTAAAATGGTATAATGGCCCAGGGTCTAACCACCAATTTGTGTTTTCAATTCTTTCTAGGAAGCTCCCATACATAATTAAAAACATAAGAAAATTGGTATGCTTTTTCTTCTATTAATCTGCCTGATGTCAGTTTAATCATAGACCTCAGGAAAACATAAGAGGACCAGGGGAACGTTCTTTTCCCCTCCCTACAAGGCCCATGATGCACAGGCAGTGGACGTGAGGTACACATTGAGGTACATAGGATTCAGCAGGCACACTCCTGGGCATATGACCTAAGAAGACAGAATTAGAAAGACACAGGCAGGCAAAACTGCACTGCAGCATTATTGCAATAGCCAAGACATGGAAGCTAGCAAAAACTACATCAACAGATGAATGGAAAAGAAGAACTGGTATATGTACTGGTGCAATATTAGCCCAGGAAAAAAATGGAACAATGCCGGCTGCAGCACCATAGATGAGTCCAGAGGTAATCACAACTTGAAGTAAGTCAGAAAGCGAAGGACACATATCCTATGATATCACTTATTGGTGTTACCTAAAAACGGATACCAATGAAGATTTTTCAGAGAGAAAGGCAATCATACATTCAATCAACAAACGCATGGTTAACCAGATGGAAAGGTGTGAGGATCGGATAAATTAGGATATTGGGATAAACAGAGATATACCAACACATGGGAAATATATAAGCACCAAAGACCTACGGAACACCGAGAGAAGACTACTCAACATTGTGTCATAACCCACATGGGAAATGGATCCGAAGATGAATAGATATATGTATATGTGTAAAACAATGACACCTTGCACACCTAGCAGAAACAAAACATTGTAATCAAATTTGCTGTGATAACAAATAAAAATTAAATTAAGAAAGCCAACAAGAAGTAATGAGACATAAACTTATGGAGGTTTTTGCTGGCACATTCCATTCTAATTTACAAGTTGGAACGTTACACCCAGGAAGGCTCTTTGGCCCTAGTTAACCAGATTTGGGAATGGAGAACTGCCACAGCCTTGTGACCGTCTCCTGCAAAAGCAGATTTAAACACAGTGCTAAGGGTCACTTAATATTCACAAGAATTGCAGCTCTGTAAATGACACCGGCCCTCAAAAAATATCCTGGGTTCAAATATCGACGAAAAAATTCAAAAGAGGGCAACCTTTCAAGAAGACAATTTCAAGAGGCATATTTAACTTACATATTTTTTTCGTTCTATTTTTTGTTTGTTTGTTTAACCATAAAGGCCATGGAAAAAGCTCAACGTCAGGAATTTATAAAGATATGCAAATGCAACCTACTAAAACATATGACCCTGCAAGCCCACTCCTTGGCCTATAACCTAGGGAGACAGAAATATAAAGACACAGGCAGGCAAAACTGCACTTCGGCAGTATTAAAATAGCCAAGACATGGAAAAAAACAAAAAGTCCATCAAGAGACGAATGGACACAGAAGAACTGGTATGGGTACACATGGAATAGGAGTCACGAAAAAAAAATGAAACAATGCAGTTTGCGGAACCATAGATGAGTCTGGAGGTAATCACACAACTTGCAGTAAGTCAGAAGGCGAAAGACACATAGCCTATTGTGTCAATTATAGGTGTTACCTAAAAATTGATAGCAATGAAGGTATTTCCACAGAGAAAGGCAATCACAGATTTCTTAAACAAACTTTTGGATAACCAATTGGAAAGTTGTGAAGATTGGCTACATTAGGATATTGGGGTTAACAGAGATATACAAACACAGGTGAAATACATAATCACCAAAGACCTACGGAATTCCAAGAGAAGACTACTCAACACTGTGTCATAACCTCCATTGGGTAGGGATCCGAAGATGAATAGATATATGTATATGTGTAAGAAAACCACATCTTGCACACCTAGAACAAACAAAACATTGTAATCAAATTGGCTGTGATAACAAATAAAATTTAAATTTAAAAAAACGGACAAGACGTAATGAGACAAACGTATGGGGGTTTTTCCTGGCACATTCCATTCTAATTTACAACCTAGGAACAGGACTTCCAGGAAGGCTCTGTTGCGCTAGTAACCAGATTTGGGCATGGAGAAATGCTGCAGCCTTATGACCGTATCCTGCAACAGCAGCTGTTAACCCAGGGATAATGGTCACTTAATATTCACAATAATTGCAGACCCGTAAATGACACCTGCCATCAAAATAAAATCCTGGGACCGAAAATAGACCAAGAAATTCAAAACAGGGCAACATTTCAACACGACAATTTCAAAAGGTATATTTTACTCACACTTTTTTTCTTTTGTTTTTAAACAACAACAACAAAAAAGGCGTGGCAGAACGCTCAACATTAGGAATTATTAAAGACATGCAAATCCAGCCTACAAAAATGTATCCGAATGACCATCAGCAAAAATTCTGCAAACAATAAATGCCAAAGGGGTTGTGGAGAATTGCGTACCCTCAGCTCTAAGTGGGATGTAAACTGGTAAGAGCCATCAATGAAAACAGAATGGAGGAGCCTTCACAAGGTAAACACTGAGCTACGATTCAATCCAGCAGGCCCACTGCTGGGCCTATCACCTGAGAAGACGAGAATCAAAAAGACACAGGCTAGCAATCCTGCCTTGCAGCAAAATTTACCACAGCCAAGACTTGGAAGCAACCAAAATGTCCATCAACAGATGAATGCACAAAGAAGAAGTGGTCCATATACACAATGGAATATTACTCTGAGAAAAAATATAAATTAAATTTTATCAACAAACATAAGGAAGGAGACATAAGCTTTTGGAGGTTTATCCGGGCACATTCCACTCTAATGTAAAACCGAGAAACACAACTTTCAGGAAGATTCTCTTTCCCTAGTAACCAGAGTGTGTAATGTAGAAATGCTACCGCCCTGTGGCTGTTCCCCACAACAGCAGCTTTAAAAGCTGTGCTAATGCTCACTTCATATTCACAAGAACTGCGGGGCGGCAAATGACACCTGCCGTCTAAATGCCTTTTTTTGTTTGTTTTAATGTCTTGAGGGAGGTAATCGCCAAAAAAATTCAAAATGTGGCACATACTACATGAAAACAATTTGAATATGTAAGTTTTACTCTTTAAAAAGAAAGAAAAAGCATATGGCTAATATCTCAATATAAGGAATTATTAGACGCATGCAAATTCAACCACAAAAAGGTATCAGCGCATTCCAGTGAGAATGACCATCAGCAAAAAAACTACAAACAATAAATGCCGAAGGGGTTGTGGAGAAATGCATACTCTCAACTTTAAGTGGGATGTAAACTGGTAACAGCCACTAATAAAAACAGAAAAAGGTGTCTTTAAAAGGTAAATTTTGAGCTACCATATGATTCAGCGGGCCCAATCCTGGGCCTGTGATCTAGGAAGACAGAATTGAATGACACAGGCAGGCAATAGTGCACTGTAGCAGTATTACAATAGACAAGACACGAAAACAACCAAAAAGTCCTTCAAAAGATGAATGGCCAAAGAAGAACTGGTACATGTACAGATGGAATATTAGCCAAGGAAAAAACGGAAACAACATCGTTTGCAGCACCACAGATGAGTCTACAGGTACTCACACAACTTGAAGTAACTCAGAAAGCGAAAGACACGTATCCTATGGTATCACTTATAGGTGTTACCTAAAAATTGATACCCGTGAAGATATTTCCACGAAGAAAGGCAATCACAGATTCATTAAAGAAACTTATGGTTAACCAAATGAAAAGGTGTGAGGATTGGATACATTAGAATACTGGGGTTAACAAAGATATACAAACACATGTGAAATATATAATCGCCAAAGACCTACGGAATTCCAAGAGAAGACTACTCAACATTGTGTCATAACCCACAGGGGAAATGGATCCGAAGATAAATAGATATATGTATAAAAGAACCACATCTTCCACACCTAGAACAAATGAAACATTGTAATCAGATCTGTTGTTACAAAAACTACAACTAAACATTAAAGTAAAAAAATGAACAAGAAGTAATGAGACAAACTTATGGGGGTTTTAACTGGCACATTCCATTCTACTTTACAACCTAGGAACCCTACTTCCAGGAAGGTTCTGAACACTCTGTATTAATTTATATGGGAAGAGGACCTGTACCTAAATATATATATATATATAATGTTCAAATGAACTAGATTGTGTACACCTAGAATAAATAATATTCTAATCATTACCCTGATTAAAAAAATTAAAACAACAAAGAAGATGTACTCAGACATAAATTGATGGGGTTTTTTCCTTGCCCATTCCATTCGAATTTACAACCTAGGAACACGACCTCCAGGAAAGCTCTGCTGCCCTAGTAATCCAGTTTGGGAATGGAGAAACGCTGCTGCCGTGTGGCCGTTTCCCACAACAGCAGCTTTCAACCCAGTGTAATGGTCACTAAATAGTAACAACAATTGCAAGCCTGTAAGTGACACACGCCCTCAAAAAAAATCCTGGCGTCGAAAATCGACCAAAAAATTCAAGAGAGGGCAAGGTTTCAAGAAGACAATTTCAAGAGGTATACTTAACTCACATTTTCTCTTTTCTTTTTTTTTTGTTTAACAAAAAAGACCATGGGAAAAGCTCACCATCAGGAACTAATAAAGACACGCAAATCCAATCTACAAAAACTTTTACCAGACCACAGTCAGAATGATCATCAGCAAAAAATCTCTAAACAATAAATAATCAAGGGGTTTTAGAGAACTGAGTACCCTCTAGCTGCTGGTGGGATGTCAAATGGTAACAGGCAGTAGTGAGAAAAGA
Source organism: Balaenoptera ricei (assembly GCF_028023285.1). NCBI lineage: Eukaryota > Metazoa > Chordata > Mammalia > Artiodactyla > Balaenopteridae > Balaenoptera > Balaenoptera ricei. The sequence continues at coordinate 99,157,162 of NC_082640.1, read as the reverse complement.
AAGGAGGTGCGTTTAAAGGTAAAAATTGAGCTCCCATATGATCTGGTGGGCCCATTACGGGCCCTATCACCTGAGAAGACCAGAATCAAAAGACACAGGCTGACAATCCTACACTGCAGCACTATTTCCCCTAGCCAAGACTTGGAACAACCAAAATGTCCATCAGCAGATGAATCCACAAGGAAGAAGCAGTCCATGTACACACAGGAATATTATTCCGATTAAAAAATATAAATTAAATATAAAAAACAAACCTAAGGAAGGAGACATAAGCTTTGGGGGTGTATCCGTGCACAATCCACTCGAATTTACAACCAAGGAACACTACTTCATAAAGGTACTGTTTCCCTGGTAACCAGAGGGGGGAATGTAGATATGCTGCCGCCCTGTGGCCGTGTGCCGCAACAGCAGCTTTAAAAGCTATGCTAAAGGTCACTTCATATTCAAAAGGACTGCAGGGCTATAAATGACACCTGCCAACACAATGGGTTGAGGGAGGTAATGGCCAAAATATTCAAAATATGGCACCTACTTCAACAAATCATTTGAATAGGTAAGCTGGACTCACTCTTTAAAAAACAAAAAGTATAAGTACATGCCTATAAGCTCAATATAAGGAATTATAAGACATATGCAAATCCAGCCACAAAAAGGTATCAGCTCACATGGGTCAGAATGACCATCATCAAAAATTCTGCAAGCCATAAATGCTGAAGGGGCTGCGGAGAAATGCGTACCCTCATCTTTGGGTGGGACTAAACTGGTAAGAGAAAATCATGTAAACCGAATGGAGGTGCCTTTAAGAGGTACACATTGAGGTACCATAGGATTCAGCAGGCACACTCCTGGGCATATGACCTAAGAAGACAGAATTAGAAAGACACAGGCAGGCAAAACTGCACTGCAGCATTATTGCAATAGCCAAGACATGGAAGCTAGCAAAAACTACATCAACAGATGAATGGAAAAGAAGAACTGGTATATGTACTGGTGCAATATTAGCCCAGGAAAAAAATGGAACAATGCCGGCTGCAGCACCATAGATGAGTCCAGAGGTAATCACAACTTGAAGTAAGTCAGAAAGCGAAGGACACATATCCTATGATATCACTTATTGGTGTTACCTAAAAACGGATACCAATGAAGATTTTTCAGAGAGAAAGGCAATCATACATTCAATCAACAAACGCATGGTTAACCAGATGGAAAGGTGTGAGGATCGGATAAATTAGGATATTGGGATAAACAGAGATATACCAACACATGGGAAATATATAAGCACCAAAGACCTACGGAACACCGAGAGAAGACTACTCAACATTGTGTCATAACCCACATGGGAAATGGATCCGAAGATGAATAGATATATGTATATGTGTAAAACAATGACACCTTGCACACCTAGCAGAAACAAAACATTGTAATCAAATTTGCTGTGATAACAAATAAAAATTAAATTAAGAAAGCCAACAAGAAGTAATGAGACATAAACTTATGGAGGTTTTTGCTGGCACATTCCATTCTAATTTACAAGTTGGAACGTTACACCCAGGAAGGCTCTTTGGCCCTAGTTAACCAGATTTGGGAATGGAGAACTGCCACAGCCTTGTGACCGTCTCCTGCAAAAGCAGATTTAAACACAGTGCTAAGGGTCACTTAATATTCACAAGAATTGCAGCTCTGTAAATGACACCGGCCCTCAAAAAATATCCTGGGTTCAAATATCGACGAAAAAATTCAAAAGAGGGCAACCTTTCAAGAAGACAATTTCAAGAGGCATATTTAACTTACATATTTTTTTCGTTCTATTTTTTGTTTGTTTGTTTAACCATAAAGGCCATGGAAAAAGCTCAACGTCAGGAATTTATAAAGATATGCAAATGCAACCTACTAAAACATATGACCCTGCAAGCCCACTCCTTGGCCTATAACCTAGGGAGACAGAAATATAAAGACACAGGCAGGCAAAACTGCACTTCGGCAGTATTAAAATAGCCAAGACATGGAAAAAAACAAAAAGTCCATCAAGAGACGAATGGACACAGAAGAACTGGTATGGGTACACATGGAATAGGAGTCACGAAAAAAAAATGAAACAATGCAGTTTGCGGAACCATAGATGAGTCTGGAGGTAATCACACAACTTGCAGTAAGTCAGAAGGCGAAAGACACATAGCCTATTGTGTCAATTATAGGTGTTACCTAAAAATTGATAGCAATGAAGGTATTTCCACAGAGAAAGGCAATCACAGATTTCTTAAACAAACTTTTGGATAACCAATTGGAAAGTTGTGAAGATTGGCTACATTAGGATATTGGGGTTAACAGAGATATACAAACACAGGTGAAATACATAATCACCAAAGACCTACGGAATTCCAAGAGAAGACTACTCAACACTGTGTCATAACCTCCATTGGGTAGGGATCCGAAGATGAATAGATATATGTATATGTGTAAGAAAACCACATCTTGCACACCTAGAACAAACAAAACATTGTAATCAAATTGGCTGTGATAACAAATAAAATTTAAATTTAAAAAAACGGACAAGACGTAATGAGACAAACGTATGGGGGTTTTTCCTGGCACATTCCATTCTAATTTACAACCTAGGAACAGGACTTCCAGGAAGGCTCTGTTGCGCTAGTAACCAGATTTGGGCATGGAGAAATGCTGCAGCCTTATGACCGTATCCTGCAACAGCAGCTGTTAACCCAGGGATAATGGTCACTTAATATTCACAATAATTGCAGACCCGTAAATGACACCTGCCATCAAAATAAAATCCTGGGACCGAAAATAGACCAAGAAATTCAAAACAGGGCAACATTTCAACACGACAATTTCAAAAGGTATATTTTACTCACACTTTTTTTCTTTTGTTTTTAAACAACAACAACAAAAAAGGCGTGGCAGAACGCTCAACATTAGGAATTATTAAAGACATGCAAATCCAGCCTACAAAAATGTATCCGAATGACCATCAGCAAAAATTCTGCAAACAATAAATGCCAAAGGGGTTGTGGAGAATTGCGTACCCTCAGCTCTAAGTGGGATGTAAACTGGTAAGAGCCATCAATGAAAACAGAATGGAGGAGCCTTCACAAGGTAAACACTGAGCTACGATTCAATCCAGCAGGCCCACTGCTGGGCCTATCACCTGAGAAGACGAGAATCAAAAAGACACAGGCTAGCAATCCTGCCTTGCAGCAAAATTTACCACAGCCAAGACTTGGAAGCAACCAAAATGTCCATCAACAGATGAATGCACAAAGAAGAAGTGGTCCATATACACAATGGAATATTACTCTGAGAAAAAATATAAATTAAATTTTATCAACAAACATAAGGAAGGAGACATAAGCTTTTGGAGGTTTATCCGGGCACATTCCACTCTAATGTAAAACCGAGAAACACAACTTTCAGGAAGATTCTCTTTCCCTAGTAACCAGAGTGTGTAATGTAGAAATGCTACCGCCCTGTGGCTGTTCCCCACAACAGCAGCTTTAAAAGCTGTGCTAATGCTCACTTCATATTCACAAGAACTGCGGGGCGGCAAATGACACCTGCCGTCTAAATGCCTTTTTTTGTTTGTTTTAATGTCTTGAGGGAGGTAATCGCCAAAAAAATTCAAAATGTGGCACATACTACATGAAAACAATTTGAATATGTAAGTTTTACTCTTTAAAAAGAAAGAAAAAGCATATGGCTAATATCTCAATATAAGGAATTATTAGACGCATGCAAATTCAACCACAAAAAGGTATCAGCGCATTCCAGTGAGAATGACCATCAGCAAAAAAACTACAAACAATAAATGCCGAAGGGGTTGTGGAGAAATGCATACTCTCAACTTTAAGTGGGATGTAAACTGGTAACAGCCACTAATAAAAACAGAAAAAGGTGTCTTTAAAAGGTAAATTTTGAGCTACCATATGATTCAGCGGGCCCAATCCTGGGCCTGTGATCTAGGAAGACAGAATTGAATGACACAGGCAGGCAATAGTGCACTGTAGCAGTATTACAATAGACAAGACACGAAAACAACCAAAAAGTCCTTCAAAAGATGAATGGCCAAAGAAGAACTGGTACATGTACAGATGGAATATTAGCCAAGGAAAAAACGGAAACAACATCGTTTGCAGCACCACAGATGAGTCTACAGGTACTCACACAACTTGAAGTAACTCAGAAAGCGAAAGACACGTATCCTATGGTATCACTTATAGGTGTTACCTAAAAATTGATACCCGTGAAGATATTTCCACGAAGAAAGGCAATCACAGATTCATTAAAGAAACTTATGGTTAACCAAATGAAAAGGTGTGAGGATTGGATACATTAGAATACTGGGGTTAACAAAGATATACAAACACATGTGAAATATATAATCGCCAAAGACCTACGGAATTCCAAGAGAAGACTACTCAACATTGTGTCATAACCCACAGGGGAAATGGATCCGAAGATAAATAGATATATGTATAAAAGAACCACATCTTCCACACCTAGAACAAATGAAACATTGTAATCAGATCTGTTGTTACAAAAACTACAACTAAACATTAAAGTAAAAAAATGAACAAGAAGTAATGAGACAAACTTATGGGGGTTTTAACTGGCACATTCCATTCTACTTTACAACCTAGGAACCCTACTTCCAGGAAGGTTCTGAACACTCTGTATTAATTTATATGGGAAGAGGACCTGTACCTAAATATATATATATATATAATGTTCAAATGAACTAGATTGTGTACACCTAGAATAAATAATATTCTAATCATTACCCTGATTAAAAAAATTAAAACAACAAAGAAGATGTACTCAGACATAAATTGATGGGGTTTTTTCCTTGCCCATTCCATTCGAATTTACAACCTAGGAACACGACCTCCAGGAAAGCTCTGCTGCCCTAGTAATCCAGTTTGGGAATGGAGAAACGCTGCTGCCGTGTGGCCGTTTCCCACAACAGCAGCTTTCAACCCAGTGTAATGGTCACTAAATAGTAACAACAATTGCAAGCCTGTAAGTGACACACGCCCTCAAAAAAAATCCTGGCGTCGAAAATCGACCAAAAAATTCAAGAGAGGGCAAGGTTTCAAGAAGACAATTTCAAGAGGTATACTTAACTCACATTTTCTCTTTTCTTTTTTTTTTGTTTAACAAAAAAGACCATGGGAAAAGCTCACCATCAGGAACTAATAAAGACACGCAAATCCAATCTACAAAAACTTTTACCAGACCACAGTCAGAATGATCATCAGCAAAAAATCTCTAAACAATAAATAATCAAGGGGTTTTAGAGAACTGAGTACCCTCTAGCTGCTGGTGGGATGTCAAATGGTAACAGGCAGTAGTGAGAAAAGAAAGGAGGTGCGTTTAAAGGTAAAAATTGAGCTCCCATATGATCTGGTGGGCCCATTACGGGCCCTATCACCTGAGAAGACCAGAATCAAAAGACACAGGCTGACAATCCTACACTGCAGCACTATTTCCCCTAGCCAAGACTTGGAACAACCAAAATGTCCATCAGCAGATGAATCCACAAGGAAGAAGCAGTCCATGTACACACAGGAATATTATTCCGATTAAAAAATATAAATTAAATATAAAAAACAAACCTAAGGAAGGAGACATAAGCTTTGGGGGTGTATCCGTGCACAATCCACTCGAATTTACAACCAAGGAACACTACTTCATAAAGGTACTGTTTCCCTGGTAACCAGAGGGGGGAATGTAGATATGCTGCCGCCCTGTGGCCGTGTGCCGCAACAGCAGCTTTAAAAGCTATGCTAAAGGTCACTTCATATTCAAAAGGACTGCAGGGCTATAAATGACACCTGCCAACACAATGGGTTGAGGGAGGTAATGGCCAAAATATTCAAAATATGGCACCTACTTCAACAAATCATTTGAATAGGTAAGCTGGACTCACTCTTTAAAAAACAAAAAGTATAAGTACATGCCTATAAGCTCAATATAAGGAATTATAAGACATATGCAAATCCAGCCACAAAAAGGTATCAGCTCACATGGGTCAGAATGACCATCATCAAAAGTTCTGCAAGCCATAAATGCTGAAGGGGCTGCGGAGAAATGCGTACCCTCATCTTTGGGTGGGACTAAACTGGTAAGAGAAAATCATGTAAACCGAATGGAGGTGCCTTTAAGAGGTACACATCGAGGTACCATAGGATTCAGCAGGCACACTCCTGGGCATATGACCTAAGAAGACAGAATTAGAAAGACACAGGCAGGCAAAACTGCACTGCAGCATTATTGCAATAGCCAAGACATGGAAGCTAGCAAAAACTCCATCAACAGATGAATGGAAAAGAAGAACTGGTATATGTACTGGTGCAATATTAGCCCAGGAAAAAAATGGAACAATGCCGGCTGCAGCACCATAGATGAGTCCAGAGGTAATCACAACTTGAAGTAAGTCAGAAAGCGAAGGACACATATCCTATGATATCACTTATTGGTGTTACCTAAAAACGGATACCAATGAAGATTTTTCAGAGAGAAAGGCAATCATACATTCAATCAACAAACGCATGGTTAACCAAATGGAAAGGTGTGAGGATCGGATAAATTAGGATATTGGGATAAACAGAGATATACCAACACATGGGAAATATATAAGCACCAAAGACCTACGGAACACCGAGAGAAGACTACTCAACATTGTGTCATAACCCACATGGGAAATGGATCCGAAGATGAATAGATATATGTATATGTGTAAAACAATGACACCTTGCACACCTAGCAGAAACAAAACATTGTAATCAAATTTGCTGTGATAACAAATAAAAATTAAATTAAGAAAGCCAACAAGAAGTAATGAGACATAAACTTATGGAGGTTTTTGCTGGCACATTCCATTCTAATTTACAAGTTGGAACGTTACACCCAGGAAGGCTCTTTGGCCCTAGTTAACCAGATTTGGGAATGGAGAACTGCCACAGCCTTGTGACCGTCTCCTGCAAAAGCAGATTTAAACAGTGCTAAGGGTCACTTAATATTCACAAGAATTGCAGCTCTGTAAATGACACCGGCCCTCAAAAAATATCCTGGGTTCAAATATCGACGAAAAAATTCAAAAGAGGGCAACCTTTCAAGAAGACAATTTCAAGAGGCATATTTAACTTACATATTTTTTTCGTTCTATTTTTTGTTTGTTTGTTTAACCATAAAGGCCATGGAAAAAGCTCAACGTCAGGAATTTATAAAGATATGCAAATGCAACCTACTAAAACATATGACCCTGCAAGCCCACTCCTTGGCCTATAACCTAGGGAGACAGAAATATAAAGACACAGGCAGGCAAAACTGCACTTCGGCAGTATTAAAATAGCCAAGACATGGAAAAAAACAAAAAGTCCATCAAGAGACGAATGGACACAGAAGAACTGGTATGGGTACACATGGAATAGGAGTCACGAAAAAAAAATGAAACAATGCAGTTTGCGGAACCATAGATGAGTCTGGAGGTAATCACACAACTTGCAGTAAGTCAGAAGGCGAAAGACACATAGCCTATTGTGTCAATTATAGGTGTTACCTAAAAATTGATAGCAATGAAGGTATTTCCACAGAGAAAGGCAATCACAGATTTCTTAAACAAACTTTTGGATAACCAATTGGAAAGTTGTGAAGATTGGCTACATTAGGATATTGGGGTTAACAGAGATATACAAACACAGGTGAAATATATAATCACCAAAGACCTACGGAATTCCAAGAGAAGACTACTCAACACTGTGTCATAACCTCCATTGGGTAGGGATCCGAAGATGAATAGATATATGTATATGTGTAAGAAAACCACATCTTGCACACCTAGAACAAACAAAACATTGTAATCAAATTGGCTGTGATAACAAATAAAATTTAAATTTAAAAAAACGGACAAGACGTAATGAGACAAACGTATGGGGGTTTTTCCTGGCACATTCCATTCTAATTTACAACCCAGGAAGAGGACTTCCAGGAAGGCTCTGTTGCGCTAGTAACCAGATTTGGGCATGGAGAAATGCTGCAGCCTTGTGACCGTATCCTGCAACAGCAGCTGTTAACCCAGGGATAATGGTCACTTAATATTCACAATAATTGCAGACCCGTAAATGACACCTGCCATCAAAAAAAAATCCTGGGATCGAAAATAGACCAAGAAATTCAAAACAGGGCAACATTTCAACACGACAATTTCAAAAGGTATATTTTACTCACACTTTTTTTCTTTTGTTTTTAAACAACAACAACAAAAAAGGCGTGGCAGAACGCTCAACATTAGGAATTATTAAAGACATGCAAATCCAGCCTACAAAAATGTATCCGAATGACCATCAGCAAAAATTCTGCAAACAATAAATGCCAAAGGGGTTGTGGAGAATTGCGTACCCTCAGCTCTAAGTGGGATGTAAACTGGTAAGAGCCATCAATGAAAACAGAATGGAGGAGCCTTCACAAGGTAAACACTGAGCTACGATTCAATCCAGCAGGCCCACTGCTGGGCCTATCACCTGAGAAGACGAGAATCAAAAAGACACAGGCTAGCAATCCTGCCTTGCAGCAAAATTTACCACAGCCAAGACTTGGAAGCAACCAAAATGTCCATCAACAGATGAATGCACAAAGAAGAAGTGGTCCATATACACAATGGAATATTACTCTGAGAAAAAATATAAATTAAATTTTATCAACAAACACAAGGAAGGAGACATAAGCTTTTGGAGGTTTATCCGGGCACATTCCACTCTAATGTAAAACCGAGAAACACAACTTTCAGGAAGATTCTCTTTCCCTAGTAACCAGAGGGCGTAATGTAGAAATGCTACCGCCCTGTGGCTGTTCCCCACAACAGCAGCTTTAAAAGCTGTGCTAATGCTCACTTCATATTCACAAGAACTGCGGGGCGGCAAATGACACCTGCTGTCTAAATGCATTTTTTTGTTTGTTTTAATGTCTTGAGGGAGGTAATCGCCAAAAAAATTCAAAATGTGGCACATACTACATGAAAACAATTTGAATATGTAAGTTTTACTCTTTAAAAAGAAAGAAAAAGCATATGGCTAATATCTCAATATAAGGAATTATTAGACGCATGCAAATTCAACCACAAAAAGGTATCAGCGCATTCCAGTGAGAATGACCATCAGCAAAAAAACTACAAACAATAAATGCCGAAGGGGTTGTGGAGAAATGCATACTCTCAACTTTAAGTGGGATGTAAACTGGTAACAGCCACTAATAAAAACAGAAAAAGGTGTCTTTAAAAGGTAAATTTTGAGCTACCATATGATTCAGCGGGCCCAATCCTGGGCCTGTGATCTAGGAAGACAGAATTGAATGACACAGGCAGGCAATAGTGCACTGTAGCAGTATTACAATAGACAAGACATGAAAACAACCAAAAAGTCCTTCAAAAGATGAATGGCCAAAGAAGAACTGGTACATGTACAGATGGAATATTAGCCAAGGGAAAAACGGAAACAACATCGTTTGCAGCACCACAGATGAGTCTACAGGTACTCACACAACTTGAAGTAACTCAGAAAGCGAAAGACACGTATCCTATGGTATCACTTATAGGTGTTACCTAAAAATTGATACCCGTGAAGATATTTCCACGAAGAAAGGCAATCACAGATTCATTAAAGAAACTTATGGTTAACCAAATGAAAAGGTGTGAGGATTGGACACATTAGAATACTGGGGTTAACAAAGATATACAAACACATGTGAAATATATAATCGCCAAAGACCTACAGAATTACAAGAGAAGACTACTCAACATTGTGTCATAACCCATAGGGGAAATGGATCCGATGATAAATAGATATATGTATAAAAGAACCACATCCTCCACACCTAGAACAAATGAAACATTTTAATCAGATTTGTTTTTACAAAACTAAAAATAAACATTAAATTTAAAAAATGAACAAGAAGTAATGAGACAAACTTATGGGGGTTGAACTGGCACATTCCATTCTACTTTACAACCTAGGAACCCTACTTCCAGGAAGGTTCTGAACACTCTGTATTAATTTATATGGGAAGAGGACCTGTACCTAAATATATATATATATAATGTTCAAATGAACTAGATTGTGTACACCTAGAATAAATAATATTCTAATCATTACCCTGATTAAAAAAATTAAAACAACAAAGAAGATGTACTCAGACATAAATTGATGGGGTTTTTTCCTTGCCCATTCCATTCGAATTTACAACCTAGGAACACGACCTCCAGGAAAGCTCTGCTGCCCTAGTAATCCAGTTTGGGAATGGAGAAACGCTGCTGCCGTGTGGCCGTTTCCCACAACAGCAGCTTTCAACCCAGTGTAATGGTCACTAAATAGTAACAACAATTGCAAGCCTGTAAGTGACACACGCCCTCAAAAAAAATCCTGGCGTCGAAAATCGACCAAAAAATTCAAGAGAGGGCAAGGTTTCAAGAAGACAATTTCAAGAGGTATACTTAACTCACATTTTCTCTTTTCTTTTTTTTTTTTTGTTTAACAAAAAAGACCATGGGAAAAGCTCACCATCAGGAACTAATAAAGACACGCAAATCCAATCTACAAAAACTTTTACCAGACCACAGTCAGAATGATCATCAGCAAAAAATCTCTAAACAATAAATAATCAAGGGGTTTTAGAGAACTGAGTACCCTCTAGCTGCTGGTGGGATGTCAAATGGTAACAGTCAGTAGTGAGAAAAGAAAGGAGGTGCGTTTAAAGGTAAAAATTGAGCTCCCATATGATCTGGTGGGCCCATTACGGGCCCTATCACCTGAGAAGACCAGAATCAAAAGACACAGGCTGACAATCCTACACTGCAGCACTATTTCCCCTAGCCAAGACTTGGAACAACCAAAATGTCCATCAGCAGATGAATCCACAAGGAAGAAGCGGTCCATGTACACACAGGAATATTATTCCGATTAAAAAATATAAATTAAATATAAAAAACAAACCTAAGGAAGGAGACATAAGCTTTGGGGGTGTATCCGTGCACAATCCACTCGAATTTACAACCAAGGAACACTACTTCATAAAGGTACTGTTTCCCTAGTAACCAGAGTGGGGAATGTAGAAATGCTGCCGCCCTGTGGCCGTGTGCCGCAACAGCAGCTTTAAAAGCTATGCTAAAGGTCACTTCATATTCAAAAGGACTGCAGGGCTATAAATGACACCTGCCAACACAATGGGTTGAGGGAGGTAATGGCCAAAATATTCAAAATATGGCACCTACTTCAACAAATCATTTGAATAGGTAAGCTGGACTCACTCTTTAAAAAACAAAAAGTATAAGTACATGCCTATAAGCTCAATATAAGGAATTATAAGACATATGCAAATTCAGCCACAAAAAGTATCAGCTCACATGGGTCAGAATGACCATCATCAAAAATTCTGCAAGCCATAAATTCTGAAGGGGCTGCGGAGAAATGCGTACCCTCATCTTTGGGTGGGACTAAACTGGTAAGAGAAAATCATGTAAACCGAATGGAGGTGCCTTTAAGAGGTACACATTGAGGTACCATAGGATTCAGCAGGCACACTCCTGGGCATATGACCTAAGAAGACAGAATTAGAAAGACACAGGCAGGCAAAACTGCACTGCAGCATTATTGCAATAGCCAAGACATGGAAGCTAGCAAAAACTCCATCAACAGATGAATGGAAAAGAAGAACTGGTATATGTACTGGTGCAATATTAGCCCAGGAAAAAAATGGAACAATGCCGGCTGCAGCACCATAGATGAGTCCAGAGGTAATCACAACTTGAAGTAAGTCAGAAAGCGAAGGACACATATCCTATGATATCACTTATTGGTGTTACCTAAAAACGGATACCAATGAAGATTTTTCAGAGAGAAAGGCAATCATACATTCAATCAACAAACGCATGGTTAACCAAATGGAAAGGTGTGAGGATCGGATAAATTAGGATATTGGGATAAACAGAGATATACCAACACATGGGAAATATATAAGCACCAAAGACCTACGGAACACCGAGAGAAGACTACTCAACATTGTGTCATAACCCACATGGGAAATGGATCCGAAGATGAATAGATATATGTATATGTGTAAAACAATGACACCTTGCACACCTAGCAGAAACAAAACATTGTAATCAAATTTGCTGTGATAACAAATAAAAATTAAATTAAGAAAGCCAACAAGAAGTAATGAGACATAAACTTATGGAGGTTTTTGCTGGCACATTCCATTCTAATTTACAAGTTGGAACGTTACACCCAGGAAGGCTCTTTGGCCCTAGTTAACCAGATTTGGGAATGGAGAACTGCCACAGCCTTGTGACCGTCTCCTGCAAAAGCAGATTTAAACACAGTGCTAAGGGTCACTTAATATTCACAAGAATTGCAGCTCTGTAAATGACACCGGCCCTCAAAAAATATCCTGGGTTCAAATATCGACGAAAAAATTCAAAAGAGGGCAACCTTTCAAGAAGACAATTTCAAGAGGCATATTTAACTTACATATTTTTTTCGTTCTATTTTTTGTTTGTTTGTTTAACCATAAAGGCCATGGAAAAAGCTCAACGTCAGGAATTTATAAAGATATGCAAATGCAACCTACTAAAACATATGACCCTGCAAGCCCACTCCTTGGCCTATAACCTAGGGAGACAGAAATATAAAGACACAGGCAGGCAAAACTGCACTTCGGCAGTATTAAAATAGCCAAGACATGGAAAAAAACAAAAAGTCCATCAAGAGACGAATGGACACAGAAGAACTGGTATGGGTACACATGGAATAGGAGTCACGAAAAAAAAATGAAACAATGCAGTTTGCGGAACCATAGATGAGTCTGGAGGTAATCACACAACTTGCAGTAAGTCAGAAGGCGAAAGACACATAGCCTATTGTGTCAATTATAGGTGTTACCTAAAAATTGATAGCAATGAAGGTATTTCCACAGAGAAAGGCAATCACAGATTTCTTAAACAAACTTTTGGATAACCAATTGGAAAGTTGTGAAGATTGGCTACATTAGGATATTGGGGTTAACAGAGATATACAAACACAGGTGAAATATATAATCACCAAAGACCTACGGAATTCCAAGAGAAGACTACTCAACACTGTGTCATAACCTCCATTGGGTAGGGATCCGAAGATGAATAGATATATGTATATGTGTAAGAAAACCACATCTTGCACACCTAGAACAAACAAAACATTGTAATCAAATTGGCTGTGATAACAAATAAAATTTAAATTTAAAAAAACGGACAAGACGTAATGAGACAAACGTATGGGGGTTTTTCCTGGCACATTCCATTCTAATTTACAACCCAGGAAGAGGACTTCCAGGAAGGCTCTGTTGCGCTAGTAACCAGATTTGGGCATGGAGAAATGCTGCAGCCTTGTGACCGTATCCTGCAACAGCAGCTGTTAACCCAGGGATAATGGTCACTTAATATTCACAATAATTGCAGACCCGTAAATGACACCTGCCATCAAAAAAAAATCCTGGGATCGAAAATAGACCAAGAAATTCAAAACAGGGCAACATTTCAACACGACAATTTCAAAAGGTATATTTTACTCACACTTTTTTTCTTTTGTTTTTAAACAACAACAACAAAAAAGGCGTGGCAGAACGCTCAACATTAGGAATTATTAAAGACATGCAAATCCAGCCTACAAAAATGTATCCGAATGACCATCAGCAAAAATTCTGCAAACAATAAATGCCAAAGGGGTTGTGGAGAATTGCGTACCCTCAGCTCTAAGTGGGATGTAAACTGGTAAGAGCCATCAATGAAAACAGAATGGAGGAGCCTTCACAAGGTAAACACTGAGCTACGATTCAATCCAGCAGGCCCACTGCTGGGCCTATCACCTGAGAAGACGAGAATCAAAAAGACACAGGCTAGCAATCCTGCCTTGCAGCAAAATTTACCACAGCCAAGACTTGGAAGCAACCAAAATGTCCATCAACAGATGAATGCACAAAGAAGAAGTGGTCCATATACACAATGGAATATTACTCTGAGAAAAAATATAAATTAAATTTTATCAACAAACACAAGGAAGGAGACATAAGCTTTTGGAGGTTTATCCGGGCACATTCCACTCTAATGTAAAACCGAGAAACACAACTTTCAGGAAGATTCTCTTTCCCTAGTAACCAGAGGGCGTAATGTAGAAATGCTACCGCCCTGTGGCTGTTCCCCACAACAGCAGCTTTAAAAGCTGTGCTAATGCTCACTTCATATTCACAAGAACTGCGGGGCGGCAAATGACACCTGCTGTCTAAATGCATTTTTTTGTTTGTTTTAATGTCTTGAGGGAGGTAATCGCCAAAAAAATTCAAAATGTGGCACATACTACATGAAAACAATTTGAATATGTAAGTTTTACTCTTTAAAAAGAAAGAAAAAGCATATGGCTAATATCTCAATATAAGGAATTATTAGACGCATGCAAATTCAACCACAAAAAGGTATCAGCGCATTCCAGTGAGAATGACCATCAGCAAAAAAACTACAAACAATAAATGCCGAAGGGGTTGTGGAGAAATGCATACTCTCAACTTTAAGTGGGATGTAAACTGGTAACAGCCACTAATAAAAACAGAAAAAGGTGTCTTTAAAAGGTAAATTTTGAGCTACCATATGATTCAGCGGGCCCAATCCTGGGCCTGTGATCTAGGAAGACAGAATTGAATGACACAGGCAGGCAATAGTGCACTGTAGCAGTATTACAATAGACAAGACATGAAAACAACCAAAAAGTCCTTCAAAAGATGAATGGCCAAAGAAGAACTGGTACATGTACAGATGGAATATTAGCCAAGGGAAAAACGGAAACAACATCGTTTGCAGCACCACAGATGAGTCTACAGGTACTCACACAACTTGAAGTAACTCAGAAAGCGAAAGACACGTATCCTATGGTATCACTTATAGGTGTTACCTAAAAATTGATACCCGTGAAGATATTTCCACGAAGAAAGGCAATCACAGATTCATTAAAGAAACTTATGGTTAACCAAATGAAAAGGTGTGAGGATTGGACACATTAGAATACTGGGGTTAACAAAGATATACAAACACATGTGAAATATATAATCGCCAAAGACCTACAGAATTACAAGAGAAGACTACTCAACATTGTGTCATAACCCATAGGGGAAATGGATCCGATGATAAATAGATATATGTATAAAAGAACCACATCCTCCACACCTAGAACAAATGAAACATTTTAATCAGATTTGTTTTTACAAAACTAAAAATAAACATTAAATTTAAAAAATGAACAAGAAGTAATGAGACAAACTTATGGGGGTTGAACTGGCACATTCCATTCTACTTTACAACCTAGGAACCCTACTTCCAGGAAGGTTCTGAACACTCTGTATTAATTTATATGGGAAGAGGACCTGTACCTAAATATATATATATATAATGTTCAAATGAACTAGATTGTGTACACCTAGAATAAATAATATTCTAATCATTACCCTGATTAAAAAAATTAAAACAACAAAGAAGATGTACTCAGACATAAATTGATGGGGTTTTTTCCTTGCCCATTCCATTCGAATTTACAACCTAGGAACACGACCTCCAGGAAAGCTCTGCTGCCCTAGTAATCCAGTTTGGGAATGGAGAAACGCTGCTGCCGTGTGGCCGTTTCCCACAACAGCAGCTTTCAACCCAGTGTAATGGTCACTAAATAGTAACAACAATTGCAAGCCTGTAAGTGACACACGCCCTCAAAAAAAATCCTGGCGTCGAAAATCGACCAAAAAATTCAAGAGAGGGCAAGGTTTCAAGAAGACAATTTCAAGAGGTATACTTAACTCACATTTTCTCTTTTCTTTTTTTTTTTTTGTTTAACAAAAAAGACCATGGGAAAAGCTCACCATCAGGAACTAATAAAGACACGCAAATCCAATCTACAAAAACTTTTACCAGACCACAGTCAGAATGATCATCAGCAAAAAATCTCTAAACAATAAATAATCAAGGGGTTTTAGAGAACTGAGTACCCTCTAGCTGCTGGTGGGATGTCAAATGGTAACAGTCAGTAGTGAGAAAAGAAAGGAGGTGCGTTTAAAGGTAAAAATTGAGCTCCCATATGATCTGGTGGGCCCATTACGGGCCCTATCACCTGAGAAGACCAGAATCAAAAGACACAGGCTGACAATCCTACACTGCAGCACTATTTCCCCTAGCCAAGACTTGGAACAACCAAAATGTCCATCAGCAGATGAATCCACAAGGAAGAAGCGGTCCATGTACACACAGGAATATTATTCCGATTAAAAAATATAAATTAAATATAAAAAACAAACCTAAGGAAGGAGACATAAGCTTTGGGGGTGTATCCGTGCACAATCCACTCGAATTTACAACCAAGGAACACTACTTCATAAAGGTACTGTTTCCCTAGTAACCAGAGTGGGGAATGTAGAAATGCTGCCGCCCTGTGGCCGTGTGCCGCAACAGCAGCTTTAAAAGCTATGCTAAAGGTCACTTCATATTCAAAAGGACTGCAGGGCTATAAATGACACCTGCCAACACAATGGGTTGAGGGAGGTAATGGCCAAAATATTCAAAATATGGCACCTACTTCAACAAATCATTTGAATAGGTAAGCTGGACTCACTCTTTAAAAAACAAAAAGTATAAGTACATGCCTATAAGCTCAATATAAGGAATTATAAGACATATGCAAATTCAGCCACAAAAAGTATCAGCTCACATGGGTCAGAATGACCATCATCAAAAATTCTGCAAGCCATAAATTCTGAAGGGGCTGCGGAGAAATGCGTACCCTCATCTTTGGGTGGGACTAAACTGGTAAGAGAAAATCATGTAAACCGAATGGAGGTGCCTTTAAGAGGTACACATTGAGGTACCATAGGATTCAGCAGGCACACTCCTGGGCATATGACCTAAGAAGACAGAATTAGAAAGACACAGGCAGGCAAAACTGCACTGCAGCATTATTGCAATAGCCAAGACATGGAAGCTAGCAAAAACTCCATCAACAGATGAATGGAAAAGAAGAACTGGTATATGTACTGGTGCAATATTAGCCCAGGAAAAAAATGGAACAATGCCGGCTGCAGCACCATAGACGAGTCCAGAGGTAATCACAACTTGAAGTAAGTCAGAAAGCGAAGGACACAAATCCTATGATATCACTTATTGGTGTTACCTAAAAACGGATACCAATGAAGATTTTTCAGAGAGAAAGGCAATCATACATTCAATCAACAAACGCATGGTTAACCAAATGGAAAGGTGTGAGGATCGGATAAATTAGGATATTGGGATAAACAGAGATATACCAACACATGGGAAATATATAAGCACCAAAGACCTACGGAACACCGAGAGAAGACTACTCAACATTGTGTCATAACCCACATAGGAAATGGATCCAAAGATGAATAGATATATGTATATGTGTAAAACAATGACACCTTGCACACCTAGCAGAAACAAAACATTGTAATCAAATTTGCTGTGATAACAAATAAAAATTAAATTAAGAAAGCCAACAAGAAGTAATGAGACATAAACTTATGGAGGTTTTTGCTGGCACATTCCATTCTAATTTACAAGTTGGAACGTTACACCCAGGAAGGCTCTTTGGCCCTAGTTAACCAGATTTCGGAATGGAGAACTGCCACAGCCTTGTGACTGTCTCCTGCAAAAGCAGATTTAAACACAGTGCTAAGGGTCCCTTAATATTCACATGAACTGCAGCTCAGTAAATGACACCTGCCCTCAAAAAATATCCTGGGTTCAAATATCGACGAAAAAATTCAAAAGAGGGCAGCCTTTCAAGAAGACAATTTCAAGAGGCATATTTAACTTACGTATTTTTTTCGTTCTATTTTTTGTTTGTTTGTTTAACCATAAAGGCCATGGAAAAAGCTCAACGTCAGGAATTAATAAAGATATGCAAATGCAACCTACAAAAACTTTTACCTGACAACAGTCAGAATGATCATAAGCAAAAATCTCTAAACAATAAATACTCAAGGGGTTTTAGAGACCTGTGTGCCCTCTAGCTGCTGGTGGGATGTCAACTGGGAACAGCCAATAGTGAGAACAGAAAGCAGGTGGGTTTAAAGGTAAAAATTGAGCCACCATATGATCTGGTAGGCCCATTACGGGCCCTATCACCTGAGAAGACCAGAATCAAAAGAAACAGGTTGACAATCGTACACTGCAGCACTATTTACCCTAGCCAAGGCTTGGAACAACCAAAATTTCCATCAACAGATGAATGCACAAAGAAGAAGTGGTCCCCGTACACAAAGGAATATTACTCTGATAAAAAATATAAATTAAATATAAAAAACAAACCTAAGTTAAGGAGACATAAGCTTTGGAGGTGTATCCGTGCACAATCCACTCGAATTTACAACCAAGGAACACTACTTCCAGGCAGGTACTTTTTCCCTTGTAACCAGTGGGGAAGGTAGAAATCCTGCCGCCCTGTGGCCCTTTGCCGCAACAGCAGTTTTAAAACCTGTGCTAAAGGACACTTCATATCCCCAAGGACTGCAGGGCTATAAATGACACCTGCCAACAAAATGTGTTGAGGGAGGTAATGGCCAAAAGAATTCAAAATATGGCACATACTTCAAGAAACCATTTGAATAGGTAAGCTGTACTCACTCTTTAAAAAACAACAAAAAAGTACATGGCTATAAGCTCAATATAAGGAATTATAAGACATATGCAAATCCAGCCACAAAAAGGTATCAGCTCACACCGGTCAGAATGACCATCAGCAAAAAAATACAAACAATAAATCCTGAAGGGGTTGTGGCGAAATTCATACCCTCAACTTTAAGTGGCTCGTAAACTGCTAAGTGCCACTAATGAAAACAGAATGGAGCTGCCTTTAAAAGGTAAACATTGAGATACCATATGACCCTGCAAGCCCACTCCTTGGCCTATAACCTAGGGAGACAGAAATATAAAGACACAGGCAGGCAAAACTGCACTTCGGCAGTATTAAAATAGCCAAGACATGGAAAAAACCAAAAAGTCCATCAAGAGACGAATGGACACAGAAAAACTGGTATGGGTACACATGGAATATGAGTCACGAAAAAAAAATGAAACAATGCAGTTTGCGGAACCATAGATGAGTCTGGAGGTAATCACACAACTTGCAGTAAGTCAGAAGGCGAAAGACACATAGCCTATTGTATCAATTATAGGTGTTACCTAAAAATTGATAGCAATGAAGGTATTTCCACAGAGAAAGGCAATCACAGATTTCTTAAACAACCTTTTGGATAACCAGTTGGAAAGTTGTGAAGATTGGCTACATTAGGATATTGGGGTTAACAGAGATATACAAACACAGGTGAAATATATAATCACCAAAGACCTATGGAATTCCAAGAGAAGACTACTCAACACTGTGTCATGACCTACATGGCAAATGGATCCCAAGATGAATACATATATGTATAGGTGTAAAGCAAACACATCTTGCACACCTAGAACAAATAAAATTATAATCAAATTTGCTGTGAGTAAAACATAAAAATTACATTAAAGAAACAAACAAGAAGTAATGAGGCATAAAATTATGGGGGTTCTTCCTGGCTCATTCCATTCTAACTTACAACGTTGGAGCACAGCTTCCAGGAAGGCTCTGTTGACCTAGTAACCAGATTTGAGAATGGAGCAATCCTGCAGCATTTTGGCCTTCCTGCAACAACAGTTTTAAACCAAGTGCTAATGGTTAGTTAAAATTCACCTTTATTGCAGGCCTGTAAATGACACCTGCCCTCAAAAATAATTCTGGGGTCGAAAACTGACCAATAAATTCAAAAGAGGGCAATCTTTCAAGAAGACAATTTCAAGAGGCATATTTTACACACATTTTCTCTTTTCTTTCTTTTTTTATTACCTTTAATCTAAAAAAGGGCATGGAAAAATGCTCAACATCAGAAATTAATAAAGACATGTAAATCCAATGTATAAAAACGTTCACCTCACAACAGTCAGAATGATCATTAGCAAAACACTCCACAACAATACATGCTGAAGGGGTTTTAGAGAACTCTGGACCCTCTAGCTACTGGTGGGATGTAAACCGGTAACAGCCAGTAGTGAGAACAGAATGAACGTGCGTTTCCAGGTAAAAATTGAGCTACCATATGATCTGGTAGGCCCACCTCTGGGCCTATCACTTGAGAAGACTAGAATCAAAAAGACACAGGCTGGCAATCCTACACTGCAGTAATGTTTACCACAGCCAAGACTTGGGAGCAAACAAAATGTCCATCAACAGATGAATGCACCAAGAAGAACTGGTCCATGAACAGAAAGGAATATTAGCCATAGAAAAGCATGAAACAGTGCTGTTTGCACCACCATAGAAGGACCTAGATATAATCACACAACTTGAAGTAAGAAAGAAACCAAAAGAAAGATATCCTATGATATCACTTATAGGTGTTACCTAAAACATGATACCCATGAACTCATTTCGAAGCAAAGGCCACTCATGGATTGAGAAACCAAAATTACATTTAACCAAATGGAACGGTGTGAGGAATGGATAAATTAGGATATGGGGGTGACAGACCTATACTAATACATATGAAACATATAATCACCAAAGACCTATTAAATACCAAGAGAGGTCTACTCAACACTCTGTAATAACCTACATGGGAAAGGATCTAAAGATGAATAGATAGATACATAGATATAATGAACCAGATTCTGTACACCCAGAAAAAACACAACATTTTTATGAAATTTGCTCTGATAAAAAATAAAAATTAAATTTAAAAACAAACAAGAAGTAAGGAGATATAAGCTGTTGGAGGTTTCCCTTGGCACATTCCACTCTAATTTACAGCCTACTAACATGATTTCCAGGAAGGCTCTGTTGCCCAAGTACCCTGAATTGGAAATGTAGAAATTTTGCTTCCTTGTGGCGTTTCCCACAAGAGCGGCTTTAAACCACGGCTAATGGTCACTTAATATTCACAAGGACTCAGGGCTGTAAAGGACACCTGCCCTCAAAAAAACTGTTCTCAGGTAGGGAATGGCCAAAAAAACGCAAAAGAGAGCAAATTTTTCAAGAAGATCGTATGAGAGGTAAGTTTTACACACTCTTTAAAAATAAAAAAGGAAAATGGATAAAATGTGAACATCAGGAATTATTAGACTCATGCAAATCTTATCTACAAAATGGTTTCAACACACACCAGTTGAATGACCATCAGCAAAAAGTCTACAAACAATAAATGCTGAAGAGGTTTTAGAGACCTGTGTACCCTCTAGCTGCTGGTGAGATGTAAAGTGGTAAGAGCCAATAATGAGAACAGAAATGAACTGCATTTCAAAGTAAAAACTAAGGTACCATTCAATCCAGGAGGCCCACCACTGGGCCTTTCACCTGAGAAGACCAGAGTCGAGAAGACACAGGCTGGGAAATGTGCACTGCAGCAGTATTCACAATAGACAAGACGTGGAAGCAACCAAAATGTCCATCAACAGATGAATGGACAATGAAGAAGTGGTCTATGTACACAGTGGAATATTAGCTGTGGAAAACAAGGAAACTCTGCTCTTTGCAGCACCATAGATGATCCTAGAGATAATCCCAGAACATGAGGTAAGTCGAAAAGCAAAGGAAAAATATCTTATGATATCACTTCTGGGTGTTATCTAACAACTGACACAAATGAACATATTTCCACAGAGAAAGACACTCACAGACTTAGAAAACAAACTATGGTTATCTAAAGGGAAAGGTGGGAGCAATGGACAAATTAACATTAGGGTTGCCATACATATACCAATACATATTAAATACATATATCAAAAAGGCCGAGCATATACCAAGGGAGGTCTACTGAACACTCTGTATTAATTTACATGGGAAGGGGATCTGTACATGAATAGATATATATAATGTCCAAATGAACCAGATTGTGTACACCTAGAACAAATAATATTCTAATCATTACCCTGAAAATAAAAAATTAAATTATAACAATGAAGAAGATGTACTGAGACATAAACTTATGGGTTTTATTCCTGGCA
Organism: Balaenoptera ricei; assembly: GCF_028023285.1. NCBI lineage: Eukaryota > Metazoa > Chordata > Mammalia > Artiodactyla > Balaenopteridae > Balaenoptera > Balaenoptera ricei. The sequence continues at coordinate 99,135,045 of NC_082640.1, read as the reverse complement.
CATTCCACTCTAACTTACAACCTAGGAATACGACTTCCAGGAAAGCTCTGCTGCCCTAGTAACCAGATTTGGGAACGGAGAAACGCTGCCGCCGTGGGGCCTTTTCCCACAACAGCAGCATTCAAGCTAGTGCTAATGGTCACTAAACATTAACAACAATTGCAACCCTGTAAGCGATACACACCCTCAAAAAAAATAATGGGGTCAAAAATCGAGGAAAACATTCAAAAGAGGGCAAGGTTGCAAGAAGAGAATTTCAAGAGGTATATTTTACACGCACTTTTCTTCTTTTTAACAAAAACAAAAAAAGGGCTTTGAAAAATGCTCATCATTAGGAATTATTAAAGACATGCAAATCCAATCTACAAAAACATATGAGCTCACACCGGTCAGAATGACCATCATCAATAATTCTTCAAATCATAAATGCTGAAGGGGCTGCGGAGAAATGCATACCTTCATCTTTAAGTGGGACTAAATTGGTAAGAGAAAATCATGTAAACCGAATGGAGGTGCCTTTAAGAGGTACACATTGAGGTACCATAGGATTCAGCAGGCACACTCCTGGGCATATGACCTAAGAAGACAGAATTAGAAAGACACAGGCAGGCAAAACTGCACTGCAGCATTATTGCAATAGCCAAGACATGGAAGCTAGCAAAAACTCCATCAACAGATGAATGGAAAAGAAGAACTGGTATATGTACTGGTGCAATATTAGCCCAGGAAAAAAATGGAACAATGCCGGCTGCAGCACCATAGACGAGTCCAGAGGTAATCACAACTTGAAGTAAGTCAGAAAGCGAAGGACACAAATCCTATGATATCACTTATTGGTGTTACCTAAAAACGGATACCAATGAAGATTTTTCAGAGAGAAAGGCAATCATACATTCAATCAACAAACATATGGTTACCAAATGGTAAGGTGTGAGACTGGATAAATTAGGGTATTGGGATAAACAGAGAAATACCAACACATGTGAAATATATAAGCACCAAAGACCTACGGAACACTGAGAGAAGACTACTCAACATTGTGTCATAACACACATGGGAAATGGATCCCAAGATGGATAGATATATGTATATGTGTAAAACAACGACATCTTGCACACCTAGCAGAAACAAAACATTGTAATCAAATTTGCTGTGATAACAAATAAAAATTAAATTAAGAAAGCCAACAAGAAGTAATGAGACATAAACTTATGGAGGTTTTTGCTGGCACATTCCATTCTAATTTACAAGTTGGAACGTTACACCCAGGAAGGCTCTTTGGCCCTAGTTAACCAGATTTGGGAATGGAGAACTGCCACAGCCTTGTGACCGTCTCCTACAAAAGCAGCTTTAAACACAGTGCTAAGGGTCACTTAATATTCACAAGAACTGCAGTTCTGTAAATGACACTTGCCCTCAAAAAACATCCTGGGTTCGAATATCGACGAAAAAATTCAAAAGAAGGCAAGCTTTCAAGACGACAATTTCAAGAGGCATATTTAACTTACATTTTTTCTTTTCGTTCTATTTTTTTGTTTGTTTGTTTAACAAGAAAGGCCATGGAAAAAGCTCAACGTCAGGAATTAATAAAGACATGCAAAGGCAATCTACAAAAACTTTTACCTGACAACAGTCAGAATGGTCATAAGCAAAAATCTCTAAAGAATAAATGCTCAAGGGGTTTTAGAGACCTGTGTGCCCTCTAGCAGCTGGTGGGATGTCAACTGGTAACAGCCAGTAGTGAGAACAGAAAGGAGGTGCGTTTAAAGGTAAAAATTGAGCTACCATATGATCTGGTAAGCCCACTACTGGCCCTATCACCTGAGAAGACCAGAATCAAAAAGACACAGGCTGACAATCATACACTGCAGCACTATTTACCCTAGCCAAGACTTGGAACAACCAAAATGTCCATCAACAGATGAATCCGAAAAGAAGAACTTGTCTGTGTACACAAAGGAATATTACTCTGATAAAAAATATAAATAAAATATAAAAAACAAACATAAGTAAGGAGACATAAGCTTTGGATGTGTATCCGTGCACAATCCACTCTAATTTACAACCAAGGAAAACTAGTTACCGGATGGTACTGTTTCCCTTGTACCTAGAGTGGGGAATGTAGAAATGCTGCCGCCCTGTGGCCGTTTGCCCCAAAAGCAGCTTTAAAACCTGTGCTAAAGGTCACTAGATATTCCCAAGGACTGCAGGGCTATAAATGACACCTGCCAACAAAATGTGTTGAGGGGTGTAATGGCCAAGAAAATTCAAAATATGGCACATACTCCAAGAAACCATTTAAATAGGTATGCTGTACTCACTCTTAAAAAAACCAAAAAAATACATGGCTATAAGCTCAATGTAAGGAATTATTAGACATATGCAAATCCAGCCACAAAAAGGTATCAGCTCACACTGGTCAGAATGACCATCAACAAAAGAATACAAATAATAAATGCTGAAGAGGTTGTGAAGAAATGCATACCCTCAACTTTAAATGGGTCATAAACTGGTAAGTGCCACGAAGGAAAACAGAATGGAGCTGCCTTTAAAAGATAAACACTGAGATACCATAAGATCCTGCAGGCCCACTCCTTGGCCTGAAAACTGGGAAGACAGGAATGGCAAGACACAGGCAGGCAAAACTACACTGCAGCAGTATTACAGTAGCCGAGACATGGAAACAACCAAAAAGTCCATCAAGAGACGAATGTACAAAGAAGAACTGGTACGTGTACAGATGGAATATTAGCCATGAAAAAAAAATGAATCAATGCAGTTTGCAGAACCATAAATGACTCTGGAGGTAATCACACAACTTGAAGTAAGTCAGAAAGTGAAAGACACATATACTATGGTATCAGTTACAGGTGTTACCTAATAATTGATACCAATGAAGATTTTTTCACAGAGAAAGGCAATCAAAGATTCATTCAACAAACGTATGGTTAACCAAATGGAAAGGTGTGAGAATTGGATAAATTAGGATATTGCGATAAACAGAGATATACCAACACATGTGAAATATGTAAGCACCACAGACCTACATAATACCAAGAGAAGATTACTAAACATTGTGTCATAACCCACATGGGAAATGGATCCGAAGATGAATAGATATATGTATATGTGTAAAAGAACCACATCTTGCATACCTAGAAGAAACAAAACACTGTAATCAAATTTGCTGTGATAACATATTAAATTAAGAAAACCAACAAGAAAAAATGAGACATAAACATATGGGGGGTTTTCCTGGCACAATCCATTCTAATTTCCAAGTTGGAACATTACACCCAGGAAGGCTCTTTTCCCCTAGTAACCAGAGGTGGGAATGGAGAAATGCCTTAGCCTTGTGACCATTTCCTGCAAAAGCAGCTTTAAACACAGTGCTAAGGGTCACTTAATATTCACAAGAATTGCAGCTCTGTAAATGACACCTGCCCTCAAAGAAAACCCTGCATTCAAATATCGATGAAAAAACTTAAAATAGGGCAAACTTTCAAGAAGATAACTTCAAGAGGCATATTTAACTTACATTTTTCCTTTTCGTTCTATTTTTTTTTTGTTTGTGCAACAATAAAGGCCATGGGAAAAGCTCAACATCAGGAATTAATAAAGACATGCAAATCCAATCTACAAAAACTTTTACCTGACAATAGTCAGAATGATCATAAGCAAAAATCTCTAAACAATAAATGTTCAAGGGGTTTTAGAGAACTGTGTGCCCTCTAGCTGCTGGTGGGATGTCAAATGGTAACAGCCAGTAGTGAGAACCAAAAGGAGGTGCGTTTAAATGTAAAAGTTGAGCTACCATATGATCTGGTAGGCCCATTACAGGCCCTATCACCTGAGAAGACCAGAATCAAAAGACACAGGCTGACAATCCTACACTGCAGCACTATGTACCCTAGCCAAGACTTGGAACAACCAAAACGTCCATCAGCAGATGAATCCACAAAGAAGAAGTGATCCATGTACACAGAGGAATATTACTCCGATAAAAACTATAAATTAACTTTAAAAAACAAACATAAGTAAGGAGACATAATTTTGGGGTGTATCTGTGCAAAATCCACTCTCATTTACAACCAAAGAACACTACTTCCAGGGAGGTACTGTTTCCCTAGTAACCAGAGAGGGGAATGTAGAAATGCTGCCGCCTGGTGGCCGTTTGCCGCAACAGCAGCTTTAAAACCTTTACTAAAAGTCACTGCCTATGCATATTCACAAGGACTGCAGGGCTATAAATGACACTTGTCAACAAAATGGTTTGAGAGAGGTAATGGCCAAAAAAATTCAAAATATGGCACGTACTTCAATAAGAGATTTGAATAGGTAAGCTATACTCACTCTTTAAAAAAAAAGGACATGGCTTTAAGCTCAATATAAGGAATTATTAGACATATGCAAATGCAACCACAAGGTATCAGATCACAGCAGTCAGAATGACCATCAGCAGAAAAATACAAACAATAAATCCTGAATGGGTTGTGGAGAAATGCATACCTTCAACTTTAAGGGGCTCGTAAACTGGTGAGTGCCACTAATGAAAACAGATTGGAGCTGCCCTTAAAAGGTAAACACTGAGATACCATATGATCCCGCAGGCCCACTCCTTGGCCTACAACCTAAGAAGACAGAAATATAAAGACACAGGCAGGCAAAACTGCACTTCAGCAGTATTACTATAGGCAAGACATGGAAAAAATGAAAAAGTCCATGAAGAGATGAATGGATAGAGAAGAACTGGTACTGGTACACAAGGAATATTAGCCACGGAAAAAAATGAAACAATGCAGCTTGCAGAACCATAGATAAGTCTGGAGGTAATCATACAGCATGAAGTAAGTGAGAAGGCGAAAGGCACATATCCTATGATATCAATTATAGGTGTTACCTAAAAATTGATACCAATGAATATATTTCCACACAGAAAGGCAATCACAGATTTATTAAACAAACTTATGGTTAACCAATTGGAAATTTTTTACGATTGGATATATTAGGTTATTGGGGTTAAGAGAGCTATACAAACACACGTGAAATATATAATCACCAAGGATCTACGGAATTCCAAGAGAAGACTACTCAACACTGTGTCATAACCTACATGGCAAATGGATCCCAAGATGAATAGATATATGTATAGTTGTAAAACAAACACATCTTGCACACCTAGAACAGAAAAAAAAACCACTATAATCAAATTTGCTGTGATAAATAATAAAAATTAAATTAAAGAAATGAACAAGAAGTAATGAGGCATAAAATTATGGGGGTTCTTTTGGCACATTCCATTCTAATTTACAACCTAGGAACACGACCCCCTGGGAGGCTCTTTTGCCCTGGTAACCAGATTTGGGAATGGAGAAATGCTGCCCCCTAATGGCCGTTTTCCACAACAGCTGCTTTAAACCCAGGGCTCATGGTCAGTTAATATTCACAATTATATCAGGCCTGTACATGACTCCTGCACTCAAAAGAAAGTCCTGGGTCAAAAATCGACTAAAACATTCAAAAGAGGGCAACCTTTAAAGAAGACCAATTCAAGAGGGAATTTTATTCACATTTTCTTTCTTTTCTTTTTTTTTAAGAAACAAGAAAAGGCATGGGAAAATACTCAACATTAAGAATTATGGAAGGCATGCAAATCCAACCTACAAAAACGTATCAGCTCACACCAGTCAGAATGACCATCAGTGACAAAACTACAAACAATAAATGCTGAAGTGGCTGTGGAGCAATGCGTACCCTCAGCTCTAACTGGGACATAAACTAGTAAGAGCCACTAATGAAAACAGAATGGAGGTGCCTTTAAAAGATAAACATTGAGCTACAATTCCATCCAGCAGGCCAACTGCTGGGTATATCATCTGAGAAGACTGGAATCAAAAAGACACAGACTGGCAATCCTGATCTCCAGCAATATTTACCTTAGCCAACTCTCGGAAGCAACCAAAATGTCCATCAAAAGATGAATGCACAAAGAAGAAGTGGTCCGTGTACACAATGGAATATTACTCTGATAAAAATATAAATTAAATATGAAAAATAAACATAAGTAAGGAGACATAAGCTCATGGAGGTTTATCCAGGCACATTCCAGTGTAATTTATAACCAAAGAACCCGACTTCCAGGAACATTCTGCTTCCCTAGTAACCAGAGTGGGGAATGTAGAAATGTTGACGCCCTGGGGCTGTTACCCACAACAGGAGCTAGAAAACCTGTGTTATTGGTCCCTTCATATTCACAAGGACTGCAGGGCTGTAAATGACACCTGCCCTCAAAATGTCTTGAGGGAGGTAATGGCCAAAAAATTTCAAAATGTGGCACATACGTCAAGAAAACAATTTGAATAGGTAAGTTGTACTAACTCTTTTAAAAAAAAAGGATATGGCTAAAAGCTCAATATAAGGAATTATTAGATGCTTGCAAATCCACCACAAAAAGGTATCAACTCACACCAGTAAGAGTGACCAACAGCAAAAAAAAATACAAACAATAAATGATGAAGGGGCTGTGGGGAAACGCATACCCTCAAATTTAAGTGGGATGTAAACTGGTAAGAGCCACTAATGAAAACAGAATAGAGCTGCCTTTAAAAGGTAAACAATAAGGTACCATATGATACAGCAGGCCCACTCCTGGGCCTATAACCTAAGAAAAGAGAATTGTAGCGACACAGGCAGGCAAAACTGCACTGCAGCAGTATTACAATAACCAAGACATGGAAGCAACCAAGAAGACCATCAACAGATGAATGCACAAAGAAGCAGCAGTACATGTACAGATGGAATATTAGCCAGGGAAAAAAATGAAACAATGCTGTGTGCAGCACCACAGATGAGTCTAGAAGTAATCACACACTTAAAGTAAGTCAGAAAACGAAGAACACTTATCTTAAATCACTTATAGTTATTACATAAAAATTGATACCAATGAAGATATTTCCACAGAAAAAGGTAATCACAGACTCAATAAACAAATGTATGGTTAACCAAATGGAAAGGTGTGAGGATTGGATAAATTAAGATATTGAGGGTAACAGTAATATACAAACACATGTGAAATATATAAGCACCAAACACCTATGGAATACCAAGAGAAGACTACTCAACACTGTCTCATAACCTACATGGGAAATGAATCTGAAGATGAATGGATATATGTATATGTGTAAAAGAACCACTTCTTGCACACCTAGAACAAAGAAAACATTGTAATCAAATTTGCTGTGATAACAAATAAAAATTAAAATAAAAAAATGAACAATAAGTAATGAGACATATACCTATTGGAGGTTTTTCCTGGCATATTCCATTCTAATTACAAGCTAGGAACAGGACTCCCAAGAAAGCCCATTTTTGTAGTAACCAGATTTGGGAATGGAGAAATGCTGCAGCCTTGTGGCCGTTTCCTGCAACAGCACCTTTAAACACAGTGCTAAGGGTCACTTAATATTCACAAGAATTGCAGGTCTGTAAATGACACCTTCCCTCAAAAGAAACCCTGGTGTCGAAAATCGACCAAAAAACTAAAAAAGGGTAATCTTAAAAAAGACAATTTCAAGAAGCATATTTTACGCACAATTTTTATTTTCTTTTTTGTTTTTGTTTTTTTTTTTGTTTGTTTAACAAAAAAGGCATAGAAAAAGCTCAACATCAGGAATTAATAAAGACTTGCAAATCCAATCTACAAAAGCTTTCAACTCACAACAGTCACAATGATCATAAGTAAAAAGGCTACAAACAATAAATGCTGAAGGGGATTTAGAGAACTGTGTACCCTCTAGCTCTGGTGGGATGAAAACTGGTAACAACCAGTAGTGAGAACAGATTGGAGCTACAGTTAAAGGGAAAAATTGAGCTACCATATGATATGGTAGGCCCATTGCTGGGCTTATCACTTGTGAAGACCAGAATCAAAAAGACAGACCTGGCAATCCTGCACAACAGGAATATTTACCCTAGCCAAGACTTGGAAGCAAACAAAATGTCCATCAACAGATGAATGCAGAAAGAAGAAGTGGTCCATGTACACAAAGGAATATTACTCCGATAAAAAATATAAATTAAATATAAAAAACAAACCTAAGTAAGGAGACATAAGCTTTGGAGGTTTATCCGGGCACATTCCACTCTAATTTACAACCAAGGAACACTACTTCCAGGAAGCGTCTGTTTCCCTAGTAACCAGAGTGGGGAATGTGGAAATGCTGACGCCCTGTGGCCATTAGCAGCTTTAAAAACTGTGTTAATGTTCACTTCATATTCACAATTACATAAGGGCTATAAATGACACCTGCCCTCAAAATGTCTGGAGGGAGGTAATGGCCAAAAAAATTCAAAATATAGGACATACTTCAAAAAAACAATTTGAATAGGTAAGTTGTACTCACTCTTAAAAAAAAAGACATAGCAGGAAGCTCAATATAAGGAATTAGTAGACATATGCAAATCCAACCACAAAATGGTATCAGCTCACACTGGTCAGAATGACCATCAGCAAAAAAATAAAAACAGTAAATGCTGAAGGGGTTGTGGAGAAATGCATACCCTCAAATTTAAGTGGGTTGTAAACTGGTAAGAGCCACTAAGGAAAACAGAATGGGGTGCCTTTAAAAGGTAAACATTGAGTTATCATATGATCCAGCAGTACCACTCCTGGCCCTATAACCTAAGAGGACAGAATTGGAAAGACACAGGCAACAATACTGCAGCAGTATTACAATAGCCAAGACATGGAAACTACCAAAAAGTCCATCAAAAGATGAATGGAAAAGAAGAACTGGTACATGTACAGATGGAATATTAGCCAAGGAAAAAAATGAAACAATGCCGTTTTCAGCACCACAGACGAGTCTAGAGGTAATCACACAACTTGAAGTAAGTCAGAAAGCAAAGGACACATATCCAATGATATCAATTATAGGCGTTACCTAAAAATTGATACCAATGACGATATTCCACACAGAAAGGCAATCACAGATTCAATAAACAAACGTATGTTTAACCAAATGGAAAGGTGTGAGGATTGGATACATTAGAATATTTGGGTTAACAAAGATATACAAACTCATGTGAAATATATAATCATCAAAGACCTATGGACCACCAAGAAAAGACTACTCAACATTGTTTCATAACCTACATGGTAAATAGATCCGAAGATGAATAGATATATGTATATGTGTAAAAGAACCACATCTTGCACACCTAGAACAAACAAAACATTGTAATCAAATTTGCTGTGATAACAAATAAAAATTAAATTAAAAATCCAGAGGTCAAAAATCAACCAAAAAATTCAAACGTAGGAAACGTTTCAGAATTCAGAACAATGAGAGTGACAGTGATCAAGGGCCTTGAAAAAAGCATGAGGGCAAAGATCGAGAAGATGCAAGAAATGTTTAACAAACACCTAGAAGAATTAAAAAAGAAACACCTAGAAGATTTAAAGAACAAACAAACAGAGATGAACAATACAATAACTGAAATAAAAAATACACTAGACGGAATCAATAGCAGAATAACTGAGGCAGAAGAACGGATAAGTGACCTGGAGACAGACTGGTGGAATTTACTCCCACGGAACAGAAAAAAGAAAATAGAATGAAAAGAAATGAAGACAGCCTAAGAGACCTCTGGGACTACATTAAACGCAACAACATTCACATTATAGGGGTCCTAGAAAGAGAAGAAAGAGAGAAAGGACCCGAGAAAATATTTGAAGAGATTATTTTCGAAAACTTCCCTAACATGGGAAAGGAAATAGTCACCGAAGTCCAGGAAGTGCAGAGAGTCCTACGCAGGATAAGCCCAAGGAGAAACATGCCAAGACACATAATAATCAAATTGACAAAAATTAAAGACAATGAAAAATTATTGAAAGCAACGAGGAAAAAATGACAAATAAAAGACAAGTGAACAGCTGATTTCTCAGCAGAAACTCTACAAGCCAGAAGGGACTGGCACGATATATTTAAAGTGATGAAAGGGAAGAACCTACACCAAGAGTACTCTACCCAGCAAGGATCTCATTCAGATTTGAGGGAGAAATCAAAAGCTTTACAGACAAGCAAAAGCTAAGAGAGTTCAGCACCACCAAACCAGCTCTACAACAAATGCTAAAAGAACTTCTCTAAGTGGGAAATACAAGAGGAAAAGGACCTACAAAAACAAACCCATAACAATTAAGAAAATGGTAATAGGAACATACATATCGATATTACCTTAAATGTGAATGGATTACATGCTCCAACCAAAAGACACAGGCTTGCTGAATAGATACAAAAACAAGACCCATATATATGCTGTCTACAAGAGACCCACTTCAGACGTAGGGACACATACAGACTGAAAGTGAGGGGATGGAAAAAGATATTCCATGCAAATGGAAATCAGAAGAAAGCTGGTGTAGCAATACTCAACAGATTCTAACCCCTGGTGGCACAGTGGTTAAGAATCTGCTTGCCAATGCAGGAAACACGGGTTGGAGCCCTGGTCCAGGAAGATCCCACATGACGCAGAGCAACTAAGCCCATGTGCCACAACTACTGAGCCCGCGTGCCACAACGACTGAAGCCCATGAGCCTAGAGCCTGTGCTCCGCAACAAGACAAGCCACCACAATAAGCATGTGCACCGCAATGAAGAGTAGCCCACACTCTCCACAACTAGAGAAGGCCTGCGTGCACCAACAAAGACCCAACACAGCCAAAAATAAATAAAATAAATAAATTACTTTTAAAAAACAGACTTACACTTAAATATATTTTAATAGATTTAAATAGACTTTAAAATAAAGAATGTTACAATAGACAAGGAAGGACACTAAATAATGACCAAGGAATCAATCCAAGAAGAAGATATAACAATTATAAATATATATGCACCCAACATAGGAGCACCTCAATACATAAGGCAACTGCTAACATCTATAAATGAAGAAATCGAGAGTAACACAATAATAGAGGGGGAATTTAACAGCTCACTTACACCAATGGACACATCATCCAAAATGAAAAATAAATAAGGAAACAGAAGCCTTAAAAGACACAATAGACCAGATACAGTTAATTGATATTTATAGGACAGTCCATCCAAAAACAGCAGATTACATTTCTTCTCAAGTGCGCACGGAACATTCTCCAGTACAGATCACATCTTGGCTCACAGATCAAGCCCCAATAAATTTAAGAAAGTTGACATCGTATCAAGCATCTTTTCTGACCACAACGCTATGAGATTAGAAATGAATTACAGGGAAAAAAACGTAAAAAACACAAACACAGGGAGGCTAAACAATATGTTACTAAATAACCAAGAGATCACTGAAGAAATCAAAGAGGAAATCAAAAAATACCTAGAGACAAATGACAATGAAAACACGACGACCCAAAACCTATGGGATGCAGCAAAAGCAGTTCTAAGAGGGAAGTTTATAGCTCTACAAGCCTACCTCAAGAAAAAAGAAAAATCTCAAATAAACAATCTAACCTTATACCTAAAGGAACTAGAGAAAAAAGAACCAAAAAAAACCCCAAAGTTAGCAAAAGGAAAGAAATCATAAAAATCAGAGCAGAAATAAATGAAACAGAAACAAAGAAAACAATAGCAAAGGTCAATAAAACTAAAACCTGCATCTTTGAGAAGATAAACAATACTGATAAAACATTAGCCAGACTCATCAAGAAAAAGAGGGAGAGGACTCAAATCAATAAAATTAGAAATGAAAAAGGAGAAGTTACAAAAGACACTGCAGAAATACAAAGCCTCCTAAGAGACTACTACAAGCAACTCTGTGCCAATGAAATGGACAACCTGGAAGGAATGGACAGATTCCTAGAAAGGTATAACCTTCCAAGACTGAACTAGAAAGAAATAGAAAATATGAACAGACCAATCACAAGTAATGAAATGGAAACTGTGATTAAAAATATTCCAACAAACAAAAGTCCTGGACCAGATGGGTTCACAGGTGAATTCTATCAAACATTTAGAGAAGAGCTAACACCCATCCTTCGCAAACTCTTCCAAAAATTGCAGAGGAAGGAACTCCCAAACTCATTCTATGAGGCCACCATCACCCTGATACCAAAACCAGACAAAGATTCTACAAAAAAAGAAAATTACAGACCAATATCACTGATGAATATAGCTGCAAAAATCCTCAACGAAATACCAGCAAACAGAATCCAACAATACATGAAAAGGATCATACACCATGATCAAGTGGGATTTACCCAGGGATGCAAAGATTCTTCAATATATGCAAATCATTCAGGGTGATACACCATATTAACAAATTGTAGAAGAAAAACCAGATGATCATTTCAATAGATGCAGAAAAACTTTTGAAAAAATTCGACACCCATTTATGATAAAATCTCTCCAGAAAGTGGGCATAGAGGGAACCTACCTCAACATAATAAAGGCCATATCCGACAAACCCACAGCAAACATCATTCTCAATGGTGAGAAACTGAAAGCATTTCCTCTAAGATCAGGAACAAGACAAGGATGTCCACTCTTACCTCTGTTATTCAAGACAGTTTTGGAAGTTCTAGCCACAGCAATCAGAGCAGAAAAAGAAATAAAAGGAATACAAATTGGAAAAGAAGAAGTAAAACTGTCACTGTTTGCAGATGACATGATACTATACATAGAGAATCCTAAAGATGCTACCAGAAAACTACTAGAGCTAATCAATGAATTTGGTAAAGTTGCAGGACACAAAATTAATGCACAGAAATCTACTGCATTCCTATATACTAATGATGAATAATCTGAAAGAGAAATTAAGGAAACACTCCCATTTACCATTGCAACAAAAAGAATAAAATACCTTGGAATAAACCTACCTAGGGAGACAAAAGACCTGTATGCAGAAAACTATAAGACACTGATGAAAGAAATTAAAGATGATACCGACAGATGGAGAGATATAGCATGTTCTTGGATTGGAAGAATCAATATTGTGAAAATGACTGTACTACCCAAAGCAATCTACAGATTCAGGGTAATCCCTATCAAATTCACAATGGCATTTTGCACAGAACTAGAAAAAAAAATCTTAAAACTTGTATGGAGACACAAAAGACCCCGAATAGCCAAAGCAGTCTTGGGGGAAAAAAGTAGAGCTGGAGGAATCAGACTCCCTGACTTCAGAGTATACTACAAAGCTACAGTAATCAAGACAATATGGTACTGGCACCAAAAAAAAAATATAGATCAATGGAACAAGATAGAAAGCCCAGAGATAAACCCATGCACCTGTGGTCAGCTAATCTATGACAAAAGAGGCAAGGATATACAATGGAGAAAAGACAGTCTCTTCAATAAGTGGTGCTGGGAAAACTGGACAGCTACATGTAAAAGAATGAAATTAGAATACTCCCTAACACCATACACAAAAATAAACTCAAAATGGATTAGAGACCTAAATGTAACACTGGACAGTAAAAAACTGTTAGAGGAAAACATAGGAAGAACACTCTTTGACATAAATCACAGCAAGATATTTTTTGATCCACCTCCTAGAGTAATGGAAATAAAAACAAAAATAAACAAATGGGACCTAATGAAACTTCAAAGCTTTTGCACAGCAAAGGAAAAGATAAACAAGATGAAAAGGCAACCCTCAGAATGGGAGAAAATATTTGCAAATGAATCAACAGACAAAGGATTAATCTCCAAAATATATAAACAGCTCATGCAGCTCAATATTAAAAAAACAAAAACCCCATCCAAAAATGGGCAGAAGACCTTAACAGACATTTCTCCAAAGAAGACATACAGATGGCCAAGAAGCACATGAAAAGCTGCTCAACATCATTAATTATTAGAGAAATGCAAATCAAAACTACAATGAGGTATCACCTCACACCAGTTAGAATGGGCATCATCAGAAAATCTACAAACACAAAATGCTGGAGAGGGTGTGGAGAAAAGGGAACCCTCTTGCACTGTTGGTGGGAATGTAAATTGATACAGTCACTATGGAGAACAGTATGGAGGTTCCTTAAAAAAAGAAAAATAGAATTACCATATGACCCAGCAATCCCGCATATACGCGGAGAACACCATAGTTCAAAAAGACACATTCACTGCAGTGTTCATTGCAGCACTGTTTACAATAGCCAGGTCATGGAAGCAACCTAAATGCCCATCAACAGATGAATGGATAAAGAAGATGTGGTACATATATACAAATGGAATATTATTCAGCCATAAAAAGGAGCAAAATTGGGTCATTTGTAGAGACGTGTATGTATCTAGAGACTGTCATACAGAGTGAAGTAATTCTGGAAGAGAAAAACAAATATCGTATATTAACGCATATATGTGGAACCGAGAAAAATGGTATAGATGAAGTGGTTTACAAGGCAGAAATAGAGACACAGATGTAGAGAACAAACGTATGGACACCAAGGGAGGAAAGTGGCTGGCGGTGTGGGATGAATTGGGAGACTGGGATTGACATATATACACTAATATGTATAAAATAGATAACTAATAAGAACCTGCTGTATAAAAAAATAAATAAAATAAAATTCAAAAATTATAAAACAGCAAGAAAAAGTTCTTCCCTTCCCATAGATGTATTTATATGAATGAATTATTTCTATGCTTATATCTATAAATGCAAAAAAACGAATAAAACCTACCTTGAACCAAAGAAAGAAAAAACAAAGGAAAAAAAAACCCAGAACCTACCAGTTACACCGATGAAAACCCTAGCAGGACACTTGCTCCAGTGGTAAACAATTCTGAAGTTGGTCAGAGGTGGGGAATTGTCTCCCATGCAGCCAGCAGCCCCGCTGCAAGGAGCATCCTCATTGCAAAGCTGGTGCACGGTGCCGAGGCGTCTCTGAGTAAACGTGAGCTGGGCCCCAGGCCAGCTGCTGCTGAACTTTTCCCACCCTTCCCAGGTAAAACACCTGAATATGTGCAAAGACTTTAAAGCCTAGAGGAAGGGGCTTGGAGCCACACCAGCGACAGCACGCAAGCCGAGTTGGTGCCTGCAGGCCAGCCAGGATGGTCGTGGCCCCGGGCGCTCTTCTGGAAGCTTTCCATTTCCCTACCGGAGTTACCCCTCCTGTCTCGGCCCCCACTGCTTTTTTTCTTGCTTCCTCACCTCTGCCCGGAGAGAAATTCCAACGGCAGGTATGGGTGACACATCGTCTTCCTTAGCAGGGAGCAGCCTGGGAACTCCTGCAGAAAGTCCAGCAGAGCCCCACTCACACCGGGCCACCCACAAAGCCGAGGCCCCTCACTCCCTCCTACCAGCCCAGCCCCGAGACTGCTGACGGGGCAGAGAAGATGGCGTCAGGCACAGCTGCAGGCACTCTTGCTGCCTGGAGGGGTACACCTGGGGAGGGCTGGCCGGCCGGGTCAGGCTGCGCAGGTCAGCCAATCCTCGCCCCTCAGGGGCTCAGAGCTGCAGAAAATGGGCCTTGCTGCACTGGCCAGGTCCAAGGTACAGGTGTGGTGTCCTGAGGGTCAGGATAGACAAGGGGCTGCAGCTCTGGCTTGCTTTCTAATCATTTTACCTGGTCCATGGGTGGGAGACAACTTCACAAAGACCCTCTCCTAATGAGAAGAAACCAGGAGTCAGGGAGAGGAGGCGTGGTGGGTGGAGACAGAGGCCTGGTGCCCCGGCTGCAGTGGAAGCCTCTGGAAGTCCAGGCAGAGTGAGGCCGCACAGAGTGAAGCCCAGGGTCACAGACCTGTCGGAGCTGCTCTTTGTTAGTTCAAGTCCTGCTCTGAGGTGCTCTGTGTCAGCTCTGACCAACAGGTGAGCTGGGAGTGCTCTGCAATGAGGGCTATGTGCACGGTTCCTGTGGGCCCAGCCTGCAGGGTACCTGTGCATGTGAGCTATGTATCCTGGGAGGGCCCTGCCCATGAGAGCCCCGTGGGCTACTGGGTGCCAGCCCAGGTGAGCTCCATATCCTGGGAGGGGCCTGACCACGAGAGCCCCGTGGGCTGCTGGGTACCTGTACAGGTGAGCTCCATATCCTGGGGCGGCCTGACCACGAGAGTCCTGTGGGCTGCTGGGTACCTGGTAAAGGACGTCAGGACAGTCAGTGAAGCCACCGAGGATATACATCCAGTAGTTCCTAATTCCTACACCCTGCTCGTCATTCTACTCTCCACCAGCACCTGGTACTCTGTATTAGACTTAAAACATGCCTTCTTCTGTATTCCATTAGTCCCAGAGTCACAAGGAAGGTTAGCTTTTGACTGGCAGGACTCAACATACAACAAAAAGAATACTGCTGGGCCGTCCTACCACAAGGGTTCAAAAATTCCCCCACCATTTTTGGGGAAACTTTAGCTAAAGACCTAAGAGATCTACCTCTGGAGAAGTGAACCCTCCTTCAATAGGCAGATGACATTCTGATCGCCAGCCCTACTAAGGAGGTCTCTGAACTACCCAGGCAATAAAGGATAGAAGGTGTCCAAGAAAAAGGCTCAAATATCACAGACTAAGGTGACTTGCCTGGGCTTCATTCTCACAGAAGGTCAGAGAAGCCCATCCCAGGAAAGGGAAGAAGCCATTTGCAGCCTTACCATTCCTAAAACAAGAAGACAGCTTAAGGGTTCCTGGGGAGGCTGGGGTTTGCTGCATCTGCATCCCTAACTACAGTCTAATAGCTGGGCCTCTATATGAAACAGTGAAAGGAAAAGATGATGATCCTTTTGAATGGAATCCAGAAGCAGCCTTTCAAGAATTGAAAGAGCAGTTAATTCAGGCCCTTGCCCTGGACCTCCTAAATTTAGCTAAACCCTTTGACCTTTACCTTCCCGGTAGAAGGTGAATCGCCCTTGGAGTATTAGTGCAAAAACTGGGACCACTTGAAATGGAACAACTGAAGAATGCACTCCAGGTAGGGGAAACTACGGTAACCAAGGGCTGGGCCCGCCGCCCCATCCAGCCAGGAGACTGGGGGTTTCTAAAAACCTGTAGATCAGCACCCCGCAAGGCCAGCTGCCTCCTAAGGGAAAAGAACCCCACTTGGTGATCCTAACCACCCACCTTGCCCTGAAGTTGCAGGGATCGCTCCGTGGGCACACTGACCTCGAGTGAGGAGGCCCTCAAGCTCTAACCTCCAGTGAGACAACCTGGGGCAACGGGCGCCATGACGACTCGTGTGACCATCACTTGACCTGGAGCTTCTCTTCCAGAAAACAACAAGAGTGTGCCCCAAAAGAGCAGACTACTGGTTGGAGGAATTACTGCACCCAGAGGCGAGCTAATAAGCTTGGCAGGGGAAGCGTATATAACGCTGTCACCATAGAAAAGCCAACATGCACGGCAGTGACGGCGGCCAATGAGACCGGCTGGACTCCTAGCTACTTCAAAAGGCCGTTGACTCAGTGGCCGTCATGGTCCTGGATCACCACCGTCCCTGGACTGCCTGGGAGTTGACCAGGCAGGGCTCTGACACCTGGTGCTGCTTTTAAGTTAATTCAGTGGCCTAATTGAAGAAAGCGCAGACTACTAGTCAGAGCATCTAGGCTGGCAGAAACCGTCAGCCTAAGGGGGCCGAAGAAATGTGGGGCGGGGGTAAAACCGGCCACCCTAGCGTCTCTGGACATCTCTTTCCTGGACCCTTAAAAGTCATTAGAATCTATAAAACTTCCAATGCTGGTGCTCAGGTGAACGAGCAGTGAGGGAGGAGCCCTGGGGACAATCAAACTCACCTGGAGGCTGACGGGGAGAAGTCCTGCCCCTCCCCCCGGTATGAGCACACCCAAATCGGCACGAAGCAGTCACAGAAGAGGGGTCTGCACCCTCAGCCCCCCAAGAGTGAGGAACAAAAAAAGGCAGAGGAGGGCTTTGTCATCGGCAAAGCCCATTAAAAATTCCTGGGAGATAAAAATAGAATCTGGGCAATAAAATAAAGTCTAACCTTTTTTTCCTTTGTGTTTTGTCTAATTTCACTTGCTCGTAGGGTTCCGCAGGCAGAGGCCTCACAGTCGGCACTTCAGACCCGATTTCCTAGTGCAAAATGGCTGGGCCGACACCTCAGCTCGCGGGGCTCCGTGCAGACACCGCGACACAGAGCCTGAGCGCCACCCAACCCGGCCCTGGAGAGCTCCGCCCCTTGCCTCCCGCTGACGCTGACGGGATCCCTACACAGCAGCCCGGCCCACAGCCCGCGGGGGAGCGCACGCTCTCAGCTCTCCATTCTCTGATCAAATTATAGTTTTCCTTTGCTTCTGAACCAAACTCAGTCTCGTTCTGTTGGCTCCAGTGACACTGGGCAGGGGGACCCTTGTTGGGGCCCACTCTGGAGGATCAGTAACAGAATTTGAGAACATTGTAACTTCAATGAACAGATGTGTGAGCCAAACTGTAATTAACATAGAGCAGTGTATAAGGCTTGTGTAAAATAAGATGTTTCTAACACTTCCATTTGATATTTCCATCACTTTATTATAAGCAAGTTCAGTGGAGGGGTTTGTCTTATTTTTCGGGTCAACATTAGAGAAATGAAGGGATTTCTTTCCAAGGGTGTACATCTAATAAGCTTGGCTGAAGCTTCAATCTTGCTTTGAATGATTTTCCATTGAAAATGATACCTCTCTTTCAGCTCCCCCATTTCTGAGAAGTATAAAATCTTATAACTTATTACTACCAAAGGGGAAACGCGGGAGGAGGGATAAATTAAGACTTTGGGATTAACACATACACACTGCTATGTATAAAATAGATCTTCAACACTACTGTATAGCACAGGGAAGTACACTCAATATTTTATAATAACATATAAGGGGAAAAAATCTGAAAAAAGAATAGGTATCTATATCTACATCATCTATCAACGGCAGATAAAATGTAACCTAAAGGAGGCTGATGGTGAGTGCTTCTGACCCTGAAGACTTCAATCATCTAAAACTCGGACTCTGCCTACTGCCCAAGGCCCTTAAT
Source organism: Balaenoptera ricei (assembly GCF_028023285.1). Classification (NCBI taxonomy): domain Eukaryota; kingdom Metazoa; phylum Chordata; class Mammalia; order Artiodactyla; family Balaenopteridae; genus Balaenoptera; species Balaenoptera ricei. Next base: position 99,116,103 of record NC_082640.1, on the reverse strand, counting down.
GAACATACATGTACCTGTAGCTTAAAAATTTCCCAGTTTGGGGTTCGGGAAGACGCTGATATGGAAGAATCCCTGGTGTTCTCCTTCCATGGAGGGGACTCTTCCTACAGCCAAAATATGCCTGTGACACACAGAAGATGGTACACCGTTTGATCGGGCAGAGTTTGGAAAAGGCACGTCATCTCCTCATCTCCTGGTAGTTGGGTTCACCCCTCCAGCCTCTTTACTAACAAGCTCCCCACTTGGAGAATCAGCACATTTAACCTCCTGTTTCGTACAGTTTACAATTTGTCTGGAGGATGAACAGGAAGAGGGGGAACCAATGAGAGACTAGCTCTAGGTATTTGGACAGGCACATGTCACTCTAATTTCCCATCAGGAAGAAGAATTAAGCAAAGGCTCAGCCTGCCCCCCGGAACCAGAATAGGGCCTGAAGCAATCCAGCGGTTTTGGGGCCAGCTCCCAAAAAACGAGTTGAAAAATGGAGCTCAGGGGCACTGCAAATCACAAACCTGTAGGCTTATAAATGATAACTATTGTCCAAAAATATATTGAGGTAAGGCAACGAAAAGTATTTGAAAGCAAGGCAGAATTGCAGGAAACAGTTTTTAAGAAGTAGATTGGACTCGCCTTGAAAGCACATGAAAAGCGGCAGAACCTACAGGGTTACATGTGTCTTTTTGAATTATGGTTTTCTCAGGGTATATGTCCATAATGGGATTGCTGGGTCATATGGTAGTTCTATTTTTAGTTTTTTAAGGAACCTCCATACTGTTCTCCATAGTGGCTGTATCAATTTACATTCCCACCAACAATGCAAGTGGGTTCCCTTTTTTCCACATCCTCTCCAGCATTTATTGTTTGTACATTTTTTCATGATCTCCATTCTGACTGGTGTGAGGAGATACCTTGTAGTTTTGATTTGCATTTCTCTAATGGTTAATGATGTTGAGCATCCTTTCATGTGTTTGTTGGCAATGTGTATATCTTCTTTGGAGAAATGTCTATTTAGCTCTTCTGCCCATTTTTGGATTGGGTTGTTTGTTTTTTTGATATTGAATTGCATGAGCTGCTTGTAAATTTTGGAGATTAATCCTTTGTCAGTTGCTTCATTTGCAAATATTTTCTCCCATTCTGAGGGTTGTCTTTTCGTCTTGTTTATGGTTTCCTTTGCTGTGCAAAAGCTTTTAAGTTTCATTAGGTCCCATGTGTCTCTTTTTGTTTTTATTTCCATGTCTCTAGGCGGTGGGTCAAAAAGGATCTTGCTGTGATTTATATCATAGAGTGTTCTGTCTATGTTTTCCTCTAAGACTTTTATAGTGTCTGGCTTTACATTTCGGTCTTTAATCCATTTTGAGTTTATTTTTGTGTAACGTGTTAGGGAGTGTTCTAATTTCATTCTTTTACACGTAGCTCTGCATTTTTCCCAGAACGACTTATTGAAGAGGCTGTGTTTTCTCCATTGCATATTCTTGCCTCCTTTATTAAAAATAAGGTGACCATATGTGCGTGGGTTTATGTCTGGGTTTTCTATCCTGTTCCATTGATCTATATTTCTGTTTTTGTGTCAGTACCACACTGTCTTGATTACTGTAGCTTTGTGGTATAGTTTGAAGTTGGGGAGCCTGATTCCTCCAGCTCCATTTTTCTTTCTCAAGACTGCTTTGGCTATTCAGGATCTTTTGTGTTTCCATACAAATTGTGAATTTTTTTGTTCTAGTTCTGTGAAAAATGCCATTGGTAGTTTCATAGGGATTGCATTGAATCTGTAGATTGCTTTGGGTAGTATAGTCATTTTCACAATGTTGATTCTTCCAATCCAAGAACATGGTATATCTTACCATCTGTTTGTGTCACCTTTGATTTCTTTCATCAGTGTCTTATAGTTTTCTGAGTACAGGTCTTTTACCTCCTTAGGTAGGTTTATTCCTAGGTATTTTATTCTTTTTGTTGGAATGGTGAATGGGAGTTTCCTTAATTTCTATTTCTCATCTTTCATTGTTAGTGTATAGAAATGCAAGAGATTTCTGTGCATTAATTTTTTATCCTGCAACATTACCAAATTAATTGATTAGTTCTAGTAGCTTTCTGCTGGTATTTTTAGGTTTCTCTATGTATAGTATCATGTCATCTGCAAACAGTGACAGTTTTACTTCTTCTTTTCCAGTTTGTATTTCTCTTATTTCTTTTTCTTCTCTGATTGCTGTGGCTAGGACTTCCAAAACTATGTTGAATAATAGTGGCGATAGTGGACATCCTTGTCTTGTTCCTGATCTTAGAGGAAATACTTTCAGTCTTTCACCATTGAGAAGATATTTGCTGTGGGTTTGTCATATATGGCCTTTATTATGTTGAGGTAGGTTCCCTCTATGCCCACTTTCTGGAGAGTTTTTATCATAAATTGGTGTTGAATCTTGTCAAAAGCTTTTTCTGCATGTATTGAGATGATCATATGGTTTTTATTCTTCAATTTGTTAATATGGTGTATCACATTGATTGATTTGTGTATATTGAAGAATCCTTGCATCCCTGGGATAAATCCCACTTGATCATGGTGTATGATCCTTTTAATGTGTTGGTGGATTCTGTTTGCTAGTATTTTGTTGAGGATTTTTGCATCTATATTCATCAGTGATATTGGTCTGTAATTTTCTTTTTTTGTAGTATCTTTGTCTGGTTTTGGTATCAGGGTGATGGGGGCCTCATAGAATAAGTTTGGGCGTCTTCCTTCCCCTGGAATATTTTGGAAGAGTTTGAGAAGGATGTGTGTTAGCTCTTCTTTAAATGTTTGATAGAATTCATCTGTGAAGCTATCCGGTCCTGGACTTTTGTTTGTTGGAAGACTCTTAATCACAGTTTCAATTTCATTACTTGTGATTGGTCTATTCATATTTTCTATTTTTTCCTGGTTCACTCTTGGAAGGTTATACCTTTCTATGAATTTGTCCATTTCTTCCAGGTTGTCCATTTTATTGGCATAAATTTTCTTGTAGTAGTCTCTTAAGATGCTTTGTGTTTCTGCAGTGTCCATTGTAACCTCTCCTTTTTCATTTCTCATTTTATTGATTTGAGTCCTCTCCATTTTTTTCTTCATGAGTCTGGCTAAAGGTTTATCAATTTTGTTTATCTTCTCAAAGAACCAGCCTTTAGTTTTATTGATCTTTGCTATTGTTTTCTTCATTTCTATTTCATTTATTTCTGCTCTGATCTTTATGATTTCTTTCCTTCTGCTAACTTTGGGTTTTGTTTGTTTTTCTTTCTCTAGTTGCTTTAGGTGTAAGGTTAGATTGTTTATTTGTGATTTTTTTTTCTTTCTTGTGGTACGATTGTATTGCTATAAACTTCCCCTTTAAAATTGCGTTTGCTGCATCTCATAGGTTTTGGATGTCATGTTTTCATTGTCATTCGTCTCTAGGTAATTTTTGATTTCCTCTGTGATTTCTCCAGTGACCTCTCGGTTATTTAGTAACGTATTGTTTAGCCTCCATGTGTTTGTGATTTTTTACATTTTTTAAATTACGTTTGTAATTAACTTCTTATCTCATAACATTGTGGTCAAAAAAGGTGCGTGATATGCTTTCAATTTTCTTAAATTTACCAAGTTTTGATTTGTGACCCAAGATGTGATCTATCCTGGGGAATATTCCGTGTGCACTTGAGAAGAAAGTGTAATATGCTGTTTTCAGATGGAATGTCCTATAAATATCAATTGAATCCATCTGGTCTACTGTGTCATTTCAAGCTTGTGTTTCCTTATCAATTTTTTGTTTGGATGATCTGTCCATTGGTGTAAGTAAGGTGTTAAAGTCCCCCACTATTATTGTGTTACTGTTGGTTTACTCTTTTAAAGCTGTTAGCATTTGCCTTATGTATTGAGGTGCTCCTATGTTGGGTGCATATATATTTATAATTGTTATATCTTCTTGGATTGATCCCTTGATCATTACATAGTGTCCTTCCTTGTCTCTTGTAACATTCATTATTATAAAGTCTATTTTATCTGATATGAGTATTGCTACTCCAGCTTTCTTTTGATTTCCATTTGCATGGAATATCTTTTTCCATCCCCTCACTTTCAGTCTGTATGTGTCCCTAGGTCTGAATTGGGTCTCTTGTAGACAGCATATATGTGGGTCTTGTTTTTGTATCCACTCGGAGAGCCTGTGTCTTTTGGTTGGAGCATTTAATCCATTCACGTTTAAGGTAATTATTGATATGTATGTTCCTATTACCATTTTCTTAATTGTTTTGGGTTTGTTTTTGTAGGTCTTTTTCTTCTCTTGTGTTTCCCACTTAGAGAAGTTCCTTTAGCATTTGTTATAATGCTGGTTTGGTGGTGCTGAATTCTCTTAGCTTTTGCTTGTCTGCAAAGCTTTTGATTTCTCCATCGAATCTAAATGAGATCCTTGCCGGGTAGAGTAATCTTGGTTGTAGGTTCTTCCCTTTCATCACTTTAAGTATACCATGCCACTCCCTTCTGGCTTGGAGAGTTTCTGCTGAGAAATCAGCTGTTAAGCTTATGGGAGTTCCCTTGTATATTATTTGTCATTTTTCCCTTGCTGCTTTCAATAATTTTTCTTTGTCTTTAATTTTTGCCAGTTTGATTACTATGTGTCTCAGCATGTTTCTCCTTTGGGTTTATCCTATGTGGGACTCTCTGTGCTTCTTGGACTTGGGTGGTTATTTCCTTTCCCATGTTAGGGAATTTTTCGACTATAATCTCTTCAAATATTTTCTCGGGTACTTTCTTTCTCTCTTATCCTTCTGGGACCCCTATAGTGTGTATGTTGTTGCCTTTAATGTTGTCCTAGAGGTCTCTTAGGCTGTCTTCATTTCTTTTCATTCTTTTTTCTTTATTCTGTTTCACGGCAGTGAATTCCACCATTCTGTCTTCCAGGTCACTTATCCGCTCTTCTGCCTCAGTTATTCTGCTGTTGAGTCTTCTAGTGTATTTTTCATTTCAGTTACTGTATTGTTTATCTCTGTTTGTTCTTTAATTCTTCTAGGTGTTTGTTCTTTAATTCTTGTAGGTCTTTGTTAAACATTTCTTGCATCTTCTCAATCTTTGCCTCCATTCTTTTTCCGAGGTCCTGGATCATCTTCACTATCATTATTCTGAATTCTTTTTCTGGAAGGTTGCCTATGTCCACTTCATTTAGTTGTTTTTCTGGGGTTTTATCTTGTTCCTTCATCTGGTACATAGCCCTCTGCCTTTTCATCTTGACTGTCTGTGAATGTGGTTTTTGTTCTACAGCCTGGAGGATTGTAGTTCTACTTGCTTCTGCTGTCTGCCCTCTGGTGGATGAGGCTGTCTATGAGGCTTGTGCAAGTTTCCTGATGGGAGGGACTTGTGGTGGGTAGAGCTGGGTGTTACCTGGCGGGCAGAGCTCAGTAAGACTTTAACCTCTTGTCTGCTGATGTGTGGGGCTGTGTTCCCTCCTTGTTGGTTGTTTGGCCTGAGGTGACCCAATACTGGAGACTACCTGGGCTCTTTGGTGGGGCTAATGGCAGACTCTGGGAGGGCTCACGCCAAGGAGTACTTCCCAGAACTTCTGCTGCCAGTGTCCTTGTCCTCACAGTGAGACACAGCCACCCCTTGCCTCTGCAGAAGACCCTCCAACACTAGCAGGTAGATCTGGTTCAGTCTCCTATGGGGTCACTGCTCCTTTTCCTGGGTTCCAATGCGCACACTACTTTGTGTGTGCCCTCCAAGAGTGGAGTCTCTTTTTCCCCCATCCTGTCAAAGTCCTGCAATCAAATCCCGCTAGCCTTCAAAGTTTGATTCTCTAGGAATTCCTCCTCCCGTTGCCGGACCCCCAGGCTGTGAAGCCTGATGTGGGGCTCAGAACCTTCACTCCAATGGGTGGACTTCTGTGGTATAAGTGTTCTCCAGTTTGTGAGTCACCCACCCAGCAGTTATGGGATTTGATTTTATTGTGATTGTGCCCCTCCTACCATCTCATTTTGGCTTCTCCATTGTCTTTGGTTGTGGGGTATCTTTTTCGTTGAGTTCCAGTGTCTTCCTGTCAATGACTGTTCAGCAGTTAGTTGTGATTCCAGTGCTGTCACAAGAGGGAGTGAGAGCACGTCCTTCTACTCCGCCATCTTGGACCCCATCTTTTCTTTTTATCGATGGTTTCCTTTGCTGTGTAAAAGCTTTTAAATTTAATTAAGGTCCATTTTTTATTTTTGCTTTTGTTTCCTTAGGAGACATGTCCAAAAGATACTGCCATGATTTATGTCAAACAGTGTTCTGTTTATGTTCTCTAGTAGGAATTTTATGGTTTCAGGTCTTACATTCATATCTTTAATCTATTTTGAGTTTATTTTTATATATGGTGTGAGAAAAGTTCTAATTTCATTCATGTGTAGCTATCCAGTTTTCCCAGTACCACTTAATGAAGAGCATGTCTTTTCTCCATTGTATATACTTGACTCCTTTGTCATAGATTAGTTATCCATAATTGCATGGGTTTATTTTTGGGTTTTCTATTCTGTTCCATTGATCTATGTGTCTGTTTTTGTGTCAGTACTGTACTGTTTTTATTACTATAGCATTGTAGTATAGTCTGAAGTCAGGGATTGTGATACCTCCAGCTTTGTTCTTTTTGCTCAAGATTGTGGGCTAATTGGTGTCTTTTGTAGTTCCATACAAGTTTTAGGATTAGTTGTTCTAGTTCTCTGAAAAATGTCATGGGTATTTTGATAGGGTTGCATTATATCTACAGATTGCTTTGGGTAATATGGATATTTTAACAATATTAATTCTGCCATTCGAAGAATATGGTGTATCTATGTTAAAGAGAAGTGGCAAGAGTGGACATCCTTGTCTTGTCCCTGAATTTAGAGGGAAGGCTTTCAGCTTTTCACCTTTGAGTATGATGTTATCTGTGGGTATGATGTTAGCTGTGGGTTTGTCATAAATGAACTTTATTATGTTGAGATATGTTCCCTCTATACAAGTTTGAGAATTTTTAACGTGAATGGATGTTGAATTTTGTCAAATGCTTTTTCTGTGTGTATTGAGATGACCATGTGATTTTTATCTTTTTTGATAATGTATATCACATTGACTTATTTCTGAATATTGAACCATCCTTGCATCCCTAGAATAAATCCAACTTGATCATGGTGTGTGATCCTTTTTATGTATTGTTGAGTTTGGTTTGGTAATATTTTTGTTGAGGATTTTTGCATTTATATTCATCACAGATGTTGGCCTGCACTTTTCTTTTTTTTATAGCGTCTTTGCCTGGTTTTGTGGCCTCATAGAATGAATTTTGGAGTGTTCCTTCCTCTTCACATTTTTTGAATTGTTTGAGGAGGATAGGTATTAATACTTCTTTATATGTGCTAATATATAATTGTGCATCTGGTCCTGGACTTAAGTTCGCTTGGAGTTTTTAAATTACAAATTCAATTTACTACTAATCATTGGTCTGTCCCAATTGTCTATTTCTTCCTTATTCAATCTTGTAAGCTTGTATGTTTCTAGAAATTTGTCCATTTCTTCTAGGTTTTACAATTTGTTGGCATATAACTATTCAGAGTATTCTCATGATTTTTTGTATCTCTGTGCTATCAGTTGTTATTTTTCTTTTATTTCTCACTTTGTTTATTTGGTCTTCTCTCCTTTTTCTTAATAAGCCTGGCTAAACATTTGTCAATTTTGTTTATCTTTTCAAAAAACAGCTCTTGGTTTTATTGATGTTTTCTATTTTGGGGGAAGGCATCTCTATTTTATTGATTTTCTCCCTGATCTTTACTATTTCTTTCCTTCTGCTGACTTTGGGCTTTGTTTGTTCCTCTTTTCCTAATTCCTTCTGGTGGTAGGTTAGGTTGTTTTAGATTTTTCTTGTTATTGAGGTGGGCCTGTATCTCTATAAACTTCCTTCTTAGAACTGCTTTTGCCATACCCCATGGATTTTGAAAAGCTGTGTTTCCATTTTCATTTGAATCAAGTTATTTTCTGGTTGCCTCTTTGACTTCCTCACTGACCCATTGGTTTTTTAGTAGCATGTTGTTTAATCTCCACGTATTTGTGGGGTTTTTTCCATTTTTCCTCCTGTAATTGATTTCTAGTGTCATAACATTGTGGTTGGAAAAATGCTTGACATAGTTTATATCTGCTTAATTTGCTGAGATTTTTTTTTGTGGTCTAACATGTGATCTATTCTGGAAAATGTTCCCTGTGCACTTGAAAAGAATGTGTATTCTGCTGTTTTAGGATGGAAGTCCTATAGATATATATTAAGTCCAACTGGTCTAATGTGTCATTTAAGACCACTGTTTTCTTATTGATTTTCTGCTAGATGATCTGTCCATTGATATAAGTGGTGTGTTAAAGTCCTCAACTATTATTGTATTATTGTTCATTTCTCCCTCTATGTCTGTTAATATTTGCTTTATATATTTAGGTGCTCCTGTATTAGGTCCATATATGTTAGTGAATGTTATATCCTCTTCTTGTATTTATTATATTATTTTTATTAATTATTATATAATGTGCTTCTTTTTATATTGTATAGACTTTCTTTTAAAGCCTATTTTGTCTGACCCCATTTCTGGTCATTTCTGTTTACATGAAATGTCTTTGTGCATCCCTTCACTTTCAGTCTGAGTGTCTTTAGCTCTGAAGTGAGTCTCTTGTAAGCAACACATAGATAGGTCTTGTTTTCTATTTCAGTCAACTACCCTATGCCTTTTGATTGGAGCATTTAGTCCACTGACATTTAAAGTGATTATTGATAGGAATGTACTTATTGCCCTTTTGTTATTTCTGTTGCTTTGTTTTCTTTTGTTTTTGTAGTTCTTATCTTTCCTTGTCTTCTTCTTTTAGTTTCTTCCCTTGTGGTTTGATGATTTTCTTTAGTGATATGCTTGGGTTCCTTTCTCTCTAGTTTTTGTGTATCTATTGGAGTTGTTTGATTTGTGATTACCATGGGGTTTATATATGTTGATGCATATCTGTATCTCCTTGTTATAAATTTCTAGTCATTTAAGTTAAAATACATTCTAAAAGATTTACATTTTTTACTCCCTTTCCCCACATTCTGTGTTTTTGATGTCATGTTTTGTATCTTCAAGTTTATCCCTTTACCAGTTTAAAGTTTATTTTACAGTTTTTTGTCTTTTAATCATCTTACTAGCTTATTTAAGTGGTTGATCCTCAGCCTTTACTATGTATTTGCCTTTACTAGTGGGATTTTTCCTTTCCTATAGATATTTCCTTCTTGTTATAGCCTTTTCTTTTCCACTTAGACAAGAGCCTTTAACATTTCTTTTAGTGTAGGTTTAGTATCAATGAACTCTTTTAGGTTTTGCTTGTGTGAGAAGTTCTTTATCTCTCCTATTCTAAATGATAATCTTGCTGGGTAGAGTGTCCAAGGTTGGCAGTTTTTTCCTTTTAGCACTTTGAATATATCATGCTACTCCTTTCTAGCTTGCAAAGTCTCTGCAGAAAAATCAGCTGATAGCCTTATGAGGGTTCCCTTGTATATGACTGTTTTTCTCTTGCTCCCTTTAAGATTATATATTGATCTTTAACTTTTGCCATTTTAATTATATCTTTGTATAGGTCTGTTTGGTTTCATATTGTTTGGGACCTTCTGTGTTTCCTGAACCTGGATATCTGTTTCCTTCTTCAGGTATGGGAAGTTTCCAGCCATAATTTCTTCACATACATTTTCAACCCCTTTCTCTTCTCCATCTGGGACCCTTATAATGTATTAATATACCTGATATTCCAGAGGTCCTTTAAACAGTTTTCATTTTTAAAAATTTGTTTTTCTTTTTGCTCTTATGATTGGATAATTTTCATTATTCAATTTTCCAGGTTACTTATGCATTCTTCTCTATCACCTAGATGGCTGTTCATTCCTTCTAGAGCTTTTCATTTCAGTTATTGTATTCTTCGATTATTGCAGGTTCTTTTCTATATTTTCTAGTTTCTTGTCAAAATTCTCACTGTGTTCATCTATTTTTTCCCCTAATTCAATTAGTATTCTTATTACTAATGCTTTGAACTCTATCTGGTAAATTATTTATTTCTGTTGTATTAGTTGTTTTTTCAGGACTTTTCTCTTGTCCTTTCATTTGAAATAACTTCCTCTGTCTTCTCATTTTGCTTAACTTTCTCTGTCTCTGTGACATTAGGTGAAACAGTTACCTATCCTGGTCTTGAAGGTGTGTCCTTGTGTGGGAGTGTCTCTATACAGTCTGCGTGTGCCCAGCAGCTATCGTGGGAGAGCTGGATCTGATGTGAACACGAATCATGTCTTTCCCCAGGATGTGCTGGCAGCTATCATCTTGTAAGGAGGTGGGGATGGAGATGGAGGCGCTAGGGCCAGTGCCTGGCATGAGCTGGGGCTTCTCCCCTGCTCATCTGCCAGAACCTCCCTATTGGGGGTGTGGTTGGGGTCCAAGTTGCTGGAGTAGAAGCCCAGAGGGTTGAGTCTGAGCTGGCTGTGTTCCCTTTAAGTGTGTATACTGCCCCCTCCCAGCTCTGTTTCCCCTGTCCCAGAGGGGAGCAGTGCTGGAGCAAGAGGGGCGGATGCGGGTGCTTGGCATGGGTCTGGGTGTGGGCTGTGACAGTCAAGGGTTCCAGATGGCTTCTGATGCACTGCCTCCGTAAGTACCAGTAATGGTTGCCCCCTCCCCACTTAGATACCACTCTGGTCTGAGCCACCTTTGTCCCTCACAACTGAGCTCTCCCTTCAGCCATTACAGCCCTTGCACTAGTGTGGAGCTGTGCTGTAGAGGAGGCAGGGCTGGGTGTGGGTGCTAGGATGGGTCTGGGCATGCACTGTGGCAGCCACAGCTGCATTCAAAGCCTGGGACCACTTTGTGCCAGTAACGGCTGCTCATGTCCTGTTCAGATGCTGTTCCAGGTCTGGGCCAGTTCCGTCCTTCACAACTGAGCTCTCCCCTTGGCCATAGCAGCCCTCGCCCCAGCATGGAGCTGCACTGTGAAGCTGGGCTAGAGCAGGCACTTGTCCCAGGCTGGAGTGGTCACGAGAAACCAGCCAAGATCCCATACAGTTTCATTCTTCCCTCTCTCCCTGGCTTCCGGAGTAAGCAAGTGTGTGCATGCTCCTCATGGGTGGAGTCCAGGCTTCCCACAGGTCTCCTTTTAGTCCCATGAGCCCTCCAACCAGCCAAGGGGACTTGTCTTCTCAGTGTTGAACCCCAGAGCTGGGGCACCCAATGTGTGGCTTGCACTGCTCACTCCCCAGGGAGGATCTCCCAGACCTTGTAATCCCCCTCCTCTTCTGAGTCCTCTCCCAGGGGCACAGGTCCTGACTTGATCACCTCTGTCTCTTCCTTTCCTACTCAATCCCATGTGTATCTTTCTTACAGCCTTGGTTGTACAAGAGTCTTTCTGCCAGTCTCCAGTTAGTTTTCAGTGAGAATTGTTTTACGTGTAGATGTATTTTTGATGTGTTCATGGGGGGGAGCTGAGTTTTGTGTCCTCCTACTCCACCATCTTATCTCTCCTTTCTTGGTTTGGTTTTTAAAGTTGCATTCAAACTGACTGGAAATGGTAGGGGACCAGTATTCTAGCACATTCAATTTTGGGTTCCCAAAGATCAATTATTTGTTCTGAGGTGGCATGAGACTCTGTTTAGTCTTCAAGAAGTTTCTTGAGGAAATAGTCTTTGAAATTTCATTACTATGATTATGTATGGACTAAACTATACAGTGCTTCATGAAATCCATATATATTGATAATGTTTAATACATCTGTATTAAGTGTAACATAACTGACCCTTTTACTTTCAGAAAATATTTTTCCATATTATAAGGAATTATAGAAATGCAAGAAGTAGACACCGAGATCTTTCTTTTCTGCCAATCCTTTGTCAAGGGGGTGATGGGGAACAAATGAAAACTTCTGCCTAATAGTCTATGGTAGAAAATCATGTATATCAAGCTATAGCTCTGTAGAAATATGCCAAGAAACTCAAATAAGCTAATAACATTTGAAAAGATTAATCGTGTGGACTGTGCTAGTACCATAGTCTATGTCACACTAAAGAATATAATTCATAGATTCTCTTAGTTCAGATCCTAAGGGATTAAACAGGGATAAAGAAGACTGATATTTCTTCATAGGTCATTATATCTTCCCCTTTTATTCTCATTGATGCTAAAGTGGCCATTGTCTCATAGCTGGACATTATATAACTTCTCATTAGTCTGTTTGTTTCATTCCCACAGTATATTGGCTTTGCCTTCATAAGAAACTGCTTTTACCAAGTGAGTCTCCTCTTTAAACTTTTGGTATCATTTTGTCCTGGGGATAGAGGAGTTGATTATCTGGTCCCAGCCTCTTCCTGTTTCTACTCCACAAGTAGTTACAGCCAGGCAGATATATTTATTTCCCAGTATCCTCTAAGCATTTTGAGCTTTGCCTTTGCTCATAGTATTACCTTACCTGTCTCCCAATGGATTCTGTCCATCTCCCACAGGCTTGTCAAGAGTCTCACCTCTGAAGCCTTTCCTCAAATGGTCTGTAGTGATTTCTCTTTATTCTAAAACTAAATAAAAGTAGCCTCTACTACTCATTCTACACTGCAATACTGCGAATAGCTAGGCATTTCCATATTGACCTTTCATCCCCACTACTCCACACTAGTTAGAAAGGCAACATCCAACTGCATTACCACGACAATTCATTGGGAAGCAGTGTCTCTCTTTACTAGCTCTCCTCCAATTATGTGTAGACTTAAGGAGGCCATGCCTAAAGACTGGTGAGGTCCTTAGAAGATGACTATTTTAAAGCTTCCCTTAATTATTTTCCCTTTTGAATAGACAGGTATGGATAATAATGAATATTCTTTGCTTAAGAGTATATATGACTATAGGGCTGCCCTGGTGGCGCAGTGGTTGAGAGTCTGCCTGCCAATGCAGGGGACACGGGTTCGAGCCCTGGTCTGGGAGGATCCCACATGGCGCGGAGCAACTGGGCCCGTGAGCCACAACTACTGAGCCTGCGCGTCTGGAGCCTGTGCTCCGCAACGAGAGAGGCCGCGATAGTGAGAGGCCCGCGCACCGCGATGAAGAGTGGCCCCCGCTCGCCGCGAGTAGGGAGAGCCCTCGCGCAGCAACGAGAACCCAACACAGCCAAAAAAAAAAAAAAAGAGTATATATGACTGTAAAAGAATTACAGGCCCAATCAGGATTAAGAGAGAATTTCCTTTTGGTCAACAGTATTCACAAATATCCCAGCTTTTATATGGACATTATGTACTTGTCTCAGACTACAAGCTCAAAACTTTGTAAACTTGAAAATAAACTTTTCTACAGGTACACATCAGGCAATGGGATGGCTGCCGTGATATGTTGCTCAGATCCTTGTTCAGGAATGAAGGGCTGAGTCAGCAAGCTGCTGAGAACGCTAGAGGCATGCAGCCCTCAGCTGCCAGCCACTTTCAGGGGCTTCTCAGTGGCAGAGAACAACCTTGTCCAAAGTCATACGTCTTTCCTGGATGGACTGCACCTAATAAATGATTGTCCCAGGAATATAAAGGCCTGGCCCCTTGTCCCAAATATGGGCAGCCCTGAAGGATAATCTTACCTTTAGAGGTCCCTACAGGTATTCCACCCAGACGGGACTGCAGCTTGACTTGTCCCTCTGCTCAATTCTACTTGCTTCCCTTCCATTTCACAGTTGAGGATCCCAAGAGCACCCTCTAAAAACGCTTCTGCCTGCTAATCTCCATCTCAGTGGCGGTCTACCGCAGATCGAGTTTTTCAGAAAGCAGGGAAAGAAACAAACACAGTGAACACCATGATGTCTCCCTTTTGCTTATTACCGTCTCTTTAAAAACTAAACCGTTTTAGCCTATGGAGTAGGACATGGCGAGGGATAAAAAGAAAAAAAGGGAGGCACAAGCTGAATTTGAACCTTGAAATGCAGTGTGACATAGAAGACACTAGTCTAAAGCCTGAAAGATCCCAGCGGGACGTTAGTGCTCACTATGCATCTGGTATCACAGCAGTAACATCCATGTTTCACCACCTCCCCTGTTTAACAATTCTTATGGAAGAACGATCCCCATTTTACTTTTAACCTAACCATTTGTAAATATCTGGATTCTTTTTTTTAGAGAATTTGTATGCCAAGGGTGAGAGGTATGCCTATTTGGAGGAAGTCTGAATGGCAGAGAAAAATAGGTCAATCATGCTCCCAGAAATTGATTGCACCAGTAGGCTGTGTGCTTGCAGAGTGAGGGCAGTACAGTAATGTTTGAAAGCATGCCCGCAGAGTGGGGGCCATGAGTCTAGATGGGGTTAAGTTCATTCTCTTATTCCCTAACTGTACCATTGTGGGTGGTAAAGAGGAGAACTGAGTTTTTGTACTTTTATATGGATGAATGGCTGAATTTGCTCAAACCTTTTTAAAAGGTCCCAGCAGGCACGTACAAAACAGAAGAAAAGGAACATGTCAAACTGAACCTGACTTGTACATTCATCCCAAACTAGCCTTCCAAGGCTCTTGGGGAAGATGAGCTCAGGGATGAAACTCTTCCTCACCCCTCACAAAAACCTCACTTAAGTTACTAGAGATGAAAATAAGGAAAATCCTGTAATAGCACTAGAAGGTAAAGAAGAATACCATTCCATCTGGTGCATTTCTTTAAGTTATTAGTAGTATGTAAGCACTGGAATGAGTTTGAAGTCAAGAGTGGCCACTACCTCGCTATTGTGGATTAATAGCAGTTGCTACTTAGGGAAAGGGGAGCTCAATCTTTTAAGTCTAAATGAGCAATGCTTTTTCCTGATATGGGTGGGTACTAAGAAGTAGGCAAACTGTGGATGCCACCTTTAAAGGTTAAAAAATTTGATGAGGAAAGCCAGTCACCCCCAGCACAGCAACTTCAGTCAAAGCTAGTTTTTATACTCACTCCCTCAGGATGAAGTAATAATTGAAACAATAACAGAAGAATTTTGAAAAGATCTAAAATTCTGGAATATATAAGGGTTTAGTTCTATTTCATCCAAAAAGACTCAAGTCACCTATTTATTATGCAAAATTAGAAGACTTTTCCAAGGTTTCAATCTTATCTCTCCCCTAACTCTTTTTTTATAAGGGCTATTGTTAACAAATAGTTTATCATTTCTCATTTATTTGGGATTTAGCAGTTAAAAGTTAAAAATGAGACTCATTGACGGTAAGGTTATAGGGAAACAGGAATTTCCCTAAAAGACACGCAAACTCAGTCTGTTTTGTCTAAGTGACAAATTAAAATTGATTATGAAACCCATAGAGAACTCAGATATTAGGTTTCTAATGACATAGACTATTGTGGGGAAAAAATCTATCTTTACATCTTTATGAAGAAAGTCTTTTTCTTCCCTAATTCATTAAGTGTTGAATGATTTTTTTTAAAAAAAGAATGTGCTAGTTTGACAGTAAGGTACACAAAGTCATTCAGGAGGCCTCAACTTAACGAAGCCTTCTCAGGGAAGCTGTTGACAGTGTGTAACCAATGACTCCCTAGACTAGATTAAATCCCCTCTATGTGCTCCCATAGCATTCCAAACATCCTTTAATATCACTCCTATTTCTCATTCTTGTAATTAGTAATTGTTTCTCATTTTTCCTGCTCGGCACTAAAAACCATTAAGTCAGGGAATAAATAATATCTAGAACACAAATGGGCATATACATTGTGTCACTTTAAGTATCTGAAACATTTCCTATGGTTCTCTTCATTCAACATAAGACTTTTGAGAAAATACGAACTTCATAGGACAGTAAGGAAAGAGAAGAAAGATGGTATGTAAAATGGCTACATTTATGAGAAAAATAAATGAAGCTGTAAATTTTAAAAAATAACTAGAAGTAATAAAGAGTAGAATAAACACTTAAGGCAATTCTGAAGCTCAGATCGCAGATGACAGGAGCCCACCTTAAGCTGGAGACTAATGTGGCTCACATGTTAAGACAGTGACAGGTTACAGAGGCACAAGTCTCAATGCAAAAGTAATGAGAAGGAATTCCATCCTTTATAATTACTCTACTCTTGAAAGACCTTAAATGGAAAGCCATGGTCCACAGCAACACTTACTGAAATCTGCTGCCCTTACACTACCCATCTCTCTGACACCCTCCACACCTCCACTGGATATACTCTTCTAGTCACTGCCAAGGGCTTTTTACCTCCTCCCTTTGTTTGTCTTTGATTCTTTCCTCTTGGGGAAAAGGCTCAGTTCATCCCAATACAAAAATAATAAAACAGTCTGTAAACTTCCCCTTTCTTTTCCCTTTAGGCAAGAGCATTTACAGGATTCTTTTTGGTGGGTCGGCAAAAGAAAAAAGGAAGAAGTCTTTTTCCCAGGCGGTTAATTTTTATACTGTCATAGATTGAAGTATGTCTGTTTGCTTATTACTTCTCTTCCCTTGTTATAGTGTCTTCCTGAACATCTGTTTTGTCCCCCATATCTATATTTCATCCAGATAATGTCTCCTCTCTGATCATTTATCTGTCATGTATCTAAGAAGTAGGTAGTTAAGACTCAGGCAAGGATATTCTGTCATTCTACAAATCCTTTCAATATTCTTGCCCCTGCAGTGCTCTCTCTTGGATTTCTACAGCACTGGCACATGACTTAAAGGTAGGCATGGATTGCAGCAGCTTTTATATCCAATTCCAGCAGAGAATGATCAGGCCCTTGAGATAAGCTGGTATGGATTCCTAAGCAGGCAATCTGGCTAAGCTGAGAAGAAAATTCATGTGTGTATAGTTACAATCCAAAGAACTAATGCATCTGAGATAAAGCTGGGTCCCATCGTCCCATAGCATTGGGAAAGTGGTGGATCATGAGGATAGTTTATCTTGCTTCAGAACTTGGTACCAGAAACACCTCTGGATTCATGCAGAATAAGGCCGTGGTAGATTGCAGAAATCTAAATTACTAGGCCTTGTAATTTTCATACACACTCTGTGGGCAGCACTGATGTGGTCTGTTGTATATGGTCAGTGGGTCTCTCCAGGAGGCCACAGAGCTTATTGCTTTACATATGGGCTGTTCATGTTATGTAGCCTTTGGAATAGTGATTGGAAAGAATAAAGAGGGTTAAACTGGAATGTTGGCCTTATGTTGGTAGTCTTGGATAAACAGTTATTTTCCCCTTCTGGCCAGCATTGGAATTAAAACATGGTTCAGGGCTTCCCTGGTGGCGCAGTGGTTGAGAGTCTGCCTGCCAATGCAGGGGACATGGGTTCGAGCCCTGGTCTGGGAGGATCCCGCATGCCGCGGAGCAACTAGGCCCGTGAGCCACAATTACTGAGCCTGCGGGTCTGGAGCCTGTGCTCCGCAACAAGAGAGGCCGTGATAATGAGAGGCCCGTGCACCGCGATGAAGAGTGGCCCCCACTTGCCGCAACTAGAGAAAGCCCTTGCACAGAAACGAAGACCCAACACAGCCAAAAATTAATTAATTAATTAATTTAAAAAAATATGGTTCATCTGCCCTGTAACAGCATCTCCTATTCAACTGGCTTTAACAAATCAGGAATTCATGACTGTTGTTGTTATTGTTGTCATAAGGCAAGCACCAGTCTGAGATCTGTCCCTACTCCCTTCATCCTGCCCACAGGGTCAGTTTCAAGGGGTCTAGATTTTTTTAAGAAGTTGGATTTTCAGTGAACTCACCTCACTTGGACCTCTGAATATTAAGCCATATTCTTTGTATATTTCAATGTTGTATTGGAGACTGGCTTCAGCAGTGCTTCCGGAATGTCATAACACAATGAACTGACTTTTCAAATGTTGCTTGGAAGGCAGTTTTTCCTTAAACACTGGGCAACCTAATATAGCAAAAAGTTCATAGGCCTTAGAGTCAAGCCAAGCCCAGGTTCTGATCTTGCTCTCTACAACATTCCCAGTATCTCTAATGATAAGTGAAAAATTAGAAGTGCCAAAAATAAAAGGTGATAGTAATATAAAGCACCTGAGGTATCACCATGTATTAGTAATGGTGCTAAGCCAGTGTTTCTCCCTTCTTAGTTCTTGTCTTATGAATTCTCAAATTCAAACTGTTATCCAAAGAGCACAGGAAGTACCTTCCATTGGCCAAACAGTTGACTGGTCAATATCCGGTTACCTGAACCTAGTGCAAATAAGTTCTTGGTGTGTTTTTCTCAGTGAGATGCTATCTCAAAATTCTATACAACGGTATCACAGTTTACAGGATTGCATTGGTTCAGATCAATTCTCCTTATTTCTGAATGCCACTCCAGGTATTAAATACACCTTTCTATTACATACACCCCTTACTTTAAAAGGGCTATATGTGCTATTTGTACCCAACAAGATAGCCAAGACTAGGGCATTTACTTCAAGATATCTGAAACCTTCCTTCCCATAGAGGAATTGGCATCTATCTTTACACATACCTTACCATTCTATTATATTGCTTTCTAACTTGGCAAAGAAAATCCAATATGGCAAGACTGAGTCCTGGACCCTTTGTCCTGAACAGAGTGGGCCAGTTGTGTGCTGGGAACTCTGCTGTCACCAGTTCTTGATTATCTCTCTGGGTGGGTTCCTGGCAGTAGAAATGACGCCACACTACTTGTGGCAGGAGAACCAGCTGGGCCATAATTTGTTCCCTTGCTCCTCTGCTTCTGTATATATTCTCACTAGGAGACAGGAGTGATTTGTAAAGTACTGTAGAAGGCTTTAGCATGCCAAGGAGAGGTATTTTGACAGCCTGGCATGGTGTGCCAGAGTGAATGAAATGGCCTCATTTCATTGATTCATTGTTGATCATTCATCTTGTTTCATTACTGATTATTTACCTAGTCTTCATGGGTCTTATAAGAACAGCACCCAAGCATGGTGATCACCTTCGAATTTGGTCAGTCTGGTATCAGTAGAGCTCAGGAAAAGCTTTTTCCTGGCATGTTGCCACCACTTCCGGGATTTCTGCTATGTTAAAAAAAATTAACAGCTATATTAAAGTATAATTGATATATAATAATCACTAAATTATGTACATTAGATATGTTAAGTTTTGACATATGTGTATACCTATGAAACTATCACCACAGTGAAGGAATATGCATCATTGCCAAAACTTTCCTTTTGCTGCTTTGTAACCCCTCCCTCTCACTGACTTAGTTTGCCACCATTTATTAGTTGCTCCACATCCTTATCAACAATGGGTCAGGACTAGAGGGCAAAAGTAAGCTGCACTGACACCCCTCCTGCTTGGGCTTAATTCCGAATGTACCATTTCCATCTTCTAAGGTTGGACAAGCCCTGCAACAATCCACTGTGACTTAATGGACCAGATATTTCCCAGCTTATAACAGATGAGACAAATGGTCACTTACTGTTCCATGGTCAAGTGTTCCATCTCTACGAGGCCCTAATAACATACCAGGAACTGTTTCTCAAAGGCATGTAATTCTCTGTTTTAGATGACATGGCCTTGCTTCAGAATCCCAGGGACTTCCAATAAACTCTACAGTGAAACATTTCTCACTACTGACAACATCAGGACTGCTGAATCATCTGACTGAAGATGTAAAGCTGCTTGCATCATAGTCTGGACTTGCCAAAGAGCACATTCCTGCTCCCAGCCCACTTAAAACTGGCAGCCTTTTGTATCAGCTAGTTTATAGGCTATACCAATGTCTCAGATGAGGAATTTGTTGTCCCCAGAATGCAAAGAGGCTGACCAAGCACTATGCTTTCTTCTTCTTGGCAAAGTATGTAAGATGCAGCAATTTGTGTTTTACCTTTGAGACATCCAGGCACATTCCTGGTCACTAGATATCTAGAAAATTTATTAAAATTAGATTCCTGGGGCTTCCCTGGTGGCGCAGTGGTTGAGAATCTGCCTGCCAATGCAGGGGACACGAGTTCGAGCCCTGGTCTGGGAAGATCCCACATGCCGTGGAGCGACTAGGCCCGTGAGCCACAATTGCTGAGCCTGCACGTCTGGAGCCTGTGCTCCGCAACAAGAGAGGCCGCGATAGTGAAAGGCCTGTGCACCACGATGAAGAGTGGCCCCCACTTGCCACAACTAGAGAAAGCCCTCGCACAGAAACGAAGACCCAACACAGCCTTAAATAAATAAATAAATAAAATTTGAAAAAAAAAGAAAATGTGGCTCAAAGAAGAAGTTAGAATTTGGGGCTTATATATATATATATATATATATATATATATATATATATATATATATATATATATAAAATTAGATTCCTGAGTCTTGTAAGGTTCCTCTCTTGCCTCCCAGAAAACATGGTTCTTATCAAAGCTTTCAGTATACTAGCCAACTCTGACACATTCTGCCTAATCAGTATGTTTTCATGGACGTAATGGATCAATGTGATGTTCCTTACATATTCACACGGTCCCAATCTCTTCTGACTATATTATGATAGCAAGGAAGAGTTATCATGGTTTATAAATGCACTTCCTTGTCCATTCCATGTGAATGTTTTCCCCAGGGCTATTTTTTAAACCCTTTCCTGAATTGGATAGAAGGAAAATACATTTACTTAATCAATGGCTGTATACCATTTACTCATTAATCGGCTCTCACAAAGATACTACTGCCAGCACAGCAGCCACAGTTATGGTTTCTACTTGGCTGAGTTTGCAATAGTATACAGCTATTCTCAGGATGCACCCTTGCAGTAATATAATGAGGCACCCCATAATCTACTTTGGCAACTCAGGCATTTCAGCTTTGCTCAGAATGGGTAATCATTTTCTTTTTAAATTGAAGTATAGTTGACATACAATATTATGTTAGTTTCAAGTGTACAGCATAGGGATTCAGTATTCTTACAGATTATGCTCCATTAAAAGTTTTCTAAGATAATGAGTATAATTCCCTATGCTATACAATATATCCTTGTTGCTTATCTATTTTATACATACTAGTTTGTATCTCTTAATTGTTTATCCATAATTTGTTCCTCACCCTTTCCTCTCCCCTTTGGTAAACACAAGTTTGATTTCTGTATCTGTGAGTCTGTTTCTGTTTTGCATATACATTCATTTGTATTATTTCTTTAGATTCCACATATAAGTGATATCATATGATATTTGTCTTTCTCTGTCTGACATTTCACTAAGCATAATATTCTCTAGGTCCACCCACACTGCTGCAAATAGCATAATTTTATTCTTTTTTGTGGCTGAGTTAATATTCCATTGTGTGTGTATGTATGGTATATGTGTGTGTGAATATATATTTGGTATACCGTATATATGGTATATATATGGTGTATATGTATACATATATATACTACATCATCTTTATCCATTCATCTGTTGATGGGCATTTGTGTTGCTTCCATATCTTGGTTATTGTAAATAGTGCTACTACGGACATTGGGGTGCATGTATCTGTTTTTTTTTTTTTTTTATTTTATTTTTGGCTGTGTTGGGTCTTCGTTTCTGTGCGAGGGCCCTCTCTAGTTGTGGCAAGCGGGGGCCACTCTCCATCGCGGTGCGCGGGCCTCTCACTATCGCGGCCTCTCGTTGCGGAGCACAGGCTCCAGACGCGAAGGCTCAGTAGTTGTGGCCCACGGGCCCAGCCGCTCCGCGACATGTGGGATCCTCCCAGACCAGGGCCCGAACCCGTGTGCCCTGCACTGGCAGGCAGACTCTCAACCACTGCGCCACCAGGGAAGCCCCATGTATCTGTTTGAATGTGTTTTCATTTTCTTTGGATATATACCCAGGAGTGGAATTTCTGGATCATATGGTAGTTCTATTTTTAGTTTTTTGAGAAACCTCCATACTGTTTTCCACAGTGGCTGCACCAATTTACATTCCCACCGACAGTGTATGTACGAGGTTTCCTTTTTCTTTACATCCTCTCCAGCACTTGTTATTTGTAAACTATTTAATGACAGTCATTCTGACAGGTGTGAGGTGATATCTCATTGTTTGGATTTGCATTTCTCTAATAATTAGTGATGTTGAGCATCTTTTCATATGCCTGTTAGCCATCTGTATATCTTCTTTGGGGAAATGTCTATTCCAGTTTTCTGCCCAATTTTTGAATGGGTTGTTTGTTTTTTGACATGGAGTTGTATGAGCTGTTTATATACTTTGTATATTAACCCCTTGTCAGTCTCATCATTTGCAAATATTTTCTCCCATTCTATAAGTTGTCTTTTGGTTTTGTCGATGGTTTCCTTCGCTGTGCAAAAGCTTTTTTTTTTTAAATACATCTTTATTGGAGTATTATTGCTTCATAATGTTGTGTTAGTTTGTGTTGTACAACAAAGTGAATCAGCCATATGCATACATATACAAGTTTAATTAGGTCACATTTTTTAATTTTTGCTATTATTTCTTTTGCCTCAGGAGACAGATCTTAAAAAATATTGCTATGATTTATATCAAAGAGTCTTCTGCCTGTGTTCTTAGAGTTTTATGGCTTTGGGTCTTAAATTTACATCTTTAATCCATTTTGAGTTTATTTTTGTATATAGTATGAGGTAATGTTCTAATCTCATTGTTTTACATGTGGCTGTCCAGTTTGCCCAGGCCCACTTGTTGAAAAGACTGTCTTTTGTCCATGGTATATTCTTTTTTCATTATCTCTAGGCTTCTAAGTAAGTGCCACTATAGCAGTGAGTTTGCCCTAGTCCCCTGGAGGGTGGGGAAATGTTTTACATCTTGTGTACCCAAGTCAATGAACTATTGCTTATCCAGTCTTATATTCCAGTCAAAGAACACTCAAAATCCAATCCTATAGGTACTGTCCTGGTACATGCTGACTAATTCTTACAATTTCCTATGGTTATAATCTCTTTATTCCCTCTGGCCCAGATATCCTAGCCATGCTATATAATGGAATTATCCTAATTATACATCTGGGGGAAGTTTCTAATGAGAGCTGCTGCCACCTTGTGTAGGAGAGGATTATATAGTACCTTCTCACAGAGCGAGGGTAGGGGTGGGGCTAGCTCCAAAAAGGAGGGTTGCAGTATCTTTGGAGGTTCAGAGGGCTTTAGGGTAGTCCAAAGAGCCACAATTTACAGGAGGTATCCACCCAGATATGCCTATCCCATATCAGGTTTCTAGGTTTTCCCAACTAGGGCTCTACCCTTAACATAACAGACCTCCTTGGCTGAGAATTCAACCATCTTTGAAGCTCAGCAACCCTAACTATCAGATCATTAGTCTCTTCCTTGGCTTTGTCAAATCTTCTACTGCAGGAGATAAGAGCCTCTTTGAAAACTGTAGGAGAGACTTCTGCCCTCACATTTAGGCTTTAACTGTTTGTTAATCACCCTTATTTTTTCATTATCTCTCCACAGGGTATCAAGTCATTTTTAAAGATATATACAGCCGGTTCCAAAGGTATGGGGGAACAGTGCACACAAAGACAAAAGCCTGAATCACAGCACCAACCAGGATGTTCTGCCAACCATGATATTTTCTTAAGGGACTACTGGTGAAATATTTAGTAATGGGGCTGCCACTTTATGCCATGGATTTTCCATGTCCCATATTCTACTCAAGATGAGGTCATCCTTACCAGTCTGGTAATAAATAATCTAGTCTCCAAATCTCATCTTATCTCTTGCTTTCTCAGATGGATCCTAATACCAATTGTGTTGCTTCTGGTCCTTTGGGAAGCATATGCTGAGAAGGAGTTAGTAGTATAAGAGAGTTATTGTGAAAGATAAAGGGGAGAGAGAGCAGAATTAAGCAAGTAAATGATTAAGGCCTTATACCTGTGAAAGGAAAGGACAATGAAAAAAGACTGGGAAAGGAAGAGTCTCAAACTTTGATGCAACTCTGAGAATGCCCTGGGGCTCCCAACTGGGCTGGCCAAGACCAAGATTGGCTATAGGAAAGTCCCATGATGGGCAGGAATGTCTTGGGTCTAGTACTACTGCTATGCTCATTGTCTGGGGGCTGCTTAGGAAGAGTGTGGCCTTGACTTGAACACTCCAGTGGCTCCTAAAGGAACTCCAATGCAAATTCTTTTTCTGAGGAAAGTTAGAATGAACATCCATGCTGCTATATGGCTTGATATACAAAACAGAACAAAAACCTAGTGACATAATGCTACCAGGGGAGACAGATGACAACTTAAGTGTAATTATTTTTAACCAAAATTCAAGAGCAACAAAGACATTCCCCAGAAATTAATGACCTAATTGTCTTTTTTTTTATTTATTTTTTAAATTTTTACTATTGAAGTATAGTTGATTTACAATATTATATTATTATCAGGTATATAGCATAGTGATTCAGCATTTTTGTAGATTATATTCCTTTAAAATTTATTAGAAAATAATGGATATAATCCCTGTGCTATACAATATATCCTTGTTGCTTATATATTTTACACATATTAGTTTGTATCTCTTAATCCCGTACTCCTTATTTGTCTCTCCCTCTTCCCTTTCTTTCCCCTTAGATAACCACAAGTTTTTATTACTTTTTAGATTACATATATAAGTGAAATCATATGTTATATACCATATCTTATCCATGATGGGCATTTGAGTTGCTTCTGTATCTTGGCTATTGTAAATATTGCTTCTATGAAATTGGGGTGCATGTATCTTTTTGAACTAGAGTTTTCACTTTTTCCCGTGTATATACCCAGGAGTGGAATTGCTGGATCATATAGTAGTTCTAGTTTTAGTTTTTTGAGAAACCTCCATACAGTTTTCCATAGTAGCTGCACCAATTTACATTCCCACCAACCGTGTACAGGGGTTCTATTTTCTTCACATCCTTGCTAACACTTATTATTTCTTATCTTTTTGATAAGTCATTCTAACTGGTGTGAGGTGATATCTCATTGTAATTTGGATTTGCATTTCCCTGATGATTAGTGATGTTGAGCACCTTCTCACATGCCTGTTGACCATCTGTACGACTTCTTTGGAAAAATTGTTTTCAGTCCTTCTGCCCGTTTTCTACTCACGCTGTTTTTGCTATTGAGTTATATAGGTTCTTGATATATTTTAGAGATTAACCTCTTATCAGATAAATGATTTGTACATATTTTCTCCTATTCAGTAGGTTGCCTTTTCAATTTGTTGATGGTTTCTTTGCTGTGTGGGAGCATTTTAGTTTTATAAAGTCCTACTACTTTGCTTGTGTTGCCTTTGTTTCTGGGGTCAAATCCAAAAAGTCGTCAAGACCAATGTCAACGAGCTTACCCCACTATGTTTTCTTCTAGGAGTTTTAAGGTTTCAGATCTTACATTCTTTATTCCACTGTGGATTGATTTTTGTGTATAGTGTAAGATAGTGGTACAGCTTCATCATTTTTATGTGGCTAACCAGTTTTCCCAACACCACTTATCGAAAAGACTATCTTTTCTCCATTGTGTATTCTGTGCTCCTTTGCCATAAGTTAATTGACCATCCATGTGTAAGTATTTCTGGGCTCTCTCTTCTGTTCCATTAATGTATATGTCTTTTGTATGCCTAAAACATACTGTTTTAATTACTATAGCTTTGTAATATAGTTTGAAATCAGGAAGCATGATGCCTCTAGATTAATTCTTTTTCATGATTACTTGCTCTTTGGGTCTTTTGTGGTTTCGTACAAATTTTAGGATGGTTCTGTTTCTGTGAAAAATGCCATTGTGATTTTGATAGGGATTGAATTGAATCTGTAGATAGCTTTGGGTACTATGGAAATTATAACAGTATTAATTTTTCCAATCCATGAGCATGGAATATATTTCCATTTATTTGTATTTTCTTCAAATATCTTATCAATGTCTTGTTTTCCAAATATAGGTCTTTCACCTCCTTGGTCAAATTTAATCCTATGTATTTTATTCTATTTGATGCAGTTAAAATTAAGAAAACCATCTCATTCACTTTTTCTGATAGCTTGTTATTAGTGTATAAACACACAACTGACTTTTGAATATTGCTTTTGTACCCTGCAACTTTACTAAATTCATGTATTTGAACTAAATTTTTTGATTAAGTCTTGTGTGTGTGTGTGTATGTGTGTTTTCATTGGGGTATAGTTGTTTTACAATGTTGTGTTAGCTTCTACTGTACAGTGAAGTGGAATTCCTTGTGCTATACATCAGGTTCTTATTAGTTATCTATTTTATACATATTAGTGTATATATGTCAATCCCAATCTCCCAGTTCATCCCCCTGCCCACTTTCCCCCCTTGGTGTCCATACGTTTGTTCTCTACATCTGTGTCTCTATTTCTGCCTTGCAAACCGGTTCATCTGTACCATTTTTCTAGATTCGACATATACGTGTTAATATACGATATTTGTTTTTCTCTTTCTGACTTACTTCACTGTGTATGACAGTCTCTAGATCCATCCACGTCTCTACAAATGACCCAATTTCGTTCCGTTTTATGGCTGAGTAATATTCCATTGTATATATGTACCACATCTTCTTTATCCATTCATCTGTTCATGAACATTTATCTTTGAACATGTATCTTTTTGAATTATGGTTTTCTCTGGGTATATGCCCAGTAGTGTGATTGCTGGGTCATATGGTTGATGGAGTCTTTAGTATTTTCTATATGTAATATGCCAACTGCAAAGAGAATTTTACTTCTTTTCTGATTTGGATGCCTAGTATTTCTTTTTCTCATTTATTGGGATGGCCAAAAAGTTTGTTTGAGTTTTTCTGTAAGATGGTACAGAAAAACCCAAACAAACTTTTTGGCCAATCCAATAATTGCTTTGGCCAAGACTTTCAGTATTATGTTGAAAGAGTGGAGTGGTAAGAGTGGGCATCCTTGTCTTGTTCATAATCTTAGAGGAAAAGGTTTCAGCTTTTCACCATTGAGTATGATGTTAGCTGTGGTCTTGTCATATATGGCCTTTATTAAGTTACATTCCCTCTATACCCACTTTGTTGAGTTTTTATCATGTATGGATGATAAATTTTGTCAAGTTATTTTTCTGTATCTATTGAAATGATTTTTATCCTTTATTTTATTAATGTGCTGTATCACATTGATTAATTTGATAATGTTGAACTGCCCTTGCTCTCTGTAATAAACCCCACTGATCATGGTGTATGATCCTATTAATGTACTTTTGAATTCAGTTTGCTAATATTTTATTGAGGATTTTTTTATCCATGTTCACCACAGATAATGACCTGTATTTTTCTTTTCTGGTAGTGTCTTTTTCTGACTAGGGTATCAAGGTGATGCTGGCTACATAAAATGTGTTTGGACATAAGAGTTTGAGAAGGATTTGTAGGAATTATTTTTCAATGATTAGTAGAATTCATCAGTGAAGCCTTCTGCTCCTGGACTTCTTTTTTGGGAGATACTTGACTACTAATTCAATTTCCTTACTAGTAATCAGTCTGTTCAGGTTTTCTATTTCTTCATGATTTGGTTTTGGTAAATTGTGTTTCCAGGAATTTATCCATTTCTTTTAGGATGTTTAATTTTGTGGCTTATAATTGTTCAAAGTGGTCTCTTATGATCCTTTGTATTTCTGTTGTATCTGTTGTAATCTCCCCTTTTTCCTGTCTAATTTTACTTATTTGAGTCTTTTCTCTTGGTGTGTCTAGCTAAAGGTTAGTCTCTTCAAGAAACCAAATCTTAAAAAAAAAAAAGAAACCAGTTCTTAGTGTCATAGATCTTTTCTATTATCTTTTTAGTCTCTATTTCATATATTTTGTTCTAATCTTATTTCCTTACTTCTATTAGTGTATTCTTATTTTTCTAGTTCCTTGAGATGTAAAGTTAGGTTGTTTGAGATCTCTTATGGTTCCTTATATAGATGTTTATTGCTATGAACTTCCCTCTTAGAATTGCTTTTGCTGCACTCCATAGTTTTGGTATATTGTGTATATATTATCTTTTGTATCAAACAATTTTTGATTTCTTTTGACCCACTGGTTATTCATTATCATGTTGTTTAATCTCCCCAAATAAATGAATTTTCCAGTTTTCTTCTTTTAACTGGTTTCTAGTTTCATACCCTTGTGTGGGAAAAGATGCTCAATATAATTTCAATTTTCTTGAATTTATTAAGGCTTTTTTGTGGCTTAATGTATGTTCTATCATCTTGGAGAGTGTTTCATGTGTGTTTGAGAACTACATGTATTCTCTTGCTTTTGGATGGACTGTTCTGTGAATGTTTAAGTCTATCTGGTCCAACATGTCATTTGAGGTCAGAGTTCCCTTATTTTCTGTCTCACTGATCTATCCATTGATGAAAGTGAGGTATTTAACTGCCCTAGTACTATTGTATTGCTATTTCTCTTTAGAATTTGCTTTATATATTTATGTGATCCTATGTTATGTGAATAAATATTTACAAATGTATGTCCTCTTGTTGGATTGACCCCTTTATTATTAAAATGTGACCTCCTTTGTCTTGAAGTCTATTTTGTCTGATATAAGTATAGCTTCTTTGGTTTAGATTTTCATGGAATATCTCTATCATCCCTTCATTTTCAGTCTTGAAATTTGTGCCCATAAAGCAGAATATAGTTGGTTGTTTTTTGTTTTTATTTTTATCCACCAGCCACTCTGTCTTTTGTTTGGAGAATTTAGTCCATTTACATTTAAATTAATTATTGATAAGAGTGGACTTAATTGTTTTCTGACTGTTTTTTGTATTTCCTTCATTCCTTTCTTCTTCTTTTTCTCTCTTATATGTGATTTGAAGATTTTCTGTAGTGTAATACTTAGACTCTATTTTCATTTGTGTACCTACTATAGATTTTTATTTGTGGTTAACATAAATACAAAATATTTTATGCAAATCTTATAACAGTCAATTATAAGTTGATAACAACTTAAGTTTCAATGCATTCTAAAGCTCTGCAATTTTACTCTCCCAACATGTTTCATGTTTTGACTGTCAAAATTTATATCCTTTTATCTTGTGCATCCATTAACAAATTATTGTAGTTTTGTTATTTTTACTGTTTTTGTCATTAGCCCTCATACTAAATTTATAAGTAATTTATAAGTTATAAATTATAACTTATAAATTAAGTAATTATAATTTATAAGTAATAAAACTTACAAATTACTTATAAATTATTTATTACTTATAAATTTAATTACTTAATTTATAAGTAATTAACCTACCACCAACATTAGTTTAATCTTAATTTTAATATATATTTAGCTTCACTAGTGAAATGTATACTTCCTTATGTTTTTCTTTGCCTAATTAGAGCTCTTTTGTTTCAGCTGAAAGTCGTCCCCTTAACGTTGATTGTAAGCCCAGTCTATCGGTGGTAAACTCCTCCAGTTTTGTTTTTTGTTTTTTTTTTTGTCTGGAAAGCTCTATATCTCTCCCTACAATTCTGAGGGCCAACTTTGATGGATAGAGTGTTCTTGGTTGGTATCTTTTTTCCTTTTAGCACTTTGAATATATTATGCATTTCCCTTCTGGCCTTCAAAATTCCTGCTGAAAAATCTGTTGATGATCTTCTGCTATGTACAGAAGAGTGTTGCCTTTCAATCCTTTGTAATTGCCCAAGCAATTTTTTTTGTTGTTCTTAGTGGCTCCCAATACTTGAGGGTGTGCCAAGAACTGTCAGTGTCCCAGGGGGAAGGATCTAAGTCAGCAGATTTTAAAGTATGAAACTATACCTCTTTCAGGGGAAGATTGTGAGATGAACAGTGCTGTGCACTCCCTCTGCACTGAGCCCTGAAGGGATAACCAGTTAAAAACTGTTTCTTTGTTTGCTTATTGTCCTGTTGAACATATGAACACAAGTCACTGGCAACCAGAGCCAGGCTATTAAGGGATATGTCCTCTGGGCAGGAGCCCCCAAATCTGAGAAAATATACCTATACACAAACTCCTTTTCTGAGATAGTGGGGACCTGCAACAGGGGAGAGCATGAAGATGGCACTTGCTGGCCTCATTCATGTCTGGAAAGGATTGCAGTCAGTTCCCAGTGTGTATTAAATTAGAATCCTGCCTCTGAGACCGTAGCTTTTAAGATAAGCAATAAGCCTCTTTCATGGGAAGGCTGGGCATTTCTGTCTGCTGCTTCTGCACTGTGTGTTAGATACATAGCTGATTAAGAACTAGTTCTTTGTTCATTACTCTCCTAGGGGACCCACAAACAAGCATTGCTGGCCATCAGAGCCAGGCTAAAAAGGCACATCTCCTGAGTGACAGACACAAAACCAGGGCTGCTGACATGTATGTAAGTTTCTTTTCAGGAGATACTAGAGACCTGGAGCAAGGGAGACTACAAAGATGGTGCCTGCTAGCCTCCCCAATCTCTGGAGCACTGCAGTTGGCTCCTAGTTGTATGTAAAATTAGAATCTTGTTCCTCAGACTGAAGCTTTTAAGGTAAGCAAATAGGCCTCTTTCACAGAAAGACTGGGCACACTTCAGGCTCTTAGAGTGACGTCAGCATCATGGCAGTGTGCGATGCTGCCTTTGTCTCTCTCCTTCAATCAAAAACCATTAAAACACTAACTCAACAAAGGTTCCTCTGCCCAAAAGAGCAGGATACTAGAGAAATCTACACATATATACATCCATAGGTGGGTGGACTGGAGCACATAGAAGAAGAGGCAGAACCAGGTGAACAGTGAATGCTGTGCTTGCAATCCCAGCTTTCAGGCCATAGCAACTGAGCCCAGTAACAGCAGGGGAGGTAGGCAACTGAGCCCAGTAACAGTAGGGGAGGTAGTGGGGCATGAAACACTGGCCTTCCAGCCACAGAGGCACCTGTGACTCCAGCCCTCCCACCTGCAGTGGTGGAGCCCACAAACCTGATAACACTAGACATGGCAGAGATGCCCAATGTCCTGGTGCCCCAGGTGGCAGCACAAGTAATGAAGGCACTGGGGTAACCTCGGGAAGAGGGAATGGAGGGTGGAAAAATGCCTATTCTCAAAAGTTGCGCTACAGTGCCACTTACTGAAAAAGGTCCCTAATTACTAACCTGTTGAATTGTTAGAATCCAGTAAAAAGTGCTTTACTTAAAGAAGAAAGGTGTTCACTACTTCAGATGTGCCAGCAGAGGAAAAACTCATCAAGTACCATGAAAAACTTTGGAAACATGGTATCACAAAAAGAAAGTGACAATTCTCCAAAAACCAAACTTAAAGTCACAGAATATTGCAATTTAACTGATAGAGAATTCAAAATAGTTGTCATAAAGAAACAAACAAATTCTGAAACTGAGGAACTCAGTAAAAAAAGATGAAGAATGCATTAGAAAGCATTGGATATAGAGCAGACCATATGGAAGAGAAATTTAGAAATGATATAGGTAGAAGGGGAGAGAGAACTAAAAACAATGAAAACATTCTATAAGAACTACCCAACTACATTAGGAAGGGTGACATAAAGATAATGGGTATCCCAGAAGGAGAAGAGAGGGATCAGAGAGCTAATTTAAAGAAGAAGAAGAAAAAAAAAGAGCT
Organism: Balaenoptera ricei; assembly: GCF_028023285.1. Classification (NCBI taxonomy): domain Eukaryota; kingdom Metazoa; phylum Chordata; class Mammalia; order Artiodactyla; family Balaenopteridae; genus Balaenoptera; species Balaenoptera ricei. The sequence continues at coordinate 99,084,720 of NC_082640.1, read as the reverse complement.
GAGAACTTCCCAAACCTGGGGGTAGGCCATGAAGCTAAGAAAACACCTAATTAACTCAATGCAAAAAAACCTTCTACAAAATACATAAAAGTCAATATGAAGAATTTTAAAGGCAGCTAGGTAAAAAAAAGTAACATACAAAGGAACTCCCATTAGCCTATCAGCAGATTTCTCAGCAGAAACTCCATAGGCCAGGAGAGAGTGAAATGATATTCTCAAAATACTGAAAAATAAAAAGTCACCCAAGAATACTCTCTAGCAAATTATCATTCAGATATAAAAGAGAAATAGACTTTCTCAGACAAACAAAAGCTAAGGAAGTTCATCACCACTAGACTTGCCTTACAAAAAAGGTTAAAAGAAGCTCTTCTATCTGAAACAAAAAGGCAAAAGTACACAAAACTTTGACTAAGGTTTTAAATAGAATCAGAAAATTGCAACTCATAAAGGTTAAAGAGAAAAAAGCAGTAAAAATAACTATATCTACTTTAATTTCGTAACAAACTCACAACATCAAAAGGGATAATCTGAGAAAGTGAAAACGTAAAAGGAAGAAGAAAAGGATGAAACCATATTCAAATAAACATAAGATATTTTGGACAGAAAAAGTACTATTTTATCTATGAGATGTTTTATACACACCTCATGATAACTACTAAACTAGAGCAGAGACAGAAAACATTTAAAAAAAGGAAACTGAAAAAAAAATCATAGAAAAGCACCAAACTAAAAGAACAACCAGAAAACAAAAGATAAAATGGTAGTACTAGGTCTTCACTTATCAAAAATCACCCTAAATATAAATGGATTGAATTCACCAATCAAAACATAGAGCAGCTGCATAAATTAAAAAACAAGACCCAACTATATGCTGCCTCCAGGAGACTCATCTCATCTCTAAACACAAACATAGGCTTAAAGTGAAGGAATGGAAGATGATACTCCAAGCAAATGGCAACCAAAAGAAAGTGGCTGTAGCAATAGTTATATCAGAAAAATTAGAATTCAAGCCAAAAAAGATAACAAGTGAAAAAGATGTACATTATATTATGATAAAGTGGACAATTCAAGAAGACTAAACAGACATAAATGGAGAAATTAACAGCAACACAATAATAGTAGGGAACTTAAACACTGTACTTACATCAATGGCTAGATTATCCAGACAGAAGGTCATCAACAACAACAAAAAATCACCCTTAAACATTAGGACCAGTTGAACTTAATAGATTTATACAAAACATTCTATCCAAATGCAGGAGAATGCACATTCCTTTCAAACACACATGGAACATTATCAAGGATAGACCATATACTGGAAAACACAAGCTTCAATTAATTTAAGAAGATTGAAATTATTCTAGAAATGAAGTACAAGAAGGAAAGTTGGAAAATCAGAAATATGTGGAGACTAAACAACATGCTACTGAAGAATATTTGGTGTACTAAGAAATCAAAGGAGAACTAAAAATTGCACAAAGAAAAATAAAGGATGCAGCAAATACCAATATTGGCCTACCTCAATAAACAAGAAAAGTCTCAAATAACCGATCTAAACTTACAACTAAAGGAACTAGAAAAAGAACAAATGAAGCCCAAAGTCAGTAGAAGGAAAGAAATAATAAAGATCATAGCAGAAAATAAATGAAACAGACTAAGAAGACAGTAGAAATGATCAATGGAACTAATAGTTGGTTCTTTAAAAAGATAAAATTGGTAAGCCTTTAGCTAGACTCACTAAGGAAAAAAAGAGATAGAAGGCTCAGATAAATAAAAGCAAAAATGAAAGAGGAGAAATTAAAATGGATATTCTAGAAATGCAAAGAATTAGAATACTATGAATAGCTGTATGCCAACAAATTTGACAACCTAGAAGAAATGGATAAATTCTTAGAATCATACAACCTTTCAAGATTGAATTAGAAGAGGATCCCCCCTAAGCCACAAGGTCCCTTCTGGCCACACGAGTCCTGGGTCTGAGCCCCTGCTCTGCCGAAGCCTCCTTTGGCTGCGTGGGTCCAGGTGAGCCAAGTGCTGCCCCCCTCTAAGGCTCCTCCAGCTGTCCAGGCCCCTTCAGGCATGCCTGTGAAGGCCTGTGCCCCAGCTGGCCTGCACAGGCACATGTGCTCCAGGCCAGCTTCAGGAGCAGACAAAAGGGACACACGCAGAGGTGGGGCTGACACAGCAGGTCCAGAGACCTACCTAGAGGTCTTAGAGGGCTTAGGTTCCTGGGGGAGGCAGGGATTGGCTGTAGTTCACCGTGGAGGCAAGGACACTGATAGTGGAGGCATCAGGAAATTTTTTATTACCTTTATTCTCTTTTTAAAATTTTCTTATTCTTTCAATTATTTTTTTCTTGTTTTGATTTTATTTTCCTAATTCTATTTTTTATTTTTTGTTATTGTTATGCTCTCTTCTGTTTGTTGTTTTTTTTTTTTTTAGCTGCACTTCATGGCTTTCACAGTCTTGGTTCCCAGGGCGGGGTTGGGCCAGAGCTCCTGAGGTGGCAGCACCAAGTCCAAGCCGCTGGACTAACAGAGAACTTCAGGCCCCAAGGAATAGTAATTGGTGTGAGCTCTCCCAGAGGTCCTCATCTTGGCACGAAGACCTGGCTCCACCTCATTGCCTGCCAACTCCAGTGCTGGATGCCTCAGGCAAACATCCAGCAAGACAGGAACACAGCCCCACCCATCAAAAAAATGAGAAAACAAAAATCTATGTTACAGACAAAGGAGCAAGGTAAAAATCTACAACACCAAAGAAATGAAGAGGAAATAGGGAACCTACCAGAAAAAGAATTCAAAATAATGATAGTAAAGATGACCCCAAATCTTGGAAATAGAATGGAGGCACAGATAGAGAAAATACAACAAATGTTTAACAAGGACCTAGAAGAACTAAAGAACAAACAGAGATGAACAACACAATAACTGAAATGAAAAATACACTAGAAGAAATCAATAACAGAATAACTGAGGAAGAAGAACGGATCAGTGAGCTAGAAGATAAAATGGTGGAAATAACTGCCAAGGAGAAGAATTAAGAAAAAAGAATGAAAAGAAATGAAGCAGTATCAGAGACCTCTGGGACAACATTAAATGCACCAACATTCAAATTATGAGGGTCCCAGAAGAAGAAGAGAAAGGGTCTGAGAAAATATTTGAAGAGATTATAGTTGAAAACGTTCCTGACATGGGAAAGGAAATAGCCACCCAAGTCCAGGAAGTGCAGAGAGGCCCACACAGGAAAAACCCAAGGAGAAACACACTGAGACACATATTAATCAAATTAACAAAAATTAAATTCAAAGAAAAAATATTAAAAGCAGCAAGCGAGAATCAACATGTAACATGCAAGGGAATCCCCATAAGGTTATCAGCTGATTTTTCAGCAGAAAGTCTGCAAGCCAGAAAGGAGTGGCAGGATATATTTAAGTGATGAAAGGGAAAAAACTACAGCAAGATTACTCTACCCAGCAAAAATATCATTCAGATTCAATGGACAAATCAAAAGCTTTACAGGCAAGCAAAAGCTAAGAGAATTCAGCACCACCAAACCAGCTTTACAACAAATGCTAAACAAATTCTAAAGGAACTTCTCTAGGCAGGACACATAAGAGAAGGAAAAGACCTACAATAAAAAACCCAAAACAATTAAGAAAATGGTAATAGGAACATACATATTGATAATTACCTTAAATGTAAATGGATTAAGTGCTCCAACCAAAAGACGCAGACTGGCTGAATGGATACAAAAACAATACCCATATATATGCCGTCTACAAGAGACCCACTTCAGACCTAGGGACACATACAGACTGAAGGTGATGGGATGGAAAAGGAAAATCCATGCAAATGGAATATCAAAAGAAAGCTGGAGTAGCAACACTCATATCAGATAAAATAGACTTTAAAATAAAGACTGTTACAAGAGACAAGAAATGACACTACATAATGATCAAGGGATCAATCCAAGAAGAAGATATAACAATTATAAATATATATGCACCCAACATAGGAGCACCTCAATACATAAGGCAACTGCTAACAGCTATAAAAGAGGAAATCGACAGTAACACAATAATAGTGGGGGACTTTAACACCTCACTTACACCAATGGACAGATCATCCAGACAGAAAATTAATAAGGAAACACAAGTTTTAAATGACACAATAGACCAGATAGACTTAATTGATATTTATAGTACATTCCATCCAAAAGCAGCACAATACGTTTTCTTCTTAAGTGCACACAGAACATTCTCCAGTATAGATCACATCTTGGGTCACAAATCAAACCTTGGTTAATTTAAGAAAATTGAAATCATATCAAGCATCTTTTCTGACCACAACACTATGAGATTAGAAATTAGAAATCAATTAAGAAGAAAAAAAACTGTATGACACACGAACACATGGAGGCTAAACAATACACTACTAAATATCCAAGAGATCACTGAAGAAATCAAAGAAGAAATAAAAAAAAAACATAGAAACAAATGACAATGAAAACACGCAGACCCAAAACCTACAGGATTCAGCAAAAGCAGTTCTAAGAGGGAAGTTTATAGCAATACAATCTTAGCTCAAGAAACAAGAAAAATCTCGAATGAACAATCTAACCTTACACCTAAAGCAACAAGAAAAAGAAGAACAAAGAAAATCCAAAGTTAGTAGAAGGAAAGAAATCATAAAGATCAGAGCAGAAATAAATATAAAGACCAAAAGACAACCCTCAGAATGGGAGAAAATATTTGCAAATGAAGCAACTGACAAAGGATTAACCTGCAAAATTTACAAGCAGCTCATGCAGCTCAATAACAAAAAAACAAACAACCCAATCCAAAAATGGGCAGAAGACCTAAACAGACATTTCTCCAAAGAAGATATACAGATTGCCAACAAACACATGAAAGAATGCTCAACATCACTAATCATTAGAAAAATGCAAATCAAAACTACAATGAGATATCATCTCACACCGGTCAGAATGGTCATCATCAAAAAATCTAGAAACAATAAATGCTGGAGAGGGTGTGGAGAAAAGGGAACACTCTTGCACTGTTGGTGGGAATGTAAATTGATACAGCCACTATGGAGAACAGTGTGGAGGTTCCTTAAAAAACTAAAAATAGAACTACCATATGACCCAGCAATCCCACTACTGGGCATATACCCTGAGAAAACCATAATTCAAAAAGAGTCATGTACCAAAATGTTCATTGCAGCACTATTTACAATAGCCAGGACATGGAAGCAACCTAAGTGTCCATCATCGGATGAATGGATAAAGAAGATGTGGTACATATATACAATGGAATATTACTCAGCCATAAAAAGAAACAAAATTAAGCTATTTGTAGTGAGGTGGATGGACCCAGAGTCTGTCATACGGAGTGAAGTAAGTCAGAAATAGAAAAACAAGTACAGTATGCTAACACATATATATGGAATCTAAGGGGAAAAAAAAGATCATGAAGAACCTAGTGGCAAGACAGGAATAAACACACAGACCTACTAGAGAATGGACTTGAGGATACAGGGAGGGGGAAGGGTAAGCTGGGACAAAGTGAGACAGTGGCATGGACATATATATACTACCAAACGTAAAATAGATAGCTAGTGGGAAGCAGCCGCATAGCACAGGAAGATCAGCTCTGTGCTTTGTGACCACCTAGAGGGGTGGGATAGCGAGGGTGGGAGGGAGGGAGATGCAAGAGAGAAGAGATATGGGAACATATGTATATATATAACTGATTCACTTTGTTATAAAGCAGAAAAAAAAATCTTCCAACAAACAAAAGTCCAGGACCAGATGGCTTCACAGGTGAATTCTATCAAATGTTTAGAGAAGAGCTAACACCAGTCCTTCTCAATTGCACAGGAAGTAACACTCCCAAGTTCCTTCTAGGAGGCCACAATCACCCTGATACCAAAAGAAGACAAAGATATCACAAAAAAAGATTACAGACCAATGTCACTGATGAACATAGAGGCAAAAGTCCTCAACAAAATACTAACAAACAGAATCCAACAACATATGAAAAGGATCATACACCATGATCAAATGGGATTTATCCCAGGGATGCAAGGATTCTTCAATATATGCAAATCAATCAATGTGATACACCACATTAACAAATTGAATACAAACCATATGATCATCTCAGTAGGTGCAGAAAAGGCTTTTGACAAAGTTCAACACCATTTATGATAAAAACTCTCCAGAAAGTGGGTATAGAGGGAACCTACCTCAACGTAATAAAGGCCATATACGACAAACCCACAGCAAACATCATTCTCAATGGTGAAAAACTGAAAGCATTTCCTCTAAGATCAGGAACAAGACAAGGATGTCCACTCTCACCACTATTATTCAACATAGTTTTGGAAATCCTAGCCACGGCAGTCAGAGAAGAAAAAGAAATAAAATGAATCCAAATTGGAAAAGAAGAAGTAAAACTGTCACTGTTTGCAGATGACATGATACTCTACATAGAAGATCCTAAAGATGCCATCAGAAAACTACTAGAACTAATCAATGAATTAGGTAAAGTAGCAGGATACAAAATTCATGCACAGAAATCTCTTGCATTCTTATACACTAAAAATGAAAGATCAGAAAGAGAATAAAAAACCTAGGAATAAACCTACCTAAGGAGGCAAAAGACCTGTACTCAGAAAACTATAAGATACTAATGAAAGAAATCAAAGATGACACAAACAGTTGGAGAGATATACCATGGTCTTTGATTGGAAGAATCAATATTGTGAAAATGATTATACTATCCAATGCAATCCCTATCAAATTATCAATGGCATTTTTCATAGAACTAGAACAAAAAATTTTTACAATTTGTGTGGAAACACAAAAGACCCTGAATAGCCAAAGCAATCTTGAGGGGAAAAAAAAAAAAACAGAGCTGGAGGAATCAGGCTCCCAGACTTCAGCCTATACTACAAAGCTACAGTAATCAAGTTAGTATGGTAGTGGCACAAAAACAGAAATATAGATCAATGGAACAGGATAGAAAGCCCAGAGATAGACCCACACACCTATGGTCAACTAATCTATGACAAAGGAGGCAAGAATATACAATGGAGAAAAGACAGTCTCTTCAATAAGTGGTGCTGGGAAAACTGGACAGCTACATGTAAAAGAATGAAATTAGAACACTCCCTAACACCATCCACAAAAATAAACTCAAAATGGATTAGAGACCTAAATGTAAGACCAGACACTATAAAACTCTTAGAGGAAAACACAGGAAGAACACTCTTTGACATAAGTCACAGCAAGATCTTTTTTGACCCATCTCCTAGAGGAATGAAAATAAAAACAAAAATAAACAAATGGGACCTAATTAAACTTAAGTGCTTTTGCACAGGAAAGAAAACCATAAACAAGATGAAAAGACAACCCTCAGAATGGGAGAAAATATTTGCAAATGAAGCAACTGACAAGGAATTAACCTCCAAAATATACAAACATCTCATGCAGCTCATTATAAAAAAAATCAAACAACTCGGACTTCCCTGGTGGCACAGTGGTTAAGACTCCATGCTCCCAAAGCAGGGGGCCTGGGTTCGATCCCTGACCAGGGAACTAGATCCCACATGCATGCTGCATCTAAGAGTTCACATGCCACAACTAAGGAGCCTGCCTGCCACAACTAAGACCCAGCATAACCAAATAAATATTAAAAAAAACCCCAAGCAATCCAATTCAAAAAATGGGCAGAAGACCTAAATAGACATTTCTCCAAAGAAGTCATACAGATGGCCAAGAGGCACATGAAAAGATGCTCAACATCACTAATTATCACAGAAATGCAAATCAAAACTACAATGAGGTATCACCTCACACCGGTCACAATGGCCATCATCAAAAAATCTACAAACAATAAATGTGGAAAGCGTGTGGAGAAAAGGGAAGCCTCATACGTTGTTGGCGGGAATGTAAATTGATACAGTCACTATGGAGAACAGTATGGTGGTTCCTTAAAAAACTAAAAATAGAACTACCATATGACCCAGCAATCCCACTACTGGGCATATATCCAGAGGAAACCATAATTCAAAATGACACACGCACCCCAGTGTTCATTGCAGCACTATTTACAATAGCCTGCACATGGTAGTAACCTAAATGTCCGTTGACAGAAAAATTGATAAAGAATATATGGTACATACATACAGTGGAATATTACTCAGCCATAAAAAGGAACAAAATTGGGTCATTTGTAGAGATGTGGGTGGACCCAGAGACAGTCATACAGAGTGAAGTAAGTCAGAGAAGAACAAATATCATATATTAATGCATATATATGGATCTTGAAAAATGGTACAGATGAACCTATTTGGAAAGCAGAAATAGAGACACAGATGTAGAGAACATACGTATGGACACCAAAGGTGTAGGAGGGTGGGATGAATTGGGAGATTGGGATTGACATATATACACTACTATGTATAAAATAGATAACTAATGAACCTGCTGTATAGCACAGGGAACTCTGCTCAGTGCTCTGTGGTGACCTAAATGAGAAGGAAATCCAAAAAAGTGGGGATATATGTATACTTATAGCTGATTCACTTTGCTGTACAGCAGAAACTAACACAACACTGTAAAGCAACTATACCCCAATAACAAAAAGATTGAATTAGAAGAGATAGAATATCTGAGCAGACCGATCACTTGTAAGATTAAAACAGTAATTAAAAATGTCCCCCCAAATGAAACTGCAGGACGAGACTGCTTCACAGATAAATTTTACCAAACATTTAAAGAAGATTTAATATCTGTCCTTCTCAAACTCTTCCAAAAAAAATGAAGAGGACAGAATGCTTCCTAACTTATTTGGCAAGTCCAACATTACCCTGATACCAAAACCCAACAAGAAGAACACAAAAAAAGAAAATTATGGTCCAGTATCTCTGATGGACATCAATGCAAAAATCCTCAACACTATATTGGCAAGCCAAATACAAAAATATATAAAAAGGATCATACCATGATCAAGTGGATTCATTCCAGGGAGCAAGGATGGTTCAAGAGCTGCAAATCAATCAATGTGATACATCATACTAACGAAATGGAAGTTAAAAATCATATGATCACGTCAATAGATGCAGAAAAAGTATGTGACAAGATTCAACAACCATTTATATTTAAAAAAAACTCTCAGTAAAATGGGTATAGAAGGAAAATTCCTCAAAATAATAGAGGCCATGTATAACAAGCCATAGCTAACATCATACTCAATGATGAAGAACTGAAAGGTATCTCTGTAAGATCAGATACATGATAAGGATGCCCACTATTGCCACTCTTATTCAACATAGTATTGGATGTCCTAGCCTGAGCAATTATATATACAAGCAAAAGAAGTAAAAGGCATCCAAATTGGAAAGGAAGAAGTAAAACTGTCACTAATTGTGGGTGACATGATTTTATAGAGAGAAAACCATAAAAACTCCACTAAAAACTTGTTAAAAATAATGAACAAATACAGTAAAATTGCATGGTACAAAATCAATGTACAAAAATCTGTTGCATTACTATACATTAACAACAATCTTGCAGAAAGTAAAATTAAAACAATCCCATTTACAACTGCAACAACAACCACAAAAATACCTAGAAATAAGTTTAACCAAGAAGGTAAAAAACCTACACACTGAAAGCTATAAGACATTGCTTGAAGAAGACACAAAGAAATGGAAAGATATGTGCTCATGGAATGGAAGAATTAAAATTCTTAAAATGTCCATATTACCTAAAGCAATCTACAGATTCAATGCAATCCCTATCAAAATCTGAAGAGCAGGGCTTCCCTGGTGGCGCAGTGGTTGAGAATCTGCCTGCCAATGCAGGGAACACGGGTTCGAGCTCTGGTCTGGGAAGATCCCACGTGCCGCGGAGCAGCTGGGCCCGTGAGCCACAATTACTGAGCCTGCGCATCTGGAGCCCGTGCCCCGCAACAAGAGAGGCCACGATAATGAGAGGCCCGCGCACCGCGATGAAGAGTGGCCCCCGCTTGCCGCAACTAGAGAAAGCCCTCGCACAGAAACGAAGACCCAACACAGCCAATAATTAATTAATTAATTAATTATTTTTAAAAAAGCAAGATCATCTTCCAACTGACAATTTCTCTTTATTCCTCACAAAGCTTTTGTTGAGAATCTTATTTATTGCCCAGCACTAAATTTTGGCTTGAACTTGTAACATGAAACTGAGTTGCCAAAAATAAAGATTGGTAGAGTAGCCAGGAAGTCAGAAGTAAGAAAAAGAGCAACAGAATAGTCACAGATTGAACAAGACCTGGGTTAAGTTTATTGCCCCACAGGTAATTATTCAGGGAGACAGGATAGTTACAGGCATTATGAATGGGATGGAGACCATCTAATTTGATTGGCATTGAAAAGTGATCCTGAGACAGGGACTAGGCTGCAGGTCATTGTTTTGGAAAATGATTCCAAGATCTGAAGGGGAGGAGCAGGGAATATACGACAAGGATGGAGATAATGAAGAGAGAGACAAGGAAGCGTAGCTATGCGGGCAACCAGAGCTCAATCTCCCTGGGAATCTTCAGTGTTAAAGGAACTAGGACCCACTGACCAATCCTGTTTTGAAGGACAAAAAGCTTCAAGTGCCAGATAAGCTCATTCCAATTAACCACGGTGTAATGAATGTCATATCAGCCATAAGTTATTTCACCATGGTTAAAAGTTGCTCAGTGCTTCCTGTAACAGCCATTTAAGATAAAGTACATCTTGTTTTCTTCTTCCTGAGAAGAGATGGAGTAGGTCTGTATTTACTTATCTATTTCTATTTTCGAATTGCTACCTTAACTTTCTGTTTGCATTCAGGAATAACGAGATTCCTCTTGTATGAAACATCATTGGAAAAGAAATAAACCCATATTTTGGCTTAATCTCTATACACATATGATGCAATGTTTTGCAAAATTGTCCTGTAACCTGTTTAGATTAGAAAAGTACATTTTCAGTTGTGTTCAGTCATTTATCACAGTAAAACCTGGACTTTCAGGTGGCAACATTAAACATCTATTACTCAGAATCTAAAGGCAGCTAAGCAACCTCCCTAAAATGAACATAGTTCTCTCAGTGAACTCTCATGATTCTTCCCCAGGTCCACTATATTCTTTGCCAAAGTCTAATAGTTTTCCTCTGAAAGCTTAACTATTTCCCCTAATGTCTACTTAACGGGTAGAAACTTTTAGAAAATGAAGTACCATGTAACAGTGGATGGGCCACCATCAGACTATTGTTGCCTACCCCAGTCCCTATATTCTTGGTAATCTTTCCCTTGTCTAAGCCTAAGCATGACCCTCACTGCCTATTCACCTGTTGTCCTCACATGGGGCTGGACTCAGGAGTTCATGGCCATCTATCCTCAGTTACTCATGCTGTCTGAGAAGACTCTTTACTAATTCCATTTCCCAAAGCACCTTCACGATTGACCCTCTGGAGAATGGGAGATTGAGCCATTTATGCACTGACTCATCACCCACTGGTGAGAGTTATCCTTTATGGATTTAACTCCTATTTTCTCCTGGGCTGATACTGTGTTTGGGCTGAGTGACATTCCAGAGCTCCAAGGAAAGAAAAGCTTAGAGATGTGGCAGGCACTTGAACCAGGAAACCATAGTCAAGCATGAGAATTTCTCATCACAGTTACAAGTGCTATTATTGACAGGCAAAGGGGGTATTTCCCAGAATTCCAAAAGAATTTGCTACAAAAATAAACAAATAAATCATCTACTCTGTGCCCTCTTTTACTACTCAAGCTAAAATGATATTGAGAATCAGTTGTTGAGATACCATGTCCAGAGTTTCGCAGATTTCTCTGATTACACAGCCTCTTAGAACAAAGATAGAATGAATCCTCAGCCACCTGGATCAGCTCCTCTTTGTTGCAGCTACTTGTGGACACATGGGCCTTTCTTTAGCTCACCCAATCCACTTACCTCAGGCATCTACACTAGTGGGCCACTTGTCCCCACAAGCTGTGCTGGAACAGAGTACAAAGGGCTACATAAAGATTGACTTCCAGGATGATAGAGTAAGGACCTTAGTGAACTCTCCCACAAAAACCATGAAAATTACTGGCAAAACAACTAAAACCAACCATTTCAGAACTCTGGAAATTAATCAGAATCGGAGATTGAACTGCAAATTACCTATCCCAGAGAAACTAATGATCCTTGGTAAAATGGTGGGACTTTAAATTTTTTAATCTTTAAAATTTTTTTAAATTTGGGGTTATTTGCATTCCCCACTTTAACAACTTCAGTGGTGCAGTAGCTGTAAAAGCCAATGGCCTCAAAGTTAATGGAGACAACTACTCTCTTTTGCAGCTGCTTTAAATACATCATCCCCAGAGCACAGGTAATATTTTGTCCCAACTTGAAGCTCACTGGGAAATTGCTATGCCCAGGGTATTGTGTCTATTTGATTTCATCTCAGGGTGGAAAAATCCTCTAACCCTACGGCATTACCAAAAACAATATAATCAGCTGGCAATATCACACCTGCTTAAGACTGTGATTTTAGTTGCAGAAAATAACAGCCTAGCCAAGAATTCAAGAGGAAATTCTGGAAAACTAGATAGCCATAGGAGACATAGTAAAGCTCAGATATGTTCCTCAGGATTTGAATGGTGTATGGTGCATGGTAAAAGAGAAGTTACTTCTAGCGGATCTTGAGACCCTATGCAAGGAGAAAATAAAAGACTAAAGGTTGAAGACATACCTTATCACATAAATCCCCTTGTTAAATGGTTGAAAAGGTATAGGTAAGGCATTTAAGAAAATCTTCTTACCAGTTGTTGGATGATGGCTAAATTATACTGACTCAGGGGTGATCATTAGGAAACCAGGTTTAAAATAAAACAAGAACTAAGTTCTGGTTCAAGATGGCAATATAGCAAGATTCTGAACTCACTTCCTCCCATGGGTACAGTGAATCTCCAGTTGCATATGGAACAATTCCTTCTGATAGAAAACCAAAAACTAACTGAGTGACTCCTACACATCAAGAAACAATTCACATTGAAACAGGTAAGGGAGGCCAAGAAACAATCTCACCATAAACCCCACATCCAGTGCAGTGACCAATAATTGAAAGTCAAAACTACTTCTTTTAATTATTTTTTTTTACCGGAAGTCACAACTTCTATCTTCTCCCTGAGGACTGAAGGTGTGAACCACACATCGGGCATCCAAATTTTAAGACCTGCACCTGAAAGATGGGCTCCAAACAATATAGTTTGAAAGCCAATGAGGCTTGTGTTCACAAGCCCCACAAGGCTACAGTGAACTGAGAAACAGTTCTTAAAGGGCTCATAATGACTCGTGGTGGCTAACCTCCCCAGCGTATAGCACAGAGGCAGCAGACTGAAATGTGTCCAGTCTTTCCATGAAAGAGGCCTATTTGCTTCTCTTAAAAGCGTCAGTCTAAGGGGCAGACTTCTATTTAAACACACATCCAGGGGTCAATGGAAATACCCTGCAAAGACCATGGAGGCCAGTGGATGCCATCTTTGTGATATCTCTCTGCCTCACTCCAGGTCACTGGTATCTGCCAGAAAGAAGCTTGAATATATGTTTGATGTTGCAGTTTTTGTGGCTGCCACCCAGGGGATGCCCTTTGATTGACTGATTCTGATGGACAGTGGGGCTTGTGTTCACAGGTTCAACAGGATGGTAGCAAACAAAGAAACAGTACTTGATGGCTTATCCCTTTAGGGATAAGTGCAGAAAAAGCAGAGATAAACATCTATCTCCTAGTCATCCCCTTAAGGAGGTATATTTGCATACCTCAAGCTGCTGCCTGAGGGTCTGACTTCCAATCAGCCTACATCTAGATGCAGACTGAGATCCTCCATTTTAGGCACTAACAAGTTGTGAAACACTGCAACATCAACATCACACTAAGAACAAAGAAAGCTTCTTGGACAATCAAAAAACTCTGTGAGATCTAGGGCAGGATTAAACAATAAAGTTTATCTCCTACAGAAGACAAGTCCTTCAAGACTGGGAGAGGTGGCTGTTTTGTCTAATGCAGAGAAAAAAAGTGATTCATGGAAAATGAAGAAACAGAGGAATATGTTCCAAACTAAGGAACAAGATTAAACCCCAGAAAAAGATCATCATGAAACACAGATAAGTGATTTACCTGATAGAGAGTTCAAAATTACAGTCATAATGATGCTCTCACCAAGGGCAGGAGAACAATGCATGAACAAAGTGAGAATTTCAACAAAAAGAAAATATAAGAAAGTACCAAGTAGAAATCATAGAGCTGAAAAATACAATAATTGATCAGAAAAATACAATAAAGGGGTTCAGAAGAAGACTAGATGAAGCAGAAGAAAGGATAGCAAAGTTGAAATGCATGGAATGCATGTATCAGAGGAGCAAAAAGAAAAAAGAATGAAAAGGAATAAAGAAAGCTTAAGGGAATTAGGACAACACCAAGATGACCAATACTTGGCACAAAAACAGACATATGGATCAATGGGAAAGAGACAGCCCAGAAATAAATTCACATACTTACAGTCAATTAATCTTCGACACAGGAGGCAAGAATATACAATGCAGAAAAGACAGTTTCTTCAGCAAGTGGTGTTGGGAATATTGGACAGCCGCATGTAAATCAATGAAGTTAGAACAAACCCTCACACCATGCACAAAAATAAACTCAAAATAGCTTAAAGAATTAAATATAAGATATGACACCATAAAACTCCCAGAAGAGAACATCGGCAAAGTATTCTCTGACATAAATCATACTAATGTTTTCTTAGGTCAGCCTCCGAAGGAAATAGAAATAAAAGCAGAAATAAGCAAATGGGACCTAATCAAACTTACAAGGTTTGGTACAGCAATGGAAACCATAAACAAAACAAAAAGACAACCTACAGAATGGGAGAAAATACTTGCAAATTATGTGACTGAAAAAGGCTTAATTTCCAAAATATACAAACAGCTCATACAACTCAATTACAAAAAAAAACCCAATTGAAAAATGGGCAGAAGCCCTAAATAGACATTTCTCCAAAGAAGACATACAGATGGCCAACAAGCACATGAAAAGATGCTTAATATCACTAATTATTAGAGAAATGCAAATCAAAACTACAATGAGGTACAACCTCACACTGGTTAGAATGGCCATCATTAAAAAGTCTACAAATAACAAATGCTGGAGAGGGTGTGGAGGAAAGGGAACACTTCTACACTGTTGGTAGGAATGTAAATTGGTGCAGCCACTCTAGAAAACAGTATGGAGTTTCTTCAAAAAACTAAAAATAGAGTTGCCATATGATCTGGCAATCCCACTCCTGGGCATATATAGAGACAAAACTATAATTCAAAAAGATATATGCATCCCTATGTTCATAACAACACTATTCACAATAGCCAAGACATGAAAACAACTTAAATGTCCATCAGCAGATGAATGAATAAAGAAGATGTGGTACATATATACAACGGAATACTTCTCAAACAATGCTGTTTGCAGCAATATGGATGGAACTAGAGATTATCATACTAAGTGAAGTAAGTCAGAAAGAGAAAAACAGATACCATATGATATCACTTATATGTGGAATTTAAACTATGACACAAATGAACTTATCTATAAAACAGACTCACAGACAGAGAGAACAGACTTGTGGTTTGTTAAGGTGGGAGGGTGAGGGAGGGATGGATTGGGAGTTTGGGATTAGCAGATGCAAACTATTATATATAAAATGGATAAACAACAAGGTCTTATTGAATAGCACAGGGAACTATATTCAATATCCTGTGATAAACCATAATGGAAAAGAATATGAAAAAGAATGTGTATATATGTATAACTGAATCACTTTGCTGTACAGCAGAAATTAACACAACATTGTAAAGTAACTATACTTGAATAAAGTAAATTTTAAAAAAGATGACCAATACTTTATTATAGCGATCCCAGAAGGACAGAGAGAAAAAAAGGGGGCAATAAACTTATTTAAAGAAATAATGGCTAAAAAATTCCTTAACCTGGGGAAGGACACAGACATCCAGAGCCAGGGAGCTCAGATTGTTTAAAACAAGTTTAATCCAAAGACACCCATACCAAGACACATCATAATTAACAATTAAACTGTCAAAAGATAAAGACAAGGAGAGAATCATAAAAGCAACAAGAAAGAGAAAAACAACTTGTTATGTACAAGGGAACCTGCATAAGACTATTAACAATTTTTTCAGCAGAAATTTTGTAGCCAGAAGGGAGAAGCACAATATATTAAACGCTAAAAGGAAAAAATCCCTGCCAAGGTAGAACACTTTATCCATCAAAGTTGCCCTCCAGAATTGAAGGAGATAGTGTTTTCCAGACAAGAAAAAGCTGAAGAAGTCCATCACCAATAGACCAGCCTTAAAATAAATGTTAAAGGGACTTCCTTCAGCTGAAACCAAAGGTTCTAATTAGCAAAAGGAAAACATAGGAAAGTAAATTTCACTGTCAAAGGTAAATATATATTAAAATGAAGAATAATTTAATGTTGTACTGACTGTAGGTTAATCACTTATAAATCTAGTATGAAGGCTAAAGACAAAAGTAGTAAAAATAAAGATAACTATAATAATTTGTCAATGGATACATGAGATAAAATAGTGATATCAAAAATATAAAATGTGGGGAGGGGGAGTAAATATGTAGAGCTTTAGAATTATTCAAATTAACTTGTTATCAACTTTAATACACTGTTATAAATACAAGTAACTTCATGTAAGCTTCATGGTAACCCCAAAGCAAAAACCTATAGTAGACACAAAAAAAGATAAAAAGAAAGGAATCTAAGCATAAAACTACAGAGAATCATCAAATCACAAAGGAAAGGAGCAAGAGAAGAGGAGGAAAGGAAGTACAAAACAGCAATAAGTTCATACCTAGCAATAATCACTTTAAATGTATGAAATTCTCTAATCAAAAGACAGAGTGGTTAAATGTATTTAAACAACAAAAAATAAGATAAAAATAAAGGAAGAGGAGGAAAAACTTAGAAACTTATTTTCTGAGGCCAGCATTACCCTTATATCAAAACCAGATAAAGACATTACAAGAAAAGAAAATTAGAGGCCAATATCTCTGATGAACAGAGATGCAAAAATCCTAAACAAAATATTAGCAAAATAATTCAACAGTACATTAAAAAGATTATACATTATGATCAAGTGGAATTTTTCCCAGGCATGCAAGGATGGTTCAACATCTGCAAAGCAATAAATGCAGTATACTGCATTAACAAAATAAAGGATTAACATCATTTGAAACATCTTAAGAGATGCACAAAAAAGCATTTGACAAAACGCAAATTAATTTATGATAAAAACACTCTACAACATGGGTATAAAGGGAAACTACCTCAACATGATAAAAGCCATATACAACAAGCCCAGAGCTAACATCATACTCAAAATTGAAAAAGTGAAAGATTTTCCTCTGAGATCAGGAACAAGACAAGAATGCCCACTCACTTCACTCATACTCAACATGGTACTAAAAGTTCTAGCCAGAGGAATTAGGCAAGTAAAAGAAATAAAAGGCATCCAAGTCAGAAAGTCTTTATTTGCAGATGACCTGATATTATATATAGAAAACCCTAAAGACTCCACTAAAAAGCAGTTAGAACTTATCAAGAAATTTAGCAATGTTGAAAGATGAAAAATTAGTATAAAAAAATCAGTTGTGTTTTGGTACAATAATACCAAACCGTCACAAAGAGGTACTAAGAAAACAATACCATTTACAGTTGCATCAAAAAGAATAAAATACCTAGGAATAAATTTAACCAACGAGGTGAAAGATATTTACACTGAAAACTATAAGATACTGATGAAAGAAATTGAAGACACAAATAAATGGTAAGATATTCTGTGATCATGAATTGGAAGAATTAATACTGTTAAAATGCCCATATTTTCCAAAGCCATGTACAGATTCAATGTAATCCCTAACAAAATTCCAATGGTAATTTTCAAAGAAATAAAAAAACAATTCTAAAATTGTATGGAACCACAAAAGACCCTGAATACCCAAAGCGATCTTGAAAAGAAAGGACAATTTGGAGGCATAATCATTCCTGATTTCAAACTAGATTATAAACTTAGAGTACCCAAAACAGTATGGTATGGGCATAAAAACAGATACATAGATTGACTGAACAGAATAGAGAACTCGGAAATAAACCCATGCATGTATAGTCAACTAATTCATGTCAAAGGAGCTAAGAATATACAGTGGGGAAAGATAGTCTCTTCAAAAAATGGTGTTGGGAAAACTGGACAACTACATGCAAAAGAATGAAGCTGGACAACTATTTTACATCACACAAAAATCAATTCACAATGGATTAAATATTTGAATGTAAGGTATTAAACCACAAAACACCCAGGAGAAAATGCAGGCAATAAGCTCCTTAATATTGGTCTTGACAATGATCTTTTAAAAATCTGACACCAAAAGCAAAGGCACAAAAGGAAAAATAAACAAGTGGAACTACATCAAACTAAAAAGCTTCTGCATAGCAAAGCAAACCATTAACAAAATGAAAAGGAAACATACAGGATAGGAGAAAATATTTGCAAATCATATATCTGATAAGGGATTAATATCCAAAATCTATAAGGAACTCATAAAACTCAAAAGCAACAAACCAATCCAATTACAAAATGGGCAGAGAAGCCAAATAGACATCTTTCCAAAGATGACATACAAATGGCCAGCAGATACATGAAAAGATGCTTAATATCACTAATCATCAGGGAAATACAAATCCAAACCACAATGAGATATCACCTCATGCCCATTAGAATGGCTTTCATCAAAAAGACAAGAGATAATAAATGCTGGAGAGAATGTGGAGAAAAGGGAACTCTTATACACTGTTGGTAGGAATGTAAGTCAGTGCAGTCACTATGGAAAACAATATGGAGGTTCCACAAAAAATTAAAAATAAAACTACCATATGATCCAGCATACCCAATTTTGGGTATTTATCTGAAGGAAATGAAAACACTAACTTGAAAAATACCTGCACCTCTATGTTCATTGCAGCATTATTTATGATAGCCAAGACATGGAAATACCTAAATGTCCATCAATGGATGAATAAAGAAAATATGGTTGTATATATATACATATATATATATATATAAAATGAAATATTATTCTGCCTTAAGAAAGAAGAAAATTCTGCCATTTGCAACAACATGGATGGACCTTGAGGAAATTATGCTCAGCAAAATAAATCAAAGAAAGACAAATACTGTTTGATCTCATATATGCGGAATCAAAAATAAAAATCAAACTCATATTGGGAAGAGATCTGTAATTGCCAGAAGGCTGGGGGTGAGGGAACTGGGCGTAGGTGTTCAAAAGGCACAGATTTCCCACTACAAGATAACTAAGTCCTGGTGATATAAAGTAAAGCATGATGACTGTAATTAATTATACTGTACTGTGTATTTTAAAGTTGCTAAGAGTAGATCTTAAAAGTTCTCATCACACAAAAAAAGTTGTAACTAGGTGTGGTTTCTGATGTTGACTAGGCTTATTGTGGTGGTCATTAGCAATATATATATATATTATGTAGTACACCTGAAACTAATGTTATATGTCAATGATACATCTAAAAACTAAAATGTTAAGCATGGAATAAAAATTAAAAGAAGAACAAAAAGAAAAAATAAAGCTAGTAAAGAACTCAGTGGCTACACACTGTGACGTACAAAATCTACAAAGTTATTCCAAAAAGTCTCTAAACAAAAAAGCAGCAACAAGAAAAACACACCCTGAGAATGGAGGAGGGATCTGATATGAGATATATTACAACACATCATCTAAAATATTAGTATTTCAACAAAATTGTGACACGCAAACAACAGGTAATTGTGCCATATACACAGCAGAGTAAAAAAAGCAGCCAGGAGAAAATGCTGTTATATGAGCTCAGGTTTTAGACTTAGTACACAAAGGCATTAAATTGGCTATTTAAATATGTTTAAGACTAAAGTAAACTAAGTCTAAAGAATTAAAAGAAAATATGACAAAAATGTCTTACCAAGTAGAGGACATCAATGAGATAGAAATTATTTTTAAAATAAAATGTATATTTAAAAAGCATAAAAACTAAAATGAAAACTTCACTGTGAGGGTTCTATAACAGATTTGACCTAGAAGAAAGAATCAATAACTTGAAGATGGGTCAATCTGAGGATCAGAGGAGAAAAGTAGGAGGAAAATTAACAGGCCCTAAGAGATGTATGGGACACAATAAAATATACAACATATGCAAATGAGAGTCCCAAATGAGATGGGAAAGAGAAGGGGACATAAAAATATTTTAAGAAATAATGACTATAAACTTAATATACATATCTAAAAAGCTCAATCAGCCCCCTTTAAAATACCCAAAGATTGCCATACCTAGACTCAAACTGACAAAAGTCAAAGACAAAGTTAATCTTAAATATAAATGGATGAAATGCTCCAACCAAAAGACATAGACTGGCTGAATGGATACAAAAACAAGACCCATATAGATGCTGTCTACAAGAGACCCACTTCAGACCTAGGGACACATACAGACTGAAAGTGAGGGGATGGAAAAAGATATTGCATGCAAATGGAAATCAAAAGAAAGCTGGAGTAGCAATTCTCATATCAGACAAAACAGACTTTACAATAAAGACTATTACAAGAGACAAAGAAGGCCACTACATAATGATCAAGGGATCGATCCAAGAAGAAGATATAACAATTGTAAATATATATGCACCCAACATAGGAGCACCTCAACACATAAGGCAAATGCTAACAGCCATAAAAGGGGAAATTGACAGTCACACAATCATAGTAGGGGACTTCAACACCCCACTTTCACCAATGGACAGATCATCCAAAATGAAAATAAATAAGGAAACACAAGCTTTAAATGATACATTAAACAAGATGGACTTAATTGATATTTATAGGACATTCCATCCAAACAACAGAATACACTTTCTCCTCAAGTGCTCATGGAACATTCTCCAGGATAGATCATATCTTGGGTCACAAATCAAGCCTTGGTAAATTTAAGAAAACTGAAATCGGATCAAGTATCTATTCTGACCACAACACTATGAGACTAGATATCAATTACAGGAAGAAATCTGTAAAAAATACAAACACATGGAGGATAAACAATACACAACTTAATAACTGAGAGATCACTGAAGAAATCAAAGGGGAAATCAAAAAATACCTAGAAACAAATGACAATGAAACACGATGATGCAGCAAAAGCAATTCTAACAGGGAAGTTGATAGTAATACAGTCCTACCTCAAGAAACAAGAAAAATCTCAAATAAACAACCTAACCTTACACATAAAGCAATTAGAGAAAGAACAACAACAACAACAAAAACCCCAAAGTTAGCAGAAGGAAAGAAATCATGAAGATAAGATAAGAAATAAATGAAAAAGAAATGAAGGAAACAATAGCAAAGATACATAAAACTAAAAGTTGGTTCTTTGAGAAGATAAACAAAATTGATAAACCATTAGCCAAGACTCATCAAGAAAAAAAAGGAGAAGACTCAAATCAATAGAATTAGAAATGAAAAAGGAGAAGGAACAACTGACACTGCAGAAATACAAAGGATCATGAGAGATTACTACAAGCAACTCTATGCCAATAATAAAATGGACAACGTGGAAGAAATGGACAAATTCTTAGAAACGCACAACCTTCTGAGACTGAACCAGGAAGAAGTAGAAAATATAAACAGACCAACCACAAGCACTGAAATTGAAACTGTGATTAAAAATCTTCAAATGGGCTTCCCTGGTGGCACAGTGGTTAAGAATCCGCCTGCCAGTGCAGGGACATGGGTTTGAGCTCTGGTCTGGGAAGATCCCCCCTCCCACGAAGCAACTAAGCCCATGCGCCACAACTACTGATCCTGCGCTCTAGAGCCCACAAGCCACAACTACTGAAGCCATTGCACCTCGAGCCCATGCTCTGCAACAAGAGAAGCCACCACAATGAGAAGCCCGTGCACCGCAACAAAGACTAGCTCCCACTCACCACAACTAGAGAAAGCCCACATGCAGCAAAGAAGACCCAACGCAGCCAAAAATAAATAAATAAAATAAATAAATTTATTTTAAAAAAATCTCCCAACAAACAAAAGTCCAGGACCAGATGGCTTCACAGGCGAATTCTATCAAAGATTTAGAGAAGATCTAACACCTATCCTTTCAAACTCTTCCAAAATATAGCAGAGGGAGAAACACTCCCAAACTTACTCTATGAAGCCAACATCACCCTGATACCAAAACCAGACAAAGATGTCACAAAGAAAGAAAACTACAGAACACTATCACTGATGAACATAGATGCAAAAATCCTCAACAACATACTAGCAAACAGAATCCAACAGCACATTAAAAGGATCAGACACCATGATCAAGTGGGGTTTATCCCAGGAATGAAAGGATTCTTCAATATACGCAAATCAATCAATGTGATAAACCATATTAACAAATTGAAGGAGAAAAACTATATGATCATCTCACTAGATGCAGAAAAAGCTGTTGACAAAATTCAATACCCAGTTATAAAACTCTCCAGAAAGTGCACATAGAGGGAACCTACCTCAACATAATAAAAGCCATATATGACAAACCCACAGCCAACATCGTTCTCAATGGTGAAAAACTGAAACCATTTCCACTAAGATCAGGAACAAGACAAGGTTGTGCACTCTCACCACTATTATTCAACATAGTTTTGGAAGTTTTACCCACAGCAATCAGAGAAGAAAAAGAAATAAAAGGAATCCAAATCAGAAAAGAAGAAATAAAACTGTCACTGTTTGCAGATGACATGATATTATACCTAGAGAATCCCAAAGATGCTACCAGAAAACTACTAGAGTGAATCAATGAATTTGGTAAAGTAACAGGATATAAAATTAATGCACAGAAATCTCTTGCATTCCTATACACTAATGATGAAAAACCTGAAAGAGAAATGAAGGAAACACTTCCATTTACCACTGCAACAAAAAGGATAAAATACCTAGGAATAAACCTACCTAAGGAGACAAAAGACCTGTATGCAAAAAACTATAAGACACTGATGAAAGAAATTAAAGATGATACAACCAGATGGAGAGATATACCATGTTCTTGGATTGGAAGAATCAACATTGTGAAAATGAATCTACTACCCAAAGCAATCTAAAGATTCAGTGCAATCCCTATCAAACTACCAATGGCATTTTTCACAGAACTAGAACAAAAAATTTCACAGTTTGTATGAAAACACAAAAGACCCCGAATAGCCAAAGAAATCCTGAGAAAGAAAAATGGAGCTGGAGGAATCAGGCTCCCTGACTTCAGATTATACTACAAAGTTACAGTAATCAAGAGAGTATGGTACTGGCACAAAAACAGAAATATACATCAATGGAACAGGATAGAAAGCCCAGAGGTAAACCCACGCACATACAGTCACCTTATCTTTGATGGAAGAGGCAAGAATATTCAATGGAGAAAACACAGCCTCTTCAATAAGTGGTGCTGGGAAAATTGGACAACTACATGTGAAAGAATGAAATTAGAACACTCCCTAACACCATACACAAAAATAAATTCAAAATGGATTAAAGACCTAAATGTAAGGCCAGACACTATAAAAGTCTTACAAGAAAACATAGGCAGAATACTCTATGACATAAATCACAGCAAGATCCTTTTTGACCCACCTCCTAGAGAAATGGAAATAAAAACAAAAAGAGACACATGGGACCTAATGAAAGTTCAAAGCTTTTGCACAGCAAAGGAAACCATAAACAAGATGAAAAGACAACACTCAGAATGGGAGAAAATGTATGCAAATGAAGCAACTGACAAAGGATTAATCTCCAAAATTTACAAGCAGCTCATGCAACTCAGTATCGAAAAAACAAACAACCCAAACGAAAAATGGGCAGAAGACCTAAATAGACATTTCTCCAAAGAAGATTACCAAAGATTGCCAACAAACACATGAAAGGATGCTCAACATCACTAATAATTAGAGAAATGCAAGTCAAAACTACTGTGAGGTATCACCTCACACTGGTCAGAATGATCATCATCAAAATATCTACAAACAATAAATGCTGGAGAGGGTGTGGAGAAAAGGGAACCCTCTTGCACTCTTGGTGGGAACATAAATTGATACAGCCACTATGGAGAACAGTACAGAGGTTCCTTAAAAATCTAAAAATAGAACTACCATATGACCCAGCAATCCCACTGTTGGGCATATACCCTGAGAAAACCATAATTCAAAAAGAGTCATGTACCACAATGTTCATTGCAGCTCTATTTACATTAGCCAGGACATGGAAGCAACCTAAGTGTCCATCAACAGATGAATGGATCAAGAAGATGTGGCACATATATACCATGGAATATTACTCAGCTATAAAAAGAAATAAAACTGAGTTATTTGTAGTAAGGGGGATGCACTTAGAGTCTGTCATACAGAGTGAAGTAAGTCAGAAAGAGAAAAACAAAGACAGTATGCTAACACATATACATGGAATCTAAAAAAAAAGGTTCTGAAGAACCTAGGGGCAGGACAGGAATAAAGACGCAGTCGTAGAGAATGGACTTGAGGACAGGGGGAGGGGGAAGGGTAAGCTGGAACGAAGTGAGAGAGTGGCATGGACTTATAAACACTACTAAATGTAAAATAGATAGCTAGTGGGAAGCAGCTGCATAGCACGGGGAGATCAGCTCGGTGCTTTGTGACCACCTAGAGTGGTGGGATAGGGAGGGTGGGAGGAAGTCGCAAGAGGGAGGAGATATGGGGATGTATGTGTACGTGTATCTGATTCACTTTGTTTTACAGCAGCAACTAACACAACAATGTAAAGCACTTATACTCCAATAAAGATGTTTAAAAAAAAGCAAACAATTAAAAGAATGTGTAGAGTGGTATGTGGCAAAGAGATGTCTTTAGTCACCATTAGATTTAATCTTATAGATCCAGTGGTCTGAGGTGCCTTAGGCACATCCATATTGGGGCTGGCACGTGAGAAGTCCCTAATGTTAGAACTGAATCCCCTGAAATAACTTCAACCTGAATATTACCCCCAAAAGAATAAGAAACTGTTAGGCAGGGGCAGGAAGAGGAGAATTTGTGTGTTTGTTTGTATGAATCCTAATTTTCTGTTGGTTAATCCAGTCTATACAGGTGACATAGACAATGGCTCAAATGCTGAGCCAGTATTCAAGTTGCATATACCTAATTTGGATGAGTTTAATATAAACTTCTCTAAACCTTAGAGATCTAGGTAATCCAAAATATGGCGTCGTATAATGTCAAAATTCATCTTTAAATTAACTAGTTTATCTGTTCACTATTTTATGGTACCCGCTGATCAGATATATAAGGAAAAACCTCTTATTGCAAGATAACCAGAGGTAATTTATGCATTTAGTGCCAGTGTGAGTTAAATTTTCACATAAAGAAAAACTTTTGCAACCCAATTAGCATACAACTCCTCCTTCTCCAACTAAAAAAGCCTCTTCCACTGTTAACAGACTTAGTTTTCTTAATATATTATTTCCTCTGCTACCGTAATAGCTACTGATCAGTGGCCAAGATGTGACATGGCAAGAGCTCAAAGATGAGCTTCAGCAAGCCAAGGAGAAGCACCAAGACCATATATGGAAGCACTCCTTAGGTTACCTGGCTTGGCTATTAACATAAGAGATTTTCTATTGGGCTTACTTTGAGTTAACACAGAGCTTTGAGACTGTATTCAGGACAAACTCAACCATACAGAATTTTATGGCCTCCTCCTAGCTGTTTCCTTCTTCAAGTCTATTCACACTCTTCTATCAGACTCTGACTTGGTAGGTTCCCAACCCATTTTGTAATTAACTGTGGTACAGATCACATTAGGTCTTCATGTGCTGCCAAGACTAGTTGGAGCCATATAAAATTAGAGAATACAGCTTCCAAGACGTATTCCAACAGTTCATATTAAATAACTCTAGACTATGGTTCCTAAGCAGAGAAAAATATCCTCAGCCCTAGCAGAAATGAGTTTCGTTCTGTTTTGTTTTGTTTTTGGTGTGAAAATGTCAAACAGAAGGGCAAAATTGTTTGGCAGGATTTGCTTTGCCTTTAGAACTAAATACAGTCAGTCTTTTCCTTTCTCAGAATTACCATTTCTATAAGGAAACTAAATAAAGTACTTACAAATACAGAAGAAAAAACATTTGAGGAATGTTATAAGGCAGTAAAAATGAATGAATGATAGATGCAAGCAAAAGTACACAAATTAGTCTTAAACAACGTCAAGTGAAGAAAAAAAAAGTCCCAGAAAACTCTACACCATGACAATTTTAGCAAGTACAGAAACAAGCAAAGCTAGATGTATTAAGGCTTACAGGTGATAGTTATTTAAAACATAAATAATTCAGAGAATGGTTATCAGGTACAATGTGAGGATGGAAGCAGAGGCATGGGTAGGAATGAAAAACAGAAATATGAAAAATTTGAAATTTGGTTTGGATGCTGGGTTCATTGGGTTGTTATATAACTTATATATGGAAGAACATACCAAGTGTATCAAATTTTACATGGAATGAAAAATTACTAGGCTTTTTTCCTGTTGTTCAATAGGTCAAGTTTAGCTCTTTGAAAAAAAGCCAGTTTTATCATTATCAATCCTTTCCATATATAATGGCACCTTATCCTGGGGAAGCTAGATTTCTATAGCCAAGTTAATGACTCTACTTCATCCCATCAAAGTCATCTATTAGTGAATTCTAAAATCTTAGCAACACGGAAACATGTAGCCTTCTGTATACATTTCAGCGTGACTTACGGGGTTTTTAATCAGCTGCTTGAAGTTTGTCTAAAGTAGGGGAATGCCTCAGCTGAATGGAGAATTTTCTTCTACCTTCAGTTCCAGCAAAAGGGCTCCTCAGAAAGAAGGGAAAGCCTGGGTCCCAACCCCACTGCCCAAGAGGACATATTTTCACCTGATCTCACGTTACAGAGAAATTTGAACACTGTTTGACTTTCCTGCATATCTGCCACCAGAAAGTACTTCAAAAGGTAATGTTAGTCAGAGCTATGCATACTCCCTCACTCTCCACAGTCACATTTGATTGGATGTTTACTTCTTCTCTTAAGCTATTGATGTTGGATCTCATCTGGATATCCAAGCCTTGGTAGTATCAAATCAAAATATATTAACCAACTGGTTAACAGATTAACCAATATTAATCTGTTGGTTTGTCAAATTTAACACTTGCTGGACTCAATACTAATAGAACCTAGCCAATATGATGACTATTTTATTCTAGGCAAAAGACATCATATTAATTATCTCATTAATCTTAAGAAGCATAGAAACTAGGTACTACTAGTTTGGAAGAAGAGAAAATTGAGGCACAAAGGTTGACTTAAGCTATATAACCTGCTGAAAAACATGGACCTAGAATTTCAACTCTGACTATCTGATTCCGGAACTCTTAGTCTTAACCACCATATTCCACTGCTTCCAAAGGTTAGCCAATGATCATGCCAGTATTAATGGATTACTGCTGTCTGTAAGGGGGTCTCATGGTGTCAAATCAACTGGGTCGCTGTCTTCTTTTAAGTCTTCTAACCTCTCTTAGGACTGAGCCAGACAAGTCAAAGAATCAAGGACAAACGTTCTATCTAAACCTTTCATTCAAAAGCACTGTTTAATGATAGCACTGGCGGGGGCCACTAGCATTGACCACGTGTTTTTCAAGTCCACATGTCCATAATATGAAGTGTCTATGAAGAATAGAAGCCTTGGTAGAACTATTCTTATTTACAAACCTGAAGGGAAGGATAATCTATAGTTTGGGACACTTCAATATAGAGAGCCATACTTTGGAGTTGCTTTTTCTTTCTCTTCTTTTTTGTTGGCCATGCCACGTGGCTTGTGGAATCTTAGTTCCCCAACCAGGGATAGAACCCGTGCCCCCTGCAGTGGAAACATGGAGTCCTAGCCACTGGACTGCTAGGGAACTCCCAAGAGCGCCATACTTTGAAGTCAGCAGTGATATCAACAAGGCCCACTGCCTAACAAATAGCCTCTAAAAGCACCTTCATGATGGAGACATTGTTGTATATGAAGATAACATAGCCAGGATGTATAGAGGAATGTGACAGGACCTTAGGCAATAAAGATCAGGCTACTGATCTTGAACTACTGAATGTAGTGATCTTTGTCCAGATAATTAGTTTAGACTCCACAAAAACAAACCCAAGTCTAAGATCTCAATAAGTTAGTGATAGATTAAGCCCAATGTAAATTAGGATGGAGTTGAATATTCCTAAAACAAGAGGCAGACAGTTTTTTTCTATTACCTGAGCCACACTGGGTATATGATGGGAGTCCTTGCTGTTTGTTACAGACAAATTTTAGAATGTGGTAATAGCATTACAGAACAGGAAAGGCTTTGACCCAGTCCCAGAGTGCTGTATGGTCCAAACCTTATCAGGACAAGTCCTTGAACTCTCATAACTTTTATTTTTTACTGGATTTGAGTGGCACTAATTTGGAAAGCCATGTCAAGTTGGAACAAACTTTCCGATTCTAATTCTTCTCCTTGAAGGCTCTACTCAATAATTCAGCACCCACTGAGCCACTACACCAGAAAGTGATACATTACCATCTACTGACTGGGACAACTGACTGGGCTAGGGATCAGCAATTTCCAGCAACGTTCCACTGTGACTTCTATTATAGTTCTGGAGGAGACAATCTTCTCATGAGTGACTTAGTCTCTTTTTGAAGACCTCACCCTAGAGACCCTCCTCCTTTACTAAGGGTATGGGCAAGAGAAAGAAAGAGAGGAGAAGTAGAATAAGCTTGGTAGGATGGTTAAAGGACAGCCCTACTGATGAGCACAGGAAAATAATGGCATACCTAGAAGCAGGGTGTAAATAAAAGGCAGAAATGTGAGTGGTGGAAGTCAGGTTACTATTATCAGGTACTCTTTTTAAAACTACTGTCTAAAAAGATGCTATTGATGGTTTTAAAGCACGGGGATGAATGTTCAGCATTCAAGCCTTTTTGCAGCCATGTTCCAAGACCTCCTCCCTCTATTTTGTGTCCTCCCAAGACACACCGAGGCTCTGAAATTTGTGATTATTCCAGTGTGGCCAATGCCTTCTTTGATACCATCCCTACCATCCAATCCTAGTTCTCATGACCTTCTAGGGTAATGTATTTCCCTTCAACCTCCTGACAGCCATGTGAGCTTGAACAAGAGCTCTTGATTGTTTTATTACTAAGAAGGCTGCAAAACGCCCCCAGGTTCTGATACACTTTTCTACTGGATATCTCCCTAGACAGAAGGGAGAAACTACATTGAATGACTTTGAAGGATACACCTACTGCTTCTAGGAGAACAGGTCATCTTCCTCCCCGTGAGAGAATTTACATTCCTTAATGTCCTCTTATCCTCCTACTTAGAGCACACTACCTGTGTCATATGGCCCCAAACAAGTGGCAAAGGAACTCTTTACAAAGAGAATAAGGTGTTCCACAGCAGCCTAACGACAAGTACAAGGCCTTAGCCCATGGCACTTATTCTGAGGGAAAACCTCCAGGTGAAGGACCTAGCTCCTGTCTCTATAGTGGACCCAGTAATATCTGCTGTACCTGAAGGGAATATTGCTGATTACAGTACCAGAAATAGACCTGATCAACCTTCATTCCTTCCCCTCATTTCAGTGTCTTCTGCCATTTGTGTGGCAGGCCACAAAGGTATATCATTCACCACCAGAATGCATGGAACAGACCCCCTAAGTTCCTGGTACCCTGATAGCAATAAAAGAAGCATGTAGAATGAAAAGGCAGGGTTCCTATCTGCATGCTGTAACACTTTGCTTTCCCCAAGTGACTCAAATGTTAGCCGTCTACCTGGGATAAAATATTCAAGCAGGCTTGTAGAAAATATGGAGAAGGGTAATAGAACCTGGAATTATCTTTCCTTTATCTTAAAATTATGTTAAGAATACTCAAAGGAAAGTTTTAGCACCGTTATTCCTGACACAAAATGTAAAAATGGTAAGAAGGTTTAAAAAAAAAAAAGAAACAATTTTACTGCACATAATGGTAGGTAGCACTAACTGGGTTTCCTTGACAAATAATCAGAGAATGGAGGTCACTGTGCTGAATGGCATTGGCTTGCAGGATTATCTTCTGTAAGCTCTCAAAGCAAAGGGCCTACAACCAGAGTGCTATGTAGTTTCCAACTTTTCCCACAAACACAGGTATATAAAGTTCTTTTATACTGCAACATTGATGATGCCTCTTTGAGAAACTTCAAGTAGATTTCTTGGATCATGCTTCCCTCACAATGCAGAGCTCTGTTCAGAAAATGCTCCTGTAGGTTGCCTTTTGTCACATTTGTCAGATACTTCTTGATATTTTGGTTTCTATGTCAAGCTGTGGTTACAAATATTGTGAGCACTCTTTCTCAGAGCATACCACCTCCTTCACTCGACCCTAAACTAGTAAGCAAATGAGATCTTTAGGAAGAGTATAAGGTGTTCTCCAGTCCGTACCCTGTGTTTCTATACTGGTCTATATATACTGTGTGATTAGATTTGAGTAATAGCTCTTATTACTCAAATTCTATAATTGTTAATAGAGGCTTATTGGCACGACTTTCTTTGACAATGTGTCAGATGAGTGTTTATTTTTCAGGTACCCTTTGGATAGTCTAGAGCCCATGCCTTCATGTTCAACACGCTCAAATCTTTTCCCAGAGGCTTCCTAGAGGCAGAGTTTGACCTCCACTCCTTGGGTTTATTTGGTTAACACCTCCTTGACTGTGAATAGTGGAATTAAAGAGATTGCAATGTAAAGACACAGCGAATCAATCGTCTTCATCTTCGACCATGTCTATTAGCTCTAAAAATGAGCCTAATAGGTTGGTCTCAGTCAAGACCCCTGTGCAAGCACAGGGAACAAGAACAGAATCAATCACCAAGAGAAAAATAAATTTGTCCATATGGTCAGAGATTCAAACTATGACTGGAAAACAGAACCAATGAAGTCATGCTCTCCACTCACATTGGATTAAGTTGTATGGAACTTCATACAAGGGAAAGTGGCACAGACATATTGCAGTAAAGATCCTGAATGCTGAGACCCAAAGCCAGAGGTGTTCCAGCTGTTCTCAGTAAACCCAACCATGAAAATTTTGCTCTTCAGACAGTCTGATCAGTTTGTTACAGTGATGTTAAGGCGGCAGTCTCAACAAACATCTGTATATAAAAGATCCCAAGTTTCGTATGTGCCAGCTAATCAACATCATTTGTCAGATGGTTCAGGAAGTGGACTATTTAAATGCAAAGACTATCATTTACAGAGGCATAGAAGTCAATAACATATTCCTCTATAATGGTCTCTTGCTGAAAACTGGCAATTTTTGCTTTGGAACAAGGAAACAATGGGAACTTGCTGGAATTATTCTCAGCAGGTGAAATGGCCTATTTCCTTTGTTTTCTGAATAGCCCAGAGAGAATCCTAATTGGGAGGCCATCCACCAATTTGTTCCATTTTCTCATTTATTTCTCTCGCATTGTGTTACATAATAATTTTATTCTGCAGAAGCTGCTTCTCTCACACATCAGCCAAGATCAAATAATCATGTTGGGCCAAAGGCATGACCCCTCCAAAAATGTAGTAAGTTATACTAAAATAGTCCCAAAGAAATTCAGAAGTTTGTAGCAGACTATGTTAAGAAAGTTTAAAACAGTCTCACTCCTCCCAGATTCTTTCATTAAGCTATCCAACACCCTGTACCAAAAAAACAACTGCAGTGCTCCTGAGGTATTACTGCACTGAGAAGCCCTCACAGAAGGTGTAACACGTGTATACTTCTAGACGGTCTCTCCTCGCCATAAGGTGCACATGTACTTACTTGCAGGCTGCTAGGGGAATAAGGAGGGGTGGCAGGGACACCAACCCTCTGTTCCCTCTCCATAGGAGATCAGAGAACTTGTTTTTGGAGAAGGTGCCATTAGGATACTTACAGTTTCTTTCTAGAAAACTCGTAGGGCCATAATTTTACCTTGTTTTTCTATCCTTTGTAGCTAGGGAATAAAGAAGCCATTTGCAATGCTGGTTTCTTCTGTCTCTCTCCCTGTCCATGAAGTAAGCCTGCTCCAAATCTACAAACTGATGCTAATGGGCCATACATCAAATTGTGTCCATCTGTTACCTAAATGGGCATTTTCAGGGGAAAAAAAATCAAGCAAATCACTTGGAGAGAAAGTTATGAAGACTTTCTAAATAAAACTGGCAGCCAATCCAGCCTCCAAATGGAACAGTACATTTTGGAAGCAGATGTCTAGTTAAATGTTTGTCAATTTTGTTATCTTTTCAAAGAAACAACTTTTGGTTTTACTGATTTTCTCTGTTGTTTTTCTATTCTCTATTTTGTTTATCTGAATTCTAATCTTTGTTATTGCCTTTTTCGGCTAGCTTTGAATTATTTTGTTTTACTTTATTATAGTTACTTAAGGTATAAGTTTAGGTAATTGATTTAGATATTTTCTCCTCTCTTTTTTAACATAGGTGTTTACAGTGATAAATTTCCCTCTGAATACTGCCTTTGTAGGACCCCTTAGGCTTTAGTATGTTGTGATTTAAAAGAAAAATTGTCTCAAGTTATTTTCTGATTTCACTTGTGAAATCTTCTTTAACCCACTGGTTATTTAGGAGTGTGTTACTTAATTTCCAAGTATTTGTGAACTTTCCAGTTTTCTTTCTGGCTACAGATTTTTAGTTTTATCCCACTGAGATCAAAGAAGATACTTTGAATGATTTAAATATCTTTAAATTAAGAGTGATATCATCAAGATTGTGGGATTGGAGTTTTAACCCTTGTCCCACACAAGACACCAATTTAACAAACATCCACAGATGAAAATATTTTCATGAGCACTCTGGAATCTAGGAGACGGTTATGGCACTTGAGTGGAGCACAGAAATGAGAAAAGATGCATCAAAAAGTTTAAGAAGGACAGTTTCACTTTACCAATGCCACTCCTCCCCCAAAGTAGAACAGCACAGCACCAAGAGAGCTCCCCTTAGCCCACAAGATCTCCCACAGGGGAAAGAGAAAGTGAAATGAACATTTGCTTTCCTCAGCCTTTTGGGTTGCTACTTGAGAGGCCTACTTCTGTTGTGCCTCACCCAGAACGTTGAGGGAATTGGAATGGCTAGAGTGCCTGAGGGCACCTAAAAAACAAAAATGGGTGAGGGCTCTCAACTAGCATATGGGTCTCAACAACTGGCCTGTGGCTCCCTGGCAGCAGATCTGCCTGCCCATGGACCACCTGCCTACAGACCTTGGCACCATAACTGTCCATGTACACATCCTAGCACTTGGTCTTCACACCCACAGACCCTGGCATTGGGCCCCCTGTAGACCCTTCCAGTTGGCCCATCTCTGGACTCTGCCAACAAGCCTGTACCGAATTTCTGGCCAGGGTGATGGGTGAAGGACTTTCCCTGCTAAAGCCACTCTATAGAGACTGGAAGTAGTGACTGCTTATTCAAATGTGCAGATAAAAACACAAGGCTACAAGGATCATGAAGAATCAGGAAACATGATTCCACTAAAGGAACAAAATAAATCTCCAGAAAGAGACCCTACAGAAATCTGTGAAATGTCTGACAAAGAATTAAAAATAATTATTTCTAAAAGTTTAGTGAGTTACAAGAGAATACAAGCAGACAATTAAAAACAACAACAACAACAACAACAAAAAACAGTTCATGAACCAAATGAGAAGTTCATTCTGGAGCTGAAGAATACAATGAGTAGGCTAAAATCAATCAATGAAACAAAAAAATAATAGAGAGCTTTAACAACAGACTGAATAAAGCAGAAGAAATAATTAGCAAAGTTGAAGACAGGTCATTCTAAATTGAACTGTCAGAGCAACAATAAGAAAAAAGGTATTTAAAAAGAGTGAAGAAAGCCTACAGAATTTACGAGATACCATTAAATGAAACAGTATACACATTTGGGAGCAAGAAGAAGAAAGAGAGAGAGGGACACAAATATTATTTAAAGGAATAATGGCTGAAAGATTCCCAAATATGGGGAGGGAAATGGACATACAGATTTGTGAGGCCTAAAGAATCTAACCAGGTAGAACCTAAAGAAGTCTTCATCAAGATGCATTAAATTGTCAAAAGTCAAAGGCAAAGAGGGAATTTTAAAACAGCAAGAGAAACATAACTTGTCACATAAAAGGGAACCCCCATAAGCTTATTAAGCAAATTTCTCAGAAGAAACCTTGTAGGCCAAGAAAGACTGGGAGGATATATTCAAAATGTTGAAAGAAAAAAAAAACCTGCCAACCAATAATACTATACCTGTAAAAGCTGTCCTTCAGAAATGAAGGAGAGATAAACAACTTTCCCAGACAGACAAAAACTGAAGGAATTTATAATCACTAGATCTGCCTTACAAAAGTGTTAAAGGGGGTTTTTCAAGTTGAAGAAAAAGGATGCTACTCAACACAAGAACATAGAAAAATATAGTTCTCACCAGTAAAGATAAAAATACAGAAAAACGAGTCCCTCCCATCAAGCCTCTTAGATATCCTCATCCACCAGAGGGCAGACAGCAGAAGCAAGAAGAAATACAATCCTGCAGCCTGTGGAACAAAAACCACATTCACAGAAAGATAGACAAGATGAAAAGGCAGAGGGCTATATACCTGATGAAGGAACAAGATAAAACCCCAGAAAAACAACTAAATGAAGTGGAGATAGGCAACCTTCCAGAAAAAGAATTCAGAATAATGATAGTGAAGATAATCCAGGACCTCGGAAAAAGAATGGAGGCAAAGATCGAGAAGATGCAAGAAATGTTTAACAAATACCTAGAAGAATTAAAGAACAAACAAACAGATGAACAATACAATAACTGAAATGAAAACT
Organism: Balaenoptera ricei; assembly: GCF_028023285.1. NCBI lineage: Eukaryota > Metazoa > Chordata > Mammalia > Artiodactyla > Balaenopteridae > Balaenoptera > Balaenoptera ricei. The sequence continues at coordinate 99,049,630 of NC_082640.1, read as the reverse complement.
ACACTAGAAGGAATCAACAGCAGAATAACTGAGGCAGAAGAACAGATAAGTGACCCAGAAGACAGAATGGTGGAATTCACTGCTGTGGAACAGACTAAAAAAAAGAATGAAAAGAAATGAAGATAGCCTAAGACACCTCTGGGACAACATTAAACGCAACAACATTCGCATTATAGGGGTCCCAGAAGGAGAAGAGAGAGAGAAAGGACCCGAGAAAATATTTGAAAAGATTATAGTCGAAAAATTCCCTAACATGGGAAAGGAAATAACCACCCAAGTCCAAGAAGCACAGAGAGTCCCACATAGGATAAACTCAAAGGAGAAACATGCTGAGACACATAGTAATCAAATTGGCAGAAATTAAAGACAAAGAAAAATTATTGAAAGAAGCAAGGGAAAAATGACAAATAACATACAAGGGAACTCCCATAAGGTTAACAGTTGATTTCTCAGCAGAAACTCCACAAGCCAGAAGGGAGTGGCATGATATACTTAAAGTGATGAAAGGGAAGAACCTACAACCAAGATTACTCCACCTGGCAAGGATCTCATTCAGATTGGATGGAGAAATCAAAAGCTTTACAGACAAGCACAAGCTAAGAGAATTCAGCACCACCAAACCAGCTCTACAACAAATGCTAAAGGAACTTCTTTAAGTGGGAAACACAAGAGAAGAACAGGACCTACAAAAACAAACCCAAAACAGTTAAGAAAATGATAACAGGAACATACATATCGATAATTACCTTAAACGTGAATGGATTAAATGCTCCAACCAAAACACACAGGCTTGCTGAATGGATACAAAAACAAGGCCCATATATATGCTGTCTACAAGAGACCCACTTCAGACCTAAGGACACATACAGACTGAAAGTGAGGGGATGGAAAAAGATATTCCATGCAAATGGAAATCAAAGAAAACTGGAGTAGCTATACTCATATCAGAAAAAATAGACTTTAAAATAAAGAATGTTACAAGAGACAAGGAAGGACACTACATAATGATCAAGGGATCAATCCAAGAAGAAGACATAACAATTATAAACCTATATGCACCCAACAGAGGAGCACCTCAATACATAAGGCAACTGCTAACATCTCTAAAAGAGGAAATTGACAATAACACAATAATAGTGGGGGACTTTAACACCTCACTTACACCAATGGACAGATCATCCAAAATGAAAATAAATAAGGAAACAGAAGCTTTAAATGACACAATAGACCAGATAGATTTAATTGATATTTACAGGACATTCCATCCAAAAACAGCAGATTACACTTTCTTCTCAAGTGCGCACGCAACATTCTCCAGGATAGATCACATCTTTAGTCACAAATCAAGCCTCAGTAAATCTAAGAAAATTGAAATCATATCAAGCATCTTTTCTGACCACAACGCTATGAGATTAGAAATGAATTACAGGGAAAAAAACATAAAAAACACAAACATATGGAGGCTAAACAATACGTTACTAAATAACCAAGAGATCACTGAAGAAATCAAAGAGGATAGCAAAAAATGCCTAGAGACAAATGACAATGAAAACACGAAGATCCAAAACTTACGGGATGCAGCAAAAACATTTCTAAGAGGGAAGTTTATGGCAATACAAGTCTACCTCAAGAAACAGGAAACATCTCGAATAAACAACCTAACCTTGCACCTAAAGCAATTAGAGAAAGAAGAACAAAAAAACCCCAAAGTTAGCAGAAGGAAAGAAATCATAAAGATCAGAGCAGAAATAAATGAAATAGTAACAAAGAAAACAATAGCAAAGATCAATAAAACTAAAAGCTGGTTCTTTGAGAAGATAAACAAAATTGATAAACCATTAGCCAGACTCATCAAGAAACAGAGGGAGAGGACTCAAATCAATAAAATTAGAAATGAAAAAGCAGAAGTTACAACAGACACTGCATAAATACAAAGCATCCTAACAGACTACTACCAGCAACACTATGCCAATAAAATGGACAACCTGGAAGAAATGGACAACTTCTTATAAAGGTATAACCTTCCAAAACTGAACCAGGAAGAAACAGAAAATATGAACAGACCAATCACAAGTAATGAAATTGAAACTGTGATTAAAAATTTTCCAACAAACAGAAGTCCAGGACCAGATGGCTTCACAGGTGAATTCTTTCAAATATTTAGAGAAGAGCTAACACCCATCCTTCGCAAACTCTTCCAAAAAATTGCAGAGGAAGGAACACTCCCAAACTCGTTCCATGAGGCCCCCATCACCCCGATACCAAAACCAGACAAAGATTCTACAAAAAAAGAAAATTACAGACCAATATCACTGATGAATATAGATGCAAAAATCCTCAACAAAATACTAGCAAACAGAATCCAACAACACATTAAAAGGATCATACACCACGATCAAGTGGGGTTTATCCCAGGGATGCAAGGATTCTTCAATATACACAAATAAATAAATGTGATGCACCATATTAACAAATTGAAGAATAAAAACCATATGATCATCTCAATAGATGCAGAAAAAGCTTTTGACAAAATTCAACACCCATTTATGATAAAAACTCTCCAGAAAGTGGGTATAGAGGGAACCTACCTCAACGTAATAAAGGCCATATACGACAAACCCACAGCAAACATCTTTCTCAATGGTGAAAAACTGAAAGCATTTCCTCTAAGATCAGGAATGAGACAAGAATGTCCACTCTCACCACTATTATTCAACATAGTTTTGGAAGTCCTAGCCACAGCAATCAGAGAAGAAAAAGAAGTAAAAGGAATACAAATTCGAAAAGAAGAAGTAAAACTGTCACTGTTTGCAGATGACATGATACTATACAAAAAGAATCCTAAAAATGCAACCAGTAAACTACTAGAGCCAATCAATGAATTTGGTAAAGTTACAGGATACAAATTTAATGCACAGAAATCTCTTGCATTCCTACACACTAATGATGAAAAATCTGAAAGAGAAATTATGGAAACACTCCCATTTACCATTGCAACAAAAAGAATAAAATACTTAGGAATAAACCTACCTAGGGAGACAAAAGACCTGTATGCAGAAAACTATAAGACACTGATGAAAGAAATTAAAGATGATACCAACAGAGGGAGAGATATACCATGTTCTTGGATTGGAAGAATCAATATTGTGAAAATGACTATACTACCCAAAGCAATCTACAGATTCAATGCAATCCTTATCAAATTGCCAATGGCATTTTTTACGGAGCTAGAACAAATCATCTTAAAATGTCTATGCAGGCACAAAAGACCCTGAATAGCCAAAGCAGTCTTGAGGGAAAAAAACAGAGCTGGAGGAATCAGACACCCTGACTTCAGATTATACTACAAAGCTACAGTAATCAAGACAATATGGTACTGGCACAAAAAAAGAAACATAGATCAATGGAACAAGATAGAAAGCCCAGAGATAAACCCACGCACCTATGGTCAACTAATCTATGACAAAGGAGGCAAAGATATACAATGGAGAAACGACAGTCTCTTCAGTAAGTGGTACTGGGAAAACTGGACAGCTACATGTAAAAGAATGAAATTAGAACACTCCCTAACACCATAAACAAACTCAAAATAGATTTGAGACCTAAATGTAAGACTGGACACTATAAAACTCTTAGAGGAAACATAGGAAGAACACTCTTTGAAATAAATCACAGCAAGATCTTTTTTGATCCACCTCCTAGAGTAATGGAAATAAAAACAAAAAAAAAAACAAATGCGACCTAATGAAAGTTCAACACTTTTGCACAGCAAAGGAAACCATAAACAAGACGAAAAGACAACCCTCAGAATGGGAGAAAATATTTGCAAACGAATCAACGGAGAAAGGATTAATCTCCAAAATATATAAACAGCTCATGAAGCTCAATATTAAAGAAACAAACACCCCAATCCAAAAATGGGCAGAAGACCTAAATAGACATTTCTCCAAAGAAGACATACAGATGGCCAAGAAGCACATGAAAAGCTGCTCAACATCACTAATTATTAGAGAAATGAAAATCAAAACTACCATGAGGTATCACCTCGCACTGGTTAGAATGGGCATCATCAGAAAATCTACAAACAACAAATGCTGGAGAGGGTGTGGAGAAAAGGGAACCCTCTTGCACTGTTGGTGGGAATGTAAATTGATACAGCCACTATGGAGAACAGTATGGAGGTTCCTTAAAAAACTAAAAATAGAATTACCATATGATGCAGCAATCCCACTACTGGACATATACCCAGAGAAAACCGTAATTCAAAAAGACACATGCACCCCAATGTTCATTGCAGCACTGTTTACAATAGCCAGGTCATGGAAGCAACCTAAATGCCCATTGACAGACGAATGGATAAAGAAGAAATGGTACATATATACAATGGAATATTACTCAGCCATAAAAAGAACGACATTGAGTCATTTGTTGAGATGTGGATGGATCTAGAGACTGTCACACAGAGTGAAGTAAGTCAGAAAGAGAAAAACAAATATCGTATACTAACACATGTATGTGAAACCTAGAAAAATGGTACAGATGAACCGGTTTGCAGGGCGGAAGTTGAGACACAGATGTAGAGAACAAACGTATGGACACCAAGGGGGGAAAACCGCGGTGGGGTGGGGATGGTGGTGTGCTGCATTAGGCGATTGGGATTGACATGTATACACTGGTATGTATAAAACTGATGACTAATAAGAACCTGCAGTATAAAAAACAAACAAATAAACAAAAACAACTAATACTAAACTTTCTTTGGGTTATTTGCATGGATATATGTTAATATAAATGTTTCAGACATTACATGAAATTTCTAAAAATCTTATATGTTCTGGTATAATGTTATAAGTCATAATTCTAGTTATTACTTTAAAATGTATATCTCAGAAATAACTAAATTTCCTTTTCAATTGCATTATTATGAACTTTCATCAAATCTTTAAAAAAAAATACAGAAAAACACAGAATAATGCAATACTGTAATGATGGAAATAAACCATATTTAACCCTAGTATAAAAGATAAAAAAGTATTAAGAATAACTATAACCACAAAATTTGTTACTAGGTACACAGCATAAAAAGAAGTAAAATTTGACGTTAATAATATAAAGTGTGTGTGGAGTGAAGGGAATAAAAGTGTATAGTTTTTGTTTGTAACTGAAGTTAAGTTGTTATCAGGTTAAGATAGAGTGTTATGAGAAATTTTAAGCAAGTCTCATGCTAACCACAAAGAAAAAACATAGTAGAGACATGAAGACAAAGACAAAAGAATCAAAGTATATTACTACAAAAAATCATCAATTTATACAGGAATACAGCAAATGGGGATGAAAGGAACAAAGGAACTACAAAACAGACAAAAAACAATTAACAAAATGGCAATAGTAAATCTTTAACTATCAATAGTTACTTTACACGTAAATGGATTTAACTCACCAGTCAAAAGATACAGAGTGGGTGAAAGCATTAAAAAAGAAGAGTCAACTATGTGCTTTCTACAAAAGACTTTAATTTTTGAATTTTATTTATTTATTTATTTATGGCTGTGTTGGGCCTTTGTTTCTGTGTGAGCGCTTTCTCTACTTGTGGCAAGTGGGGGCCACTCTTCATCGCGGTGTGCGGGCCTCTCACTATCGCGGCCCCTCTTGTTGCGGAGCACAGGCTCCAGACGCGCAGGCTCAGTAATTGTGGCTCACGGGCCCAGTTGCTCCGCAGCATGTGGGATCCTCCCAGACCAGGGCTCGAACCCATATCCCCTGCATTGGCAGGCAGACTCTCAACCACTGTGCCACCAGGGAAGCCCCAAAAGACTTTAGATATCAGGACATATTTAAGCTGAGGAGTGAAGGGATAGAAAAAAAAATTCCATGCAAATGGTAACCAAAAGACAGCAGAAGTTGCTACATTTGTATCAGACAAAAGATATTTTATTATTTTTTAACATCTTTATTGGAGTATAATTGCTTTACATTGTTGTGTTATTTTCTGCTGTATAACAAAGTGATTCAGCTATACATATACATATATGCCCATATCCCCTCCCTCTTGCATCTCGCTCCCACCCTCCCTATCCCACCCCTTAGGTGGTCACAAAGCAGAGCTGTTCTCCCTGTGCTATGGGGCTGCTTCCCACTAACTATCTATTTGATATTTGGTAGTGTGTATATGTCAATGCCACTCTAACTTTGGCCCAGCTTACCCTTCCACCTCCCGATGTCCTCAAGTCCCTTCTCTACGTCCGCATCTTTATTCCTGTCCTGCCCCTAGGTTCTCCAGAACCATTTTAATTTTTTTTAGATTCCACATATATGTGTTAGCATAGAGTGCTTGTTTTTCTCTTTCTGACTTACTTCACTCTGTATGACAGATTCTAGGTCCATCCACCTCACTACGAATAACTCAATTTCATTTCTTTTTATGGCTGAGTAATATTCCATAGTATATATGTTCCACATCTTCTTTATCCATTCATCTGTCAGTGGACACTTAGGTTGCTTCCATGTACTGGCTATTGTAAATAGAGCTGCAGTGAACATTGTGGTACATGACTCTTTTTGAATTATGGTTTTCTCAGGGTATATGCACAGTAATGGGATTGATGGGTTGTATGGTAGTTCTTTGGAGTTTTTTAAGGAACCTCCATACTGTTCTCCACAGTGGCTGTATCAATTTACATTCCCACCAACAGTGCAAGAGGGTTCCTTTTTCTCCACACCCTCTCCAGCATTTATTGTTTGTAGATATTTTGATGATGGCCATTCTGACTGGTGTGAGGTGATACCTCATTGTAGTTTTGATTTGCATTTCTCTAATAATTAGTGATGCTGAGCATCCTTTCATGTGTTTGTTGGCAATCTTTGGCAGTCTTCTTTGGAGAAATGTCTATTTAGGTCTTCTGCCCATTTTTGGATTGGGTTGTTTGATTTTTTGATATTGAGCTGCATGAGCTGCTTGTAAATTTTGGAGATTAATCCTTTGTCAGTTGCTTCATTTGCAAATATTTTCTCCCATTCTGAGGGTTGTCTTTTCGTCCTGTTTATGGTTTCCTTTGCTGTGCAAAAGCTTTGAACTTTCATTAGGTCCCATTTGTTTATTTTTGGTTTTATTTCCATTTCTCTAGGAGGTGGGTCAAAAAGGATCTTGCTGTGATTTATGTCGTAGAGTGTATGTCGTAGAGTGTTCTGCCTATGTGTTCCTCTAAGAGTTTTATAGTGTCTGGCCTTACATTTAGGTCTTTAATCCATTTTGAGTTTATTTTTGTGTATGGTGTTAGGGAATGTTCTAATTTCATTCTTTTACATGTAGCTGTCCAGTTTTCCCAGCACCACTTATTGAAGAGGCTGTCTTTTCTCCATTGTATAGTCTTGCCTCCTTTATCAAAGATAAGGTGACCATATGTGTGTGGGTTTATCTCTGGGATTTCTATCCTGTTTCATTGATCTATATTTCTGTTTCTGTGCCAGTACCAGACTGTCTTGATTACTGTAGCTTTGTAGTATACTCTGAAGTCAGGGAGCCTGATTCCTCTAGCTCCATTTTTCTTTTTCAAGATTGCTTTGGCTATTCGGGTTCTTTTGTGTTTCCATACAAATTGTGAAATTTTTTGTTCTAGTTCTATGAAAAATGTCATTGGTAGTTTAATAGGGATTGCCTTGTATCTGTAGATTGCTTTGGGTAGTATAGTCATTTTCACAATATTGATTCTTCCAATCCAAGAACATGGTCTATCTCTCCATCTGTTTGTATCATCTTTAATTTCTTTCATCAGCGTCTTATAGTTTTCTGCATACAGGTCTTTTGTCTCCCTAGGTAGGTTTATTCCTAGATATTTTATTCTTTTTGTTGCAATGGTAAATGGGAGTGTTTCCTTCATTTCTCTTCCAGATTTTTCATCATTAGTGTATAAGAATGCAAGAGGTTTCCATGCATTAATTTTGTATCCTGCTACTTTACCAAATTCATTGATTAGCTCTAGTAGTTTTCTGGTAGCATCTTTAGGATTCTCTATGTATAATATCATGTCATCTGCAAACAGTAACAGTTTTACTTCTTCTTTTCCAATTTGGATACATTTTATTTCTTTTTCTTCTCTGATTGCTGTGGCTAAAACTTCCAAAACTATGTTAATTAATAGTGGTGAGAGTGAGCAACCTTGTCTTGGTCCTGATCTTAGAGGAAATGTTTTCAATTTTTCACCATTGAGAACGATGTTGGTTGTGGGTTTGTCATATATAGCCCTTATTATGTTGAATTAAGTTCCCTCTACTTTCTGGAGAGTTTTTCTCATAAATGGGTGTTGAATTTTGCTGAAAGCTTTTTCTGCATCTATTGAGATGATCATATGGTTTTTCTCCTTCAATTTTTTAATATGGTTTATCACATTTATTGATTTGTGTATATTGAAGAATCCTTTCATTCCTGGGATAAACCCCACTTGATCATGGTGTACGATCCTTTTAATGTGCTGTTGGATTGTTTGCTAGTATGTTGTTGAGGATTTTTGCATCTATGTTCATCAGTGATAATGTTCTGTAGTTTTCTTTCTTTGTGACATATTTGGTTTTGGTATCAGGGTGATGGTGGCCTTGTAGAATGAGTTTGGGAGTGTTCCTCCCTCTGCTATATTTTGCAAGTGTTGAAGAAGGACATGTGTTAGCTCTGCTCTAAATGTTGATAGAATTCACCTGTGAAGCCATCTGGTCCTGGGCTTTTGTTTGTTGGAAGATTTTAAATCACAGTTTCAATTTCAGTGCTTGTGATTGGTCTGTTCATATTTTCTATTTCTTCCTGGTTCAGACTCGGAAGGTTGTGCTTTTCTAAGAATTTGTCCATTTCTTCCAGGTTTTCCATTTTATTGCATATAGGTTCTTGTAGTGATCTCTCATGATCCTTTTTATTTCTGCAGTGTCAGTTGTTACTTCTCCTTTTTCATTTCTCATTCTGTTGATCTGAGTTTTTTCCCTTTTTTCCTGATGAGTCTGGCTAATGGTATAACCTCACAACCTTATTATAATATTTATATGTCAACATGAATATTCACTTATTTTCCTGAATAAGGAAAGAGAGATGAGAGGATTGGCCCTAACTGATAGGAATGTTTAATATTGGTGCAGGGATAGATAAATAAATCAATGGAATAGAATAGTCATCCCAGAAAAATACTTAATTATAAGTAGCCACTTGATTTGTAACAGAAGTGGTACTACTGGCCAAAGGGGAGAGAATGGGTTTTCAATAAATGACATGGAGGACAGGTATGGTCTATACAGAAAGCAAAATACCAGAAAACAGCAAAGGAAAAACTGATCCACTCTTGGTTTGAATTTCTGTAAGAGCAGACCTTGAGAAAAGGATTTGGGTACAAGTAGTTTATTTGAGAGATGAATCCCAGGATTCAGAGTCAGACATGCAGAAAGAAAAGCAGGGAATAGATCAAAGCAAAGGGTATGTTTATAAATTGGTTGCTTCTTTGGACAAGAAGGACTCAATCCTAGTGGGAAATCCCTGAGATACTGTGTAGAACACTACAAAATTTAAAGGATATAAGAAGCTGGGTATTTATTGACAACTTCGTATCTTTCATTGGTTAAATGTTGATCCTAGGGCCAAGTTATGGTTGTTTGTAGCTTGAAACAAACAACCCTAAGAATTAGTGGCACTGGGGAAAAAAACAAAACACTTTATTATGTTCATGGGTTCTGTGGGCAGGAACTTGGACAGGACAAATTTGGAGATGGCTTGTCTTTGCTCCACAATGCCTGGAGACTTACCTAAGAAGCCTCAAATGACTGACTGTGACTCAAACAGAAGGGACCAGAAACATTGGAAGCTTCTTTCATCTTATCTGGACTTGCATCTGCATGTTAAATTCTAACCTAGCCTCAGAAAGCGTGCCGCATCACTTCTACTTCAAGCAAGTCACCAAAGCCAGCCCAGATACAAGGGAGGCGGAAGAAACCCCACTTCTTTCTTGATGGGAGGAGTGTCAAAGAATTTGTGGCTATCTTTAGAACTAAATACAGCAAGTATTACCTCTCTGGAATTTCTTTCCTGCCTGTGTCTATAGGATAAATATGTCCCCACAGCCAGAGAAAAATCTCAGGCATAGAGATGCAGGTGTCTGAGGTAGGCCATTGTTGGTATGTATAGAAACTGTCCAACAAAGTTGCATATGACCTCTGGGGTAGGAACAATGGTATGAGCAGGGCTCCAACAACATTACCTTTCATCGTGTGTATCATTCAGAGCTCCTTCTGCCCCACTTTAAGTTCACCATGTCCTATCTCTGGTTCTTAAAGTTATTAGCCTTTCACAACCTCAAAAAAAAACCCTAAAACAGGAATTCAGTAAGACAGAGTAGTCACTCTTGTTCAAACTTGAGGATGAAATTAATATTCATATCTCCCCTTCCCTTACCCTCATCCAGAATTTCTACTTTTATAGGTTGCTTGCTCAGTGGAGTGAAACAGATCTTTATCCCCACAAGGCCTGAACCTCTGCTTAATCATGCCCATTTGCTATTATCACCAAGCATGCAAGATCCAAGAGGTACACGAGAGAACCCTCGGCATTCCAAGCATGTTTCTCTCTGTCCCTAATATAAGGGGACAATCTCAAGCAATCTCAGCTCCTCATTTATATTCACTGGCTGTATTGCTCTAGCCAGTATGGGAACTCTTCTTTGTTTTTGCCCGTTGGTCCACTGGCAAGAGGAGCCCACAATGATCAGATGGCGGTCATTTTTTAGATTCAATTAAATACTTACTATCACCCTGGTAGAAATATTACACTCATGGGAACCAGGACCTCTAATCTAGAGGAGCCTAAAGTTGTGAGTATGGAAATTACAAATTTGCCAACTGGATCACATGGACTGATGGTAAGGAAGATTAATCCTATTTATAACCTATGGTTCCTGGACCCATATAATCTAAATATTTGGGACACAGAAAATAAAAAGGCAATTGGTTTATCATATATACCGCACTTTAAAGGATAACACTCTAAACTTGCAGAGTGTTATCCCCAAGCTAGTACCTTAACTGAGTATTAAAAGAGCCACTATAAAATTTTATCAGGGGACTTCCCTGGTGGCGCAGTGGTTGAGAATCTGCCTGCCAATGCAGGGCACACGGGTTCGAGCCCTGGTTTGGGAAGATCCCACATACCGCGGAGCAACTAGGCCCGTGAGCCACAATTACTGAGCCTGCGCGTCTGGAGCCTGTGCTCCGCAACAAGAGAGGCCGCGATGGTGAGAGGCCCGCGCACCGTGATGAAGAGTGGCCCCCGCTTGCCACAACTAGAGAAAGCCCTCGCACAGAAACGAAGACCCAACACAGCCATAAATAAATAAATAAATAAATAAATAAAACTAAACTTAAAAAAAAAATTTTTATCAGGGTTGCAGCTTCCAGGTGATATGGCATATCATAGATATACCCATCTATCATAGTGGATAGATAGAGGATCTTGTGCTAGTATGATTATTCCATCTCCTTTGATATAAAATGGGTCCTTTTTCTGAAACTATTTTGTATAAGATTCCTTATGAATAAATTAGAAACTATGTGAGTCCTCAGATACTGATGGATGTGCTGTGAGCAGGGAATACAAACTCACCCAGAATACATACAAATTCCAATCGGGATAAATTACTGCAATCTCCAGAGTGGAAAGGTTCAGATGTAATCAACTCTCCAATCAAGTGGCTAACCTGTCCTCCTCAAAAGATGGCATCATATTGAGAGGTCAACATATGTTTTACTGCTTACAAGTTGGATATTCAATAGTGATAATATCTATGTTAGCCTTGGCGAGAGGGTGTCCATACTGATGAATCCATGTACTACCTTTTATCCTTACCACCTTAACTATTCCATTCATCATCCCATTGTATAAGCACTGGGGTGGGTGGCCAAAGATAGAGGTTGACTGATCTCTACTGGATGGGTCACACTTTTTACCAGATTTTTCAGTGCCTCCTCTGCATTATCTGGTAGCCATTAACCTAAAAAATCCTCACACTCTGTGCTTACTCTTTTTGGAGTATCCACATCCTTCTTCCATAGAATTCCTTGTCTCTGATTTTCTAATCTTGTTCTTTCTAGACCCTGACCATGTAGCTAAGCCATTTTTTTTTCTGTCCAAGAGTCCATGTAGCCTCTCTGTCCAAGGACTTTCTGTCCTTGTAGAACTTTCTATCCAAGAGTCCTTAGCTCTTAACACTTATCCCTTCACATAAAGTGAAAATCAAGTCCAGTACTTAAGTTTCTGCCCATAATGATTCCCCTACACAACTGTTTTGCCAGCCACGCCCTGAATGAAACTGCAGTATAGCAGTTGCCCAGTTTAAACTAGGACTAATATATAGAGCCAACCCATCTGTAAGTGATCCAGGTTTTTTTCTTCGTATATCAGCTGGCCATTAGGAAACCCCAATGAGACCATAAGTCTGAGCTGAAGGAAGACACCCATGCAACAGTGGGGTTTGGATTACATCTGTGTAACTTATTTGTTCCCTTAGGACTTCAAATGTCCTGTTGTCATCATATACTAGATTGCTTTTGCTCTAAGTCAATCTTAAGACTTAGTGGAGCTGACAATACTCAGCTTATAATAAATAACTCTGGTGGATGGACACTCAGTGGTTGCTTGGGGCTACACTCAAAACTGGCAGCATTCTACTTCATTTGGCATGATTTGGAAGATCATTCCCATGTGTGGTATATACTCTCTTAAAATCCAAAGAATCCTACAAAATATATGCTCCTTTTTTAGTGGTAGGAAGTACAAGTTGCCATAAATTGTCCTTTAGATTGAAGAATCTGTCCTTGTATGCTCCAGATCTTTGGAACTTGTGTTAGCTCAGGTCCTCCTAGAAGCAAACACTAAGACTGGATTAGGTGTGCAAGAGATTTACTTGGGGGAGGGAATATTAGTGGAAGGTAAAGGGGAATAAGCTAGAGTGGGCAGTGCAGGCCTTCAGACCATGATGCAAGTCTGACATCTGTGATAAAAGAAGGGAAATGAAGGAGGACTGGGAAGGAAAACTATTAGACTGAAGCACAGTTCTAAGAAAATTGTGGCTGCCAGGCTTATATAAGTCATGAGTCAAAGTTACCCATTAGAGCAGTCAGCCCACATACCATAGGAATGGGTCAGCATTTATACCTCCACAGTTCTCAATTACAGACTAGGAAAAACATGGGGGAAACATGATATTGGCACAAAAGCAGTGGTGGTTCCCAGTGGTAGCAGCTGAGATTCTCAGGCAATTATGCTTCCTGCAGCCAGTTCTCTTAAAGGAGACCTGAATGGTACATTCATGACTACCACAAGATCTCTCAAATCTTCAACAGTCTCCCTGAATCTCTTGGGAATTACTTCCCATCTTCTGGAATACATGTATCTTACCAGGCCATCTAGAACACATGCCACTTTCATGATCACTAGGTCTAATTTTAACATGTCACCAATATAATGGACCAGTGTAATGACCTATAGGGTACTGAGATGATCTAGGTGTCTTTGTATTATATTATGGCAGATAGGAGGAGGGCTAGGAGAACCATATGGCAAGATATTGCAAATATATTGCCATCTATCCCAGGTAAGTGCAAACTGTTTTTGATTCTCTTTCCTGATGAGTACTGGAATGAACACATTAAAGAAATCAATAGCTACTACAAATCAGAGGCTGAGTTCATCTGCTCTAGCAAAGATACGATCTTCAGCACAGCATCTATGATTGGGGTTACTATTTTCCAAATTTACTGCAGTCTATCACCATCTGCCATGTCCATCTGGTTTTTTGCAGAGCCATACTAGTGAATTAAATAGAGACAGGTTGGGGACTATCATCCCTTATCCTTTAAATCTTCAATTCTCTGAAGTTCCAGCTGGGTTATGATATCACTTACAATTTAATATCTTGGCTAGGGGAGTATAGTTTCGATTGCTTCAATTTGGCCTTTTCTATTATAAAGGCTCTTACTCCACAGGTTGGAAAATGAAGATAAGAGTTTTCTTAGATGCTAAGTATATTTATTCCATGCAGGGGCTAGAGAAGTGAACTAAGAGTAGTCTGCAGATCCAATGGACCCTCTGTGAGACACTTATATATACTTGGTCTAGGACTCCATTTATCACTTGATCTCCATGCTGCCACACCATAATGGGGGCAAGGTTGGCATTTTTGCACCCTTGGTATTCCTGTCACCTCAGACACTATATTCAATAGCTCACAAAAGCTCTGAGTACTCCCCTTTCCCCAGTATATAGTTACCTGAGTTAATGGATGTAGATCTTTTTGAGGAAGTACTGGGGGACTATTTTGTACATACTTTCAGTAGGAATGTAGGGTCCTCCCTTAGAAGTGTCTGACCTGTCGTTCAGTGGGTGGACTCTGAGTCTGAGAATTGGCTCAAGTCTGGAAATTGGGTGAGAGTTTGTCATTTTACATTGAACCACTGACAGCAGCCTTCTGCTTTCTATCTTGAAATCTTTTTTAAATTTCCATAATAAATAATTTCATCATTTTCCTATATATTTCCCACCTGCAAATACATTGTGGCTCTTAGCCACAATGAAGATCCCAGTGAATCAAGGCCTCTGGTTGCCATTTCATTCATGATGACCATTAGGTAATTATCTCCACTGTTCCTCTGATTATTATGTGTCACCATTTGGACTCTGCTATTATGGAATTCTATCATCCCTATGACACTAGAGAGCCCAGTTCAATAATGATGTCTCCTATCACCCACTACGGCCTACAGAGGGCTTGTTAGTTTATTATTGAAGTATAGGTGAATTACAATATTATATTAGTTTTAGGTGTACAGCATAGTGATTCAGTATTTTTGCAGATTATACTCCATTATCAGTTACTATAAGATATTGGCTATAATTTCCTGTGCCATGCAATATGCCCTTGTTGCTTACTTGTCTTATACATAGTTTGTTTTTTTTTAATTAATTTATTTTATTTTATTTTGGGCTGTATTGGGTCTTCATTGCTGCGTGAGGGCTTTCTCTAGTTGCGGTGCATGGGCTTCTCATTGCAGTGGCTTCTCTTGTTGCGGAGCATGGACTCTAGGTGCACAGGCTTCATTAGCTGTGGCACGCGGTCTCAATAGTTGTGGCTCACGGGCTCTAGAGTGCAGGTTCAGTAGCTGTGGTGCATGGGCTTTGTTGCTCCGCATCATGTGGGATCCTCCCAGACCAGGGCTTGAATCCGTGTCCCCTGCATTGGCAGGTGTATTCTTAACCACTGCGCCACCAGGGAAGCCCTACATAGTAGTTTATATCTGTTAGTTCCAATCCCTAATTTGTCCCTCTCTTCTACCCTCTCCCCTTTGGTAACCACAAGCTTGTTTTCTACATCTGTGAATCTGGTTCTGTTTTACATATACATTCATTTGTATTATTTTTTGCATTCCACATATAAGTTACATCATATAGTATTTGTCTTTGTCTGACATCCACTAAGCATACTATTCTCTAGGTCTATTAACATTGCTGCAAATGGCAGAATTTTATTCTTTTTTTGTGGCTGAGTAATATTTCATTGTATATCTATACCACACCTTTTTAATTCAATCATCCATTGATGAGCACTTGGGTTGCTTCCATGTCTTGGCTACTGTAAATAGTGCTGCTATGAACTTTGGGGTGCATGTATCTTTTTGAATTAGTGTTTCCATTTTTTCAAGATATACACCTGGGAGTGGAATTGCTGGATCATATGGCAACTCTATTTTTAGTTTTTTGAGGAACCTCTATACTCTTTTCCATAGTGGCTGCAACAATTTACATTCCCATGAACAGCATTCAAGGATTTCTTTTTCTCCAGTTTTATGGCTTCAGGTCTTACATTTAGGTCTTTAAAACATTTTGAGTTTATTCTTGTATATAAGAATATAGGAAATGTATATATAGGAAATGTTCTAATCTCATTGTTTTACATGTGGCTGCCCAGTTTTTCCAACACCACGTGTTGAAGGAACTGTCTTTTCTCCATTGTATGTTCTTGTCTACTTTATCAATGGATTATTTGATCATAGGTGTATGGGTTTATTTATGGGCTCTCTATTCTCTTCCATTGCTCTATGTGTCTGTTTTTGTGCCAGTACCACACTGTTTTGCTTACTGTGTCTTTGTAGTATAGATTGAAGTCAGGGAGGGTGATAGCTGCAACTTGGTTCTTTTTTCTCAAGATTTCTTTGGTAATGTGGGGTCTTTTGTGGTTCCATATGAATTTTAGGATTATTTGTTCTAGTTCTGTGAAAAACGTAAGTGTTTTGATAGGGATTGTATTAAATCTGTAGATTGCTTTGGATAGTATGAACATTTTAATAATATTAATTTTTCCAATCCAAGCCACTAAATATCTTTCCATTTCTTTGTATCATCTTCAATTTCCTTCATCAGTATTTTACAGTTTTCATAGTATAGGTCTTTCACTTCCGTGGTTAAGCTTATACCTAGGTATTTTATTGTTTTTGATGTGATTTTAAACAGAATTTTTTTTAACTTTCTCTTTCTGATATTTCATTATTAGTGTATAGAAATGCAACAGATTTCTGTATATTAATCTTGTACCCTGCAACCTTGATGAATTCATTTATTAGTTCTAATATTTTGGGGTTGGAGACTGTGTTTTTCTAGATAAGGTATCATGTCATCTGCAAATAGTGACAGATTTACCTCTTCCCTTCCAATATGGATATCTTTATTTATTTTTCTTGTCTGATTGCTGTGGCTAGAACTTCCAATACTGTGTTAAATAGAAGTGGTGAGAGTGGGCATTCTTGTTTTGTTCTTGAATTTAGCAGGAAGGCGTTTAGCTTTTCACCATTGAGTGTGATGTTGGCTGTTGGTTGTTGTAAATGGTCTTTATTATGTTTAGATATGTTCCCTCCAAACCCACTTTGATGTGAGTTTTTTGATGAATGAATGTTGAATTTTGTCAAATGCTTGTTTTTCTGCATCTATTGAGATGACCGTGTGATTTTTATCCTTCCTTTTGTTAATGTGGTGTATTACACTGATTGATTTGTGAATGTTGAAGCATCTTTGTGACCCTGGAATAAATCCAACTTTTTCACTGTGTATGATCCTTTTTACATATTCTTGGATTCAGCTTGCTAATATTTTGTTGAGGATTTTTACATCTATATTCATCAAAGATAGTAGCCTGTAATTTTCTTTTGTAGTGTCTTTGACTGGTTTTTGTATCAGGGTAATTGTGGCCTAGCAGAATAGATTTGGGAATGTTTCATCCTTTTCATTTTTTTGGAATAGTTTAAGAAGGATAAGTATTAGCTCTTCTTTATATGTTTTGTAGAATTTCCCTGTGAAGCTGTCTGGTTCTAGACTTTTGTTTGCTGGGAGTTTTCATACTACAAATTTAGTTTCACTTTTACTGATTGGTCTGTTTCCTCTTGATTCATTCTTGGCAGGCTGTATATTTCTAGAAATTTGTCCGTTTCTCTAGGCTGTCAAATTTGTTGTCATATAACTTCATAGTATTCTTTTACGATTTTTTAATCTCTGTGGTATCAGTTGTTATTTCTCCTCACTTCTTATTTTGTTTATTTAGGTCCTCTCTCTTTCTTCTTGGTGAGCTTGGCTAAAGGTTTATCAATTTTGTTTATCATTTCAAAAAACCAGCTCTTGGTTTCAGGGATCTTTTTGTTGTTGTTGTTGTTAATCTCTATTTTATTTTTTCCTCTCTGATCTTTATTATTTCCTTCCTTGTGCTGACTTTGGACTTTGTTCTTCTCTTTCTATTTCTTGTAGGTGGTATGTTAAGTTGTTTGAGATTTTTCTTTTTTCTTGAGGAAGGTCTGTACTGATGCAAACTTCCCTCTCAGAACTACTTTTGCTGCATCCCATAGATTTTGGAAAGTTGTTTCCATTTCATTTGTCTTGAGATATTTTCTGTTTTCCACTTACTGTATTTTTCTGTCTGATTTGTCCACTGATGTTAGTGGGATGTAAAAGTCCCCTACTATTATTGTATTATTGTCAATTTCTCCTTTTATGTTTGTTAGTATTTGCTTTATATATTTAATTGCTCCTGTTTGGGATGTGTATATGTTAACAAGTATGATATCCTCTTCTTGTATTGATCCTTTTATCATTATATAATGCCCTTGTCTTTTTTTATAGCCTTTGTTTTAAAGTCTATTTTGCCTGATATGAGTATTGCTACCCATATTTTTCTTCTCATTTCTGTTTGTTTGAAATATCTTTTTCCATCCCCTCACTATCTGTATGTGTGTGTTTTTAGCCCTGAAGTGAGTCTCTTGTAGGCAGCATATTAAAGGGTTTTGTTATTTTGTCCAATAAACCACCCTATGTGTTTGATTGCAGCATTTAGTCCATTAACATTTTAAGTAATTATTGATAGATACATACTTATTGCCATTTTATTACTTGTTTTCCAGTTGTTTTTGTAGTTTTTCTATGTTTATTTCTTCTTTTTGTTTCTCCCATCTTGGTTTGATGATTTTCTTCAGTAGTATTCTTGGGTTCTTTGCTTTTTGGCTTTGATGTATCTATTGTAGGTTTTTGATTTGTGGTTACCATGGGGTTCATATTTTGACCCATAATTATATATACTTGATTTAAACTGACAGTCATTTAAGTTCAAACACATACTAAAAGATACATTTTTTATTCCCCTCCCCCACATTTTGGTTTTGATTTCCTATTTTACTTCTTCAGGCTTATTCCTTAACTGTTTATTGTAGTTATAGTTGCTTTTACATTTTTTTGTCTTTCAATCTACTTACTGGATTATTTAAGTGATCTTCAATCCTTAACATATATCTACCTTTCCTGATGGGATTTTCCCTTTCCTACAGATTCTTATTTTTTTCCATTTAAAAAAGACCCTTCAACATTTCTTTTAGGGTAGGTTTAGTATTGATGAATTCTTTTAGTTTTTGCTTGTCTGAGAAGTTCTTTATCTCTCCTATTCTAAATGATAATGTTTCTGGTTAGAGTATGCTAGGTTGCAGGTTTTTCCCTTTCAGTGTGTTGAATATATTATGCCACTCCCTTCTGGCCTGCAAAGTTTCTGCAGAGAAATCAGCTAATAGCCTTATGGGGATTCCCTTATAACTGACTCTTTGTTTTTCTCTTGCTGGCTTTAGAATTCTCTATCTTTAACTTTTACCATTTTAATTATTATATGTCTTGGTATGCATGTGTTTGGGCTCATCTTGTTTGGAACTCTCTGTGCTTCCTGTACCTGGATATCTGTTTACTTCTTTAGGTTTAGGAAGTTTTCAGATATAATTTATTCAAATACATTTTCAATCTCCTTCTCTTTCTCTCCTCTGTCTGGAACCTCCATAATGCAAATGTTGGCACATTTAATGTTGTCCCAGAGATCTGGAGGTTCCTTAAAAAACTAAAAATCATATATTACTTTAAAAAAAATTTTTTTTAATTTTTTATGTCTGCTGTTATGATAGGCGATTTCCATAATTCCATCTTCCAGATCACTTACATGTTCTTCTGTGTCTTAGTCTGCTATTTATTCCTTATAGAGTGTTTTTAAATTCAGATACCGATTTATCTATTTTTGATTGGGTATTTTTTATCTTTTCTAGTTCCTTGTTAAAATGATCTGTGTTTAGATCAATTCTCTTCCCTAATTCAGGTAACATTTTTATTACCAATGTTTTAAATTGTTTACCTGGTAAATTGTTTCATTATTTATTTTTTCAGGGGTTTTCTCTTGCTCTTTCAATTGAATTAGTTCCTCTGCCTCTTCATTTTAATTAAGTTTCCCTGCTTCTATGAGTTTAGGTGAAACATTTACCTATTACGGTCTTGAAGGCATGTTCTTACATGGGAGTGTCCCTATGCAGACTGTGTGCCCCCAGTGCCTTTGGTGGGAGGGCTGGATTTAATGTTGATGCCAGTCACTTCTTTCTGTATGGTGTGCTGGCAGCTATCTTCTTGGTTGGGGGTGTGGCTGGAGATGGAGGAGCTACAGCCTGTGCAGGGTGTGAGCTGGGAGTTCCTCTCTGCTCAGTGGCCATCACCACTCCATCAGGGGCAGGGTCTGCTCCCAAATTCCTGGAGCACAAGCCCTGAGGGTCAGGCTCTAGCTGGCTCTGTTCCCTTTAAAGTGTTTTTTTCTTCCCTACACTAGGACCTTTACCCCAAAGGAGGGGAGTGATGAAGCACTTTAAAAAAAATAAAAGTAGTGAGGATAGTGGCATTATTTTACATCTTTTTTATATCTGACTCAGTAGAAGATAGCTACATTTTATGCTTTGGGATTCAATCTGTAGTAATATATTGTTTTGGTTGAAGAGTGTACAGAAAATCCAGCTTCACAAAATATGTAGTTTAAACAGGGAGGAAGATTATAATGGCCCTTTTGGATAGTTGTGAATATCCTTTAGTACTACACTAAAACTTGACAAGCAGTAGTTTCTTAAAACATAGTTGTGATGTGGAATTTCAAATAATTTCCATGAACTTTTCATCCTCTGTTACATTAAAATTCACTGGCTCACTGTGAACTTTTAAATAAATCTTTGTCATGCATGATCTTGAAACATCATACATTGACCCATTTAGAAAATATTAGCTCAATGAGTTAAGCAGATCTTCTAAATGTTTACTCATTTAATTATACAATATTAATAAAATCACATTCTTTAATGAAATCCCTGATCTCCTCAAAAAGTCTTGAGGTATTGGGAAGTGTTCAAGCTCAAGATGTAATCATATACAAGTTTCCCACAATTATAACTTTTACTTTAAACTTAAAATTTCATCATTGGCAACATATACAGTCAGTTGTTTTCTTTGAAATGGCAGGCTTACTTTGTTAATTTTTGAGAAAATGACTGCAAAATAACAAAGTCTGAATAACTATCTTTTTCCTGTCAGTTGTTATTTCAAGGAAAAACGTTGTTCCCTTAAAGAGGCTTGTTCAGCTTTCAAGTGAAATAATTGCAGAAGTGCTTTTCCTTGATATAATGATCATACTTTGGTATGCAGCAAAAGCTCTATGCATACTTACTATTTTGTCACATAGAGTATTTAAAAGACATGTACTGTAGTATCAAGATTTTTAAGATTAATAATTTTGATTGCTTCCTCAAGAGCATCTCTTGGAAAACTGACTTTTAAAATTGGCAGTGGAGAATTCTAGAACAGTTTGGTGCCACTGCCTTGATTTTTGCTAAGACACCAGCAATTTGATACACTATTGCTTTGGCACTATCAGTGGAAATGTCAACAAAATAGAATATTCAAAATTAATCTTAGTATTATTATGAAAATAATTTAACCTTGTTAACTCCCTGAAAGGGTTTCTAGGATATATGGAAGCATCATTTCCAAGCTGCAAGGTATCATTCCAGCAGTGTATCAGGACTGGCTCCAAGAGTCTAAATACTATCAATGAGGTGAGACATTGATTTTATTGTATTATATTGATTTTATTTAATTGTTTTGTATTAAGGAGAACAAGCTCATCTTGTGAATCTTTTCATGGTTTCTAAGCCATTTAAGTCTGATCTACTCTCACAAAGAGGTAGGGGGCTTCTTCTGCTGGCCCATAGGATTTAGCGCAATCCAGGAGCTCAGGATTTTCAAGTATCTCCACCCCAGAATTCATGGTCCCATCTCCTCTTTATCAGGACACTGTTTTTAGCATAGGAGATTTGTCATGGCTATTAATTCATCTTCTTCTTAACTCTTGCCATCTGTGGAATCTAATATTAATTCCGATTTTCAGTACATTCTGCCCTCGAGCTGCAGGAGATGAGGGTCTCTTTAAATATTCAACAGAGGCCATCTGCCTCTCACAACAATCCCTAAGTTAATGTTTGAGTGACACGAACTTCTCTCTTTTTTTATGCTTCCAAGATAGTTAACAAAGTCCAGCCAACTTCATTATCCTGATCAACATTACCCCCATATATTTCAAATGCTGGAACTATATACAAGCCAGCCTTTTCTCCTTCACCTTTGCTTCTTCCCAGGAAGTCATAGTCAAGAGTCTTAGTAAGTGTGATGCTGCAGCATACGAATGATCATCGCCACCCTACTTACTACCAGTAACAGAGACCTTCCACCATATGACTAGCAAGTGATCTAGTTTTAGATCTTATCCTGAGGGTCTGCTTTGTAGGACAGTTTGGGTTATAGCCAAAACCCAACCTGAACCAAGAATTTGGGGACATTATTTACTTGCGAGGTGATCTCAGGAAATAAGTCAGTGAGTGGGGAAATGCAAAAAAGAAAACATTCAACAATTTCTCTTTGTTAAAAGAGACCATTTAGAGAATGAATAAAAATGCTACAAACTTGAAGATATTTGCAATACATATAAACAACACATAATTTGTGTATAGTATGTATAAACACTGTGAATCAAAAAGAAAAAGAAACCCCAGTAGAAAAATGGGGCAGGTGGAACCAATAGGAACCTCATAAATGATGGATAAAAAAATGATCTAAAAACATTTGAAAATATTCAATCTCATTATTAACCAGAGGAAAGACAAGTAAAACCACAAAATTAGCAAAACTTAAACTGTCAGAATGTATCAAGTATTGGCAAGAATATAGAACTCTGATTCACTTTTGAAGGTAGTGTAAATTGTATAATTTCTGTGAAATGTGGATTGGCATTTCATAGCAGACTTGAACATGTATATTTCTTATGCTCTATCAATATAACTTATATAACTAAAGGAACTTTTGTTCACCAGGATGTGCATAAGGATACAGCCTTTTTTAAAAATATTACAAAACTGGAAACAAACCAACTGCTGTCAGGAAAACTTTGAGTCCTGGTTCTGTTTCTTATTAGTTGGGTGATTTTGGATAGTTATGTAACCTCACTAAATCTCAATTCCCTCATCAGTAAAATGAAAACAATAGTAGCTCCTAACTCATAGGCTTGTTATTAAAATTAAATAATATATGTAATATCCTTTCACATATGCCTTCTTATTACTTGCCCAATAAATGTTAATGAAATGAGTAATTCTTATTTTTATTACAGAATCTCAGAAAGGGCTATATTTTAAAAAGTAGGTTATTGCACCACTTAGTTCCTAAGAGCTTGTTAAATAGCATTGTAATTTTATTCTTTTCTAGTCATCTGGCTTTAATAAAAGGGCCTACCCCATGGGGTTGTTGAGGAAATTAAGTGAGATAAGATAGATAATGCACTTAGAAAGGCTTTTGTGCCTGATGGTGGTGGCACACCTATTTTATAAGGTTATTCTCTTTGGTTTTAAACTCTGTCAAATTTGAGGGTTAGCCTAATTTGTGTCTTATTCTTTTTCTTGGCTCTTCTCCTCACATATATATTTTTGAGTATTTTTATCTTAGAACACCAACCTTCTAAACATTTGTATTTTATTTTCTTCTTAGACTTCTTTTCCAATAGTTTCTTTTCATTTTGATTTATCTGGATCTGGTTTAGATTTCCTCAGGTTAATTTATTTTAATCTCGTTGAATTCCCCTTTCCTTTATAATCTGGAATATTATCACATTTTGGTCATTTCCTCCTAAGTTTCTATACTGAACAGGACCTTTCCCAAAACACTGCTATTTTGATTCATCTATATGGTTTGTAAATCTAGAGAGGCCTCCTATGTGACTCAAAAACCTGGGCTTGGTACCAAAAAAATTAAGCAGTGCCAAATAATATAACATAAAAACAATAAAAATAAAATAAAATAATGAAAATTTCTGAAGTTGTTGAGAAAAACACTTGCAATATTCAGAACTCAATTAGATCATGAAAAATACTTGATCATCAAACTATGGGTCAACAATATCAGCTGAAATCTACTTAGATATTAACACAAAGAGGCAGAAACTCTCAGGTTAGTTATGTGCACAAAAATAAAATACTTTGACATTAAATTCCCTGCAAGCCCTTTTACTCTACATGGACTTGAGGTGCTCTCTATCCTTGCCACACAAAGTGAGGGCCAAGAGCCAGTAGCATCAGCATTATTTGGGTATTTGCAAAATGGTGGGGTTTTTTTTTTATTGAAGTATAGTTAACTTACAATATTGTTAGTTTCAGGTGTACAACAGAGTGATTCAGTAGTTTTACAGAATATATTCCATTTAAAGTTATTAAAAAATATTGGTTATATTTCCTGTGCTGTACAATATATCCCTGTAGCTTATTTTATGCATACTAATTTGTGCCTTTCAATCCCCTACCCCTATATTGCCCCTCTCCCTTTCCCTCTCTCCATGGGTAACCACTAATTTGTTCTCTATATCTGTGAGTCTGCTCTTTTGTTATATTTGCTAGTTTTTATTTTATTTTTTAGATTCCACATATAAGTGATCACACACAGTATTTGTCTTTCTCTGTCTTACTTATTTCACTAATCATAATACCCTCTAGGTCCATCCAATACTAATTCAAAAAGATACATGCACCCCAATATTCATAGTGACATTATTTACAATAGCCAAGATATAGATGTATAATAGTGTTTGAGAAGCTCAGAGCTAGAGTCATATCTGTTTGGACAAGGCACCTTCCTCTCCTTTAAATGTGACTAGATAAGTGGCCAGGTTCTCTAAACCATAATATAGGTAGGACAAAGACGCATTCTGGATGATAGCTACAATTAAGTGAAATGTTAAATACATGCAATTACATTGGATAGCACATGTGTTCAAGTCTCTTTCTCGGCAATTTAATTTTTTGTGGCATTTCACTCCACAAATGTTAGTCATGTGTGAGTGTGTGATTTATTTACACCTGTCTCACTTGAATATTTGGTAAAATGTTACTTTTACTATATATAATATTGTTGAACCAATAGAAGAAAACATATTTTCATTCACTCATTCATTGAACAAGCATTTAATGAGCACCTGTTCTGTCCTGTACTAGAGGCTGGAGGCTGAATAAATATAGGGCCTGTTCTTAAGGAACTCACCATCTAATGGGGAATTTTTCGTAGACACTTATAAGATAGTGGGAGAACTGCTTTGATAGACTACTTACAGGATCATATGGAGACATCAATGAGGGGCAGCTCATGCAGATAGGAGGAAGGTGGGAAGGTGGGAAGAAGTAATGACTTAGTTTAGTTAAAGGACAAATACAAAAATTGGGGAAGAGAGAGCAAGAGAGAGGAAAAGAACATCCCTGGATATGAGATGGCATAAGCAGAAATTTGGAGAGAAAAAATGTGATTTCATCACAGACTTTTCAGTAATCAGGTGCTACTGAGGCATAATGTACAAGACAGAGAGTAGAGGATGATGATGTTGAGAGACCGCCAAAGCCATTTCAAGTCCATGTGAATCTTGTAGTTTGTCTTGCAGGGCAGCATTGAAAGGTTTTCAAATAAGGAAGAGCCCAGTCACATTATCATTATTGGTGGAACACTGTGGCTGTAGATTGGTAGACAGAAGAAGGAAGAAGATAAAACCCAAGGCAGAGAGACCAATTAAGAGACTATCACATTCTTGCTGGCAAAAGATGACAAGGGCCAAAAGTTATGGAGCTGTTTGATGGAGAGATGTTAGCTTCACAACCAGCCAGAAGGGCAAAGGTACAAAGAATCCCCAGAGGCTGGGGACACCTACATACTTTCTCTACAACGTTCTTCACGTTATATTCTACTTTTCAGAACAATATTGCAATCACTGTTTTAAATGAATAAATTCTCAAGATATCATCCTCCTCTATCCATCCATTACCCTTTAAAAAATGAAACAATTAAGTCCTTTTTTATACAAGCATCTTGAACAGAGATCAAATGTAATTCACCCCACATGCTGTCAGCTAATTAAAGTTTTTGTACCACAGATTCCTCAGCCTTTCACACAACCTTGGAGGAGTACTGGGGTCTTATTCCAGGAGATAAACAAATCACTCTCCATTTGCCCCTTATTTAATTTATGCCACAGTGCCAGTGGTTTGAAGTTTCAAGTTTCATATTTATCCTAGAAGTTAAATGTGCACCTTCGGAAAACTGCCTGCAGGTAAGAAGGAAATTAGATGTTAAAGAAATTTTTAAACCAGGATGAACTGGTTTCTCCTCTCCCCTTCCATCCTGATTTCTGTCTTAAGCATCATTTTCACACTGTTATTCTTTTTTCTCTCTGATCCTAGCCCAGTGGGAACTGAGATACTGGAGGAAGATGTGTACTATTTCTAGTTTTACAGCATGACAGAAGAAGTTTTAAGTGATAGGTAAATGTGGGAAATATTACACAAGTCCTTAATATGCAGAACTAATATGCCAGGTTCTTGGCATACTGAGAAACTCACTAGGTCCTGTGATCCATCTTGATCTGAATAATAGCACATTCTCACCTAGAACTAGTAGGGGGTCAGAACTCAGCTGAAGGGATTGCCATTGGACAGCTCATTCTGCTGCCAGGCACTGAACATTTGAACCTCATGCAGGCAAATTTAGCATTTTTGACATTTAACAAACACCTACTGTATTTGTATTGGACACCTACTATGTGTGGGATGCTACTAAGTAATTGGAGGGAGGATACAAATTCTTTCAGTGTATTTTCCAGCCTTGTGCTAGACTCATGAGTCTTAAGGATTAAGAATCTTTGGCCAATTCATAAAACCCTCACCTATTCTCCTTGTCACCATTATCACAAAACTTCTGCTTCTGATTGCCTCTGCTCCTTTCTCATTTCTGATTTGTCTTATAGAAGAAAATCCTTGAACTAACTTGTTTGGTTTTCTTGGTATTTTTTTTTCTGAATTGTTTGTAAGCTCTTTCTTGACCTTAATGTTTTTATTATTTGTTATTATATATACTCTTTGGGTTGAAAATGAATATTTTTATTATATGATACCTAAAACTCACCTAAAAAATAAATTTTCATTTGATTGACAATGGAAAAAAAAATATCTCCAGAGTACACAAGTACAAAATGTAGATTAATTTTTTAAAAGTCTTTGGATGGTATACTTAATGTTGGGCAATTTTTCTTCAAAAAGTTTTATGGGTTTTACTAAGACCTCCAACAAAATTTAGTATGAGAAAGAATTTGCTTCAGTTTCCCTCCTAGAACCTTAGCTCAACATGGTGGTACACCCAGAGTGGAAGGAAATTTGACACTTGTTCATTGACTGATCGATCTCTGCTTTATATATCCACATACAAGGGTCAAGCAGATAATCTCTCTGTTGTTACCTTTAAAAATTTCACAAGATATTTCAACAGCAATACCCACTGGTAAGGGGTTTTCTTCTTTTTCCAAAGCATTCTAAGACCTAATTATCCTCCCTCACATACATTCTATTCTTACTTCAGCTGTCCACATGTGAGTCCCCAGGATCAGTCTCCTATCTCCTGCTGAGGATCTCCATTAGTCAAATCCAAATAGATGCTAATGGGAACACAGAAGGAACATGGTGATGTAATTCAAACAGGCAGCCCTCTGGGACAGAGAGCATTTTGAAGAAGAGTGGAAATTGGATCAGGAAAGTCAAATGGAAGATATCTAAGATAGTCATCATCTGATTCTTTATTTACTGAGTACACACAGAGAAACATAAACTTAAACACACACACACATTCAAAAACTTCAGCAAAAATTGAAGTAAAAGTCTAACAATTTCAAACTTGATACAGTAAGATAATTTGGTTAGCAATTAATTCAGCCATGTTCAAAGCACTTGGTAAGCACTGCAAGTAGTACAGATGTGTATAAAGAAAGGTAGCTGTTTTCAAGATGCTTACAGTTGTGTCATAAAATCAGAAAGTATTTTTTCTTGTGAAGAAAAGTGTCAAGAATACGTAAAACTTGGACACTAAGATCCATGCTCAAATGACAATTGGATCTCCTAATATCAGTATTCATCGTTATTAGCCCTGAGAATGTGCCTGTGAAAAACAGATGGAACAAATGAGGAGATGAGCATTCTCCTCTGGGCAAATTGTGAAGAATAGCAGACCTGGCAATGTTCCTGAACACCACAAGGTGACCACATGGAGGGCATGTGGCTCCTGTGGAGAAAATTCTACTCATCCTTAATCTCTTTATTTTATCTCTCATTTAGCTCTTCATAAGTTGTAAAAATAGAAAGATAGCTCCTGGGTTGTCAACGTTTCTCCAAATCTGGGTGTTAATTCTTTCATGACACCACATGAAATAAAACTCAAGGGTAAAATGAATCTATGTACTTTATTTGGAAGTTACCCTTAAAGTGAAAACCTGCCCATGCTGTTCTTTGGTTTCAGACTCTCTTTATGCTACGGAGTACTAAGGAAAACAAAAAGTAACAACCTCTTCACAAAACAAGCACATGTTAATCACATCACTCTATAAAACATATACCTAGTACATGGTTGCAAAGAATGCCTTTACATTCAGTTCATTGCTCCCCAAGCATCTAATTTAAGAGAGACGTTAACTAAATTAAGATCCTCCATCCAAGATCAATGGGTAACTCACTAGAACCAGTTTTATGTCTTTAAATATAAGTCACATATCATTCAGGTGGCTTCCAAGGACTAAGAGATTTCTGCCGAAGGTGGTGGAGAAAGAATTCTTACAGAAGAGGGTCTCATGGGTAATCACAGTGTTGAAAGAGAGGGCAGGGAAGTGCTAGGGGTAGAACTTACCACTGTTTTTAGCTAGTTATTCAAATAAGATAAGGAGGAAATCAAGATGGTAGAGCAGGAGGTTGTTGAGCTCATGTCTCCCCACAACAACATCACAAATACATCTATATGTGGAGAAATTCTCACTGAAAACAGACTGCAGACTGGCAGAAAGACTTATACAACCAAGGCTGTAAAGAAAGGTCCACACAGGGCTTCCCTGGTGGCACAGTGGTTGAGAATCTGCCTGCTAATGCAGGGGACACGGGTTCGATCCCTGCTCTGGGAAGATCCCACATGCCGTGGAGCAACTAGGCCCGTGAGCCACAACTACTGAGCCTGCGCTTCTGGAGGCTGTGCTCTGCAACAAGAGAGGCCATGATAGTGAGAGTCTGCACACCGCGATGAAGAGTGGCCCATGCTTGCCACAACTAGAGAAGGCCCTCGCACAGAAACAAGGACCCAACACAGCCAAAAATATAAATAAATAAATAAATTAATTAATTATTTTAAAAAATGTGAATCTGTAAGCTGAGAGTAAGAGCACACAGTTAATCCTTGGTAACACTTTAAAAAAAGAAAGAAAGAAAGGTCCACAGAGCTGGGTAGGAAGGAAACAGAAGGAAGTGATCAGGCTGCATTTGTGCATTTCCCCACTAGGTTAAAGGCTGCTGTTCCTAAAGAGAATGCACAGTCAGTGGGGATGGAGCCAGCTAGGACCTGAAACTGCATCCGAACAGGGCAAGGGTGGCCATTCCTGGAATTTGCAGAGGTGGCAGATCAGGAGTGGTCTGGAGCTCTGACTGGTGTGCCAGGAATGCCCTAGTATATGCCCAGGACCATGGCAAGTGCCCAGTCTGGCCTCTCTTGCTCCAGTGCTGCTCCCCTCTGGAGCAAAGGTATCATTGCTGGAACAGGGGAGAGTACACACTTAGAGGGAACAGAACCAGCTCAGACCTGACCCTCAGGGCCTCTGCTCCAGCATCTTGGGATCCAACCCCATTCACATAGGGAGGTGACAACCACTGAGCATAGAAGAAGTCTCAGCTCACAACTGGTTCTGGCCTCTAGGCCCTCGATCTCCAGCCTGACCTCCCACCAAGGTGACAGCCATTAGCAAACCCTGGGGGAAGACATGATCCATGCTTACTTCAGATACAGCTCTCCCATGAAAGCCACAAGGCACACATAGAATGTTTAGGGATGCTCCCACACAAACACATCCTTTCAAGACTGGGATAAGTCACTGTTTCACCTAATTTCATAGAGAAGGAGAAACTTAAGCAAAATGAGAAGACAGAGAAATTTGCTTAAAATGTAAGAACAAGGAAAAAACATGAAAAAGTACATAATTAAACAGAAATCAATAACTTACCAGATAAAGATTTCAAAGTATTAGTAACAGGAGGATAAATGAACTAGAGAAAAGAATAGATGAACAGAAGGAAAATTCTACCATGAAACTAGAACATATAAAAAAGAACCAGAGCTGAAAAATATAATGGAAATAAAAAACATGCTGGAAGAAATTAACAGCAAACAAGAATACATAAGAATAGATAAGTGATCTGGGAGACAGAATAATGGAAATCACCCAATCATAAGAGCAAAACGAAAATCAAATAAAAAAACATTTTAAGGAACCTGACACAAAATCAAGCATATTGAAATTCACAATATAGGGGGGCCAGAAAGAGAAAAGAGAGAGAAAGGTGTTTTAAAAAATGTATTTAATGAAATTATGGCTGTAAAGAAGGAAACAGATATCCAGGTCCAGGAAGCAAAGAGATTTCCAAACAAGATGAACCCAAGAGACCCCCACCAAGACATATAATTTAAATGGCAAAAGTTAAAGAGAGAATTTGAAAGACAGCAAGAGACCCCAAAGTTAGCAGAAGGAAAGAAATCATAAAGTTCGTATCAGATATAAATGAAAAAGAAATGAAGGAAACAATAGCAAATATCAATAAAACTAAAAGCTGGTTCTTTGAGAAGATAAACAAAATTGATAAACCATTAGCCAGACTCATCAAGAAAAAAATGGAGAAGACTCAAATCAATAGAATTAGAAATGAAAAAGGAGAAGGAACAACTGGAAATGCAGAAAAACAAAGGATCATGAGAGATTACTACAAACAACTATACGCCAATAAAATGGACAACCTAGAAGAAATGGACAAATTCTTAGAAAAGCACAACCTTCTGAGACTGAACCAGGAAGAAATAGAAAATATAAACAGACCAATCACAAGCACTAAAATTGAAACTGTGATTAAAAATCTTCCAACACACTGAACCTGCACATCTGGGGCCTGCGCTCCACAACAAGAGAGGCCACGATAGTGAGAGGCCCGCGCACCGTGATGAAGAGTGGCCCCCACTTGCCGCAACTAGAGAAAGCCCTCACACAGAAATGAAGACCTAACACAGCCATAAATAAATAAATAAATATATATATAAATAAATAAAATTAAAAAAGAAAGCATGACATGACACATTGTAATCACTTAATAAAAATTAAAAAAAATAAATCTTCCAACAAAAAAAACTCCAGGACCAGATGGCTTCACAGGTGGATTCTATCAAACATTTAGAGAAGAGCTAACACCTATCCTTCTCAAACTCTTCCATAATATAGCAGAGGGAGGAACACTCCCACACTCATTCTACAAGGTCACCATCACCCTGATACCAAAACCAGACAAAGATGTCACAAAGAAAGAAAGCTACAGGTCATTATCACTGATGAACATAGATGCAAAAATCCTCAAATAAATACTAGCAAACAGAATCCAAGAGCACAGTAAAAGGATCAAACACCATGATCAAGTGGGGTTTATCCCAGGAATGAAAGGATTCTTCAATATACGTAAATCAGTTAATGTGATACACCATATTAACAAATTGAAGAATAAAATGCATATGATCATCTCAATAGATGCAGGAAAAGCTTTTGACAAAATTCAACACCCATTTACGATAAAATCCCTCCAGAAAGTAGACATAGAGGGAACTTACCTCAACATAATAAAGGCCATATATGACAAGCCCACAGCCAACATTGTCCTCAATGGTGAAAAACTGAAACCATTTCCCCTAGGATCATGAACAAGACAAGGCCGCCCACTTTCACCACTACTATTCAACATAGTTTTGGAAGCTTTAGCCACAGCAATCAGAGAAAAAAAAGAAATAGAAGGAATCGAAATCAGAAAAGAAGAAATAAAACTGTCAATGTTTGCAGATGACATGATACTATACATAGAGAATCCTAAAGATGCTACCAGAAAACTACTAGAGCTACTCAATGAATTTGGTAAAGTAGCAGGATACAAACTTAATGCACAGAAATCTCTTGCATTCTTATACACTAAAGATGAAAAATCTGAAAGTGAAATTAAGAAAACACTCCCATTTACCACTGCAACAAAAAGAATAAAATATCTAGGAATAAACCTACCTAAGGAGACAAAAGACCTGTATGCAGAAAAATATAAGATGCTGATGAAAGAAATTAAAGATGATACAATCAGATGGAGAGATATATCGTGTTCTTGGATTGGAAGAATCAACATTGTGAAAATGACTCTACTACCTAAAGCAATCTACAGATTCAATGCAATCCCTGTCAAACTACCAATGGCATTCTTCACAGAACTAGAACAAAAAATTTCACAATTTGCATGGAAACACAAAAGACCCCAAATAGCCAAAGCAATCTTGAGAAAGAAAAATGGAGCTGGAGGAATCAGGCTCCCTGACTTCAGAGTATACTATAAATCTTCAGTAATCAAGACTGTATGGTATTGGCACAAAAACAGAAATATAGATCAATGGAACAGGATAGAAAGTCCAGAGATAAACCCACGGACATATGGTCACCTTATCTTTGATAAAGGAGGCAAGAATATACCAGTGGAGAAAAGACGGCCTTTTCAGTAAGTGGTGCTGGGAAAACTGGACAGCTACATGTAAAAGAATGAAATTAGAACACTCCCTAACACCATACACAAAAATAAACTAAAAATGGATTAAAGACCTAAATATAAGGCCAGACACTATAAAACTCTTAGAGGAAAACATAGGAAGAACACTCTATGACATATATCACAGCAAGATCGTTTTTGGAAGGAGAGGAGAAGATGGCGGAAGAGTAAGATGCAGAGATCACCTTCCTCCCCACAGATACATCAGAAACACATCTACACATGGAACTGCTCCTATAGAACACCCACAGAACGCTGGCAGAAGACCTCACACCTCCCAAAAGGCAAGAAACTCCCCACGTAACTGGGTAGGGCAAAAGAAAAAAGAAATAACAGAGACAAAAGAATAGGGAAGGGACATGAACCAGTGAGAGGGAGCTGTGAAGGAGGAAAGGTTTCCATGCACTAGAAGCCTCTTCGTGGGTGGAGACCACGGGTGGCGGAAGAGGGAAGCTTCAGAGCCACGGAGGAGAGCGCAGCAACAGGGGTGCGGAGGGCAAAGCGGAGAGATTCCCGCACAGAGGATCGGTGCTGCCCAGCACTCACCAGCCCGAGAGGCTTGTCTGCTCACCCGCCGGGGTGGGCGGGGCTGGGAGCTGAGGCTCGGGCTTCGGAGGTCAGATCCCAGGGAGAGGACTGGGGTTGGGGGCATGAACACAGCCTGAAGGGACTAGTGCGCCACAGCTAGCCGGGAGGGAGTCCGGGAAAAAGTCTGGAGCTTCCGAAGAGACAAGAGACTTTTTCTTGCCTCTTTGTTTCCTGGTGCGCGAGGAGAGGGGATTAAGAGCGCCGCTTAAAGGAGCTCCAGATACGGGCATGAGCCGCGGCTATCAGCACAGACCCCAGAGACGGGCATGAGACGCTAAGGCTGCTGCTGCCACCACCAAGAAGCCTGTGAGCAAACATAGGTCACTCTCCACACCGCCCTTCCCGGGAGGCTGTGCAGCCCAACACTGCCAGGGTCCTGTGATCCAGGGACAACTTCCCTGGGAGAACTCACGGCGTGCCTCAGGCTGATGGAACTTCACGCCAGCCTCTGCTGCCCCAAGCACGCCCCGCACTCTGTACCCCTTCCTCCCCCCGGCCTGAGTGAGCCAGAGCCCCCGAATCAGCTGCTCCTTTAACCCCATCCTGTCTGAGCAAAGAACAAACGCCCTCAGGCGACCTACACGCAGAGGCGGGGCCAAATCCAAAGCTGAACCCCAGGAGCTGTGCAAACAAAGAAGAGAAAGGGAAATTTCTCCCAGCAGCCTCAGGAGCAGCGGATTAAAGCTCCACAATCAACTTTATGTACACTGCATCTGTGGAATACCTGAAAAGACAATGAATCATCCCAAATTGAAGAGATGGACTTTGGGAGCAAGATATATTATTTTTTCCCCTTTTCCTCTTTTTGTGAGTGTGTATGTGTATGCTTCTGTGTGAGGTTTTGTCTGTATAGCTTTGCTTTCACCATTTGTCCTAGGGTTCTGTCCTTCCTTTTTTTTTTTTTTTTTTACTTTAAAAAATATTTTTCTTAATTATTTTTTTATTATTATTTTAATAACTTTATTTTATTTTACTTTATTTTAGCCTCTTTCTTTCTTTCTTTCTATTTTTTTCTACCTTTTATTCTGAGATGTGTGGTTGAAAGGCTCTTGGTGCTCCAGCCAGGCATCAGGGTTGTGCCTCTGAGGTGGGAGAGCCAACTTCAGGACACTGGTCCACAAGAGTCCTCCCAGCTCCATGTAACACCAAATGGCAAAAATCTGCCAGGGATCTCCATCTCAACACCAACACCCAGCTTCCTCAACGACCAGCAAGCTACAGTGCAGGACACCCTATGCCAAACAACTAGCAAGACAAGAACACAGCCCCATCCATTAGAAGAGAGGCTGCCTAAAATCATAAGGCACCAGACACCCCAAAACACACCACCAGACGTGGACATGCCCACCAGAAAGACAAGATCCAGCCTCATCCACCAGAACACAGGCACTAGTCCCCTCCACCAGGAAGCCTACACAACCCACTGAACCAACCTTAGCCACTGGGAACAGAAACCAAAAACAACGGGAACTACGAACCTGCAGGCTGCGAAAAGGAGACCCCAAACACAGTAAGATAAGCAAAATGAGAAGACAGTAAAACACACAGCAGATGAAGGAGCAAGGTAAAAACACACCAGACCTAACAAATGAAGAGGAAATAGGCAGTCTACCTGAAAAAGAATTCAGAGTAATGATAGTAATGATGATCCAAAAGCTTGGAAATAGAATAGACAAAATGCAAGAAACATTTAACAAGGACCTAGAAGAACTAAAGAGGAAACAAGCAACGATGAACAACACAATACATGAAATTAAAAATACTCTAGACGGGATGAAAAGCAAAATAACTGAGGCAGAAGAACAGATAAGTGACCTGGAAGATAAAATAGTGGAAATAACTACTGCAGAGCAGAATAAAGAAAAAAGAATGAAAAGAACTGAGGACAGTCTCCGAGACCTCTGGGACAACATTAAATGCACCAACATTCGAATTATAGGGGTCCCAGAAAAAGAAGAGAAAAAGAAAGGGACTGAGAAAATATTTGAAGAGATTATAGTTGAAAACTTCCCTAACATGGGAAAGGAAATAGTTAATCAAGTCCAGGAAGTGCAGAGAGTCCCATACAGGATAAATCCAAGGAGAAATACGCCAAGACACATAATAATCAAAGTATCAAAAATTAAATACAAAGAAAACATATTAAAAGTGGCACGGGAAAAGCAGCAAATAACATATAAGGGAATCCCCATAAGGTTAACAGCTGATCTTTCAGCAAAAACTCTGCAAACCAGAAGGGAGTGGCAGGACATATTTAAAATGATGAAAGGGAAAAACCTACAACCAAGATTACTCTACCCAGCAAGCATCTCATTCAGATTTGAGGGAGAAATTAAAAGCTTTACAGACAAGAAAAAGTTAAGAGATTTCAGCACCACCAAACCAGCTTTACAACAAATGCTAAAGGAACTTCTCTAGGCAGGAAACACAAGAGAAGGAAAAGACCTACAATAACAAACCCACAACAATTAAGAAAATGGTAGTAGGAACATACATATCGATAATTACCTAAAGTGTAAATGGATTAAATGCTCCCACCAAAAGACATAGACTGGCTGAACGGTTACAAAAACAATTCCCATATATATGATGTCTAAAAGAGACCCACTTCAGACCTAGGGAAACATACAGACTGAAAGTGAGGGGATGGAAAAAGATATTCAATGAAAATGGAAAACAAAAGAAAGCTGGAGTAGCAATTCTCATATCAGACAAAATAGACTTTAAAATAAAGACTATTACAAGAGACAAAGAAGGACAGTACATGGTGATCAAGGGATCAATCCAAGAAGAAGATATAACAAGTGTAAATATTTATGCACCCAACATAGGAGCACCTCAATACATAAGGCAAATGCTAACAGCCATAAAAGGGGAAATCAACAGTAACACAATCATAGTAGGGGACTTTAATACCCCAATTTCACCAATGGACAGATCAACAAAATGAAAATAAATAAGCAACCACAAGCTTTAAATGATATATTAAACAAGATGGACTTAATATTTATAGGACATTCCACCCAAAAACAACAGAATACACATTTTTCTCAAGTGCTCATGGAACATTCTCCAGGATAGATCATATCTTGGGTCACAAATCAAGCCTTGGTAAATTTAAGAAAATTGAAATCGTATCAAGTATCTTATCTGACCACAACGCTATGAGACTAGATATCAATTACAGGAAAAGATCTGTAAAAAATACAAACACATGGAGGCTATACAATACACTACTTAATAACCAAGTGATCACTGAAGAAATCAAAGGGGAAATCAAAAAATACCTAGAAACAAATGACAATGGAGACACGACAAGTCAAAACCTATGGGATGCAGCAAAAGCAGTTCTAAGAGGGAAGTTTATAGCAATAAAATCCTACCTTAAGAAAACATCTCAGGAAAAATCTCAAATAAACAACCTAACCTTGCACCTAAAGCAATTAGAGAAAGAAGAACAAAAAATTCCCAAAGTTAGCAGAAGGAAAGAAATCATAAAGATCAGATCAGAAATAAATGAAAAAGAAATGAAGGAAATGATAGCAAAGATCAATAAAACTAAAAGCTGCTTCTTTGAGAAGATAAACAAAATTGATAAACCATTAGCCAGACTCATCAAGAAAAAAAGGGAGAAGACTCAAATCAATAGAATTAGAAATGAAAAAGGAGAAGTAACAACTGACACTGCAGAAATACAAACGATCATGAGAGATTACTACAAGCAACTCTACACCAATAAAATGGACAACCTGGAAGAAATGGACAAATTCTTAGAAATGCACAACCTGCTGATACTGAACCAGGAAGAAATAGAAAATATGAACAGACCAATCACAAGCACTGAAATTGAAACTGTGATTAAAAATCTTCCAACAAACAAAAGCCCAGGACCAGATGGCTTCACAGGCGAATTCTATCAAACATTTAGAGAAGAGCTAACACCTATCCTTCTCAAACTCTTCCAAAATATTGCAGAGGGAGGAACACTCCCCAACTCATTCTACGAGGCCACCATCACCCTAATACCAAAACCAGAGAAAGATGTCACAAAGAAAAACTACAGGCCAATATCACTGATGAACATAGATGCAAAAATCCTCAACAAAATACAAGCAAACAGAATCCAACAGAATATTAAAAGGATCATACACCATGATCAAGTGGGGTTTATCCCAGGAATGCAAGGATTCTTCAATATACGCAAATCAATAAATGTGATGCACCATATTAACAAATTGAAGGAGAAAAACCATATGATCATCTCAATAGATGCAGAGAAAGCTTTCGACAAAATTCAACACCCATTTATGATAAAAGCCCTGCAGAAAGTAGGCATAGAGGGAACTTTCCTCAACATAATAAAGGCCATATATGACAAACCCACAGCCAACATTGTCCTCAATGGTGAAAAACTGAAACCATTTCCACTAAGATCAGGAAACAAGACAAGGTTGCCCACTCTCACCACTATTATTCAACACAGTTTTGGAAGTCCTAGCCACAGCAATCAGAGAAGAAAAAGAAATAAAAGGAATCCAAATTGGAAAAGAAGAAGTAAAGCTGTCACTGTTTGCAGATGACATGATACTATACATAGAGTATCCTAAAGATGCTACCAGAAAACTACTAAAGCTAATCAATGAATTTGGTAAAGTAGCAGGATACAAAATTAATGCACAGAAATCTCTTGCATTCCTATACACTAATGATGAAAAATCTGAAAGTGAAATTAAGAAAACACTCCCATTTACCATTGCAACCAAAAGAATAAAATATCTAGGAATAAACCTACCTAAGGAGACAAAAGACCTGTATGCAGAAAATTATAAGACACTGGTGAAAGAAATTAAAGATGATACAAATAGATGGAGAGATATACCATGTTTTTGGATTGGAAGGATCAACATTGTGAAAATGAATCTACTACCCAAAGCAATCTACAGATTCCATGCAATCCCTATCAAACTACCACTGGCATTTTTCACAGAACTAGAACAAAAAATTTCACAATTTGTATGGAAACACAAAAGACCCCAAATAGTCAAAGCAATCTTGAGAACGAAAAATGGAGCTGGAGGAATCAGGCTCCCTGACTTCAGACTATACTACAAAGCTACAGTAATCAAGACAGCATGGTACTGGCACAAAAACAGAAACATAGATCAATGGAACAGGATAGAAAGCCCAGAGATAAACCCATCCACATATGGTCACCTTATTTTTGATAAAGAGGCAAGCATACACAGTGGAGAAAAGACAGCCTCTTCAAAAAGTGTTGCTGGGAAAACTGGACAGGTACATGTAAAAGTATGAAATTAGAACACTCCCTAACAGCATACACAAAAATAAACTCAAAATGGATTAAAGACCTTAATGTAAGGCCAGACACTATAAAACTCTTAGAGGAAAACATAGGCAGAACACTCTATGACATAAATCACAGCAAGATCCTTTTGGATCCAGCTCCTAGAGAAAGGGAAATAAAAACAAAAATAAACAAATGGGACCTAATGAAACTTAAAAGCTTTTGCACAGCAAAGGAAACCATAAACAAGCCCAAAAGACAACCCTCAGAATGGGAGAAAGTATTTGCAAATGAAGCAACTGACAAAGGATTAATCTCCAAAATTTACAAGCAGCTCATGCAGCTCAATAACAAACAAATAAACAACCCAATCCAAAAATGGGCAGAAGACCTAAATAGACATTTCTCCAAAGAAAATATACAGATTGCCAACAAACACATGAAAGAATGCTCAACATCATTAATCATTAGAGAAATGAAAATCAAAACTACAATGAGATATCATCTCTCACCGGTCAGAATGGCCATCATCAAAAAATCTAGAAACAATAAATGCTGGAGAGGGTGTGGAGAAAAGGGAACCCTCTTGCACTGTTGGTGGGAATGTAAATTGATACAGCCACTATGGAGAACAGTATGGAGGTTTCTTAAAAAACTAAAACTAGAACTACCATATGACCCAACAATCCCACTACTGGGCATATACCCTGAGAAAACCATAATTCAAAAAGAGTCATGTACCAAAATGTTCATTGCAGCTCTATTTACAATAGCCAGGACATGGAAGCAACTTATTGTCCATCAACAGATGAATGGATAAAGACGATGTGGCACATATATACAATGGAATATTAGTCAGCCATAAAAAGAAACGAAATGGATTTATTTGTAGTGAGGTGGATGGAGTTAGAGTCTGTCATACAGAGTGAAGTAAGTCAGAAAGAGAAAAACAAATACAGTATGCTAACACATATATATGGAATCTAAGGAGAAAAAAAAAAATTCATGAAGAACCTAGTGGCAAGACGGGAATAAAGACACAGACCTAATAGAGAATGGACTTGAGGATATGGGGAGGGGGTGGGGTGAGATGTGACAGGGTGAGAGAGTGTCATGGACATATATACACTACCAAATATAAAATAGATAGCTAGTGGGAAGCAGCCGCATAGCACAGGGAGATCAGCTCGATGCTTTGTGACCACCTAGAGGGGTGGGATGGGGAGGGTGGGAGGGAGGGAGATGCAAGAGGGAAGAGATATGGGAACATATTGTATATGTATAACTGATTAACTTTGTTATAAAGCAGAAGCTAACACACCATTGTAAGGCAATTATACTTCAATAAAGATGTTTAAAAAGAAAAAAAAACTTCTAACAATTTCTACCCCTAAAAAAAAAAAAAAAAAAGATACAAATGAACTTATTTACAAAAGAGAAATAGACCCAGATAGAAAAAGTCTTATGGTTACCAAAGGGGAAAGTGGGGGGGAGGGATACACTAGGAGTTTGAGTTTAACATATACACACTACTATATATAAAATATATAACAAGGACCTACTGTATAGCACAGGGAACTATACTCAATATTTTATAATAACCTATAAGGGAAAAGAATATATTATATAAGAATATATATGTGTGTGTATGTGTATATATATATATATATATATATATATATATATATATATGTAATATGTTTAACTGAATCACTGTGATGTACACCTGAAACTAACACAACATGTAAATCAACTATACTTCAATAAAAATAAATAAATAAAAGAAAAAGCAAACACAAAAACAAAACAATAACAACAAAAGTAGCCAGATAAAAAAGGCACAGTAGATATAAACAAGGATATGAAAAAAAGTAAACCAGGAGAGAAAAGAATAGTGTACTGAAGTATTGGGAAAAGAAAACGACCATATTAAAATTCTATACCTAGCAAAAACGTATTTTAGACAGAAAGGTGAAATAAAAGCTTTTTTCCACACACATTTAAAAAAATAATAATACGAGCTAAAAAGAATTCACCACTAGTCATTATGTACTATAAAATGTGTAAAGGAAGTCCTTCAAGCATAAGGGAAATGATACCAGGTAGAAATCTGGATCTCTTTAAACAAATGAAGAGCACTGAAAATGCTAAATGTGTGGGTATACATATATATATATATATATATCTCCCATGTTTTTCTTATTTTTAAATCTCTTTATTAGAGAATTGCCTATTTAAAGCAAATCAATAGCTTTGTATTGTGGTGTTTATAACATATGTAGAAATAAAATATATTTCAACAATAGCCCAAATTCTAGGGAGAGGGAAATGAAAGTATATTGCTATAAGTAATATGACACTACTTCTCATACAGGTACACCATATGATAAATTTGTATATTATGAAACTTAAAGCAATCAAACAGAAACCAAAATCAGAATTATAGCTTTGAAACTAACAAAAGCAAAAAGACCAAAAGAAGGCAGAAAAAGAGGAAAAAAGAAACAGAGAACAGATGGAAAAAGTAGAAAACAAGTAGCAAGATGGTTGATTTAAGCATGATTGTTAAAATAATCATGTTAAATAAATGATCTAAACTCCCCAAGTGAAAAGTGGGAATTATTATATTGGATAAAAAAGCAAGACCCAATTACATGTTGCCAGTGAGAAACTCACTTTGGATATAAAGGCAAAATAGGTTAAAGTAAAAGATAAAGCTATTCCATGCTAACTCTAATCAAAAGAAAGCTCAAGTGGCTATGTTAATATCAGGCAGAATAGATTTTATAGAAAATAATATTACCAGAGGTAAAGAGTGCTTTTTCAAAATGACAAAAGGACCAACTAATCAAGAATACATAACAATCCTAGATGTGTATGCACCTAATAACAGAGATTGAAAACATGAAAGAAAATCTGGTAGTATTATAAGGAACAATAGGCAAATTCATGATTAGAGTAAAATATTATACACTCTTCTCTCAATAATTTATAGAACAAGTAGGCAGAAAATCATTCAGGATATAGGTTTGAACAACACTATTAACCAACTACAGCTAATTAAATTTTATAGAACATTCCACTTAAAATAGCTGAATAAATATGCTGCAAGTCTACTTGGAACATTTATCTAGACAAACCTTATTCTGAGCCATAAAACAAGTTTCAATAAATTTAAAAGAATTCAATTCATAGAAACTCTGTTCTCTGACTACAAGGGAATTAAATAAGAAGTTAATAACAAAGATATCTAGATAATCTACAACTATTTGGAAATAAAATTAAGCACTTCTAAATACCTCTTACTTCAAATAAGAAATCAAAAGAGCAATTAAAAAGTATTTTGAACTGAAGATAAATGACAACATAATATATTAAAATGTATACAAGACATCTAAAGCAGTACAGAAATTTATGACACTAAATATACTCATATAGGAAAGGAAATGTCTCAAACCAATGACTTTAGCTTCCCCCTTAAGAAAAGAGAAAAGAAGAAAAAATTAAGCTCAATGTAAGCAGAAGAAAGGACATAATAAAGGTAGGAGTAGAAATTAATGAAATAAAAATGTAGATAAAATCAATGAAGCCAAAAGCTGGTTCTTTGAGAAATTCAATAAAATGATAAATCTCTAGCCAGAGTGATCAGGGAACAAATAGCTATATGCATCCATGTATTTCTACATATATACATGAGAGAGAAAGAGAAGTAAAAAATGACCTTTATCAGGAATGAGAGGGTAACATCTATAAATATTCTACAGATATTAAAGAGGTAGTAAGAGAATATTATGAACCACTTAATGCCAATAAATTCAATAACTTTAATGAAATGTACAACTTCACTGAAAGTCACAAAATACCAAAGTTTATTCATGAAGAAATAGATTACTTCTATAGTCTTACATGTATAAAAGTAATGGAATTTATAGCTAAACACTTCCCACAAAGAAAACTCCAGACCCAGATGGCTTTACTGGCGAATTCTACCAAACATTTCAGGAAGAAATAGTACCAACGTTATACAAATTCCTCAGAAAAGTAAAGAGGAGGGCATACTTTCCAACTAATTCTGTGAGCCAACATTACCATGATACCAAAAGAACAGAAGGCATTATTAAAAAAGGAAACTACAAACTAATGTCCCTTATGAACATAAATGTAAAAATTATTGACAAAATTTTAGTAAATCTAATCCTGCAATATGTGAAAATGATAATACATCATAATCAATGAGCTTTATCTGTGAAACTCATGGTTACTTTAACATTCAAAAATAAATCAAAGGGACTTACATTTTCAGCTCTGACACATAAAGAGCTTGGAAATCATCATTCTTGTCTTTTCAATAAGAAAAAGCTGAACAAACTGAAAATTAATGACTTTTCTTGGATCATTCAGAGAATCGAGCTCTCAGGGCAAACTGCATCCTGAAATCTGGAGAGACAGGTGAATACAGAGAATCACAGTTGAGACCAGCCTAAATGGAACAGGAGCTGCTGGTATAATAAACTGGTAAGAACACTTAAATGGTAACTTCGATGAACTGCTGGAGGCTAAGTGTGGTCTAGTATGAGAGTGAGAAATTTCTGGGGGCAGCAGAAGTGCCATACTTTTGTGGATTTTACTTGGACATAATCAGGTACTCATGGTAAAAAACCACAAAAAAACACTCATGTCTCTGTCAGGGAAGGGAAAAAGGACCAGAAAATTCTCTATTAGAAAGGTCTGCTCAATAAGGGAAAACACTACCAGAACCTTATCTGAGGTGTGGAAATAAAAATCACTCAACTCCAGCCACCTGTAAGCCTTTCTATCTCACTTAAGAAAAAGAAAAGCTGAGAAAATACTTGTGAATATCACACCCAGTGACACAGGCCCACTTAAAGACTGAGACTTAATTACAAGATTATAGACTGCTTCACCTTACCATCACAACAATAGGCCTCCAGTATAATAATAGTGGATTAGAGTTAAAGAGTTCCAAGGCTCAGACTCTACTTAAGAGAGAATTTTTAGGGAAGCCCAAAGACAGAAGTGCAGCAAATAACAAAAACACCAAAAGAAATAAAAGTCTCTGGCATCTCATAGAGAACAGACTTGTGGTTACCAAGGGGGAGGCGGGGTGGGGGAGGGATGAAGTGGGAGTTTGGGGTTAGCAGATGCAAACTATTATATATAGAAAGGATAAACAAGGTCCTACTGGGTAGTACAGGGATCTATATTCAATATCCTGAGATAAACCATAATGTAAAAGAATATTTTAAAAACGTATATATAACTGAATCACGTTGCTGTACAGCAGAAATTAAAACAACGTTGTAAATCAACTATACTTCAATTAAAAAAGTCTCTGGCATCTACAGCTATAGCAGACATTAGACAAAGCCTGTCTCCTATCCAGATTAACTTAAGACATGACACTAAATGCCTATTTACTTCAAATCCTATTATGTGATACATAGTGTATAAGTTTCAACAAAAAATTACAGGCATGCTAAAAGGCAAGCAAAAACATAGCCTGCAGAGACAAATCAAATATATCAGCTCAGATATGGCACAAAGTATAGAATTATCAGAGAATTTAAAATAACTATAATTACTAGGTTAAGAATTCTAATGATAAAGTAGACAACATGCCAGAGCAGATGGGTAATATAAGCAGAGAGATGAAAACACTAGAAAGAATCAAAAGGAAATTCTAGAAATAAAAAAAAACTAACAGAAATGAAAAATCTTTTTGATAGGATTATCAGTAGACAGACATGGTCAAAGAAAGAACCAGTGAATTTGAGGACAATGTCAGTAGAAACTTTAGCACAGAAAACACAAAGCAGGATAAAAAACAAAAATTCCACACCTAGGCATATCATATTCAAACTGCAGAAAACCAAAGAAAAAGAGAAAATCTTGAAAGCAGCTAGGGGTTTTGCCTTAACTATAGAAAAACAGAGATGAAAACTATACCAGACTTCTCATCAGTAATCATGCAAGCAAAAAGAGAATAGAGTAAAATATTTAAAATCCTGAAAGAAAAATACACCAACCTGGAATTCTGTATTAAATCAAAACTGTCTTTCAAAAGTTAAAGGAAAAATAAAGACTCTATCAAACACAAATTGAAGGAATTTATTGCCAGCAGATCTGCCCTGAAAGAAACACTAAAAGTAGTGCTTCAGGGAGATGGAAAATAATATAGGTTAGAAACTTGGATCTACATAAAGAAAGGAAAGACATCTAGGAAGGAATAAATTAAG
Source organism: Balaenoptera ricei (assembly GCF_028023285.1). Classification (NCBI taxonomy): domain Eukaryota; kingdom Metazoa; phylum Chordata; class Mammalia; order Artiodactyla; family Balaenopteridae; genus Balaenoptera; species Balaenoptera ricei. Next base: position 99,004,876 of record NC_082640.1, on the reverse strand, counting down.
GTAAAATAAAATCTTTTCTTTTTCTTATTCCCCAATGATCAAATGTTCAGAGTAATAATAGTAACAATGTATTGGGCCATCAGAGTATATAGATAAGTGGAATGACAGCAATGTTATAAGTATAGGGAATTCAAGGGACTCTGGGCCTGATCTAGAAAAACAATATGACCACGAAGGGCTATCACTTATATAAGCTTTAATGGGTGACACCTTGACAGGTTTGAATATGAATAAAGTCTCTTATAGCAAGAGACTGTCCAGAGACTGTAGCATGGGAGTCATTACTTAGGAGGGGAGGGGACAAAGGAGAACTGGAGAGGGGATTAACTGTTTGGGTGATGTTACTTAGCAGCAAGGAAGGGAGACTCTAGGTCAGAGAACTCTAAAATGTCTGGCAGCTTGGGGTCTCATAACAAGTCTCTATTTTATCACTAACCAACAGATGTGGGTGAGGTTTCATGGGATATACAAAGTAGTCAGTCTCTAAATGTCTAAAAATCTGCTTACATAATTGCATATGTCAAAATTTGAGTTTGGCACCTGTGGGCTTTTAAGCTAATGAATCTCAGCATGCAGCGAAAAAATAAACAATTTTAGGGGACATTTCACAAAGGCCATCTTTGACTCATTTATATAATAGTGAGAGATGGAAGGCAGGAATTAGGAATCCTCTGGTATAAGGTACCTGTACTACCTGTGAAGTTGTATAGTGTTTTCTGAGAGTGATCTTAAATTATTCGCAAATATATGTAGCAAACTCCAGGACAACCACTAATTTTAAAAAATGTACAATTGATATGCTAAGAGAAGAGAGAAAATGGATTCATATAATATGCTCAATTAAAGTCAGAAAAGGCAAAAAATGAGGGGAAGAAAAAAAGAAACACAGAGTAAGTACAACAAATAGAAAACAGTTATAAATGCGGTAAATATTAAAACAATGATATCAGTAATCACTAAATATGAATGGTCTATACACGAATTAAAAGACAGAGATTATCAGAATGGATAAACAGAGCAAGATCTAAATATATGTTGTTTATAAGAAACCTGTTTTGAATCTAAAATCACAGATAAATTAAAAGTAAAGGGATGGAGAAACATATGCTAATACTAATCAAAGAAAGCTGGAGTAGCTACATTAATCTCATACAAAGCAGACTTCAGAGCAGGAAAATTATCAGAGATAAAGAAGATAATTATAAAGGAGTCAATTCTCTTAGGAGATATAACAATCCTTAATATTTCGGCACCAAACAATAGTGTGTCAAAATATGGGAAGCAAAAACTGATAGATTTGCAATGAAAAATAAACAAATCCACTATTATAGGTGGGGACTTCTATAAAGCCTTTAAATAATCAATAGCTCATGTCTAACTTCCACCTTAGGAAACTAGAGAAAGAAGAGAAATTTAAGCCTAAAGCAAGCAGAAGAAAATAATAGAAATTAGAGCAGAAATCAGTGAAGTTGAAAACAGAAAAACCTGGAGTGAATCAACAAAACCAAAATGCCAGCTATTTAGAATGATAATTAAAATTGATTAATTTCTAGCCAGATTAACCAAGAAAAAAAATAAAGGACACAATTTACCAATCTTAGAAATGAAAGAGGTAACCTTACTACTGATTCTTTAGATATCAAAAGGATAATATATGAACATTATGAAAAATTTTATGCCTACAGTTTTGATAACAAATGAAATGTATCAACTAAAAGACACAGACTACAAAAAGTCACATGAGGAAAAACAGATAGTCCAAATAGGTCTACATCCATTAAATACATTGAATCAATAATTAATAGTATTTCAAAAAAGAAAACACCAGGCTTAGATTTTAATGGTTTTAATGGTGAGTTCTACCAAAGATTTAAAGAACTGATACCAATTCTCTTCAATATCAAGAAAACAGAAGCAGCAGAACACTTCCTAACTCATTTTATACAGTCAACATTACCCTAACAAAACCAGATAAAGACATTACAAGGAAGGAAAACTACAGGGCAATTTCTGTCATGCTCATAGATGGTACAATCCTCAAGAGAATATTAGCAAACCAAATCCAACAATGTATAAAGAATTATGTAACAGTACCAAGTGGGATTTGTTCCAGGTAGGCAAAGCTGGTTCAACACTTGAATATCAATTAATGTAATCCTTCACATCAACAGGGATTAATCATGATAATATCAAAATCCTAGCAAGATATTTTATGAATATTGAAAAACCAATTCTAAAGTTTTAGGGAAGGCAAAAGACTTAGAATGGTCAAAATACTAAAGAACAAAGTTGGAGGACTGACATTTCAAGTCGTACTATAAAGCCACAGTTATGAAGATAGAGTGGTATTATCAAAAAAAACCACCTTATAAATCAGTGAACTAGTCTCTTGAAGATGGCAGCGAGGGAGGACATGGAGTTCGTGTCTCCCCCCAACTAGGGTACCTGCCGGATGCTGGTGGGGGACCTCGACGACCAAGGAGATGAGAGGAACCCCCAAGTGACAGGGTAGGATGTGGGGGGGAGTGAGGGGGGAGGAGAAGTGGAGGCCAGACAGGACTGATGCCCTAGGGGTGGCTGGGAGGGGGGAGGGGTTCCCATGCCTGGAGGGACCCTTGGGGCCTTGGAGGATCAGGAGGGAGTGCACATGGTGTTTCCCTTCCCAACTGGGCCCTGGGAAGACTGCTGGGCTCCCAGGCGGGGTCCACCACCCTCTGAGGCCCCCTCTGGGCCATGTTGGTCCTAGGGGCATAGGAGGGAGGTGGGGGGGAGAAGAGGAGAGGTGGATGGGAGGGGCCCTCCGAGACCGGAGGATCAGGGGAGGCACAGTGGGTGTTTCCCCCATCCATCTGGGCCCTGGGAAGCCTGCTGGGCTCCCGTGCCTGGTTCACTATTCTCTGGGGCTCCATCTGGCCTCGTGGGTCCTGGGGATGTGGGAGAGAGTGAGGAGGGGGGAAGAGGAGGAAAGGCAGAAGTGGGGGAGCCCTCCAGGACCAATGCATCAGGGGAGGCATGGTGGGTGTTTCCCCCACACATTCAGCCCCAGGAAGCCCACTGGGCTTCTGGGTCTGGTCCCCTGCCGTCCAGGGCACCCTCTGGCCACGTGGGTCCTAGGGGCATGGTGAGGGGGAGAAGAAGAGAGGACAATGGGGAGGGGCCCTCTGAGATCAGAGGATCAGGGGGGAACATGCCTAGCATTTCCCCTGCCCACTCAGGCCCAGTAAGCCTGCTGTGGACCTGACCTGGTGCTCTGCCCTCTAAGGCCAGAGGCACTCCTGGGCCCCTCCTGCTGTGCTGAGGATAAGCCCCACCCCTCACGCCCCCAGGGCATTTTCCAGCCCTGTGGGTCCAAAGCATAGGCCCCGCCCACCACCTAAACCCCAACTCTGCCTAATCCCTGCCCCTCACAGCCAAGAACTTTTCCAGCTTTTTTTTTCTCCTCTTTTCTACTGCTGTGGGTTTGTTTTACCTTCCAGTTGTGGTTTCTTCTATATTTTTATTTATTCTTTCCCACATATCTGTTATTTTTCTAATCTTATTTTATTTTTTACTCTTTGTTATTGTTCTGCTCCTTTTTTTCTTTTTTCTGCCTCACACAGCTTGCAGGATCTTGGTTCACAAGCTGGGGGTCGGGAATGAGCTCCTGTGGTGGGAGATCTGAGTCCAAACCACTGGACTAACAGAGAACCTCAGACCCCAGGGAATAATTATTGGAGTGAGGTCTCCCAGAGGTTCTCATCTTGGCACCAAGACCCAGCGCTATGCTGGAAGCCTCAGGTCGAACAACCAGTGATACAGGAACACAATCCCACCCATCAAAAAAAGAAAAAAAAAGACAACAAAAAAATATGTCACAGATGAAGGACCAAGGTGAAAACCTACAAGGCCAAATAAATGAAGAGGAAATAGGCAACCTACTGTAAAAGAATTCAGAGTAACGATAGCAACGATGATCCAGAATCTCGGAAATAGAATGGAGTCACGGATTGAGAAAATACAAAAAATGTTTAACAAGCTCTAGAAGAACTAAAGAACAAGAAAACAGAGATAAGCAACACAATAACTGAAATGCAAAATACAATAGAAGGAATCAGTAACAGAATAACTGAGGCACAAGGACGAATAAGTGAGCTGGAAGACAGAAGGGTGGAAATAACTGCCGAGGAGCAGAATAAAGAAAAGAATGAAAGGAATTGAAGACAATCTCAAAGACTTCTGGGACAACACAAAACACAACAACATTCGAATTACAGGGGTCCAGGAAGAAGTAGAGAAAAAGAAAGTGTCTGAGAAAATATTCAAAGAGATTATAGTGGATAACTTCCTTAACATGGGAAAGGAAATAGTCACGCAAGTCCAGGAAGTGCAGAGAGTCCCATACAGGATAAACCCTAGGAGAAACACACCAAGACAATATTAATCAAAATAACAAAAGTTAAATTAAAAGAAAAAATATTAAAAGCAACAAGGGAAAAGCAAAAATAATATACAAAGGAATTCCCATAAGGTTATCAGCTGATTTTTCAGAGGAAACTCCGCAGGCCAGAAGGGAGTGGAAGGATATACATAAAGTGAGGAAAGAGAAAAACCTACAAGCAAGATTACTCTACTCAGCAAGGATCTCACCCAGATTCCATGGAGAAATGAAAAGCTTTACAAACCAGCAAAAGCTAAGAGAATTCAGCACCACCAAAACAGCTGTACAACAAATGCTAAAGGAACTTCTCTAGGCAGGAAACACAAGAGAAAAAAGACCCACAAAAACAAACACAAAAAATTAAGAAAATGGTAATAGGAATATACATATCAATAATAATCTTGAATGTAAATGGATTAAATGCTCCAACCAAAAGACACAGACTGGTGGAATGGATACAAAAACAAGACCCATATATATGCTGTCTACAAGAGACCCACTTCAGACCTAGGGACACATACAGACTGAAAGTGAAGGGATGGAAAAACATATTCCATAAAAATTGAAATCAAAAGAAAGCTGGAGTAGCAATACTCATATCAGATAAAATAGACTTTAAAATAAAGACTGCTACAAGAGATAAGGAAGGACACTACATAGTGATCAAGAGATCAATCCAAGAAGATGATGTAACAATTATAAATACTTATGCACCCAACATAGGAGCACCTCAATACATAAGCCAAATGATAACATCCATAAAAAGGGAAATCGACAGTAACACAGTAACAGTAGATGACTTTAAAACCTCACTTACACCAATGGACAGATCATCCAAACAGAAAATAAATAAAGAAACACAAGCTTTAAATGAAAAAACAGACCAGATAGATCTAACTGATATTTACAGGACATTCCACCCAAAAGTGGCAGCATACACTTTCTTTTCAAGTGCACACAGATATTCTCCAGGATAGAACCACAACTGGAGTCACAAATCAAGCCTTGGAAAATTTAAGAAAATTGAAATCATATCAAGCATCTTTTCTGACCAAAATGCTATGAGACTGGAAATCAATTACAGGAAAAAAACAGTAAAAACACAAACACATGGAGGCTGAACAGTGTGCTACTAAATAACCAAGAGATCAATGAAGAAATCAAAGAACAAATTTAAAAAAATCTGGAAACAAATGACAACAAAAACACGACGACCCAAAACCTATGGGACACAGCAAAAGCAGTTGTAAGAGGGACGTTTATACCAATTCAATCTCACCTCAAGAAACAAGAAAATTCTCAAATAAACAATCTAACCTTACACCAAAAGCAACTAGTGAAAGAAGAACAAAGAAAACCCAAAGTCAGTAGAAGGAAAGAAGTCATAAAGATCAAAACAGAAATAAATGAAATAGAAATGAAGAAAACAATAGCAAAGATCAATAAAACTAAAAGTTGGTTCTTTGAGAAGATAAACAAAATTGATAAAGCTTTAGCCAGACTCATCAAGAAAAAAAGGGAGAGGATGAGAGAAGAATGGTTCAAGATGGCAGAGTAGAAGGACATGTGCCCACTCCCTCTTGTGAGAGCACTGGAATCACAACTAACTGCTGAACAATCATAGACAGGAAGACACTGGAACTCACCAAAAATGACACATCACATCCAAAGACAAAAGAGAAGCTGCAATGAGATGGTAGGAGGGGCACAATCACAATAAAATCAAATCCCATAACCTCTGGATGGCTGACTCAAAAACTGGAGAACACTTATACCACAGAAGTCCACCCACTGGAGTGAAGGTTCTAAGCCCCATGTCAGGCTTCCCAAACTGCTGGTCTCGCAACGGGAGGAGGAATTCCTAGAGAAGCAGACTTTGAAGGCTAGTGGGATTTGATTGCAGGACTTCAACAGGACTGGGGGGAACAGAGACTCCATTCTTGCAGGGCACACACAAAGTAGTGTGTGCATCAGGACCCAGGAGAAGAAGCAGTGACCCCATGGGAGACTGAACCAGACCCACCTGCTAGTGTTGCAGGGTCTCCTGCAGAGGCAGGGGGTGGCTGTGGCTCACGGTGGGGACAAGGACACTGTCAACAGAAGTTCTGGGAAGTACTCCTTGGAGTGAGCCCTCCCAGAATCTGCCATTAGCCCCACCAAGGAGCCCAGATAGGCTCCAGTGCTGGGTCTCTTCAGGCCAAAAAACCAACAGGGAAGGAACCCAGCCCCACCTATCAGCAAACAAACAGATAAAAGTTTTACTGAGCTCTGCCCACCAAATCAACACCAAGCTCTACCCACCACCAGTCCCTCCCATCAGGAAGCTTGCACAAGTCTCTTAGATAGCCACATCCACCAGAGGGCAGACAGCAGAAGCAAGAAGAACTACAATTCTGCAGCCTGTGGAATGAAAACCACATTCACAGAAAGATAGACAAAAGGAAAAGGCAGAGGACTATGCACCAGATGAAGGAACGAGATAAAACCCCTGAAAAACAACTACATGAAGTGGAGATAGGCAAACCTTCCCGAAAAAGAATTCAGAATAATGATAGTGAAGATGATCAAGGACCTCAGAAAAAGAATGCAGGCAAAGATCGAGAAGATGCAAGAAATGTTTAACAAATACCTGGAAGAATTAAAGAGCAAACACCTAGAAGAATTAAAGAACAAACAGAGATGAACAATACAATAACTGAAATGAAAAATACAATAGAAGGAATCAATAGCAGAATAACTGAGGAAGAACAACGGATAAGTGACCTGGAAGACAGAATGGTGGAAATCACTGCTGTGGGAGAGAATAAAGAAAAAAGAATGAAAAATAATGAGGACAGCCTAAGAGACCTCTGGGACAACATTAAACGAAACAACATTCGCGTTATAGGGGTCCCAGAAGGAGAAGAGAGAAAGGACCAGAGAAAATATTTGAAGAGATTATAGTTGAAAACTTCCCTAACATGGGAAAGGAAACAGACACCCAAGTCCAGGAAGCACAGAGAGTCCCATATAGGATAAACCCAAAGGAGAAACATGCTGAGACACATAGTAATCAAACTGGCAAAAATTAAAAACAAAGAAAAATTATTGAAAGCAGCAAGGGAAAAATGATAAATAATATACAAGGGAACTCCCATAAGGTTAACAGCTAATTTCTCAGCAGAAACTCTGCAAGCCAGAAGGGAGTGGCATGGTATACTTAAAGTGATGAAAGGGAAGAACCTACAACCAAGATTACTCTACCCAGCAAGGATCTCATTCAGATTCGATGGAGAAATCAAAAGCTTTGCAGACAAGCAAAAACTAAGAGAATTCAGCACCACCAAATCAGCTCTAAAACAAATGCTAAAGGAAGTTCTCTAAGTGGGAAACACAAGAGAAGAAAAGAACCTACAAAAACAAACCCAAAACAATTAAGAAAATGGTCATAGGAACATACATATCGATAATTACCTTAAACGTGAATGGATTAAATGCTCCAACCAAATGACACAGGCTCTCCAAACGGATACAAAAACAAGACCCATATATATGCTGTCTACAAGAGACCCACTTCAGACCTAGGGACACATACAGACTGAAAATGAGAGGATGGAAAAAGATATTCCATGCAAATGGAAATCAAAAGAAAGCTGGAATAGCAATACTCATATCAGGTAAAATAGACTTTAAAATAAAGAATGTTACAAGAGACAAGGAAGGACACTATCTAATGATCAATGGATCAATCCAAGAAGATATCACAAGTATAAATATATATGCACCCAACATAGGAGCACCTCAATACATAAGGCAAAGGCTAACAGCTTTAAAAGAGTAAATCAGGGCTTCCCTGGTGGCGCAGTGGTTGAGAATCTGCCTGCCAATGCAGGGGACACGGGTTCAAGCCCTGGTCTGGGAAGATCCCACATGCCGCGGAACAACTGGGCCCGTGAGCCACAACTACTGAGCCTGCGCGACTGGAGCCTTCGCTCCGCAACAAGAGAGGCCGCGATAGTGAGAGGCCCGTGCACCGCGATGAAGAGTGGCCCCCACTTGCCACAACTAGAGAAAGCCCTCGCACAGAAACGAAGACCCAACACAGCCAAAAATAAATTAAATAAATAAATTTAAAAAAAAAGAGTAAATTAACAGTAACACAGTAATAGTGGGGGACTTTAAAACCTCACTTACACCAATGTACAGATCATCCAAACAAAAAATTAATAGGGAAACACAAGCTTGAAATGACACAATAGACCAGATGGATTTAACTGATATTTATAGGACATTCCACCTGAAAACAGGAGATTACACTTTCTTCTCAAGTGCACACGGAATATTCCCCAGGACAGATCACATCTGGGGTCACAAATGAAGCCTTGGTAAATTTAAGAAAAATGAAAGCATGTCACGCACCTTTTTTGACCACAATGTTATGACATAAGAAATTAATTACAAACGTAATTTAAAAAATGTAAAAATCACAAACACATGGAGGCTAAACAATACGTTACTAAATAACCGAGAGGTCACTGGAGAAATCACAGAGGAAATCAAAAATTACCTAGAGACGAATGACAATGAAAACATGACATCCAAAACCTATGAGATGCAGCAAACGCAATTTTAAAGGGGAAGTTTATAGCAATACAATCGTACCACAAGAAAGAAAAAAAAATCACAAATAAACAATCTAACCTTACACCTAAAGCAACTAGAGAAAGAAAAACAAACAAAACCCAAAGTTAGCAGAAGGAAAGAAATCATAAAGATCAGAGCAGAAATAAATGAAATAGAAACGAAGAAAACAATAGCAAAGATCAATAAAACTAAAAGCTGGCTCTTTGAGAAGATAAACAAAATTCATAAACCTTTAGCCAGACTCATCAAGAAAAAAATGGAGAGGATTCAAATCAATAAAATTAGAAATGCAAAAGGAGAGGTTACAATGGACACTGCAGAAACACAAAGCATCTTAAGAGACTACTACAAGCAAATTTATGCCAATAAAATGGACAACCTGGAAGGAATGGACAAATTCATAGAAAGGTATAACCTTCTAAGACTGAACCAGGAAAAAATAGAAAATATGAACAGACCAATCATAAGTAATGAAACTGAAACTGTGATTTAAAATCTTCCAACAAACAAAAGTCCAGGAGGAGATGGCTTCACAGGTGAATTCTATCAAACATTTAGAGAAGAGCTAACACCCACCCTTCTCAAACTCTTCCAAAGAACTGCAGAGGAAGGAACACCCCCAAACATATTCTACGAGGTGAATGTCACCCTGATACCAAAACCAGACAGAGATACTACAAAAAAAGAAAATTACAGACTGATATCACAAATGAATATAGATGCAAAATCCTCAACAAAATACTAGCAGAATCCACCAACACATTAAAAGGATCATACACCATGATCAAGTGGGATTTATCCCAAGGATGCAAGGGTTCGTCAATATACGCACATGAATCAATGTGATACACCATATTACCAAATTGAAGAATAAAAACCATATGATCATCTCAATAGATGCAGAAAAAGCTTTCAATAAACTTCAACACCCATTTATGATAAAAACTCTCCAGAAAGTGGGCATAGAGGGAGTCTACTTCAACATAATAAAGGCCATATATGACAAACCCACAGCAAACATCATTCTCAATGGTGAAAAACTGAAAGCATTTCCTCTAAGATCAGGAATGAGACAAGGATGTCCACTCTCACCACTATTATTCAACATAGTTTTGGAAGTCCTAGCCATGGCAATCAGAGAAGAAAAAGAAATAAAAGGAATCCAAATCAGAAAAGAAGAAGTAAAACTGTCACAGTTTGCAGATGACATAATAGTATACATACAGAATCCTAAAGATTCCACCAGAAAATTACTAGAGCTAATCAATGAATGTGGTAAAGTTGCAGGATACAAAATTAATGCAGAGAAATCTCTTGCCTTCCTATACACTAATGATGAAAAATCTGAAAGAGAAATTAAGGAAACACTCCCATCTACCATTGCCACAAAAAGAATAATATATCTAGGAATAAACCTACCTAAGGAGGTAAAAGACCTGTACTCAGAAAACTATGACACTAATGAATGAAATCAAAGATGACACAAACAGATGGAGAGATACACCATGTTCTGGATTGGAAGAATGAATATTGTGAAAATGACCGTACTACTCAAAGCAATCTACAGATTCAATGCAATCCCTATAAAATTACCAATGGCATTTTTTTCCTTTTCCTTTTTTTTTTTTTTTTTTACAAAACTAGAACAAAAAGTCTTAAAATTTGTATGGAGACACAAAAGACCCCGAATAGCCACAGCAATCTTGAGGGGAAAAAAATGGAGCTGGAAGATTGAGGCTCCCCAACTTTAAACTATGCTACAAAGCTACAGTAATCAAGACAATATGGTACTGGCACAAAAACTGAAATACAGATCAATGGAACAGGATAGAAAGCCCAGAAATTAACCCATGCACCTATGGTCAACTAATCTTTGACAAAAGAGGCAAGGATATACAATGGAGAAAAGACAGTCTCTTCAATAAGTAGTGCTGGGAAAGCTGGACAGCTACATGTAAAAGAATGAAATTAAAACACTCCCTAATATCATATACAAATATAAACTCAAAATTGATTACATACCTAAATGTAAGACCAGACACTATATAACTCTTACAGGAAAACATAGGAAGAACACTCTTTGCCATAAGCCACAGCAAGATCTTTTTTGACCCACCTCCTAGAGTAATGGAAATAAAAACAAAAATAAACAAATGGGACCTAATGAAACTTAAAAGCTTTTGCACAGCAAAGGTAACTATAAACAAGACAAAAAGACAACCCTCAGAATGGTAGAAAATACTTGCAAATGGATCAGTGGACAAAGGATTAATCTCCAAAATATATAACAGCTCATGGAGCTCAATATTAAGAAAACAAACAACCCAATCCAAAAATGGGCAGAAGACCTAAATAGACACCTCTCCAAAGAAGACATACAGATGGCCAAGAGGCACATGAAAAGCTGCTCAGATCACTAATTATTAGAGAAGTGCAAATCCAAATTACAATGAGGTGTCACCTTCACTGGTTACAATGGGCATCATCAGAAAATCTGCAAACAACAAATGCTGGAGAGGATATGGACAAAAGGGAAGCCTCTTGCACTGTTGGTGGGAATGTAAATTGATACAGCCACTATGGAGAACAGTATGGAAGTTCCTTAAAAAACTACAAATAGAATTACCATATGATCCAGCAATCCCACTACTGGGCATATACCCAGAGAAAACCATAATTCAAAAGGACACCCCAAAGTTCACTGCAGCTCTATTTACAATAGCCAGGTCATGGAAGCAACCTAAATGCCCATCGACAGATGAATGGATAAAGAAGATGTGGTACATATATACAACAGAATATTACTCAGCCATAAAATCGAACGAAAATTTGTCATTTGTAGGGAAGTGGGTGGACCTAGAGACTGTTATATGGAGTGACGTAAGACAGAAAAAGAAAAACAAATACAGTAAATTAACGCCTATATGTGGAATAGAAAAATGTTACAGATGAACCAGTTTTCAAGGCAGAAATAGAGACACCAGTGTAGAGAACAAACGTATGGACCCAAGGGGGGAAAGTGAGGGTGGGGGGTGTGATGAACTGGAAGATTGAGATTGACATATATATACACTAATATGTATAAAATATATAACTAATAAAAAACCTGATGTATAAAAAATAAATAAAAGAAAAAAAGAAAAAGGTAGAGGATGCAAATCAATAAAATTAGAAATGAAAAAGGAGAAATCACAACTGACACTGCAGAAGTACAAAGGATTATAAGAGACTACTACAAACAACTATATGCCAATAAAATGGACAACCACGAAGAAATGGACTAATTCTTGGAAAGGTAGAATTTTCCAAGACTGAACCAGGAACAGTTAGAAAATATAAACAGACCTATCACAAGTAATGAAATTGAAACTGTAATTAAAAGTCTTCCAACAGCAAAAGTCCAGGACCAGATGGCTTCACTGGCGAATTCTATAAAACATTTAGAGAAGCACTAACACCTGTCCTTCTCAAACTCTTCCAAAAAATCGAAGAGGATGAATACTCCCAAATTCATTCTACAAGGTGACCATCACCCTGATACCAAAACCAGAAAAAGATATCACAAAAAATGAAAATTACAGACCAATATCACTGATGAACATAGATGCAAAAATCCTGAACAGAATACTAGCAAACAGAATCCAAAAACACATTAAAAGGATCATACACCATGATCAAGCAGAATTTATCCCAGGGATGCAAGGATTCTTCAATACATGCAAATCAATCAATGTGATACACCACATTAACAAATTGAAGGATAAAAACCATATGATCATCCCAATAGATGCAGAAAAAGCTTTCGACAAAATTCAACAACAATTTATGATAAAAACCCTCCAGAAAGTAGGCATAGAGGGAACCTACCGCAACATAATAAAGTCCATATATGATAAACCCACAGCAAATATCACTCTCAATGGTGAAAAACGGAAAGCATTTCCTCTAAGATCAGGAATAAGACAAGGATGTCCACTCTTGCCACTATTATTCAACATAGTTTTGGAAGTCCTAGCCACAGCAATCAGAGAAGAAAGAGAAATAAAAGGAATACAAATTGGAAAAGAAGTAAAATTGTCACTGTTTGCAGATGACATGATACTATACATAAAAAATCCTAAAGATGCCACCAGAAAACTACTAGAACTAATCAATGAATTTGGTAAGGTTGCAGGATACAAAAGTAACGCACAGAAATCTCTTGCATTCTTATACACTAACGATGAAAAATCTGAAAGAAAAATTAAGGAAACACTCCCATTTACCACTGCAACAAAAACAATAAAATACCTAGGAATAAACATACCTAAGGAGACAAAAGACTTGTATGCAGAAAACTATAAGACACTGATGAAAGAAATTAAAGATGATACCAGCAGATGGAGAGATATACCATGTTCTTGGATTGGAAGAATCAACATTGTGAAAATGACTATACTACCCAAAGCAATCTACAGATTCAATGCAATCCCTATGAAACTACCAATGGCATTTTTCACAGAACTAGAACAAAAAATTTCACAATTTGTATGGAAACACAAAAGATCCTGAATAGCCAAAGCAGTCTTGAGAAAGAAAAATGGAGCTGGAGGAATCAGGCTCCCCAACTTCAAACTATACCACAAAGCTACAGTAATCAAGACAGTGTGGTACTGGCACAAAAACAGAAATATAGATCAATGGTACAGGATAGAAAGCCCAGAGATAAACCCATACACATATGGTCACCTAATTTATGATAAAGGAGGCAAGAACATGCAATGGGGAAAAGACAGCCTCTTCAATAAGTGGTGCTGGGAAAACTGGACAGCTACATGTGAAAGAATGAAATTAGAACACTACCTAACACCATACACAAAAATAAACTCCAAATGGATTAAAGACTTAAATGTAAGACCAGACACTATAAAACTCTTAGTGGAAAACATAGGAAAAACATTCTATGACATGAATCACAGCAAGATCTTTTTTGACCCACCTCCTAGAGTAACGGAAATAAAAACAAAAATAAACAAATGGGACTTAATTAAAGGTCAAAGCTTTTGCACAGCAAAGGAAACCATAAACAAGACAAAAAGTCCACTCAGAATGGGAGAAAATATTTGAAAATGAAGCAAGAGACCATGGATTAATCTCCAAAATATATGAACAGCTCATGGAGCTCAATATCAAAAAAACAAAGAATCCAGTTAAAAAATGGGTGGAAGACCTAAACAGACATTTCACCAAGGAAGTCATACAGATGGCTAAGAGGCACATGAGGAGATGCCCAGCACACTGGTTATTAGGGAAATGAGGATAGGGGCTACAGTGAAGTATCACCTCACACTGGTTTGAATGGCCATCATCAAAAAATCTACAAACAATAAATGCCAGAGAGGGTGTGGAGAAAGGGGAGCCCTTTTGCACTGTTGGTGGGAATGTAAATTGATACAGCCACTATGGAGAACAGTATGCAGGTTCCTTAAAGAACTGAAAATAGAAGTACCATATGACCCAGCAGTCCCACTACTGGGCATATACCCTGAGAAAACCATAATTCAAAACGATACATTTACCTCAATGTTCATTGCAGCACTATTTACAATGGCCAGGAAATGGAAATAACCTGGGTGTCTAACGATGGATGAATGGATAAAGAAGATGCGGTACATATATACAATATAATATTAGCCATAAAAAGGAATGAAATTGGGTCATTTGTAGAGATGTGGACGGACCTAGAGTCTGTCATACAGATTGAAGTAAGCCAGAAATAGAAAAACAAATATCGTTTATTAACGCATATATGTGGAATCTAGAAAAAATGGTACCGATGAATCTATTTGTAGTGTAGGAATTGAGACGTAGACATAGAGAACAGACATGTGGACACTTGGGTGGAAGGGGAGGGTGGGACGAATTGCGAGATTAGGTTTGACATAAATACACTACCATGTGTAAATAGATAGCTAGTGGGAACCTCCTGTATAGCACAGGGAGCTCAGCTCAGTGCTCTGTGACAACCTAGATGGGTGGGATGGGGGTGGGGTGGGAGAGAGGTCCAAGAGGGAGGGGATACAGGCATACATATAGCTGATTCACTTCAATGTACAGCAGAAACTAATACAACATTGTAAAACAATTTTACTCCAATAAATATAAAATAAATAAAAAATAAAATCTAGTCTCTTAAGCAACTTTGAAGTTTATAATACAGTACTGTTGACTATAATCACTATGCTGTGCATTAGATCTCTAGAACTTATATATGTATAGTTGCAAGTTTGTGCCCTTGAATAATGTCACTCTAATTCCCCCTTTTCCAAGCTGCTGGCAACAACCATTCTAATTTCTGTTTTCATAAATACGGCTCTATAAGATTCTACATGTATGGGACATCATGCAGTGTTTGTCTACCTCTGGCTGACGTGTCTCACTTAGTATGATGTCCTCAAGGTCCAACCATGTTGTCACAAATGGCAGGATTTTCTTCTTTTCCATGTCATATAATATTCCATTATATATAATATTTTTTTTATATATAGTATATATATGTATATATATTGCTTTTTTTAAAAATCCATTCATCCATTGACAGCCACTCAGTTTGTTTTCATGTCTTGGCTGTTTGGATAATGCAATGGACATGTGAGTGCATTTATCTCCTCAATATACTGTTCTAGTTTAGTTCAGATGTATGCCCAGAAGTGGGGTTGTGAATCATATGATAGTTCTACTTTTTAGTTTTGTGGAGGAACCTCTGCTGTTTTTCATAGAGGCTACAATGATTTGCATTCCCACCAACAGTGTACAGGGGTTCCCTTTTCTCTACATCCTCAATGACATGTTATCTCCTGTATCCTTGATGTTAGTCATTGTATATGACGTGAGGTGGTGTCCGTGGTTTTGATTTGCATTTCCCTGATGATTGGTGACGTTGAGCATCTTTTCATATATTTGTTGGCCCTCTGGATGACTTCTTTGGAAGTAAGTCTGTTTTGTTCCTCCCGCATTTTTAATTGGATTACTTGGGGGTTTTTTGTTGTTATTATTGAGTTGTATGAGTTTTTGTGTGTATTTTAATTTAAACTCATTATCTGATGTATGATTTGCAGATATTTTCTCTCATTCCATAGTTGCCTTTTCATTTTGTTGATTGTTTCAGACCAATTTCCTTAGATGTAGATGCAAAAATTCCCAGTAAAATACAAACTAAATATACCAACTATAAAACAATCATAAACACAACCAAGCATTATTAATCCCCAAAACACAAAACTGGTTTAATTAAATAATATAGCATATTAATAGATAGAAAGCTAAAAACCACACAATTATGTAAATGGAGAAGAAAACGTTTGTTAACATGCAAAAACCCTGCATGGTAAAAATGCTCAATAAACATGCAATAGAAGGGGACTTCACCCTGATAAGGAACATATATGCTTTTCCATTTCACTGATTATTTCCTTCGCTGTGTAGAAGCTTTTGAGTGTGAAGTATATAGTCCCAGTTTTCTATTTTGGTTTTGTCACCTGTGATTTTGGTGTCATATCTACAAAATCATTGTCAAGACCAATGTCAAAAAAGTTTTCCCCTGATTTCTCTGAAGTGTTTTACAGATCCAATTCTGTGTTTGTCTTGCTTACAAATGGAATATTGTTTGGCCTTAAAGTGGAGGCAGGTCCCGCCATTTGGGACAACATGAATAAGCATACAGACATTGTGGTAAGTGAAATAATCCAGTTACAGAAGGACAAATATTGCATGATTCCACTTATATGAGGTTTCTAAAACAGTCTAAGTCATAGAAGCAGAGTAGAATGAATGGTGGTTGTCAGGGGCTGGGGGAAGGGGGAAGTGGGAAATTGTTCTACAGTGGGTATAAAGTTTTTTTACTCAAGGTGAATAAAGCTATGGCTAACAATATGGAATTGTGAATTTTATAATATGTTAAAGGAATGGATTTTACATGAAGTGTTCATTTCAAAAAAACTATAAAGGAACATATGGGAATTTGTGGAGGTGGTCAATATGGTTACTGCCTTAATGTAGTGGTAGTATCATATGGGTATGTATATGTACAATCTCAACAAAAGGTATACACTAAATGTGTGCAATTTTTGTGTATCAATTCTATTTCAATAAAGCTAGAAAGGAGCATATATGAAAACAAAAATAAATAAATAAATAAAAATAAATCAGTGGAATACGATAGACAGCCCAGAAGCAGACCCACACAAAAATAGTTAATTGATATTTGACAAAAAGGCCAAGGCAGTTCACTGGGGAAAGAACAGTCTCTTCAACAAATGCTAAAATTCTAGTTGTAAAACTAACAGTTTCTGGGGATGAAAAAATTGCTGCTGAACAGTTAGACATCCATATGCAAAAAAAAAGGAAGAAGGAAAAGAAGAAGCAGCAGCAGAAGAAGCTAACTTATACCTTTCACAAAGTAACTCAAAATGATCACAGATCTAAATATAAAATGTAATACTATAAAACTTCTAGAAGAAATCATAGGAGACAATCTACACGACCTTGAGTTTGGCAATGAGTTTTTAGATACAACAACAAAAGCAGAGGCAATAAAAGAAAAAACTGATGTACTGGACATTATCAAAATTTAAAACTTTTGCCCTTCAAAAGTCACTGCTAAGAGAATCAAAACACAAGACACAGACCAGAAGAAAATATTTGTAAACCGATACATATGATAAAGGACTTATATCCAAAGTATACAAAGAACTCTTAAAACTCAACAGTATGAAAACAACAAACAAACGAACAAAAATTTTAAAATGGGCAAAGGATCTGGACACCCACCAAAAAATACACAGGTGGCAAATAAGCATATGAAAAGATGTTCAACAACACTTGTCATTAGGGAATTGCAAATTAAAATGAAAATAAGATATCATACACACCTATTAGGATGGCTAAAATCCTAAAAGAAAATTGAAACAAAGAAGACAATACCAAATGTTCGTGAGGATGTGGAGCAACAGAACAGTTTCCTGATGGGTGTGGATGAAAAATGTTACAGCCACTTTGGTAGACAGGTTGACAGCTCCCTACAAAACTAAACATACTCTTACAATGCAGTCCAGCAACCACACTGCTATGTATGTGTCCATTTGAATACTTATGTCATACAAAAACTTACACACAGATTTCTACAGCAGTTCTATTCATACATGCAATAACTAGAAGTGACCAAGGCTTCTTTGAATGGGTGAATAAATAAACAAACTGGTATATCTATATAATGGAATATTATTTAGTGATAAAAATGAGCTATAAGCCATGAATGCATTGAAGAACCTTAAGTGTATATTGCTGAGTGAAAGAAACCATTCTGAATGACTAAATATGGTATGATTCCCATTATATAACATTCTGGAAAAAGCCAAAACTATTTAGACAGTAGAGTGATCAGCAGCTAGTAGAGGGTGTGGGGAGGGGAGATGATGAGGCACAGGAGATTTTTAGGGCAGTAAAATTATTTTGTATGACATAATAATAGTGTTTGAAAGACATTATACATTTTTCAAAATCCATAAAACTTTACAGCACAAACACTGAATCTCAATGTGTGCAGTTATTAAAAAAAATATTTAGGAGTTTGAAGGATCCAGGGAAGGACTGTGAACTGTGAGAAGACAGTCAGTGTTACAAATGTATGAAACAACCTAACTGAAGGAGTTGGGGGTGGGGGAAAGGCACTGACCTATTAACTTTGGAAATGAGTGGAGCCTGTAAGATTAAAAGCAAAAACAACTGTCCATGAGCAACTGTACTGAAGTTTATAAAGTTGTCTCCTACAGCATAGGTTAAAAATTCTGATACTGCAATACATGTATACTGGAACTGGGCAGTAATGTAAATGAATAGTTCATGGTGGGAATCAGGTCTCTTACTGTTAGAGTGAGAGTTTACAGGTAAGAAAGTGGAGGAAGCTACAATGATTTCTGTGGTAATAATGAATAGAGCTGGAGACATCAGTATAAACTCATGTTTAGCTTAACATAGATACAAGTAGTTAAACATAGTTATGCAGCTTAACATAGATACAAGTAGTTAAACATAGTTATGCATATGTCTATATAATACAAAAACATATATAACAGATTAACTTATGCATTAGTATTTCCTTCTTCTGTCAATTGAGATAGAATAGAAGCAATGATTCTATGAATCTATTAAGAACAGAAGATCCACCAGAGGGCAGACAGTAGAAGCAAGAAGAACTACAATCCTGCAGCCTGTGGAACAATAACCACAACAAGATGAAAAGGCAGAGGGCTATGCATCAGATGAAGGAACAAGATAAAACCCCAGAAAAACAACTAAATCAAGTGGAGAGAGGAAAAATTCCAGACAAAAAATTCAGAATAATGATAGTGAAGATGATCCAGGACCTCAGAAAAAGAATGGAGGCAAAGATCGAGAAGATTCAAGAAATGTTCAACAAAGATCTAGAAAAATTAAAAAACAAACAGAAATGGACAATATAATAACTGAAATGAAAAATACACAAGAAGGAATCAATAGCAGAATAACTGAGGAAGAAGAATGGATAAGTAACCTGGAAGACAGAAAGGTGGAAATAACTGCTGTGGAACAGAATAAAGAAAAAAGAATGAAAAGAAACGAAGACAGCCTAAGAGACTTATGGGACAACATTAAACGAAACAACATTCACATTATAAGGGTCCCAGAAGGAGAAGAGAGAGAGAAAGGACCCGAGAAAATATTTGAAGAGATTATAGTCAAAAACTTCCCTAATATAGGAAAGGAAATAGCCACCCAAGTCCAGGAAGTGCAGAGAGTCCCATATAGGATAAACCCAAGGAGAAACATGCCGAGACACACAGTAATCAAACTGGCAAAAATTAAAAACAAAGAAAAATTATTGAAAGCAGCAAGGGAAAAATGACATATAATATACAAGGGAACTCCCATAAGGTTAACAGCTAATTTCTCAGCAGCAACTCTACAAGCCAGAAGGGAGTGGCATGGTATAATTAAAATGATGAAAAGGAAGAACCTACAACCAAGATTACTCTACCCAGCAAGGATCTCATTCAGGTTTGATGGAGAAATCAAAAGCTTTACAGACAAGCAAAAGCTAAGAGAATTCAGCACCACCAAACCAGCTCTACAATAAATGCTAAAGGAACTTCTCTAAGTGGGAAACACAAGAGAAGAATAGGACCTACAAAAACAAACCCAAAACAATTAAGAAAATGCTAACAGGAACATACATATCGATAATTACCTTAAACGTCAATGGATTAAATGCTCCAACTAAAAAACACAGGCTTGCTGAATGGATATAAAAACAAGACCGATATATATGCTGTCTACAAGAGACCCACTTCAGACCTAGGGACACATACAGACTGAAAGTGAGGGGATAGAAAAAGATACTCCATGCAAAAGGAAAGCAAAAGAAAGCTGGAGTAGTAATACTCATATCAGATAAGATAGACTTTATTTTTTATTTTTTTTAACATCTTTGAGTATAATTGCTTTACAATGGTGTGTTAGTTTCTGCTTTATAACAAAGTGAATCAGTTATACATATACATATGTTCCCATATCTCTTCCCTCTTGCGTCTCCCTCCCTCCCACCCCTCTAGGTGGTCACGAAGCACTGAGCTGATTTCCCTGTGCTATGGGGCTGCTTCCCACTAGCTATCTATTTTATATTTGGTAGTGTATATATGTCCATGCCACTCTCTCACCCTGTCACATCTTACCCTTCCCCCTCCCCATATCTTCAAGTCCATTCTCTAGTAGGTCTGTGTCTTTATTCCCATCTTGCCACTAGGTTCTTCATGACCTTTTTTTTTTCCCTTAGATTCCATATATATGTGTTAGCACACTGTATTTGTTTTTCTCTTTCTGACTTACTTCACTCTGTATGACAGACTCTAACTCCATCCACCTCACTACAAATAACTCCATTTCGTTTCTTTTTATGGCTGATTAATATTCCATTGTATATATGTGCCACATCTTCTTTATCCATTCATCGGATGATGGACACTTAGGCTGCTTCCATGTCCTGGCTGTTGTAAATACAGCTGCAATGAACATTTTGGTACATGACTCTTTTTTTTTTTTTTAAATACATAAGTAGTTGGTTTTTTTTTTAATTAATTTATTTATTTTTATTTTTAGCTGTGTTGGATCTTCGTTTCTGTGCGACGGCTTTCTCTAGTTGTGGCGAGCGGGGGCCACTCTTCATTGTGGTGCGTGGGCCTCTCACTATCGCGGCCTCTCTTGTTGCGGAGCACAGGCCCCAGAAGCGCAGGCTCAGTAATTGTGGCTCACGGGCCCAGTTGCTCTGCGGTATGTGGGATCTTCCCAGACCAGGGGTCGACCCCGTGTCCCCTGCATTGGCAAGCAGAGTCTCAACCACTGTGCCCCCAGGGAAGCCTGCATGACTCTTTTTGAATTATGGTTTTCTCAGGGTATATGCCCAGTAGTGGGATTGCTGGGTCGTATGGTAGTTCTATTTGTAGTTTTTTAAGGAACCTCCATACTGTTCTCCATAGTGGCTGTATCAATTTACATTCCCACCAACAGTGCAAGAGTGTTCCCTTTTCTCCACACCATCTCCAGCATTTATTGTTTCTAGACTTTTTGATGATGGCCATTCTGACCGGTGTGAGATGATATCTCATTGTAGTTTTGATTTGCATTTCTCTAATGATTAATGATGTTGAGCATTCTTTCATGTGTCTGTTGGCAATCTGTATATCTTCTTTGGAGAAATGTCTATTTAGGTCTTCTGCCCATTTTTGGATTGGGTTGTTTGTTGTTTTGTTATTGAGTTGCATGAGCTGCTTGTAAATCTTGGAGATTAATCCTTTGTCAGTTGCTTCATTTGCAAATATTTTCTCCCATTCTGAGGGTTGTCTTTTGGTCTTGTTTATGGTTTCCTTTGCTGTGCAAAAGCTTTTAAGTTTCGTTAGGTCCCATTTGTTTATTTGTGTTTTTATTTCCATTTCTCTAGGAGTTGGGTCAAAAAGGATCTTGCTGTGATTTATGTCATAGAGTGCTCTGCTTATGTTTTCCTCTAAGAGTTTGATAGTGTCTGGCCTTACATTTAGGTCTTTAATCCATTTTGAGTTTAGTTTTGTGTATGGTGTTAGGGAGTGTTCTAATTTCATACTTTTACATGTACCTGTCCAGTTTTCCCAGCACCACTTATTGAAGCGGCTGTCTTTTCTCTTTTGTATATTCTTGCCTCCTTTATCAAAGATAAGGTGACCATATGTGCGTGGGTTTATCTCTGGGCTTTCTATCCTGTTCCATTGATCTATGTTTCTGTTTTTGTGCCAGTACCAAACTGTCTTGATTACCGTAGCTTTGTAATATAGTCTGAAGTCAAGGAGCCTGATTCCTCCAGCTCCATTTTTTGTTCTCAAGATTGCTTTGGCTATTCGGGGTCTTTTGTGTTTCCATACAAAAAATAGACTTTAAAATAAAGAATGTTACGAGAGACAAAGAAGGACACTACCTAATAATCAAGGGATCAAACCAAGGGGAAGATATAACAATTATAAATATATATGTACCCAACATAGGAGCACCTCAATACATAAGGCAACTGCTAACAGCTCTAAAACAGGAAATCGACAGTAACACAATAATAGTGGGGGACTTTAACACATCACTTACACCAAAGCACAGATCATTAAACAGAAAATTAATAAGGAAACAGAAGCTTTAAATGACACAATAGACCAGATAGATTTAATTGATATTTATAGGACATTCCACCCAAAAACAGCACATTACACTTTCTTCTCAAGTGCACATGGAACTTCTCCAGGATAGGTCACATCTTGGGTCACAAATCAAGCCTTGGTAAATTTAAGAAAATTGAAATCATATCCAGCATCTTTTCTGACCACAATGCTGTGAGATTAGAAATCAATTACAGGGAAAAACACGTAAAAACCACGAACACGTGGAGGCTAAACACTACGTTACTAAATAACCAAGAGAACACTGAAGAAATCAATGAGGAAATATAAAAATACGTGGAGACAAATGATAATGAAAACACAACAATCCAAAACCTGTGGGATGCGGCAAAAGCAATTCTAAGAGGGAAGTTTATAGCTATACAAGCCTACCTCAAGAAACAAGAAAAATCTCAAAAAAACAATCTAACCTTACATCTATAGGAACTAGAGAAAGAAGAACAAACAAAACCCAAAGTTAGCAGAAGGAAAGAAATCATAAAGATCAGAGCAGAAATAAATGAAATAGAAACAAAGAAGACAATAACAAAGATCAATAAAACTAAAAGCTAGTTCTTTGAGAAGATAAACAAAATTGATAATCCATTAGCCAGACTCATCAAGAAAAAGAGGGAGAGGACTCAAATCAATAAAATTAGAAATGAAAAAGGAGAAGTTACAACAGACACCACAGAAATACATAGCATCCTGAGAGACTACTACAAACCACTCTATGCCAAAAAAATGGACAACCTGGAAGAAATGGACAAATTCTTAGAAAGGTATGGCCTTCCAAGACTGAACCACGAAGAAATAGAAAATATGAACACACCAATCACAAGTAATGAAATTGAAACTGTGATTTAAAATCTTCCAACAAACAAAAGTCAAGGACCAGATGGCTTCACAGGCGAATTCTATCAAACATTTAGAGAAGAGCTAACATCCATCCTTCTCAAACTCTTCCAAAAAATTTCAGAGGAAGGAACACTCCCAAACTCATTCTATGAGGCCACCATCACCCTGATACCAAAACCAGACAAAGATATTACAAAAAAGGAAAATTACAGACCAATATCACTGATGAACATAGATGCAAAAATCCTCAACAAAATACTAGCAACAGAATCCAACAACACATGAAAAGGATCATACACCATGATCAAGTGGGATTTATCCCAGGGATGCAAGGATTCTTCAATACATGCAAATCAATCTAGGTGATACACCATATCAACAAATTGAAGAATAAAAACCATATGATCATCTCAATAGAAGCAGAAAACGCTTTTGACAAAATTCAACACCAATTTATGATAAAAACTCTCTAGAAAGTGGCATAGAGGGAACCTACCTCAACATAATAAAGGCCATATACGACAAATCCACAGCAAACATCATTCTCAATGGTGAAAAACTGAAAGCATTTCCTGAAGATCAGGAACAAGACAAGGATGTCCACTCTCATCACTATTATCCAACATAGTTTTGGAAGTCCTAGTCACGGCAATCAGAGAAGAAAAAGAAATAAAAGGAATACAAATTGGAAAAGAAGAAGTAAAACTGTCACTCTTTGCAGATGACACGATACTATACATAGAGAATCCTGAAGATGCCACCAGAAAACTCCTAGAGCTAATCAATGAATTTGGTAAAGTTGCAGGATACAAATTTAATGCACAGAAATCTCTTGCATTCTTATACACTAATGATGAAAAATCTGAAAGAGAAATTAAGGAAACACTCCTATTTACCAATGCAACAAAAAGATAAATACGTAGGAATAAACCTACCTAGGGAGACAAAAGACCTGTATGCAGAAAACTATAAGACACTGATGAAAGAAATTAAAGATGATACCAACAGATGGAGAGATATACCATATTCTTGGATTGGAAGAATCAATATTGTGAAAATGACTATACTACCCAAAGCAATCTACAGATTCAATGCAATCCCTATCAAATTACCAATGGCATTTTTTACGGAACAAGAACAAAAAAAATCTTAAAATTTGTATGGAGACACAAAAGACCCTGAATAGGCAAAGCAGTCTTGAGGGAAAAAAAACCGGAGCTGTAGGAATCGGACTCTTTGACTTCAGACTATACTACAAAGCTAAAGTAATCAACACAATATGGTACTGGCACAAAAACGGAAATATAGATCAATGGAACAAGATAGAAAGCCCAGAGATAAACACACGCACCTCTCGTCCACTCATCTATGACAAAGGAGGCAAGGATATATAATGGAGAAAAGACAGTCTCTTCAATAAGTGGTGCTGGGAAAACTGGACAGCTACATGTAAAAGAATGAAATTAGAACACTCCCTAACACCATACACAAAAATAAACTCAAAATGGATTAGAAACCTAAATGTAAGACTGGACACTATAAAACTCTTAGAGGAAAACATAGGAAGAACACTCTTTGACATAAATCACAGCAAGATCTTTTTGGATCCACTTCCCAGAGTAATATAAATAAAAACAAAAATAAACAAATGGGATCAAATGAAACTTAAAAGCTTTTGCAAAGCAAAGGAAACTACAAACAAGATGTAAAGACAACCCTCAGAATGGGAGAAATTATTTGCAAACGAATCAACGGAGAAAGGATTAATCTCCAAAATATATAAACAGCTCATGCAATTCAATATTAAAAAAACAAACAACCCAATCCAAAAATGGGTAGAAGACCTAAATAGACATTTCTCCAACAAAGACATACAGATGGCCAAGAAGCACATGAAAAGCTGCTCAACATCACTAATTATTAAAGAAATGCAAATCAAAACTACAATGAGGTATCACCTCACACCAGTTAGAATGGGCATCATCAGAAAATCTACAAACAACAAATGCTGGAGAGAGTGTGGATTAAAGGGACCCCTCTTGCACTGTTGGTGGGAATAAATTGATACAACCACTATGGAGAACAGTGTGGAAGTTCCTTAAAAAACTAAAACTAGAATTACCATATGACCCAGCAATCCCACTACTGGTCATATACCCTGGGAAAACCATAATTCAAAAAGACACATGCACCCGAATGTTCATTGCAGCACTATTTACAATAGCCAGGTCATGGAAGCAACCTAAGTGCCCATCATCAGATGAATGGATAAAGAAGATGTGGCACATATATACAATGGAATATTAATCAGCCATAAAAAGAAACGAAATGGAGTTATTTGTAATGAGGTGGATGGAGTTAGAGTCTGTCATCCAGAGTGAAGTAAGTCAGAAAGAGAAAAACAAATACAGTATGCTAACACATATATATGGAATCTAAGTGTTAAAAAAAAGTCATGAAGAACCTAGGGGCAAGATGGGAATGAAGACACAGACCTACTAGAGAATGGACTTGAGGATATGGGGAGGGGGAAGGGTAAGCTGTGACAAAGTGAGAGAGTGGCATGGACATATATACACTACCAAACGTAAAATAGATAGCTAGTGGGAAGCAGCCGCATAGCACAGGGAGATCAGCTCTGTGCTCTGTGACCATCTAGAGGGGTGGGATAGGGAGGGTGGGAGGGAGGGAGATGCAAGAGGGAAGAGATGTGGGGACATATGTATATGTATAACTGATTCACTTTGTTATAAAGCAGAAACTAACACACCATTGTAAAGCAATTATACTCCAATAAAGATGTTAAAAAAAAATAAAGACTTATAGTAGAATGATCATTAAACAGTTTCTACTGTACCCCATGTCAAACCATATGCTCCTAAATACCATGTGCCACGAAACCAAAAATGGCATATGTTGTAATGCTGACAGTAGTCTTATCCCCAGCACTGGGACATCTTCAAATAAAAATGGCATCTAATATTATAAAATTATTTTTCATAACCTTCAGAACTAAAGACTAAATTGGATAATATTCAGAGGAAGAATGATTAAACAAATAAATGAATTAACATCCTGAAAAAAAAAAAAAGAAAATCCTAAGGAATCTATAAATATGTTACTAAAACTAATAAATGATTTTAGCATGCTTGCAGGATACAAGATTAATATAGAGAAATTAATGTGTTTCTGTATACTGGTAATGAGAAATTGGAAATTGAAATTAAAAATACAACACTCTTTACAATAGTATATAAGATATGAAATATTTAGGGATAAATTTGTCAAATTATGCACAAGACCTATCCACTGCAAACTATCAAACATTGTTGGGAAAAATTAAAGAAGACCTAAATAAGTGGAGAGATATGCTTTATTCATGGATAGGAATCCTCAGTATTGTTGAGATAACAATATTCTCTAAATTGATCTACCTATTCAATGTAACTGCAAACAAAATTCACTCAGGACTTTTTTGTAGAAATTGACAAGCAATTTTCTAAACTTTGTATCAAAATGAAATGGGCTTAGAATTGCCGAAATAATTTTAAAAGAGAAGAACAAATTTGGGGTCTTGTACAACTTATTTCAAGACTTATTTTAATACATATAAACAATGGTCTATTACTCAGCCATAAAAAGGAACAAAATTGGGTTATTTGTAGAGACGTGGATGGACCTAGAGAGTGTCACACAGAGTGAAGTAAGTCAGAAAAAGAAAAACAAATATTGTATATTAACGCATATGTATGGAATCTAGAAAAATGGTATAGATGATCTTATTTGCAAAGCAGAAACAGAGACACAGATGTAGAGAATAAATGTATGGATACCAAGAGGGAAATGGGGGGTGGGAGGAACTGGGAGATTGGGATTGACACATATACACTATTGATACTATGTATAAAATAGATAACTAATGAGAACATACTGTATAGCACAGGGAACTCTACTTAATGCACCATGATGACCTAAATGGGGAGGAAATCCAAAAAAGAGGGGATACATGTATATGTATAGCTGATTCATTTTGCTGTACAGTAGAAACTAACACGACATTGTAAAGCAACTATACTCCAATAAAAATTAATTTAAAAATAAATAAATAAACAGTGATCAAAATATTATGGTACTAGCGTAAAGACAGAAGATGGTTTATTGGAATAGAGTGTTCAGATAAAGACACACACATATATATGTTCAATTCATTTTTTTACAAATTTACCAAAGCAATTCAGTGAGAACAGGATGCTCTTTATAATATATTGTGCTTGAACATATGCAAAAATGTTCTTTATAGTACCATATACAATAATTAACTTGAAATTGATCACAGACCTAAAGAGCTAAAACTTTTAAAGTTTAGAAAAAAATCTTAGTTACCTATTTTCTTGGCTAAGATTTCTTAAGTATTATACAACCTTCACTATAAATGGAAAAAGTCAATAAACGGACTTTATAAAAATTAAGAACTTTTGATCTTCAAATAGCATGGACAAGAAAATGAAAAGCATGCCACAGACCAGGAAAGTATATTTTTGCAAAACATGTATCCAACCAAGGATCTGCATCTAGAATATATGAACTCTTACAATTTGATAAGAGGGCAATCAAGAAGACAATTTTAACATGGGCAAGACAGTTGCTCAGACACTTCACCAAATAAGATATACAGTTGGCAAATAAGCACATGGAAATTTGCTGCCAACATTATTATTCAAAGGCAAATTAAAACTACAAAGAGATACCAGTGTACTGCTACTAGAATGACTAAAATTAGAAACACTGACCAACTAGAGCAACTAGAAGTCTCATACACTGGGATTGTAAAATGGTTTCATACATTTTGGAAAAGAGTTTGGCAGTTTCTTAAAAAGTGATCCATATTACCTGGCCATTCTATTTCTAGGTATTTACCTCAAAGAAATGAAATGGTATTCTCATACACAAACTTGTTCATAACTGTTCATAGCTTTGTTTGTAATAGCCCCAAACTGGAAATAACCCAAAAGTCCATCAATAAGAAGATAATAAAATTGAGATATACCCATATAATGACGTATTACTTATCAATAAAAAAATGAACATATGCTACAACATGGATGAATCCCAAAATAATTATGCTGAGTGGAAGATGTGAATATACATACTGCATAACTCTATTTATATAAAATTTTGGAAAATGGAAAATATCCCATAGTGGTAGAAATCAGATCATTGGTTGCTTGTGGGGGTAGGGTGGGGTTTGGAAGGGTGGGAGGAAGGACTCACAAAGAGGAAATTTTGGGGCATATGGATGTGTCATCTTGGTTTTAGTGATAGTTTCAAGGGGATATATATTTGTCAAAACTTCTAAAATGATATACTTTAATATTTTCAACTTTTATTCAATCATTCCTTGACAAACCTTTCAATAAAAAATTGTTTTGTCTTTTTATAGACTACAGCAATTTGAATTGCTATTACTTATTTGTTCATATTTCTCTTTTTTAGACTACAAGATCCTTTAAGTCAGGAACTCATTCTATTTTTGTTACAAGTGTGTAATACTGAGGTTACTGAAAGCAAATATAACAAATAACATGCAGAACAGTATAAGTCAATCAATGAGTACATACTACTGAATACATACAAATACTAGGGTCTTTGGGAAATTTCTTTTTTTTTTTTTTTCACACACACACACCAAGCATTTGGTATTTGTATTGTATTTTATTTTTACAAGAGATAAATAAACTGACACCAAGCATTGTAAGTGGATGACCACAACAAAAGCAACAATGATTGCAATTACCAAACACGAAACACACTCATACTATGTCATAATATTGACATTCAGTCCAGTAATCCTCCACTGTAGCAGGGGGAAATTTCTTTAAACCTTATTTGAGATTATCACGTCTTGTGAAATAAGAAAAAAAAAAATCTAGATTTTTAAAATAAAGTTAGAAATGTGCACCAGAGTAAAATAAGCAAAACTAACCATGCACTAATCTATAAAACTTGACCATAGCAATATTTAATTTCTAATATAAGCAAGATCGTTTCTCAGCCCAATTGACCTCTGCTTGATATGTATGCACCTTAGATCAAATAAACCAGTGTGAAGTAAGACCCCACTTCTGAAGTCACAGCTTCAGGAAAATGGATCACTGAGAGTCAGGTGAATGAGTCTGGGAAAAGTAAGGGGACTCCTAGAAGATTTAATCTGAATAGTGGGAATATTCTCATTTGAGTCTTGAAATTTTCCTTTCTTCAGTGGCTAAATTACATGTCTTTTCTTTTTTTTCTTTGAATGAAGATTTTAATGGTCTCCACTCACAGGAGAAGCAAAGCATACAGGCCCACAGCCCTCCATGCCTCCCCGTTCTCCCCTGTGCACTGTATCCAATGTTGGGTGTTGGGGGACAGGGGTGTGTATGTGGCTTATGTGGTCTAGGCCTAGATGTGGACTCCCCCGTCCCCTAGATTCACCTATAGTCCCTTTTCCTATTCCCCCTCAGGGGGCTCTTCCCCCCTCCTCATAAAAGTCTCACTGTAACAAGGTTGAGGGAAGAGGGCACAGGGAGGGGCAGGAGGATCTAGGAATCCACATCCCAGCCTGGCCCGGCCTGAGTCAGGGTGGAGAGTGAGTGCATGTGCTTATGTGTGTGTGTCACTGGGCCTGACTGTGAGTTTTGGTCCAGTCCTGTGAGCTCCAAGTTCTTCCCCATACCAGTCCTCTTTCAGAGGTAATACCTGGTATCTCCACTGCGGTCAGCACATTTGAGCTGTTCAAACCACTTCTTTGGCAATGGTGGGGCTGCTGTGGGCGAGGCTGAGGCCTGGTGCCTCTCTGTCACCTTTGGCCCAGGCAAGGGAGGTGTGGAAGGCCAGGAGGGGAGGCCAGGAGGTCAGACTCAGGTGCTACTCCCTGGATCCCCCAGGAGCCAGTAGGCCCGAACTGGGCCTTTGCCCTTCATTTCTACATCCCCTCGAAGCTCCAGCTCGAAACCACCAAACTCCTCCGGGATAGCCTTGGTCTCAGAAGACAAGTGGATCTTCAGGGCTTCCCCATGAGACTCCATTCTTGAGGCTGTGTTGACTGTGTCCCCAAAGAGACAGTAACAGGGCATCTTCAGCCTTACCACCCCAGCACGTGCACAGGGGTCCTGCAGGGAGCTGAAGCCTATCAGCGAGGGGGTGGGAGGGGTGTTTAGCGAGTTCAGTGGGAGGAATGGAGGGTGCTCATAGGATGGGGCTAGGGTGCTCCAGGAGAGGTGGCAGGCGGGATCTGTGGCTGGTGGGAACCCAGGTGTGTGTGTGTGTGTGTCTGCATGTGCGTCCAGTGGTGCTGGTCCTTTTTTTTTTTTTGAAACCCTGTAGTTCAGCACTTGATGTGATTGGTTGATGCCTGATATTATTGGTCGACGTGGTTGCATTAAGAAAGCTTATGATAACCCACCCTTCCCTCCAACTCTCAATCTCTAACTTCTCCACACATTACTTTTTCTAGGGACCTCTCAGAAACACAAGCATTATGCTTTGTGCTAATGGGGGGGGGGGTAGGAAGAGGTACTGTCCTGAAGTACTTTATAGTCTAATTAGACAGAGAAAATATCAAAACATGACAAAATAGCCAAACTACCAGGGAAGACAGAGTTCATAGGTGGGATCTGCCTATTGGCCAGGGAAGCTTCAAAAAAAAAAAAAAGATGGGATTTTAGCTCAATCAAATAATCAAATAGGATTACAATAGGCTAAGAGGTGGACAGAGGGCACTGAGAGGTGAGGGGACAAGGGTGAGATGAGGAAATAGGATGGAGGAAAAAATAACTTCACAAAAGTAAGCAAACTAATGAAATAAAGCTGAGTATTGCATTCAGCCAAATATCTAAACAGCATCTAGTAGTTTTAGAAGGGAAAAACAATGAAGAAAAAAAAACACCACCTGACTTAATTATTTGCAATTCTTCAAACCAGTTTATATAGGTATATATTATTTCATAAGTTATATCTTGAGTACTGGTTTCACAGGTCTCTAAAATTTACTTTGTGATGCATAATCCAGAGGGTACAGATGATGATACTTAAACTAAGTTCACTAATTGAATTCTATATGAGACCCTCAGTGAATTTATTTGGAGAATGGCTTATATCAAGTAATTGAAAGTTATTCTTTATATTACTAATGTTATATGTGTATGTATGTACTAGGGCTGGATTTGTCAACTATGTAGACATAGGACCATTAATAAGATTGACTAGTTGATGGTTGGTCCATGCTATCACTGAATCATACATAATAATCTAATTCAAAGAAGAACACTAACACTAGTATAAAATTATTTAAAAAATTGCTGCTTGAGATGTCTAAATCAGCTCATGGTAAACATCCTCTGTGCTAGGTTGAAGAAGTTTAAGCCTATCCAACAATGCACACTCCCAGGAAAACATCCTCAGCTGAAGGTAGCTGACAGTGTGGGTAACCTGACTCCCAAGAAAAGATGGACAGCTTCTATAAAACCTTGAAATCAGATTCACATTATCCTTGTGAAATTATTTTAGCTATTACTCCTTGAAATAAAATGCCACTTTCATAATGACAGCAAGATTTGGGGGACATTCTGTCACTTCTGTAACCTTGAAGTTGAAACAAAATGGAACACTGGTAAAGGAAACAGTGTTTGCATTTCACAAGGAATTCTACATTTCCCATGGGTTCTCTAAGCTCAGGAAACATCTTCAGAGAACAAAATACTTCTCTTTTTTAGTACAAAGGATGCAAATTATAACAAATCAAATGGAGTGGGGATGACAAGGTCACTTAAAAGTACTTCTGTGATTAAATAGTCTGTATTCAAATTGTATTGTAACAGGTTTTAATAACTGACACCTTGAATGAAAAGTGCTTTATTTCTGTAAAACTTTTCTGCAAAGAAAGCATGCTAAAAGAACATAGTTTGGTGTCTCACACCACTCTCTGGAGAATACTAGAATAATATGCATACTTGTACATGAGAAGAATTTATATCGTTTTAGAGCAAGAAGTGATCTTAGAGATCATCTAGTCAAACATCTTGTTCTACAAATGAGGAGACAGGCCTAGAGGTCAAGATAAGATTGATGTTTAAGGAAGATTAGTCTGGCACCATGGACATGACACTGCAGGTATAGTCTCAGGGACTGGTCTGGGTAGGCCTGGGTCAGGCAGGGGTGTTTTCTCCAGTGGTTGGAAGTGCATGCCATCAGAAGGATAACTGTGAATTGGAGCTCAAGTTAAGATGAAAGGGGCAGAGTCTGGCATCAGTTCCTAAGGAGTGATGGAAATATATGCCATAGCTGAGATTAGAACATTCTGGGAAATAGACTCCAAGACTCAACAACATTATAGGATGAAGACCAAAAGCTGCAAAGCAAGGACACATTTTTTTTTAATGAATTTTCCTGTGATGTAGAAGAAGACTTGACATATAATTTGGAGTCTCAGAGTTGGACTGCAAAGAATTAGTGCAAAGAAGATTGAATAAAATTGAGTGATATTGGGGCCTTAGAAAAGTCTGATAAATGCTCATTGGCCTATTTAACTCCTCTTTTTCTAGATTTATAGAAATTAATCCCTATTGTCATTATTTTCCTTTTGGGGGCATTTTTCCTTGTAGCTTTCTGAGATGCCTTGTAAACAATCGGAAAATGGGTATATGGGCTTAGAAGCAGACAAATTGAGATTTGCTTCCTGGCTTTGATCCTGACTAGACAAATGGTGTTGGACAAATTACAAATTCTCTTTAAGTTTTTCATCTGCAAAATGGAGATGACAGTACCCTTTACTTCAAAGGTTGTTTTGAGAATAAGATAACTAGAATTCTAAGCACAGAATATACCTCCAGTAGCCCCAAGGCATTTTGAAAACAGGAAAATTAAGAAGCAGGTTATTTGTTGATCATCCTAATAGTTCAGTACACCTTTCAATGGATTCACAAACTTTCACTTTTGCTGTCTCTTTTTCCCTTAAGTTTCCCGACCTGCAATCTGAATGGATATTGACAATCTAAATGGTAATCAGTGTCTTTGTGAAAATAATTGAATAAGATCATTGGGCTACAAGAGCCCAGACAGATAGTTTAATACAACAATTTCAATTTATGAAGAGGAAATTTAAGCCTGTAAAATTACTCATATGATGACATGCAATGATTTCATAGACCAGTACATATTTTTTTAAAAATTAGAAGGTGGATGTAAGCTTGTTTTGTTCTTGCTGTTGTTTGTCCTTTGGACTTATCATCTAATATCACCATCTCTTCATCCTAGGTAGCTACTAATTGTTGGTTGAGCATTGCATTTACCAGACAAACTCTGAATTAAGCTTCAGTAACAAAGGGAAGTATATTTAATGCAACTGCACCTCATTGGGACATCTTTAAACTTTATTTGAGTGTTGGCCTAAACTGATGGTGTGCTACATTGACTGAGAGGACAGTAATCTGGGACAAAAAAAGTCCTGCATTAGAATCAAGAAAGACAATATGGGCATGGCTCTGTTTATATGGCCATGACTAGAGAATTAAAACCAGCTCTATGGTTTTAATAGATAAGTCTTACTAGCTCTCTGAACCTAATTTTCATCATGTAGAATATAAA
Organism: Balaenoptera ricei; assembly: GCF_028023285.1. Classification (NCBI taxonomy): domain Eukaryota; kingdom Metazoa; phylum Chordata; class Mammalia; order Artiodactyla; family Balaenopteridae; genus Balaenoptera; species Balaenoptera ricei. Next base: position 98,970,610 of record NC_082640.1, on the reverse strand, counting down.
AGAAATCCTGCAACAGATAAAAACTATAAATTGTGGAAAATACAAGACCCTGAGGAGTGAACAAAATTTAGGCAGATTCTGAAGAGATGTTGACAGTTGGATAAAGAAAATGACATGGCATGAGTTCCCCACTTTTTTTTTTTTTTTTTTTTTTTTTTTTTTTTTTTTACTGATTTTAGCTCAAGGTCAGAATGCAGTCAGCATACTTGGGACAGCTAAAACTCCTATAGAGGGGCTTCCCTGGTGGCGCAGTGGTTGAGAATCTGCCTGCTAATGCAGGGGACACGGGTTCGAGCCCTGGTCTGGGAAGATCCCACATGCCACGGAGCAGCTGGGCCCATGAGCCACAACTACTGAGCCTGCGCGTCTGGAGCCTGTGCCCCGCAACGGGAGGGGCCGCGATAGTGAAAGGCCCGCGCACCGCGATGAAGAGCGGTCCCCGCACCGCGATGAAGAGTGGCCCCCACTTGCCGTAACTAGAGAAAGCCCTCGCACGAACCGAAGACCCAACACAGCGAAAAATAAATAAATAAAGTAGCTATAAAAAAAAAAAAAAAAAAAAAAAACTCCTATAGAAAACTGCAATCTTTCTGGCATGAAGAACCAATGACAGCCACTAGAAAGGGTGGGGGGAAATCCCAGAAGAGCCAGAGAAGGTAAGCAACATGTTCTGTATATACAGTCTGTATACATCCCTAACTGACCCCTGCACCACACAGGCATAGGGCAGACTGCAAGCAGCCTAGCTACCAATAAATAACTGAGTTGCTGCCCAAAAGAGAGTTTTCAGTTTGAGACAAGTCAAATTACCCACTAAGACAATAAAAAATCAGTAATCTTTGCAAAAATGTAACATAGTCCAGAGTCTCTACAACAGCACTCATAATATCCAGAATACAATACAAAATTCAAAAATCTGGAAAATTTGATCCATTCTCAAGGGAAAAGACAATCAGTGGAAACTATGATAACTAATAACTCAGATGTTGGAATTCATAGACAAGGATTTTAAAGCAGTTATTGTAATTATGCTCAATAACATAAAGGAATATATGCTTATAAAGAATGAAGAAATATAAAATAGAGGTATTCATTCACTTCTTCAGACAGTATGCAACTATTCAATGCCTTCGATGAAGAGGCAGTTCTTGCCTTCTTAGAGTTTATAGTCTAAAAATAGCATAGTTGGTGGGGTATAATGTCACTTTAGCTGTACTGTTTGTTCTATAAATCTTTGATTCTGAGAATAGGGAATGGAGGAGGGTCCTTAATAAATACACAGATATCCAGACACCGCTGACTTGTACAGTAGGGATCTAACTGAATTAAGGCCATTAGTTTGACTTCATAATTTCTATAGGCAGTGGCCCCAAAACAACTAACTGACTAAATCAGGTCCTGACATATATTGACAGATGATTAATAATAATAATAATAATAATAACAGCAGCAATTATAAGAGGAATAGCTCATGTTTGTATATATCTTAAAAGCTTACAAAATAACTTGTACTTTTATTATGAAATTTGAGCCTCCCAACCACCCTGTAAAATAGGGGGGCAAATATTCACATTTTGAAGGCTCATTTGGAAGTAAAAGTTGGGGGGAGTATATCCATATAGAAATTTTCTTTTCAAAAACGTGAATGGACTATAAAAATTACAAGCATTCACCCAAATCTTTATTTCTAGTAAGCTCTCAGTGGTAATCTAAATTTTACTGAAGGAAAACAAGCTTTACCTGACATGAAAGCCTCAATGAATATCTGGGATTATCAAAGCATTGTGGCAACTGTCTTTTCCAGAAACCTATCCTAAGAATGAGTTGTTCAGTGATAATTAGAGAGTGAAACGCACCCAGCTTCACATTTCAATGCTCCTTTCCAATTAGAATGGCATTAGAGTGAAAGTGTAGCCATATAATTGTAAAGAATAGATCTAATTTTCTCAATGTCACTGAAATATCACCTTTGGGGACTAACAGCACTGAATGATTACACATATCATTTGGTAATTGTATTTTTATCCGTTCCAGACTGGGAGCTGATTTTTTTTAAGTGGACATGCAATTAGACTATAAATGAACACACAACAACTGGCCCTCAAAAGACAGCAATATGTCAGCATTAACCCAGCTGCATTTTTAACTACTGTCAGTGGCAGTGTTTGTGGCTTGTCAACACTCAGCAGTGATGAACATAGGGATTCTGAGCTTGGCCTTTAATAATAAAAAAGAAAGAAAGTGACTGAGAAACTCTGAACTCAGGGAGAGTGGCCTTCACACACTGGCTGGCTATTGGATGTAATTTTTAAACAAGCTGTGATAGAAGATCAAGATTAAATTTCCACCATTGCTGCTAGATGCTAGTCTTTGAGAGCTGCAGAGAGAATGTATATTAACAGAGAGGAGCCTATCATTTTATCTCATAGGCTGCAAAACAGATAATCCCTGGGGGAAAAAGAGTAGGTCTGAAGTGCCAATTAATCGTGGCATACATTGCTGGATATATTTCAGGTCAGGAGTGGAAATTTATATAGCCATCTGCATTTAAACAGCAGTTTCTAAAAGTAAAATGTATAGAAGAAGGCGAGGTTGAGGCTGTAAGTTATGACTTCAAGACCTCCTGAATACTACTGAGCTCTCTAATGCACAATCATAAATTTAAATAAATATAATTATTTGGTGTGTAGTTGAAGTCTCATTATCATACTAACGAAAAGCAAATTTGTGGACCAGTCTGATCCTTGGACTTGATAGGGAGCAATCTCAGGACATTTAAATGAGGGCATTTTTCACATGGGACAAACGATGAAAAATAGTTTTGATTTTCCTGTCCTAACAACACAGCAGTTAACAACCACACTCCCCCCTCATTATGATGGAGTGTTCACACCATGAAATGGAAATGTCAATAACTCCATTCTCATTAGCAGAGCTGTTAATGCAAGCCGATGAAATGCACTATTTCTGCACGAGACCTCGGCCAGAAATCAAAGCCTGTGGCATTTCTTATAGATTTCTGTGAAGGCTTTCCATACTTTAACATGTGGATGGGCTGCAGCTGTATCTGCACATGCGAAATGAATGTTCTGAGTCATTGTCTTAGAGTGCTTCCCCTCCCCAAGGAACATGACCTGTTGTCCTGGATGCAGTCCTAGGGTGTATAGGAGGGGATCTCTTACTGCCCTGGTGGCAGTGGGTGAGGTCAAGAGAAGCCAACAAAAAGGCAGTATCTGGGGAGAATGACAAATTAACTCCAGAGAGATCATATACCCTAATCACTAGCCTATAAGGTCGCTGACAGAGCAGACATGTGGAAATATGAAATAATCGTATACAGATGGGGAAACCAAATGACTATTGGAGAAATCTGAAGCAGAAGGTAGGAGGGAGAGCCTGAGAAATTCCCCAGCTGGGAAGAATAAGTTAAGGCTTTCCTTTCCTTTTTAACTTCTCTTCCTCACTGTACACCCTACTTTAGCACTCATCCTCTGTATTACAGATAGGTAAGACCATCCTTGAGGTAACCGATAGACAATATATGTCTTGAAAAAAGGGTTATGGTTAATGTTTCTGTATCCCTGGGTTAGGCACAAAATATTTGAAAAGCCTTCTTTTTGAATTAGACAATAGTTTTCTACTGCATTTAGAATAGAACCCAGACTTCTTACAGTGGACCATGACATGAGTCATTCCTACATCTCTAATTTTATCTCAACCTGCCATCTACCTTGTTTAATATGCCCTAGTTAAAAATAGATTTTTACAGTTTCCTGAATGCCCCAAGCTCTTTGTAAACAAATGGTTTCTTTTGCCTAGACTTCCCTTTCCTTCCTCTCTTCACGTGGCTGAGCTTCTTTCATTAATGTCTTTTTTCTTGCCTTTCAGTTCTCAGCTTAAATGTTACTGCCTCAGAAAGATTTCCAGACTATACATACAATATGAAGTATATCCTTTTTGTTATTCTCTTTTATAGCACCAGCTTTTACCCCTGTAGGGTGACCAGCCACCCTGATCACCAGGAATCAGAGGATTCCTGGGATGCAGTTCCTTCCGTACTAAAACTAAGAAAGTTTTAGGCAAACCAGGATGGTTCGTTACCCTACCTGTAGAACTTACTTAATTTGAACTATATTTTTGTTTATTTACTTGTGGAATGTCTATATCCCCAATTAAACATTAAGGTCCAAAGAGGTGGGAACCATGTCTTTTTTGTTCACCATTGTATACACTACACCTCTCACAGAGCCAGACACTTAGTAGGCACTCAATAAATATTGAATGAATAAATAAAAAATGAATCAAAAAACCAGACACTGGGAGTTCAGAACAAGAAATTTACACAGAAGCATCAAGGAGCCAGTCAGTTAGACCAGAGGATGGCAAACTACAGCTTGTAAGACAAATGCAGTCCACCATCTGTTTTTCATACAGTCCATAAGATTGGTTTTTATATTTTAAAAAAAAGAAGAAAGTTTTGTACACGTTATATATTGTGTATGGCTACTTTTGCACTACAATGACAGAACCGAGCAGTGGCAGTGTTGAGTCATTACAACAGTCTGAAAGGTCTGCAAAGCCTATAATGTTTTCTATCTTGCCCTTTACAGAAAAAACTTGCTGATCCCTCATGTAGAGAGTCCCAGAAACAAACTTTGTGGACTGGTGATTTAGGATAAGATGGGCCACCCATATCCTCTGCCTATGGAGATTCCGGGAACCAAGACCCCCAACACAACTGAAGAGAAGATTCTCAGCAGTTTGGCAGGATGGGATCTAAAAAGTATAGTTATTTTATTTTATTTTATTTATTTATTTATTTTTAAACATCTTTATTGGAGTATAATTGCTTTACAATGGTGTGTTAGTTTCTGCTTTATAACAAAGTGAATCAGTTATACATATACATATGTTCCCATATCTCTTCCCTCTTGCATCTCCCTCCCTCCCACCCTCCCTATCCCACCCCTCTAGGTGGTCATATAGTTATTTTATTGTACACTAGGGTTTAGGACTGAGATTCATAACCATTAAACATGTTAAGATGATAAAGAATCTGTGAAGTCCTGCTGTCAATAAACATATATATCTAATGTTTTCCAAAGTTATTTAATCCTGTATTTTTTGTTAGACTTATTAATGTCCTATGAAAGGAAGTTTTCTTTTCTAAAGAACAGAGTTTGGAAAATGCTGCTGTAGTCCAACCTCCTTATTTTATAGGGGGAAGGCTGAGAATCAAAGGTGGTAATGTGGACAAGATCACATAATTGGTAAATAGCAGAACTGGAACTCAAGATTTCTAACACCTCTAGTATAATTTTAAGTCTCTACAAATCATTTTGATTTAATCACGCAAAATCATCAAAACCAGATAGTTGACAGATGCAATAAAGTTTCTGAACTGATTTGAGTTTTTGACTGCATATCAGTTAAAGCTAAGTTGTTTTCATGGGAAGCATCAAAACTCACAAGCAGCAGGATTTAGAGTGATGCCATATTTTAATAACTTTTTTTAGCCATTTAAAATAAATTGGTCAGTCAATCTAATGTAAAACAACATTCTGCTAAACAATACACCAAATTGGATTTTGATGGAATTGACCGTCTGTTTAAACTGTCAGGCCAATTCAGGCTGTATCTAGAGGACAGTCCAAAATAATTTCTGAGAGTAAACACAAAACTTTTTAAAGTTAGGGGGAAATTAAATTTTCTAATCAGGCAGGAAAAGGATAGACTAGTCAATCTCTGCCTTCAAAGCCTTCCTTTTGCTGAAATTGACAAATTGGTTACTTTCCTCAGTTTCCGCTTCTGTCAATTTCAGCAGCCTAGAACAGTCACACAAACACATCAATTTCAGCCCTAGAAGCTTGTCGCTTTTGAAATTGACAGGAACTAAAATGAAGGAAGGCCAAAATGCCAGGTTCTCTGGAGGCCTTGGGAAGCCGCTGATATTGACTGATCTCTTCAGCAGGCCTGGTGTTCCAGGACCTTGAACCTGCTGGCTTGGTGCACTGGCTCCACACCAAGGTGCTGTCCCTAGGATCCTGTAGCGGGTGTTCCAAAGGGGCCACACATCCTCAAACTTAGGTCTTAAAGTCAACTGCAGCTCAGAATAAAATTGGCATAGTACAGAGTGTGATGATTTCAGAATTAGAAATACGAGTTCTGGGGCCACCACTTAACAAGCAATGAAATAATTTAAATTTTTGAGGTTCTTTTATGATTTGTAAATTGTAGTTAGTGATATCTGTGCTACTAAATAATAATAACACTAATAAGAGTTAGCATTTATTGAGCAAAGTATTTTCCGTTCATTATCCTATTTAATTTTAATCAACCTTTTTTGATAGTTTTAGAAGAGAAAACTAAGGAATAGAGAAGTTAAGTTACTTTATGAATGTTGCACGATTAGTAAATCCTCACTTCCAGATTAATTATCCTGTTAAGGGTTAAATAATAGTATAAACTAATTGTGTTAAAGGATTAAATAATGTAATATTAAATCATTAAATAATGTAATATTAAATCATTCTGGAAACTCTTAGGTGCTGTGCACTTCAGGTGTTATTATAACTGGTCATCATAATTTCCAAAGGATTCACTGTATTCACTGTTTTACTTTCACATTAAAAAATATGTAATCATTGGGGGTTTCCCTGGTGGCGCAGTGGTTGAGAATCTGCCTGCCAATGCAGGGGACACGGGTTCGAGCCCTGGTCTGGGAAGATCCCACATGCCGCAGAGCAACTGGGCCCCTGAGCCACAACTACTGAGCCTGCGCGTCTGGAGCCTGTGCTCCGCAACAAGAGAGGCCGCGACAGTGGGAGGCCCGCGCACCGCGATGAAGAGTGGCCCCCGCTTGCCACAACTAGAGAAAGCCCTCGCACAGAAACGAAGACCCAACACAGCCAAAAATAAAAATTAATTAATTTAAAAAAAAAATAAACAAATAAATATTTTTTTAAAATACGTAATCATTGCCTTGTATAATCCTGCATAGTCAGTATGCTCTTACTTGATTTAAGGAGGGATGTGAATAAAAGAATGATCTGATCCAAGTTAAATGTCCTGTACTACCAAATACAGATCCTCATTCCAAACACTTGGGATAAGACCCACAAGACCTACAAGGGTAATTTTAAGCTCTCTGGGTATGGCCTCTGAGTAGGCTAAAACTCACTCTATTCTGACTGAAATATTTCCATTTTCATTGTCTCTTTTATGAAATTAATTTCAAGACCAAGCATATGCATACTTGTTTATTCAAATGTCCTTGGACATCATTCAATGATATCCATCCCATTGCTGTCAACATAGACATACACTAATCCTCCTCCTCCTCCTCCTCATTTTTATTTAGTATATAATTTGTTTAGGCATCTCAATAAATTTAAAGCTTTTATGGAGGCTTCTAAAGAAGACATACAGATATAGAAAGGTGCTAAAGATTACGTCTCATCTTCTGGATTCTCTCCTGACCTCTTCCTTCTTTTCTTCCTGCATTATTTATCTTCTTCCTTCCATCTCTTTTTCTTTCTACAGATACTTACTGAGCTACCATGTGGCTGGTATCTTGCTAAGTGCTGAGGCAAGGTGTATCGTTTTTTTCCTTCATGTCACTTAGAATTTAGTTAGGCTTGACAGATATTAAATGAAAATTATTTATAAATGCCAATGTGATAAGTGTGCAGAAAAAATACAAGATGGTTTGAAATAGAATAACATGCCCCTTACTTAGACTAGGGGATGAGGAAGGCTTGAATTGAATGCTTAGATTAATGCCCCTTTAACATGCACATAATTTCTAAGGTTTTAACATAAAAGCAGCCCACACTCATTTCCTGCCTTTGTTGACTATACATAATGAGTGACAGCCAGCTTTGGTTTTCCAATGCAGTCATGAAAATGGACAGAAAAAAAAAGTAAGGTTTACTATTTCTTAATCTAATAGTTGTCTTAACAGCCAAGGCCAATAAACAATTGTGCAATTCAATTAGTTTATTGGACAAAGATCTGGAAAGAGCTAATCTTATCAACTGCACAAATTTAATTTAAAACTGTTTCACTCTATTTTTGAGGTTTCACAGGTAAGATCTGGGACATAAACTCAGGCTTGGGAAGGGAAGGGAAAGAAACCAGCCTGACACATGACAAAGCCCCAGAGCATCAGTGTTTACCATGCCTAATGTGCTATGTCTGTCTACGCTGACCTGCCAGTTCAGGTTGCCCCTTCATAATTTGGCATTTTTTCTCTGCAAGCAGAGAGGTGCTTGTATCCTCAGAGCCTTCCTGAGACTCATTTGTTTGAGAGCTAATTTGTTACCTTGAGAATTCTCTTCATCACTGTCCCCTTCCATTCCCCGCACTGAGAGCCTGTAGCCCTTTGTCACTTTGATGTGTGCACAGCATCTATATTCAAGTAATTTATTCACAGACTGAAATCACTAATCCCAGTTTGGGCTGGAGAGTGTTTACTTGGTCACTCACACTCTGTTAAGCTGAGGCATTGAAAGAGGGTTACTCATAGCTGTCCTTCCCTTTACAACTTTTGGAGCCATGTATTGCAAACCATTTTATCAAAGAGCCATGGGTAGCAGTCTGTGAGGATGTATTGGGAATCAGCTAATGGACAGAAAGTACCTGCTCTGACACGTTAATTCCCTTCCCTGTCAGCCTGCATCACTGTAGAGCATGCATGATGGGAAGCAAGGTCCCATCACACCATGGCACCTGCTGCTTTTCCATCTGCCGAGCGCAATAGCTCCTTTGATTGCCCATTTTTCAGCTTAATGGCTTATTCCTTTTCTCTTTGTAAAGTTTTTACATTTTATTGTGATTTTAATACTCAGTTAAAAATTTTTCTCATCTCTGTTTGGCACACCAAGGATGTTGATAAAAGAATAACATAAATAATATTCTAAACCGTACCCAAATTGAGATTGCTCCAAGAGCTGCATTTCAGTGTTTAGTCTGATAAAGTTGTCATGGCAATAATGTCCCCTGAGAATAAAAGTGCCACGTGCATGGCTGATTAAAGGAAATAGCTCAGATGGTACACAAACTGGTAAATATTGAACCTACGAACTATTACACTAGCCACAGTTTTATTTTGCTTTTTTTCTGCTTGGATTTTTTTTTGGGTGGGGGGGCGGGAATAGTCCAATGATTCACATCTCTTTTTTTACTTGAGGATTTATGTTGTTAAAATCTCTTGGAATAGATATTGGCAGTGCTCCCAAACCGGCCTTTGGATTCTGTCTAAAGCTGTTGATTTGGCTGGATTAGTCAAAGCAGCAGATCATTATTACATATTGAACATCTGTCAAAAATAGCACTAACAATTATCAGATACATTCTCTATCGTGAAGATTTGGACTTGAGTAGTTAAGAAGAACTTCCTGTAAATCTAAATCAATAGGACTATTTACTCAACATGAGAAAAAAAATAGAACTGTCTTTAATTAATGTGAGGATAAAATAATAGGTATACTGTATTTGGGTATTTCAAATTAGGGTAGGTTGAAGCTACTATTTTCTGAGGGGTCAGAGCCAACCCATCTTCCTAAGTTTCAAGTAAATGAGAGAGAAAAATGGGTGCTTTAGGGGGGAAATGTGAGCCCTGATGTTACCTGGAATCTAGAATTTTTCTTTACTATCTGTAGGAAGAAATGCTTTATGATTTATATGTTTACATATATCACATTCATTGGTGGAGTGAAACATCAGAATGCTGCAATATATGGTAAGAAGATCTCATAGGCTGTGGGAATGAGAGGATAAATAGCATACAAACTTCTGGGAAAAAAAGAGTGGGGGGCTTCCCTGGTGGCGCAGTGGTTGAGAATCTGCCTGCCAATACAGGGGACACGGGTTCGAGCCCTGATCTGGGAAGATCCCACATGCCGCGGAGCAACTAGGCCCGTGAGCCACAACTACTGAGCCTGCGCGTCTGGAGCCTGTGCTCCGCAACAAGAGAGGCCACGACAGTGAGAGGCCCGCGCACCGCGATGAAGAGTGGCCCCCGCTCGCCGCAACTAGAGAAAGCCCTGGCACAGAAACGAAGACCCAACACAGCCAAAAATAAATAAATTAATTAATTAATTTTAAAAAAAAAAGAGTGGGAAGGCACTTCAGAAAATACTTATTTGTGTAGTTATACATTAAAGTTCAAAAAGCTCTCATCTACTAACCACACCCCAGGGAGGTAATCATATAACTATGAACCTAACTAAACCTATAAAGACCAGTAAGATGCCAGACATTTTCAGTAGGATTTGAAAGGAAGTTGGAATATAGCACCTATACTGATGGACAAAATAAAAACAATCTTCAGCTAAAGGGTACCCTAAAGTTCTAGACCCTGAAACTGGAGAATGAAAAAGGGACATTAAAATGGTGAAAGAAATGGAGGAATCTCAGTATAAGCAAGGGGACAATTCTTCATTTTGCAAATGTTTACTCTTTAGCAGCTCAGATTTAGACATTGAGCTAGGTACTGTAACGAGAAGCAGAAAGAAATACAACTTTATCTTTATCCATCAGGAGATTATAATTAAACAGAGAAAGGAGACTATATCTGTATCAAGAGAATACATGAAGGAGGAGGCAAGTAGAAGTGCTCTGTGTTTTGAGCCTGGGGTGAGCTAACTCCCAGCTTCTTGTAGTGGAGAGGCCAATGTTAATGAACTATCTTGCAGGTGTTGTCAATCTAAGCAAAGTCTGCCCTGGACTAGATGTGGGAGGGCAGGATCTATGACTAAGTAAAAACCTTAACAGTGTGGAAAGCCAGAGCCCAAGAAAGGATGTGACCAAAATTCATAATGATAAGTGGAACAGGTTGACCACAAATTTCTTTCCCAAAGGGAGAAATGGAGAAGTGCTAGAAACAGGGAAGGTCTCCTTTGAGTAATACATTAGCATCCTTCCCAGATAAAAAGGGAAGAATGAAGGGAGGGAAGGAGGGAAGGAAAAAGTAGGGAGGGGGCCAGGGAGGAGAAAAGTTCTGCTTTCCACAGTGAAAAGTAATCTTATGAAACTGGTTGCTCTAAGTTGGTATGGATTGATTATGCTGTATGTTCCAATAGTATAAAAGTGTTTGCATAAATTCATGGGTGGCAGATTCACATTCATATTTGAGAGAATCCAAAGTACAGAGAGGCAGGATGCTCTAGTGTAAAAAGCACTGGGTTGAGAGTCAGAAAATTTAGGATGGAATCTGCCTGCATCACGAGCTATTTTGTATGATTTGGGGCAAGTTATATTACCTTAGTTTTCTCATTTGAAAAAAGAACATATAATACCTGTTTCACAGGATGGTTATAGTAAAGGAGCCAATGGATGTGAAAGACTTTTAATAAACTTATTAGCAAACACACACATTCCTTGACACTGATGTTAGAAAGGACAACTTTATCTTCCCATTAAATTATTCTTCCTGACTGGTAAATTCCACTCAAATTTATAAACGGTGCTTTTGGTGAGAAGTAGAGGCAAGCAAAATGGACAAAAAGGTTGTTATTATATCTAATCATAGCACGGTACTGTCCTGCCTCCTTTTGAGTCTGTTATGCTTCAGTGAAAAGTCATGCCTTATGCAGTGACTCAGGCACAATGCCTGGCAGAAGTCAGAGCACTCAGGCCCAATCCTTTACATGCAGGAGGCGGGCATGCTTTGTGTGCTACAAGGAGACTTGTATAGATTAGCAAGGCCACGCAAAGTATTTTCCTTCTAGTCAATCATCATTTTTAAAAGCAACTTGGTTTGTGTATAACAATTTGATAAGGTTATATATTATTCCAAAAATAGAAATAAAATAAAATCCTGAACTACAGACAGGGACTAGAATTAACTCTACTGAACAAAGACAGCTGTGACCCTACTGCAGTACTGTGATGGAGAGCTACTGGCTTGACAGCTCCAGGCTGTTTCAGATACAATGACATGCGAGACAGCAAATGACTCTCAGCTCTGCCTTTCTCAGGTGGCAGAACAGTGAAAGGAGGAGGCTGAGGTGCTTTTTAGTGGGTAGAGGGTTATCCAAGAATAGCAGATACATTTATGTCATTAATTATTTAAAAGAGAATGGCAAAGGGCTCCCCCTCTCCTTATGTCTACTCTAACATGCTCTTTGACTAACGGTTGGGAAACAGGAATGTATAATTTTCCCCTAAAGATCTATGCATGCTCCGGTGTGCAGCTGTATATGAAGGTGGTGTCGAATTGATCAGGGTGCAGTATCCTGACAACCACTGTTTTTTATCAGAACAGGTTATTCTACCACCAAATATTTTATTAAGTCATCAATTCAAACATTTTATCTGACTGCCGGAAGAGATTTTATACCAGTTCATTTATTTCCCTTGTTTCAGATGATAGGCACTTTGAATTTTCTTAGCTGGCTATCACTCAAGTCCATTTCTTGGTAAGAGTTAGCTATCAGTAGTTTAAGGTATGACCCAGCCATGGCCAAACCACTTCAGTCTTCTTGGCTGTAACTGAACTCCAAAGTGAGCTATTAGTATATTTGGGGGAAGTATTTTGTTCCTCTTTAACAACCTAGACAACAATTAATTCAGGCTATTGCCCTAAATCTGTTCTTCCAAGGTCACATGAGCCAAGTCCTGCTATCAACAGGACAAAAGGGGCAGCTGCTCAGGGCTAACTCTGATAGGGGAAACTACTGCTTTCTGCCTTCTGCTGAGGAGGGGCAGGTAGCTCAGTGAATAGGCATTTTTGCAAGAGCCCAAATAAGGGACTGTTTACGCATCCTGAAATCGAATCGTTTTTATACCACATTTTTTTCTGTCATGCTATCCTTTGGGCTGGTCTCCTATGGTCCTCACTCCCTCGATAAGTCAAGGCTATGTCCTCTATACTTGTCTTCATTCTGTTCCCAGTAATAGAACAAATAGTATGTAAGTGGCTCTTAAAGGCTAACCTGGAACTGAACTACATCTTACAGGAAACCTCAGAATCTCAAAAATTCTCCTGATGGTTGTAGGAATGCCATTCTAAAGCATGAAAGGCAAAAACCTATAGGTTAGCTGGGCTGAGAATTGTGGATAGACAGATGGAATTGAATGCTTAGAGGCTGATAGCCAAAATTTGGTACGAAAAATTAGGTACTTTAAAAATAGTGTGGGGCTTCCCTGGTGGCGCAGTGGTTGAGAGTCTGCCTGCCAGTGCAGGGGACGCGGGTTCGAGCCCTGGTCTGGGAGGATCCCACATGCCGTGGAGCAACTGGGCCCGTGAGCCACAACTGCTGAGCCTGCGCGTCTGGAGCCTGTGCTCCGCAACAAGAGAGGCCGCGATGGTGAGAGGCCCGCGCACCGCGATGAAGAGTGGTCCCCGCTTGCCGCAAATAGAGAAAGCCCTCGCACAGCAACGAAGACCCAACACAGCCATAAATAAATAAATAAAAGAACGTGAATTTCTTAAAAAAAAAAAAAAAAAAAAAAATAGTGTGGAAGAAGACATATTGATGGAAAATAAGCTTGCAAAAAAAGATGTTCCATATCCTATGTCACAAGGGAAATGCAATTTAAAACAACAATGAGATACAACTACACACCTATTAGAATGGCTCAAATCCAGAATTATGACAACACCAAATGCTGGTCAGGATGTGGAGCAACAGGGACTCTCATGCATTGCTGGTGGGAATGCAAAAATGGCATGGTCACTTTGGAAGATAGTTTGGCAACTTCTTATAAAATTAAGCATACTCCTACCATATGATCCAGCAATCACCCTCCTTGGTGTTTACCCAAAGGAGTTGAAAACTATGTCCACACAAAAACTTGCACATGAATGTTTGTAGCAGCTTTATTCATAATTGCCAAAACTTGGAAGCAACCACAATGTCCTTGAGGAGGTGAACAAATAAAGAAACTGTGGCATATCTAGATAATGAAATATTATTTAGTGCTAAAAAGAAATGAGTTATCAAGCCATAAAAAGACATGGAGGAAACTTAAATGCATATCACTAAGTGGAAGAAGCCAACCTGAGAAGGCTAAATACTGTGTAACTCCAACTATATGACATTCTGGAACAGGCAAAACTATGGAGGCAGTAAAAGGATCAGTGGTTGCCAGGGATCACAGGGAGGAAAGGATGAATAGGTGGAACACAGAGAATTTTTAGGGCAATGAAACTATTCTATACAATGCTATAATGATAGATATATATTATTAGACATTTATTCAAACTCATAGAATGTACAAGACCAAGAATTAACTGTAATGTAAACTATGGTCTTTGAATGATAATTATGTGTCAATATAATCCCATCAATTGTAATAAATGTATCACTATGGTGGATGTTATTGATGATGGGAAAAGCTATACATGTGTGGGGGCATGGAGTATATGGAAATCTCTGTACCTTCTGCTCAATTTTGCTGTGAATCTAAAATTGCTGTAAAAAGTGAAGTCTAATTTAAATAATAGCTTAGAATAAATATTGGTGCTTTTAATACAAAGCAGCAAAGGATAAAGGCCAAAAATGAAAGTTCTAGGAGAAAGAAACTAGTTGAGTTTGGGTTGGTGTAAGAAGAATTTACAGAAAAGGTGGAGTTTAAACTGGTTCTGGAAGAATAGGTATGTGGAGAAGAGCTAGTAGGAAATGCACGGCACAGGGATTGGGGTGGAGAGGCACCATGCATGCTTTTGGAATCATTGAATAACTCAAACTATTTTCAGAGTTGGGAAGAATTTGTATAAGGGAACATAGCATACTTTCAAGGAGGTGAATGGAAAGAGTAACCTGGTCACTCTGAGTAGGATTATTAAGAACCGAGAGGAAAGATGGATGCAGGAGGTATTATGAAAGGTGGACTGTCAGACTTCTCACGTGGATTGGTTGTGGGGCATGAGTAGCATGGACTCTTAAGGTCAACATTTTGTGGAAAACTAGTAGAGTCATTTACCCTTCAATGGGGAAGGGGTATGCCTCCATCACTGTTGATGTTCAGAAAGGCTACTCAGAGATGCAACTCATTAGGTAATCTCTTATTCTTGCAAACTTTTTTTTTATAGTTTGAAAATAAATGCATTTTTATAAATGTTAGATTTAGTGACATCATGGCTATAGAATGAAAGAAAACAATCTTTTACTTTTTAATCGTAAAATTAGTGTATAGTTCTTGAATAAAATTCATTAAAAAATATATTAAGGAAAAATCTCCCACTCAGCCTTACCCCTTAAATGCATTTTTAAAGCATTTTGCCATATTCATATTTAATCTTTTCTCTTTACACATTTTTTGTTATATAATTCTAATCAGATTGCATGTGGAATTCTCTATACAATTATATGCCAACAAACTGGACAACCTAGAAGAAATGGACAAATTTCTACAAACATAAAACCTGCCAAGACTAAATCAGAAAGAAACATAATCTGAATGGACTGATCACTAGTAGTGAAATTGAATTTGTAAAAAACAAAACAAAAAACTCCCAGCAAACAAAAGTACAGGAGGACTGGATGGCTTCACAGGGGGAATTCTACCAAACATATAAAGAAGAGCTAATGCCTAATCTTCTCAACTATTCCAAAAAATTAAAGAGGACTGAACACTTCCAAAGTCATTCTGTGAGGCCTCCATTACGCTGACACTAAAACAAGAGAAAGACACTACAAAAAAAGAAAATTACAGGCCAATAGTTTTGTTGAACATAGACACAAAATTCCTCAATAAAATATTTGCAAACTGAATCCAGCAGTAAATAAAAAGGATTATACATCAGGATCAAGTGGGATTTATTCCAGGGATGAAAGTATGATTCAGTATTCACAAATCAATTGATGTGATACACCACATTAAGAAAAGAAGAATAAAAATCACACGATCATCTCAATAGAGGCAGAAAAAGCATTTGATAAAATTCAACATCCACTCATCAAAAAACTCTCTTCAAAGTGGGTATAGAGGGAACATATCTCAACATAATAAAGGCTGTTTATGATAACCCACAGTTAACATCATATTCAACGGTGAAAAGCTGAAAGCCTTTCCATGAAAATCAGGAAAAAGACAAGGATGCCCACTCTCACCACTTCTATGTAACACAGTATTGGAAGTCCTAGCCACAGCAATCATACAAGAAAAATAAATAAAAGGCATCCAAATTGGAAGGGAAGAAATAAAACTGTCACTATTTGTAGATGATACAATACTATATATGCAAGACCCTAAAGTCTTCACCAAAAAGCTACTAGAATAAATGAATTCAATAACACTGCAGGATACATGATCAATATAAAGAAATCTGTTGCTTTTCTATACACTAATAGTGAAGTACCAGAAAGACAAAACAACAAGACAATCCTATTTACAATTGCATCATAAAGAATAAAATACCTAGGAATAAACTTAACCAAGGAGGTGAAAGACCCGTACTCTGAAAACTATATGACATTGATGAAGGAAACTGAAGATGATACAAAGAAATGGAAAGTTATCTTGTGTTCTTGGATTGAAAGAATATTGTTAAAATGTCCATATTACCCAAAGCAATCTACAGATTTAATACAATCCTTATCAAAATACCCATGACATTTTTCACAGAATTAGAACAAATAATTCTAAAATCATATGGAAGCATAAAAAACTCCAAATTGCCAATGCAATCTTGCGAAAAAAGAACAAAGCTGAAGTTGTCACCCTCCCAGACTTCAGACTATACTACAAAGCTATAGTAATCAAAATAGCATGGTACTGGCACAAAAACAGACACATAGACCAATAGAACAGAATAGAGAGCTCAGTAATAAACCCATGCACCTAACAGTCAATTAATCTATGACAAAATAGGCAAGACTATACAGTGGAGAAAAGACAGTCTCTTCAGTAAGTGGTGCTGAGAAAATTGAACAGTTACATGTAGAACAATGAGATTAGAACATTTCCTCACAACATATATGAAAATAAACTCAAAATGGATTAAAAACCTAAATTTAAGACTAGAAACCATAAAACTCCTAGAAGAGAACATAGGCAGAACACTCTTTGGCATAAATCATAGCAAATATTTTTGGATCTGTATCCTAAGGCAAAGGAAACAGAAGAAAAAATATACAAATGGGACCTAGTTAAACTTAAAAACTTTTGCACAGTAAAGGGAACCACTGACAAAACAAAAAGACAATCCACCGAATGGGAGAAAATATTTGTAAATGATATGACCGATAACGGGTTAATATCCAAAATATACAAACAGCTCATACAACTCAATATTAAAAAATATCCTATTAAAGAATAGGCAGAAGACCTGAACAGATATTTTTCCAAAGAATACATACAGATGGCTTAACAGGCATATGACAAGATGCTCAACATCACTAATTATTAGAGAATTGTAAATCAAAACCACAATAAGATATCACCTCCCATCTGTCAAAATGGCTATCATCAAAAAGACCACAAATAACAAATGTTGGAGAGGATGTGGAGAAAAGGGAACCCTTGTACACTGTTGGTGGGAATGTAAATTGGTGCAGCCACTATGGAAAATAGTATGAGCTTCCTTAGAAAATAGGATACATGTATTTTTTCAAATTAGAGTTTTTGTCTTTTTTGGATATATGCCCAGGAGTGGGATTGCTGGATCATATAGTAACTCTATTTTTATTTTTTGAGGAACCTCCATACTGTTTTCCATAGATACATGCATCCCAATGTTCATAGCAGCACTATTTACAATAGCCAAGACATGGAAGCAACCTAAATATCCATCCACAGATGAATGGATGAATAAGTGTATACACACATACATACACACACACACACACACACACACACACACACACAATGGAATATTACTCAGCCATAAAAATGAATGAAATTTTGCCATTTGCAACAATGTGGATGAATCTAGAGAGTATTATGGTTAGTGAAATAAGTCAGACAAAAACAAATAATGTATGTTATCACTTATGTGTGATATCTAAAAAATAAAACAAATATTTATATAACAAAATAGAAACAGACTCACAGATATAGAAAACAAACTAGTGGATACCAGTGGGGAAAGGGAAGGGGAGCGGAGCAAGATTGGTGTATGGGATTAAGAGATACAACTACTATGTATAAAATAAATAAGCATAAGGGTATATTATACAGCACAGGGAAATACAGCCATTATTCTGTAATAATCTTAAATGAGATCTATAAATTTTTGAATCACTATGATGTACACCTGAAGCTAATAGGATATTGGGAATCAACTATACTTCAATAAAAAATAAAATAAAAATATATATTTCAGAAACCAAAATAAAAGAAGATATGGGGTGTGTGTGTGTGTGTGTGTGTGTGTGCGTGTGTGTGTGTAATACAATGGAATACTATTCAGCCACGAGAAAAATGGAAATACTGCAATTTGTGAGAACATGAACCTTGAGGACATTATGCTAAGTGAGATATGTCAGACAGAAAATGACAAATACTGTATGATATCCCATACGTGGTAACTAAAAAACAAACTCAAAAAACAGAGTGGAATGGTGGTTCCCAAGGGCTGGGAATGAGGGAATAAGAGAAATGTTGCTTAAGGATACATACTTGCATTTAGTAGATAAATATATCCCGGAGATCTAATACACAGTTTAGTGATTATAGACGATAAAACTGTATTATAAATATTAAACTTGCTAAGAGACTAGTTCTGAATTGTTCCCACTACTACAAGAAATGAAAATTATGTGATGTATTAGAGGTGTTAGCTACTGCTACAATGGCAACCGCACTGCAATAGTAAATGTATAAAATCAATATGTTGATTTACTTAAACTTACACTATTGTTATATGCCAATTATATCTCTATAAAATACCCTAAAATAGTTTTATCACACACACACACACACACACACACACACAGTCCTCCCTTGGTATCTGCCGGGGATTGTTTCCAGGACTCCTGCAAGGATACCAAAATCTGAGGATACTCAAGTCCCTTATACAAAGTAGTGCATTATTTGCATATAACCTATGCACATTTTCCCATATACTTTGAACCATCTCTAGATTACTTATATTACCTACTGTAATGTAAATGCTATGTAAATAGTTGACAGCACACGGCAAAATCAAGTTTTGCTCTTTGGAACTTTCTGAAACTTTTTCCAAATATTTTTGAGCCATGATTGGTTGAATCCATGCATGTGGAACCCATGGATATGAAGGACCGACTGTACATGTATACATATATTGTGTATATATGTATATATATTCCTAATTATAATAGGTTAAGTTCTGCATGGTGATTAGATTTATTTTCTTTTTATTTTGCCTTCTATGAGTTTGTAGGTTGTATTTTCCATATCCATTCTTTTAGTAATTACCACAGATACTTTAACATGGATACTTCAAAAGTCTAATGTTAATCACTATTTTTACCCTCTTCTCAAATGAAACATCAGAATGCTTCAGATCAAATCAATCTTCTCTCAATTAGAGTATATGGGTTTTTTCTTTTCATTTGACAAAATATATATTATTATTTTATATAGCCAATATTTGTTTAGATTTGCCTACATAAGTCTTTGTTCACCATTTCTTTCTGCATCTGTGCCTTTCCATTTGGTATTACTGCTACTTGAAGCTCACTGTTGAGAATCACCTTTAATAAGAACCTGTTGCTGGTAAATTCTGGTATCTTTTAGCCTGGATGTGTTATTTTTCTCCCCTCCTATTGTTGAAAGGTAATTTCACCACGTATTCCATGTAAGTTGATAGTTATTTTTTCTTAGCATTTTAAAATATCATTCATTGTCTTCTGGTTTACATTATTGTTGTGGGAAAAAAAAAATCAATCAAGCTATTTACAATGCCTTTGTAGAAACATCTTTACTTTCTAGATGCTTTACAGATCTTTCTGCCTTTATTGTTTTACAGTTTCACTGTAGTTTATATCTAGATGAGAATTTCCTTTTATTGATATTGCCTGGAATTTTTTTGACTTCTCAAATCTGAGGATCAGTTGTTTTTTAAACTTTAGGGTATCTCTTGAACTACTGCTTCTGATACATTCTCTTTATTATTTCCTTATGAAACATTCTCCTTATTATTTCCCTATGAAACTCTAATTAGACATCTTTTAAAACTTCTCATTCTATCTTTAGTGTCTCTTAATCCTGCTTCATATTCTGTCCTTTAAAAACTGTACTGCATTATGCATAATTCATTCAGATCTGTATTCCATTTCACTGATTTCTTTTTCCTCAGTCATGTTCAATCAGTTAAGCCATCCATTGAATTTTTTATTTCAATGATTATATTTTTATTTCTGGAAATTCTATTTGGTCTTTTCATATCTGTTTTGTTGCTTTTTATTATTTTGTGTTCCTTTTTCCTATTTTTAAGCCTCTCTTATTTCTCTAGATATGTTAAACATGCCTTTTGTATACTCTTTGATAATATCTGAATTCTCTGCAACACTGATTCTGCTGTTGTTTCTGGTTGGCAATTCCTCATGATACATTGTGATATTTGACTGTAAGTACATGTTCCTTGGAACTTTATTTGTAGGAATTATCTGAGAAGTGGTTTCAAGTTGGGTCTCTTCAGATAGGAGTTGTCTTTGCTTCTGATGTTGGCTGGGATACTACCAACCTGCAAATAACTTCTATTTCTCACCTTGAGTTTTTCTGACCATAAACCTGTGTGAAAACTGGCTTGTGGTTATATATTCTCAAGGGAGATTGATTTACCCTCTACCTTGCTATGTTTTTTTCTGCATAGTAAGTTTGTTTCTCATGTACCCTTACAATGAGAATGTCGACCTTTGGGCTCCCAGCTTAATGCTGGAGTCTTCCATTAGATTTTCCTCCTTAAGTGTGTCTTAGGCTTTATTTCCTGTATCTCATGCAGGGTGACCCTGAGCAGCTATTAAATCAGAAGCTCAAAGCTACCAGGATTTGGCAAATGCCGTTAGAGCAAATGCTGGGCTACCCATAGGGTTACCTAAGAATGATTGTCTCTTTTACTTGTTTTGGGTATCTGAAGATTCATCAAAACAAAAAAACAATACATAGCATTTTTATTGTTTTCACTGGGAGGGTTATGGAGAAAATCTCAATATACCATATTTCCAGAATCAGAAGTCAAATCAGAAGTCAGGGTTTTTTTTAATCACTCAACATTATATCAAAAGTATTCCACATAATATTTGTAATCATTATTGTAATAGCACATGGAGTTTCTTTGCCATTCCCTAAGTTTTTACTATATTTTTTAAAGAGCAATGCTATAAATACATTTAAAAATAACATTTTCTGTATATTTGAAGTTATTTTCATAGGCTATATTACCAGTGTAGTATTGCTGGACTAAAGGGATGCATATTTTAAGGTTGTTGATATACTTCACAAAAGCGCTTTTCAAAAGCATTGTAACAATTTACACTTTCATTAATTAAAATGAGAGGGCTCTATAGCCTCATCATTATTTGGTGTTATTGTTAATACTATATATTTTCCAATTTGATAAGGGACTTTTCTTTAAAAGCAAAAACATGTTTGTCTTAAAATCTATTTGTGATTAAAAATTTTAAAGTTTAAGAAGTTCCATTTGTTCTGAGTTTACATATTTATACATACGTTTATTATTGGAAGTAAATACAGAACGGCTAACCTCTGAGATGGGTGGTAAAAATAAACATTTGTCAGCTCTAGAATATTTTGGTTCTTATCTCTCTCTTTACTCTTCCTCCACTCCCTTCCTTCTGACATTTAGGGAAATGTTTTTTAAACATATAATATATCCCATCTCTAGAATGCCTTCCTCTGGAGGTGCCCAGAGGCCACCCAGTGTCCTCATATAAATCCTGGTAAACTCCTCCCTTTAATCCACTCTATCCTCAGAATAAACCAGTTCATTTATGGTCACTAGTTTTCCAGCTTAACAATGACAACAAACAGTAAGAAAACACAAACCTTAGAAACACAAAAACTCCATTTTTCCCTTGGGACTTTTTTTGGTCTATAAGGTCAAATAGTTTGTGAATATACAAAATACTTTGTACATGTGGAGGACAGTCAGAGAGGGAAGACAGAGCAATCAATATTCCAAAATTTTTTTTTCAGAAAATAAACATATTTTTTCCTACTTAGAATAATTTTTATGTGCAGACAGTGCAAAACATCCCCCTTGAAGGCAAGTCTTCTGTAGCAGTAGCCAAAGGAGGGGGGTTGCCTCTGTGCCGCCAGCATTTATAGGCTCAGCTTCCTGAGGACCTGCTCTCTCTCAGCATCACCTGAACCTGTCTCCCCACAGCCTCAAAGCTTTGTTTCCGATAAGGTGCCTCTTGCCTCCCAACCCCCCCAGGTGACTGGTCACCTTTCTCAAGCAAAGCCCCTGGAGTCCTGATGGACTTCTCTCTGAGAGCTCTCCAGGAATCCTGGCTGCTGATAGCTTTTCAGCTTTCTTTGTTTCCCTGGAGAGACTGGTTTCAAATCAGCAGCTGCCTGCCTGGGCTTGCATTCTTTGTGTCCCAATTGGGACAACCAGGATCTTGAAGGGTTCTCACGCAAGATGGCAAAACATGCAGAAAGGGTCACCAATTCTCCTAGTGTTGCTGTTTGAAGTAATTATTTTCTATTTAAATTCTTTTTTTTTTTTTTTTAATACTATATCCTAAAGGTTGTTCAGATTCTGTCTGACAGATTGACTTTAAAAAATGGAGAACAATTAGCCAATCATTCTGTTTTTAAAGGTCAGGTTTGACTGATTTTACCCAGAAGGATATCTGCACATCTTCAGAGGGAAATGGTTTGTAGTTTGAGTTGTTTGTAAATGTTCGATTTATTTTCTGACAGCCTGTTGCTCCCTATCCACAGCAATTGGCTGTCCTTTGGTTTTCCTAACTTGTTTCACTTCAGGAGGAAGGAGATTATTTCAATTCACTCCATCTGAGACTATGTGAATCGTTTAACAACTCCCAGGCGTCAGTCATAGGCTTCCCAGTTTAATTCCCAATCCCATACGCTTTAGCCTTTCTATTCCCAACTCCTTTCCCCATAGTTACAGCCAACCAAACATCCTATTTTTTTTTTTTTTTTTAAAGAGAGGAACAGAAGTTTGTTTTCTAAGAAAGTATAGAGCATGGAAGAAGGTAATTCGGATTTCTGACATGTTTTAAAACATGCTTCCTGTGGGATATGCCACAGAATACTCAGTGTCGTCAGAAACCATTAGTAAAGGGCTTTTACCTGGACAGAGCAGAGTTGAAGTTCGAACTCTGCTACCTCTTAGCTTTGTGACTTTGGGCCTGTTTCTCCATCTGTAAAATGAGATGTGCCTACTGGGTTCCCTGTCACTTTCCCATCCACAAATGTATGGCCACTACTATATATGTTAGACGATTAAGGTCTTAGGAATGTCTAATGGCAAGAACACTTTAAGATACTTTGTCTTGTAAAGGTAGTTAGAATATTAATTAGCATTCTCAAAGTGCTTCTTATCTTCTTAGGCATTTGGAGAAACTTTCAGTTAAAACTAACAATTATTTCGCATTAAGAAAAAAGCCTTGAAGTTATGAGCTCCTTCCATTTTTTAAGAGCAATAAAAAGTCCAACTAGAATATTCTGATAAAAAGTGATCTAGGGACTTCCCTGGTGGCGCAGTGGTTAAGAATCCGCCTGCCAATGCAGGGCACATGGGTTCGATCCCTGGTTCGGGAAGGTCCCACATGCTGCGGAGCAACTAAACCTGTGCGCCACAGCTACTGAGCTTGTGCTCTAGTGAGCACACCAGGGAAGCCCCAAAATCCTGTTTTTATCTCTGTCTCCCTAGAGTCTAGTCTCAACATTCGAGCTAGCATCTTTCAAAAATATTGTCAGTTCATGTCACTCCCTTGATTACAATCCTCCAAGAATTTCTAACCCACTCCAAATAAAAGTCAATGTCTTTACAATGACCTTCAAAACCCTATGTGCCCTGGCCCCCTGTTAAAAAGATAACTTAATAAAAGACAATTATCTTTTACTCTTCCCAATGTTTAGATCACTTCCCAGCCTCCCAGCCCCCAGGGACCTGCAGAGCTCCCTCCTCCTCCTCCTTCCTTTGTTACCTTTACAGTGAGGCTGTCTTTTATCTTACCAGTTGAAGTGAAGCCCATCCCCCTCCTTCCAGGTTTCATTTGTCCATGTAGATTTTATCACCTTCTGATACGCTACATAATTTAATAATTTATCTGTTTTGTTATTTACCCTTGCCTAGAAGCTTCCCGAAGGCAGAGATTTGGTTAATTTTGTTAATGGATGGCTCCACAGCTCCTTGAATCATGCCTGGAGTGTAGTAGGCACTTAATAAATATTTGTTGAATTAATAAAGGAGAAAATTTAAAAGCAGACGATGGACTTTAGAAGGTGAATTTTTTTCAACCTTTTCAGATAAAATAATTCCTTTGGTAAAACTTCAAAGGAGATTTTACTTAAACTCAAAGGAAAAAAGAAAAGACGTGGATTAACAGAGAAAATACAAGCAACGCACAAGCGGTTGAGTTAGTAAGTAAAAGGTTTCTGAAATGATGGAGGCTTAAGATCAGGCATGCTTTTCAATTCAGTTTTCACCATATTTGGAAATACGGTGCCTTCTCAGATTGTAAATGATGCTCCCTTTGGCTTTTGCCCTCCCTTTTATAGTGAGGGGTTGGGGCAGACATCGCCAATAGAAATGCTGGTTCCTTTAAAAATACAACAAAGCCTTCCACATCCTATGAGTACGATACAATTTCCAACAACCTGAGTTTACAGCTAATATCACATAGAAGATAAGGACCACACGCTCTAGGCTTTGCCCGCCCCGAGTTTCTGGTTTGAAAGCAGTTCAGTCTGCACGTTTTCTCTTTCTCTCTCTCTTCCGACTGCCACTTATAAGACCCGCATCTCCTACCTCACAACGTCCCAGTTCCCAGGAGAGACCAGGTGCTCAACTTGCTGAGGCTGCTTCCAAGTCTCTGTCACTGTTTTCCAGGAAATGCTGTAAAAGACGCTGCTGCTCCTGACCCTGGGAGACTGTTTCTCCTCCTTTAAAAAGTGATCTCAGCTCACAAAATAATTAGCTCCTTAGTGCTAATCCATGTGCATTTGCAAAAGTGCTTTCAGGTTAGGAGAAATAAAGACTTGATTAGGTCTTCACCACTGAGATGTAACACCAGGGAGCTCTTACCTGCTAGTTGCATTGGCATAAGGAGACCCAAGGCTCCTCAGGTTTGCTCACTAACCATCTCTCCTTCCCTGCTTTTTAAAAACATGTGGAGCTTGCAGAAAACTCTGGCGTCATGGGTTGATTTCGTCTAGAATGTTATTTACGTTACTTTGGGCTTTTGGCATTTCTCCCTTTGTTCTTAGCAGTCCTTTGGGGTACAATCTAACAGCCTCACAATCCCTCTGTATACTTTGTGACCAAGACATTTGACTTTGTAATCTAGGCTGCTTCTTTCCAACTCTTCAAATCAAAGAGACTTGGTATGATTCCCAGGCTCTAAGATATTAAAAGAGGAACTGAGAAAGCAGAAATGAAGACAAGAGAGGACAAATTTATGTCAATGAAATCCCGTGACAACTTACTTGCATTTAGAGATCATGCACATTTTTTTCCTTGATGAAAGGTTTCTTTTTAAAAAAAAAAAAAAACTTCTGAAAATGCTAATGAGACAAGTTTCAAGAAATTGACAGTAATGGAAAACTTGAATGTTACAATGATATCTTAAAAGAAAGAAATTATTTCACTCATCTTAATCTTGCTGGAGAGGAGAAAAAAATGTGAGCAGAGAAATGAGACAGCTGGCAATTGAAGCCTTGGGATTCCTAAACCTTCTCTTCTGTGCTCCCAAATGAACAAGGTTTAAGCAGCCTTCAAGAGAAAGTCAATCTAAAGTCCATGATGACTTTTCAGAATGAAACCTTAGGGGGCTTTTAAAACTACAAGCTTCAGCTCACCAAGGTCACTTTCTAAAGTGAAAATTCTTTTTAGGATAATGATTGTGGGGTTAGAAAAGGAAGGGGATGGGGTGGCCTGGCGAAGTTTGAGTTACAAGCCATGTCAGGAACCTTCACCTGTAGAAAGAAACACTGTACTGTCTCCCTCAACAGATCATAGGGAGGGACACTGTCCAGCTGGGTGCTAAGCCCCCTGTGGGCTTCTTTTGCACACCACCTGCTAAGAGCATACACACCTGTTCATTGGTAGTTCATTGGCTGATCTCTATTAGAAGTTAAAACTCTGGTCCCTGGGGAGACTGCATTGCTCTGGGACACCAGCAGCCCGAGGAATGCTCAGCTGTCACCAGGATCGCTAGAAAATAACCCAGATTTATGTTGAATTCCTTTCCACTCTCTGCTGCTTTTTTTTTTTCAGTCTTTACACCCACTCATTGCTTACAGGCTGTCTTGCTGTTGTTCCCTATTGTTTCACATATGTGTGTTTTGAATTCCTGGTGACACTGTGACACTCTTAGGGAAAGGGAACAACTTGCAGAGCCCACGTTCTCTGCCCTGCCCTGGAATAGGGAAGGGAGTGTGAGGGAGGAGCAGTGGCCCAGGGCTGGACTGGAGCCTGAGTGAGTGGACAGCATCAGCATGGCTATCTGGAACCTAGAGAAGTGAGCGGAGGCCACAAACACAGCTAGCCCTTCTGAGGACTGGGTTGGCAGGGAAGGTGGGGGGAAGCTAGGCAGCCCAAGCAAGTCCAAGTTCATAATCAAAGTTAAACTTTACAATAAGAACAAGGGAATGCAACAGAGGGCCGTATGGAATCCTGCCAGATGTTTGCCACAGCTGCCTGTACCTCAGCCCTCTCCCAGGAGGATGTCCACCTGCTATTCAAAAAAATAAAAATAAAAAAAAAGGGGGAGGCATCAAGAGGCTCCTTCTCTTGTGTTTCTGTTGGTATCAATATCCCAGATGGTCCCTAGATGCTGACTCCATTACTTCCTAACAGGGTCATCTTGGGCACATCCCTTAATTTCTGCCTTTCTGTTTCTACAAATAAAACAATGAAACAGGAATCAAAATAAGGATAAACTATGTCATTAAATTTAAGTTAATATTGTAGGTATGCAAGAAGGATTTGTTTCTTTTCTCTTCCATTTCACATGCTCAGAGTAAGTAATTAATACATATTTGTCAAGAAACCGTAAGGTGATCTTGAGAGTAGAGTGTGTAGTAGTAGCTGTGGAACCAGAATATCTGGGCTCAAACTCTTAAAAACTAGCGACGTGACTTTGGACGAGCTATTTAGACTCTGTGATTCAGTTTTCTCAGGATGCAACACTAATAGTGACAATTTGATAAGGTTATGGTGAGAATGAAATGATATAATGTACACAGATGTTAAAAAGATGATGATGATGGTGATGATGGTAGCTTTCCCCACCCTCAGCCTTGCTGAGTACAGCTACCATCTCTCCCTCACCTGCCTCACATACTTGTATTGCTCAAGGCCAGATATGACACATCCCTTCCCCCAAACAATTAAATGTACTTATTTTTCATGGAAAAAAGTGAGAACAGGAAAGAACATTTAAAACAAATGTCATTCGATTTTATAAATGACATAGTTTTAACGTTACCTGGGGAGATGTTGTCAAGGTAAAAAGCTGACACTCTATGGAGTGTGGAATTTCTTCCATAATAGCTTTATGGGGAATAGAAAGAGAAGTGTTTAGTTGTGTGCTGCTGAAACCCTCCTTTTTTGCATCCATAAAATCTACATAAGAATGAGCCACATGCAACCCAAAAACTTCTGGAAGGAAAGTTAAGATCTCAGAATCCCTACTCTGGCTAGGACCCCACCTGGCACCTTCCAGCAGCCCCATGCCTCCTCCAGGGCACTGACCTCAGGCATGCAGTCACGTCTTTGCAGATGTGCCTTCTAAAGCATCCTCTCTGTGGAGGGAACATTCCAAGAAGGAGTGCTTACTGACTGAAAATTGCTGTCTATGATGGCCGTTTTGAGCAACACTTTACATTTACTCCATGTGTAGCTCTTTCAGCAGCAGGTTTCCCTGTGGGTTATGGAAGCGGTTTAAATTTCCTTTCTAAGATCTCTGAGCTGCCAGCTCTGGAGGAGGCTCTTTGATTTCTGAAGTTGGATGACATTCACCAAACCTTACTCACTTGTAAGAATGAAGCAGCAGTACATTCTGAACGTTCATGCTGTTCTCAGCAAGGAGTTACCTGGCCAGGGTGATGGAAGGGAAGCCTCACGGGCTGGTGGGAGAGTGGAGAGTGATGATCTCCAGCCTTAACATTTTCAAACACAGCCGGTCACAGGTCACATAGAAATAGGGTAAAAAGGAGGGTGCGTAAAAGCGAGGAATAGGAAATTCCATTTTGGGTCTCTGTATGTGTGCCTCTTGAAATATAGCTACAGTGTTAGGAAAAATATATATAATTGAGTCATACATTCTAAAGAATGCTAAACGTGGACTACTGTTTTCTCCAAAGTGGGAGTTTTAAATTTGTAATCCACAGACCTTTAGGGAAAATATGAAATTTGAGTGTCTGTGTTTACTTAGGGAAGAAGGTGTGGTTTAGAACATGGACTT
Organism: Balaenoptera ricei; assembly: GCF_028023285.1. NCBI lineage: Eukaryota > Metazoa > Chordata > Mammalia > Artiodactyla > Balaenopteridae > Balaenoptera > Balaenoptera ricei. Next base: position 98,942,051 of record NC_082640.1, on the reverse strand, counting down.
TAGAGCCAGACTGCCTGGGTTGGAATCCCAGCTCTTCTTCTTACTGGACAAATTACCCAACTTCTCTGAGCCTCATTTTTCCCATCGGTAAAGGGGATAATAACAGTACTTACCTCATAGATTTGTGAGGATTAATGACATAACACATGTGAAACCTTTATAACAATGCCTTTCATACAGTTAGCACTAACAAGCAATCATTATTCTTATTGTTGTTTTATTATTATTTTCTTCAATCTATGGGCTGGCCAAAAAGTTCGTTCGGGTTTTTCTGCATGATGTTACTGACAATCCCGAGTGAAATTTTTGGCCAACCCAATATAGCCAAATAAAGTTCAGATTCACTGCTCTACAGTGTGACGAAACAAAATGTCCACGACGAATTTCTGTAACATCACCAATTAGTAGTTGAACAAACTAGCCTTGTAGTGACGAGGCAAAAACTATCATACCCTACACTTACACCGTGATTTAGAGTTTACAAAATGTTTCTGTCTATATTTCCCTCACATTGATCGTCACAGTCACTGTGAGATGGAGAGCATTACCCCCATTGTATAGATGAGATTGTTTGGCTCAGGGAGAGTATGTGACTTGCCCAAGGTTGTGCAGATAGTTAGCTGCACAATCCAAGTCTAATCCATCCCTACGCTGATGTGCTTTCCTTTACAGTATACAAGAGGTAAACAGTCTCATAATTAGGCTATTGGCTGCATATTATATATAGTGTAACACTCATCAAGGAAAAGCTGAAGGATTTAAGAACAACACCACAGGTCCCTGAAGCAGCAGCAGCAAACCTGTACATGACTAACAGTCAATCACTGTTCAGCTTTGCTCTCCAGTCACTCATTAGCTGTAGATTCCACAGAACGCTCCACGCTGAGCCAGCCGAACACGAATTGCTGTCTGGAGAGCTTTTAGAAATATATGCTCAGAGACAGCATTCGAAAAATTCATCAGAAATGGGGGATGAGATGACAAACTGCAAATTCAAAGGATTTATTTATATCTTTATAACCTAAGTATACGGCAGTATTGGGCCTTGAACAGATTGCTTTGGCCCAGCCCCCAACTTGACCTTCAGGGTAGTTTTGGAACCCTGCTTGTCTGGAATAAATCCTATCTAAAGGATTTATTCACTGCTCCCTTAAACCCCACCAATTACCCTTTTTGCTACTTTGCCTATGTTTAGTTGTCCAGGATATATTCTCCAGGCCATTGACTAAATGCTACTCATCTTTCAGACCCATCTCAAAATTTTACCTCCCCAGATAGAACCCACGTTTGTAATATAATACTTGCTTTTGAACTCCTGGAGAAGTGATTTTCTAAATTACTTAATTTGCCTTTAGCTTTAACTGCTGCACATTTTCTTTTCATATACATGTACCCTATCTTTCCCAAAGAACCATTATTTCTTGAGGGCCAGGAACACATTCTTTATTTCTTCATATGCCACATAGAACCTCAAATTATGCCCTGTAACTACTAGAAGCACAGCAGACACTCAATTATCAATTGATTACATTAAAAGATCAATTTATATATATCAGCTATGTACCTGATTAAACTTGGACAAAAACAAGAAGATGCATAAATCAGACAAAAAAAATATTTTTTTTTAATTTAAAAGATCCTATAATGGATAGCATTTTTTCTCCCAAAGTTTCACTGCTTCTGCTGTCACCCAAAATCTGAATCTTGGCTCTTTTCTGAGGACCTGTAGGTACCCAGGATATGAAAGGGGTATGTGAGATATCAGTTAGTTGATGCTGTTATCTAATGGAATAACACGAAAAAGAATGATAAATTTATCTGTAACCCCCACCTCCAAGGGCTATCATTCAAAGAGAAAGCTACAGGAAAGAGCCAAAAAGGAAATATGATTGTCACTCTTACAATTTTTTCAAATGCATCTCCTGGAAAGTAAGTTCTGAGGGGCGGGTTAAGGTGAGAAAGGAGATTAGGAAAGTTGCTAACTAGAAGGAGTGAGAGTCCCATCAGAGGTTCATGTAGTTGGTAGGGGACGGAGGCATTCCGTGGAGATGCCCTCTTTATGCCCTCATAAAGAGGAATTGATAGAGGAGGAGCTAGGGTGGAAGGGAGGTGAGATGGATTCTCAATAATGAAGGAAAAGTGGGTCTGAGCAATGACTGTCCTTTGTGCTGGGTGGAGGGAAGCTTTGCTAACCTGGGGCACTAGAACCCTGACAGGAAGCCTCTGACATCAGCACAAAACACATCCCCAGAACTGTATCAGCCTATCTGAAATTGGTTTATCCTTTTTCTTCCATTAGATGGTACCCACTTCATAGATAGGAATTCTATTTCCTAAGCCTCTGTTTCTGCTTAGCCTGGACCATTGTGTGTGTGTGTGTGTGTGTGTGTGTGTGTATAAATACAATGCCATAATTTTAATTGGCATATGTGTATACCCCTCAAAAGTTCATTGCTAAAAGCCATTTCTGTCAATGAGAATGTATGTGTAGGTGGTTGTGCAGTGGTAGTGGAGATAGCACAGATTGGTATTTAAAATACAAAATCTCCAGCAGCAGGAGAAGAAAATACTACTTCAGAGTTGTCTGCTTACAGCAAAGTTGGAAAGCCAAAATATGTTGGCAGTAGGACTAGCACACCTCAGCAGTCCTCCTGGTACTCTACATGAGTGTTTTACACACCGTGGGTAGCAAGCTGTTAGTGACTCACAAAATCAATTAGAGGGCTACGTCTAGATTTAAAGAAATAAATTTAATAGTATATTCATTTAAAATATACATTTTAAATGAAATAGAACAGAAAATGTCAGAATATGTTACACACTGTAAGAGTATTATTTAGTGAACTTTTTGTTATATAAAAGTATGTTCTGATTCATGATTTAAAAAAATGTATTACTTAATGAGGGTCATGGTCAAAAAAGTTTAAAACTCACTGCCCTAAAGTATTGTGAGGCTTTACTTGATTTAATTGGGCAATCTAGGATGAAGGATATGCTTTAATGGGTTGTGAATGCCACTTTTATCTAGTAGGAAAAGATTTTAAAAAGACATAAAAACTACTAAGCAAATGAGAAAGAGCTTCCCTCATGGAAAAAAGAAGTGTGTGCAAAGGCAACGTCCTGGAGAAGCCATAGGCCATTGGGGGAGACAGTCAAATAATAAGCAATTGCCCTATGAGGTCTATCCATTATAACGTTGCTTATAGTAGAAAGCTAACGGAAACAGCTTCAATGGCCCACAAATAAAGGCTTGATTAATATATGAGTACATATTTACAATCAAACATATTCAACCATTACACATGAAGGTAAGGATCTACATTTACTGGCTTAGAAAGATGGGTGTGAAATATTGTTGAGTAAAAAAAAAAAGCAGGTTATAAAACTAGTACAGCAGGCTCATTAGGAAGGACCTTCAAGATGGCAGAGGAGTAAGACATAGAGATCACCTTCCTCCCCACAAATACATCAGAAATACATCTACATGTGGAACAACTCCTACAGAACACCTACTGAACGCTGGCAGAAGACCTCAGATCTCCCAAAAGGCAAGAAACTCCCCAAATACCTGGGTAGGGCAAAAGAAAAAAGAAAAAACAGAGACAAAAGAATAGGGATGGGACTTGCACCTCTGGGAGGGAGCTGTGAAGGAGGAAAAATTTCCACACACCAGGAAGCCCCTTCACTGGCAGAGATGGGGGGTGGGGTGGCAGGGGAAGCTTCGGAGCCATGGAGGAGAGCACAGCAACAGGGGGAAAAAAGGGCAAAGAGGAGAGATTCCCACACAGAGGATTGGTGCCAACCAGCACTCACCAGCCTGAGAGGCTTGTCTGCTCACCCACCGGGACGGGTGGGGGCTGGGAGCTGAGGTTTGGGCTTCAGAGGTCAGACCCCAGGGAGAGGACTGGGGTTTGCTGCGTGAACACAGCCAGAAGGGGGCTAGTGCACCACAGCTAACCAGGAGGGAGTCTGGGAAAAAGTCTGGACCTGCTGAAGAGGCAAGAGACCATTGTTTTGGGGTGTGTGAGGAGAGGGGTTCCTTGCCTGTCTGCCTGTCTGCCCACAGAAGGCAGAGAACCGACTGAATGAGCTCCAGAGACGGGCACGAGCCGTAGCTATCACCTCGGACACCAGAGACGGGCATGAAATGCTAATGCTGCTGCTACAGCCACCAAGAAGCCTGTGTGCAAGCACAGCTCACTATCCACACCTCCCCTCCCGGGAGCCTGTGCAGCCCGCCACTGCCAGGGTCCTGTGATCCAGGGACAACTTCCCCGGGAGAAAACACGGCATGCCTAAGGCTGGTGCAACGTCACGCTGGCCTCTGGCACCATAGGCTCACCTCGCATTCCATACCCATCCTTCCCCATGGCCTGAGTGAGCCAGAGCCCCCTAATCAGCTGCTACTTAAACCCCATCCAGTCTGAGCGAAGAACAGATGCCCTCAGGTGACCTACGTGCAGAGGCGGGGCCAAATCCAAAGCTGAACCCCAGGAGCTGTGCAAACAAAGAAGAGAAAGGGAAATCTCTCCCAGCAGCCTCAGGAGCAGCGGATTAAATCTGCACAATCAACTTGATATACCCTGGAGCTCTGGAATACCTGAACAGACAACGAATCATCCCAAAATTGAGGCGATGGACTTTGGGAGCAACTGTAGACTTGGGGTTTGCTTTCTGCATCTAATTTGTTTCTGGTTTTACGTTTATTTTAGTTTAGTATTTAGAGCTTAGTATCACTGGTAGATTTGTTTACTGAATTCGTTGCTCTCTTCCTTTTTGTAATATATATATATATATTTTTTTCCTTATTCTTTTTTGTGAGTGTGTATGTGTATGCTTCTTTGTGTGATTTTGTCTGTATAGCTTTGCTTTTACCATTTGTCCTATGGTTCTGTCTGTCCGGTTTTTTTTTTTTTTTAGTATAGTTTTTAGCACTTGATATCATTGGTGGATTTGTTTTTTGGTTTGGTTGCTCTCTTCTTTCATTCTTTCTTTCTTTCTTTTTTATTTTTCTTTTTTTTATTACATTTCAATTTTTCTATTTTTATTTTTAATAATTTTTTATTTTAATAACTTTATTTATTTTTTCTTTCTTTCTTTCCGTTTTTCCCCCTTTTCTTCTGAGCCGTGTGGCTGACAGGGACTTGGTGCTCCGGCTGGGCATCAGGCCTGTGACTCTGAGGTGGAGAGCCGAGTTAAGGACATTGGTCCCCAAGAGACCTCCTGTGCCCACGTAATATCAAATGGTGAAAGCACTCCAAGAGATCTCAACTCAATGCTAAGACACACCTCCACTCAATGAGCAGCAAGGTACAGTGCTAGACACCCTATGCCAAACAACTAACAAGACAGGAACACAACCCTACCCATTAGCAGTGAGGCTGCCTAAAATCACAATAAGGTCACAAACACCCCAAAACACAACATCGGATGTGGTCCTGCCAACCAGAAAGACAAGATCCAGCCTCATCCACCAGAACACAGGCACCAGTCCCCTCCACCAGGAGGCCTACATAACCCCCTGAACCAACCTTAGCCACTGGGGGAAGACACTAAAAATAACGGGAACTACAAACCTGGAGCTTGTGAAAAGGAGACCCCAAACACAGTAAGTTAAGCAAAATGAGAAGACAGAGAAACACATAGCAGATGAAGGAGCAAGGTAAAAACACACAAGACCAAACAAATGAAGAAGAAATAGGTAGTCTACATGAAAAAGAATTCACAGTAATGATAGTAAAGATGATCCAAAATCTTGGAAATAGAATGGAGAAAATACAAGAAACGTTAAACAAGGACCTAGAACTAAAGTGCAAACAAACAATGATGAACAACACAATAAATGAAATTAAAAATTCTCTAGAAGGAATCAACAGCAGAATAACTGAGGCAGAAGAATGGACAAGTGACCTGGAAGATAAAATAGTGGAAATAACTACTGCAGAGCAGAATAAAGAAAAAAGAATGAAAAGAATAGAGGACAGTCTTAGAGACCTCTGGGACAACATTAAACGCACCAACTTTCGAATTATAGGGGTCCCAGAGGAAGAAGAGAAAAAGAAAGGGACTGAGAAAATATTTGAAGAGATTATAGTTGAAAACTTCCCTAATATAGGAAAGGAAGTAGTCAATCAGGTCAAGGGAGCCCAGAGAGTCCCATACAGGATAAATCCAAGGAGAAACATGCCAAGACACATATTAATCAAACTATCAAAAATTAAATAAAAACAAAAAATATTAAAAGCAGCAAGGGAAAAACAACAAATAACATACAAGGAAATCCCCATAAGGTCAACAGCTGGTCTTTCAGCAGCATCTCTGCAAGCCAGAAGGGAGTGACAGGACATATGTAAAGTGATGAAAGGGAAAAACATACAACCAAGATTACTCTACCCAGCAAGGATCTCATTCATATTTGACGGAGAAATTAAAACCTTTACAGACAAGCAAAAGATAAGAAAATTCAACACCACCAAACCAGCTCTACAACAAATGCTAAAGGAACTTCTCTAAGTGGGAAACACAAGAGAAGAAAAGGACCTACAAAAACAAACCCAAAGCAATTAAGAAAATGGTCATAGGAACATATATATTGATAACTACCTTAAATGTAAATGGATTAAATGCTCCAACCAAAAGACACAGACTGGATGAATGGATACAAAAACAAGACCCGTATATATGCTGTCTACAAGAGACCCACTTCAGACCTAGGGACACATACAGACTGAAACTGAGGGGATGGCAAAAGATATTCCATGCAAATGGAAATCAAAAGAAAGCTGGAGTAGCAATTCTCATATCAGACAAAATAGACATTAAAATAAAGACAATCAGAGAAGAAAAAGAAACAAAAGGAATACAAATTGGAAAAGAAGAAGTAAAACTGTCACTGTTTGCAGATGACATGATACTATACATAGAGAATCCTAAAGATGCCACCAGAAAACTACTAGAGCTAATCAATGAATTTGGTAAATTTGCAGGATACAAAATTAATGCACAGAAATCTCTTACGTTCCTATACACTAACGATGAAAAATCTGAAAGAGAAATTATGGAAACATCCCCATTTACCGTTGCAACAAAAAGAATAAAATACCTAGGAATAAACCTACCTAGGGAGACAAAATACCTGTATGCAGAAAACTATAAGACACTGATGAAAGAAATTAAAGATGATACAACCAGATGGAGAGATATACCATGTTCTTGGATTGGAAGAACCAACATTGTGAAAATGACTATACTACCCAAAGCAATCTACAGATTCAATGCAATCCCTATCAAACAACCACTGGCATTTTTCACAGAACTAGAACAAAAAATTTCACAATTTGTATGGAAACACGAAAGACCCCAATTAGCCAAAGCAATCTTGAGAAAGAAAAACGGAGCTGGAGGAATCAGGCTCCCGGGCTTCAGACTATACTACAAAGCTACAGTAATCAAGACAATATGGTACTGGCACAAAAACAGAAACATAGATCAATAGAACAAGATAGAAAGCCCAGAGATAAACCCACCCACCTATGGTCAACTAATGTATTACAAAGGAGGCAAGAATATACAATGGAGAAAAGACAGTCTCTTTAATAAGTGGTGCTGGGCAAACTGGACAGCTACATGTAAAAGAATGAAATTAGAACACTCCGTAACATCATACAAAAAATAAACTCAAAATGGATTTGGACCTAAATGTAAGACCGGACACTATAAAACTCTTAGAGGAAAACATAGGAAGAACACTCTTTGACATGAATCACAGCAAGATCTTTTTTGATCCACCTCCTAGAGTAATGGAAATAAAAATAAACAATGGGACTTAATGAAACTTCAAAGCTTTTGCACAGCAAAGGAAACCATAAACAAGACGAAAAGATAACCCTCAGAATGGGAGAAAATATTTGCAAATGAATCAACGGACAAAGGATTAATCTCCAAAATATATAAACAGCTCATGAAGCTGAATATTAAAGAAACAAACAACCCAATCCAAAAATGGGCAGAAGACCTAAATAGACATTTCTCCAAAGAAGACATACAAATGGCCAAGAAGCACATGAAAAGATGCTCAACATCACTAATTATTAGAGAAATGCAAATCAAAACTACAATGAGGTATCACCTCACACCAGTTAGAATGGGCATCATCAGAAAATCTACGAACAACAAATGCTGGAGAGGGTGCGGAGAGAAGGGAACCCTCTTGCACTGTTGGTGGGAATGTAAATTGATACAGCCACTATGGAGAACAATATGGAGGTTCCTTAAAAAACTAAAAATAGAATTACCATATGATCTAGCAATCCCACTACTGGGCATATACCCAGAGAAAACCATAATTCAAAAAGACACATGCACCCCAATGTTCATTGCAGCACTATTTACAATAGCCAGGTCATGGAAGCAACCTAAATACCCATCAACAGATGAATGGATAAAGAAGTCATGGTACATATATACAATGGAATATTACTCAGCCATAAAAAGGAACGAAACTGAGTCATTTGTTGAGATGTGGATGGACCCAGAGACTGTCATACAGAGTGAAGTAAGTCAGAAAGAGAAAAACAAATATCGTATATTAACGTGTGTATGTGGAACCTAGAAAAATGGTACAGATTAACCGGTTTGCAGGGCAGAAGTTGAGACACAGATGTAGAGAACAAACATATGGACACCAAGGGGGGAAAACCGCGGTGGGGTGGGGATGGTGGTGTGCTGAATTGGGCGATTGGGATTGACATGTATACGCTGATGTGTATAAAATTGATGACTAGTAAGAACCTGCAGTATAAAACAAACAAACAAACAAGAAAAACAACTAATACTAAACTTTCTTTGGGTTATTTGTATGGAAATATGTTAATATAAATGTTTCAGACATTACATGAAATTTCTAAAAATCTTATATGTTCTGGTATAATGTTATAAGTCATAATTCTAGTTATTACTTTAAAATGTATATCTCAGAAATAACTAAATTTCCTTGTCAATTGCATTATTATGAACTTTCATCAAATCTTTAACCATGGTCAATTTTAAGTCTTTTGTCATTTACAGACAGTTCTGGGTGTACTCTGATGCCTTTGCAAATATGTTCCTATAAAAGGGTTTCATCTTCAAGGAATTCATGGAAAAGACTCTGACAAGTACAGATTTCTGATAACTGACTATACTGCTGAACTGAATAAATAAGCATTTTCAGAACTCTAATGGAAAACTGATGAATTCATAAAAGTGCTAACAAAAGTTCAAGATGAAAAAAAAATTAATTACATGGGACTGAGTGAACTGATGAGGATGATTATAATTCTTGTGACTTTCTGTTTGAATAAAAAAAAAAATCCAACAAGGACTCAGAGGCAAAAAATATACAAATCAATTTTCACTGCAAAGTAAAGGAGCTGTTACAGTGGAGGATTACTGGACTGAATGTCAATATTATGACATAGTATGAGTGTGTTTCATGTTTGGTAATTGCAATCATTGTTGCTTTTGTTGTAGTCATCCATTTACAATGCTTGGTGTCAGTTTATTTATCTCTTGTAAAAATAAAATACAGTGTGTGTATGTGGGGAAAAAAAAAAAAAAAGAATAAAGGCAGCCTCTGGGCCCCTGGGAGGAAAGTCAGAGAGGCAAAGATCTGGCTCAGGGCTCTCCCCTTACATGAAGTAGACAATTGCTCTTAATTTTTAAGACATTACTATTCCTGGAGGTATATGTTTAGTCCAACATAGTTTAAAAACTACAAAGCCAGAGGAAACAGTTTTGAATTAACATAACTTGAGTGACTTTACAAAATGATTTTACTCAGAACGCTCAGAAAAATCAATCATTTTAAAAATTGTAAGGGATTGGGGTTTTCTAAATTTGAAGTTACTGCTAATGATTTAACTTAGCTGGAGGGAAAATGAAGTCTTTCTGTCAACTACAGGTTGTTCAGCCACGGAAGGTCAAAAAAAAGCACACACACAGAAAGAACAAAGTCTGATATTCATGAGAAGTGATGGTCTTTTCTAAAATGAAGTTTCAACTGAAATGTAAGAAGTCAGCTAGAAGCAATGATTCCAAGAGGTTTTGAAGAAGGCATCAGAGAAGAGTGATAGAGATGCAAATTTCAAGCTGTCTGTACAGCTTCAGCCCAGCAGAGATCTGGAGTGAAGAGAAACTATTTCCTCAAGTCTTTAGTGCCTGTCCATCTGGAAGTTAAAAAAAAAAAAAAAAAGTAGGCAGGAAAAATAGAGACAGCCCAATCTGGTGTATGGTTTGGTTTATGGCCAGAGAAAGTTCAGCTAATTCCATCTTCCCTGTTCAAATACAGAGAAGTTTCTCCCTTGTCCCTTACACCCACCTTTGCTTTCTTCCTCAGGTAAATTAAGTCCTCAGACAGGGTCACCACCAGTCTTTGGTTCGTGACACTAGATGTTTTCTAAGGAATTCCCTTTTGGAGCAGACAGTGTGTAAAGTAGATTTAAAAATGTACCAGTCTCCTCGCTCTTCCTTTATATGTTTGAAATAAACATACTATTCCTTTTCTTTTTAAGGATTTTATCGTGAAACACTACGAAAAACAGCTAGGGAGTAACAAAAATAACCAAAGTTAATCTTCAAGAAATCTTCAAATCGTTATATTCTCTGTCCCTGTTCTGAAGTAAAAAGCAGGGGGAGCTAGCCAGCTCTGGGCTATCAGATGCATGCTAAATTTTGCTTTAAGAATCAGTCCCATTAAACCCTACCTGCTAGACAGACGGTTCCTATCCAGCGCTCTGCACTGTTGCAACTGCTGATTAACTCTCGTGTTCACCAGTAAGGTGGCCTTACCTGTTGTTTATTAGCTGTTTGGTACCTTAGGCAGGTTCTGGGGTAGAGTCAAAGGTTAGAGCACTGTCTAGCATGTGAAGACAGCCCAAAGGAGGAGGTGGGAAGCAAATCTGTTCAGTTGTAGAAGGAGAAAGTCTATGCCATTGTGTGTGGGGGGGTGGGGGGGAAGGACAGAAAAGAAAGGAAACTGCAGTCTTCCCCTTTTCTTTCTTTGGACTTTCCTTTGGTCCAAGGTCACCCTTGGGGCCACCTGCAAGTGTCTATGAATATGTCATCCTGCGTCCCCGGAACTCTGACCTGCTCTTCTCTCTGACTGCTATTTCCTTTGGTTTCTTAAAAATGTCATCCCAGTGTTATCTACATGTTAAATGATTTGCTGGTGCTGTGACATTTGATCTTCCCTGCTGAGAGAAAACCTGTGTAGATTCACAAGTGGTTAAGTCATTAATACAGCTAGCACGTATTGAGCACTGACTGTATACCAGGCATTCTGCTAAGTGTTTTATCTATAATAATCCATCAAGGTAGGCTTTGTTACTGTCTTCATTTTATAAAGGTTAAGTGCCTGAGGCAGCTCATAATTGGCCAAAATAAGACCGAAATATAGGAAGCCTGAGCCTACAGCTGTGTCTTCAGCACTACATCTGTGCCCTTCCCTACAACACTCCCACAGCTTCCTCTCCTGAGCTTCAGTTTGCCCCAACTGTCCAGCACTTTCCTCCCCACACCCCTCAGGACCTTCTGGCTCCAGTCCTGGCTCTGTTTGTTGCATTCTCTTTATTTTTCCTGTAACGTATTCAACACGTAGTTATTTTTCTTGGCTTCAGTTTCTATTATTCTAAGTCAATATCTCAGTCAAGTACAGCACACTGCAATATTTTAAAAAGTGCCTCCATAGCCATCATATCAATTTTTCCATCTGTAAACCTGGGCGAGGATAGTGTCCATCTCCTGTGGGTATTATGAGGACTAAAAGGTGAACTACATGTGACATTCGGCACAGTGTCTGGCACAATATGAGTGCTAATTATTTTTGTTACTTGCTTACTAAAATAGTCTAGAAGTATAATTATGCTTACTTTGTGGATGTGAAAAATGGAGCCTAGGTGTCTAAATAACCTGGCATAAGGAAAAAACACGAGTTGCTGGCAGAGCTGGTGGAGCCTGTGCCTTAGAATTCATCTCCTCCCTCAGCTGCCCTGCAGAGGCACTTCCTGCAGACCTTTATCCACTTCCCACATTGTTGGGTATCCCATTGCCTTTATGTTTATGGTTTGGGGTCACTTTACATTTTCAGTTAATTTGAAGAGAAGAGATAATCTGTGTTCCATTTCAGATGATCAAATTCTCAGGTTCATTTTAAGATTATTCAGGGGCTGTCAGACTTGGGAGTGGGAAAGCAGAGAGAGGGGAGAGATGAAGGCTCACTTCTAGTGTTCCTGGTGTGGTGTGTCAGTGTCAGAGAACATCGGAAGAGGGCAAGAAAGAGCCTAAATCAGGGGACCGTTAAGCATGTTCACTTGGTTGTGCGGTTCACTGGGATGATAGGGGAAGCCTGACACTTGGGATGGGGGAAGCCTGATGCATAGGAAGTAAGATTGTAACAGAAAGCCGGAAGGTATATCAGCTCCATGCAACCATCACAGAGCTCGGGTCTTCCCGGAGTTGGGCAGCTTAGCCAAGATCAGATTTATCCACGTAGAGAGAAGGTAGACACCCTATTCCAGGGTCAAGGACATATTGTGATGGACAAGAATTACAGCGGAAGAGCATCGCGGAGCTGAGAGGAACAGAGCAAATTAAGTACACAGCTTCCCTTCCCTCTGGAAGTGTACCCTGGGCAAAATCTGTAACTGAATTTAAATGACGCTTGTTTCTAGAAGGGGCCTAGAATAAGGAGGGTTTTGCCCTAGGAGAGCCTTTGTTTTCACCTTAAAAATAAATGGTAATGTTTCCATGTAAGGAAGAAAAAGCAATATTGCTTCGTATAAGATTCTCTAAGGCTTAGGGATGTTTTTTAAAGATGAAGAAAAGCAAATTACTTTCTTATTTACATTTACGCTGTCAACATACACCAAGTAGTAGCTTAAATGTAAGAGGAACTCGAATAATAGAGTAAAAATCCGATGCAATGCTGATTAAAAATGTAAATTTGAATTTGCCAGTGATCTTCTAGCTAAGCAGAGTAAACACAGGGACGGAGAAAAGGCAGACTGAGGTTGGTTAGATAATTGAAATGATTGTGTGTGCTGAAGGAGGTAAGAAACGTGGAGTCTGGCTTCTGAAGAGTAAAGGGAGACTGAATAAGCCCTGGTAAATCAGGGGGAAAAATCAAGTCCCCCAGAATGATGCTTAGCAGTGTTTAGATTTTATGTCCATGGACTGAGCCAGTGATGCTTGGAGGAAATCCAATCAGCAAATTCCAACTGAACATCCACTCGCGCAAGGCAGCCTACTATGCATTCCCAGGGTAATAAAGAAGTGTAAAGATGAGATAACCTTGCAATATAACAGCTAAACATACAAAAAGGTAAGTAAGTAAGATAGAGAACGTATGCACCTTGAAGAAAAGAAAATTATAGCATGTTAAATGCAAAATAATGGTACACGATAGCAGCACTAGGGGACTTTGAGCAAGAGGTGGGGTGGTCAGGAAAGTCATCATTAGTGTATAGGAATGCAAGAGATTTCTGTGCATTAAGTTTGTATCCTGCTACTTTACCAGATTCATTGATTAGCTCTAGGAGTTTTCTGGTAGCATCTTTAGGATTCTTTTTGTATAGTATCATGTCATCTGCAAACAGTGACAGCTTTACCTCTTCTTTTCTGATTTGGATTCCTTTTATTTCTTTTTCTTCTCTGATTGCTGTGGCTAAAACTTCCAAAACGATGTTGACTAATAGTGGTGAGAGTGGACATCCTTGTCTTGTTCCTGATCTTAGTGGAAATGGTTTCAGTTTTTCACCACTGAGGACGATGTTGGCTGTGGGTTTGTCATATATGGCCTTTATTATGTTGAGGAAAGTTCCCTCTATGCCTACTTTCTGCAGGGCTTTTATCATAAATGGGTGTTGAATTTTGTCGAAAGCTTTCTCTGCATCTATTGAGACGATCATATGGTTTTTCTCCTTCAATTTGTTAATATGGTGTATCACATTGACTGATTTGCGTATATTGAAGAATCCTTGCATTCCTGGGATAAACCCCACTTGATCATGGTGTATGATCCTTTTAATGTGCTGTTGGATTCTGTTTGCTAGTATTTTGTTGAGGCAAAATTTCCCCTTTCTATGCTTCTTGTTCTTTTGATTTTCATTTTGTTAGCAATGAATATTAGGCATGTTCTCTTTCCATATCTCTGTTGACATCCTTATTTTAAAAAATACTGATAAAGGTAGTAGATGCCCAGTTCATCTTACTAGTTTGATCCACTTTCTAGGGCTCTTAGATCATTCAGGGTCTGTGTGTAACGCTGTGGAATTATTTTTGGTGCTCAACCGATGTCAGCATAGTGCCATAGGAGGCCAGGAGAGGGCAGCAGAGAGCTGAGAAGCCCTCTGATAGAGGCCGGAGGAAGCAGAAGGTGCAGAAGAACCTGTAGCAGGTGGAGGAGGAAATATTGGATCCTTCATGAAGCACAGGGTATGCCCGTGTCCGTGCTCCTTAAATCAACCAAAGCCAGAGTCATTACTCAGACGAGAAACTGGAATCAGTAGGGGATGCCATAGGGAGTAGCAATTTTAAAACAGGAAGAGATGAAAATAGGCTCTGAGATATTACGGGGAGCCTGCAAAGGAGAGTCAGCTTGTGGGGTGATGATGGACCCATGACTGCTTGTGAGAGCCATGACCCCAGTGAGTCTAGGCCTAGATACAAACCCAAATCAAGAGAAACATGCTTTATCTAAGGACTGAGCAAGTCTTAACTTAGGGATGCATGTGAACAAGATAGAGCAGAACATTTTAGGTAAGATTCCAGGGAACTGGAGAAGTCCTGACTTTTAGGAAGGGCAGAAGAGATTCCTGCAAGGTTAGTGCCTACTCCACAAGGAAAGACTCTTTAGAAGGCCAGGACGGGGCCAAGGGGTGTTATGCAGATGGAGGGCATACAGGAAGTACCAAAGGCACAGGCCAGGACCGGGAGAGTGAGCTAGAGTACCCCATCTAGAGAAGGTATTTCAAAACAAATTCTGCAAGGTTTTGAAAATTCCACAAGATTTTGTTATTGATAGTGCCAGTCTGAATCTACCTTAGGCCCAAACTTCCAGAATGTGGTTTAGCACCTCGCTACTTAAAGTGTGCTCTGCAGACCAGCAACACTTGCATCACTCGGGAGCTTATTAGAATTTTGAATTTTGGGTCCCACCTCAGACCTACTGAATCAGAATTTGTATTTTAACAAGATCCCCAGGTGATTCCTGTGCATATTACGCATATTAAAGTTTGAGAAATACCAGTCTAGCAGCCAGTCCAGGCAGGCCTGGGTGGCACTGATGCCTCTGGAAGATTTAAGGGCATCGGTAATGAGGAAGTGAGGGAGAACAGCTGCATCTGAATGAGGGTAGGTGCACCTCTTACCAACTTGGTACTTTCTTTTGGCTTATTTTTGTTAAGCCCCATTAGATTCCTTATAGTTACATGCAAAATCAACCAACCAATGTCTATTTCAGAGGCCCCATAGTGGGGAAAACCATATCCTTTTGCAGTCTGAATGGTGGTGGGAATCAAAGTGGAAGGTGCTGCCTGAGGTGAACAGGGTTTCTTAGCAGGTTTTTGCTATGTGTGGTCCAGGGTCTGCATATCCAGAAACTAGATTTTTGGTTTTTATTTTTCAGGCTAGCTAAAAGCAATTAGACTATAAGACCAGGGACCATTAGTATTAACATTACAAGGTGGTGTATATTAGTTTCTTATTGCTGCTATAACAAATTACCACAAATGTAGTGGCTTAAAACAACACAAATGTATCTTCTTACAGTTCTAGAAGCCCTAAATCAGTTTCACTGGGTCAAAGTCAAGGTTTAAGCAAGACTGGTTCTGTCTGGAGGATCCAGGGGGAGAATCCATTCTCTGTCTCTTCCAGCTTCCAGAGGCTGATGCTGGCATTCATGGTCCTCTATGGCTCATGGTCCTTTTCCTCTGTCTTCGAAGCCAGCAGCATAGCGTCTTGTTTCTGTCGTCACATTGCCTTATTCTTTTGTGTCAAATCTCTCCCCATTTCCCTCTTGTAACTACACTTGTAATTACATTTAGGTCCCACCTGGATAATGAAGGATAATGTCCCCATCTCACTATCCTTAGCTTAGTCACATCTGCAAGCTACTTCTTCCATATAAGGTAACATTCATAGGTTCTGGGGATCAGGGCCTGGATATCCTTGGGGGCCATTATTCAGCCTACCACAGTGTTTAAATCAGAATTCTAATTAATTAACAGATAACATAAAATATGCTTTTCCATTGATTAGAGCAACCTACCCTGTTTCTTGGTATTGGGAAGTCACATAAATGTCATAAGAACTGGACATTGGAAAAATAGAGAATGAGTGCCCACGGAAAAATAGAGAATGAGTGCCCAAGGAAGTGGCTATTTTGTGTCAGCCAGAGAGAGCCTTGAGAAGGCACCCTGACCCACAGCAATCCCTCATGACTGCATTCTTCCCGTGAACCAGAGCTTCTCTCCTCCACTCTGGCCTAGTTCATAGTGTCATAATTGCTCTCACGCTTCCTTGTTCTGCACAGCTCCCCTCCTTCAGTTGGCAAATTCTTTCTTTGGATGTATAATATTATAGTTGAAGCCCCAGGTTTGGGGGTTCATGAACCCTCCTAGGTACCTAAGGATACCCTCCTAGCTGGTCCAGGAAAGAGCAGCTCAGACATAAAACCAGGTCATTCAGGTAAAATGCTGCTGGCATAATCTTAGAAGATTTTGGAGCTTGAAGGCAACTTAAACATTATCTAGTCCAACCCCTCATTTACTGATGGGGAAAAAAGTCTCAGAGAGACAGCTGCGTGTCCAGGGCCACACTCTGATTTATTATGTAGTCAATGCAAATTCATAAAGCAGCTGCCATGTACAAGGGTTACAAAGAAACGGAATGTGAGAGAAGGAAATAAAGGATGGTGACCATGGATCTAGCTGGCAGGAGGCCCCAACATGTGCACCAGAAACCAGGCTTTGGGCATTTCTGAGTTCAGACTCTAACGCTCTGTATGGGCAAGTTGGAAAACCTCATGCTATTACTCCATCATTGATAAAATAGAAATAGTAGTATTTATTTCCCAGTACATATCAAAAAAATAAAATCTGGTTCTCGCTTTTTCAAACTAGAGAATAAGTGTGTTCACCTCCCCAGAGGCAAGCTCTCTCATGCTTAGGTAGCAACCCGTTGCCAGCCCAGCCCTCTGGGAAGCAGCAGAGTAGCAATATGACAGTCCCCTCCACTCCCATGGGCATCCTGCAGGGACACATATTGGAGATGATGGATGTGACTGCCACAGCAACGTGGATGAGGATGGAGGAAGCTCTTTTTTCCTTACATGGAGCACCAATGTGCCTGAGCTTGAAGGAGAACTGACTGCTCCCAAGAGGTTTGGAGCTGAACAAATGATGCCATTGATTCTCTCCATATGCACCCATACATATCTTTTACCATATGTCTGCCACCCCAGTGTTTGTTATTATATGTCAAACATGTTCAAATTCTTTTTTGCAGCTCTCAGAATAATATGCTGAGTAGAATATGATCATGGTGGCAAAAAGCTGTGAAATCCTGAGTCATCTTTCTCGTGTTAATTAAAGTCATAATCCAGTGATCTTAGGTTTAAATAAGGAATATACATACATTTCAAAATACCTCAGCTAGAAAGAGACTCCTTAGGATTTATTTTTCTTAGGAACTCAAAGGAGATTAAAGTCTTTTCACAGGAACAACAAAGACATCTAGGTAGCCTAACAAAATCCACAACCAAATATGAAAATGTAAGTTATGCACCCTTGTCTGGGGGTTGACAATGCAGGCTTTCCATTTCCTTTTGGGGATACTGTTGGCTAGCTAGTCTGCTCTCTACTATGATTGAAAGACCTGCTCTCAATAGTTTCAAAACTGGCTAACAGGTCTCATCAGCGCAGAGGTCGAAAACGATGACCTGATGGCCCAGGAGGTCTGCAGACATTGGCTCAGCTTCTCAGAGGTGCTGGGACAGGACGGTTCCCAGTAGTCCCTTGATCCCCACATCACTGCCCTGCACATGGCCCCTCCAATCCGGTCATCTGCTCACCAGCCCATCCCACCCACGACTTGTCCCAGCTCATGTCTGCCCCGCTCCCGAGTGACCGAGTCTCCCAAGGCGTGGGTAACTCAGACCTATTCTCTCCTCAGTCTATCATCTTGTCATAAACTCTATGCCTGGCTCCCCTCAGGTCTTCTGCTTTCATTCTAACTGCATGTTTTATAGGTCAAGCAGACTAAAGTTTGCTAGTTGACTGTGTCTTTCCCTGCTCGCTGTTAAGAACCCCAATTCTAACGGAGGCTATGTGGATTTCTCTAATTAAGGGAAGGCTCAAAAATAAGAAAGCACAGGAAAGGAAAGCTCAAATTATTATCAATCTACACAAAGGCCAAGAAAAAAGAAGTAGAAGGCCAGATATCAAAGTATTAACAGTAGTTTTGCTGAGTGTTGTTGTTTTTTTCTATTTTTCAAGCTTATTTTTATCACAAACAGTGAATCAGAAAGAAAATGATACATGTTGTCAGTCAGAATAATTGTGCTTCTCTTTGTAACTATAAGGTAGAGTGCAGAAAGGCAAACCACAGGGACCTCTTTGGTCACTGCAATGGGCCAGGATCAGGTTAGGTAAGTAAAGGAAAGACTTTGCTCATATGCCTTTTTGAACTAAGCATAATATCAACTAAATTTGACTTGGTAAATAAGATGCCCCAAGGTCAACCCTACTTAGGCTTGCTTTATATTACTTCACATAGGCATGGCTAAATGGGTCCTCCATCACCCTCCAGACTAATTACATTTGATTAAAGGGCTTCCTTAAAAGCTCTTCTTTCACACTGAATTAAAAATGACTACTAACCTTCATTGACGATGCCAGGGGCGTCACCTATGAATTGATTAGGTAGTGCTGCATTATGCCTTTGGGATACTAGTTCTATGGGGCCCCAGGAACCCTGACTCCATAAGTCAATGTATGGGATGGTAATTACAATATTCTGTTGCTATTTCTGTGCTACAGTCCATCTGTGTGATGTAGTCACCATTATTTAATTCCAAATTGGCGTATTCTCTGCTTATCCAGTTTTTCTTTACATTTCTTAAAGGTATCTTGCTGATAGCTCTTTGCTCAACCTGAAGCCATTATCTCCCCTGTGTTTTGTACCAGAGGGTTTTATTTTATAGGTTTATGCCTACAGAATGGGATGGCAGGAGAGGCTAAGGATGGCTGAAAAGCAAATGGGTTCAACTATTCAAAATGTCAAAAAGAGAAAGAAATAAATCTCAAGTGCAGTCTGTGTCTGACCACTCAGAATTTGTTTTTGAACATTATTGATAACATAATATGTATTCTAAATGGAATGGTGTTGATTTCTGGGAATAGTAATTTTCTGGGAATCGTAATAAATCCCTATCTATCTATCTATCTATCTATCTATCATCTATCTATCTATCCATTCCATGCAATTACATTTCAAATATAAATACATTTCGAAGGTAAACGAAAGCTTCAATCTAACAGGCTTTGAAATAAAGACGGTCACTTTTTTGGTATGTAGATCTTAATCCAGGTTTAGCCTTCTCTCTCCCTTAGGTACTCACTGCAACTGTGACTGACATGCAGCCTAAGAAGAGAGAGTGCAAGAATGGGAGAGGGGGAAAGAAACCAAGGGTCCCATCAGTAAAGCTCATGGAAACAGAGTTTCAACTAATGAATCCCAAAGGAAAATAGGTTATAGGAAAGACTATCTACCCAATAAATGTGGTCTTCTGGGATGAGGAGAAATTGTAATTTTACTTCATTAGAAGACCATAATTCTCTTAAGAGGGTTTAGTTTTTAAACAAGCAGCCTCTGCCACCCCATGCCTGTGTTTTTGATCCTGGCTCCTCTACAAATTAGCTGTATAAGCAAGTGACTTAACCACTCTACTTTTCATCAGAAAACTGGGTTGGTTATAGTAGTACCTACCTCACAATATTATTATTAGGAGTCAATAATCTCATAAATGTAAAATGCTTAGAACAGTTGTCTGGTTCATAGTAAGTATGTGATAAATGCTAGCTCATTATTTTTGTGCCCTTCATCTTTAACTGAAATTTTGTTAAAACTTTCTTAAGATTGGTTATGTGTTGGTATTAGAAATGTCATCTTAAGATTGAGATTTTTTTATAATGGGTCCTAGGTTCACCGTTGTTACCCAGATGCTGTGCTGCATTTCAAAGTTTCTTTTAAGAATTCAAGATATTCTGCCTATCATCTTTTCCAAACATCAAGCCATTGCTATTGGAATATTAGTAAAAGCAAATATTTACTGAGCACATTTTATGTGCTAGGTAGAGTGCTAAGGTTTTTACATGGATTAATGCATTTGTTCTTCATAACAATCCTATAGCATTATCCCCATATGACAGATAAAGAACTTGAGGTATATGAAGACTGAAGTATCTTGCCGGAGATTGTCCAGCTAGGAAATGGCAGAGCAGCAGCAAGTCCAGCTGGCTGCTCAAAAGGCACACCTCACATTCTTGGCTATAACCACAACTAGCCACCATATCATTGAGTGCCTTTGGTTTTCCTTTGGCCCATATAAAAGGTACAGCCTTATTGGAAGATTGATAACTAACCAGAATTTTTGAGTCATTGGCTCATCAATGACTCTAAGAGATTAGTAATATTGGTCGAAAGTGTGATTCTTTCCACTAATCAAATTAACTAGAGACACAAATGTTTCTCTAATAGTGGTTCTTGCTCATTTGTCTCTGCCTGATTTATCTGTGAGCTGCTTTCTTACAGTATTGATGGCTTCACAAATAAGAAGCCATTAATATCTCACATTTTTAAATGACTTTTGGTGCCTACTAGAGCCTTGGATGAAAAGTTGTAACATTGGAACCTTCTTTGTTTCTTTCATTCCTTTGTTTCCCCACATTCAATTAGCTGCTGAATATTCTGAATTCATCTCCTTATTTTGTGTAGGAGAGACTTTGCTAACCTGTAGAACCTAGGTAGAAAAATTGGCTGGAATTGTGCCATTGGAACTGTTTGTCAAATATGTAAAGAAGCCCAGGTGTTGGAAATGAAAGCCTTCTTCCTAAAGGACAAATCTCTCAGGGTTTCCTCACCCGAGTACATTAGCCTGGGGGAATGTACTCACTGGTGACCCCCTGGAGTGAAGCCCAGCCTCAGGAAGGGAGATGTGTAGCAGGTGACTGCTGGAAATTGATGCAGCTCGATTTGCCCCAAGGGTTAACTCTGAGTTCTGCAGGACTTCTTCATTTTTCTACCCTTTGGAAAAGGGTGTTCTTTTAGTTGAATTCTTCAACTTAAAAGTCTATATTCTTAGTATACTCTTTTAGTCAATATTTACCTATTTACTTTAAACTTCTTTAATCTTTTTGCTTTATTGTCCTATCTTTTTACTGTATCTTATCTAGTCTGAATTTTTAGCTTGCTGTTTCATCATGTTTATTTTATACTATGCTATCTCCTTTTATCTAAATTGTATGTATTTGCTTTATATGTGTTGTTTCAATTTTATTTATACCTCATTTTATCTTTAATGGCATGAGGTGACCAGCTGGCAGACAGCCCCTAAACTAACCAAGAGCAATTGGATTCCTTGTCCTTTTAAATATCTCACTAAACAGCTTTTTAAGTTTTCCACTGTATGTTCTTCTTTCTTCTAATAATGAAATTTCAACATAAAATATATCAAACTAATTATGTAGATTCACCTGTTAACTTCATTCTCTCACCTCACCTTTCCAGGACAATAATATTTATTTTTAGTGCCAGTGGTTTTGAGTTAGAATGGTGCCATCTCTTCACAGTATTGGCCCAAACTTTCCAAATGCTTCCTGACCCAAATTTATAGTTTCTATTTTTTCCAACTGCTGTATATTGACTAGGACTTACACACAAATTGTGAGCTATTGAAGAAAACACAGGTGAGAAGACCTTCAGAATAACCTCCTGGTCCATGTTTAATCTTCCTCCAGCATTACAGCTGTTTCCTCCCTTCTTTCCCATGGTTTCAGCCCCATTAAAAGCCTTCGTTACCACTCCTGGATGATTGGTCTCCCTATCTCAAGTCTCCCTATCTCAAGTCTCCCCTCTGTTTCTTCCTTGTGACCACTTCCACACTGCTTTTCTTGAAATACATCTCTCTTTTCAAATGCCTCCTCTAGGTTCCCATGGTCCACACATGAAGTCCAAACTCCTCAACCCACATTTGAGTCCTCCAGGTTATCCCTAGCCTCCTTTTCCAAACATATTTCTACTTCCCTCCCTCACATTAGACAAAATAACCAAACTTAATGGTTTGCTACTCTTCATTTATGGCTCAAACATTTCCACAGTTGCTTCTTCACCCATACTCTTTTTTCATGTATTTTTCTCCATCTGTGAAAGTCAATATTATACCCTCTTTAAAGCCCCTTTCCTATTTTTTGACTTCTCTAGGTGAAAATAATCAACCTCTGTATGACATTCCTTGGAGAAATAGTATTTTAGGGAATTAGTGTGGGTTTTGGCTCTAGATAGCCCTCAGTTCAAATCCTGACTGTGCTAGATATTATTTGACCTGAGATAAGTTATTTAACTTTTTGAGTCTTGTTTCCACACCTCTAAAAATGAAGCTAATAGAATCCATCTCACAGTGTTGTTAAAAAGAATAAATGAGATGAAGCAGGAAGTTCTGAGGTCTTTTTTTTTTAACAGCTTTATTGGAGTATAGTTGCTTTACAATGGTGTGTTAGTTTCTGCTTTATAACAAAGTGAATCAGTTATACATATACATATGTTCCCATATCTCTTCCCTCTTGCATCTCCCTCCCTCCCACCCTCCCTATCCCACTCCTCTAGGTGGTCACAAAGCACGGAGCTGATCTCCCTGTGCTATGCAGCTGCTTCCCACTAGCTATCAATTTTACATTTGGTAGTGTATATATGTCCATGCCACTCTCTCACCCTGTCATATCTTACACCTCCCCCTCCCCATATCCTCAAGTCCATTCTCTAGTAGGCCTGTGTCTTTATTCCCGTCTTGCCACTAGGTTCTTCATGACTTTTTTTTTTTTCTCCTTAGATTCCATATATATGTGCTAGCATATTGTATTTGTTTTTCTCTTTCTGACTTACTTCACTCTGTATGACAGACTCTAACTCCATCCACCTCACTACAGATACCTCCATTTCATTTCTTTTTATGGCTGAGTAATATTCCATTGTATATATGTGCCACATCTTCTTTATCCAGTCATCTGTCGATGGACATTTAGGTTGCTTCCATGTCCTGGCTATTGTAAATAGAGCTGCAATGAACATTTTGGTACATGACTCTTTTTGACCTATGGTTTTCTCAGGGTATATGCCCAGTAGTGGGATTGCTGGGTCGTATGGTAGTTCTATTTGTAGTTTTTTAAGGAACCTCCATACTGTTCTCCATAGTGGCTGTATCAATTTACATTCCCACCAACAGTGCAAGAGGCTTCCCTTTTCTCCACACCCTCTCCAGCATTTATTGTTTCTAGATTTTTTGATGATGGCCATTCTGACCGGTGTGAGATGATATCTCATTATAGTTTTGATTTGCATTTCTCTAATGATTAATGATGTTGAGCATTCTTTCATGTGTCTGTTGGCAATCTGTATATTTTCTTTGGAGAAATGTCTATTTAGGTCTTCTGCCCATTTTTGTATTGGGTTGTTTGTTTTTTTGTTATTGAGCTGCATGAGCTGCTTGTAAATCTTGGAGATTAATCCTTTGTCAGTTGCTTCATTTGCAAATATTTTCTCCCATTCTGAGGGTTGTCTTTTGGTCTTGTTTATGGTTTCCTTTGCTGTGCAAAAGCTTTTAAGTTTCGTTAGGTCCCATTTGTTTATTTTTGTTTTTATTTCCATTTCTCTAGGAGTTGGGTCAAAAAGGATCTTGCTGTGATTTATGTCATGGAGTGTTCTGCCTATGTTTTCCTCTAAGAGTTTGATAGTGTCTGGCCTTACATTTAGGTCTTTAATCCATTTTGAGTTTATTTTTGTGTATGGTGTTAGGGAGTGTTCTAATTTCATACTTTTACATGTACCTGTCCAGTTTTCCCAGCACCACTTATTGAAGAGGCTGTCTTTTCTCCACAGTATATGCTTGCCTCCTTTATCAAAGATGAGGTGACCATATGTGCATGGGTTTATCTCTGGGCTTTCTATCCTGTTCCATTGATCTATGTTTCTGTTTTTGTGCCAGTACCATACTGTCTTGATTACTGTAGCTTTGTAATATAGTCTGAAGTCAGGAAGCCTGATTCCTCCAGCTCCATTTTTCGTTCTCAAGATTGCTTTGGTTATTCGGGGTCTTTTGTGTTTCCATACAAATTGTGAAATTTTTTGTTCTAGTTCTGTGAAAAATGCCAGTGGTAATTTGATAGGGATTGCATTGAATCTGTAGATTGCTTTGGGTAGTAGAGTCATTTTCACAATGTTGATCCTTCCAATCCAAGAACATGGTATATCTCTCCATCTATTTGTATCATCTTTAATTTCTTTCATCAGTGTCCTATAATTTTCTGCATACAGGTCTTTTGTCTCCTTAGGTAGGTTTATTCCTAGATATTTTATTCTTTTTGTTGCAATGGTAAACGGGAGTGTTTTCTTAATTTCACTTTCAGATTTTTCATCAGTAGTGTATAGGAATGCAAGAGATTTCTGTGCATTAATTTTGTATCCTGCTACTTTACCAAATTCATTGATTAGTTCTAGTAGTTTTCTGGTAGCATCTTTAGGATTCTGTATGTATAGTATCATGTCATCTGCAAACAGTGACAGCTTTACTTCTGCTTTTCCGATTTGGATTCCTTTTATTTCTTTTTCCTCTCTGATTGCTGTGGCTAGGACTTCCAAAACTATGTTGAATAATATTGGTCAGAGTGGGCAACCTTGTCTTGTTCCTGATCTTAGTGGAAATGGTTTCAGTTTTTCACCATTGAGGACAATGTTGGCTGTGGGCTTGTCATATATGGCCTTTATTATGTTGAGGAAAGTTTCCTCTATGCTTACTTTCTGCAGGGTTTTTATCATAAATGCGTGTTGAAATTTGTCGAAAGCTTTCTCTGCATCTATTGAGATGATCATATGGTTTTTCTCCTTCAATTTGTTAATATGGTGTATCACATTGATTGATTTGCATATATTGGAGAATCCTTGCATTCCTGGGATAAATCCCACTTGATCATGGTGTATGATCCTTTTAATGTGCTGTTGGATTCTGTTTGCTAGTATTTTGTTGAGGATTTTTGCATCTATGTTCATCAGTGATATTGGCCTGTAGTTTTCTTTTTTTGTGACATCTTTGTCTGGTTTTGGTATCAGGGTGATGGTGGTCTCGTAGAATGAGTTGGCGAGTGTTTTTCCCTCTGCAATATTTTGGAAGAGTTTGAGAAGGATAGGTGTTAGCTCTTCTCTAAATGTTTGATAGAATTTGCCTGTGAAGCCATCTGGTCCTGGGCTTTTGTTTGTTGGAAGATTTTTAATCACAGTTTCAATTTCAGTGCTTGTGATTGGTCTGTTCATATTTTCTATTTCTTCCTGGTTCAGTCTCGGCAGGTTGTGCATTTCTAAGAATTTGTCCATTTCTTCCAGGTTGTCCATTTTATTGGCATAGAGTTGCTTGTAGTAATCTCTCATGATCGTTTGTATTTCTGCAGTGTCAGTGGTTACTTCTCCTTTTTCATTTCTAATTCTATTGATTTGCGTGTTCTCCCTTTTTCTCTTGATGAGTCTGGCTAATGCTTTATCAATTTTGTTTATCTTCTCAAATAACCAGCTTTTAGTTTTATTGATCTTTGCTATTGTCTCCTTCATTTCTTTTTCATTTATTTCTGATCTGATCTTTATGATTTCTTTCCTTCTGCTAGCTTTGGGGTTTTTTTGTTCTTCTTTCTCTGAGGTCTTTTGGTATTAAAAAGCTTGAGACTCTGATTTGGTATTTGAGGAGAAGGGGAAAGAGAGGGAACCTCTGTTATGTTAAGAGTTATAGAGTCATGGGTTATGGGGGTGTGAGAGATGTGGATTTAAGGGGCTTTTAAAAAATTTTAATTTATTTATTTGTTTTTATTTTTGGCTGTGTTGGGTCTTTGTTGCTGTGCACGGGCTTTCTCTAGTTGCGGTGAGTGGGGCTACTCTTCGTTGCAGTGCATGGGCTTCTCATTGTCGTGGTTTCTGTTGTTGTGGAGCACGGGCTCTAGGCGCACAGGCATTAGTAGTTGTGGCACGCAGGCTCAGTAGTTGTGGCGCACAGGCTTAGTTGCTCCGCGGCATGTGGGATCTTCCCGGACGAGGGATTGAACCCACGTGCCCTGCATTGGCAGGCGGATTCTTAAACGCTGTGCCACCAGGGAAGCCCTTTTATTTATTTATTTTTAAAATTTATTTATTTATCTGTTTTTATTTTTAGCTGTGTTGGGTCTTAAGGGGCTTTTTGTGTATGGAATTACAGCTCCTTTTGTGAGAGAAATGCCAAAGTGATCCTAGATAGATCATCTTGAAAATAAGTCAATTTGCATAAAACTTTATTATTGTGGTCTATTTGTATCTGCAGTAATTTCAAACTGTACAAGTATACTGATACCCAGTATATTAAGTATCTAAAATGAGTTAAAAATATTAAAGTATTCAACTAAAAAAGACTTGGAAGTGATGTTAGTTGAGCAGGAAATTCCAACATGTGCAGGGAAATTGAGGGGACAAGGGTCCTCTTGTGGAAGATGTAGAGAGGATAGCAGTTAATAGGCTTGTGAAATAAACATATCCATCAGTGTAAGGAAAGCAAGGATAACTTTTACCTGATTTTTCCAATTTTATAATGGGGTTATGTCCTTAAAGGAATTCAGATGATGGGCACGAATTGATATGAGCACAGGTGTCCCTGGGACAGCACAATCTGCCTAAAGCTATAAAGACAGAGTGAAGTTTGAAACACCGCTAGAGAGAAAGAGACAGTAGTATTTCAAGTGAGGGTTAGTCAGGGGTGAAAGATGGTTTTAAGTGAAAAGATACCTCTCTCTGGTCTTTCTAAGTTAATATCACTTTAGGTTCAATAAAAACAGACTGGAAGGAACATTACATATTCTGAAACATAATTATTCTTCACATACACACACACACACACACACCTAACAGGATGTATTAAAGAGTGTGGAGATTTCCTTATTTCCCTCTCTTCCTTCACAGGAATGGAGGAACCAGATAGGCTTTCAGCTTCCTTAACAAAGGGAACATAGGGGAACTTATTATGAGCTGAGAGGAGAAGGAGGACATAAGGCAAAGTGCCAGAATGTCAGACATTGTGTCTTTGTGGGGGAAGTCCATTGTTATATTTGAAACCTTACTTTAATACCACCAACTATAGTACTTGTATACTGTAATAAGTACTATATACTTATATATACACATATATACTATTTATAAATATATTTATATATATACATATACTATATACACACATATAAAGTATGTATATACACATATATATGTATATATAATCAGAGTGATTATAAGAATGTTATATACATGAATACTTACATATATGGTATGCTGCAGTAATTTTAGATTTATCATAGTATATATATTACTAAGTGCCTAGGGTATGCTAGTGTATTAATGTTATTTTAAATACTTAAAGTGACTCTGCAGCATAGATATTATTTCAGTTTCAGTGATGTGGAAACTGAAGCTCAGGGTGTTTAAGTGACTTAATCAAGAAGGCTCTAAGTGGCAGAGTCCTAAGGCAAATTCATTATTCTGCCAGCTCTCTGATTTAAACAAACAAATCAACCAAGCAAAACAACAAAACCACGCACTTTGCACAACACCAAATTATCCAGAAAAGTTTAAATAGTGTAAACTTTATAAATATTCTGTGTACCTGGCAATTTTGTGATTCTTCTTACTCAAAATTTTAGGTTTAATTGTCATCATGTGCATCAGAATATTATTGGTTTGTAAACTGTCTAACTTTTGTTTGTTGACTGATACTATTCTCTCTCTAACTTGTGTTTTCCTTGTGAATCTAGTTCATGCAAATACTGAAGTCACCAGGCTGCTTTATTTCTGCTACTGAAGCACCTGGCTCCTGCTAGCACCTGGTGATGGCAACATCCAAGTGGTCAGGAATTGTTTTCAGTCTGGCTTCTGAAACTTTAGACAGCAATAAGCACAAAAATGTTCAAAATAATAATAAATGATGCAGTAGTTGGCCCTTGCAGTAAGCAGTGCTGAATCTTAACGACTGAGATTAAAGGTCAGAGAAAACATCCATAAATCTGGAGCCAGATAGGTGGTGAAAAGGGCCGAAAAGGAGAGGACCAGCATCAGGGAAAGAAATCTGAGCGAAGTGAAGAAGCTAAAGGAAAACAAAGACTCAGGAGAATAACAAACTGTGTGCAGGTCCCAAGAGGATAAAACTGCTAATGTCTGCTAACTGTCATGGACATACCACAGCTTCTTTGTGATCTAATTGGCAGGGCAGTGACATGCAACTCTGAATGAGCTGAATGCTTTCCTGGCTTGATTTTCCTCATCTTAGTCAAATTATTCTGCGAGTAGAGACACACCCTTTGTGCACATCCCTGTGACATGAATATATGCTATATACTCTAAAATTGACTAATTCATCCGTTTTAGGATTGGTGTCATTTATTTCAAGTTTGTCTTTGATAGAACCGATATCCTTCATCTTCATTACACCGAAATGCAGTTGTCCCAACCTCTCTCAAAAACACGTATCCATTTATGTTTTCAATTTACTTTGTGCTATTTTTCAAAAAGTCAGGTCACGACCTAATTTCTAAAGCAATCTTAACAGTGCTTTATCGTTCACCAGTGACTTACATGATTAAAGAATCCATCAAGATTTTGTGGTTGTTTTTGTTCTTTCTATAGCATCTCCTTTGCCAATATCTCATTCTTTGTGGTTTGCAGTTCAGCATCTTGAATACAAATTCGTACAAGGAATGGGTGTTATACTTTAGAAAACGGCAGCTCCATTTCAACAGCCACATTGTTTCTTAGAATTTGTGCTCTCTTATTGTGAACTTCAACCATATAAATATAAAAAGGCGATCAAATACTTAAATACAACATCTACCTGAGATTAATAAGGCACCATGGTTTTCTTTCAGCCATGACAATGGTATCCAATCATCATTCCTAAAAAAAAAAAAAAAAAAAAATTCAAATAATTCATTAAAAAGCAAATGGACTGAAAGGTTGATACTCAAATTATTAGATTAATGAATAAGTCACTTTTTGGGGAACATTATGGACATTAGTAAGATGTGAGGAAAGAAGCCTAAGAGTGTGACACAGCCATAGATCCCATCTACATCTGGAATCCCAATAAAGAGCAATTCAGTTCCAGAAATATGAAGTAAAAATCTTTTTAAATCCTCAATTTACTTGTTGCCCACATGCCTTGCAGCAGGTTTAGGAAGGAAAATAGGCACTGAAAGGGGCAGTAAAGGGACAGAGAAAATGAACTTCTTATTAAGTTAAATGGCATTCATTTAGCATGAATGTTAATGGCACCAGGACATGGGGGATCAGAAATGGCTGTGCTAGGTCTCTTGTTAGATCTTAAGTGCTGAAGTAACACTGATGTGGAAAATGAGAATATTCTATTCTCACACTGGAACAGACAACCACCTTGATATGTGAATTGAAATGAACTGACTATAAGACCAAACTATATATTAATATTTTTCTCAATTTCAGACATTGTCTTAAACCATATCATGTAATATTCCAAAGTGAGTAATACTTAAAAATTAAAATATGTTAAATTTGCTGTAAATGAGGTAAAGGCTATGGTGTCATAAATTGTCAGTGCCTAGAATTGACCTTCATGTAGATAATCTATTATCTATAAAATATATATATATATATATATAAAATATAATATATATCTATAAAAGAAATAATTCTTTTATGAAAAAATTAAAATATGTTAAATTTGCTGTAAATGAGGTAAAGGCTATGGTGTCATAAATTGTCAGTGCCTAGAATTGACCTTCATGTAGATAATCTATTATCTATAAAATATATATATATATATATATAAAATATAATATATATCTATAAAAGAAATAATTCTTTTATGACTCTATGGGAAAGAAACATAGACTGTTGATATAGGAAAAGGTTGAGTGTTAAATATATATTTACTATCAAATATAATTTTATCATGCCTTTTAGAATACTTTGTTCTAAGTGAAAAAGATTAGATAAGATGGTCTCAAGTGATTAAGATTCTTTACTAATAATACATTTAGTGAGCAGATATATACATTTAGTATTAGTAACAGTATAAATCAAGTCATTTATATTGGAATACTCATTGGGAAAATGTCTATTAAATTTGCTTGCTTTTCATTCATTCATTGATTCATATATCAATTTCTTTCTTTTTCAATTTTTAAAATAAATATTTCTGGTAGCTTATATCATAGTTTGGAAAAATATAATTCATTGCCATAAAAAGACCAGGAAAATATAAAACAGGGAGAAAAATGTTTTCTAAAATTAATTTTTAAAAGTGACTTAGTGCTTCAAAGTGGCCAGAGCAAAAGAAATGGAGATATGTTTCATTACATAATTTTTGTTTTTAAGGAAAAAATTGATGTAAGTTTCTGAGAATAAACATTTTTCCCCTTGGACTTTTGTCTGAATTCTATTTCTTGAGTGCATCTTCTCAAATACTCATAGACTCATGTATTGGTAAATACCATTAGCTATATAAACATGGCAAATGCAATGTCAATTTTTATAGCATGTAGTGATTTGATTTCTAGATGTTTCACCATAGTTGTGGCCCTGTCGCCACTCTTCCCTAGTGACACTTATCACTTGTCCTATGTCTCCCATCTTTAGATCAGAATATCAAGTATTCTCCCATATTTGCTCTCTCCTTTTCTAACTCTTTTTAAACTATCTTTTATCCAAAGATTATATTGCAACACATTAAATGCATGCTAATTTTTCAAATGATAAAATGACATCAGAGAGTTGTGAAATCTCTTCCTGGCTGTAAAAAAGTGCTTTTACTATATAATTAAATTAATAAAATTGTTACATTATTAACAGCAGGTCCCTAGATTAAAAAAATATATATTGATGGTAGAGGGACGTTTTAGGTCAGCTGGGTTGACAGTTAGGAGGGAAAGCTGGATGTGAAGTGAAGGGAGTGAAGAGAAGCAGGAAACCACGAGGGCAAACTGGAACCCACATCTGTCTCTCTTCACTTCCAGCCTCATGATGCTGGTGACCTATGGAAGAAGCTAGTGTCTTATGATACAATATTACATGTGCGTCTGGACCAGGACTTGGAGAAGCTAAGGAAAAAGATCTGGGGGGAGATTGAGGAGTTGTAGGTTTGGGTACTACCCATAAAGTAAGCCAGTAGATAATGAAAATGTGCATGAGTGGCCTTAGTGCCTAGAGTTCTGCACGAGCCTTCAGAACATAACAATTACTGTTTCTTCACATGTGCTTTCCTAATCCTGTATAGATTATTTATGTAAGGTAAATGGCTAAGCCTTACGTAAGTTTTTACGCAAGATTTTTACACGAGGTAAGTGTCCAATCCTGACCCAGAATTATACAAGGAAGAAAATTCTGGGGCATTTGATTCTAGTTTATCTACATTGACACAGCATAAGGCCATCAGAGTCAACTCCTCGTCAATTTGGTATCCATGTGCACCTCTTTTATTCATACTTAACTTCTTCACTAGCCTTCTCCCAAAAATAAGATATAACTATCAATATTTGGGGAATATTTTTCCTCTTCTAACTGAGCATACTTGTATTTAACTACTGAGATATAAGGTTAACTACTTTTAATCTATCTTAAGGGACATGGAAAAAAGGAAGAAAAATGATGACTATATCCACATATTTGTTCATATCAAAATAAGGCCAACATTAATAAAGATTACAGTTCTTGTTTCTATCACTGGTCATATGGTCTTAGCTGGTGTTTGAAACTATCTTCTACTATGCATTCTGTATTCCCTTTGTTCTCAGAAAGCACCTCAGCTGAGAGTGGTTCCTTGCCTGGTGGGGTGACCCAAGACTTAATTCTAGAACGGTGTAAGCCAGTAGAAGTTCAGCTTTTACTGGATTGTTGTAGTTTTACATTAACTTTTATCATAGGCCATGGAATTATTAAGATGCTCCTCTGGGTATTACCTGTATTCCAACATACTCATTCATTTTCCCTTTGTGGAATAGCAGCCCATTTACCCCTTGAAAGTCAAGAAGATAAGTCCTTTCTTTGCCTGTCAGTTCATTGGAATCAACATGAAGAGCCCAAACTGGCCTGGTGGCAGTATCAACTTCCAGTTTTAATAGAACCATGGCTGTGTCCTCTGGTGGAAGCATCCTTCTCTTGGGAACTAAGCCCTCTGGACCAGCAGACACAAAGTTGTGGGTTTGGGGTGAAAACATTTTGCCAGTTCATCACTAGAAATGAGAGAAACTACTTCATTTTTATCCTCAATTCTCAGGTATATAATATGATATAATTCAATCTATCTCTAAGATGGATTTTTATTTATTTAACTTTATAGAGGTACAATTTGTGTATAAAAATGCATAGATTTTAATTGTATATTTTGATGAGTTTTCACAAATTTATGCAGTGTGTATCAACTCCTAAAATCAAGAAATAGAACATTTTCCATCACTTTTCATTTCCTAAAATTTCCCTTATGTCCTTTCCCTGCCAATTCCCCTGTTCCCTAGCCCTAGGCAACCCCTTATCTATTTTATATAAATATAGATTATTTTTGTATTTTCTGTACTTTCATAAACATGGATCATAGGGTAGTTACTCTTTGGCATCAGGCTCAACTCAGGAAATTTTGTTTTTTCTTTTTCAGAGTTCATCCATCTTGTTTTATGTATCAGAAGTTCATTCTTCTTTTGAGTATTATTCTGCTGTATATCACAACTTGTTTATCCATCTCTCCATTTATTGACATTTATGTAATTTCCAGGTTTTGGTTATTATAAAAATGTTGCTAAGAATATTCTTGTACTTGTCTTTGTATAGACATGCTTTCATTCTTCTTCAGTAAATACCTAGGAGGAGACTTTCTAGGTCATATAGTAAGTATGTATTTAGCTTTATAAGAAATTGCCAAACTTTAAAAAAAAGCGATTTATTATTTTACATTCCTACCAAAATTGTATGAGCATCTTAGTTGCTCTATATCTTTACAAGCACTTGGTATTATTGCCTTTTTAGTGTTATCCATTTTAATAGGTTGATGGTAGTCTTTCACTGTAGTTTTAATTTGCATTACCTTAACACTAATGATGTTGAGCATTTTCCTACACTGACTGGACACTTGAATATCTTGTGAAGTGTCTGTCCAAATATTTTTACCCATCAAATTTTTTTCCTTATTATTGAGTTGAAAGAATTCTTTATATATTCTGGATACCAGTCCATTATCATATATAAGTTTCCAGGTTTTATTTATATATATATATATATATATATATATATATATATAATATATGTATAACCTATACACACATATATGTATGATATACACATATATTCCATTCTTTGGCTTGCCTTTTGTTTATTAACCATAATATTTATAAAGCAAAAGTTTTTAATTTTGATGAAGTTGAATTTATCAGATTTATGGCTCACGACTTTTTGGGTTTTACCTAAATAATCTGTCTATTCTGAACTCACAAGTTTTCCTCTATAATTTCTTCTAGAAGTGGTAGAGTTTTAGTTCCACATTTAGTTCTATTTTTAGATAATTTTGTTTATAATGTGAGTTAAGGATTGATGTTCATTTTTTCCCATAAAGAACATTAAGATTCTCCTTTTCTTATTGTGTGAAATACCAATATTGCCACCTTAATATTATTATCTAGACTGTACACACTTGTTTTATTTTATTTTCAACTAGTGTCTGTATTTAAAGTGTATTTCTTATAGACAGAATATACTTGATCTTGCTTTTTGATCTAGTCTGACAAAATCTGCCTTTTGAATGGAAGATTTAGTCTAACAATAGAAAATTTAAAATAACATTTACAATCACATTAAAAATAGAAAATATTTGGGAATAAATTTAATACAATATGTGTAAAATCTGGGCAATAAGAACTATAAAACTATGCTGAGAAAAAATGGAAATACTGAAATAAATGGAAAGATGTACCACATACATGTACATGTTCAACTAAAATCATGCATTTTTTGTGTACGTGCATGTGTGTGTAAAGGAAACAATTCCAAAAAGAAAAATTCTTATCTCATATAAGCAGTTTTTCCACTGTGTCACACAGCAATTAAGTGGTAGATTTGAAAACTGAATCCAGGTTCGTCAGAATCCCAAACCCATATTATTTCCAATACATGAAATTACCTTTCTGTGTCTACTTATAATGCTGAAATATTGCCTAATTGCCAATAACTTCTGTCTTGTTGAATTAAAAGAGAATGATGCATTGGTCATATAACCTGGATCAGGGTTGGTGCCCAGTGCATTGACTTTTGCTTGGTTTCTTCCTAATACCATGTGCTCCTAGCTAGGTAGGAGATGAGTAAGGATCATCTCAAATCTACCTTGGATTTATTTCTGGCCTTTCTATCCTGTTCCATTGATCTATAGTTCTGTTTTTGTGCCAGTACCATACTGTTTTGATTATTGTAGCTTTGTGGTATATCTGAAGTCACGGAGCCTGATTCTTCCAGCCCCACTCTTCTTTCTCAAGATTTCTTTAGCTATTCAGGGTCTTTCATGTTTCCATACAAATTAAAAAAATTTTGTTCTAATTCTGTGAAAAATGTCATTGGTAATTTGACAGGGATTGTACTGAATATGTAGATTGCCTTGGGTAGTACAGTCATTTTGACAATATTGATTTTTCAAATCCAAGAACACAGTATATCTTTCCATTTGTTTGTGCCATCTCCAATTTTCATCAGCGTCTTATAGAACCATGCATCTATGGTCAATTAGTCTATGACAAAGAAGGCAAGAATATACAATGGAGAAAAGACAGTTTCTTCAGTAAGTGGTGCTGGGAAAACTGGACAGCCACATGTAAACGAATGAGATTAGAACATTCTCTAACACCATACCCAATAACTCAAAATGGATTAAAGACCTAAATGTAAAACCAGATACTATAAAAACTCCTAGAGGAAAACATAGGCAAAACACTCTGATATAAATCGAAGTAATATCTTTTTGGAGCCACCTCCTGGAGTAATGGAAATAAAAACAAAAATAAACAAATGGGACCTAATTAAACTTAAAAGCTTTTGCACAGCAAAGAAAACCATAAACAAAACAAAAAGACAACTTACAGAATGGGAGAAAATATCTGCAAATGATGTGACTGACAAAGGATTCATCTCCAAGATAATAAACAGCTCATACAGCTCTATATCAAAAAACAAACAACTCA
This sequence comes from Balaenoptera ricei, assembly GCF_028023285.1. NCBI lineage: Eukaryota > Metazoa > Chordata > Mammalia > Artiodactyla > Balaenopteridae > Balaenoptera > Balaenoptera ricei. The sequence continues at coordinate 98,906,508 of NC_082640.1, read as the reverse complement.
GTCAAAAAATGGGCAGAACACCTAAATAGACATTTCACCAAAGAAGACATACAGTTGGCCAAAAGGCACATGAAAAGATGCTCAACATGGCTAATTATTAGAGAAATGAAAATTATAACTACAATGAGGTATCACCTCACACCAGTCAAAATGGCCATCATGAAAAAGTCTACAAATAATAAATGCTGGAGAGGGTGTGGAGAAAAAGGAACCCTCCTACACTGTTGATGGGAATGTAAACTGGTACAGCCACTACGGAGAACAGTATGGAGGTTCCTTAAAAATCTAAAAACAGAGCTACCATATGATACTACAATCCCACTCCTGGGCGTATATCTGGAGAAAAACATAATTGGAAAAGATACATGCACCCCAGTGTTCATAGCAGCACTATTTACAATAGCCAGACATGGAAGCAACCTAAATTTCCATCAACAAATGAATGGATAAAGAAAAAAAATATATATATATATACACATATATGATGGAACATTACTCAGCCATAAAAAATAATGAAATAATGCCATTTGCAGCAACATGAATGGACCTAGAGATTATCATACTAAGTGAAGTAGCCAGACAAAGACAAATATCATATGATATTGCTTACATGTGGAATGTTAAAAAAAAAAAAAAAAGATACAAATGAACTTATATACAGAACAGAAATAAACCTGCAGACATAGAAAACAAACTTATGGTCACCAAAGGGAAAAGGTCGGGAGGGAAAACTTAGGAGGTTGGGATTAACATATACACACTACTATGTAAAAATAGATAACTAACAAAGACCTAATTTATAGCACAGGGCACTATACTCAATATTTTGTAAACCTATAAGGGAGAAGAATCTGAAAAAGAATATATATATATATATACACACACACACACACGAATCACTTTACTATACATCTGAAACTAACACAACACTGTAAATCAACTATACTTTAATTCAAAAATATGTAAATAAGTAAATAAATAAATAAAAGAACTTGGATGGGGGAAGAAAATCTACCTTGGATTACACTTTAAACTGCTTTTATCAGATTTCAGAAGGATCCCAGGAAGTCTTCCTTGAATCACTTAATAAGAAAACTAAGAATTATAAACTAGGAGACATGAGAGCTTTGGAAACTTCAAGGATATCTGTAGCTTCAGCACAGTAGTTACATCTGTCACTCCCAGTCTATTTCCATAAGAGTTAGTGGGAAGCATTTCCCATGAGATAGTCCAGAAGGCTTTTTTAATGGCTTAAGGCAGCAGAGGAACTGAGAAAATGGTCTCCTACTGTGGCTGTAGACTTGGAGGGAAATAACCTAAACAATAGCACAAACAATAACTTTAAAAAGCAGAAGAAAAAATAGCTTCAGAAAAAGAAGAAAGGGGTCCAAAGTAAGCCAAGACGGGACTGCGGAGACTTTAGGTTTGAGGAGAATTCTTACCCAGGGCCAATTTATGATTACTTAGCAGTCTGAAGAAACTTCAGACTGACAAAATTGTAATAGGACTGAATATTCTTCAGGCTAAATTTAATTCTAAAAGATAGGAGTAAAAAAATGGTCAAGTGAAGAATATTACCATACTTTTTATGGAAATTAAGATTATTTACTTTTTATTTATTTATTCTATAAATACTATTTGACAGCCTACTAAAAACTGTCTTGGCAAGATACTATAGGTAAATAAATGATTCAGATATGGCCTCTGCCCTTAAGGAATGTACTGTTTAAGGAAAGAAATACATAATAAGATGTTTATAAAGTAAGTACTATATCAGGTTATGCTAAGTTATGTAGTAGTAAAACAACAACCCTCAAACCTATGAGGCTGTGCACAACACATTTTTATTTCTTTCTCATGCATTGCCTGCTGTGGGGCAGAGTGTCTCTAGAAGGTAAGCGTCCTCCACATGTTGGTTCACTGTTCTAGCTACTTTAATCTTATGACAATCCCACAACAACAGGTGATTTCAAGATCAATCATAACAGAGGAAGAGGGAGGTAGAGAGTACAGCATCAGAGTTAAATATCACACCAGGAAGTGATAATTGTCACTTCCACTCATTTCATTATTCAAATAAGTTGTGTGGCCTTGCTTCATTTCATGACAGGGATACACAAATGCCCCATGTGCCTGTAAGTAGGCGAGAACCTGGTACTGGTGAAAAGTACTCGCTCCTACAGTGTTTTATATGACAGAGGTTTAGTTAAAGGATTATGGGTCACTAGTCAGTTAATAACAGAGGGTAAATTGGCCACTGTTTGCCTTTTCTTCTAGTTGTGGGAGTAGGTAAGACCTGAACAATATAGGAAAGGGAAAAGAGAGGAAATCATTCAAATGAAAGTCTCCCTGTGCACTCTAATCTCTAATCTAATGATAACAAATATGAATTTTGCACCTATTTGTGTAAAGTCTGTGTGAAATGCAAAATAAATAGAAGGTACGATTTTGGCTCTTAAAGATCTTAGAACATAATGGGGAGGTGAGGCAAACCTAAAGAAATGCAGTAAAAGCTGATCAATCTGATAACGTATGAACTGGAAATCTTTATTATTTCCCTACATATATAGGATGATAATGATAACCTTGAGACTCTGCAAAACCCTAAAGTGCTTTCAGAATCATTAAAGGAAGATTAAACTATTTTCAGTATAGTTTAGGTTTGAGGCTATTACTGAATTTTAATACTACACAATGGGCCATTCATGCACAGTGTATATTACATATCTCTATTAACCTGAATCTGTGATGAACTAGAGTAGCCCATTCTCTGATCATTTATAAACAAAATTAGAGAAACAGATAAACATTTGCTTCTAGCAACATCTGCACAGAATTGCCTATGCATATTGAGCAATCATGGTGATTTATAATGGGAGTGAGATGGAAGTGGGTTAAGTAGGAGTTTATATAAAAAGGCTATCTGAAGAAGGTGAGTACGTTTTTACTGGAGAGGTGGGAGATATTTTGGAGCACAGTGAGCTAAAGGTGGGTAGAAGCATTTTAGGAAAAAATGAGATTTGGAAACAGATGTCACATTAATTTTGTTTGTGTGGCTAGAGAAGAGTATATAATGGAAAGTAGCAGGGGCAAGAAAGATCTAATAATGGGTAGAATCTTCACGCTTATGACCAGGAGTTTTTATGTGGTCAAAGTGCAAATTAAAGTCCATTCACGTTCTCAGAAGGCAGGCTTGGAACTTCAGTTCCTAGATTTGTTTTAAGATAGGTTGGATAAGGAGAAGCTGCTAAAATGGCTGATGCTGGAATACAGACATGGAATCCCAGGAACTGCCAGAATAGAAGGTGAATCCGAAAGACTACAGGGAAGAATCAGTATATTTGGTATTCCTTAGGTTTCTGTCTGAGGTACTCTTCTTTCACTATTTAAGTGATCATATCCATTGGAATGATGTCATTTACCATCAATAGGCTTATAACTCTTATCCAGAAACAGGAAAAGCATCATATAGTAGTAAAGTGTGTACTCAACAAATGTTAGCTATTAGTATATGTCTATCAAAATCTATTTATTTGAACCAAAATTTGTATATCCATCTGCAGTTTGGTTATCTCCACTTGAATACCTAAAAGAAAACTCAAGCTCAACCAGTCTAAAAGTATCCTCTCCCCCTCCTGACCCACTCTTGCGCTGTGTTCCCTTTTCATTCAGCCAACTGAATATATCTCCAACGTGTATGTCATTGTATCTTCACATTGTTTGCCTCATAGTACATGTCCAAATATATGAGTATGTGAATATTCATATGAAAAAAGACTAGATAAGAGCAATGAAGAGGCTTAAGTTTTGAATGTGACTCCAAGGTTGTAAACTTAGGTAGAAATGAGACTGGGAATTGTAGGGGAAAGAGTATGGGCATGAGAATCAGGTTTCAATTGTTGATATTACTTGAAAGTTGCTTTACTTAGCAGATACCTTATATTAACAAAGCACAAATCATCAATAAGGCCTCAGAAAAGGCAATTTTTTCTACAAGCAGTCCTTCATGGCTTTCGAACATTTCCACACCTCACCAATTTTGTCCTCCTCTCCCTCTAAAAGACAGCACATCACTGTGGCAAAGAAAGATGATAAAACTCTCTGCCATCATAGAAACCCAGGCTCTTCTTGGCTTAAAAATAAGAGGTGACATCCTCTAGAGAGATTCCTGAAGGACACAAGTTGGCATCATTTTATAGAAGAAAAAAGGGCATGCTTTGATGGATGGATAATAAAAGCATGGGGGAAGAAGATATTTCAAATGAAAGAAATAACCGACAAAGAGGGTTAGTGAAGGGTCAAAACAATATATGAAGATATCAACATTTCTTGCACAAACATTCAATAAAAGTGTCAACAAACAAAAGCCTGGCTGGCAATAATGCAGCCAAAATGGGTAATTAAGTGAAGAAAGTAGTCTGAGCTCAACATGGCTATTAACACTTCTTTACTGGTCTCAGAAAAATAAAATACTGAAAGACAAGAGTTTGAAGTGAATCAAATGTATCCAATTTACAATCAAATGAAAAAACAGTGGGCTCAGAGCCAAAAAAATTCCTCAACTCAGCTTCTTTCAATGGCTTTAATTTAACCAGCTGGATTTTTATTTAAAGTTGTAAAAAACTGCTATCTTATTCAACCTTTTGAAAAGCAGGATTTTCCTTTTAAAGGGTAATCTATTTCTTTTTATAAAATGAAAGTCAGCAATAACTGGTATTCTGCACACATGGAAACATAATAAAATTGACACAGAGAAATAGAAGGCACAGTCCCTATTCTCAGAGTGAAGACATTCTATGAAGAAGAAATACATGCCAAATGGGATATATAGCTCATGGGCATGCAGCTTACTGGACTTGCCTCAGTTTTCAGTTCAGAGATGCTAGTCAACTTAGGTGTAAGGTGATAATTGAGGTTCTTTGTTTAATATAACATTATAATTTTGAGGATGACTCCTCAATAAACTGTAGCTTAAGGTCAAAATGTTCCAATTAACTAGTCCTCTTGTCATATACTAATATATGCAGTATAAATTAGTAAAATTTTCATTCCTAAATATATAAAAATTATTTAAAATTCTGGAACTTGAAAAGGTAAGCCTTTATCATCTGGAAAATTCTCTTTCATAAGAATAAAATTGGATGTTACTATACCAGGAAACATATTTTATCTTTCATCCTGCTTTTAAATTTTAAGATAAAATCACAGTATAAATATATAAATATATATGATGTTCCTTTTTGGGGGGGCATGAGTTGGGTTTTTTTTTTAACATCTGTATTGGAGTATAATTGCTTTGCAATGGTGTGTTAGTTTCTGCTTTATAACAAAGTGAATCAGCTATACATATACATATATCCCCGTATCTCTTCCCTCTTGCATCTGCCTCCCACCCTCCCTATCCCACCCCTCTAGGTGGTCACAAAGCACCGAGCTGATCTCCCCGTGCTATGCGGCTGCTTCCCATGTCAGAACATTCAACATGAAGGGATAGTTTAATAGGTTAAAGTTCTGATTTTTTAAATGTTGAGTAATAATGTAATGTTTTATCTCTACACATGCCTATGAGGTTGAAAAACTGTGCACTTGACAGATAATTCAATCCAATCAGCAAATATTCGAATCCCTACCACTGGCAAGTTTGAATGCTGCAAATGCCATAGAGTGAAGTGATGTACAGTCTCTGCTGTCACTCACTCGGTGGATGGCCACTGCGATGGCCCTAGAAGGAGAGAAGACAGTATAAACTTACAGATAACTAATACAAAGCAGAGTCAACTGCAAAGCAAAGCAGGGGGTCGGGGGAAGTACATTTAATTGGAGAAAATCAGCAATGGCTCCACAGAGAAGACCGCATTTTATAAGAGCTTTGAAAGATAGGTAGAATCAACCTATAAAGAGATAAGGTAGTAGGGCATTTTAAGGACTGTAAAAGGACAAGAAGGAGGTAAAGAATGAGATGGATTTGGGTGAAATGCTGAGTAATACAGTTCTAAACAAAGGATATTAAATAGAGAAACTGGTAGATAAGCTTGGGTTAGATTGAAGGCCCAAGAACAGGGAGTACTTATGTCCAAAGGCAGAAGATAGATGTCCAGCTCAAGAAGAGAGGGAATTCGCCCTTCCTTCACCTTTTGGTCCCATTAGAACCCCCAATGTATTGGATGATGCCCACCCACATGGGTGAGGGTGGATCTCTTCACTCAGTCTACTGAATTAAATGCTAATCTCTTCCAGAAACACCCCACAGATATACCCAGAAAGTGTTTTACCAGCTGTTGGGGTATCCCTTAGGCCAGCCAAGTTGACACAGAAAATTAACCATCACAGTGGCCTTTTGTGTCTGCCTTCTTTCACTTAACATACTGTTTTCAAGTTTTAACAGTACTTCATTCCTTTTCGTGGTCAGATAATATTTCACTGACTGGATACACCACATTTTGCTTATCCATTCATCAGTTGATGGACATTGGGTTGCTTTCACTTTTTGCCTATTATGAATGATGCTGTTGAGAATATTCATGAACACATTTTTTTTGGCCATATGTTTTATTTCTCTTGGGTATAGAACTAGGAGTGGAATTGCTGGGTCATGTTAACTCTTTAATATTTTGAGGAAATTTCCACCGTTTTCCAAAGTGGCTGTACTATTATATAATCCCACCAACAATGTACGATATTTGAGGGTTTGATTTTCTTCATATCTGTACCGAAACTTGTAACTGTTGGTTGCTTTTTATTTTAGCCATGATAGTGTGTTAGAGTGGTACATTGTTGTAGTTTTGATTTGCATTTCTCTAGTGACTAATGATGCTGAGTATCTTTTCATGTGCTTATTTTTGCCATTGGTGTATTCTTTCAATAAATGTCTTCACATTACTTGCTTATTTTAAAACTTGGGTTATTTGTCTTATTTTTGAATTGTATGAGTTTTTTATAGGTTCTGGATATAAGTCCCTTATCAGATATATAATTTGCAAATATTTTCCCCAATTCTGTGGATTATATTTTCACTTTCTCTATAGTGTCCTTTGAAACACAAGTTTTACATTTTGATGAAGTCCAATTTATCCACTTTTTAAAAATCATTTGTGCACTTGGTATCATATCTAAGAAACCATTACCTAACCTAAGGTAACAAAGATTTACTCTTATGGTTTCTTTTGAGAGTTTTATAGTTTTAGCTTTTATGTTTAGACCTATGATCCATTTTCACTTAATTTTTGTACGTGGGATGAGGTAGGGGTCCAGCTTCACACTTTTACATGTTGACATCTAGTTTTCCCAGCACCGTTTGTTGAATAGATTATTCTTTTCCCATTGAATTGTCTTGGCCCCACAGACACAAATGTGTTTTAATGGTCACCATACAGGTTTGAGCACATACTTACCCTTTACTAAATTCTTCCAAAAAGCTTTAGATTAAATATACTATTTAATTTCTAAGTGAATGTTTATGGGAACATGGATGGATTAATATCTTGTGTGTAAGTTTGGTGGCCTTAGAAATTGACATAAAAATTTGGCCTTGTTTCCAAATTAGGAAAGAGGACCCCATTCAAATCTAGAAGGCAAATCTCTATTTCAGAGTCTGCTTCTCAGAGAATTATTTAAGACACCTCCAATAAGGGGACAGGGCCTCTCAGTAGAGAGGCTTATGCACGGTAAAACATAATTAGGAGCCTATGATCTCCGTAGACAGACTGACTCAAGAAACAGAGAAGAGGAAGGCTCCAACTATACTTGCCAGTTTCTCCTTCCAAACTCACTAGTGAGGGTAGAGTGAATGAGGGGATGTAGCAAGACCAGGATTGCACTGCTAACACATTACATTGTCATAGTCATCCATATGAAAAGAAACAGAAGAGGTGGAAAATAAGCATTTCCCCCCAAACCTTGTACCACATACCTCCGGTAAGGTGTCAGGCTCTGGTGTAGGTCTTCAGTTCTTTCCTACTCACCTTCCTACCCCACCTTCCCAAGGTATTCTGTGAGGAGAATCTGATACTTATCTTGTTTACTGATAGCTTTAAGATGAGGGTTTACCACGTAAATAGTATAATTGCTTCTTTACTTTGAGGCCTTTTATATGAATAGTTGGTCATCACAGGTGATGAATTTTTCATTTCCTTTCACCCAAAGACCAACTGACTCATGAACCACCTCAAAGCAAAGGATAGACTTGTTGAGAAACTTTTTTTCTTTTCTAACCACTGTAGACAAAAAGGCCATTATTGCTGGATTTTTTGTCTAAATATACTCTAAATTTTGGATGAAAATTGATGGCAACCCTATTTTGGGCCAAGAATTCATTTCTGGGTCCTACAAAGTGACATTTTGGCTCTATTTTATACGGAGCCAAAGGAAAATTGTTCATTAACATTTACAAGCTGTTTCTTTATATCCGTGGTCTGATGCAAATGAGCTGGGAGGCAGAAAGTGCAAATTGAATTTCCATTTCTATCACTGACTCCATGTGTGACCTTGGACAGAACTCTTAATTTCCCTGAATCTATTTTCTCCGTCTGTAAAATGGGGACAACAATAGTGGATATTTGCTTCATTGCTTAGTTTCCCATACATAATTTTTAAAAAGTCTCACTAATGAGAAGGATACATTTAAATGGTTCATATGAATAAAAGTTGGAAAATACAAAGTTTCATATAAATGCGAGTTCCAATGGCGTGATTCACTTTAAGGAACACACACATTTCTGAAAATCTGGCATAAGGTACAACACATTCTATTCTTTTCCACTTTCAAAATGATGGTGTATCCACATTAAGAACTGTTGACTTTAGCATGTAAGAGTAATCATTAAACTATGTTTTTAGCAACATGTTTTTTTCATAAAGCAGATATGTCCTTTTTTCCCAAAATTTTGGTACAACCAGTTTTCTAGTAATTTCTAGGTTACAGCAGACTTTTGTCACATGTGGTTTTGTGTTTCAGAGTTTAGCATAATACCCAAGCCTACGTAATAACAAGCTAGTTATTATACAGTTCTACAGTATAAGACAAACACATTCAGGGGTTGTTTTAAAAACTCTAAATACTTCGTAATACAAAACAAAAATTCATTTCATGTTTTCTTTAAATAGGGAGCTCACCATTTCAACTACTTAAAAAATTTCAAGTTTGCACAACTTATAAGGAACACATCTATCGCAAGAACAGGCAAATTCTGCTCTCACATCAGGAAAATGAAAACAGTATTTCAGATTACTGTTGGGTCTTTGGGAGCAGACGGGTCTCTTTAGATGCAGCATGTGGCTTTACTTCTCCCGAGTAAACTTTCATTATAAAAATGTCCAGTAAAAGAAAAGCTCTTGGCTATTTCCTAGATCATACTGTATCATTTACCTATTGAATCCAAAGAGGTTTATTTTAGCTTCACTTTCATTTTGCAATATTCAGGGATTGAGCATATGATCTAGTTCTATCGTTCCGCATATTACTTCAGTTGTGTTAGTAGGTAATGTTTAGGTTAACCGTGGTTTTGCTGAAATAATGGCTACTTCAAGGGCCTTCATTCCTCTCACAGAGTGGCTCACAGAATAGATGAAAGTCAAGGGGAGGCTAATCTGCCCATTCAGTAGCTGTTATCAAAAATAAAGACTGATTCATGGGTGCTCTTCCCAGATATTTTTATTTTTCTGTTTTGGGAGGTGACCTGGGAATTTGGACTGGAAAGGAAAACAAACAAACAAAACTTTCCAGGTGATTCTAACATCCAGCCATGCATGAGAATTCTGTCTGAATTCTAACAGTTTCTTGACGCGCTCCATGAATTCACAGTAAATGTTACTTATGTGATTGTCACCCTGTAGTTCCAGCACCAACATTCTGAATCCCCAGTCCAGACTTTTTTTGGCCCCTTTCCTACTCATGGTATTTGAATGAAGCTGGTGCTTGGCCTCTTGACTTTCATATGTACTATAAACACCATGTTTATTTCCCTTATGTGTGTCTTAACCTGGAATAATTTGAGAATTAGGCCTGTATCCAAGTTCTTAGGCCATGTATTAATTCTTTCAAAAGGTATATATACATTTTCAGTATATAATATGTACCAAACAGGTACATTTTATTACAGACATTCGAGCACAAAGGATGGGGCCCCCCAACTACAATAAGTCTCTCTGAAGAAGAAAGCTTTAAATGGAGACATTAAAGCAGGTGAGGTGGAAAGGGCAAAAACAAAACAAAACAAAAAATGCAGGATATAAAAAATGTGAATTTTTATTGACTATCCCCTTAACCTGTCACATACTTTTGCACTTTAGGTTGTGCAAATTTAGTAGTTAGTATTGTTTCTTTTTTTTTTTTTAATTAAAGACTATTACCCTGATTATTGGAGATTAATTCAAATTCCTAATTCAAAGCTCTTAGGAAATACTAATATCAAGCAGAAATTTGAAAGGCAATCCTTGAAAACCCTACCAGATTGAATAGCTCTGACTCTTACTATGCTCTGCTGCATCCTGTATATAATAATAATATAGGACATTAACTGAAGATTATTTTCAATCTGGAACATCCCGTTATGTCTTCAAAATGGCATGCTCATATAATAATCTTATTCTATAATGTTGTTTCTGCCATAATAGGCCACTCTTCCTATTAACCATGTCACAGACTGTAATAGCAATGGCAGTGATTGAGATCCAAGTGAAATGTGAATCGGGTGACCTCTGCATTGGAACTGGATCCTTGTTAGGTGAAATTAGCTAATACATCGACAAAGCTACCCACAGTCCAGACTTCTTGGTAGCTTTTTCAACATCAGCCTGAGAGCTGAAGGTGCTCTGGTCAGCAGGTGGATCTGAGGAAGGTCTTAGATTCTTGCTTTACTAGCTGTGCCCTTGCTGAGTTGAATGGCATTTCTGTTATTCCATAGATAATGAGGCGAGATGTGCTTATTATAGCAATGTATTAAAAATAAAAAAGCCACATTTTAGCAAACTAAAATTATAATTAAAAGAAAAAAGAAGGAAAGCTTCTGCATAAATAGTAACCAAATTTCAAGGGACCAATCCTTAGAGGACAGAGACATCAGAATTCAAATTTGTTGAGTAATTTTCCTAGGCCACACGGCACCAAACATATCATCTGAGACAGATTTTCCTTTGATTTCCACTTAGGTTTAATGGTTGAATAATCATGGCTCATAAGTTTATCTTTAATAACAGTCACAGCAGACAGTTTATTAGCAGATTCTGCAGGCTGCGGGGTTGTCATTTGCTGTTATAGTGATTGTCTGTTTTAAATATCACAGCTGCTGGTGTTTTTATTTATTTATTCATGATTTGATTCCTGCCTCTCCCACATCTCTGATGCTCAAAGGCAAGCTATTTTCCCTTTCTCTTTGAATTGTGAAAGGCTGCTGTGACAGCCCCTAGCCCAGGCCGTGGAGTGTCACACAGGGTCCTATGGTGCTGAACAAAAAGCCACGTCTTCCTGAATCTGGCAGAGCTCTTTATGAGAGCCCAGCCTTCTTGTGGGGGGCTTTCTCTGTCAGTGAGTGGCGGGCATGAATGGAATCCTATCAGGGGCTCTGGGCCAGTGAAGACCCTTCTTCATGTGTTTCTTGGCCAGGAGAGTGGAGCCACTGGGAGAAATGCAAATGCCCGGGCCAGCTGAAGAGAAAGCTTGCCCATAATACATAGCATCTTTCATTGAGTTGTGAGGGGACAGGCTTGTATTGAACAGATGACATTATTTCATTCGTCTTCAGAAAAGCCCTGCGAGGCAAAGTGTATACAGAGTGATAGAATTTTGTAAAGAGAAAGATTGGGGCCTCACATTCTCAGCATGACCTGGAATTTAGCATGGAATTAGAGGGGCTGCTGCTGGGTAGCTGATTTAGGGAGCTGAACATGCCTCAAATACCAATATCCTTCCTCTCTACCCTGAGGAAATATGCCATGCTCCCTATACCACCTGCGTAAATAGAACAATGTCCCCACCTGATGGATAGGAGGTGGGCAAAGTCTGATATTCTACAACTTAATGTGTATCCCCTGGACAGAGGGCAAATGAAACGTACATAACTAATTTCAGTTAATTTCCTATGAGCAGGCTTGGATCCCTGGGAGGCCAGTGAAAGCAGAGAGAAGAAAGACCTGGGCTTCCCTGGTGGCGCAGTGGTTGAGAGTCTGCCTGCTAATTCAGGGGACACGGGTTCGAGCCCTGGTCTGGGAAGATCCCACATGCTGCGGAGCAACTGGGCCCGTGAGCCACAATTACTGAGCCTGCGCATCTGGAGCCTGTGCTCCGCAACAAGAGAAGCCGAGATAGTGAGAGGCCCGCGCACCGCGATGAAGAGTGGCCCCCGCTTGCCACAACTAGAGAAAGTCCTCGCACAGAAACGAAGACCCAACACAGCAAAAAAAAAAAAAAAAAAAGACCTAAGAAAGGAAGAGTGAGGAAGGAAAACAGGAGACACATCCCACCCACGTATTGATCTTTGCAGGGACACGTTCTGCCCCCCACCACACACTCTAGAAGGTATCTACCAGTTTCTTGCCTAGTTCAGCAAAAAGGAGACTCAGATCTCTGTGCCTCTTGCTGCTTTGGGAAAGGGGAAGGTGCAATCTGCAAAGAGACAATCATCCTCCCCTTTACTGCCAGCAGCAGATTTTTTTTTTTCTCTTTTTGGCTTCCCTGCCTTTCAGTAAGTGCTTTTGTAAAGTAACAGTAAAAGCTAACGTGCAATAATATTTCAGAAGTTAATGGTGGGTGCTGAGGATTATGGAGCACTTTAATTTTTACTGTTGCTTTGCTAATATCTTTATCAAAACAATGAGCACCAGGAAATGGTATAGCTTGGTAAGCAGAGCCAGAACTAGGACTCAGTACTGTGAGCCTTTCTACCTGCCTGGCTCCAGATGCACTCCCCAATGTCAGGCTGAAATCAGACAATGATGTTCCTTTTAACAGGTGAGATGCCCCTCATAATGCCTGGGAACAAGCAGTTTCAGTATCAGCAACATCATTCCTCGAATTTGGACAGCTTAGTGGTTCTCAAACTCTGTCCCTAAAAAACCCTGGGAGCGGAGCTTCCCTGGTGGCGCAGTGGTTGAGAATCTGCCTGCCAATGCAGGGGACACGGGTTCGAGCCCTGGTCTGGGAAGATCCCACATGCCGCGGAGCAACTAGGCCCGTGAGCCACAACTACTGAGCCTGCGCGTCTGGAGCCTGTGCTCCGCAACAAGAGAGGCCGTGACAGTGAGAGGCCCGTGCACCGCGATGAAGAGTGGCCCCCACTTGCCACAACTAGAGAAAGCCCTCGCACAGAAACGAAGACCCAACACAGCAAAAATAAATAAATAAATAAATAAATAAATAAATAAAAACCCTGGGAGCCTGCAAGCTGGGTGCCAATGTTCTAAGGCTGAAGTCCAACAATTAGTCATTCTTGACAAAATAGAAATATAATAGACATAACATTAATGTAGCAGATATGGTCTTTGTTTTATTTTAAGTTTCTTTGCCCATAAATGTTTATAAAGCCTTTGGCACTTGATGATGTTTACTAAGGAATGTTGGCCAATCTTCAATTATTTAAATTATTTGTTGGCTCTATGATAAACTGTTGATTCTACTTTAAGATATTCAGCATTCAACTAATTTTCATCATGGACACACTACTTTGGTCTGAACCACCAAAGATTATGGCAATCACCTCCTAACAGATCTTTTTGCTTCCGCCTTTGCTACTACATAACCTATTCTCCACACAGCAGCCAGAGTGAGCCTTTGAAAATGTAGGTCCAATGATGACACTTGCTCAAAACTCGGCAATCATTCCCCATCTCACTGCAGAAGAAAGCACAAGTCTTTATAATGTTCTACAAGGCCTTACATGACCTGGCCATCCTGACTTTGCCTGCCCCTCTTCCTTTCCTTCAACCTGCACCAGGCACTTTGGCCTCCCGGCTGCTCTTTGAACATGCCAGGTAAACTCACACCTTAGAGCCAGTGCCCTATTTTTCTGCCTGAAATGCTTTGCCCCTAGATATCTGCTTGCCTGAAATCATTATTTCTTTCAAGCTTTTGCTCAAATCCCACCTTCTCCGTGCAACCACCCTGCTTAATACTGCAACTTGTTTACGCTTCCAACTCCCATTCCCTCTTAACCTGTTCTACTTTTCTTCCATTACACCTATTGCCTTCCAGCATTTTAACCCATTAGAATTAGAATGTCAATACCATGAGAACAGAAATCTTGGACTTTTTCTGTATTTCACATCTTCTAGTAAATGCTCCAGAAATATTTGTTGAATAAATAACTTCTATTATGTGCTAAACTCTAATATTCTGAGGATACAAGCATTAACAAGTTATACATGCTTACTTACAGTTCAGTGAAAACATATAATTTACAAGCAGATACAGGAAATAGAACAGTGCAAAGTAACATATGAATAATAATGGAAGAAATCATCAAGAAACATTGAGCTGAGTTTAATAGTTTTGTGTGTGTTGCATGTACTTACAGTTGTGATCTTATTCTACATTACATTGTAGTTTTCTACTATTAAAATGGTTCCGCTGATGAAATTCAACACATCAGTATTCACTGTGATCTCCAAGGAACACTGACTTTCAGATGCCCCACACCTGAGGAAATTTAAGCACTGCTATTTGATTGTGTGGTGATTTTTTAAAAGGCTTCACATATATTTTTCTTATCTAATCCTCAGAACAACCTTCAAAATGCAGGTCTTATGTGTTATCTTCTTTAATGTGTTCTCCCTGTTTTGACTTTCAAGCTTTAAGCAATGAAGTTTTAGGTAATTTTCTAAATTAACATGCCTACAGGTTCTATGAGATTCATATGTGGGGACTTGAGTGTGACGGCTGCTACCTGTGTTCATTATTTTTTTTCTTTTTTTTCAACTTGAGTCCACCATTATAGGTCCGTCTCTCAAAGTAAGAATATATTCTGCAATAATTGCTGGGAATGGGAAAAGTACATCTTAACAGAAACTTCGTGGAGTCAGCTGGGCCCCAGGCTTTGGATTCTCTTCTCTCTCAGTTCCAAGGACATTTATCTTGTAATAATTGTGTAAAAGGCATGGTTTAAGTAGTTATAGAAAATACAAGGATCAATAAAACAGTATCCTTGTTTCAAGAGCTTGTACTCAAGGAGGGATGTCAATGGTGTCAGCAGTGGTGAAAAACACTGTTTTTGCAAGGTGTGCGTATAATTTTTAAGTCAACTTTTCATTTTAGGGTAGATTTAGATTTACATAAAAGTTATGAAAGATGGTATAGAGACTTCTGGTATATTCCACACCTAGTTTTCCCTATTATTAGCATCTTGCTTTATTATGGTAAATATTATAGTTAATGAGCCAATATTGATACATTAATTACATTTTTAACTAAAATCTATACTATAGTCAAATTTCCTTTTTTTTTTAACTTAATATCCTTTCTCTCCAGGATACCATGTTGCATTTAGCCATCATGTATCCTTAGACTCCTCTTGTCTTGTTATGACAGCTTCTCAGACTTTACTTGTTTTCAATGATTTAACAGTTTTGAGGAGTACTAGTCAGGTATTTTGAAGAATGTCCCTCAACTGGGATTTGTATGATGTTTTCCTCATGATTAGCCTGAGGCTATTGGTTTTGGGAAGAAGACAAAGAGAGAAGTGCCACTTTCATCACATTATATAAAGAGTAAATGCTATCGACATGACTTATCCCTGTTGATGTTTATCTTGATCACCTGACTGAGGCAGTGTTTTTCAGGTTTCTTCACTGTAATCCTTGTGATTTTTATGTACCCTTTACCTTGACCAAATCAGGATTATGTAGAAGCTTCCTTGGACTTTCTAAGATTAGCTTCTCCAAACCCTGAATCAGCTCACTTTCCTCACATTTCCAAGATTTCCTATGTATCTTTTTGTCTTTTTGCATGCCAGATATTTGTCTGATGTCATCCATGAAGAAATTGCAATTTTAAGAGTAGAGGGTGTTTTGTTTTGTTTATTGTTTTTAACTAGTGACTCAGGTTATCTATGAAATCAAATACTTTATTTTGAAAGCAATCAGGCTAAGGAATCCAAAAATAAGACTAATGATTAATTTTACAGATTCACAAAATTCTAAAAAGTAGCTTAATTTCAAGTTAGAGATGTAATGCACATGCATTGTTTAAAAAGTTGGAAAACAGAATTTTAGAAAAAAAAAAAACCTATAACTATCAAGAGATACTGCTACCAACTGATTACCTTCAGCCATTTTTCTACATTTCTAAATATATATATATATTTATCCATGTATCTACATATCTTCATTTTCTTTTGATTTTGGGAGATGATCTTATAGGTATAGTTTTGTATTTTGTTTTTTACCCTGAATTTTTCTCATTAAACTTTGTTTTAAAGGGTCTCAAAATTCAAGATTTTTGGTCAAGTTGTTTCCATTAAAAAGTACTGATTTTAAAAACTAACAACTTAAAATTGCCACAGAAAAAAAGCCAAATGATCCACAAAACATCCTCTTTTCCCTCTGAAGGTTTTGAATTGCATTGTTATCATTAACCAAATTTTGCTATTAAATGGTCAGTTGAGAGAAACAGTTCTGAGACCTTCTACCACCAGTCTGATTAAGACTAGGATGGCAGGTATTAGGGATAATATTATTTTAGCCTACTAAGTTTTATGAGCAGACTTAGTGAACTTACCCGCTCCAGCAGCTTTCTTGTCCACTGATTTGATGACACGCACAGCAGTGGTCTATCTCACGTCACAAACAGCCAAATGACCCAGCGGAGGATAGCCAGAGTTCAACACATGGGCTTCCAAGAAGCACGTCAACCATGTCAGCAACCAGATTTCAAGAATTCGAGGCCATCTTTTAGCTTCTTGCCAGAGTAGTGATCAATCTTCTCCTTCAGCTCAGCAAACTTGCAAGTAATGTGAGCTGCCTGACAATTCAGCACAGGTTCATAGCCAGCACTGATTTGGCCTGGGTAGTTTAGGGGAATCACCTGAGCACTGAAGCCAGCTGCTTCCAATAGTGGGTCATTTTTTCTATCACCAGCCACAATGCCAGGATGAATATTTTTGACAGGCAAATTCTTGACATTGAAGTCTACACTGTCCCCCAGAAGAGCTTCACTCAAAGCCTCATGGTGCATTTCAACAGACTTTACTTCAGTTGTAATGTTGACTGGAGCAAAGGTGGCCACCATGCCAGGTTTAAGAATACCAGCTTCCGCCTGCTGCAACTAAGATCTGGCACAACCAAATTAATTAATTAATTAATTAATTTAAAAAAGAGACTCTTTCCAATATGGTAACAATTCACAAGTACTGGGGTTTAGAACTTAAACATATCTTTAAAAAGAAAAAAAAGAACACCAGTTTCCACTCAACCCACAGGGACAGTACCAGTACCACCAATTTTGTAGATGTCCTGGAAGAACAAACCTAAAGGCCTGTCAATTAGAAGAATTGGTGGGCATGCCACAATCTGGAGATTTGAGCACTGTGGTTCCACTGGCACTGCCATCTTTATGGGTGACTTTTGTTCCCTTGAACAAAGGCATATTTGTACTTGGCTCCAGCATGTTTTCTCCATTCCAACCAGAAACCAGCACAAAAGCTACCGTGTCTGGATTATAGCCAATTTTCTTAATGTAGGTGTTGACTTCCTTAACGATCTCCTCATTATCTCTCTGGCTGAGGAGTAGCTCAGTGGAATCCGTTTTATTAACACCAACAATTAGTTGTTTCACAACCAGTATGTAAGCCAGAAGGGCATGTTCAAGGGTCTGCCCATTCTTGGAGATACCTGCTTCCAATTCACCAACACTAGCTGCAACAATCAGTACAGGAGAGTGAGTATGAGATGTGCCTATAATCATGTTTTTGTTAAAGTCCCTGAATCCTAGGGCATCAATGATTGTCATATAATACTGGTCTCATATTTTCACATGGAATTATCAATGGTGATACCAATTTCATTAAGCATTCAGTTTACCCAAAACCCAGGCATACTTGAAGGAGGTCTCTCCCATCTCAGCAGCCTCCTTCTCAAACTTTTCATTGGTTCTTTTGTCAATCCTACCACATTTGTAGATCACATGGACAGCAGTGGTGGATTTGCCTGAATCTATGTGTCCAATGATGTTGATGTTAATATGAGTCTTTTCTTTCCCCATCTTGGCTTAGATTTAGTGGTGGTTTCCATGGCACCTGTGTTCTGGATGCAAACATGTTGCAAAAAAGCTGCACTAAAATTAAATATGGAGGATTTCCCTCAATTAAGTTTAAAAAAAATGGCCAACTCCAGTATAAGCATTTAATCATACATTTAGTGTTTGGAATTTTAGTTAGGGAATTTATAATTATTTCCTCTCTCATCAATTCTGTGATGAATATATTTGATGTATCTTTTGAATAATCTTTAAATGCATTTTTTTTATTATTTCCTTATTATAGTATCTATGTCACTAGAATTCACATTCCTGGAGGTGGGCTGGATTGTAAATTCAAAGATTACCATCTTCCTTTTGTTGACCTAGAAATAGGACCATTGCTGTAAGACAAGGAAAAAAACCTCACTTTTTTGGGGGTGTTAGGAATAGCAATTCAGGAGACACAGATTTGGGTAGAAACCCAAATGTGCTTCAAGAAGAGTTAAAAACCAAAGAGTTTTAACAGGAAAAAGGAAGAAGCTTACATAAATTTTTTTTGCAAGAATTATGATTGATGTTGGCAGACTGGAGACATTCTTGTCTGTACATGGTTGGTTGCTAAGGCTGTTACTCTGAGAGAGTTTGATGTGCAAGCATTCTTTAAAGATGTTGTGGCCCAGTTCAAATTCATGTTCCATCTGGGTGGAGATGTGCATAGGCCCTGCTTTCCCAGTGGCCTCCTGGCTCCATTTTACTGTTCTGTTGGCATTACAGACTCCATTTTATTCATTTCTTCACACTGTTTTGGAAAATCAAGGTAACTAAGCTGGTGCCTCTGAAGGAATAGAATCTGACATAATGCACTTTCACCTCTAAGATTCCATGATACTATGATCATTGGCTATTTTTTCAAGTTTTTTTAATGGATTATAATATTTTATACATATATGTGTACCTATAAAATAAGGAATATATATAAAGTGTATATATACTTTAATGTGGATATTACAACTTAGACTATGATCCTACAGAAATTAAAATACAGATTTCCCCAGAAACTGCATAAATTATTGAGTTAGATATTTCAAATTACATGTTCCGTATAATTCACTCAGGAAGAAATAAGAAAATACCAGAACACTGTTTTGGGAAAAGTAAGTAGAAGTTGAATATTAGCTGGTGTGATTCTTTCAGTCAGATTCTATAAACATAGTTGAAAACAGCCTAGATTACAAGGTAACAAGTCAGTAATACATGCTCACCACTTCAAATCAAGCTCTCAAATGCAGGCATTGGAAATATGAAGTGATTCTCCCAGTATAGTTCATGCGGTTCTAGTCTTAATTGCTACTGTAGTGAGATTCATTTTAATCCTATTATTGATCTAAGAAATAGAGAGTTTGGATAGGGTCCAGAGGAAATGAGAATTAATAAAAAAACAAAACCGATTAATGTGTTGACTAGGAAACATTGAACTCATTGGGGTTATTGAGTTTGGAGCAGGCTAAGGAGAGACTTAATATCAGTTTCTGACTATATAGGTGAGACTATGATATGATTAACTGTGTGTAACTGATTTCATTTTCCACGGAGGAAAAGGCACATTTACACGAGCATGGATTTGCCTTGGTCATTGAGAAGATATAATAGGCTAGGAGACAGCTACAATTTGTCATCAACCCTAGGATGCATTGTAGCCAGGAGAAAGAAGGCTCATAGCTTATCAGGAGAGGCCCCAAGAAATGAATGGAATTGCAGTACAGAACAGCATGCAGATAGGAAGTGATATCTGCTTCCCAATCACACAAGTTTTAGATGGTACCACAAATAATGATGAGGAAATCTTCTGTCCATGAAGAGCAAACCTCCCAATACCAAGCCCCACTCCATCCTGTTCAGTCTTTTATAATTGGTTTGGGGGCTGTTGAATATGGGCCACTGTCTTCTCTGTTATTCTTTGCTTATTGTACATTAGCAGGAATAGACTGGTATCGATTCCCTTTGTTTATGTAGACAGCATCTGTGAACTGCAGCATGATCTTTCAGCTCATGTAATATACATGCAAAATATGTATGTCTGTGAATCACACTGATTTAGAAAAATGTTCTTCTACTTTCCTCCAGTATAACAAGTTACTCTTTTGGAGTATATTAAGCACTTTTGGGAACTTCTTTTGGTCATTGAATGAATAACTCATTATTTGGAAAATGAATGCCTTAAATTATATTATGTACTAAGTCCAAGTTGGTGGGTTACACAAATCTGAAACTTGAGGTAGCAGTATTATACATTCTTCCTGAAGAATCAAGAATAGAGTGTTATATGGATAAAAGAATGGTGATGAAAATGCTGATTTTAATAGTCAGGGGACCACTTTGTCTGATATTTAACTCAGGTTAGGTGCAGTCCCTTGCGTGATCTCTTTGTTTTCTTGTTGCTCTTTGACTCAACCATAACCCCTCCACTTAGACCCTGTTCTTGGACTCTGCTTCTTTTCCTTTCCTCCTTCAAATTTTCACTGTCTACTAAATTCGTCTTTTGAAACAACATAGTGTAGTGCGAAGGCCTTCTGCTTAGACCTTGTGCTTTTGAGTCACCTAAGTATGGGTTTGAAAGCAGCTCCATCTCTTTCCTAGTTCAGAATTTTCATCAAGTTTTTCGAGACTCAGTTTCCTCACTTGTGAAATTAATGTAATACTATCTATAATGTAGGGGTATAGGGAGGATTAAATGCAGTAATATTTGTAACAGATCTACCCCAACTGGCACATATTAAAAGTAAACATTTCTAGGAAAAAAATAGCTGTTTTTTAAAATATGATCACTTCAATTCTAAGATACTACTGATCATTCAATAAATATTTATTGAGCACTTACAATGTCACAGCTTTGTGCACAATAGTGCACAATAGATTGTGCTGGATAAATAGTTACTAAAAATCATAATAATGATAAAATATAGATATGTTTCTCTTACATTCATGGAGCTTACAATAGGTTATGATTCACCATTGGTTTAATAATAGCTTTTCAGGGAAAATAAGAAATGATACACATTAAAATATATATTAATTTTAAGGTACATCATGATTTCAGAAATACATTGTGTGAAAAATGCATACCTTATAATAAAAAATATTGTATAATTATTGTCCCACTCAAATTTAAAACGGATTCATTTCTGAATACTGGTCATCATCATCTTGAATTTTTCTTGGTTATATTTGTTCTATTCTCCAGCCAACCTATGTCTCTTCAGTTGCCCTCATAGGCTCCTCCCAATCCTGAAAGTTCAGGCCTTGCTCCTGCCTTTGTTGCCCATTGTTCTGCTAATGCTGTGGGCTATGCCTGAAAACTCTAGTCTTGGTGAGGTGTCACATTCAAAAAGAAGCACAGTCAACTGACCAAAAGTAATTTAATACAACTCCAATAATCACTTTTTGCTGCTTCTCTTGTAGAACATGAAAGAACATTTAATATCCAATGCAGCACATCTCTGCACCCCATTCCTTCCCTCACTCTACATCTCTCAACTTGCTCAGCCTCTCCAAAGCCTCTCTTTCTATCTCTCACATTCTTAATATTCTTCTCAATAGTTTTTCACCTCTGTGATTAAAATCAGAAAAGAAGGAAATGCCAATTAGGCATTAAGAAGGAAGCAGAGGCTGTGAATGTTTATTCAGACATTAATAATTTTGTTTCTGTCATGCAGTTGTTGCCTTTTGCTACTCTCACCTAAGGATTGGGCACAATGAAACAAATCAGGATAAGGAGTGAGGACGGGATCAGCTGAAATTTTGGGGAGAACTGACAGAGTTGGTCCTTGCAAATGCCAAACTCCAGTTGAGCACATCTCTGTACCCTTGGCAATTGGGTCTCCTTTACTCTCCCAAGCAGACCTTAAGGACAATCCTAGTCTTGGGCAGGAGCAACAAACATCTGTGGAAGCTGCTCATTGGTTCAACATGAATTTAGTTTTACTGCTGGTTCCCCTGACACTTAAGCTCCATTTCTGTGGTAACACTGTGTTTGTCTGATACCCTAGTATCAACCCTGATTGAGTTCTAAGTACCAATTATTTAAGAATCTTCAGGACATTGAGGGTTAACATAATAGCCGTGTAACAATCATTCAATAATGTACAAGGCTAGCAAAACACAAGAGTATTGATATTAGAAATACTCATCATTTATTATAATAATTTGGCCTTGGCATTAATACTTTGCTATCTTGTAATTTATCATGTGCTTATTGATGTTTTGTTATGCAATTTTTAAAATGGAGGATGTCAGCATATTGGATTCACTTTATTAAAATAAGTACTGAATTTTGGGGGAAGTTGGCTTCTAGGTCTGCGACAATATGCTTTAGAGAAAACTGCTTCTTCAGATTTGTCTCATGTACCTTAGATCTTCCATATAGATAGGAAAACTGCACAATCTATAGTAAATTAGGACAGTGATATTATTGGGTTAAACCATAGCTTAATTATTCAGTTACTTGAGGCTACATAATCATCCAGCCATATCTTTTGATAATGTTCCTTTAAACTCATTGGGACTAACCAAATTTAGAATAATGTGCTGTCATGTCACTTCTAAGAAACATTTTGTGTGCTGTCCTTGGTGACTGGTTAGTGATGCCTGAGAGAATATTGTTTGTGTAAATTTCATTAATTATTTTACTTCAAAATGATGAAAGTGTTTTTTAAAAATTCAGATGAGATCTAAAACAAAACCAGACATAATTTGCGATTCAGAGCCACTAAGGATTTGTTTCAGGAGCAAAACTGTTTCCATGGAGTTGCAAAGTGTATCTGAATCTCATAATTTAGTTAAAATTATCAAGTATTTGTAAAGTTACTGTGTTCAAAATATGTTAAACATTTTCATAGAGACTCTCAGACATTTGAGATCAGAAAAAGTTGGTTTTAAGACAGCCAAATGTTGAAAATGGAAGTGATTGTTATTCCATAACTGCCACTCCAAGTCTCACTGCATAATTAAGCTAGAGTTGTTAAATATTCCCTAGAGGATCCAATTCAGCAACATATATCTCACCTCTAGATTTATCTCTCATAGTCCTATGAGTCACGGGGGCCTTGGGTGATCAACTATTTACTTATATTATTATGCTGGACATCCAGCCATAGCATTTGTGTTTTATTAAGGACAACTGATATTTCCTCAGAGTTTGGGGTTTTCCAAGTAAATAAATATAATTACTTTTCTCTCTTTCCATGAACTATCTGCAACATAGATAAATTATCACTATGTACATAGTGATATCTGTATAGTAACTTCACGGGCCAAAGTATGGAAACAGGTAGAGCTATGGTTAACTGACACTGGTGTTAGAACTCACACTTTCATTTACAATTTTTATAAATACAACAAAAAATTGCACTTTAAAACAAAATATTACTGTGAACCAATCTATAATGAAGAGTGATAGTATTTTAAGTACAAGGCTAGAAAAAATAAAGATACCTAAGTACAATTGTATACTTTCTTATTAATTGTCAACATTAATAATCACTGCTTAAAATAATTATAGTTTGACCTCTGAGGTTGGGTAAGATAATTAACCCTCAAAACTTTATTAGAGTAAAAAGCCATTTTGTGGAGACAGCTCTGATACTTCAGGGCTTCTGCATGGATTTTTTTACTCTTTTAATCATTTCACTATGCAGATTGGTACTCAGTCCTCTTATCTTCTTGCTCTCAGATTTCCCAACTTGCATCCTCTACTTGTGGCAAAGTATAAAGTGAGAGGAAACTCTAAGAAGGTCTGTTTTCCAAATGGGATATCTTCAGTTCCATGTCATTCATCTTATCCCAGGTCCTCATTCGTAGAAACTAATATTGTTGTGAGATAAGTGTACAAATTCAGATCTTTATTATTAGTGTTACATGTCATTTTCCATTTCTAGCCAAAGATTATATGAAGGTGCATTTCCTTCTCTTCTTCATAGTATATTTTCATCAAAAAATGAAACATGTTCTCCAGTCGTATTTCAGGACCTAGTTTAGATTCCACCTATCTCTTAAAGATTTCCCTGATAATTCTAGAATAAAACTTCCCTTTTCTGAAGTTTTATAATTTTTTTATTATTTTCATTATGCACTTTGTATTGACTACTAGCAGTACTCTGTTTTCTTTATGAATCTTTGAATATGCATATAGAAGTTGAGTGACTTTTATGCTGAAAAGATGACATGTGTTTTTATTCCCCAGGGTGCTAAATACATTATAAAGTCTCATTACAAACCTTATGTTTTAGAGATAATTTCCAATGATATATACCGAGACTTTCTTGTCTTTTTAAATTTTATTCTTTTTGGGTCCAATTGACCAGTTGATAAGCTGAGGTTCAATAAGCATCTGATTGGGCATTTATGCCTATTGCCATTCATATTTTCTCAATTGTATTAAAATTAGGAAATGGCTGGTAACAGCATTTTCACTTCTTTTGACAAACTAATTTTATGTCATTTTAGCAGACAGCCAAGATGCCAAGATGCCAAGATGTAATAATTCATTCTTGACTTACTAAAATCTAATACAAATTATTACTTTTATCCCAAACATGATTCTGCTTTAACCTCAGGACCTTGAAGCTCTATTTATCCCCTCTTGCCTTTTGAGTAATTTTTGTTTAGTATTTTAGTACTACATGTATTTTAACTGCAAAAGACATTATAATTATAATTTTGTATAGTAAATATTCCTTAAAAATGACCCAATAATATTTTTCTTTCTCTTTTTCCTTGTCAAGGTTTCAACTGGGATGAATTTCCATTTGCCTGAAGAACTCCCTTTAGATGTTCTTTTAGTATAGATCTAGCAAAAAAAATTCTCTTAGACTTTCATCTGCAAATGGCTTTATTTTACCTTCATTTTTGAAAGAAATTTTTATTGCATGTAGAATTTTTAAGTTGGAGTTATTTTCTTTCAGTGATTAGAGATGTTACTCTATTTTTTCTGGCTTGTGACAGTTCTGTTGAGAATTCAGCTGCCAGTCTGACAGTTACTACTTTAAAAGTAATATATATTTTTAAAATTCCTGTCACTTTTTAGATTTCCTTTTTGTCCCTGCTATTCTGCAGTGTTACTATGATATGCCTAGATGTTGTTTTCTTTGTGTTTTTCCTCCTTTGAATTGAGTTTTTCTTCACTGGAATTTTTTGGGTTGATGTCTTTTATCAGTTTTCGAAAATATTCAGTCACTGTCTCTTCAAATATTGTTCCTGCTTCATTCTTTCCCTTCTCTCCTTCTGGAACTCCAACTATAAGTGCCTTTGAGATGTTCCCATTTGTCCTATGTGTTCCCATGTTTTTATTTCACTTGCACAATGTTTTCCATTTTACTAATCCTGCTGTCTCCAATCTCTGATAAACCCATCTAATATGGTTCTTACTTACTTTTGTATGTATATATTTTTAATTTTTAAGTTCCAGAATATCCATCTGATTATTTTGTAGGTGTCAACTTTATGTTGAAACTCTCAACATTTTTATTTATTTTGTGCATCTTGTCTCTTTTTTTAATATAAATCATAGCTATTTTAGAATTCTTGTGTGTTAACACCATTATCTTGATCATTTGTGAGTCTGTTTATATTGTTGTTGTTTTTCTTCTTTTTCTATGATATTTTCTTGTCTCTTCTTATTTCTAATTTTTAAAAATTATACACTGGACATTGTATACTAGAGAGCCTTAGGGAATCCCAGTGATGTTATATTACCAGTGAGAGTTTCACCTTTCTATGTTAAGCAGATAGGATGAGGGGCAGATCATCTGAACTCAACAAGAAAGTGAGCTGAGTCAATGCAAGGTTGAAGATTTAGAAAGACTCAGTCTAACTCTTGTTCACCCTCATCTTTAGTTATGTCTCTCATGGAATATGTATTAAGAGATTTCACATATTTCTTCTCAGTCCTGAAGACTGTCAAGAATGTAGGTCTGCTCTTCAGAGATTCTCAGCCAAGGTTTTTAGCTTCCTGCCCAACGAGCCTTCAAATACGGCAAATGTTTTTAAAGATGGACTTAAACACAGGTTTTTCAGGAAAGCAAAGCACAAAGCAATTGCAGCAGATTTTACTCTCCCTTTTTTTAGAAAATTTGGCCCAGCTAACCAGAGTCTCACCCAGCACTGGAACTCAGCAAATATCTTTATCGTCAAACTAGATGCCTTTCAAGATTCTAGTTTGTTCTTCAACTCACAGAAACATTTGGAATAATGCTTGACCAAATATCTGGTCACCTTGTGGCCTAGTCAAGCTGACACATACAATTAACCATTACACTATTATTATATTTATAACACTATAGATTATGATTAATGATGTTTTATAATATATAAATGTGTATGTGATATAATTTATCAAACATTGTATCATATATTATTATGAGAACTATTTAAATTGGCATCCAAGGCCACCCAATATATGTGCTCAATTCATATTTGTTAATTATTAAAAATGTCTAATTCAAATACCAACTATTTTACGTAGAAATATAGTTAAGCACTCACATTTTGGAACTCTTCTGCCTGTGCTAAAATCCTAGCCCTATCACTACTAGCTGTGTTTGGGTATCTATTGCCTTATCTATAAAATAATGAAAATAATAACTATGTCAGTAGGTTGCTGTGAAGGTTAAATAAGATAACGACGAACCAGTGACTGGAACCTGACAGACACTCAATAGTTTGCATAAACCATTGTCATCATCATCATCATCATTGTTTTAATTATTTTTAATTCTGAGCCCTATTTCCTGTTCCAATCCATGTGCTCTGCTACTTTCAAACTTTCTTAACCCTATACATGCACTGCTCTAATGACTTTAACATAGCCTAAAATTGTAATTCTTTGGATATATTCATTGCTGAATATTTACTTTTAGATTTTTAATTTTCTTTGACTAGGAATTTTGCGGTTTTAATCATCATCATCATCCTCATTATCATCATCGTTTTCATCATTCTCATCATTCACCATCATCATCATCATTTGCAGTAAATACATAGCAAACATTATTTGTTGAATGAATGAATGCATAAATGAATGAGGAGTGAAACTATTTCCTATATCTGCTGAGAGCGCAAAATAATAAAACCTACTACACAGTATATTCAGCACCTATGTTTATTTTCGTTTTGTTCAGATCTATATTACTACATTAATTATCCAGAACCAATAAGAGAGAAAAAAAGGTTGACTTAATACTTAAATGATGTAGTAATGCAAATGAAAGCCAAATCTCTTCATGGCGTATAATAGGAAGGTCAGTGTTGCTTTAATTCAAATAAAGAATAGTGACAGAGAATTGAACGACCACAAGGCACACAGTAGTTTAGGCAGGGCAAACTCAATAGAATGTGTCATAGTAGTAATAGCATATCTGGGTTTGGAGTGCAGATTCATTTTCAGCAAAACAGTATCATCCATCACATTAAATTTTGTTAATTTGAATTTTATTGGTTCATTGTTCATATTTATTTTATGAACTACTTTGGTTTTTAAATTATGTAAGAATTGATAAGCATAAGAATATATATTTAAGTTCATAGATTTCACATGTATTAATATTGAAGTAACATAATAATAAAATAATTTTGGACTTGGAGTTCATGAGACATTTTCCTTGGAAAGGAAACCACGCCTTACTTAGATTTGTGTAAGCACCATATGACTCAAGTACTTATTCAGTAGCACTTCATCTGAGCACAGCTTGTTAGCCTTTAGATTTGGATATATGTGCCCTCAGAAACAACACAGAAACATACCAAAGCCCAATATATCGGAGTTAATCTGTGATGCAGGCGTCAGTCCAGCTGGTATGTTCTACTGCTGTGAGTACTTCACTCTATTTTCAGTGGTAATTTATTTGGCATTCAGATGGAGATCTTGTGTGGGAGTAACAAAATAGACTCAAGTCCTGAGCTGCCCAGTTCTCCTCCTAAGAGCCACCATGTGAAGATGCACAGTTTTGCACCTGAGACGGCTGGTAATTGCCTGTTCCTCTCCCCTCTTCTACATTTGTATGAACTCTCTTGAATAAACGATAAATAACTTCTGTTTTTCCCCTACTCCAACAACTAAGTCTCATAATTAGAATTTGCTACTTCTTTTAATACATTAAATTATCTGCTGATTCAAGCATCTTCAGGTCAAATGCGTTAGAAAACAGCTAATTATGCTCTTTCCCATGGGTAAGAAAATCTTTAAATTTAATTAAAAGACCTTAACTCAATTCCTTCACATAAGGGTCTACTTCCCAATGGATTTTCTACATGATGACTTAAAGAACCAAGCTCAGTATTCAAATTAGCAGCAGCTATTACTTGTTATTTCTTCCTCTATAAAACAAAGTTGTTTTTGGTCGAAGGATACTTTGATCATTAATTTCATTCTCTCAGTTATGCCTCTGCATTCACTCTTAAAAGCATAGATTAATTGAGAAAGCTTATTTGCTCGTTTTAAAATTGTTTACTTTCTATATCTTGTGCCAATAAAGCATCTTAAACACAGAATACCATTTCTCAATCTCAATATTCTCTTTGACATAGTAATCAACACATAAGCAAAGGTGGTAGAAAAAAATCTTAAAAGAAGAGAAAAAAAAATGTTAAGCACCACATCTGAGCCATGTAGGGTTCAAATATACAGGATATTCTGACTTTTATGAGAGAAAGCCACAAAAATACTTTTCTACTTCCCCTGTCTAAATTGGAAAATTGGAATAGAGAGAGCTATCTCAGATTAATATCTTCCAGAAAAGCGAAAAATCAAGGCAAATCATGTGTTTTTTCTTTAGTTTCATGAGTTTTACTTTTTTTTTTTTTTGACTTAGAACAAACTTGTTTTTCATTAAAAATTGGCCATAC
Organism: Balaenoptera ricei; assembly: GCF_028023285.1. Lineage (NCBI taxonomy): Eukaryota > Metazoa > Chordata > Mammalia > Artiodactyla > Balaenopteridae > Balaenoptera > Balaenoptera ricei. The sequence goes on along the minus strand of NC_082640.1, from coordinate 98,877,452 downwards.
ACAGAAAGAGAAATCCAGACGTTGAAAGGAAGAAAGCAGTCTGGAAAAAAGCAATTATGTATTATCTGTAGGTGAGTTTCTCCCTCTCATCCAAATTCTGCCCCTCCTTTCTTATTCCCATCCCCCTTCTGTCCATTTTCTTCTCTTCCCTCCTTCTCTTCTTTCTCCCTTCCATATACCTTTCTCCTTTTTCTTCTTGTTTGACCAACTACTTCTAGAAGAGAGTTAGTATGTGAGCAACACAAGATACTTCCAGGTTCCTGTAATGGGCCAAACCCACTTCTAACTCCCATTCCTTTGTTTGAATCAGAGTCACTGGAGAGTAATTAATGATACTAACTGTTCTTACTAATGTAACAAATAGGCATTGCGGAGCCATTGGAGATTTCTGAACAGACAGATGCCATCAAGAAAGTGATCTTGCAGTTCTACCCACCACCAGAGCCTCCCATCAAGCCTCTTAGATAGCCTCAACCACCAGAGGGAAGACAGCACAGGCAAGAAGAACTACAATCCTGCAGACTGTGGAACAAAAAACACATTCACAGAAAGACAGATAAGATGAAAAGGCAGAGGGCTACATACCAGATGAAGGAACAAGATAAAACCCCAGAAAAACAACTAAATGAAGTGGAGATAGGCAACCTTCCAGAAAAAGAATTCAGAATAATGATAGTGAAGATGATCCAGGACCTCGGAATAAGAATGGAGGCAAAGATCGAGAAGATGCAAGAAATGTTTAACAAAGACCTAGAAGAATTAAAGAACAAACAGAGATGCACAATACAATAACTGAAATGAAAACTACACTAGAAGGAATCAATAGCAGAATAACCGAGGCAGAAGAACGGCTAAGTGACCTGGAAGACAAAATAGTGGAATTCACTGCTGCAGAACAGAATAAAGATAAAAGAATGAAAAGAAATGAAGACAGCCTAAGAGACCTCTGGGACAACATTAAACGCAACAACATTCGAATTATAGGGGTCCCAGAAGGAGAAGAGAGAGACAAAGGACCAGAGAAAATATTTGAAGAGATTATAGTTGAAAACTTCCCTAACATGGGAAAGGGAATAGCCACCCAAGTCCAGCAAGTGCAGAGAGTCCCATACAGGATAAACCCAAGGAGAAACATGCTGAGACACATAGTAATCAAATTGGCAAAAATAAAAGACAAAGACAAATTATTGAAAGCAGCAAGGGAAAAACGACAAATAACATACAAGGGAACTCCCATAAGGTTAACAACTGATTTCTCAGCAGAAACTCTACAAGCCAGAAGGGAGTGGCATGATATACTTAAAGTGATGAAAGGGAAGAACCTACAACCAAGATTACTCTACCTGGCAAGGATCTCATTTAGATTTGATGGAGAAATCAAAAGCTTCACAGACAAGCAAAAGCTAAGAGAATTCAGCACCACTAAACCAGCTCTACAACAAACGCTAAAGGAACTTCTCTAAGTGGGAAACACAAGAGAAGAAAAGGACCTACAAAAACAAACCCAAAACAATTAAGAAAATGGTCATAGGAACATACATATCGATAATTACCTTAAACGTGAATGGATTAAATGCTCCAACCAAAAGACACAGGCTTGCTGAATGGATACAAAAACAATACCTATATATATGCTGTCTACAAGAGACCCACTTCAGACTTAGGGACACATACAGACTGAAAGTGAGGGGATGGAAAAAGATATTCCATGCAAAGGGAAATCAAAAGAAAGCTGGAGTAGCTATACTCATATCAGATGAAATAGTCTTTAAAATAAAGAATATTGCAAGAGACTAGGAAGGACACTACATAATGATTAAGGGATCAATCCAAGAAGAAGATATAACAATTATAAATATATATGCACCCAACATAGGAGCACCTCAATACATAAGACAACTGCTAACAGCTATAAAAGAGGAAATCAACAGTAACACAATCATAGTGGGGGACTCTAACACCTCACTTACACGAATGGACAGATCATCCAAAATGAAAATAAATAAGGAAACAGAAGCTTTAAATGACACAATAGACCAGATAGATTTAATTGATATTTATAGGACATTCCCTCCAAAAACAGCAGATTACACTTTCTTCTCAAGTGTGCACGGAACATTCTCCAGGATAGATCACATCTTGGGTCACAAATCAAGCCTCAGTAAATTTAAGAAAATTGAAATCAGATCAAGCACCTTTTCTGACCACAATGCTATGCGATTAGAAATGAATTACAGGGAAAAAAAATGTAAAAAACACAAACACATGGAGGCTAAACAATACGTTACTAAATAACCAAGAGATCACTGAGGAAATCAAAGAGGAAATCACAAAATACCTAGAGACAAATGACAATGAAAACATGACAGTCCAAAACCTATGGGATGCAGCAAAAGCAGTTCTAAGAGGGAAGTTTATAGCTATACAAGCCTACCTCAAGAAACAAGAAAAATCTCAAGTAAACAAGCTAACCTTACACCTAAAGGAACTAGAGAAAGAACAAACAAAACCCAAAGTTAGCAGAAGGAAAGAAATCATAAAGATCAGAGCAGAAATAAATGAAATAGAAACAAAGAAAACAAGAGCAAAGATCAATAAAACTAAAAGCTGGTTCTTTGAGAAGATAAACAAAATTGATAAGCCATTAGCCAGACTCATCAAACAAAAGAGGGAGAGGACTCAAATCAATAAAATTAGAAGTGAAAAAGGAGAAGTTACAACAGACACCACAGAAATACAAAGCATCCTAAGAGACTACTACAAGCAACTCTATGCCAATAAAATGGACAACCTGGAAGAAATGGACATATTCTTAGAAAGGTATAACCTTCCAAGACTGAACCAGGAAGAAATACAAAATATGAACAAACCAATCACAAGTAATGAAATTGAAACTGTGATTAAAAATCTTCCAACAAACAAAAGTCAAGGACCAGATGGCTTCACAGGTGAATTCTATCAAACATTTAGAGATGAGCTAACACCCATCCTTCTCAAACTCTTCCAAAAAATTGCAGAGGAAGGAACACTCCCAAACGCATTCTATGAGGCCACCATCACCCTGACACCAAAACCAGACAAAGATACTACAAGAAAAGAAAATTACAGACCAATATCACTGATGAATATACATGCAAAAATCCTCAACAAAATACTAGCAAACAGAATCCAACAACACATTAAAAGGATCATACACCATGATCAAGTGGGATTTATCCCAGGGATGCAAGGATTCTTCAGTATACGCAAATCAATCAATGTGATACACCATATTAACAAATTGAAGAATAAAAACCGTATGATCATCTCGATAGATGCAGAAAAAGCTTTTGACAAAATTCAACACCCATTTATGATAAAAACTCTCCAGAAAGTGGGCATAGAGGGAACCTACCTCAACATAATAAAGGCCATATATGACAAACCCACAGCAAACATCATTCTCAATGGTGAAAAACTGAAAGCATTTCCTCTAAGGTCAGGAAAGAGACAAGGATGTCCACTTTCACCACTTTATTCAACATAGTTTTGGAAGTCCTAGCCACAGCAATCAGAGAAGAAAAAGAAATAAAAGGAATGCAAATTGGAAAAGAAGAAGTAAAACTGTCACTGTTTGCAGATGATATGATACTATACATAGAGAATCCTAAAAATGCCACCAGAAAACTCCTAGAGCTAATCAATGAATTTGGTAAAGTTGCAGGATACAAAATTAATGCACAGAAATCTCTTACATTCCTATACACTAATGATGAAAACTCTGAAAGAGAAATTATGGAAACACTCCCATTTACCATTGCAAGAAAAAGAATAAAATACCTAGGAATAAACCTACCTAGGGAGACAACAGACCTGTATGCAGAAAACTATAAGACACTGATGAAAGAAATTAAAGATGATACCAACAGATGGAGAGATATACCATGTTCTTGGATTGGAAGAATCAATATTGTGAAAATGACTATACTACCCAAAGCAATCTACACATTCAATGCAATCCCTATCAAATTACCAATGGCATTTTTTACGGAACTAGAACAAAAAATCTTTAAATTTGTATGGAGACACGAAAGTCCCCGAATAGGCAAAGCAGTCTTGAGGGAAAAAAACGGAGCTGGAGGAATCAGACTCCCTGACTTCAGACTATACTACAAAGCTACAGTAATTAAGACAATATGGTACCAGCACAAAAACAGAAACATAGATCAATGGAACAAGATAGAAAGCCCAGAGATAAACCCATGCACCTATGGTCAACTAATCTATGACAAAGGAGGCAAAGATATACAATGGAGAAAAGACAGTCTCTTCAATAAGTGGTGCTGGGAAAACTGGACAGCTACATGTAAAAGAATGAAATTAGAACACTCCCTAACACCATACACAAAAATAAACTCAAAATGGATTCGAGACCTAAATGTAAGACCAGACACTATAAAACTCTTAGAGGAAAACATAGGAAGAACACTCTTTGACATAAATCACAGCAAGATCTTTTTTGATCCACCTCCTAGAGTAATGGAAAAAAAAACAAAAATAAACAAATGGGACCTAATGAAACTTCAAAGCTTTTGCACAGCAAAGGAAACCATAAACAAGACGAAAAGACAACCCTCAGAATGGGAGAAAATATTTGCAAATGAATCAACGGACAAAGGATTAATCTCCAAAATATATAAACAGCTCATTCAGCTCAATATTAAAGAAACAAACAACCCAATCCGAAAATGGGCAGAAGACCTAAATAGACATTTCTCCAAAGAAAACATACAGATGGCCAAGAAGCACATGAAAAGATGCTCAACATGACTAATTATTAGAGAAATGCAAATTAAAACTACAATGAGGTATCACCTCACACCAGTTAGAATGGGCATCATCAGAAAATCTACAAACAACAAATGCTGGAGAGGGTGTGGAGAAAAGGGAACCCTCTTGCACTGTTGGTGGGAATGTAAATTGATACAGCCACTATGGAGAACAATATGAAGGTTCCTTAAAAAACTAAAAATAGAATTACCATATGATCCTGCAATCCCACTACTGGGCATATACCCAGAGAAAACCGTAATTCAAAAAGACACATGCACCCCAGTGTTCATTGCAGCACTATTTACAATAGCCAGGTCATGGAAGCAACCTAAATGCCCATCGACAGACGAATGGATAAAGAAGTCATGGTACATATATACAATGGAATATTACTCAGCCATAAAAAGGAACGAAATTGAGTCATTTGTTGAGACGTGGATGGATCTAGAGAGTGTCATACAGAGTGAAGTAAGTCAGAAAGAGAAAAACAAATATCGTATATTAACGCATGTATGTGGAACCTAGAAAAATGGTACAGATGAACTGGTTTACAGGGCAGAAGTTGAGACACAGATGTAGAGAACAAACGTATGCACACCAAGGGGGGAAAACCGTGGTGGGGTGGGGATGGTGGTGTGCTGAATTGAGCGATTGGGATTGACATGTATACACTGATGTGTATAAAATTGATGACTGATAAGAACCTGCAGTACAAACAAACAAACAAAACAACTAATACTTAAAAAAAAAAAAAAAGAATGAAATACTGACACACACTACAGCATGGCTGAACCTTGAAAGCATGGTCTCACTGAAAGGAGCCAGACACGACGGGCCACATATTGAATGATTCCATTTGTATGAAATGACCCAAAGAGGTAAATCCATGGAGACAGAAAGCAGAGCAGTGGTGACCAGGGACTGGGGTGACAGGAACGAGGAATGACTGCTTATGGGGTGGGGGTGGGATTATCTCTTGTGTTGATGAAAATGTTCTAAAATTTGTTCCGGTGTTGGTTGCACAGGTCTGTGAATATACTAAAAACCATTGAATTGTGTACTGTAAATGGGAGACTTGTGTGATATATTATCTCAACAAAGTGGTTTATAAAAAAAAAAAAGAAAGTGATCTTTTCGGAAGATTCATCTGTCAGCGATGGGCAGGAAGAATTGGAACTGGAGGGTGGCAGACATGTTAGTAGGGTTTATAATTCTCAGGTAGAAGGTGTTGAGGGTTTTAAATAGCCCAGCATACTGAAAATGGAAAGGATTTCATATTGAGAGACATTTAGGAAGAATTAACCTGTGATAGATTGGATATAGAAAATAAAAAATAGAGATGAGCCAAAGATTGTTTTCTGCTTCCAAGCTTGAATGACCAAGGAAAATGGAAATTTATAAATGGGAACTGATTAGCAGAGCAAATTGGGTGAAGAGGGTAAATTCAGTTTTAGGCAATTTGGCATTCTATGTTATAAAGCTAATTCTAGATGGAAATGACCAAATCAGTTGGGGAAATTTGGAGAAAGTTGGAGAAATTGGGGGAAAAAACCCACCTCAGTCGCTTGTTGACAACTCCCTGAACCTCTGGATACTTTACTCATTAGTTTATCTGCATGTGTACTAAAATCTCAGTCATCTGCCTTTGTGTGACAGGAAAACAATAATTTTAATACAAAAAACGTACCATTTATTGTTTCTTATCTGTTTTCTAAGGCAGGTGGATCCTAGTAACTGGAGGATCTTTTGCAAACTTAAAAATTTTATGAAAAGAGGGCTTGGGAATGCAAGTTTGGAGGAGGGAAGTACATGAGGAAGAAATGGTAAGTGTTGTAGTGAGGCCAGGAAGGAAGAAAGGTGCAAAGGACTGTGGTCAGGGGAGCTTTGGAAGTTCTCATAAGGAGACAGATTAAGCAGTGGTAGTGAGTGGCAGGTGAGGGAACTTGGGGATAAATATAGAAATACCTAATGATTAATTTGTGGGTGAAATGTTGCAAATGTGTTATAATACAACTATTCCATATATACCCCATAACCCCTATGGATTTTAAATTTGTATTTCTCATCAATCCAAGTATAGAGTTTTTGTGTGTGTAAATAAAAAAGCATTGTGAATTTTGCTCTATGGTCGTGACAGAATGGGAAAAATATGCTCTCGCTGGAGGGGTCATTCACACGTGGTTGATATTTGTGTTTGTATGAGTGTGTGGGGGGGTGGGCGGTGGGGAGAGAGAGAGAGAGAAAGAGAGGGAGAGAGAGGGAGAGAATATTAGGAAATGAGAATCCAGAGGAGTGATTTACTGAGGAGGGCGGGTCAGTGTCCATGTTGCTCAAGGAGAAGTTGGAAATCCCAGATGGGGAGTCTAGGAGGTGGGGTTGGCCTTTGCAGCAATGATGAATGCAGGCCCTGTGGTGCAGGATGGGCTTGCTGAAGAAGAGGTGAAGCAATTGAGGACATGGGGCTCCATGGTCACAGGTGAATTCTATGATCAGAAGTAGGCGAAAGCACTCTAGTGTGTGGCTGGGCCTTAACAGAAAACAATTTTTACCTAAAATAAAGGAGAGCCTTGGGAACCAGAATAATACTTTTGTTTTCTCAACAGCCAAGAGCCTTGGCCTTAAATTGATGGAAAGTTCATGAAAAGAAGAAGAGAGGAACATAAAAGTTTAGGCTATGCTAAAGCTTCTTTCCTAATGTGAGAGACTCTGAGAAATAGATAAGCCTTCTGGGCAAACCTGGGGCCCCTGTTAGTCACTTGATCAGAATGTTTGAAACAAGAGATTTCCTCACATTTAAAAATTCCTGGCTATGCTGTGTAATATTCATCTCTGTAGATAATAAAAATTAAAAATAGAAGAGATGAGATTCCATGTCCTAAGAGTACAGTCTTTTGAAAAGAAATACATATGATCCTATGGTGATAACAAATGCCTAGATGTTACATAGGTCACAAAAGGACCCGGCATGTTGTTGCTGCCTAGGGCAATCAGAACTTACCGCCAGGTCTCTGCAGCCGAGAGTAGAGGAGGAGTTGAAAACCAGTCAGTGATTTGAGGCTATTCTGATAGCTAAGTCAGACCCAGAAAGCCCATAATATTTCCAGGAGACATTGAGGCCTGAGGCATTCAGACCTAGGTTAGCTACTGCTTCAGTCTATGAGAAGGGATGCAAGGGTAGGAACAGAAAAGTGGGTCATGAGACTCACTGTCTGAACATGCCACGTGCTTTTATGCCTCCATATGGCTGGTCCCTCAATCTGGAATTCCCATCTCCTAGAGGAATAACAATGCTGGCACATTTTCAATGGGGCATCCTGGGAAAATCCTTTCTGAAAAAAAGAAGAAATAATTGTTAGAGAAAGTCTCAATAATACTGACATTTATAACACCTAATATTTGAGACAGAGTACTATTCTTTACAACTGTATGAGGTCAGTGCTTTATCCTTATTTCACTAATGAAAAATAACTTGCCCAAAGTGTTATACAGTTGTAACTGCCGATGTCAGTATTTCAATCTAAATCTCTCAGATTTAAACTCCTTGTTCTTAACCACCATACTTTTAGGAAGCCTCTTATATTCTCAATTCTGTTGCTGAATATATGAAATAAGAAATGCTTAAACTAGTCACAGTTGTGTTGACCAGTTTGGGTATCCTCTCTTCCTGGCTGCTGGAAACACACAGCAGGATCTAGAGGCTGCAGGCATGGAGCAAATAGTGATGGTTTTATTATCTCACACATTTTTTCATTAAACCAAAAAATGTAATCAAATAATTTCTTAATCAAAGAATTCTAAATGTTCCACCCTATATTTAGGCTACAATTCAAGTTAGTTTACCATCCAAGAGGTCTTATAATTTGTTTCTACCTTATTCACTCAAATTTATTCAATTCATTTCAAAGTCTGCAGACAATTATGGAGAGCTAGGAGTGTGCCAGTCACTACAATGGGGAGAAGAAACAAAAATGGAATAAACACATTTCTCCAGGATCCTATAGACTTGTTTGCATTTAAAGGTAATATTCTAAGTGCTATAGTGAAGGTATATTCCAAGTATGGTCAACCCAGACACAAAAATGATAAACTGCCTGAAAAGGCAGGATAAGGTAACAGAGAATGTGAAATTTGAGCTGGGTATTGAAATATGAACAATAGTTTATCAGGCAGAGAAGAGGTAGAAGGGCATCTCAAGGAGCGGCAGAGCAAAGCATGAGAATGTGAAATAGTATAGTGTGTTCAAATAATGGCAAGGAGCTCAGTGAAGGACCAAGCAATTACATGAATGAAGGAAAATAGCAGAAGAGAAGGCTTGAAATGCATCATGGGCCAGACTGTGAAAGCCCTTGTATGCCATGCTAAGGATTAAACAATAATTATGGGTTTTAATTTTTAAAAAATTAACATTGATTTTCTTTTTAGCATTCAATCTTAGGTATGTGCATAACAAAAATCTAGAGAGTTTTAATTTGCTTATGTCCCTTTGTCTGTAGAACAATCTCTTGTCCACACTACAGTAAGGGCCAGGGAGAAATTCTCTCCTCTCAGTCTCCTAATATAATTAATTTTGCACATATTTAAACCTGAGATGAATACTTGTGATTTTATCTCCCAGGTTTTCTGGGAAGAAAAAAACAAATCAAATCATGAGTTTTAGGAAGGGAAATTTTGTTTTTAAAAAGTGTATTCTTGCAGGTAGTGAAAAATGAATTGAGGAGAAGGAACATTTCTCCACTTTCCCTTATATAACTTTTTAATCCAGCCATAATTTTCTCTTCATTGCACTCCAATATACCATGCCAGTTCCCAACTCCAGCCTGGTCTTTTTCTTGTGTTCATTCTGCATTCTTAGGGATAGAATGCTTCCCTCTTCACTTCCAAATCCCATACTATCTCTCCTTCAGGCAAAAGCAAGTCCTGACTCCTCAATAAGGTGTATTAGGTCAGATTCTTCAGAAGCAAGCCCTGTGACAAGGATTCCTGAGCAAGTGATTTATCAAGAAGTATACTCAGGAAAAACTAGCAAGAGAGTGGGAGAAGAAGGACAGGGGAGAGGAAAAGCCAAACAAGGGTTCAAGCCCTAGCTCAATCCTATGGGGAGCTCTGGAGTGCTAATTTTATCTCAAGTTTGTGCTGCCTCCGTGCAAGGGAGGTGGACTTTCATTCTCCCACACCAATCAATCATTGCCTGTTGGCTCTTCCCAGGAGGGAGGTGTGGATGGTGCAAAACTACTAGGCACTTCTGATTTTCTGCACCAGCAGGCAAAGCCACTCCAGTGGCCCATGGCCAATCCACTGAAGACAGCTGCAGGTAGAAGCCATTAAATGCAAAGCACACAGAACCTGGGGTTTGGATGCACAGAATCATGGGTATTCTAGGGGATCTGGATGGAACAATGACAGGTTCTAGTAGAACCTGCTCCAGCCAGACTGGTGTGTTTTCTAAAATTCTCTGTGAGTTATTTTGTCTGCCATTCAGACAGTGAACCTGTGCTTCTTTTAATTGTTCCTTGGTGCTTAGCCTACTTCCTGGCACACAGAAAGGAAACACTTTTTTCCCCAAGTAATCTTGTATCTCTAGGAAGAATTTCAAACCAATTTACCTCCTTGAGACTCCTTTATATCTAAGGAACCTACCAAAGTCCAGGGAAGAGCCTTACCATATGAGTGTCTGCTTAAGGGCACCCTAGGGCCCAATTCACTCCCAGTATGAACCCTATGCTATTTCTCAGAGTCTACAACAACTCCTGTAGTTCAAGAGTACGAGGTAGTGCATCTGTCAATCCAAGTGTAAAACCATAGGAATGGAGACTAATTTAGTCAGCCGATAGTAAAGCATCAAGGGATCCTTGGTGACTCCAAAATGCAGTTTGTCAGCATGGAACCTGTTCAAATGTAATAGGTCTCCCAAGTTAATGCACTAGAAACTGGCTTAATAAAACCATTTTAAAATGAAAAGTGTAGTAGAAAATTGACTGTCGGCCATGTGAGGAGACTCCTTTTACTTCTTTCATTTCTCTATTTTTTCATAGATGGATAGCAATCTAAGACATTTACATGTAGAAGGAGCCCTGGGAAATTGCTTAACTAAAGCACCTTTCAGCCTAGGCTGGTAGGAACAAAGTGATGTCCGTTGATTTTTTTGAATCCAAATTCAAAATGAATGCATTATATTTATACATGTATCTCCTCCTTTATATCACTGTACCATTTCTGAGGGAAAAGAAGAAATCTTGGAGAAAAGTATGTTGCTAATATATATGATCTTCCCTTTTGTCTGCTGTCAAGATTAAAACAGTAACAACAACTTCCTTTTTGTGAAACAAAGAGCTAATCAAGGGGCATCTGGGCATCTGCTGTTGGCTAGTGCAAAAGAGCAGGTCAGCACATATCCTTATAGCCAGACTCCATTCATAGTTCTTTCTAACTCTATCTTCTTACTTTGACCTTTTCTGGTCTAGAGATCTGAAAGGCTGGCTTTTTAAAGCTTGTCCAAACTCTTCTGGTTGGAATACTGAGGAAGGGCTGCTGGAGCCATTAGATATCTTGGATTAAATTTGCTTAATCAGTCATTAAACTTAAAAGACAAGGAAATCTTGCATGTAAATATCAACTCTCAATAACCTATAAATAATTTCTTTACTTCCTTCTTCTTCTGTAATTATTATGAATTTCCTTACTTTTTAAAGTTGTTTTACCTTTCTGAAAATGTCAGATGTAAGGTTGAAGTATTAAGGATATTTAGATTTTAGTTTGCACAGAACACTGTACAATTCAGAGTGAATCACTGTTCTTTAGTTGATGGGGTTTATAGTCTGAATAGTTAGAAAAATTCCCAAGGGAATGCTGGGAAGCTGAGGGCATAGTGAAGGTAACTATGAAAAACATCTTAGCATCAGGCAGGAAAAACAAAACACCAAACAAAAAGATACCAAGTTTTCTTTTCTTACCACAGAGCTAATATGAAATGCTATCTAAGATAAAATGGCAGTAATCCCTGTCATTTGTGCAAGGGATTACTATTATGTAGAAATATTAGAAAAAATGTTTATTGTAATACTTATAATTAAGATCATATTAGTATCTTAATGCTATTCCAGTTTTAATATATTAGTTATTTTAATTACTTGGATCTCATTGCTTTTAGGGCAAATCTATTTCTCACAATCACATCATCTCTTCATATATTCATACAACAAGCATTTATTGAGCACTTCCTGCCTTCCAGGCCCAAAGTTACACACTCTGGATTCAGTGGTAAGAGGCACAGTCCTTCCTCTCAAGTTGTTCACAGTCTAGTCGGCTGTGACAGTCAGGGCTCCTCTCAGTTGCAAGCTACAAATGCTTTGCTCTCTGAGTTAAGCAGGGAAATAATTTCATTAAAGGACACGAAGTAGCTCAAAGAATCAGCCAGAAAGGAAGAGAATCTGATTCAAGTGAATACAAGCCAAAAACAATGTCCAAAATGACACCACTATAGAAGCAGCAAGGGCATCTGTGCTGCAGGCACAAACACTAGACCCTGCAGCTTGCCCTGGAAACACATCTGGTATCAGGCACTAGAGGCTGTCACTTTCACCTCTACTCGTGCTGCCTGCCCTAGGTGACCTGACATTGCTTCAACTGCTGTCATAATCACCTGAAAGAGTTCCTCCCAGTCTCTGCTTCTTTCTTTGCATTATTAGTCTTGGTTTAAAAGGTCCTGTGGGTCTGTTAGCTGGTGAGCGTAGGTTGTGTGCCTGGGCCTATGAAAAAGAGAAGTCAGCAAAGTGAGTATCTGACATGTTCAACTTCTGTAGTGGACTTCTCCAAATTTAAGAATGGTATTGGCACACAGGACAACCACAGCGACGTCCATTACAGTCCCCAATTTTGGTTACCCAAAATCAATTTGTGCTTTTCTTTCCTTATTTACACAGCCTGCTCTGGGATGTTTATAAAGAAATGAGCTTACAGGATTTATTGATAAGAGAATGATGTCAACATAACACAGAAGTTGCTTATGATTTCTCTCAGAGTACAAATGTTTTGTGTCATCAGCTGATAACTAGCGACTGTTTACACAGCTGAACACAGTAAGCTGTGGAGGAGTACAGAACTGTACATAGTGCCCATTCACATGCTGCCTCCTGTTTAGTTTGGGCATGCACTCTGTTCAACAAGTGCTCATTGTGTGATTTCTGCCCAATCCTTGTACATTTGCCCTTGTCTCCATAGATCAGCAGCCTCAACCCTTTTCTTACATACAATCCATTAAAAAAAATAAAGTCCAAGATATTCTGTGGTATTTACTAGGAATTACAACATCTTAAAAAAAACTGTGCTAGAATAGCTGTTGTACTTGTTATTGCTCTAGTTACAAAATTGCACAGATTTTACATGTTTGCTCCAATCTATTTTTTCTGATAAGCCCTGTTAACTATTTGTAAAAGATTTTTCAGGACATTAGGTTCCTAGGAACATGTAGATATGCTATAGTAGAAACACAAACTTTAAAAAGTGCTTTCATTAACATGATGCAAAAATCCCATACAGCCATACACACTCTTACCCTCTTCCCAAGAGGAGTAAAATTCACAATTTTTGGTGCCAGCAACAAGTCAAGATCTCTGTGTGATGTCCCATTCTCCCTTAGTTCTGTCACGAGTCTATCTATAATGTATGGACTAGACTGGAAGGTTCACCGCTGACTAGCACATTTATACAAGATAGTGGGGAGAGGAAGAGGAAAGAAGAAAATAAGTTCAAATTTATAATTACATACAACACAGAACAAATAAAGAAATATGGGTAAGAGCCATAGTGGTCATCTCTGAAGTCGGTTTAGAGGCAATAATTTGTGTGATTTCCCTCTTTATTAATATTTCTGTGTGGCATTTGCTATCAGCCACCACCTCTCTTGAGTAGGGTTCTCTGACTAAGCTGTTATCACTGAAGGATCTGAGTGCTTTGTGGTACTCTTGTACAGATCTGCAATACATTTTGCCACTGGAAAAAGAATTATGTGGAATTCTACAGTTCCTGTCCATTCTCCCCCCTTTCCCATTTTGCAGCAGCAAACCTATGGATAGCCAAGATAAGCGCTCCATGTGCTGATGGAAACATTCCTTCATTAGGGATTGAGAACTCTAAACCAAAGCTTCACGACAAGGAAAGCAAAAATTTTCAAGTGGATCATTAGATGACTAGGTCTAACACTAACAGAAGACTCTCCCACTTTTAACCTTTGTTTCCAAGACCCATATATTCTGTTGATGGAAGAAATAGCGTTATATATTGAGTTATAATTCAGAGAATTTGCTTCCGCTGCAGTGCCTGAGTCTCTAATAGGCCATACCATAATTTTACATGTCCAACTGTTTTTACTGAATGCAGTCCTAAGTCCATTGCCTTTGCCTCTTTTCTATAAAGTGACTATTCATTAGTTAGGAGCACTGTAATGTTCAATAAAGTATTCTTTGATTCCTCAGATCGTGATTCTGATATGAGCGTGGTAAGCAGGGAAAGCAAACCTATCACTAATATCCAACTGACATCCCTTCCATGATGGTAAGGATCCAGCACAATTGGACTTCAACTGGTTGGCTGGCTCCCCTGAGATATTATCCCATATTGGGATGGGGAAGAGTTGGTCACCCAACATTGGTTCCTGCTGCTAACATATTGCTCACTCCTCATTGGAAGTAAATAGGCCAGCCTTGGGGAGGTGTGGTCCATAATGTTGAGCTGCTGAATGACTTTATTCTTGACACCAAGCACGCTTTGTTTTTCAGCCTATTGAGCAGAGGCTGGAGTGACTGTGGAAAGAGGCTGACCAACATTCACAAAGAGAGTCATTTTGTCCACCCGATTATTGAAAGCCTTCCCCATCAAGGAGGCCTTTTTATTAACATTTGCATTGGAACCAAAGTTCTTCCATTTTGAGCCAATCCCAAAATGTCCATCCATGCTTCATCAAAGCTCCTTGACAACAATCTTCCAATTTTGTTATCCCAGTATGAAGAGTCTTTACAAGGTCATATTTCCTTCAAGGAAAAGTGAACAATCAGATATACCACTTAAAGTTCAGCCTTACAAGGAGGATTATTTTAATCTTTTAAGGAAAGACTAGTGGCCTCATCCATCACCAGATAGGCTCCAGATGTTGGCTCCTTGAGGGTTCGCCTCAGTTGCAAAAGCCACCCTCCCTGAGGGCATAACTTTCCCAGGGCAGCACATACCCAGTGATTGATTGAGATGGAAGTATAGAGTCCTGGCCATTAGCCTAATGCAGGGCAATGCTGTTCACTAAGCTGTAGAGTTCCCCATGGGGCTGACCAAGTTTTGTTATTCCTCCATCACCATTTGATTTCTTCCTCTGCTCAATCCTGCTTTTCCTCTCTTTCTTAGGTGTTGATTCCTAATAAATGGTCTGCATTACAAACTCCATCTAGTTATTTCTGGAGAACCTAAGCTGTGAGACCATCTGTAAATGAAGCTCAAGTGTTTTCCTTCTCAATCAACTAGTCTAGGAACTGACTCATAGGTAGGGGTTGAAGGAAGTTTGGCTATGTTGTAGGATTAGCTGCACTGGAGTGAAAGTTTCATGTTTATGTAAAATAGTTGTGCTTTCAGGACTTGCTTAAAGCTAGAACTTTTATGTACCACTTCCACCTGATGATAGAGTGATTAAGGGTCTGCCTAATTTTATGGGCTAGTGTATTAGATCAAACCCAGTTTACAATGAATTGCTCAGATCATATGGTCACCAATTAATCCATGGTCAGGTTTTTAGTTACAAAAATAAAAGATGACTACACAAGAGTCTAACCACTTTCCCAAACATGTGTGGCTTCATTCCCCAAACCTGCAGAACTTCCCTGAGATTCTCTTTTGAGGGAGAATTGATCCAGGCATATCCAAATCTTCCAAAGACACCGCGGGCACAGCTGGTCTACTGCATGACAGAGAAATGAGCTCTTATTCCACCAAGTCTTATAAGATGAAGCATTTACTAAACATTGAAGGAGAGCTTAGATGCAGGTGACAAATGACCACTACTAGACCTTCTTACTATTACATTTCAGAAAAGTATGATTAGCTTTGTAATAGAGCAAAACGTATCAGGTTAAGGATGCCCATGGTAGTGATGTTAGTTCATCTAAACTAGTGTGGGATAGAGGATGATTCAAGTAAGGATCCTTGGAGACAGTGACATCTGGGATGGGATTTGAGGAATGAGTATGAATAAAGGGACAAAAAAAGATGACAGGGCATTCTCGGCCAAAGGAGCAGCATTTGTCAAAGCTGTAAGGTGAGAGAGTACAAGGCATATTTACAGTACTGGAAGTTTTGAAATCAACTTTTTGTCTCATCTAATTTGCAGGAACCCTAGTCTATCTGACAAGAATGCAAACTGTGAAGATAGAGATTTGTTTAACATTATTGGGAGAAACTCCAGCAAAGTGTCCAAGGATTATAAATAAATATTTTTATCCTCTCCTAACCCACTGCAAGGAGAGAGATTTGTGGCAATCTTGCACACATTTAACAAAAGAAAAAAAATAAATTGGAAGAACTCCTCCCACCTTGACCCCCTTTTAATCCTTGGGGATTTGTCCTGGAAGGAGGTTATGCATGCATATACCACCTTACAATATGTCATATTGATTAGTAATATAGGCTCTGGGTTCAGTACTTCATAAATTATTGGCTATAAAACTCTGAGATAGTTACTTAACCTTTCTAAATTTCAGTTTCCTTGTACATAAAATGGAGACAATATGTCTCTAACTAATGAAGTTACTGTGAAGATTAAGTGAGATGAGGCCAATAAAGTACTTAGCAAAGTGCAGTGCAATAGCAGAATTAGCTATTATTTCACTATTATTACTTGAAATATTTTTGTATGATACCCTCCAAATATCAGCTAACTTAGATAAGCATAATAGGATGGTGGGCTCATTTTGGTTCTTACTACAGTACTCTTTGCCATAATCTTGACCTTCTCACTACTTTTGTGTGATTCAGGATGGCTACAGATCAAGTTTTAAGTTCATGTTCATGATTATGAAGATAATAGAAAATCCATTCTCTAAAGCCATCAAATCACTGTTTATGTATTTAACACTGTCAAATCCTGAATGAAGGTTACTGTTCATGGTCGAGAACAACCATTTGCAAATTTATAATTTGAATCTTACCTAGCTTTATTGACCAAAAAAAAAATCACTGAAAATACAAGTAATTAATTTATATTAATGTCAGGCATACCAGTTATATTTGTGATATATGGACTAAACAGACGTTTGTCTTATCTAATCTACACCCTCTGTTTCTTACTGAAAACCAGGAAGAATGCTGTTTAGAAAAAGAGGATCAGAATTTCTCATACACTGTACCACATAAAATATTCTCCAAAGTGGGTTTTGAAAACTACTAGTTGATGAAGATTACGAATGGTTCTTCTGTAAAAATGGATTACATAGTCAATATAGGAAATATAAGGTTTTATTCCTGCTTTATTGAGATTTAATTGACATATAACATTGTATAAGTTTGAGGTGTACAACATGATGCTTTGATACATGTATATATTGTGGAATGATTACCACAATAAGGTTAGTTAACACATCCAGGACCTGACATAATTACCTTTGTATGTATGTGTACGTTGAGAACATTTAAGATCTATTCTCTTAGCAACTTTCAAGTACACAAAACAGTGTTGTTAACTCTAGTTACCGTGCTTTAAATTAGGTTCCTTCCCTGAACCCATTCATCTTATAACTGGAATTTTGAACGCTTTGACCAACACTTCCCTATTTCCCCCAACCCGCAGCCCCTGGCAACTACCAATCTACCCGCTGTTTCTATGAGTTCGGCTTTTTTAGAGTCCACATATAAGTAAGATCATACAGTATTTGTCTTTCTCTGATTTATTTCACTTAGCACTCCATCCATGTTGTTGCAAATGGCAGGATTCCTTCTTTTTTTGGATGAATAATATTTCATATATCACATCTTCTTTATCCATTCATCTTTCAGTGGACACTTGGGTTGTTTCCATATCTTGGCTATTGTGAATAATGCTGCAATGAACCTGGGAAGGGGCCGCAGATACCTCTTCAAGATAGTGATTTCATTTCCTTCGGATATATACCCAGAAGCAGGATTGCTCAATCAAATGGTAGTTTTATTTTTAATTTTTTGAGAAACCCATACTGTTTTCCATAATGGCTGTACCAATTTAATGTCCCATGAACAGCGCACAAGGGTTTCTTTTTCTCCACATCCTTGACGACTCTTATCTCTTTTCTTTTTGATAATAGCCATTCTAACAGGTGTGAGATGATATCTCATTCATTGTGGTTTTGATTTGAATTTCTGATAGTAAGGACATGGAAAATGCCATCAAGGTATGAGATTTGAGCAAACAGGACACCTGCGTGGCTGTTGTGGATATTAGGATCACACAGGTATCACACTTTGGTGTATTGACCTACATGCAGGAGCAGACTGACATCCAACAGGATTACCCAGATGAGCAGGCAAAAGGAAAATGAAAATGCAACGTATCAGCAAATATGAGTGAGTGGGGCTCAGAGCAAGAGCCTGGAGAACACACCAAATACAGACTTGCAGGGGAGATCCTGGAGTTAAAACAGAAGGGCTCGCAGGCTCTAGGAAGGCTAGTGATTCCTTTTTTTTTTTTTTTTTTCCTTTTTAGAAATTTATTTATTGATTTATTTTCATTCTTTAAGGGAAGTAATTTCATTTTAACAACATTTAAGTGTAGCAGCTTTTCAAAAGCAGCAACCTACCCTTCTGTCCAAGCCATTTGTCTTTTCATTCAAAGGTTTTGGAAAAGTAATAGAGGAAAAAATGGTAATAAGGAGAAATTAATTCCATTAGCTTTTGTGGTGATTCTTTTTCCCTGGCAGTTTGGCTAGGTTGTAGTACCCAGTGATTTAATCAAGTGCCAATCTAGGTGCTGCGGTGAAGGATTTTTTTTTTTTTTTTAAAGCCTTATTTTAAATTTTTTTGATAAATAAGTTTTTTCTATTTATTTATTTTTTATACAGCAGGTTCTTATTAGTCATCAATTTTATACACATCAGTGTATACATGTCAATGCCAATCGCCCAATTCATCACACCCCCACCCCCACCCACCATGGCTTTCCCCCCTTGATGTCCATACGTTTGTTCTCTACATCTGAGTCTCAATTTCTGCCCTGCAAACCGGTTCATCTGTACCATTTTTCTCGGTTCCACATACATGTGATAATATACGATATTTGTTTTTCTCTTTCTGACTTACTTCACTCTGTATGACACTCTCTAGATCCATCCACGTCTCAACAAATGACTCAATTTCGTTCCTTTTTATGGCTGAGCAATATTCCATTGTATATACGTACCACCTCTTCTTTATCCAGTCGTCTGTTGATGGGCATTTAGGTTGCTTCCATGACCTGGCTATTGTAAATAGTGCTGCAATGAACACTGGGGTGCATGTGTCTTTTTGAATTGTGGTTTTCTCTGGGTATATGCCCAGTAGTGGGATTTCTGGATCATATGGTAATTTTATTTTTAGCTTTTTAAGGAACCTCCATACTGTTTGCCATAGTGGCTGTATCAGTTTACATTCCCATCAACAGTGCAAGAGGGTTCCCTTCTCTCCGCACCCTCTCCAGCATTTGTTGTTTGTAGATTTTCTGATGATGCCCATTCTAACTGGTGTGAGGTGATACCTCATTGTAGTTTTGATTTGCATTTCTCTAATAATTAGTGATGTTGAGCAGCTTTTCATGTGCTTCTTGGCCATCTGTATGTCTTCTTTGGAGAAATGTCTATTTAGGTCTTCTGCCCATTTTTGGATTGGGTTGTTTGTTTCTTTAATATTGAGCTGCATGAGCTGTTTATATATTTTGGAGATTAATTCTTTGTCCGTTGATTCATTTGCAAATATTCTCTCCCATTCTGAGGGTTGTCTTTTCGTCTTGTTTATGGTTTCCTTTGCTGTGCAAAAGCTTTGAAGTTTCATTAGGTCCCACTTGTATATTTTTCTTTTTATTTCCATTACTCTAGGAGGTGGATCTAAAAAGATCTTGCTGTGATTTATGTCAAAGAGTGTTCTTCCTATGTTTTCCTCTAAGAGTTTTATAGTGTCCGGTCTTCCATTTAGGTCTCTAATCCATTTTGAGTTTATTTTTGTGTATGGTGTCAGGGAGTGTTCTACTTTCATTCTTTTACATGTAGCTGTCCAGTTTGCCCAGCACCACTTATTGAAGAGACTGTCTTTTCTCCATTGTATATCCTTGCCTCCTTTGTCATAGATTAGTTGACCATAGGTGTGTGGGTTTACCTCTGGGCTTTCTATCTTGTTCCATTGATCTATGTTTCTGTTTTTGTGCCAGTACCATATCGTCTTGATTACCATAGCTTTGTAGTATACTCTGAAGTCAGGGAGCCTGATTCCTCCAGCTCCGTTTTTTTCTCTCAAGAGTGCTTTGGCTATTCGGGGTCTTTTGTGTCTCCATACAAATTTTAAGACTTTTTTTCTAGTTCCATAAAAAATGCCATTGGAAATTTGATAGGGATTGCATTGAATCTGTAGATTGCCTTGGGTAGTATAGGCATTTTCACAATATTGATTCTTCCAATCCAAGAACATGGTATATCTCTCCATCTGTCGGTATCATCTTTAATTTCTTTCATCAGTGTCTTATAGTTTTCTGCATACAGGTCTTTTGTCTCCCTAGGTAAGTTTATTCCTAGGTATTTTATTCTTTTTCTTGCAATGGTAAATGGGAGTGTTTCCTTAATTTCTCTTTCAGATTTTTCATCATTAGTGTATAGGAATGCAAGAGACTTCTGTGCATTAAATTTGTATCCTGCAACTTTACCAAATTCATTGATTAGCTCTAGTAGTTTTCTGTTGGCATCTTTAGGATTCTCTATGTATAGCATCATGTCATCTGCAAACAGTGAGAGTTTTCATTCTTCTTTTCCAATTTGTATTCCTCTTATTTCTTTTTGTTCTCTGATTGCCATGGCTAGGACTTCCAAAACTATGCTGAATAATAGTGGTGAGAGTGGACATCCTTGTCTCATTCCTGATCTTAGAGGAAATGCTTTCAGTTTTTCACCATTGAGAAAGATGTTTGCTGTGGGTTTGTCGTATATGGCCTTTATTACGTTGAGGTAGGTTCCCTCTATACCCACTTTCTGGAGAGTTTTTATGATAAATTGGTGTTGAATTTTGTCAAAAGCTTTTTCTCCATCTACTGAGATGATCATATGGTTTTTATTCTTCAATTTGTTAATATGGTGCATCACATTTATTGATTTGTGTATACTGAAGAATCCTTGCATCCCTGGGATAAACCCCACTTGATCGTGGTGTATGATCCTTTTAATGTGTTGTTGGAATCTGTTTGCTAGTATTTTGTTGAGGATTTTTGCATCTATATTCATCAGTGATATTGGTCTGTAATTTTCTTTTTTTGTAGAATCTTTGTCTGGTTTTGGTATCAGGGTGATGGGGGCCTCATAGAACGAGTTTGGGAGTGTTCCTTCCTCTGCAATTTTTGGAAGAGTTTGCGAAGGATGGGTGTTAGCTCTTCTCTAAATGTTTGAAAGAATTCACCTGTGAAGCCATCTGGTCCTGGACTTCTGTTTGTTGGAAGATTTTTAATCACAGTTTCAATTTCATTACTTGTGATTGGTCTGTTCATATTTTCTGTTTCTTCCTGGTTCAGTTTTGGAAGGTTATACCTTTCTAAGAAGTTGTCCATTTCTTCCAGGTTGTCCATTTTATTGGCATAGTGTTGCTGGTAGTAGTCTGTTAGGATGCTTTGTATTTCTACAGTGTCTGTTGTAACTTCTCCTTTTTCATTTCTAATTTTATTGATTTGAGTCCTCTCCCTCTTTTTCTTGATGAGTCTGGCTAATGGTTTATCAATTTTGTTTATCTTCTCAAAGAACCAGCTTTTAGTTTTATTGATCTTTGCTATTTGTCCTTTATTTCTATTTCATTTATTTCTGCTCTGATCTTTATGATTTCTTTCCTTCTGCTAACTTTGGGTTCTGTTCTTCTTTCTCTAGTTCCTTTAGGTGTAAGGTTAGATTATTTATTTGAGATTTTTCTTGTGTCTTGAGGTAGGCTTGTATAGCTATAAACTTCCCTCTTAGAACTGCTTTTGCTGCATCCCATAGGTTTTGGATTGTCATCTTTTCATTGTCATTTGTCTCTAGGTATTTTTTGATTTCCTCTTTGATTTCTTCAGTTATCTCTTGGTTATTTAGTAACGTGTGTTTAGCCTCCACGTGTTTGTGTTTTTTACGTTTTTTTCCCCTGTAATTCATTTCTAATCGCATAGCGTTGTGGTCAGAAAACATGCTGGATATGATTTCAATTTTCTTAAATTTACTGAGGCTTGATTTGTGACCAAAGATGTGATCTATCCTGGAGAATATTCTGTGCGCACTTGAGAAGAAAGTGTAATCTGCTGTTTTTGGATGGAATGTCCTATAAATATCAATTAAATCTATATGGTCTGTTGTGTCATTTAAAGCTTCTGTTTCCTTATGTATTTTCATTTTGGATGATCTGTCCATTGGTGTAAGTGAGGTGTTAAAGTCCCCCACTTTTATTGTGCTACTGTCGATTTCCTCTTTTACAGCTGTTAGCAGTTGCCTTATGTATTGAGGTGCTCCTATGTTGGGTGCATATATATTTATAATTGTTATATCTTCTTGGATTGATCCCTTGATCATTATGTAGTGTCCTTCCTTGTCTCTTGTAACATTCTTTATTTTAAAGTCTATTTTATCTGATATGAGTATAGCTACTCCAGCTTTCTTTTGATTTCCATTTGCATGGAATATCTTTTTCCATCTCCTCACTTTCACTCTGTATGTGTCCCTAGGTCTAAAGTGGGTCTCTTGTAGACAGCATATATATAGGTATTGTTTTTGTATCCATTCAGCAAGCCTGTGTCTTTTGGTTGGAGCATTTAATCCATTCACGTTTAAGGTAATTATCGATATGTATGTTCCTATTACCATTTTCTTAATTGTTTTTGGTTTGTTTTTGTAGTTCCTTTTCTTCTGTTGTGTTTCCCACTTAGAGAAGTTCCTTTAGCATTTGTTGTAGAGCTGGTTTGGTGGTGCTGAATTCTCTTAGCTTTTGCTTTTCTGTAAAGCTTTTGACTTCTCTGTCGAATTTGAATGATATCATTGCTGGGTAGATTAATCTTGGTTGTAAGTTCTTCCCTCTCATCACTTTAAATATATCGTGCTACTCCCTTCTGGTTTGCAGAGTTTCTGCTGAGAAATCAGCTGTTAACCTTATGGGAGTTCCCTTGTATATTATTTGTCATTTTTCCCTTGCTGCTTTCAATAATTTTTCTTTGTCTTTAATTTTTGTCAATTTGATTGCTATGTGTCTCAGCTTGTTTCTCCTTGGGTTTATCCTGTATGGGACTCGCTGCGCTGCCTGGACTTGCGTGGCTACTTCCTTTCCCATGTTACGGAAGTTTTCGACTATAATCTTTTCAAATATTTTCTCGGGTCCTTTCTCTCTCTCTTCTCCTTCTGGGAGCCCTATAATGCGAATGTTGTTGAGTTTAATGTTGTCCCAGAGGTCTCTTAGGCTGTCTGCATTACTTTTCATTCTTTTTTCTTTATTCTGTTCTGCAGCAGTGAATTCCACCATTCTGTTTTCCAGGTCACTTATCAGTTCTTCTGCCTCAGTTATTCTGCTATTGATTCCTTCTAGTGTAGTCTTCATTTCAGTTATTGTATTGTTCATCCCTGTTTGTTTGTTCTTTAATTCTTCTAGGTTTTTGTTAAACATTTCTTGCATCTTCTCAGTCTTTGCCTCCATTCTTTTTCCGAGGTCCTGGATCATCTTCACTATCATTATTCTGAAATCTTTTTCTGGAAGGTTGCCTATCTCCACTTCATTTAGTTGTTTTTCTGGGGTTTTATCTTGTTCCTTCATTTGGTACACAGCCCTCTGCCTTTTCACCTTGTCTACCTTTCTGTGAATGTGGTTTTTGTTCCAGAGGCTGTAGGATTGTAGTTCTTCTTGCCTGTGCTGTCTGCCCTCTGGTGGATGAGGCTATCTAAGAGGCTTGTGCAGGGTTCCTGATGGGAGGGACTGGTGGTGGGTAGAGCTGGGTGTTGCTCTGGTGGGCAGAGCTCAATAAAACTTTAATCTGCTTGACTGCTCATGCATGGTGCTGGGTTCCCTCCCAGGTGGTTGTTTGGCCTGAGGCAACCCAACACTGGAGTGTACCTGGGCTCTTTGGTGGGGCTAATGGCGGACTCTGGGAGGGCTCATGCCAAGGAGTACTTCCCAGAACTTCTGCTGCCAGTGTCCTTGTCCCTTATTGAGCCACAGCCACCCCCCGCCTCTGCAGGAGACCCTCCAACATGAGCAGGTAGGTCTGGTTCAGTCTCCTCTGGGGTCACTGCTCCTTCCCCTGGGTCCCGATGTGCGCACTACTTTATGTGTGCCCTCCAAGAGTGGAGTCTCTGTTTCCCCCAGTCCTGTTGAAGTCCTGCAATCAAATCCCACTAGCCTTCAAAGTCTGATTCTCTAGGAATTCCTCCTCCCATTGCCAGACCCCCAGGTTGGGAAGCCTGACGTTGGGCTCAGAACCTTCACTCCAGTGGGTGGACTTCTGTGGTATAAGTGTTCTCCAGTCTGTGGGTCACCCACCCAGCAGTTATGGTATTTGATTTTGCTGTGATTGCACCCCTCCTACTGTCTCATTGTGGCTTCTCCTTTGTCTTTGGATGTGGGGTATCTTTTTTGGTGAGTTCCAGTGTCTTCCAGTGTCTTCCTGTCCAGCAGCTAGCTGTGATTCTGGTGTTCTCACAAGAGGGAGTGAGAGCACGTCCTTCTACTCCACCATCTTGGTTCCAATCAAGGGGTTAATTTCAAATGTAGAAGTCAAGCTGCTGCCTGCTGACCTCTCTTCTGTCTCTGTAACTCCTGATTCCCTTTAAATTTAGTCATTTTTTTCCAATCAAAAAGAATCCTAGGAAAGAAAGTACTCAGCTCTTAGAATTCCTTATGTATTCTAAGTCACTCCCAGACATTTTAGATGAAATCCAATAGATGAGAGTTGCTGGAAAGATATGCTGAGTTTTTCATCCCAAACAAGGTTTGGCTTGAAGCCATAAGGATTTCTTTTTTTCATCTTGAAGGATCATAGCCCCAGTTGTTTCCCCCTACCCTATAGTACCTCAGTGACTGCCTTGGAATTAAATTGTATTCTCCTGGCCTAAATGAATTCATTGTTTACCTTCCCAAACACCTAGATTACTCACAGGCTTTTTAGGGCCAAAGAGGATGTATGCTCAAAGACTGAAATAGGTTTAAGCACTGTACACATTTCCATCCCAAACAGGGATTACAAGATTACCCTATTCAGGGACCAGTCTAGAGCACTTCTCTGTTGAAAACAGGCTGATTTGGCAAGGCAAAGGAAAACAAAATCCTTTTCACAACGTTTGCTCAGGGGGACTTGAATTTAAAACCTACGGAAGAGAGGAAGGTGGGGCAAGGTGAGGAAAGATGTAATTTGTATAATTGAAGTTCTATTGATGGGAACACCAATACCGCCAGATTTAATTATTCCTTTCATCTTGCCTTATTTCACTCTTGAAGATCAATACACTCGTCCTCTTCTGAAGAAGCAATGAGTTCTACAATCTAAACATAAATTTAATCATGTGTTGCCATTTCAGTGATTATAGACTCTGTCAAAGACATAGCCCATTATAACTATTTTCTCAGTCATTTGCCATAAGAGAAACACTTCAGGCAACACTAAAACTTAACTTAATCACTAAAAACAATATCAGTTCCACAAATGGGTCTTATTAGATGGCCATTTTACAAAAGGAGTAAAGCTCATTTCCTAATACTTTAATTTTCTTCAAATTGTGTTTACATACAGAAATTGAACTACTGCCATATTTTGTATGAACCATAAATGGAATGTTATCATGAATATTGTTATTAAAACTGATTCTTAATGCAGCATATGCAAATTTCTAAGGTCATTAATCATTGTGGGTAATTTACTTCCTCTCTAAAAAGAAACTGTATGTTAATGCTAAAAATGAGTAGTAAGTATAGATTATAGAAATGGTTAAAAAGAAATAAAGTGAACTGTAATATTAGAAGACAAAACACTTATCAGAAAAGTGGCAGCCCAGATGACCTCCAAAACTCATTCAAATCCAAGAGATTTCAGATTAAATATGAATTACATGAACAAATGTAAAATTGTGAAAGATGCCAATTGTGTTTTAACTGTAAGCAGATGTTCCAGTAATGCCAGAAACATACCTTATGGTACTTATGTCTTACAACGTGATTCTATAGCATAAATATGAAGAAACTCGAATATGTATATATCAATTAAAAAATAAAAGCATGACAGTTATTCAATCTTATTACAATCAAGTACAGTAATACCACATACTATGGGAAATTAGAAGTATGTGTGTATATGTGAATGAACATGTGTATGAGCATGTGTATGTGTATGTACATATGTGGGTATGTATGTCTGTTTTGTTTACATAGATGTAAGACTGTTATGTATATGTGTTTTCAAGTGTGCTCTTGATCTGTACAAATAAAATTGATAAATATATCTCTTTGGAGGAAAAGGCAACTTGCTTAAAGTCGTTTTAAGGACAAAAGTAGGATCTGTTATAACATCAAACATTTTGTTTTAAAAATAGGAATTTAACAATATGTAGAAATTCATGACAAAATCAACTAAAATTATCCCAATTTTTTTCAAAGTAGTGAGGAGTAATTGCTGATTAAAGTGATTTTAGGAGACGCTCTAAAGACTGCATTTTATTATTCTGTTAAATTTTTTTATTATGACCTATTTAAAACTCACAAAATGTCTACAGAAAAGATAAAACAAATGTCCTGCAGCTATTATCAGATTTAGTTAAATCTACCATTTAACCATATTAACTTAAAAAAAATGTTATATTTTTAGTAGGAGGTCCTGTATGCTCTTTCAGAAACTCACTTCTGTCCTTGTCTCCCCACAAGTAGTCACTGTCCTGAAGTCTTGTATCCTTTCTGTTCATGATTTTGCACTTTTTAATCATGTTAAACATATAATGCTTTATCTGCATGTTTTTATACTTTATGGAAACAACAATCCTATTGTAAATGTCATTTCATACTTACCTTTCTTTGCTTAAAATTATGTCTTTGAGATTTACTTACTTTGATACATATTTATATTGATAGCTCTAGTGAATTCATTAATTGCTATATAAGATTTACTGTAAAAGTATAACACTTTATCTTTGTCCATTCTCAAATTGACAGACACTTATTTCCACATCTGTTGTTCTTTTAATCAATCAAGCAAGGATTATTCTTGTACATGTCCCCTTGTGCACATATGCAAAAAATATGCTATGGAACTTGACTAGAGGAAGAATTGTTGAATTGCTGAGAAGGGCATCTTTGACTTTATTAGATCAAAAAATTGCTTCCATTGTGTTTGTACAATTTATATAGTGGTGTATGAACTTTTATATTATCCCACATCCTCACCCAAACCTGTTATTATCAGGATTTAAAAATTTTGTCAATGTGAAAGATATAAAACGGTAACTCAACATTTTGTTTCAATTTGCACTTTGCTAATTGCAGATAAGCCCATCATGACATGAGTTCCAAATATTTTTCCAGTTTTCATTTGCTTTTATAGTTTAGTGATGGTATCTTTCCAACTTTCTTTCCATTAATTTTTTTCTATTTGTATTTTCTTGTTACTGTTTGCTTTGTGTTTACCTTTTGTCCTTTTTCCTCCAGATTTTTTTTTTTTAATAAATTTATTTATTTATTTATTTATTTTTGGCTGTATCAGGTCTTCATTTCTGTGTGAGGGCTTCCTCTAGTTGCAGCGAGCGGGGGCCACTCTTCATTGCGGTGCGCGGGCCTCTCACTGTCGCGGCCTCTCCTGTTGCGGAGCACAGGCTCCAGACGCGCAGGCTCAGTAGTTGTGGCTCATGGGCCTAGTCGCTCCGCGGCCCGTGGGATCGTCCCAGACCAGGGCTCGAACCCGTGTCCCCTGCATTGGCAGGCAGATTCTCAACCACTGCGCCACCAGGGAAGCCCCTCTAGATTCTTAAGGTGAATTCTTAACTTATTTTCTCCAGTCTTCATTTTTTTCTTTATTTAAATATGCATTTAAAGCTTTCCTTTGGTTCTTAAGACTTTCCTCTGGAGACAATGGTTCATCCAATGCAGTAATTTAAACAGTGGGAATTTTAAGAACAACAGGCTGAAGTATGTAACAGTTGTTTAAAGGAATTCTTTTGGGTTCCTTGCTATCACATAATGCAGGTGACTACCAAGCTGCCTAGCTGGTTGGGGCTGGGTTTGCATACATAGTACAAATTTAATTGCGCTTAAGCTGGCATGCCCGGTAATCATGAACAAGTGCTTTTTCCAATTAAGAAGCTTCAGCTCTGCTCCCTTTAGGTTGTCTTACAAAGAAAGAAGTTAGAATTCTGTTTAATAAGATCAGTGAACCCTAGTCAGCGGAACAACTTCTAGAAACGTAACTGAGTGACTAGGGAGTTATCCTTAGATACTATCAGCTTAATCCAGTGTCTTCTAATTATGCCTCTCAGTACATATTATTGTTCTCGGAGAGCAATCAAATACTTTAACTGGAAACTTCCTTTTTGTGTGTGCGAAAGGCCAAGATGGTTTAAAATATATATAAGTATATGTAACATTGCCCTCTTAAAACAAATGACTTATGGGCAGGGAGTTGCAAGCTGATTCTATGGAGGAGAACCCAGGTCCCTCCATTGGTCAAACTTAGTTTTTTCTCTAAAAATAATGTGGAAACCTGAGGTGTACCACTAAAACCATTTACTTTATGTATTTATGACTTACTGATTTTTCTAGCAAGTTTTTAGAAAACAAATTTATGGTTACCGGGGGAAAGGGGGAGGGGAGGGATAAATTGGGAGATTGGGATTGACATATACATACTACTATATATAAAATAGATAACTAATAAGTACCTACTGTATAGCACAGGGAACTCTACTCAATACTCTGTAACGACCTATATGGGAAAAGAATCTAAAAAAGAGTGGATATATATATATATATATATATATATATATATATATATATATATATCAATAACTGATTCACTTTGCTGTACACCTGAAACTAACACAACATTGTAAATCAACTATACTCCAATAAAAATTTTAAAAAAAAATTTAATATCCAAAATCTTTAACAAATAGACGATTAGAAATCATCCCCACATACCTTGCAGATATGATAGCCATGCATTACAGCATCTTATAGATCACTGTCTTTGCAGATTCATCATTCAATTTAAATTGGCTTCCATTATTATTGTTTCATGGGTTTCAAAATCATTTCAATTATTGGTGTCTTTGTCTATCATTGTGTTTCAGAAAATATGAAAAGAAATTGCCTTTATGAGTAGAAAAACATTTTCTTTTTTTAAGATCTATAAACATGAATAACATAGAGAATAGATCCATTTATAGGCCCTCCATTCTATGGACCCATACACAATTTCTAAAGAAGAGATTATGAATCTAGAACCACAATTCCTACTGAAAGAAGGAAATATTTTGACTTTTACTTTTTTCTTTTTGATTTCTTTTCTCTTTTTAAGGAAATTAGGTGGGTACATTTGATAAATGGTAGTTGGTAATAGTTTCTAGGATCAACCATGAGAATGACTGGCCAAATCTCATCTCTAGATGTTTTAATAGTCATCTTTTACTGCAAAAGTCATGAGGGTTTTTTTTTCCTCCTAAAAGGCTATAAAGAGCAAACTTTATACATTTATGCCAATAATGGGAGTGGAATTTAGTGATGTGCTCATAATTGTTTAAAAATTGATTTTATGTAAGAGAAAAAGCCCCAATTTTTAGCCTTTGCTAAGCTATAGTGTAAATACGCCCACCAAGGTTGATTTCAAACTACCAATGTGACGTCATGAAACATGGAGTTGGGATGAGAGTCATAGCGGCACACCATTATATATATTTCCACCATATAGATGTGAGTAACCTCAATATTTTTATAGGAAATATTCAATTAAGTAGGAATTAATGAGTTTTGAATGTATATTACCTTTATTTTCTTTATAGTTTATATAATTAATTTTAAATTAACAGCTGTCTTTAATAATTGATTATCAAAGTTCCTAAAAATTTAGCTCTTGTAAGACTGTATCAGTGTCTACAGCACATCACTGGTTGGGTCTCTCTGTGTGGTTTTATGACTTGCCTTTATAAAAAGTTTCTAAGTGAGACATAAGAGTTGAGGTTTTCAGGGAAATTATTCTTTTACCCAGTAAATAAATTTCCTATTTCTTTTGGGAAAAAAAGATAAAGAAATATATATATATCTCATTCCATTTATTTCCCATATTTTCTAGTCAATTTATGTTATATTTTCATTAGAAATTAATTAATTATAATTTTACTAGTACTTAAAGAGAAACATTTTCCTGTGACTGAATTTGTATTTATACTAAATTTTGTTTGAAGCAAGTAGATTTTATCATAATTAAGTTAAAAAGTTACAATTGTATTTCTCTGTTGTTAAAACTTAGCTCATTTTTGTAAGGTTACTAAATAGTTTCATTAGTCTATTTTGGATTTTGTAAGCAAAATGATACAGAGTAAAAAATAAGGGCTTAGAAATCAAACTGTCTTAGATTGAAATCCTGGCTCGGCTGTTCACTAGCTGTGTGCACTTGAGCAATTTAGTTAATTCTCAGTCTCAGTTCCTTATCCTTAAAATGGAAATAATAACACCCCCACTTCTAAGTAAATCTTATTTACTTCTGTGTAAATATGATTAATAAATATGTGTATTTGAAATATTTGATCCCTAAAAAAGTTTTGAGAGAGCTTATCAGCTTCTCTCACTCCTTCTCTGTCTGAATTCTGCACTTAATTTTGTACTTATTCATTTTCAAATTGAAAAAATTATTATAAGCACCCAGTTAAACAAGAGTATAAAAAAAAAAATAAGTCTACCTCCTACCCCAGACCTCCAACGCCCCCTCCAAAGGTATATCTTCCCATTAAATTCTTCCAATTTCTTATTCTCTTTATAGAAATAATCAGCACACACTCATAATCTATGTATGTATGACTGTTCAGCATCTTGTTTTTTTACCTAACAATACATCTTGGCAACAGTCCCATCACGTGCACATACAGCTGCCTCATTCTTTTGCCTGGTTGCATAGGACTCTATTCTAGGGATGCACCAACATTTATTTGACCGGTCCCTTGTTGATGAAAATGTAGGTTGCCAGTGGTTTTTTTTAAAAAAAATCATTACAGTGAACAACTTTGTACATACATCATAGTACACATGTATAATAACACTAGAATAGCAATTTTATGGAAAGGAAATTATTGAGTCAGTAATTTCTTCATTTATATCATGCAGAGTTACTGTGAGAATTTAATGGAATAATTCAGATAAACTGCTTAATGTAAGGTCCCGCATATAGTAAACAATCAGTAAACATTCTATATTATTAGTAGGGCACCTAGGGGTCTCAATGCCTGCAGGCAAAGCAGTATCCAGCAGCATCAAGGAAGCTCTCAAACAGAGAGGCAGGTGCTGGCTGTTGGGAGCATGAGCACTCTGGTAGCAGGTGTATATGAGAACAGCAGAGGGATCAGAGGGGATGTGGGCAGAACACTGAAGGTGCCTGCTCCAAAAGCATTCACTACATTATTTTATTTTTCTTAAAGAGTGACATAGATGTCATTGGAAATGGTCTTACTGGACCCAATAATTATGTTTTAGGCTTAAATGATAGATCGTTGAGTAAAATGATCATTTTTGTTCTGCGTGATATAAAACAACCAGTATGACTTAATTTTTCATGTTTTAGTTGAACACTTTGGCAAGTTTTAGTCATTTTATGTAGGCATTTAAGGCAAAAGAAGTTTAAGCTTTATTTCTTAAGTTTATTCCGTAATATTTAGTACTGATATCAGAGCATTCAACCACCTTCTACGATGAGAAAGCCAATAAACTGGAAACTGGTTTATAATCTCCAGTATCAGGCATTCGTGTCTTTGGCATTAGAGCTGATGTATCGACTCTGCTTTGTGGTTCATGCCAAAGCAGGGGCCTCACAAATCCCACTTTTTAATTGGATTTTTTCCCTTTTTGTAACAAACAACTCTCTATTTCTATATTAGGAAATATTCTTCTTCCCTGCTGAGTGCTTAAAGGTTAAGCATTCAAGAAAGGAGGCAGATTTATTCTGGCTTTTTATTTTCACATATTGGATTGCTTTCTTAGTATTTACTGAGCATTCAAAATGTGAGAGTTTCTGGAAACTAAGATGCCCTGCTTCTTGTCCCTGAAGCTAATAATGAGAAGAAAAGAAACCATTAGAACTAATAAGATATTTATTTATATTTAAATGAAGGACAACTGTATGCATTTTTTTTTTCAGCAAAAAATCTATGTATTCAACCTCCTTACCAACGACCATACTATCCATAGGGAAGTTCTGTAGTTATCCCGTGAGCCTAACTGGGAACTATGCATCTTTATGGTTGCTCTGCCACGACGTGCATAAAGCATGTCTACTGTCCTGTCTACCTTCAGGGAGGTTATCTAAATCTCAGAACCCAGAGTCTATTTATGGTCCTGGATGCCAAGCTACTTCTGCTACTAGGCTATTTAAAACATTTTGTGAACAGTCATTATTTCTAATGACCGGGGTGCTTGTCAGTAAATGACAATAAAAATCAACACCAGAAGGCGGTAGGAGCTTGAGGAGGCTGGTGGGTGCTGGTTGGCAGGACTGGCCCCTGGAATGACTGCAGGGCTCATCTGCGGTGGCTGCCAGCTGCTGGTGGAAGAGGTTACTGCCCAGGTGGCTGTGAGGTCTAGCGGAGATGTCTGGGTGGGTGGGGGTCTAAGCTGCCCACTTGCACTAATGGGTTACATGGAGATTTCCAAAATGGTGCCTGCCAAAGCTGATATTAGCAAGGTAGCCTGAAATTGCACAAATGGCTCTCCCCAGCGTCTCAAACTCCAGGGAGCATTCCAGCTGGTTCCTACTTCTTGGGCAGATGCTTCAAGATTAGTAAGTAGGTCCCCTTCACCGCATAGGACCATGGACCCATGGACCACATCCACGCACTTTTCAATCTGGTGTTTTTGCACTGTTTTTTGGCTTGAGTGAGTCTGTGCACAAGTCCTTTAATAGCAGGTTTCCCATTCCCTGTAGTTCTATAATTTTCCTGGACATGTTCCCCATTGGTTTTCAAAGATAGATGTTTTGGGATTTGGTTTCTCCTGTGCAGATCTAAGGGTTTGGGTGCCTGATGTGAAGCTCAAATCCCTCGCTCCTCAGGGAAAATAACTGTATCTTTGTGAATCTTCCTGACTGTGGATGACCGCAGCTAGGGTGTGGTGTTTTTCCTTGGTGTAATCGTATATCTGTTTGTCCTACCCTCTAACACTGTCCTTTTACCCTTTGCTGTAGAGACTGTGTTCATCCAGTTCTCAGGTCCCTTGAAGAGAAAATTATTCTATATATAGTTGTAGATTTGCTGTGTCCTTGGGAGGTGAGTTCAGGGTCTTCCTATGCCACTATCTTGAACCCTCCTCTCTTTTATTGGAATACACAGATCTCTTTTGCTTTTCCTCCTGCTTTTTTGGCAACAGTTTCTAAGCAGGACTTTCATACTTCCTGGAAACGTTCATCCTAATTCCCTGCCCCCAACCTTGTGCCTGTTAGAAGTCACATTCTTCTAGGATCCTTTCCTGACCCCCAAAGTCTAGGTGAGGTGTTTTGGAACTTTTCCTGTTGCATCACACCCTGTGCTTCCCTCCTTTCCCTCATAGCAGTTATCACTTTTCAGGGGACTGTGGATTTACCTGTCTTTATTCCTGACTGGTCTATAAACTATTTGTGACACCAGAAGTCATTGGCCTTATTTATCTCAGTAACCCCAGTACCCTAACACAGTGCCTGGCACAGAGTAGGATCTCCCCAACAATTTGCTAAATCAATGACTCCTAATTCTATGTCTTAGCCCTGGCCTGTTTGCTATAATATAGCTGCCTGCTAAGCATTTCTAACTCAGTTTCTAGCTAGTACCTTTGCTTCGATATACCCCAAACTGAAATCCACTTCCTCCAAAACTCCAGATTATCTTTTCTCTCCATGGCAACACTGTTATTCCAATCCCTTGGACTCCAAACCCTGGCATCATCTCTGGCTCTTCTCTCTCCCTTGCCAGCCACATCAATGAGTTGACAAGCCTGTAGAATCTACTTTTTCAAAGTCTCTCCAATCTCTCTCTTTTACTATTCCTGCTTCCACAGTTCTAATATAAAAGATTTGGTACATTTTGACTAGATTACTAAAATAGACAGTCTTGTGGGTTTCAATCTCCAATCTTCTTCTAATATATCCCATTATTAGATTAATTTCTGAATAGTTCCAATTATATAACTTCCTTGTTCAAAATCTTCAAATAGTCCCTATTCTTTATCTAGTTAAACAAACAAATAGCCTAACATTTTAAGGCCTTCAATAATATGACACTGATCTGGCTGTTTATTTCTATTTCTTACTATTTCTTGCTCACTATAAGAATGTGATGCTTCAGTCAAACCACACCATTCTACCAGCAAGTCCTGTACTTTCTTACCTGGGCACTCTTGATCACTTTCTCCCCATTAGTAGAATACCCTCCTTTCTACCCACCATATGTTGGAGGCCTCCTCGTGCATCAAGTTTCATGTTGGAGGCTGCCTCCTGCATAAAGCTTTCCCTGATTTCACTTGATGAAATATGATATCTCTCATTTTTAAACCCCCAGAGTTCTTTGTTTCTCTCATATGGTACGCATCAGTACCATATTGTACCTGCCCTTTATTATAATCATAATAAGACTCTGATTAATACTCTTTTTTTTCTTCCTGTAAATTCAGTGAAGATAAGGATGATGGCTTATTTTTATTATCAACCTACCCACGCACCTTGTACATGTATATATATATACACACACACACACACCCCACACATACCATAATGTACAAGGTCTCATGAACTCACTGCTGAAACATCCATCCCTCTGCTCTCTTCTTTGCATATAGTCATTAGGAAACATACACTAATACACTAATCATGGCTATATTTTTATATTCCTATGGTATCTAAGACGTCTCACTCCTTCAGCTCATAACCCTTTTGTAAACTAACACTAGAGACACTGTAGGATCAGCTCTGTGCTCTCCTGCATATCAGGGAAACTCGCTTTATGGACCTGTATGCCAACTAAAGGGGGACTCTCCCAGGAATCACCTGCATCTCTGCATCTCCTGGGGCTTCAGACAGACACCAACTCCTAGACAGCTTCACAGAGTGCAGCCCTTTCCCTTTCCAGGTAGTATTCATGTTCATATTTCCAGATTAAGTCACTAGCCCCTCTGAGACTTGGAAATAAGAGAAGGTTGTTCTTAGCGTGAACAAAAGGGACTTCATGCCTGACTTGTTCCCCAGGGAGAACAAACATGGCCATGTTTGCCCTCACCAAAGCACATTTGCAAGCTGAAAAGGACAGGGCATATTCATCTCTTTCCTGTTTAGAGTAATGGGGAGCCCAGCTGGGGCAGTTACTGGGTTTACAAAGAAAGAGGCAAAATTTTGGCAAGTCTTAGGGAGACCTAGCAACAAAACCCATTTCTCCCACCCCCTTTCCCATCCATTTGAAATGCAGGTTGCTTCAAAGCAGCATGAAATCCCTGGGAATTTCTTGTGCCCTTTCAACAAATCAGCTCTATGAAGGAAGATGACTCAGTCTCCTTTGCCCCCAAAAGCCAGAGCCAACTCTGGCTACCAGCAGTCTTAGCTTCACAAAAGAACATTTTACCCCAGGTCCCCTCCCCCCACCCCCCCCCACCCCCGACTCCAATCAGTCTCCTTGCTGCTTCAAATGGCATCAAAGAGGGCATGTGTACTCTAATTATTACTGCTCTTCTGGAAATACCTTTTTTGATGGCCTGTATGTGCAAATGTACCCATTTACAAATGGACACCTCTACTTATCAAATAGAAGAGGCCAATGCAAATGAAGGAACTCTTCTTCCTTTACACTGAGTTAACTTTTTTTGCAAAGGGGGCAGATCAGCTCTGGCCAATTATGAACTGGTTCTGCTGACTCTCAGCAATTTAAGTGTGTTAATTAAACTAGGAACTGCTTGCCTTCTGTGGTTCAGTAGAAAGGATTTATAAGTTGAACGTATATATATTTTAAATAAAATGTGTCTGCTGATTCTTTGTATTGGTCTGTGAACCAGTCCTGAGTTGGCCTGAAGCAAGAGTGCTGATGGAAAATTGAGACCCAGACACATTTCATTGCCTGATGGATGGGAGAAGCCACCCAGCCATGTTGCCTCATTTTTCTCGGAAGGAGGAGAGGTTGCCCCTCTGCTCAGAGAAAATAAATCACAGGGTCAGAGGTCAGAGGTCATGAGTCCATAAAGCTTTATGATCTGTAGCCGACAGTTATTTCTCTTGGATAGAGAAGCAGGAGAGAGAAAACTAAGCTTATTCTCTTTTTTCATGTCCTATCTATCTCTCTGAATTTAATTTCCTTGTTGTTACGTTCAATCCCAAAACATTGCTTTCTCAGTGTTTCTATTATTTATTCTTCCCTATCTCATTCCTTTTTACTACTGTTTGCTCCAGCATCCTATTTACCTTTTCTCAGTAGTGTTATTACTGTTTTATTTGTTTCAGCCAGCTCTTCAACCTTCCCCAGGAACATACTCTTAGTGACAACTTGCTTATTGACAAATTCCTGCCTCCTTGAAGAAATGTTGAATTAAATTATAGAGATAAACTCTTTGTGCTCTTGTAATTTTTTCTATTAAGTTTATTTCCTTAATTCAATATTTTTTTAATTTCTACATTTTATTTTGGCTTGGTATAGACAGAAGGAGAACAATACTTACACTATCTTTTTCACATTTATTTCTAATTCTTGCTTTCTAGTTTATTTAAAAATATAAAAGGTTTAGATAAAAATTAGGCCTAAAATCCATTATCGATTTCTCAGCAAATTTAACAATAAAATGAACCTGAGTACATGCATCTATGTGATTTATTTGGAACGATATATTATATTTCTGAATGTTAATAGAGATGTCCATTTTGGTTATTTAAACAACAAAAGGAGTAAGAACAAAATAAAGAGTACAGCAGGAGAGCTTAACAAATCTTACAAAAAGTAAATAAAAATTTAAAAAATGAGTCTGGAAGAGAAGAAAAGGAGATCAGAGGCAGAAAGAATGTTACAGAATGAATTTGGAATGAGTCATGTGCTCCTCCACAGCCATCACAACCCTCCTAAACTGTCAGTTTAGTGCTATAACATCTCAGCTAGATTGAAAGCTCCTTTGAGGCAGGTCTGTGTCTTGTGTGGAATTCTGTGTCTAGTCTCTAGCACAACTCCTGACACACAATGAGTACTCATTAAGTGTGTGCCCAATGAGTCAATGATTGAATGAAATTATCAAAGACTTATGATAATGGGGCTCCTACTGCAGGGTTGTTCTGTCACTAATCTGTTCTCTATCAAGCTGTAGCTCATGTCATATTTCTTGTGGTCCTCCAAGTGTGCTGTGTTTTCTCACTTCAAGTTTCACATATTGTTCTTTCTGACTGAAGCAGACCCCATTCTCCACCCATCTTTACCTACTTGTTCTGTTTAGTGTTCAGTTTAGATGAACTTCCTCAGAGAGCTGGGTGAGGTGTTGCAACAAAGAGCATGCATCAAACTCTACTGGAGTCACATGTTTGACTTATCTGTACCTCTCTCTAGACTAAAAGTTTCTTAAGTGTAAAAAGAGTCTTACATATGTCTGTATTTCCAGTGTCTGGCCCAGAGCATGAGGCTGAGTAGAAGCTCAGTAACATGCTTGTTGAATTACTAATGAACAAATGAGCACCAAGAACAAGAAAAAGAAATGGAGAGAAGAGAGAAGTAAATAATGATGAGAAGGGATGTATTATTGCAAAGAGCTCATCTGCACTTACCTTGAGAATACAAGGTAAGATAAAGCACAATCTTATCAGAAAACTGCATTGATTTTGATGCTAGTGTCATCCTATGTGGACCATCTGACTGGGTATGTGTGCTGTTCTGGGAGAATACAGGTTAGTAATGAGGTTGATGAGAACAGAATGTTCAGTTGGACTACAAATGACTAGAAGGCACATGACAAATAGGGTGTGTGGGCATTATCCTGGCCATGAATGGAAGACAGTTTGTTGGGTTGTCCCATTCTACACGCTGGAACTTTCTCCCCACTACCTTCTAACACATTCCTTTTCCTCTGATTAGGTTTATATTTTTATTCACTCCATGAAAATACCTTATTAATTTCTACCTCACTGTCTTTTCTCACAATATCCTTTTTTGTTTTTTCTTTTCCCTTTTCTTGTTCACCTATAAAATATGATTATTCAGAAATCAGCTCAGTTGGGTATGGGGTCTGGGTTTTTCCAAACTTGTGTTGGCCTGCTAGTGGATGGAGCAAGGGCCCAGCTTGTCCCTGGATAGGGTCTGGCAGGCTGGAATTGCAGGCCACAGGATCATGGTTTTCTTGCACCTGGTATCTGCCCCGTGGTGGGTGAGGCTGGTTCAGAGGCTAGGGCTGGCTTTCTGGAGAGCAGGGCTGGAGCCTGCCTACTGGTGGGTGGAGCTGGGTCTTGGTCTTCTGGTGGACAGGGCCGTGTCTAGAGGTGGCTGTGGGCTCAGAAAGTCTTTAGGCAGCCTGGCTGCTGATGGGTGAGGCTGTGTCACTGTCCAGTTAGTTGTTGACCTGAGGTGTCCAGCACTGGCACCTACAGGCTGTTGGGTGGGGCCAGGTCTTGGCACTAATGAGCTAGAGGGTGGATCCCAAGATGGCAACTGCCACCAGCAGTGTTCATGTGGTAGCACGTTCCCAAATATAGCTGCCACCAGTGTCCCCAGGGTGAGCTGCAGCCACACCCTGCCTCTCCACGAGACTCTCTAAGACCACTAGGTAGGCTTGCCCTGGCTCTTATCAAATTAGTCCTTTTGCCTTGCATCCTGGTGCACATGAGATTTTGTGTGTGCCCTTTAAGAGTGAAGTCTCTATTTCCTCCAGTCTTGCGGGTTTCCCAAAATTAAGGCACACTGGACTTCAAAGCCAAATGCTCTGGGAGGTCATCTTCCCAGGGCAGGACCCCAGCCTGAGAGCCTGATGTGGGGCTCAGAACTCTTAACCCATAAACAAGATGAAAAGACAACCCTCAGAATGGGAGAAAATATTTGCAAATGCTATGACTGATAAGGGGTTAATATCTAACATATATAAACAGCTCATACAACTCAATATCAAAAAAACAAACAACCCGGTTAAAAATGGCCAGAGGAACTGAATAGACATTTTTCTAAAGAGGACATGCAGATGACCAACAGGCACATGAAAAGATACTCAACATCCCTAATCATCAGGGAAACGCAAATCAAAACCACAATGAGATATCACCTCACACATGTCAGAATGGATATCATCAAAAAGAACACAAATAACAGATGCTGGCAAGGATGTGGAGAAAAGGGAACCTTTATACACTGTTGGTGGGAATATAAATTGGTGCAGCCACTGTGGAAGCAGTAAGGTTTCTCAAAACACTACAAATATAACTACCATATGATGCAGCAATTCCACTCCTGGGTATATATCTGAAAAAAACAACAACACTAATTTGAAAAGATACACACACCCCAATGTTAATAGCAGCATTATTTACAATTGCCAAGATATGAAAGCAACCTAAGTGTCCATCAACAGATCAATAAAGAAGAGGTGATATATATATGTATATATATATACACACATACACACACACACACAATGGACTACTAGACAGCCATAAAAAGTAATGAAATTTTCCCATCTGTAGCAACATGAATGGACTTGGAGTGTATTATGCTAAGTGAAATAAGTCAGAGAAAGACAAGTACTGTATGATATCATTTACATGTGGAATCTAAAACAAAACAAAAACAAAAACAAATTAGTGGGACTTCCCTAGTGGTGCAGTGGTTAAGAATCCACCTGCCAATGCAGGGGACACAGGTTCGATCTCTGGTCTGGGAAGATCCCACATGCCACGGAGCAACTAAGCCTGTGCACCACAACTACTGAGCCTGCGCTCTAGAGCCCACGAGCCACATCTACTGAAGCCCACGTGCCTAGAGCCGTGCTCTGCACAAAAGAAGCCACTGCAATGAGAAGCCCGCGCACCCCAATGAAGACCCAATGCAGCCAAAAATAAATATAAATAAATTTATAAAAACAAAGATGTACCAAGACTGCCACAATATAATGTTAAAAAAAAAAAAGAAAGAAACAAAGTAGTAAATATAACAAAAAAGAAGCAGACCCACTGATACAGAGAACAAACTAGTGGTTACCAGTAGGGAGGTGGGGAAGGGTGATATAGGGGTGAGGGAGTGGGAGGTATAAACTATTGGTTGTAAGATAGGCTACAAGGACATATTGTACAACATGAGGAATATAACTAATATTTTGTAATAACTGTAAATGGAGTGTAACCTTTAAAAATTGTATAAAAAATTTAAAACTTTAAAAAAGTATATCAAGTCAAGTTTCCCTGCCTCCAGGCTAATATAAGACTTCCAGACGAATCTAAGCCTGTCATCTCAGAACACCTGCAATATTGCCATCTACATTACACAACCAATACAGGATATAATCATGAATAACATTATATTTTCTACTGCTTTATCTACTCACTTTGTCTCCCAACCAGACTAGAAACTCCTTCAGTGCAGGGATTACAATTTAGACTTTTTGTAATCCTTCAAAATATTTGGTCTGATAATATTTTATTTACTCAATGAATACTTGCTGACTGAGGAAAACAGGTTTGTAGATAACTTTTAAAAATATATGTTTATGGGGCTTCCCTGGTGGCGCAGTGGTTGAGAGTCTGCCTGCCAGTGCAGGGGACACGGGTTCGAGCCCTGGTCTGGGAAGATCCCACATGCTGCGGAGCAGCTGGGCCCGTGAGCCACAATTGCTGAGCCTGCGCGTCTGGAGCCTGTGCTCTGCAACAAGAAAGGCCGCGATAATGAGAGGCCCGCGCACCGCGATGAAGAGCGGCCCCCACTTGCCGCAACTAGAGAAAGCCCTCGCACAGAAACGAAGACCCAACACAACCATAAATAAATAAATAAATAAATAAAAATTTAAAAAAAAAATATGTTTATGAAGTACCATGGTTCTCAAACAGTTTTCTGGTTGTCCTCCCCCAATTTTTGCCTTTGATATAAAATTTGGGACATCCTGGTTCTATAATTCTATATGTATATAGGTATACGTGTATAAATATAATTATAGGGGCTTCCCTGGTGGCGCAGTGGTTGAGAGTCTGCCTGCTAATGCGGGGGACACGGGTTCGGGCCCTGGTCTGGGAGGATCCCACATGCCGCGGAGCAACTAGGCCCGTGAGCCACAACTGCTGAGCCTGCGCGTCTGGAGCCTGTGCCCCGCAACGGGAGGGGCCGCTATGGTGAAAGGCCCGCGCACCGCGATGAAGAGCGGTCCCCGCACTGCGATGAAGAGTGGCCCCCACTTGCCGCAACTAGAGAAAGCCCTCGCACGAACCGAAGACCCAACACAGCCAAAAATAAATAATAAATTAATAAATAAAGTAGCTATAAAATTAAAAAAAAAAAAAAAAAAAGATCAAGGTGACCAGCTAGCTGTGTGACCTTGGCCACAACACTTTAAAAA
Source organism: Balaenoptera ricei (assembly GCF_028023285.1). Classification (NCBI taxonomy): domain Eukaryota; kingdom Metazoa; phylum Chordata; class Mammalia; order Artiodactyla; family Balaenopteridae; genus Balaenoptera; species Balaenoptera ricei. The sequence goes on along the minus strand of NC_082640.1, from coordinate 98,835,725 downwards.
AAAAAAAAAAAAAAAAAAATATAATTATAGATAAGTAGAAGTAACTATTTCACTGTTTCATTTTAAACTTTATATTCAAGAAGTTCTTATACTTGCAAGCTTCTTTTCTCTTATTCACTCCTTAGAGGGTATGATAAATAGTTGTTTACTGCCCTTTGAATAATAGACTGTCACAAATGTTACTTCTGGTTTTCTCCTTTCTCGGCTAAACAACCTTAGCCCCTTTAGACATTTAAATGCCATGAACAGATGCTCAATATTACTTGGTGGCTGGGCATGATTTATAGTGCTTATTTCTGGAAGTAGATGAAAATAGAAGCATTATGTATTTTTAAAGCTTTTCTTTCACATATGGCATGCTTTACAGGGAGTGAGGATTTGGATGAATGGATAGATGAATACAGCTAATATTCTCATTTCAGTCTCATCTAAAAAGAGGGGAAACACAGGAAACATCATAATGGAAGCTAAAATGCACAAGATGCTATTTTACTATTAACTCAGACCTTTCTTATGCCAGATGGTGTTGGAGGAAAGCTTTTGTTTTCTTGATGATGGGCATCTCCTTTGAATTTTGCTAGCCAGACATGTTTCCTCTCTTCTCGGCATTCACAGACACTGTGGCCTTCTTTTACGTACCTCTTGCATGCAGTAGTTGGTTTGCGTTTCCAGGCATTGAATATCCTTCTGATTGGTTTCTGGGAGAGGAATTTATGCTTCTTGATGTATTGATTTTAATCTGCAAGGATTCGGATAACCATGCATACTACCATAACACCCTGTGATAGCACTCACCACATTAAAATGTCATTTACCTATTTTCCTGTCTCTCTGAAACCCATACTACACACTCCCAGTTATCAGGAACTCTTTCTGATTTATCTTTCTATTCTAGTCTGGCATATGGCAGATTCTCACTAAACATTTCTTGAGTACGTGAACAAATGAAGACCAGAAATTCAAGTCTACTTTGATATTTAAAGGAAGTCTTTATACTTCCTGGAATCACATGGGACAGAGGGAACATTTATTATAAATAGATGCCTATGCTGTGTCTGTAGCACAGCACGTTACCTCATTTAATCTTTTCAAGAAATTCATGAGCTATTCCCTTATTTGCTGCCATTTGTTAGCTATTTACCTATTTGATATATACTATGTCATGTCTTTTAAAACACTTTATCATTTAATATTTTTAATGATCCTTTGAAGAAGGTATTACTGTTCTCATTTTTTAAATAAGGAAGTTGAGGCTCAAAGAAGACATGAAGTGTTTGAATCTGAATCTACCTAACTCTAAAACTCAAATATTTCCTACTTGACCATCATGACTTGGAGACAAAATGTTTGGGACAAATAGGTTATTTATGTGACCTTTCTGCTTCCTTTATTTTTCCTCTAATACTGGTATCTACCACTTCTCCTTGTGTATCTTGCATTAACTCTCTTCTAGACAGAAGACCTTATTATTCATTATAAAATATTGAGAAACCTCATTGGTCATCTTATAGGCTGCCAGTCCAATGTTAAGTCAATAAATATATTCCCGTGATGAACAATCCCTGGTTCAATCAGTTGTGACCAGATTCTTAAAGTCACATTCCAAAAAGCTTGGCTACCTTTGCATAAGGACCTGCCTTGGCAGCTTTTCCCAGAAGAGGCCTGTAGATCTGCCAGTTGCTCAGAATTTCATGAGTGGTCCAGTCACAAATAGAAGATGCTCCCAAAGGTAAGTATGAGACCTTCATCAGTAAGAGTAATTTTAAGCACAGCTTTACTAAAGCAGCATCAAATTCTAATTGGATATACTAGACTTAATTTAAGGAGCCACAGTGGACTAATTCTAATATACTGTTACATCCAATATATCAGCACAATATTATATGTAAGCAAGCATGTGTGTGTATAATGTGTAAAATGGGAGAAGGGATGGGGATGTGAGAGCAGGGTGGTGGACTGAAAACATTATTTTAACGTTGTTTATTGTACCATAACAGGTCTTGGTATTGCCCCTCAAGAAAGACATAAGAGTAGAGAAGGAAAGGTAACTAAATAAGCAAAAGAGAAAGAGGTTGCCATGCTAGTAAAACTAGATCCTAAGATGAAAGGAAACTTAGAGGTCAGCTAATACAACTCCCTAAACCAAGGGGAATGTCATTTCCATTGTCATCTGTGAGTACCAACTATCCTCAAAAGGATAGATCAGAAGATTATCATTCCTCATTTTGCAAAGATGAAGACAGAGAGGAGAGAAGTTAAAACTATTAATGTGGGAAGGGTATGGGTAGGCTATATCAGATGCAGTCACCCAACAGCAGAATATCAGACTTAAAAGCACCTCTTGAACCTGGGACATGGGCGTGTATTTGGGGCATTTAGCATGGCACAGATGGAATGTGAAATAGACTTCTTGTCCTGAGACCTAGATTCTAGGCCAGTCTCCATCATTATTAACTAGCTATGTGTCACTGAGCTGTACACATGATTTCTTATCTGTGAAATGAAAGGGTAGGATTAAAAGATTCCTACATTATTTTCCAGCAATAAATTACTCGATCCTAAAGAAAATATTTACTTCTGACAATGGATGAACTGTAGAACAAATTACTCTAAGGTTGTGTTGATTAAAAATAAAAATACCTTTGGGGGATGTTGATCACTACTTCTGCAAAGAACTAAATTCAAAATCTTCATTACACCATTGGAACCTTAACTTTGAATCAACAGGCTTACTCATACATAATTTAGCCCCCTAAGGCCTATCTCTTGCTCATCTGTCTGCCAAAAGTGCTTATTTGTGTGCCTGTGCAGTGACCAACCTCGACTTGGCACATGTGCTGGGTGGAACTGGCTGAGTTGAAAACCATGGCATAGGTGCCAGTGGAGTCTGCAGTGGAAGACTTGATGCCTCAGCTGTTGCCAGTGGAGCCCTGCAACTTGACAGAAAATTTAGCTCCCTCTCTATCCCCAAGGATGCCTCAGGAATCCCTGAGGCCAGTCTAGATTGAAGTAGCTCAATGTCCAGATGTGGTAGCTCACATCGACCCAAAGAATTTGAAAAGGAAGCAAAGTGTGAATGTTTCTCTTTCAGAATAAAAACCTGCTCCTAAAGGATATTCCTCCAAACTTCAGAGGTAAGAGCAACAAGTGGCACCGTTTTCAACTGTTCAACAGAGCGTGAACAGACACTGAAGTCACTGGAAATCTCAGCAGTTGGGTAGTAACAGGATCATGCCTTTCAACTATGTAAAATATGTAATTATTTCTCCGTTCCCGGGATAAATATCCTTCATTCTTCCAAAATCTGAAGACGAAGCAAGCTGTAAAAACTTTTGTCTGGGTGAAATGTTATATGCAGAAGGGGCTGTTGGATCAGCTACAAATTAAAGTCCTGGGATGGATTATACCCAGATTGGTTTTCCTCCCTTGCTTCTTATTGTTAGCAGAATAAATCAGTCAACAGTAACCAGTGTCTTGGAATATACAAGTAACTGGCTTAGAGAAAGAGAATTATTACAGAATTGGGATGATGACTTCATGCTTTATTGGCTAGTCTTGGAAAACCTTTATTACCTGAGAATCATTCACTAATTTGGCAGCTTGCAAGAAGGTGCTCTGAAGTGAGGCTCTTAGTGGACAGCAAAGATGAATTTGAATTTATTAATCTGCTTGGTTAGCAGGTATTTTCACCAATGTGATTTAGATGATAAGCCATCTTGATGTAGCTGATCTCAGGGATAGAAGATACTTGTGATGATGGCAGCCTAAGTCTGAGGAAGTACAATGCCAATTCAAGCGCAAATTGCATCATATCTTCAACACTATGCGAAGGGTCCTCAGCTTAACCTGTGTAACTCAAGCTGATATTCAGAAGACAGATTGTATTGATTTGAATATCTGAGTGTCTTTGGAAAATCCCACCCAGTTTTTGATGGACAGTTTAAAGAGTTTTCTGAAATCAAATGTTTTTAAAACAAATTAAGTGCCATTTATTGATGAAGCATCCTGCACAGAAACTGTATGATGAAATTTTACAGAGGTCCTTGGTGCTGTTATATTCTTTATTTACATATATACATATAAAAATTGTATTGAAAATGTGAAAAAAATAGCTTTCAGGGATGTGGAGCTCAAGCTTTCTATTACATTCTCCTCCACTAAAAATTATGTCGTTATTGTGGCTTCCCCATAGACCTGTTGCACATCTTCTTCTCTGGGCCCTATATTTTTCTTTATAAGATCAGCTTGCTTGTTCTGGGTCCCTCCCACAGACTCGTTGCTGGGTTAGAGAGGTGCTAACATTCACAAGGAGGATATCAAAGCTATTATGTACCTGTACCTTGTACAGGCTGTGCACTGCACCAGAGCACCCAACTGAAGGAGCAAGTGGGGGCTGCAGTGTGCCTTTGTGTGGGTGCATCCACTTTAAGGCAGGCATGCCTTTTTCCAATTCACTCTAGGGTGTAGTATGGGCTTGAGGTGTTCTGGGAAGCAGGATTTACCCATTTGCTGCATGATCTGAAAAGGTCTGACCTATACCAACATTGTGAATATCCATTCCTCAATGCCAAACATCACAAAACTAATTACAAGGGACTCTTTTTGGGGGGCTAAAAAATAAATAATACAAAGCAGTTCCACTTAAGGGTCAAAACATTCTAGGCAGCTCAGATTAAACTTTTGCATCAGCCTATTTTGTTGAATAACAGTACATTATCATGGGAGGACACATTTTTTAAACAAAATTTATTGGTCAAAATTTCCTCAGGGCTAACTTGCACTGAATCCCTGCTGAATGATCTCAAAGGAATAAAACAAATTACATACACTGCATTAGGCCTTAGCATGCATGGTGCAGTAAAAAGCAGATTCAGACACTCTCTGTAGGTGCCATGCCTGGCAGAGAAAGGAAAATCTCATTGAAACACTTGTTGATATTCTTTGTCTCTCATGAAGAATTCGATATACTTCTCTGCAGATCTACTTGTGGTTTGGAATGAAAATGTGTTGTGTAAGGCTGCCCTAGAATTTCATGGAAAATGTAAATTGTTCAAGCTCCCTTCCAAATACAATCAGACTTAAAGTGGTTCCCATAGCTCTCCCTTCAACCATAAGATGTTCCCATTAGTGCCAATTAATGCTGAGACCCTGGCAGTCTGTGTGCATGATTCATTAATGAGAAGCCTCATTTACAGCTGAGAAAGCAATGCAATGTAGCAGCTGTAATAATTTCTCACCTCCTCTGCAAACTGCTGACCTCTCACCATGGATAAGCTGCCCTCCCTTTGGCCTATGGCAGTGTGTGCTCAGTGGACATTGGACGATGGCAACAATGACGGTGAAATCCTACCTAACATTCCACCTTCCATGCTTACTTCAGACCAAATGTGAGACTGAGACTCTAACCTTCCTTTCTCAAATGAACTTTCTAATTCAATTAAAGATGGAACAGAGAAGCCGAGACCTCTATTACTCTGCAGTACACTGCTTTTCTACAAGATACCCACTTCATCAACACCCTCTAAGTCTATAGAATATATTGCTAGTCTCATTACTAACATGACTCCAGTAATCAAACTGGCTCAGCTAATTTATAACCAGGCTGTGTAAAAGATGCTGGTTTATACAATCTACATATATATATATTTAATTATGCCCAGATATTTCACTGCTATGACTCCAGATACCATAGTTATTTATTAAATGGTAACAACCAAGTTACCATTTTTTTCCTATCCAGATGCTATCTTATTCTGCAACCTAAACAGGGGTACAAACAAGAAGTGATTGGACACTGAGTGCCACCCACAGTCTCCTGGATCTGCCATAGTCAGAAGATTAGGGAGAAGGTACCCCTGAGTCCAACAAGCCCGGTCACACTCATGCTCTTCAAAATGAGAAAGGGACTCTCTGCTTCTGAGAGAAAAACATTCAAGGCCCAGAAATCCCTTTTATCCATGAACTTGGCAGGCATCTTTCTCCCCATTCCTATCTTTCTTGCTCCTGGAAGTGAGCATGAGACACTCATCAGTAGAGTTGTTTTAAGCCCTGCTTTACTTGAAGCAGCATCAAATTCTAAACAAAAATCTTTTGGCTTTAGTATTAATTTTCATTTATCTCAAGAGGGAGCTGGGCTGAAATACAATCTTGTACTTTCTACAAACAATAGTGCAAGTAACATTGAAGGGGAAGCATTTATGTTACTTAGGATAATCAATTGCTTTTCAAGCACCATTAAGCCTTTTAGAAATGGTACATTTGATCAATATCCCAGCTGTGCTATTAACCAGTATGTGACCTCAGACAAGTCCCCAACCCTCTACAGGCCTCAGTCTGTCCATCTGTAAAATGAGAGCACTAGATTGGATTTTCTCTATGGATCCTTGTAGCTCTAAGAGGCTATGGTTCTATACATTAGTTGCAAATGACTCTTACCTCGGTGATAAAAATCAGTGGCCTGAAACACTCTTGGAATCAAGGTTGTTTCCAGCTTTTTTTCTCCTGGATGAAGATGGAAATAGCAATCATTACCTGGGGCCTTGGGGGCTACTTGCTTGTACTCAGGCTTTCTGAAAAGTTGAGATGCATTAATTGGCTATCTTCTGGGTCTAAATCTATTTCTAAATTGATTGGGGATTTTTTATTTTTCCCTATGAGATCCAGTGACAGCTAGGTACTCAAAAAAATTAGAGTTAAACAAGGAGACATAGTTCTGCCCCCTGGAGGGCTCCAACTAGAACAAACCTCAACCCCGCTCAAGCCTCTGGTAATTTTCTGGAGAATGCAGGGACCAAAAATTACCCAGGAAAGTTATACATTTCTGATATGTTTAAATAAATTGAGGCAGAATTTTACGTATCTCATAGAGTCAAGATGATGCCAAGTAAACTGTGTTAAACTAAGATTTATTATTAACCATCCATACCCAATGTGGCGAAAGTTATCCACGAGGCTATATATATATCTTTTTATGTTTGTGACTTGTCATTTTTAAAAACTATATATATTAATACCTGAAGGATTCAGTGGCTATAATGCTGTTTACTTTTTATAAAACTATGTAGTCAGATTAAGCACAGGTTAATAATACCAGTATGTTCTTTTCAGAGCAAAGCAAAAGCCTGTGGACTTATGGACAGAAGTTTCACAAGGTTAACTGTCCTTACAAACCTCTACTGCAAAGAATGATAGGACTTTGGCTTCGTTTCCTCGATGGCTATATCAGTGGAATAAGTTCTATAATTTCAGTTCTTGTGCAAACTATTCAGATAATCCTTCACACAGAATTATAGCTTCTATTAAAAATGTGTATTCCTTCCCAAAGCCTTTTTCCTCTCTTGTTTTAATATGAAACAATATCAGAGCATTGGGAAAGAATTATTATCCTTGTCAACATCCTTAGGGGGCCTGACTAATATAAGAACCACTTCTTCCTGACTAATGATATTACAGGCTGCAGAAGCCTTCCCCAAACAACCCTGTAATTCAAGTCCTTTGTATCTAGTGTGTTTTTGACAGACTGGTCAATAGCGTCTGCTGAAGAAAAGTATTCCTCTCAATTTCAATCACAAAGCAACCTCTAAGGAAATTCTCAAGTCTGTTAAGTAGGCTAGACTTAAAACATCGTACTCACCTGTGACACTCTTGCCTCAATAGAGATGTTGCTTACGAAAGAGGAGCCTATACAAGGAAATCTGGAGTATGAATGACAGCTAAAGGTCGTGTACTGTAGTACAGAGGAAGACAAACAGATGAACAGTAAAAATCTTAAATTCTTCTTCTACATGATAATACAAGTAATAATAAAAAGCTATAATAAAAGTTATATATTGAGTACTTACCTAATGCTATAAAATCTTCTAAGTGTTTTACATATAACTAATTTAATCCTCATATGAACCTTAGAAGGTTGTTAGTAGGACTATAATATGTAGATAGTTTTGTCTGGTATTTATTTTACTTAATATTGTTTTGTTTGCATTTTTCTACATCATTTTTTAAAATTTGATTTTTAAAAGCTATTGACATTCCATTATTTGGGTAATATATGACTTTATTCATTTCAATATTGCAAACTTGGCTTGGAAATTTCCCCTGTGGCAAGAAAGAGCAGAGAAGATTCAAAAGATATAGCAGAGGACAGATAAGCGAAAAGTATATTGTATTGTGTAGTTTCTCAATAGTTTCAATTGCATAAGTGTCTTTCTTTGATGGGTCTTTTGTTATGCTTGTGAATGTGCCAAAATGGCTAGTGACAGATTTGGCACCTATTATGAGCCCTACTGTGTGTCCTCCCCCCTTCACCCCCATTCATATGTTGAAGTCCTAGCCCTCAGTACTTCAGATGTGACTCTATTTGAAGATACAGACTTAAAAGAGGTAATTAAGGTTAAATGAGGTCATTGGGATGGGTCCTAACCCATGTGTCTGTATTTGGAAATAGGACCTTCAAAGATGTGATTAAGTTAAAGTACCTGAGGGTGGGTCATAATCTAATCTGACTGACATCCTTATAAGAAGAGGAAATTTGAACATGGAGACAGATCCCAGAGGTACATGCACCTGCACAGAGGGACAACCATGTGAAGAGGCAGCAAGTGAGTGGCCATCTTCAAACCAGAAAGAGTGACCTCGGAAGAAACCAACTCTGCTGGCACTTTGATCTTAGATTTCTAGCCTCTACTACTGTGAGAAAATAAGTTTCAGTTGTTTAAACCACCCCATCTGTGGTATTACGCTATGGCAGCCCAAGCAGACGAATACAGTGCCACAGAGCACAAATACAGGTGTTAGCTATCTTTAATTTAGCTATTTCCCCTTTAGTTGGCTCAAACAAATTTTCATTGAGAAGGGGCTTCCCTGGTGGCGCAGTGGTTGAGAATCTGCCTGCCAATGCAGGGGACACGGGTTCGAGCCCTGGTCTGGGAAGATCCCACATGTCGTGGAGCAACTAGGCCCGTGAGCCACAACTACTGAGCCTGCGCGTCTGGAGCCTGTGCTCCGCAACAAGAGAGGCCGCGATAGTGAGAGGCCCACGCACCACAATGAAGAGTGGTCCCCGCTTGCCACAACTAGAGAAAGCCCTAAAAAAAAAAAAAAAAAAAAAATTTGCATTGAGGAAAACCAGGTCTTAATAAGCTCTTAGAGCATATGTCTTGAAAGTAGTCAAAGTCACAGACCCAAGCCCTATTTCCATAAGTAATTTGACCCTAGTTATTTAGTAACAAGACTGAAAGCCTATGGGGAGTATCTAGCAGAAGAAGGGTGGCTTTCACAGACCTGCCTGAGCAGCATTCAGTGTTCTTCAATCCTAGGAACTACTGGACATTGTGGTACCCATGGCCATGGACACCCTTAGACCCATTCACAGTGAGACTCAGATCAGTAACAACACAGAGAATAAACTTTCAATAGCCCTGCCTTTCTATGGCAGAGCTGGGTCTTGAAACAAGCTCTCCTGATCCCACTGTTTACTTTTTCACTGCACTGGCTTAAATATTCTGGCATTTGAGTATGTATTAAATACTAATTATGTGACTAGTAAGTACAGTGCTTGAGGTAGTACGAGAAGGATCTGAAATAATATTGGAACTTAGTTGAACTTATCCTTTTTCTGAAGGAATCCAAAGTCCCAATTAACTGAGATGTCTGACCTTGCCACATTATTATACTGGGTGGTCTTACGCATCCTGGAAAATAAGGCCAATTTTTAAATGGTATCTTTTAGATATTTAAAACAACCCTTTTATGACAGAGCTTTGATTAAAAACTCATACAAGATAAAGCATATACTATCATTTTTAGATACAGAAGAGATACAGTCAATCACATGTTCACACACACACACACACACACACATATACTCACATAAACATTCCCTCAGACACTGTCATTGGTTACCCATTGAAGAGTTTAATCACTTTCAACATTGAGAAATATTTTCTTATATAGTTGATCTTAATCTCTAATGTGGCAATTTATTTCTTCCTTTTAGGTCCTCGGTACAAAGAGGGAACAGCTGGCCCCAATTCTTTTTATGCCAGTTTTTCCACACACTGGGGGACTTAACGTGGTGAAATAGGTCATGCCTGTCGATTACAATAGCAGACTTGAATTTTATATAACTTTGATTCTTTTAACTCTCTGCACCTGGGAAATAGAGGGTAGGGAATAACTGGTGTTTGGCAGGATTTCATACATTGTCCACAAACTTTTCTTTCAACAAAAATTTGTCCTCATCAGATTTGTCCTAATTATTTAGCAAAATGTCTAGGGAAAAATACACCAAAAAATCAGTAAAATTTCTGTTTGTGATTGAAGAAATCTAATGCAAAAGAGACAACAAAGTCCCTTGGACTCCGCCTGTGTTGTTCATGTTTTGTTAAAAATGTGGTATATGCATTTTTAAACGTTGTTGACCCTTGTGATTCTTGAATTGTTAGCCTTTAGAGTGACAATAAAAGCTTTGGGGGTTGGTTTCTATGCGATAGATTAGTTAGACCAACCCTCCCATTGGTAACAGTTATCAAACTTAAACAAAATTTAAAAAACAAGTAACCAACTCTTTGAAGGCATTGAAGAGTGACTAAAAACAGGAGAAACTGGAGCAGAGAATACTTTTGAAAGATGAGCTGAAGAGGTAAAACTTGCCATTTTGTGGTTGACTAAAAAATGTCAAGTATAGCAGAAAGACACAACTTTACACACTTGAGGTATGAGATACTACACTTTGGTATTGTCAGAGTTGGGACATTTGGGAGGAAATCTTGAAAGGGAAGGGACTACAGAGAGGATAAGCCCCAAATTAAATCTGTAATTTGGCTGACCACTAATTGGAGGCGAAACAGAGAGGTCCAGAAAAACAAAAAACAAAACAAAATGAAACAAATAAAATGGTGGAAGCTGAAATTACTGAGCTGAGAGTTGAGCAACTGCCAATGTAGAGAAGACAGTTTGACTATCAAATTAAGTGCCTGCTAGAATTTTAAAAAAATCACGCTACTGGATATGTCTATTAACTGATTGTGGTGACAGTATCACAGGTGTTTGCATATGTGGAGTTACACACAATAAATATGTACAGTTCTTTGTATATCAATTATACCTTAATAAATCTGTTTAAAAAACACTCCACAGAAAAACATAACAGAATTTAGGGTCTTTACAATGCATCACTCATAATGTCCAGTATCCAGATAAAAATCAGTAGATATGTAAAACTAAAAGGAAATGTGATCCTAGCTCATGAAAAATCAATGGAAAACAAAACCCTAAGGTGAGCCAGATGTTGCAATGAGCAGACAAAGACTTTAAAACAACATATAAATATGTTTAAGTTCTTAAAGATAAATATGTGCACAATGGAGGAACAGATGGAGAATCTCAGCACAGAAATAGAAACTAGTAAAAAAAAAAAAAAAAAAAAAAGAGCAAAATGGGAATTATAGACCCAAAAAGTACAATAATGGAAATAAAATTTTCATTGGAGGAGCTTTAAAACAGGTTTGAGATAGTATAAGAGTCAGTGAAATTGAAGAAAGATTAATAGAAGTTATTAAATCTAAGGAACAAAGAGAAGTGAGATATAAGAAACTTGAACAAAGCCACAGCTGTCTGTGAGACAATAGCAATAAGTCTAACATACATGTAATTTGAGTCCCAGGAGGCAAGATAAGAGAGAATAGGATAGAACAACAACAAAAACAAAACAAATTGAAAAAATAATGGCTGAAAACTTCTCAAATTTGCTGAAAAACATCAATTTATAGGTCGAAGAAGCTCATGGACAGAAAGCAGTAAAAATACAAAGAAAATCCCACATAGGTAAATCTTTGTCAAACTGTTGTAACCCAAAGCTAAAGAGAAAATCTTGAAAGTAGCCAGAGACAAAAAGACACAATACCTATAAGGTAAAGCAATAGAAATGAAGGTAACTTTTCAAAATGTAGGAAAGAGAGACAACTGAATGATATTTTCAAAGTACTAAAGGAAAAGTAAAAAAACCCCCTGCTAAATCAGAATTATATATAAGAAAAGTACACTTTACAAATGGAAGTGAAATAAACATATTTTAGAATTAAAAAAAGTAAAAGAGAATTTATTGCCAAAAGACCCATACTACTAGAAATGCTAAATGAAGATGCTGAGGCTGAAGGAAAATGACACCAAGTAGTAAGTAGGATCTGTGAGAAAGACTGAATACCTCTTTAAAGTATAAATATGTGGATAAATATACTATATATATAAATATAAAATCTAGAACTATCTATATAGTTCTATCTATCTATAGTCTTACAAATACAGACTATAGATAGTCTTCCCTTAAAAGACTTAGGATGGTTTAATGTGAAAATTACCACACTCTTTCATGTAGTTTATAATGTTTGTACATATATATGCAAAGCATAATTTCACATAATAGCAATAATAGCACAAAATATTGAGGTGGGGCAATAAATGCAACAAGACTGTTGCAAGGTTCTAATATTGAGGTGGGGCAATAAATGCAACAAGACTGTTGCAAGGTTCTAATATTTTATTTGAGTTAGTACAGGGGTAGCTCTAAGTAAATTATGATAAGCAAATATATTATAATACTCAGAGCAACCTACAGAAATAATGCAAAGAGCTACAGCTAAAAAGCAAATGGAATATTAAATTTTTGGATAAACCCCCCCAAAAAGCAAAAAAATGGATAAATAGAAGAACAAAAATTGATGATACAAATGGAAAAAAAAAAAAAACTCCCTAACTGTCGACTTAAATCCAATCATATCATTAATTACATTAAATGTAAATATAATAAACACTACAATTAAAAGGCAGAGATTATCAGACTGGATACAATAGTAAGACCCAGCCACATGTTATCTACAAGAGACACTCTTTAAATACAAAGAAACAAATACATTGAATGTAAAAGGATGGAAGAAGATAGCCCATGAAAAAATGGCTCTATTTAGACTAAGCACATTAATAAAGATAAATCTGAGCAGTTCATAATGTTAAAAGGGTCAATACATCAGGAAGATATGGCATTTATGAATTACTTTGCACCTGATGACAACAGCTTCAAAGCAGAAGAAGGGACCTGAGAGAACTGAGAAACAGCAAAGGAAAGAAATCAATTAAAGTAAAATCATTATTGGATATTTTAGTAGTTTTCTCTCAATAATTGACATAGCAGTTAAGTCAAAAATTATTAAGGCCATATAAAAGATACGGAAAATCTAAGTGGCATTATCAACCATCTTGACCTAAGTGACAACAGTAAAAAACTACATCCTACAACTTTAGAATATGCACTCTTTTCAAATGCACATGGATTGTTCATCAAGAAAGGCATATGTTGTCTATAAAACACATATAATTAAATTTCAAAGACTGAAATCATAGAACAATTATTCTTTTAGTATAATAGAGTTGAATTATGAATCACTAAATATTTGAAAGTTAAACAGTACACTTTAACCCATGAGGTAAAGAAGGAATTGTAGGGGAAAATATAAAATATTCTGAGCTAAATTGCAATAAACTAAATATAACAAAATATGTTTGATTCAGCTAAGAAAAATATTTAGAATGATTTTTTTGTTGTTGTATTTTGCTTCAAATACTTACATTGGAAATATTTAAAGGTTTAAGATAAACTATCAGTTTCCACTTTAAGAAAGCAAGTAAATTGAATTTAAAATAAGTAGCAGGAAAAAATAAAGACGAGAACAGATATCAATAAAGATAGATAATATAGAAACAGAAAACTAACAAAACAAAAAACTGATTCTTTGAATATATTAATTAAAATTGATAAACACCTGGCAAAACTGATCACATAAACCAACAAAAAAACCTGAATTATCTGAGCAGGAATAAAAGAGGAATTATCAGTGCATATATTAAGATATTACAAAGGTAATGAGGGAATATTATGAACAATTTTATGCCAATAAATTTGACAACTTATATGATGGAGAAATTCTTTGCAAAGCACAACTCTCTAGAAAAAGGAAACAAGAATAAATATAAATCTGAGTATACTTATACCTGTGAAAGAAAATAATTTTGCTATTAAAAAAAAAATCCTGGGGCTTCCCTGGTGGCGCAGTGGTTGAGAATCTGCCTGCTAATGCAGGGAACACGGGTTCGAGCCCTGGTCTGGGAGGATCCCACATGATGCGGAGCAACTAGGCCCGTGAGCCACAACTACTGAGCCTGCGCATCTGGAGCCCGTGCTCCGCAACAAGAGAGGTCGCGATAGTGAGAGGCCCGCACACCGCGATGAAGAGTGGCCCCTACTCACCACAACTAGAGAAAGCCCTCGCACAGAAACGAAGACCCAACACAGCCAAAAGTAAAATAAATAAATAAATAAATAAATAAATAAAATTTTTTTTAAATGTAAAAAAAAAAAAATCCTCCAAAGAAAACTCCAGGCTTAAATAATTCACTAGTGAATTCTATCAAACATTTAGTGAAAAATAATAACACTCTGAAACAAATCATTTCAGATAATAGAAGAGGAGAAAATATTTTATAACTCATTTGATGAGGCCAACACAATCCTGACAGGTAAACCCTACAAAAACATTACAAGAAAATTATAGAGCAACAGCCCTCATAAACATAGTGCAAAAATCCTTAACAAAACATTAACAAATCAAATACAATAATGTCTAAAAGTGATAACACATTGTGGCTGTATTATTCAGGGTTCTCCAGAGAAATGGAACCAAAAGGATGTATATATATTTATAATAAGGAATTGGTTCATGCTATTATGGAAGCTGGCAAATCCCAAGATCTGCAGGGTGAGCTGTCAAGTTGAAAACAATAGAGCTAATGGTTTAGTTCCAGTCCAAGTCAAAGTCCTGAGAACCAGGAGAGCTGATGTTGTGGTTCCTTTCTGAAGGGAAGCAGCCTCAAGACTCAGGAATAGCTGGGATTTCAGTTAAAGTCCAAAGGGAGGAAAAAAGCTACTGTCCCAGTGTGATGGCAGTCAGCCAGGAGGAATTCTCTCTTACTCAGGGGATGGTTAGCCTTTTTGTTCTATTCAAGCTTCAATTGACTGGAAGCCCACTCACATTAGGGAGCGCAATCTGCTTTACTCAGTCTAAAGATCTCAATATTAATCTCATCCAAAAACTCTCACAGAAGCATCCAGAATAATGTTTAGCCAAATATCTAGGCACCCCATGGCCCAGTCAAATTGGCACATAACACTGACCATCAGAAGTCCACTCTTTGTCAACTTGGCATCCTTATGCATCCACTTAAACCATACTTAATCTCCTAATAAAGATAATAACAAGGTTATAATTCTGCTTAATGTGATACAAATGCCTTGCATACAACTTAAAATGCATTAGCCATTTCCCCAGAAGAGGAGATAAAAGTCTTTGAGTGATGTTTACTCTCCTCCTCGATATCCTGTAACTTAAATACCAAGATGTAAAGATAATGATACTTAAATACTATGATATGAAGTCAATGCATCTTATATTACTTGATAAGGGAATAAGAGAGCAAAGAAAACAAAGATGCTACACACACACACACAAACACATCCATAACAAAATAAGGAAAAAATACTCATAACAATTACAGGCTTCTATAACTGGTCATGTGGTTGTACTTGGTATTTACTCCATTACCCATTCTGTATTCCCTATGCCTTCAGCAAGTACCTCAGCTGACTGTAGTTCTTTACTTGGTGGAGTACTCAAACCCTCATTCCTAAAGAGCTAAGGTCATTAGTAATCCTACCTGGATTGAGTTGTTATAGTTTCCACTGACCTTAATTCCAGGGCTTGGTAATACTAAGAGACATCCTAAGGATCTCCTGTATTCCAGATATACTCTTCCTTTCCTCCACATGGATCAGGAGTCCAACTTCCCCTTGGAAGTTATCCACTATCATGCTATTACTATGGATGCTAGTTTTGGCAGAAGCACTGCATGCAGGAAAGGAAAATCCATATCCAGAGTGAGTGTTTATTTCAGTAAGAACAAATTGCTGCCCCTTTCATAATGGATGCCATCTGATGTAATCAACCTGCCACCAGGGAGCTGGATGATCACCCCGGGGAATGGTGCCATACTGGAGGCTCAGTGTTGGTCTCTGCTGTTGATGGATTGGGTACTCACCAGTGGCCATAGCCAGATCACCCTTGGTAAATAGAAATCTATGTCGCTGAACCCATGCATAATCTCCCTCCCTGCCACCATGGCCATTGTGTTCATGAGCCCATTGGGCAATGACAGTGGTGACTGGGGAACGAGGCTGACTGGTACCTACAGAATGAGCTATCCTATCCATTTGCTTATTAAAATTCTCCTTTTATGAAGTCACCCTTTGATAATTATTCACTTGGGACACAAATATCTTCAGGATTTATACTCATTCAGAGAGGTCTATCTCATATTTCTTTCCCAAATTTCCTTGTCACCAGTTTTCCAATCACGTTCCTTCCGTGTTCCTGACCATCCAACCAAACAATTGGCCATGGCCCATAAATCAGTGTAAAATTGCACATCTAGCCATTTCTTCTTCTAATAAAGGTTACCAACCAGGTGCACTGCTCAGAGTTCTGGCCACTGGATTTGCCTTCACCATCGTCCTTCAGAGATATCTCAGAATGGGGCTGTAATGCTGCAGCTGTCCACTTTGGAGTGGTGCCTGCATATTGTGCAGAATCATCTGAAAACCAGGCCCAAGTCTTCTCTTCATCTGCTAATTGATCATAGGGAACCCCCCACAAGCCATAGGTGCAGGCTGAGAGAGAGAAAATAGTGTAGCAGGAGTGGCATGGGCATTTTGGCCACTCCTTCATGTCACTTACCTGTGCTTTCAGAGCTTGCTTGGTCCTGATGATGTATATACCACTTCCATTTGATGATGAAGTGCCCTGAGCATGACCAATTTTATGGCTTGGTGGGTCAAATAATACCCAGTTCATGGTGAGCAGTTCAGGTTGCATGATAAGTTAGTGGCCTATGGGTAAGAGTTCAAGCTCTACTAAGGCCTAGTAGCAGGCCAACAGCTGTTTATCAAAAGGAGAGTAGTTGATGCCAGAGGATTGCAGGGCTTTGCTCTAAAACCCCAAGAGCCTGCATTGCGATTCACCTATAGGGGACTGCCAAAGGCTCCAAACATCAACTGCCAATGACACTTCAAGTCCCATTGGATCTGCTGAATCATATATGGCCCAAGTGGCAGAGCAGCTTGCACAGCAGTCTGGACCTGATGCAGAGTCTTCTCTCGATCTGGGTCCCACTTAAAACCTGAAGCTTTCCAGGTCACTCAGTAAATGGGCTGGAGTAACACTAAAATGAGAAATATGTTGCTTCCAAAATCCAAAGGGGCCCACTAGGCACTGTGTTTCTTTTTTATTTTTATTTTTTAAGTTGTAGGAGGGACCAGAGCAACAGCTTCTCCTTCACCTTCAAAGGGGTATCTCAACGTGCCCCACATTAAGAAATTTCAGAGTAAGGCCCCTGAAACTTTGTTGGGTTTATGTCCTACCATCTGACATGCAGATATCTTACCAATAAGTCTAGAGTCATTGCTACTTCTTGCTCACTAAGTCAAATCAACATAATGTAATCCATTGCAGCATGGAAGGGAAAGGCAATCAAGATCCTTGTGAACTAAATTATGACACAGAGCTGGAGAGCTGATAGGTAGGACAGTGAATGTATATTGCTGGCCTTGCCAGCTGAAAGCAAACTGCTTCTGGTCGTTCTAAGTAACAGGTATGGGGGAAAACCATTTGCCAGATCATTAGCTGCACATCAGGTACTAGGGGATGTGTTAATTTGTTCAAGAAATAAAATCACATCTGGTGCAGCAGCTGCAGTTGGAGTCATGATCTGATTAAGTTTATGATAATCTACAGTTAGGCTGCAAAATGTGTCTGTCTTCTGCATCAGCCGAATAGGCAAGTTGAATGAGGATGTGGTAGGAATCGCTACCCCTGTATTAATGGTGATGTTAATCTCTGCAATCCTTCTAGCAATAGAGTACTGCTTTTGGCTTACCATTTTCCTAGGTAGAGGCAGTTTCAGTGGTTTCCACTTGGCTTTTCCCACCAGAATAGTGCTCACTCCACAGATGAGAGAACCAATGTGGGGGTATTGCCATCCGATGAGTATGTCTATTCAAATTATGCATTTTGGACCTGGGAAAATAATTGCAGGATGAGTTCAGGGTCACACTATGCCTGCCCACTGTGCAGTGGACCTGACCTCCATAATCCTTACTCTGACTAGCAGACCACAGTGATATTTTGGGTCTCCTGGAATTAATATCAGTTCAGAGCTAGTGTCTGTTTAAGTTAGAAAACTCAAGTAGTTCTTTTGGAGTGTGTTGTACCTCTTCACAGGTCACAGTTTGTACCTCACCTTTAGGGGCCTGCTGGGACTTAAGTCTAGTTAGGTCTAGAAGAAAAGAAAGGTGGCAGGGGTGTATCTTGAGGAGAATCAGCATTGTTTTGCATGGCGACTGCCTCAGGGGAGGCCATTACGTCTCCTCAGGCAATCTGGAGTTAATCCTTTCAGGCTGGGTAGAGAGGCTACTTCCACCATGGGTGGAAAGGCCGTTTCCACTGGCAGAGAAGACTCATCAGAATTTAGGGCTCAATGTTTCCACTTCATCAGGGTCTCCCAATATATCCTATTCCAACTTTCACGATCCCATTCCATCCCAATCAAAGTTCTCACTTTAATTGAAGACACCCTTGTATTGTAATTCAGTCAGTTGCAGGATGAGACTTTTGGGTTTGATTTTTCAGAAATTTTAGCCCTCAGCTCTAGGAGATAAGGGTCTCCTTTAGGGAACAGGTAGAAGCTTTCAGGCCATCTGTGAACACTTGAGCTGGGAATTTGAATCCCTGATCTCATCCTTTTCTTTTTAGGAGTATTCAACAGTGATACCTATACAACCAGATCACACCATGAACTATCAACACTCTCTTCAATAGTGGAAATAGAGTCATTAATGTCTTTAAATCTAATCAGACTAGAAAGCCAATTCCAGGAACTCCAGAACAAATTCAGAAAATTCATCCTTAAATTTTATTCTGATAGAACCACTCTCTGTATCAATACTTCACTAATGAATTCTGTGAAACATTCAGTGAAAAATAATACTAACCTTAAATTATTTCAGATAATACAGGAGGAGAAAATATTTCCAAACTAATTTCATGAAGCCATTACAATCCTGATAGGAAAACCTTACAAAGACATTACAAAACAACTATAGAGCATCAGCCCTTATAAACACAGTGCAAAAATCTTTAACAACATATTAGCAAAGAAAATGCAATATTTTCTGAAAGATGATAATGTATCATGGCCAAGTGGTATTTATCCAAGTAATTCAAGATTATTTTAACACTTAAAAGCAATAAATGAAATCCACTATAGTGCCAAATAAAAGAAAATCCTGTGATGTGTTGAATATCATTATTTCAATACATAAAGCCAAAACACATGACCAAATATAAAACCCATTCATGACACAGAAAAAGAAAATCTGCTAGGATGCTTGGAATAAAACACAATTTCTTCATTCTGAGAAATGACACCTATGAAAAATCTGCAACTTACATCATACCTAATATTCTCCCTAAGATTGGGATTTATGCATGATAGCTCTTACCATTTCTATTCAACATTTTTTGGAGGACCTGGCCATCGCAATAAATGAAGAAAAAAGGGGAAAAAAATGCATATGGATTGGAATGGAAAAAAGTTAAACCATCCTATTCAGAGACAATCTGATAGCTTTTTGTAAAAACAACAACAACAAAAAACCCTAAGGTATTAATAACAATAAAAAAAGTTATCAAACTAATAAGGGAGGTTCACAAGACCTGAGGTTTCCAGAACAATATACAAACAATTATATTTCTATATACTAGAAGCAAACAACTGGAAAAGAAAAAACAATTAAATTCCTTTTACCATTGTATAAAACTATTTATAAAGTGCACAGGAATATATTTTTTAAAGTCACACAAAACCTTTATTTTTATTTATTTATTTATTTATTTTTGGCTGCGTTGGGTCTTTGTTGCTGTGTGCAGGCTTTCTCTAGTTGTGGCGAGCGGGGGCTACTCTTCATTGCGGTGCATGAGCTTCTCCTTGTCGTGACTTCTCTTGTTGCACAGCATGGGCTCTAGGTGTGTGGGCTTCGTTAGTTGTGGCACGCGGGCTCAGTGGTTGTGGCTCACGGGCTCTAGAGCACAGGCTTAGTAGTTGTGGCGCATGGATTAGTTGCTCTGCGGCATGTGGGATCTTCCTGGACCAGGGCTCAAACCCAGGTCCTCTGCATTGGCAGGTCGATTCTTAACCACTGCACCACCAGGGAAGCCCCAAAACTGTTTATTTATTTATTTATTTATTAAAGTGAGGGAAGGGGGTGGGGGATGGACTCAGCATTTTCTTTTCTTCTCTCTTTTTTTTAAAAAAAATTATTATTATTTTTAAAATTTTTGGCCGTGTTGGGTCTTCGTTGCGGTGAGCAGGCTTCTCATTGCAGTGAGTTCTCTTGTTGCGGAGCATGGGCTCTAGGTGTGTGGGCTTCAGTAGTTGTGGCTCATGGCTCAGTACTTGTGGCTCACGGGTTCTAGAACACAGGCTCAGTAGTTGTGGTGTGTGGGCTTAGTTGCTCTGCGGCATGTGGGATCTTCCCGGACCAGGGCTCAAACCCATGTCCCCTGCATTGACAGGTGGATTCTTTTTTTTTTTTTTTTTTTAAAAAGACTTTATTCCAACATTTGAAACACCTTGTCCATTAAGAGCGAGTGGGCTTCTTTTTTTTTTTTTATTAATTAATTAATTTATTTATTTTTGGCTGTGTTGGGTCTTCGTTTCTGTGCAAGGGCTTTCTCTAGTTGCGGCCAGCGGGGGCCACTCTTCATCGCGGTGTGTGGGCCTCTCACTATCGCGGCCTCTCTTGTTGCAGAGCGTAGGCTCCAGACGCGCAGGCTCAGTAGTTGTGGCTCACGGGCCCAGTTGCTCCGTGGCATGTGGGATCTTCCCAGACCAGGGCTCGAACCCGTGTCCCCTGCATTGGCAGGCGGATTCTCAACCACTGCACCACCAGGGAAGCCCAGCAGGTGGATTCTTAACCACTGCACCACCAGGGAAGCCCAAAAACCTTTATTTTTAAAACCATGGAACACTGCTGAAAGAAATGAAGAGACATATCTATATCTTGAAAGATGCAATATTTTAAAGATGTCCATTTCTCCAAAATTAATCTATAGGTTGCATATAATCTCAATCAGAATCCCAGCAGACGTTTTTTATATAAATTGATAAACTTGTACAGAAATGTATATGAATATGCAAAGAATCTAGAATTTTCAAAACAATCTTGGGAAAAAGCACAAAAGCTAGAAGTCTGGTACTCATGACTTCAAGACTTACTATAAGTTATATTGATCAAGATAGCATGGCATTGTCATAAAGACAGACAATAGATCAATGGAATAAAATAGAGGGTCCAAGTGAACCCATATTATATAGACTTTCAATAAAGGTGCCAACTCAATTCAATGAGGAAAGGACAGTCTTCTCAACAAATGGTGCTGGGACAATTGAATATTCACAAGAAACAAATAAACAAAAATACACCGCCCCCTTTCTCACACCATACATAAGACTTAATCTGTTACGGATCATAGAGCTAAACATAAAAACTGAATCTACATAGCTTTTAGAAGACAACATACAAGAATATTATCATTACTGTTAAAAACATAAAGAACATGAATAGACAAGCCACAATATAGGAGAAAAGTATTCAAAAACGTATATTCACAAAACATATCTGACAAAGGACTTGTATCCAGCATATATTCAGAATTCCATGACTCAATAATAAAGCAAAATTAATCCAATAAAAATATGGGCAAAAGATGTGAACAAACACGTCACAAATTAAGTTACCAAATGGTCAATAAAGACATGAAAAAGTACTCAGCATGAAAAATGATCAGGGCAATGTAAATTAAAACGATATCACTAAATACCCAGTAAAATGGCTAAAATATAAAAGACTAACAACACAGATTGCAAGGACCTGGAGCAACTGGAACTCTCATACATTGCTGGTAGAACTGTAAAATGGTATAACCATTTTGAAAAAAGGTTTGGCAGTTTCTTTTCAACTGCCTGCTCTTCGACCCAGCATTCCACTCCTAGGTATTTACCTAAGAAAAATGAACACATATGACCACATAAAGACTTAGATGGGGGCTTCCCTGGTGGCGCAGTGGTTGAGAATCTGCCTGCCGATGCAGGGGACACGGGTTCGAGCCCTGGTCTGGGAGGATCCCACATGCCGCGGAGCGACTAGGCCCGTGAGCCACAACCACTGAGCCTGCACGTCTGGAGCCTGTGCTCCGCAACGAGAGAGGCCACGATAGTGAGAGGCCCGCGCACCGTGATGAAGAGTGGCCTCCACTTGCCACGACTAGAGAAAGCCCTGCACAGAAACGAAGACCCAACACAGCCATAAATAAAATAAATAAATAAAAATAAAAAAATAAACAGGAGCTGTTGTTAAAAAAAAAAAGACTTAGATGAAAATGTTCATGGCTGCTTTAACCACAATAGCCAAAAACTGTGCCAAAAACTGTAAGTCCAAATGTACATCTGCAGAAAAATAAACAAACTACTGCATAGCCATAAAACAGAGCACTACTCAACAATAATAATGAATGACTTGTTGATTCACTCAGTAACATGGATAACTCTCCCAAATAATGTGCAGAGAGAAAGAAGGACATATACAAACAGTACATGCTGAATGATTGCATTTATGTTAAGTTTTAGAACAGGCAAAACTTACGTACAGTGAGAAGAAAATCAGAATACTATTTGCCTGGGTTAGGACGAAGGGAATGTGACTGGACTGGGACACAACAAAAATTTCTAGGGAGACAGGAATGCCCCACATTATGATAGAGCTGTGGATTGTGGATTACTCAGTTTTATCCATTTTTCAGAACTGTATATCTAATATTTGTATATTTTAGTATATGAATTTACCTCAACGAAAAAGAAATTAAAATACTACTACTACCACTACTATTATTACTACTACTGCTGCTGCTACTACTACTACTGATAAAGTGGTGGACAGATAATGAATGACAGCATAGAGAAAATAAGAATGGCGGGTGTGGATAATTGTAGCTAATGGGTCCAAGAGATTTCACTATACTATTCTGTTTACTTTTTATGAGTTTTAAATTTCCTATAATAAATACTAAAAATAATTTGATATGCAATACAAATAAGTAACATGACAGTGATTGAAAAACGGGGTTATCCAGTAATCATTTAAGACTCGAATTCTTGTATTTTACCTAAAAAAGTAAATCTAATTGCTCACGTATACATACATGTTTTTAACTTAAAAAATCAATTGGGGCCCGTTGCTCGCCGGCCGGCGGCCTCGCTCGGCCCTCAGCTCCGTGGCGGCGTCGGAAGGCGGCCCGGGCCCTCGCAGGGCCATGGCGGCGGCCGCGGCGCTGCCGGGCGCGGGTGGGCCTCCCGCGAGCGGCGGCGGCGCCGGGGGCGGCGGGTCCCCGCCGGGCGGCTGGGCAATGGAGCGCCTCGAGGGCCGTGAGTTTGAGTACCTGATGAAGAAGCGCTCGGTGACCATCGGGCGAAACTCGTCGCAGGGCTCGGTGGACGTGAGCCTGGGCTACTCGAGCTTCATCTCGCGGCGCCACCTCGAGATCTTCACGCCCCCAGGCGGCGGCGACGGCGGCGGCCAAGGCGGGGCGGCCCCGGAGCCGTCGGCGCAGGCCGGGCCCGACGCGGGCGGCGACTTCTACCTGCGCTGCCTCGGCAAGAATGGCGTGTGCGTGGACTGCGTATTCCAAAGGCGCGGGAGCCGCCGCTGCAGCTGCGGCGCGTTATGAGTGGGGCCGGGGGGCGGGGGTGCGGCCTGGCCGTCGGGACCTGGACCCCGACCACGACCCCTACCCAGACCCGGACCACCGACTCGCGATCCACCGTGACCCACGACCCCCTACCCCCACCTACGACCAGGAGGACCCAGATCCGGGCCGTGACCAGCCCCCCCGGATCTGATGCCCCCACCTACGGCCCGTGGCCAGGACCCAGCCCCCAGCCAACGATCTCCGCCTGGTCCTAGCCACGAGCAGGACACAGTCAGGACCCAGACCCGGAGGCCCATTCCGACCCCAAGCCCTTGTCCATCCTCCCCACAACCAGGCCCTAGATCCCGACATCTGGCCTTGTTCTTCCTCCACGTGGGCTGCGGTTTTCTGGGGTTCTGGGAGTTCGCATATATTTTTCATAACTAGCATGTAGGTAGTATGGAATAGAAATGTAAAACTCTGGTTGGCGGAACTGCCCAAAACAAAAATCTGTATCTTCTTAACTGATAATGGGTTATCTGTTACTTTCTTTTTGTTCTACATGTTTTCAGTAGTGTATTATTTCAAGCGTGTGTTTTTTAAGCTGCAAGGACTTCTTGTTCTCATTGTTTTTTGTAGCCTAAAAATTGAAAGCTCTTGAAGCATGATGAATTTTTAAATCTGTGCTCTGAACCTTAAAATTTGGGGAAAACTAGATACTTTCAACATACCTTTTTTTAAAAAAGTCACTTAATTATTTAGAAATTATTATAAGGTGTTATAGAGTATAATTAAGTGAGCTTCATGAGGAACTGTCAATCCTGCTACAAAGCAGTTCAGCTTGGTTCTATGGTTTTGTGAAGTTATCATTTAGTCTGCTTGAAAAACAAACTTGCTCTCTAGGAAATGCTAATTATTCCTTAGGGGCTTTCTAGATTATTCCAAGTAGAACCTTTCTCCACAAACTGGAATTTTTGACTGCTTTCAGTTGTTGGAGATGGTGCTTTTCTTTATTCCTTCACTCTTGTAGGTGGCGGCTGTGTTCCTGCTTAGCCTGGAAAGCTGTACCAGCTAGTTCCTTAAACCTTGATGGGAGCATTTCAAGGACAGTTATTTTTCAAACCAGAAAAAAAAAAAAAAAAAAAATCAATTGGAACAAATCAATAAGAAAACAACCCAATTAAACAGTAGCAAAAAATTTGAACAGACGCTTCATTAAAATATAGAGATGGCCAATAGGCATATGAAAAGATGCTCAACATTATTAGTCATTAGGGAGATACAAATTAAAACCACAATGAGATGTCAGTACACGCCCATTAAAATAACTAAAATGAAAAAGATTAACAATACCAAGTGCTGACAAGGATTTGGAACTAGTGCGAATGCAAAGTTAAACGTACTTTTCAAACTCCCTAGCAATTTCACTCCTAGATATTGACACATGGAAAATAAAAATATATGCCCACACAAAGACTTGTAAGGGAATGTTCATAGTTTTTATTCATAATAATCAAAAACTGGAAACAACCCAAATATTTATCAACTCAAGAATAGACAATTTTGGAATATCCATAAAATGAAATGCAATTCAGCAATAAAAAGGGAGAAACTACTGATATTTACATCATGCCTGAACCTCGATAGCATCTTGTTAAGTAAAGGAAGACAAACAATTACACGTCCTCTACTTCCATTCATATGAAATTCTAGGAAAGGGAAAAAGTATAGTGATGGAAAGCAGATCAGTGGCTGCCAGGGTTCAGTGGGTGGGCGGAGACAACTGACTTCAAAGGTACATATGAGAACTTGTTGGGATGAAGGAAATATTTTGTATCCTGACTGTAGTAGCAATACCATAGCTATATTTTTGACAAAAGTCATGAAATCAAACACTTTAAAAGGGCAGCTTTTGCAAATTTTAAGAACAATGTATTGAGAATGTGTTTTACACACTCAGAATCTATTTTCTGGGGGAAGTATAATTTTCTTTCTAGTACTGTTTCTGGCAAAGTGGCAAGTATGATTATAGAAACTGCAGTAGTATAAAATCCATTAAACATGAAGACACAGAATGGAAACTAGGCTTATACCTTGGCACAGGCACTAAAAAGCTCAAGAAACACTAAGATCTGCTTAGACTCAGTCTTATGACTCAATTAGAGTAAAACGTCTTCCCACTGAAATTATTAATGGGCTGTGGGGCTTTAAATACACAGTTCCCAAATCAGTTCTAAGTAGAGGCCAGCTTCTTATATGATATCCTACTTGCTCACTGTACCTTACATGGTTACAAAGTGCTTCTGCAAGAAGTTGTTTCAGAGTGTTATTTTAGTCTTCTGTCCTCCTTCTGAGTCAGATAGGGAGAAAGAACTCAGTTGTTGATATTTGAATGGGTGAAAATGAGACACAGAAAATAACTTGTCTATATTAAGAGACAAATAGAGCTAAAAAGGCAATCATTTGACTAGTGGTAGTATCAACCTATTCTCAAAGCTTTTTTTTTTTTTTGACAATTGTTTTAAGGATGAGAAATTCGAAGTGTATCTTAATAGCATCCCTGGGAATTCAAAGTGTGAATAATCTTCCTGATATCTTCTTTAAACGGCTAGTTGCCATTTTTGGTTCCAGAGGTCCTAGAATGCAAAGGGGACAATGGGCACTCCTTGTTTTCAGTAGAGTCTCACTTATGGAAAGCTGGCAATTCCAGGTTGCTGACAGTTTCCTAACGATGTTTACAGCCGATTAGGGTGGTTTGGCAGCAGCATAGGGAAGAAATGACAGAGAGGATCTAGGTTACTCCTGCTGCTAAACTCAGTATCAAAAGTCGCTGTTCTTGGGCTCTTTCTCAAAGCTGTGTCCTGGCAACAAGCATTTCTAGAAAGGAGAATATGTGTATGTGTTGCGGGGGGAGCAGGGTAAGCTGTTGAAGGGAGGGAAAGAGACATCAGGGAGACAGCGTCTTCATGTTTCCTATATGGTACTCGGCTGGATACATCAATCATATTTAAATATTAAGTTGGTCTCTAAACCATATATCAGAATTTTGGTGGCAAATCTTTCACTCTACCCTTTTGAATCCCAGTGTTCTCCCCACTGCACCATTCTGCTCCAGCTAAGGCGAGGCGGGTGCTATGTTGAGAGTGGATTGGCGAGGGAAAGGATAAATGAAGGGCAAGAAGACCTCCTGGCTGCTGCAATAAACCAGGGTAAACCAAGCAAGTAGTGATGATGGAGATGTAAAAAAGTTGAAAATACAAAAAAAAAAAAAAAAAAAAAAAAGGGTCTTGGTGACCTAATCAGGTGTGGGAATTAAGCAGAGAATTCTTGCTTGAGCAACTGGGTAAAGAGCAGCAGCACCCATGGAGCCAGAAAAACATAAAAAATTGCTAGTTGGGTTGAGGTTAGTTGGCGGAGCATAGCCATATAAGAAATGCATATGAAATTCAATAGGAATCTTCAACTGTGGTGCAAATCTTGTGACCCCATTATTTTTTGTTTGCTTGTTTACTATTATTCTATGTGAGTCTCTCTCCAGCCTCACTTCTTTCTATACATTTTCATGCCCACTTGCTTTGCTTCCTTAACCCCTAACAGACTTATACTTAACTTCTTTTAGTTCCTTGAATGTTCCTTTCCCTATCTCAGCTCTGTGACTAGACATATGCTTTGCTTTCTGGAGTGCTTTTCTCCTTCCCTCTAGTCATCTTTCTTTGGGTCACTGCTATTCACCCTTCAGTTTTCCACTTAGCCATCACTTTCTCCAGAAGCCTTCCTTGCACCATCCGCAACCTTCCCAAGCCCATGTTAGGTAACTCTTTAATGTACTTCTACTTCCTCTATCATAGTGCTTATCACTAGTATTGAAATTGTCTGTCTTCACCTCTACATTATAAGCTCAACTAAAACAGAAGAAATGTTTGCCTTGCTGATAATTAAGCCCAAAGAATCAGAATAAAACTTAAATACACATCAGTAGAATTGAATATTTCTAAAATTATCTAGCAAACATAAAATAAAAACAAATGTACAAAGAGACCCAAATTCTCAACCTTTGTATTCATTATGACCTTTCTTCATTTATATCAACTGATATGTCAATTATAATTTATAAGAATAAATAAGTATATATGTATGACATATATAATATGGGGAGGGACAGAGAGGTAATGAACTAAGAACTAGAAATAAGAGTTCTATATGACATTCTGTGCTTAAAAAGCAAAGTATGGCTTTATATATGGCATTTAAATACTCTGGGTTTAAATTTTATCATCTGTACAAATGAAAGGTAGGATGAAGAACGTTTTATGTTTCTTCAGATTTAACATTATGTGAATCTATGAAAATAAACAACAAGGAGGAATCTGTCTTATCAATTGTATATGTTGTAAACAGAGATTTTCAAAAATAAGATAAGAATTGGGGTGATGTACAATAATATGGGAGTAGAAATAAATTTCAAATTTCTGTCAAAAAACAGAAGTACCATGCGTTTTTGTTTTTTTTTTTAAAGACGAACTTTATTCCTGGATTCTTCAACTTTGACTTTGTATATTATAAATATTTTGTAAAGCCTAGCTGTAGACTTGCTCATCAAGATGGTTAAAGCTCACCATAATACATGATAAATCAAGTGCAGCTAGTAAGCACTGGTAAAAAGACTTTCTACTAACATGTAACATTAATGAGGGGCAAGATGGAGGGAGACTGTAGACACAAACAAAGCACTTGGATACATGCAAAGATAAATTACTGATATAATATTACATCATTTCCAAATAAAGGTAAGATATTAAACCAATACCAGGGAAAGTGTAAATCCTTTCATGTGTTCCGGAACCAAATAAGTACTGGTTGGGAGAGACCCTCAGAGATCATTTGAGCCAGCCTCACTAGGGTCTTTGATCTTGAAATACCCCCAGTAAGTGCTGTCCCACTTATTCTTGAATGTCTTTGAGGAGACAATCTCACTGGCAGCAACTCATTCCATCTTTGGGCATCTCTATCTATTCCAGAATGTTTTCTTTTATCATGCTCCCTGAAGCTTCCATTCATTGGTCTTAGTTCTGCCACTGGGATCAAGCAAAACACATCAAATATCTCTTTCACATGACAGCTTCAAATTGCTATTGCAAATCTGGAATGAATTCGCAATTTTGTATTTCTATGCAACATAAAAATATACTATGACAATCAAGACCTTTTTGAACTAGATGTGATAGAAGTTTAATTTCTTTTTTATTCACCAAATTATAGAAATTACAGTTTTGCTTAAATTCTGATTCATGTTTTTAAACTAAAGCTATCCTTTTTAAAAAGTATCGCACCACCTCTTGCCTCTTTTCTGTAGTTTGACATCAGTCATCACAGTGTAATTGCTCTTGTTCTTGCTTCTAGGTATGTGAGAGGTGGGTGGTCAGTTTGTATGACATCTGACATTAAATGCTTGCTGAGTTCCCTCTTTTATAGAAATAGCTTATGTATCACACTGCAATATGCTGCCAGCTAAGGCACACTGGGGAGTAGAGTGGCCATGAGGACAGTGTGAACAGAAGCCACTTCTCTCAGACAAAAGTATGTTGCAAAACAGGGTTAAGAAAATGACAACTATAAAACAATGAATTCTTTGGAATAAGACCAGAGCTAATTTTGTAACTTGGCCTAGAAAGTTACCATCTATATAACCTTCATTAAATGAGTTAATTTCACTCAGCCCTAGGGTCTTCATCTATAAAATGGGAATAATACTGACTTTGCAGGCCTCTTGTGATAATTAAATGAGGCACTTTCACACACTTCATCTAGTAAAATGCCTGGCTTGCTTCTCCTGTTTCCAAGCTAGTGTAGTTAGAAACTTTCTCTCTTAGCTCTTGATGGCTTCTCCAGGCCTCCACACCCTCCCACACAACAGTGCTGCTCAGGACACCCTCCAGCCCTATATTCAGGCCAGGTAGCATTTTCTGCTCTGAGCTCTTACCTCCTCCAACTGGATGCTTCCAAAATGAGAGCTCCTCAGCAGTGGTGAAAGCATCAGGACTGAACTGAGCTGCCTTATTCTCATTCCTCAGAGTAATAAAGACGCCGGCAATGCACAGACTGATGAGGAATTGAATGTCTCCATGACCCAGTAACTGAGGCTGCTTGGCCCCTGAAGGTCCTCTTGGTGGTCTTCTTCAGATGGCTTTGGTTGAGGGAAGCCTGCTGCTATTGCCCAGTGAACCAATGGGAAGGAAACATGTACAGAATACTGATCATGTGTCAAGAACTGTGCCGGGTCTGTGCCTCAGAAACACTCATTGAGATATCCATGCATTCTTCATTTATTCATCAAAATCTATTGCAAGCCACCTCTGAGCCAAGTTGTGTGTGACAGTCTCAGAGAAGAAGTACAGTGAAATGTGTAAAACAGAGAAATTACACAGAGAAAGGAACTCTTAGTCTCTGGGGTTGTAAGATCCTGGAAGAAATGACATAGGAACTGAGGTTTGAAAGAGAACAGGCTTTAGAGGGAAGAATAGTTCAGGCATGGGAGACACACATATGAAAATACAGGAGGCCTGACCAAACTTAGCTTGTTGTGGAAATATCCATATGTTGACATTATAGAAGCTTGACATGCAAAAGAGGATTGTGAAAATAGCTTAAGCTAGAAAGAGGGTGTTGTGTACAATAAGACCAAAGACATAGAATTTAAAGCTATGTTGCTTACCAAGGTAGGAAGGAGGGAAATCTCACCAGCTCATGGCTGGGCTGCAACCACTTTTCAATTCCTTTGCACATCAAAATCACAGACTTTCTGGTCAAAAGTACAAACTTCCAGTTATAAGCTAAATAAGTACTGGGGATGTGATGTACAGCATGGTGACTATAGTTAACACTGCTGTACGGTACATATGAAAGTTGTTAGGAGAGTAAACCCTAAGAGCTCTCATCACAAGGAGAAAAAAACCTTTTTGTTCTTTTTTGTGCTTTTTCTTTTTATTGTATCTATATGGATATTAACTAAATTTAATGTGGTAATCATTTCACAATACATATAACTCAAAACATTATGCTGTATGCCTTAAACTTATACAGTGCTGTATGTCAATTATATCTCAATAAGAATGTAGAAAATTAATCACAGAGTTTCTTTTGTATAAGGATACAACATAAGATCCTTTGAGAATTGAATTTTGTCAGCAGTGGAGTAGAAATTTGAGGATACATAGGTGATGCAAGTATAACATGATGCGGGTGTAGGGAGATTCTTGGGAAAAGTTGGGGAGAGAAATCTTAATGAAAGCTCACCTCAGAAGGTTATCTGTGAAGGGTAGTGACAATTTAGACATGAAAGGGGCACAGGGCTTGTGTGGTAAACATTAAGGTATTTTTATTTTGCTGAGACCATATACTCTTCTAAATAACAGGAAGTTATATAAGATGAAGTTCTGTTTAATATAGGAGAGTTGACTTTTTTCATCAGGAATCTGGACTTGTGTGTTCTATACATGGATGTAGAACATGAGGAGAAACTGGATACATTTTCGGAGAGTTTTCCAGGGAAGCAGGGCATTAAAAGGAGGAAAGGAAAATTGTTAGCCCTTTTTTTTTCCTTTTTATATAGGAGATAATCCAGGATGGAATAAACCTGTGGGTAGAGAGTGAGAAATTAAAACTGCAGAGGAAGACAGATTGATCACCATAGAACTTTCATCAGTTTGAACAATTACACTATTTTTAACAGCGGATTGATTTTAATCAAGTCTACCTCATGTGTTTGAACACTTATACCTATGGTCTGAAGGTGTAGGATTTGAGTTTCTACTCCTGCACCCCCCTCACTCTCTCCCTGCACCTCCCTTTAGGGCTTTAACACTCCAACTTAACCTGATAACTGTCAGGAATGTTTGTGGCCCTGGCTGCAGCTTGAGTTTTAGGTATGTGACCCTCTAGTGAAAGTAAGAACTATGGAAAAAAGCAGGAAAGCTGACCAGAACCAGAGCACTTGGGCAGATACTCTGACTTCTGATGACATTTCTGGCCACAGAGTCATTTCACTAATGCCTGAAATCTAGATGGTGAGGCAGGGCAAGGGGCCTGGGGCTTGGAGAGAAGCAGGTAAGAAAAGGGATTTCCTTGGGGAGATTGCTCAGAGGTAGGTCTAGAAAATGTACCATTCAAAGGGAAAACAGTAGCTACTTTTCTTTTCCTCCCTCCCTCCCTTCCTTTTAAAATTACTAATGCCTTTATAACAGTTTCAGGTATTCAGAAAAGAATCTAAGCTTTTCTAATTTATTTTGCACTTCTTGGGATTCATTTCCTCCTCCACACTCTGCCCTCCTGTATTTTCTTCCTATTTCATATTAATGTGATTCCCATCTTGTTTCTCTTCCACTCAGCCTACTTTCTTTTTCAGCTTCAGTGATGAGTCTCTGGCACTCAGGTTAATTTTCCCTTTATTTTAATCATTTCTACTTTCTCACTTTGACCTTTCCTTCATTTCTAATCGACACCCCCAGACTGCTGTGAGAAAATTAAGTCACCTCCACCCATTTCAGAGGACCAAAGTGTGCACTGCTCAGTCACAAATTCTCCATCTCATTTCCTTCCATAACGGAGGCCCATCGAGATTAGTCAAAAGGAGCAAGAAATGGGTGACGTATTTGTCCGTGGCAGCTAAAAATTTAGCAAACAACAGCAGCACATTTGCCTCATTTCCTAAGAGTATGAGGTGTTCCACAGAAGTGATTTTTAAAGATAACAGAAATTTACTGTTTCTCAAGCTCCAATATTTAAAAAACTTTTTGTTGGAATCTTTATGAAGACTGATTATTCTATAATGCATTTGCTAAATACCAGCCTCAGTGCATGAAGTCACTAGAAAAGAGAGGCAGTGTGGTGAACACACTGGCTACCTGTTATTTTCTTAGCTCTGACAACCTCTTCAAGTGAAGCTGTGCAGCTTTGGGCAGTTACTTAACTTCTCTGACACTAAGTGGTTTCTTCTGAAGTAAATTAGGTCTCTGCTCCCATGAAGTTAGCAGTGCTAGAGAGATCTTACTGTTCTTTAACGTTCATAGTGTCATAACATGATTATTTTAAGTGTGGAGGCTTTGTTTTATTCAACTTACCTAGCATCAAAGAAACAGGTTTTAGGGCTTGTGTGTCTTCAGTGTTCGTTCTGGATTTGCCCTTTATTTGAGTGTTAAAGTACACAGAGTGTGGTGCTATATGTCCAGATTGCAGGGAATTAGGATTCCCTTCTCATTTACCAGTATCTTTTTCAGCAGGCAAATGTTTTATTTTCCTATTAGTCTATCCCAACATTTTACTGCATCTAGAGATTTATAGAGGGTGCAAGTTCGGGGGTCTATAAAGGCTAGAAATGGAGGCCCACTCTTCACTTATGCAACACTGCTGCGTTCACAGACTTGTACAGTCAGTATTTTTGTGCCCTGGAAAACCAGGTTGGATGACAGCACCTGGAGAACACTCATGTCTTTCATTTTAGTTTCATTTCCTGGTGTCACGGCAGAGGAGGGCATGTTCCCTTTGCTGCTGGCAGGTGTTGTTAGCCATCTTCAACTGTATTTTCCTTGTAATTTACTTCTTCTGTTCTTCTTGAAGTAAATGTCACTCATGGTTTCTTGTAGCTCCCATTGGTCTAAAGTGTATAAAATCCAAGCCTGAGTCTTGAATTGCTGACCCATCTGAGGTTATTACAGCAAGAGTTCAAGAAGACTATGACATAGAACTGGGGACAAAACTTGGGAATAACCTTGAACAAGTCCATTAACCTATTTTGGCCTCAGCTTCTTTATTGGTACAATGCACATGTTAACCAATATCATCCCTTCATCTGTGACACTCGAAGACTCTAGTTCTTGATGTTGCCACTAGTGGTTAGTTTCTGCATTTCTCTGTGAGTTGTTTAGAGATTTTCTTTACATATATACTTAATTATTGGCCTGGGCCATTGATTACCATTTCATGTATATATCTAGATATTGGATTTAAAAATATGAATGGATCATTATAAGCCCATGTAATTCAATATCAGATGGTGTTGCATTAAGGAAAACAGTCTAGCTTCCAAATTTAGAAGTAACTCATATTTTCTTGAAAGCCTCAAGACTAAGAGATTCTCCAAACAAATAGTTCATGAAATATTTCTTAACATCCCTTGTCCTCTCTTCAATTCTTTATCTTCATAAAACTCTTTGGAGACTCTCCCTCCCCAAAATGCAGAAGACCTTATAACTCCTCACTTTCTTCTTCCTCCCATCATTTCCCCTTACTTATTTCCTGTTTTACACAGGTTTCTCCTGACATTTTTTTTTATCCTTATTCTCATGATCTGTCCCCATCCAGTTCTTGAGCAAAGGGTAAAAGGCAGGGAGGCCAAAAGTGAATGTTCACTTTATTGCCACATTCATCTCTAACTGATGCTCTTTTGCAAATAACTGAAAAAGCAGGAAGTCATGGTGAGAAATGTGACAAAAGTACAGCTTAGTTCCTCACCTGTAGTCTGGGAGAGACAAAGGGGAAACAAAAGAATTAACTTCCCAGTAGTAACCCCTTCTTTTCTCCATATTGAGTCCATCAAAATGCAGGGGGTCATACATCTTTGGAATAACAAGCTAGGCACACTGCCCATTACTTCTCCTCACAAATATTAGAAAACTATGGGACCTTCAATGGCTAATTCTAAAATAATGGAATATTTTAAATGCCTAATTCAGGCAATAATTGTCCTAAAGAGCCCATTCTAAGACAAATATTTATGAGGTAGATAACTCTAGACAGACAAACCAATCTTTCCCTTCATTTATTTAAATTCCAACTTTCTTGAGAGGGTCTTGAGTTGCTCTGTTTCTGATCAAGTTTATCCCTATCCAGTCTGGGTGTTCACTAATGGGTGTATATTATTATCTGTTTAATCCTTCAAATAGAAGGCATCCTGTATCATTTAGGAACCATTTGGCTACTAACACTAAATAATGAAGGCTGTTTCTACATGCAAAATGTCTCCAGGGATGCTGCAGATTGCATTGTTTTGGGGACTTGACTTACGACATCAGAGCTGGCTGGCATCTCTGTGATTAATCTGGCTATCTCTTATTGTTTCACATCACGAACACAAGATGGCTCTTGTAGTGTTAGTTTAATGTCCGCATTCAAGCAGAAAGAAGGGGAAGGGGAAAAGGGTTTTAAGTCAGGAATTTTGTCCCTTTAGTTAGGAAAGCATAAGCAAAAGTTTTCCCCAAACACCGCCCCACCTCTAGTTCAGCAGACATGTCACTGAATAGAACTGGATCCCATGGCCATCCCTCACTGTAATGGAGGCTCAAAAGGATGAGAAGAGGATTGATTCATGAGCCACTGTCTGAGGCTGTGAATATTATTTCTCTGAACAGATTAGGTTGCTTTTCTCAAGGATAATATGGGAATGGCTCTGGAGAAGCCAATCCCCACTGAATCTGCTATACCTCTCAAGGACGTAGAGAATCATCTTTGAAAGAAATTTTCTTAAACAGATAAGGGTTATTAAGTTTTCGTAGAGATTTACCAGTAAGTGTTGATGAAATAGTCTCTTCGATGTATGGGAACAGGAAGGAAAAAGAGGGAGGGAATGAGAAAGCAAGAGTATCTGTGGAGAAGGCAATGGAACTGAGACTTTTTCTGGTGGATCCAGAGTTCAAATTTATATCTCTCTGTAGAGTTTATCATCCACGCTACTTTGTATTTTACTGCTGTGAAACTATTCATCCATTCTACTTTGCTGCTTCTATTAGTAAGTATTATATTTTAATTTAAATGCCTTAGCATCAACACCACTGAGAGGGTTACAGAGTGACTGCTGGTATATCCGCTTCCTTCACTTTTATAAAGATAAGTGAAAAACTGAATGTATAATTCTCTGAGAACTCAGAGGTCACAGTGGTGAGTATTTTGATGAGGAACAAAAAACTATGGTCACCATTTGGATGTGGGAAAATTTTTCTCTCTTGGGGGAAGTAGATTTTCTAGAATACTGAGAAATTAGAGGTAGAGGTATATTCAGAAACACTTGGACACTGAATCTGCTTTCGCACCTTAGCTGTCATGTGGCCTCACTGCCTTTGAGTTTATTTGGAGAACTGCAAGAGCCTAATGTTTTAAAACATTCCTTTAAATTGTAGTGAATAAATTAAGTGTAATTTCTTCTAGATGGAGATGTAAGCCTCAAATATAGAAGACATTGGTGTAGCAAGAATAGAGTTTTTCACCTTTGGTAAGACCCTAACTTTGTGTGGGCAACGCCACTGCAGCTTCATGCCCACACTGGGAACTCTGAAACTGAGGAAAGCTCTGCTAAAATATGTCATTTTTGTTCCAGCCCCATGCGTCATTTCACTTCCATTAAAACATTTTACCTGTGAAGAATTAAATGGTGAAGTAAGTCTAATCTTAGGGTTATCTGTGTGTGTGGTTCTTTCTCACTTTCTAGTCTCCAAAAATGCAGGTTCCGCAAGTAAGCTCAATGACATGGAAGACTGTAGTCCTCTTCTCTCTTCCCAGTGCTAGTTTCCAAGTCACACTATTACAAGGTTGTTTGGGGGAAGGACTACTCTAATAACGAGCAAGTCGTACCACTGGCAGGACACCAGAAAGCCTCCTCATTGACTAAAATGATCTATTATGCCAGTCTCAGTGGGTACATGAAATGAGTCCCAAGGAAAGACAAAAAGTGAGAAAATTTAGGAGGTACCTGCTATAGAACTGATGGCATAGTTACTCATAATCACCCACCAAAATCCTAATAAGAATTTATATGCCTGCTTTCCTTGTTGGAATCTGTTTGGAAAACACTGAATCAAGTACTTGTCTGCAAAGATATAGTCCTGAAGCCCAAAAGGCTGGCCTGCATAGACAAGCTGCAGAAGTGATTTCTGGGATCCTAGGCTGCAGCGTGAGTGGGTTATATATGAAGAGAATGGTTACTGAATCCCAGCAAAGAAACCCTGTCTATCCAGCGTGGTTTCCTACAGCTAAGCAAAGGAGCAGCCTGTCTCTATATAAATGGCTTTAGCACAACATAGCTGTGAATTTGGAGCAGAAATAACTAGGAAGAATCTAAAAAATGTGGGCTTTAACCAAGAGATGCCAAAAGCCTGCAGGAATAACACAAGAACAGGAGCCTAACCAAGCAGAAAGCAACAATCTTTATTATAAAGCAGAGAGCAACAGCAAATTGAAAGGCATGAGCTATATCAACCAGTTATAGATACAGCAGGAAGGGAAGCCATACAGAAGGATGCCATGTGGAAAATGTTCTGTGAGCTTCTTAAAGAAACACAGAGCAGAGAGCATGGTGCAGAACTAACATCCCACAGGCTAATTCTTACTGTCACGTTATGATGCCTTGATTTGCTGTGATTGTCAAAGACATGAGAGTTGCTGGAGTTCATCCCCACTCCCACACTTCAAATACAGCTATCCTAGTAACTGCACTGACAGCAAATACAGCTGAGGTGATTACTGCCATGCCCTGAGTCCACCACACTAGGAGAAATCTCTGCCACCCAGTTACTGGGGGTCTGAAGCTTTGCCATTGAATACGGTGGCTTCAGATGTCCTTTGATTCTTCTTCTGCAAAAGAATATGCTTAAGCACAAGCAAGCATAGGGTATTTGGGAAAGGACAGGGGCACCAAATAAAACCTCTATTACCTCATAATTTTGCATGTGGCCAGTGTTATAGTTATGGAGAAGAGCAAAACAGGTTATTTGGGTACAGCTAAACATTTTATCTCAGTATCAAGAACAAAACAAAAATCTGAGACATCAGGCTAGTGAGTAGCTGTGCTTTCCTAAAAAATGGTGTATGTTATAGACTGAATGTTTGTGTCCCCTTCAAATTCATCTGTTGAAAGCCAATGCCCTCCCCCCGCCCCCCACCTCCAGGGATGATATTAGGAGGTGGGGCCTTTGGGAGGTGATTCAAATTAGATGATGTCATGAAGGTGGAGCTCTCATGAATGGGATTAGTGCCTTTACATGAGTTACCAGAGAGCTTGCTTTCTCTCTCTGCTCTTCATATTATGAGTTTACAAGGAGAAGTCGGCAGTCTGCAACCAAGAAGAGGTTTCTCACTAGAACCTGACCATGTTGGCACCCTGATCTAGGACTTCTAGCCTCTGGAACTGTGAGAAATACATTGCTGTTGTTTATAAATACCTGGGTGCTTTTATCTTGGGCTTTTACAAAACATTAAAAAAAACTGTTGACAGAAGAGAGAGAGGCTTGCAAGATGGCAGAGCAGGAGGATGTGGAGCTCACCTCCCCCCCCATGAGCACATCAAAAATACATCTACATGTGCAGCAATTCTCACTGAAAACAGACTTGAGACTGGCAGAAAGACTTATACAACAAGGGTATGAGATAGAGCTACAAAAAATCAGGCAGAAAGGGTGGAGAAGTGATTAGGTTGGGGCCAATGCCCCTGGGAGGTGACACAAAAGTGGAGGGAAATATCATGGCTTTGAGATCCTCCCTGGGTAGTAAGTGGCATGAACCACATAGTGGGCACCTGAGCCATGGGGTCCAACACTGGGAGAATAAGTCCCCTCAGCTGGTTGAAAACCAGTGGGACTGAAAGCAAGGCTGTAAGAAATCTAGACTCTGCTTGTGAAGAGCACACACATGCTTGCTTACTACTGAAACAAGGCAGAGGAAGCAGACTGAAACTGTCCAGGTCTCAGGCCAGTTTCCTGGACTGCCCCAGTGCATGCCCCAGCCTGAGCAGAGTGCCCCTTCTTCTCCTCTTGCTCTGCCACACAGCTCCACATTGGGGTGAGGGGTGCTGCAGCCAACGGGAGTTCATAGTTGTTGAGGGATGGAGCCAGCATTTGAATATGTCTAGGGCAGCCATTGCTGGCACTGAAGGAGGCAGTGAATCAGAAGCAGTCCAGGACTTTAACTGGTGTGACTTCACCACACTAGGGTGAAGGCTGGTGTGCCAATGAGAGTGCCCAGTTGTGGAGGATGGAGCCATACTGGACCTGGCACAACATCCAAATGGGACAAATTGGCCATTACTGGTGTTCATGGAGGTGACAGATGGAGAAAAGTCTGGAGCTCTGACTGGTGTGACAAGACTGCACAGTATGCATCCTGACCCATACAAGGTGCCCACTCCAGCCCATCTTGCTCCAGCACTGCTCCCTTCTAGGACAAAGATGCCATTGCTAGTAGGGGGGAGAGTGCACATCTAGAGGGAACAGAACCAGTTTGGACCCAACCCTCAGGGATTCCGGTCCAGCAACTTGGGACCCGCCCTTGACCCCAATAGGATAATGCCAGCCACTGAGGATAAGAGAAACCTTAGCTCATACCTGGTTCTGGCTCTTATCCCTTCATCTACAGCCCTAACTCACACCAAGGAAAAGCCAGCACACCCTGGGGGAAGACATGACCCATGCTCACTTCAGATCCTACTTTCTCACCAAAGACACCAAGCACATGTTGACTGTATAGGGAAGCACCCACACAAGGACACACCATTAAGACTGGGATAGGCAACTGTTTCACCAAATTTCGTAGAGTCAGAGAAAGTTAATAAGCAAAATGAGAAGACAAAGAAATTTATTTCAAATAAAAAAACTAGAGAAAACACCTGAAAAAAATAACTAATGAAAGAGAAATAAATGATATATCAGATAAAGAGCTCAAAGCATTGGTAATGAGGATGCTAACTGCATTAGGGAAAAGAATAGGTGAACACAGTGAAATTTTACCAAGAAACTGGAAAATATAAAAAAGAACTAGTCAGAATACAGACTACAATAAGTGAAATAAAAACCACACTAGATGGAATTAACCACAAACTTGGTGATACAGAAAAATGCATAAGTGATCTGGAAAATAGAAAAATGAAAATCACTCAATCAGAACATCAAAAAGAAAAAAATATTTGAAATGAGAATAGTTTAAAGGACCTCTCTGACAACATCAAAACTACCAACATTCATATTACAAGGGACTCAGAAGGAGAAGAGAAAGAAGAGGGTTGAAAATTTATTTGATGAAATTATGGTTGAAAACTCCCCAAACCTGAAGAAGGAAACAGATATCCAGGTACAGGAAGCACAGAAGGTCCCAAAGAAGATGAAACTAACAGACCCACACCAAGACATATCATAATTAAAATGGCAAAAGTTAAAGATAAAGAGAATTCTAAAGGTAGCAAGAGACAGAGTCATATACAAGGGAACACCCATAAGGCTATCAGCTGATTTTTCTGCAGAAACTTTGCAGGTCAGAAGGAAATGGCATGATATATTTAAAGTGCTAAAAGGGAAAAATCTGCAACTTATGATACTCTACCCAGCAAGATTATCATTTAGAATTGAAAGAGAGAAAAATAACTTCTCAGAGGAGCAAAAACTGAAAGAGTTGATCAATACTAAACCTACTGTAAAAGAAATGGTAAGAGGTCTTCTCTAAATGGAAAAGAAAAGACTACAACAAGAAGTAAGAATCTATAAGAAAGGAAAAAATCCCACTATTAAAAGTGAATATATAGTGAAGGCTGTGGATCAACCACTGAAATAGGGTAATACAAAGATTAAAAGACAAAAAAAAAATTGTAAAATTAACTATAACTGAAATAAACAGTGAAGAGATAAACACAAAGATGCAAACTATGACATCAAAAACACAAAACATGGGGGAGGGGAGAAAAAAATGTAGATCTCTTAGAATGTGTTTGAATTTAAATGAGTACCAGTTTAAAAC
The DNA here is from genome assembly GCF_028023285.1 of Balaenoptera ricei. Taxonomy (NCBI): domain Eukaryota; kingdom Metazoa; phylum Chordata; class Mammalia; order Artiodactyla; family Balaenopteridae; genus Balaenoptera; species Balaenoptera ricei. The sequence continues at coordinate 98,795,058 of NC_082640.1, read as the reverse complement.
AAGTAGATATAGGTCAACATATAAGAATCCCATAGTAACCACATATCAAAAACCTACAATAGACACACAGAAACTAAAGAGAAAGGAACACAAGCATATCACTAAAAAAAAATCATCAAACTGCAAGGGAAGAAACTAAAAGAAGAAGAAAAGAACAGAGAACTACAAAAACACCCAGAAAACAAGTAAGAAAATGGCAATAAATATATAACTATCAATAACCACTTTAAATGTCAGTAAAATAATTGTTCTAATCAAAAGACATAGGGTGGCTGAATGGATAAAAAAAAAAAGACCCATCTATATGCTATAAGAGACAAGAAACTCATGTCAGAGCTAAAGACACACACAGACTGAAAGTGAGAGGATAGAAAATGATTATTTCATGCAAATGGAAATGACAAGAAAGCTAGGGTAGCAAAACTCCTATCAGACAAAGTAGACTTTAAAACAAAGTATATAACAAAAGACAAAAAAGTGTATAGCAAAAGACAATAGATCATTATATAATGATAATGGGATCAATACAAGAAGGGGACATAACACTGGTTAATATATGCACCTAATATAGGAGCACATAAATATATAAGGCAAATATTAACAGACATAAAGGGAGAAATTGACAATAATACAATAATAGTAGGGGACTGTAACATTCCACTTACATCAATGAACAGATCATCCAGACAGAAAATCCATAAGGAAACGGTAATCTTAAATGACACAGTAGACCAAGTGGACTTAATAGACATCTATAGGACATTCCATCCAGAAGTAACAGAATACACATTCTTTTCAAGGGCACATGGAATTTTCTCCAGGATAGTTCACATTCTAGGCCCCAAAACAAGTCCCAACAAATTTAAGAAGATGTAAATTATACCAAGCATTTTTTTCTGACTACAAGTGTATGAAACTAGAAATCAATTACAGAAAGAAATGTGAAAAATACAAACAACAAACATGTGAAGAATAAACAATATGCTACTAATGAAGAAATCTAATAGGAAATCAGAAAATACCTTAAGAAAAATGAAAATAAAAACACAACTTTCCAAAATCTATGGGATGCAACAAAAGCAGTTCTAAGAGTGAAGTTTACAGCAATACAGGTCTACCTCAATAAACCAGAAAAATGTCAAATAAAAAACCTACCACCTAAAGGAATTAGAAATGGAAGAACAAAGTCCATAGTCAGCAAAAGGAAGGAAATAACAAAAATTAGAGAGAAAACAAACAAATGAGAGAACAACAACAAAAAAATAGATAAGCTCAATGAAACCAATAACTGATTTTTTGAAAAGATAAACAAAATTGATAAGCCCTTAGCTAGGCAAAAAAGAGAAAGGACCCAAATAAACAAAGTAAGAAATGAAAGAGAAGAAATAACAACCAATATAACAGAATTTTTTTTTAGAAAAGGGAATACTACGAACAGTTATATGCCAACAAATTAGGCAACCTAGAAGAAATGGATAAATTTCTAGAAACATGCAATCTTCCAAGCCTGAAACACAAATAAATAGACAATCTGAACAGACCAATCACAATAGTGAAATTGAATTCGTAATAAAAAAATCTCCCAGGAAATAAAAATCCAGAATTGGACTGAGAATGAGAAATGAGAATACACAATACAATATTGCGTATGTTGTAGGTATACAGAATCATTTTCAGTTATACATATACATATATCTATGCGTGTTCAGCTTCTTTTCCCATATGGGTTATTAGAGAGTGTTGATAGCCCTTCTTGGTATACATAGATCCTTGTTGAATATCTGTTTTATATGAAATAGTTTGTATTTGTTAATCCCATTCTCCTAATTTATCCATTGACCACTTCAGTCCTGTTTGGTAACCATATGTTTGTTTTCTAAGTCCCTTAGTCTGTTTATGTGTTCTCCATTTGTTGAATAGTGTGTATTTTTAGATTCCAACTATAAGTGATATCATATCATACTAGTCTTTCTGACTCTGACTTTATTTAGTATGATTATCTCTAGGTTTATCTGTGTTCCTGCAAATGGCATTATTTCCTTCATTTACATGACTGAATCACATTCCATTCCTTACAGGTATCACTTCTTCTTTATCTGTTCATCTGGTCATGGACATTTTGTTGGCCTCTATGTCTTGGCTCTTGTAAATGGTGCTGCTGTGCACACTTGGGTGCATGTGTCTTTTCGAATTCTGGGTTTCTCCACATATACTCTTGGGGTAGTAATGCCAGATCATATGGTAGCTCTATTTTTAGCTTTTAAAGCCACTTCCATAATGTACTCTATAGTGGTTGTTACCATTTACATCCCACCATCACCATAAAAGGGTTTCCATTTTTCCATACCCTCTAGACCATTTATTCATTGTCAATTTTTGATGATGGTTATTCACACCAGTGCCAGGTGATCCCTCATTGTAGTTTTGATTTGCATTGCAAAGAAAAGGAAAACAAAACAAAAAAATCCTGTTTAAAATTGCATCAAAAAGAAAAAAAATACCTAGGAATAAACTTAACCAAGGAGGTAAAAGACCTATACTCTGAAAACTATAAAATATTGATGAAAGTATTAAAGTCGATACAAATAAATGGAAAGATATCCTGTGTTCTTAGATTGGAAGAATTGATATCATTAAAATGTCCATACTACCCAAAACAATCTACAGATTTAATGCAATCCCTATCAAAATACCCATGACATTTTCACAGAGCCAGAAAACCAGAAAAAATAATGCTAAAATTTATATAGAACCACAAAAAGAAACAAATAGACAAACCCCAGAATTGTCAAAGCAAACTTGAAAAAACAAAAGCAAAGAAACAAAGCTGACTTCAGACTATATGCCAAAGCTACAGTATCAAAACAATATAGTACTTGAACTAAAAACAGATACGAAGATCAACGGAACAGAATAGAGAGCCCAGAAATAAATTCAGGCACCTATGGTCAATTAATCTATGGCAAAAGAGGCAAGAATATACAATGGAGAAAAGACAGTTTCTTCAGTAAGTGGCGCATGGAAAACTGGACAGCTACATATAAAAGAATGAAATTAAAACATTTTCTTACAGCATATACAAAAATAAACTCCAAATGGATTAAAGACCTAAATGTAAGACCACAAACCTAGAAAAAACTTAGGCAGAATACTCTTTGACATAAATCGTAGCAATATATTTTGGACCTGTCCCCTACAGCAAAGGAAACAGAAGCAAAAACTAACAAATGGAACCTAATTAAAGTTAAAAACTTTTGCACAGCAAAGGAAACCATTGACAAAACGAAAAGACAACCTACTAAATGGGAGAAGATATTTACAAATGATACAACCAATAAGTGGTTAATATCCAAAATATATAAATAACTTATACAACTCAATATCAAAAAAATAAACAACCTAATTAAAAATTGGGCAGACGACCTGAAGAGACAAAGAAGATATATAGATGGTCAACAGACACATGAAAAGATACTCAACATCTCTATTCATCAGAGAAATGTAAATCAAAACCAAAATAAGGTATCACCTCACACCTGTCACAATGTCTATCATCAAGAAGTCTACAAATAACAAATGTTGGAGAGGATGTTGGGAAAAGGAACCCTAGTATTGGATTGGCCAAGAGGTTCATTTGGTTTTTTCCATAAGATGGCTCTAGTATCGCTTAGGTGTCTTTAACTTCATTCAAAACAATTTTTGCTAGACTGTATTGTGACAGCTGTCACTATCAGTATGCATTAAAAAAAAAAAACTTACCAAAACTGGTGAATTTTTGTGTAGCCATTTTAATATTGAAGATGGAGGAAAAAAGTAACATTTTCGGCATATTATGCTTTATTATTTCAAGAAAGGTAAAAATGCAACTGAAATGCAAAAACAGATTTGTGCAGTGTATGGAGAAGGTGCTGTGACTGATCAAACTTGTCAAAAGTGGTTTGCGAAGTTTAGTGCTGGAGATTTCTCACTGGGCAATGCACCACAGTCGCGGTAGACCAGTTGAAGTTGATAGCAATCAAACTGAGACACTAATTGAGAACAATCAATGTTATGCCATGCGGGAGATAGCCGACATATCCAAATCAAGTGTTAAAAATCATTTGCACCAGCTTGGTTATATTAATTGCTTTGATGTTTAAAAATGAAACCTGTATATATATAACCTGAAATGAAATTCTGCCAATTGCAAAAACATGGATAGACCTACAGTGTAATATGCTCAGTGAAATAGATCTGACAGAGAAAGACAAATACCAAATGTTATCACTTTTATGTGTAATATAAAAAATAAAACAAACAAAAATATAACAGAACAGAAACAGACTCACATATATAGAGAACAAACTAGTGGTTGCCAGTCAGAAAAGGGAAAGGGGGAGGGGCAAGATAAGGTAGGGTATTAAGAGGCACAATCTACTCTGTATAAAATAAACTACACAGACATATTGTACAGCACAAGAACTATAGCCAATATTTTACAGTATCTTTAAAGGGAGTATAATCTATAAAATATTGAATCACTATGTTGTACACTTGAAACTAATGTAATATTGTAAATAAGTTACACTTCAGTAATAAATAAATGAACAAATAAATAAAATAAAACATTGTTAACATGCATTAACCCTTCACACTAGAGTGTATATTTAGTATACATAATTTTTACATAAAGTCAACTTAAGCATAAATATATTCAGCAAGCTACAGGGATCACACAGATAGCTCTACTGTTTGAAACAGAACCTTAAAATAATAATAATAAACATTCTTTAGATGTTTTCTTTGTGCCACACGTTGTCACATTTAGTCTTTCTAGGCTCCGAGCTTCAAGGTAGGTATTATAAGTTTTCTTTAACAAGTGAGGAAATTGAGGCTTTAAGAGATTATTGTGCTATATCATAAGGCTAATAAATGGAGGATCCAAGATTTGAACTTCAACTGAATTTAAAAATTCAATGCTTTTAATTGCTATTTAATGATTCCTCAGAGGACATTGGGGAACCCCTTATTCTGGAGGGGTTACACAATCTCCCTGAGGTCCACAAAGCTTCCTGCTTATCAGGGGACATCTGGGTGCACAACCTGTCAAAATAATCACAGATGTTCTTAAGTTCTTTTTTGCAAAAACTGTTTAAAGTCACACTTTAATTTCAGAGTCTTCTCCTTCAACTATCACTAACTCAGTTATGTTTCTTACTCAGCTTCTAAATGCTACTATATATAACAAAGGAAAAAAATGGATTTTTAGAAAAAATATGATTCCTTTCATATTTCATTTAAATTGGAATGCTCCCTGCAAATATTGTTGTGGTATCATAGAAAGATATTTTACTTTTGTTCTCAGGTCCTGTCACAGAGCTCCTAAAACCCTTGGGATTTCCTGAATAACACGGGTGATAGAATCATCTTTGTTCTAGTGAGGTGATTCTTGGCAGCACCCAGATACCTTCAGGCTGGTCACCATCAAGACCAAACCTTGATTAGAAGTTTGGAACTTTCAACCCCATCCCCCAACTCTGGGGAAGAGAGAGGGCTGGAGATTGAGTTAATCAGCAATGGGCAATGACTTAACCAATCATGCCTACATATTGAAACCTCCATAAAAACCTCTACACAATGGGGTTTAGAGAGTTTCTGGGTTGGTGAACACATGGGGGTGCTGGGAGGGTGGTGTGCCTGGAGAAAGCATGGACTCTCTTCTCCCCTTCCCCCATACCTTACCCTATGTAGTTCTTCTATTTGGCTATTTCTGAGTTGTATTCTTCAAACACGTTGTATCCTTTAAACAATAAATGAGTAAACACAAGCAAAGTGTTTTTCTGATTTCTGTGAGTTGTTCTAGGAAATTATCAAACCTGAGGGAGAACTGAAGTACCCCAAATTTGTATTAAACCAAGCAGAAATGTGGATAGCCTGGGCAGCCCATTGCGGCTGGCATTTGAGGTGAGGTTATTAGTCTCGTGGGACTGAGGCATTAACTTGTAGGGTCTGGGTAGTTAGTGACAGAATTGAATTGAGTTGTAGGACACCTAGTTGGTGTCAGAGAACTGGAGAAGTGGTGTTGGAAAAGACATCATGTATTTGGTGTCAGAAAAGGAAAAAATACACATTTGGTGTCAGAAGTTTTGTGAGTAAAGAGTCCACCTGTTCACCTAGGAACACTTTATGTTTTCAGCTTTGTGGGACTCATCATATTCCTGGTTGAGGTACTACAGTCATTAACTAGGTGGAAGGGAAAACACAGCCCTTGTACTAAGATGTGCTCTTCTTCCTGGTATTTCCAATGGTGTCGCTACAGCAGCTTACGGTAAGAGGTGGGTGTTTTACTCTTTCTTGCCCATTCTCTGTTATATAAGGGGGGGACCCAGGTTTTTTGGAGCCTGAAGCTCATACAATTTGATGAGCCCTCTTTAGGAAATGTAATACAAAAACATCTTACAGTTGCACAACAAGAACACACTGGGAAGTCTCCTCCCAGGTCTTAGGAAGAGGCCCGTGTGGAGGAGGAGCCAGGAAGCTTAAACTTCAATAGCTTCATGGTGTAGGCAACCTCAACTTCCCTTGGATAATGTTGATCTTCTGCAGTGATACAGCAAAGAGAACATGGTACAGGCATAACACCTGTTTCAGGACCAGAGAAAACTTGAGAATTTTCCAGAGTACTGGAGGGAGGGGTCAAAGGGAAGGGCATAGGAAGCACCTGGGGAAGGCAACACCCAGACTCTAGCAATGGCCCTGTCATCTAGCAGGTGATTTGATAAATGTTTATTGACTGAATAAATGAGCACAGACGATTTCCTTGACAGGTCTCACTGGTAGATTCATTTGATCTAATGAATCAATTAATTCATTCTGCATTGGCAAATTATGCAGATTTTAAATGAAATCCTTTTTAAAAACTTCATATTTCTCTATTTTAAACATAAGGCTAGGACTTTGACTCTGTGATCATTCCCTATACCTAGGCTGCCAGATTGGTTGTCCTTGCCATTCCAGAACAATAGAGTTCATGATAGAGATGTGCAAATCCATATCCATGTATGATCAGAGCATCATGGTACACATAAGGACATGGAGAGCTATGAAGTGCATCTGTCCCAGGAAAAATGCACTCCCAGAAAAAGAGGATTTTGTCCAAGCTTTAAGATTCTGCGGTGTCCAATTTATTCAGAATAGTTTTCAAGGCAAAAATCCAGGGATGCGTTAAGTATAAAAAAGAGGAGGAATAAAAATAACACTTGCAACTCAACAAGCTCCAGATCATTTTAATCAAAATTATTTCCAGTTACTGTCACTCCTCCCGAGCAGCCAATTCTGCCACAAGGCATCAGGCCAATACAGTCAGGTTCCTGAAAGTTTTCTTCATCAATCCAGGAAATATATAGCGGGGCCATTTGTACCATCTGCCACCCAGGTGTCAGTCATTGGAAAGCAGATAGGAGCCCGGGAAAGTGTGTTGGAATGCCATTTGGAAAAAAAATGAAACCTGCTCTGGGAAAGAGACTGGGAGTGTATTGAGCAAGAGGAAGAAAGAGACTCCACAAAAAGAGCACATAAAAAGCAAAGATATATGTTAAAGCTCTGACAAATCAAAAGAAATTCTTCTATCACCTCTCAGCCAATTTGATATCATTCTTGCTTTTGGCAATCATAAAAAATATAATATTTCCCAGGCATTTTGTTGTGGTTGATATTACATTCTTTATGCATATAAATATCTCCTTGTAACAATATTTGTGCACCCCTCTTTTTTTTTATAGTGGGGAATACAGGGGAAGAAATCCTGTTACAGGGCATCCTAATCCTGACCTTATCTCAAGCTGTAATAGAAAAAAATCTTCATTGTAGTTAACCTTCTGAAATAATTATGATCTTTATTTAGAGACTGATTCAAGTCACATAAGTACAACTTTTACACAGCTGGTATTAGAAATGCTGGCAGCTTTGGTCTTCAGTAATGTGGCATTTCATCTGCCACAAAATTATACTGTCTTACTTTTCAGTTAGGAATCCTTAATACAGACAATTGAGAAGTTTTCAGGCAAGGTGGACCTGTGATAGAATGGCATCCGGTTACATAGAACGGTCATGGTTTTGTCTGTCTTTGTGTACTGTTCAGGTATCCATATAACTGACACAGTCATAGGAGTCAGTAATAGTCATTGTATCTTCAGCAATGGAACAGACAAAAGTGTGTGGTTGGTAAAATTTTCCCTTAGTATCATGTCACCTTTTTAGTGCTGCTTCTGCTTTTGTGGGACTCCTCTCCTTCATCTCCCTACCTGCCTCTTTGCTCCCACACAAATCGCTTATCTGTTGATTTATTTCATGGAAATCTCACTTGGAGTTTGGGAGAGTTCAAAAGGACCTAGGCCATGTTTCTCAAACTTGAGTAATGTGTGGCTCCCTTTAAAGAATTTTTTAAAAATCTCCTGGATTTTGAGTATTAACTTAAGTGATTTTTACAATAATGTTACTTAAGTATTTATGAGCCTAAATCTAGGTATAAGCTCCATTTGCTTATAGCTGTTATACAAGAATATAATCAAGACAAATTACATATTAAATACAAGGGAAACTACAAAACTACAAAACAACACAACATGAATTTAATGTGACAGATAAACCTGTTTTGCTAAAATCAAATTGACTCTCATATTGTAAACATTGTCCTCAGTGCTATGGCTCAAGTCCTCTTGAGTTTGGCATGTATATAACTATTATAAGCTCTGAGGTGATTATACAGGAATACAGTGGGGGATGTAGGACAGTTATCATTTTGACTTGTGCACACGGGCAGCATCAGGGCAGTCAGATAGGTTTGCCAGCACATCAGAAGGATTCCAAAGATTCTACTATATTTAAAACCCTTTTTTCTTAATTTTAAAAATAATCCTGGAATTAAAAAAAAATTTCAATTCAAAGCAGCAACTCCATTGGTGGTTACTTTTAACAGGTTTTCCCACCATGAACTATTATTACCATTAAAGAAAAAAATTGTTGGTGAGAATTTATCTCCCTTAGTTCACGTTTCTTTTTTACCTAAAAAAAAAGAGCTCTACATGTATTAATTATTGAAACAAAATATAACAAATACCAAAACTAAGACTTGCTATTAAACATCTGCATTTTTTGCAACTCTGTAGTAAATCTTGCTCACTGCATTATTTATTCCAATTTCTTTTCCTTCAAACCTTCAGCAATATTGGGGGGAGGAGAGAAGATGGCGGAAGAGTAAGACGCGGAGATCACCTTCCTTCCCACAGATACAGTAGAAATACATCTACACGTGGAACTGCTCCTACAGAACACCCACTGAACGCTGGCAGAAAACGTCAGACCTCCCAAAAGGCAAGAAACTCCCCCCGTACTTGGGTAGGGCAAAAGAAAAAAGAAATAACAGAGACAAAAGAATAGGGACGGCACCTGCACCAGTGGGAGGGAGCTGTGAAGGAGGAAAGATTTCCACGCACTAGGAGCCCCTTCGCGGGCAGAGACTGCGGGTGGCAGAGGGGGGAAGCTTCGGAGCCACGGAGGAGAGCGCAGCCACAGGGGTGCGGAGGGCAAAGCGGAGAGATTCCCGCACTTCCCGCACAGAGGCTCGGCGCCGAGCAGCACTCACCAGCCCGAGAGGCTTGTCTGCTCAGCCGCCGGGGCGGGCGGGGCTGGGAGCTGAGGCTCGGGCTTCGGTCGCAGGGAGAGGACTGGGGTTGGCGGCGTGAACACAGCCTGAAGGGGTTAGTGCACCACAGCTAGCCGGGAAGGAGTCCGGGAAAAAGTCTGCAGCTGCCGAAGAGGCAAGAGACTTTTTCTTCCCTGTTTCCTGGTGCGCGAGGAGAGGGGATTCAGAGCGCCGCCTAAACGAACTCCAGAGACGGGCGCGAGCCGCAGCTAACAGCGCGGATCCCATAGCAACAGGGGCGCAGAGGGAAAAACGGAGAGACTCCCGCACAGAGGCTCGGCGCCGAGCAGCGCTCACCAGCCCGAGAGGCTTGTCTGCTCCCCCGCCGGGGCGGGCGGGGCTGGGAGCGGAGGCTCGGGCTTCGGTCGGATCGCAGGGAGAGGACTGGGGTTGGCGGCGTGAACACAGCCTGAAGGGGTTAGCGCACCACAGCTGGCTGGGAGGGAGACCGGGAAAAAGTCTGCAGCTGCCGAAGAGGCAAGAGACTTTTTCTTGCCTCTTTGTTTCGCGGCGCGCAAGGAGAGGGGATTCAGAGCGCCGCCTAAACGAACTCCAGAAACTGGCGCGAGCCGCGGCTATCAGCGCGGACCCCAGAGACGGGCGTGAGACGCTGGGGCTGCTGCTGCCGCCTCCAAGAAGCCTGTGTGCGAGCACAGGTCACTCTCCACACCGCCCCTCCCAGGAGCCCGTGCAGCCCACCACTGCCAGGGTCCCGTGATCCAGGGACAACATCCCCCGGGAGAACGCACTGTGCGCCTCAGGATGCTGCAACGTCACGCTGGCCTCTGACGCCGCAGGCTCGCCCCGCCTCCTCTGTACCCCTCCCTCCCCGCGGCCTGGGTGAGCCAGAGTCCCCGAAGCAGCTGCTCCTTTAACCCCGTCCTGTCTGGGCGGGGAACAGACGCCCTCAGGCGACCTACACGCAGAGGCGGGTCCAAATCCAAAGCTGATCCCCAGGAGCTGTTCGAACAGAGAAGAGGAGGGGAAATCTGTCCCAGCAGCCTCAGAAGAAGCGGATTAAAACTCCACAAACAACTTGATGTGCCTGCATCTGTTGAATACCTGAATAGACAACGAATCATCCCAAATTCAGGAGGTGGACTTTGGGAGCAGGATATATTAATTTTTCCCCTTTTCCTTTTTTTTTTGTGAGTGTATATGTATATGCTTCTTGGGGAGATTTTGTCTGTATAGCTTTGCTTTACAATAGCTTTATTTTACTTCACTATATTATAGCTTCTTTCTTTTCTTTCTTTCTTTCTTTCTTTCTTTCCTTCCTTCCTTCCTTCCTTCCTTCCTCCTTCCTTCCTTCCTTCCTTCCTTCCTTCCTTTCTTTCTTTCTTTCTTTCTATTTTTTCTCCCTTTTACTCTGAGCCGTGTGGACGAAAGGCTCTTGGTGCTTCAGCCAGGCATCAGGGCCGTACCTCGGAGGTGGGAGAGCCAACTTCAGGACACTGGTCCACAAGAGACCTCCCAGCTCCACGTAATACCAAACGGCAAAAATCTCTCAGAGATCTCCATCTCAACATCAAGACCCAGCATCACTCAATGACCAGCAAGCTACAGTGCTGAACACCCTATGCCAAACAACTAGCAAGACAGGAACACAGCCTCATCCATTAGCAGAGAGGCTGCCTAAAATCATAATAAGGCCACAGACACCCCAAAATACACCACCAGACGTGGACGTGCCCACCAGAAAGACAAGATCCAGCCTCATCCACCAGAGCTCAGGCACTAGTTCCCTCCACCAGGAAGCCTACACAACCCACTGAACCAACCTTAGCCACTGGGGACAGATACCAAAAACAACGGGAACTACAAACCTGCAACCTGTGATAAGGAGACCCCAAACACAGTAAGATAAGCAAAATGAGACGACAGAAAAACACACAGCAGATGAAGGAGCAGGGTCAAAACACACTAGACTTAACAAATGAAGAGGAAATAGGTAGTCTACCTGAAAAAGAATTCAGAATAATGATAGTAAGGATGATCCAAAATCTTGGAAATAGAATAGACAAAATGCAAGAAGCATTTAACAAGGACGTAGAAGAACTAAAGAGGAATCAAGCAATGATGAAAAACACAATAAATGAAATTAAAAATACTCTAGATGGGATCAATAGCAGAATAACTGAGGCAGAAGAAAGGATAAGTGACCTGGAAGATAAAATGGTGGAAATAACTACTGCAGAGCAGGATAAAGAAAAAAGAATGAAAAGAACTGAGGACAGTCTCAGAGACCTCTGGGACAGCATTAAACGCACCAACATTCGAATTATAGGGGTCCCAGAAGAAGAAGAGAAAAAGAAAGGGACTGAGAAAATATTTGAAGAGATTATAGTTGAAAACTTCCCTAATATGGGAAAGGAAATAGTTAATCAAGTCCAGGAAGCACAGAGAGTCCCATACAGGATAAACCCAAGGAGAAACACGCCAAGACACATATTAATCAAACTGTCAAAAATTAAATATAAGGAAAACATATTAAAGGCAGCAAGGGAAAAAAAACAAATAACACACAAGGGAATCCCCATAAGGTTAACATCTGATCTTTCAGCAGAAACTCTGCAAGCCAGAAGGGAGTGGCAGGATATACTTAAAGTGATGAAGGAGAAGAACCTACAACCAAGATTACTCTACCCAGCAAGGATCTCATTCAAATGTGATGGAGAAATTAAAACCTTTACAGACAAGCAAAAGCTGAGAGAGTTCAGCACTACCAAACCAGCTTTACAACAAATGCTAAAGGAACTTCTCTAGGCAAGAAACACAAGAGAAGGAAAACACCTACAATAACAAACCCAAAACATTTAAGAAAATGGGAATAGGAACATACATATCGATAATTACCTTGAATGTAAATGGATTAAATGCTCCCACCAAAAGACACAGGCTGGCTGAATGGATACAAAAACAAGACCCATATATATGCTGTCTACAAGAGACCCACTTCAGACCTAGAGACACATACAGACTGAAAGTGAGGGGATGGAAAAAGATATTCCATGCGAATGGAAATCAAAAGAAAGCTGGAGTAGCAATTCTCATATCAGACAAAATAGACTTTAAAATAAAGACTATCACAAGAGACAAAGAAGGACACTATATAATGATCAAGGGATCGATCCAAGAGGAAGGTATAACAATTGTAAATATTTATGCACCCAACATAGGAGCACCTCAATACATAAGGCAAGTACTAACAGCCATAAAAGGGGAAATCGACAGCAACACAATCATAGTAGGGGACTTTAACACCCCACTTTCACCAATGGACAGATCATCCAAAATGAAAATAAATAAGGAAACACAAGCTTTAAATGATACATTAAACAAGATGGACTTAATTGATATTTATAGGACATTCCACCCAAAAACAACAGAATACACATTTTTCTCAAGTGCTCATGGAACATTCTCCAGGATAGATCATATCTTGGGTCACAAATCAAACCTTGGTAAATTTAAGAAAATTGAAATCGTATCAAGTATCTTTTCCGACCACAACGCTATGAGACTAGATATCAATTACAGGAAAAGATCTGTAAAAAATACAAACACATGGAGGCTACACAATACATTACTTAATAATGAAGTGATTACTGAAGAAATCAAAGGGGAAATCAAAAAATACCTAGAAATAAATGACAATGGAGATACGACGACCCAAAACCTATGGGACGCAGCAAAAGCAGTGCTAAGAGGGAAGTTTATAGCAATACAAGCCTACCTCAAGAAACAGGAAACATCTCGAATAAACAACCTAACCTTGCACCTAAAGCAATTAGAGAAAGAAGAACAAAAAAACCCCAAAGCCAGCAGAAGGAAAGAAATTATAAAGATCAGGTCAGAAATAAATGAAAAAGAAATGAAGGAAACAATAGCAAAAATCAATGAAACTAAAAGCTGGTTCTTTGAGAAGATAAACAAAATTGATAAACCATTAGCCAGACTCATCAAGAGAAAAAGGGAGAAGACTCAGATCAATAGAATTAGAAATGAAAAAGGAGAAATAACCACTGACACTGCAGAAATACAAAAGATCATGAGAGATTACTACAAGCAACTCTATGCCAATAAAATGGACAACCTGGAAGAAATGGACAGATTCTTAGAAATGCACAAACTGCCGAGACTGAACCAGGAAGAAATAGAAAATATGAACAGACCAATCACAAGCACTGAAATTGAAACTGTGATTAAAAACCTTCCAACAAACAAAAGCCCAGGACCAGATGGCTTCACAGGTGAATTCTATCAAACATTTAGAGAAGAGCTAACACCTATCCTTCTCAAACTCTTCCAAAATATTGCAGAGGGAGGAACACTCCCAAACTCATTCTACGAGGCCACCATCACCCTGATACCAAAACCAGACAAAGATGTCACAAAGAAAGAAAATTACAGGCCAATATCACTGATGAACATAGATGCAAAAATCCTCAACAAAATACTCGCAAACAGAATCCAACAGCACATTAAAAGGATCATACACCATGATCAAGTGGGGTTTATCCCAGGAATGCAAGGATTCTTCAATATACGCAAATCAATCAATGTGATACACCATATTAACAAATTGAAGGAGAAAAACCATATGATCATCTCAATAGATGCAGAGAAAGCTTTCGACAAAATTCAACACCCATTTATGATAAAAGCCCTGCAGAAAGTAGGCATAGAGGGAACTTTCCTCAACATAATAAAGGCCATATATGACAAACCCACAGCCAACATTGTCCTCAATGGTGAAAAACTGAAACCATTTCCACTAAGATCAGGAACAAGACAAGGTTGCCCACTCTCACCACTATTATTCAACATAGTTTTGGAAGTGTTAGCCACAGCAATCAGAGAAGACAAAGAAATAAAAGGAATCCAAATCGGAAAAGAAGAAGTAAAGCTGTCACTATTTGCAGATGACATGATACTATACATAGAGAATCCTAAAGAGGCTACCAGAAAACTCCTAGAGCTAATCAATGAATTTGGTAAAGTAGCAGGATACAAAATTAATGCACAGAAATCTCTTGCATTTCTATACACTAATGACGAAAAATCTGAAAGTGAAATTAAGAAAACACTCCCGTTTACCATTGCAACAAAAAGAATAAGATATCTAGGAATAAACCTACCTAAGGAGACAAAAGACCTGTATGCAGAAAATTATAAGACACTGATGAAAGAAATTAAAGATGATACAAATAGATGGAGAGATATACCATGTTCCTGGATTGGAAGAATCAACATTGTGAAAATGACTCTACTACCCAAAGCAATCTACAGATTCAATGCAATCCCTATCAAACTACCACTGGCATTTTTCACAGAACTAGAACAAAAAATTTCACAATTTGTATGGAAACACAAAAGACCCCGAATAGCCAAAGCAATCTTGAGAACGAAAAATGGAGCTGGGGGAATCAGGCTCCCTGACTTCAGACTATATTACAAAGCTTCAGTAATCAAGACAGTTTGGTACTGGCACAAAAACAGAAATATAGATCAATGGAACAGGATAGAAAGCCCAGAGATAAACCCACACACATATGGTCACCTTATCTTTGATAAAGGAGGCAAGCATATACAGTGGAGAAAAGACAGCCTCTTCAATAAGTGGTGCTGGGAAAATTGGACAGGTACATGTAAAAGTATGAAATTAGAACACTCCCTGACACCATGCACAAAAATAAACTCAAAATGGATTAAAGACCTAAGTGTAAGGCCAGACACTATCAAACTCTTAGAGGAAAACATAGGCAGAACACTCTATGACATACATCACAGCAAGATTCTTTTTGACCCAGCTCCCAGAGAAATGGAAATAAGAACACAAATAAACAAATGGGACCTAATGAAACTTAAAAGCTTTTGCACAGCAAAGGAAACCATAAACAAGACCAAAAGACAACCCTTAGAATGGGAGAAAATATTTGCAAATGAAGCAACTGACAAAGGATTAATCTCCAAGATTTACAAGCAGCTCATGCAGCTCAATAACAAAAAAACGAACAACCCAATCCAAAAATGGGCAGAAGACCTAAATAGACATTTCTCCAAAGAAGATATACAGATGGCCTACAGACACATGAAAGAATGCTCAACATCATTAATCATTAGAGAAATGCAAATCAAAACTACAATGAGATATCATCTCACACCGGTCAGAATGGCCATCATCAAAAAATCTAGAAACAATAAATGCTGGAGAGGGTGTGGAGGAAAGGGAACACTCTTGCACTGTTGGTGGGAATGTAAATTGATACAGCCACTATGGAGAACAGAATGGAGGTTCCTTAAAAAACTACAAATAGAACTACCATACGACCCAGCAATCCCACTACTGGGCATATACCCTGAGAAAACCATAGGTCAAAAAGTGTCATGTACCACAATGTTCATTGCAGCTCTATTTACAATAGCCAGGACATGGAAGCAACCTAAATGTCCATCGACAGATGAATGGATAAAGAAGATGTGGCACATATATACAATGGAATATTACTCAGCCGTAAAAAGAAATGAAATGGAGGTATTTGTAATGAGGTGGATGGAGTTAGAGTCTGTCATACAGAGTGAAGTAAGTCAGAAAGAGAAAAACAAATACAGTATGCTAACACATATATACGGAATCTAAGGAAAAAAAAAAAAAAAAGGCCATGAAGAACCTAGTGGCAAGATGGGAATAAAGACACAGACCTACTAGAGAATGGACTTGAGGATATGGGGAGGGGGTGGGGGGAGATGTGACAGGGTAAGAGAGTGTCATGGACATATATACACTACCAAATGTAAAATAGATAGCTAGTGGGAAGCAGCCGCATAGCACAGGGAGATCAGCTCGGTGCTTTGTGACCACCTAGAGGGGTGGGATGGGGAGGGTGGGAGGGAGGGAGATGCAAGAGGGAAGAGAAATGGGAACATATTGTATATGTATAACTGATTCACTTTGTTATAAAGCAGAAGCTAACACACTATTGTAAGGCAATTATACTTCAATAAAGATGTTTAAAAAAAAAAAAAAAAAAAAAAAAAAAAAAAAAAACCTTCAGCAATATTTTCTATGAGTCTTTCTGATATTATGCTGATAGAAGAACACATTTTAGTTTATTTCCAAATTGTTTTTTATGTATTATTTCATCCATTTTTACTGTATCAGGAAGAACAGGGATTTACCCAATGGTTACATAGCTTTTGTTTGTTTTTTGTTATTAACGAGGAAACCTAAAATCAACTTACAAATATTTATAATTAAATTAAAAATTTTTTAACCTTGAAATAATTATAGACACAGGAATTTTCAAAAATAGTCAAGAGAGGTCCCAGGTACCCTTCACTCAGCTTCCTTCAAATGTTCGAACATCTTGTCTAACGCTAATATAATATCAAACATGAAAACCAGGTCATTGGCATTGGTACAATCTACAGGCCTTATTTATTATTAAATTTTTGTGAAACTTTGTAAATACTGGCTTGAGCATAAAATAGCCTCAGGTATTACTGAACAAATAATTAAGGTATGTATCATGATCTAGCTGCTTAGTTTGTGAATGTTTCGGGGCTCATCGTGATGCCTTCATAGTATCCATTACCTAATCAACTGAGGGAAAATCTGTGCTTGGGGCAAGGCTCTTTATTTATAATAATGGATATAAATCATGTTGCAAATATTTTTCTTGATGATTTATGTTTCTAGGCTGACACTATGTGTAATTTGATTAGGCTGCTTTTTGAAAAGTTTGATATGTGGCTGACAGTTTTCCTAGAATTAGAAAATGTATCTGTTCTTTCCTTTTATTGATTTATATTAGTGCATACAATAATGTATTATCTTTAACCTAGTTTCTTTTTTTTGGTCACTTTTGATTTGAGGATTTAATTGAAACTAGATATTTATGCAGTAAATCTACTTGACTAGGAACATGTAAGCTACATAAATTGCTTAATATGAAAGGGTGATTGAGAGTCCTATTTCTCTCTCCTCTCCCTTTATGTTAAGGAACTCTCTTCACTCAAGATTACCTCACGTATTTCATGTGACACCTGACCCATGACCTTCTTGTAAATAGATTTTAAAAAATAGGACTTGAAGTTTAAACACTCAATGGATCATCTTATGTCCCTATTGGAGTTTATGAACTCCACTTAAAAGCACTGACCCACAAGATAACAAAGCCCTCACTGTTTCTTTCTTCCTTTCTAGTGTCTTTACCTTGTGTTTATAGCTCATAATAGCAGACTACTGTTAACTGATGAGAAACATCTTCTTATTCCTTTGTAAAATACTTTTCACTTTATCTGGAGTTTTCTTCCTTCCTTTACTGATCTGGAAAACTATCCTTTCTTTGAAAGTCCAGCTCAGATGTCCCTTCTTCCAAAAAGCTTTCCCTTTTCCTTTCTCTGTATTACATGTTTGTTCCATGTAAATCCACTGGCATACTTATCTCCCTAGGCTGTACTTTGTTTCATTACGTCCCTACTCAGTAGAGAGTAGAAGCTATGTCTTATTCTTCTCCCTCCGTGTTTGGCATCTTGGATCCAATTGATTTTAGACTTATCTTTTCCCAAAATGCAATGGCTTGCCTTTATAGAATCTTGACCAGTTGAATCACATGGAACCCACCAGAAAAAGCACAATGATGGTGTGTAATAGAGTATTTGCCATTAAAATTTTTAACCATGAGGATTTTCAAAACTAATACAACTGGAGAAAAGAATTAACCTGTAAAAGAAACAACAAATTTCTCTTTGATAGTTTCAGTTATATTACTATTATGAAAGAATTCTGAGGAGAATAAGTATAATTTTCCCATAACATGCAGGATTATTGTCTCCATTGTGCATTAAATGGCCTATTATTTTCTTACTCATAAAGGTACAATGAATAACTCTGAGGCATTTCATGACCCTGCCTCCACAAGCCCCCAGAGACCTTAAGCTGCATTGTAGCCTCCAGGACTGCAGAGTATGTTATATGGCGGAGGGTAAGGGAGGTGTCTCATATTAGACTTTAAAAACTGGGCTTTATGCTGTCATATCCTTTGGGAAATGAACCACAGGGTATACATTTCTCATTTCTTTTCTCTCAGGAGGGTGCCCAACTCTTGCTTAGGCACAGAGAGAGAAGGTGCTTTGGGCTATTTTTTTCTTTTCCTCTGACATTTGTTTTATAAAGGAACTATTACTGGCCTCCAGCTAAAATTCCCCCATTGCATATACCTGAGTGTGTAATATCCATTTGTTGTAATCTTCCTCAAATGCCAAATCATCTGTCAAGTTTTATGCTTAATTGTTACGTTTTCACTGCTTCTGATTTATAGTGTTTGTCTCTGGTGCTCATAGTAAAGATATCTCAGACATCTCAGTGACCAAAAGAGTATAGTCAGAGGCAGTAGGGAGTTAGGGGAAGAGGGAAAGGCATAATCTAGCTCACTAGATACTTGGGGAGTTAGGTAGATGAAGCCTTGATTTGTTTGTCCTCAGGTACATAATCTGTCCCAGACTGGGAGGAAAAAACGGGGAGATAAAACAGGGAAGACAGGAGTTTTTTTCTTAAGAGCTGGTTGTTGAAAATTTCCAGCTTACCATTGGGAATAGATTTAATATGACAAAAATGTATCCAGCATCCAAGCAGTCTATAAGAAAGACTGTTTCCAATGCTATTGTACCTACTGTATATACTATTACTTATTACCAGCAAAAAGGTTGTGCCTTTTCCACACTTAGTTCCAGCATCCACCAGGGTCCTGGCAGGGGAAAATAACTCACTCAAAAAGGGTATTCTGATCATGGTTTAGGGCAAGATGAAAAGAACCTAAAAAGAGTTGAGAGTCCTTACTATTTTTTAGCCTGAAGAAGATAGGGAAGGGATCATTATCAGAAGTTGGAGACAAAGCAGCTGTGTAAAAGGGGGGCACTTAACAGGACCTGTGACCTCTGGAGGAGGGATGCAATCAGGAGCTAGGAGAATACTTTGATGTCACTTTTATCCCTTTGTCAATCTGCTCATGCTTCCCATTATCCAAACCCAATTGTTAAGTCAGGGGGCAATGGAACCCATTGATGTAGTTCCTACAGATCAGACTCATTGGGCATAAAGCAGGGTGGAGTGACTTAGCGGGCATAAATGGAGGATATCCAACACAGAACCCACAGATGTTGGTTTTCTGTGTCTTTTTCTGCTGCGCGTGTGTATGTGTGTACAGAACGTAAGATATCAGGCCTTAAAGATTCATTCCAAAGAGGCAACTAGCAATAAGCTGTAGGTTGCCCCAGCAAGGCCCTAACCAAACAATGGTACTAGGGCTGCTCTGGGTCCAAGATGTCAAGTCACCATTTTTGCTGTTTCTTGTTATTCAGCAGGATAAGTGGCTAACTGGGTAAAGTGAACACTAGATATGAATGTTTTCTTCTTCAAGGAACCTTCCCTCGTAAGTGGTTGATGGAAGAACGGGTGCATTTTTCCAAGTGGGCTCTTCTGTGCCTATTGTCCATTTCATAGAGGCCTCTGCCAGTGGTGTGCTGGAGCCAGTTCGTACCGACTCACAAGAGCCAATTGCATCACTTCCCAATTTCAGTTCAGTGACATCACATTTGCAGCCTGAAATTGGCCCTGGCGTGAGAATCTATACCACGGAAATCAGAAAGAAACTCTATAAATCATTTTATTTGCTTCCCCCAGGGAGTTTGTTTTTAAACATTGAGCAGCACACCACTGCTTATGCATATGGAAATTCTCTGAATAAATTACTAAGGAGAGTTCTAGGAAACAGAGCTTTCTGCTAGGTCTCAGATGTGAGAACCTACCCTTCTTGTTTTATTATTCTTCTCTTAAAATATTTCCTGTTTACTTAAAGTTTCCCAATTTTTGAATTCTCCTTTCTCTAACCACAGAAATGCTAGTCCATCAGGGTGTCAGGGAATTTATAGCTTGCATATATTAGCTTGCAAAAAGTCCTGAATCAGTCTACATATGCCCTTTTTTGTATCACTTTGGCTTGGTTACATCTTCATGATTGTTTACCTGTTTTATTGCATATATATCAACCCAGCTGAGTTACTCCATGTCAATCAGGATGGGGATTTTTTTGTTTGTTATTGCTACATCCTCCTGTGAATGTGTCCGCTATTTCCATTCAGTCAAAATGAGGGACTGTGATATACAGGACACCACTGGATTCTGAGGGGCATTGAGAGAGAACTGGGCGGTGGCATGGTTTAGGAAGGCATTCGTACTGAAAACCTTCCTTCTTGAATAATTGTTGTTTTTAGGTAGGGGAGTTATCTCTATAGTGTCATGGATATTCGTATTATTTTCAGATGTGGAATCAGTGATGGAAGGGCATTAGAGCTGAGACTTGCTTCAGAGAGCTTATTAACACTGATCAAATCCAAAATTTCTTTCTTCTGTTTGCCCTTCCAGATCCCTTCTCCTCTCTTTTCTGCACTGCTCTGAACCCTGGGAGACAGACCTCTGTGGATTGTATACTGAGACTCCCTTGCCTTCTACTTTCCTGCGGGGTTTACTCAACGGGAGGCACCAACAGATCAGAGGAAGAAGAGATAAATCAGTTTAGCCATGACTGCTTCTCTGCCAATATCTATGGTTCTCCCAAATTCTTATAATACCCTCTCTTCCCCACCATCCCTGTCTTTTCATGTTGGAAGTGGTAACAGCTCCACTCTGTTAGAAGTGTAACAGACCCTGGGTGCATCACCAAACCCTGTTGGCTCCCTTAACCTATACTCACCCTCTTGTTAAAAAAAAAACAAAAAAACAAACAAAAAAAACCCTTTACTTAACACTTTTCAGTTACCTCATTTCACTGGACCATCTACCTCCTATCAAGGTCCTAATACGTTGTTATAATTGTTTTAAATATAGATTTTAAAGTGAAGAGAAAATGGGGAGAGACGGTTTTCACTGCTGGTGGAGCTTTTTTGCACACCCAGCCCCAAACCAAATTGCTGCACTCTGTCGACTTCCAGATTCCCCTGGGTGGTGTCAGTCTTCCAAGGAGTGATGCCATTCCTTTTGGCCTCACCAAGTTATTCTAATTTCTCATTTTCCAGTTGTTTTTTTTTTTTTCATGGAGCAAAAGACATTTGGCTCATGGCTTTCTTTCTCTTCCTATTGCATCCTAACGTCATGCCCATCCTCTTCTCTGTTGCCCTTAAATACAACAGCTACTCCTCATGCTCCATTAAGTGTAGCAATTTCTTCTAGTTCAGGGGTATTTCTAGAGTTACACGTAATCATGTGAGTGTACTAGATTTATTAAAGCATTTGGAAATATCACTAGGGCTGTAAATGTCTCTAGTATTTCCAGAGTATGGAAAGTCTACCAGCAAATCTGGCAGAGAACAGTCTATTACCAATCCAAACACCAGCACTTCACATCTGTTATGCTTAAAAATTTTAAACTAATGTACTCATTCCAGAAACAGCAGAACAAAAAGATATCCAGCTAGGACATCTATTTTCATATCAATATTTAAAATGCTTTCAATATTCACCATTTCATACTCATTAACTCTCCCGTGACTTTTTGCTTTCAGGAGATCCATCAATTACAAACCAAAGCAAACAACTGAAAGGACCTGTCAGGCAGGGAGTCCAAAGCTATCCAGAGAATGCAATTAGCAAATTTTCTCCAAATTCATGCAAATGAAAAAATTGTATCACCACCTTCAAAATCCACATTTATTATTACTCCAAAGAGAGTAAATCAGGATCTAATTTTACAGTCTAGCCCTCAGAAGAAAGTATTTTATAAAGTGATAATCATGAATAGAAAATTCACACTAAAATACAAAATGTATAAAACAAATAAACGTATTAGAAATGAACTTTACTAATGAAATTACAGAAAATAAAACAATGAGTTTTCTTGTCTTTCAAATTGAGAAAATATTTTTAAAAATAATATTGATGAGTGTTATGGGAAAATAATTATGTATTGTATTTTTGAAGACATGTTATCTGGGTTTAAGTCCCTATTTCATTCCTAACTGAGTAACTTTGGACATTTGACTTAATCTGTTTGTGCCACAGTTTTTTAATCTCTAAAATGAGGTTCATTATAACATATGTTACAGAATTACTGAGAAGATTTTCAAATATAGCATCTGTAAAATAGAACAGGTCCTGCGGCATGGTAAGGGCTTAGTAATTACCAGCAATCATTATTACAGCTATGATGAATGATGATGGCCTGTAGTGAGAAGGGCAGTGAATTGTGTGTTGAACACTTGTTTACACTATAAGGAGAGTGTAAATTGGCATAAACTTTCTGGAGGGAAGTTTACGTGTACGCATATACAGTTTTGAAAATATCAGTTTTCTTTAATACAGTAAAAACCATTTCTAAGCATTTATCCTAAGTATCACAGAGACAATGATTTCTTTCCAAGGATGTTCATTTTAGCATTATTTATAGATAATCATTAGAAACAACATCTAAAAATGGCAATATAAAAATCATTCAATGGAATATTATATAATAAATAATATTTCAGAATATTATTTAACATCTTAGAAAATATATAATACGTGAAAAAGCAGAATATTAAATGTTCATGTGGTTGGACTCTAATACTTGTTTTAAAATGTAAATTTTATAAATTGTATATATGCACAAAATTATATATATTGAAAATTTCATATATAAATGAAAATCAAAAGAAATTAATCAATGTCTTGATTTCACAGGGCATTATTGCAGGTGATTTTTGTTGACTTCTTTATAAATTGGTGTTTTATGAAATTTTTATTATTTTTATTTTATTTTAAACTAATTTTATTAATTAGTTTCAGAATTAGAACAAAAATCTGATAAAAGTCTCCTTAAGAGCTTTATATATAATTAACAGACGTTCAAGCTAGAGCAGTCCTGTAGTCTCTTACTTATCTTTCTTTTCCTGACAATTGTTTGTTCAATTAGATGCATTTACAACTTCATGCACAATTAATAACCTTTTGTCATAAATGTGACAACAATTACCTGGTCAGCAACCTTGACACCAATTTAGTGGCCAAACATAAGTGTAACTCATGTCCACTTCAAGATACATAATAACTAACATTTACTTATAATTTATTGAGAATATACTATACGCCAGACATCGTTAAATATTTTGCATACATTATTGACTTCCATTTTTACAATCATCCTGTGAATTAGGTATAATACTCTCTATTTTATAGAAGAGGGATTTGAGGCCTCTGGAGATTAACTTGTCCACAGGTACCCAAATTTGGAATTTGATGCCAAATTAGTCTGACTCAGAGACTAAGCTTTAACCCCTGTGTATGTTACCTCTCAACAAATGCCTTGTGCATACCTGGCTTCTTTTCTTTGCTCTCATTATTGGGAAGAAGAAAAAAACTATTCCAAAGTATAATCTAAGATTTATTGATGTCTGAAAGTTAGTATAAAATAACCTGGAATTTAACAACTGTGGCTAATACATAAACTAGACAACCATGCTAAATTGGAGATTAGTTGTAGACATTTTGCTAAAGACCGTACATTTACCAAAAAATAAAACTAAAAGAGAATA
Source organism: Balaenoptera ricei (assembly GCF_028023285.1). Taxonomy (NCBI): domain Eukaryota; kingdom Metazoa; phylum Chordata; class Mammalia; order Artiodactyla; family Balaenopteridae; genus Balaenoptera; species Balaenoptera ricei. Next base: position 98,770,808 of record NC_082640.1, on the reverse strand, counting down.
ATTAATCAAATATAGGAAATGTATGGCAAACCTTAGTAGTATTTTTTATAAGAAAAAAAACTTAAACAAAAAAAAAACTGTGTTTCATATGAGGATTCATTTCTTAACAATGGAAATGTTTCTTGGTTTTTGTTTTTGTTTTGGTTTTTGTCTTTACAGTGATAATTTGCTGCAATTGGCCATCCAGAGGGAGTAAGGGTTAGACACCATTTCCTCATTTGTATAACGAAAGGGTATTTTATAATCTCAGACAGGCCTTGATTTTATCAGTCTATGATTCTGGTAGTACTAGAACACCATAGCTATACAGTAAATATTTAAAGAGTGAATACGTATCTTTCAGTTATTTCTTAATCCTATGTATTCTTCAAGGCCTAGCTGAAGCCTCACCTCCATGAAGTCTCCTTTGATTACTCAAACTGTCTGAACTTATAAATAGTACAGTAATTACATGTTATCTTTAAACATTTCTTAATAATTTCACATATGGAAGTCATTTTAAAATAAGTTGTAAATCAATTTGACAGAGACAGGTTTTCAGCCCATAATTTCATGTATTCCTTGGGTTCTGCCACAGTGTTGGGCTCACAGTTGATGCTTAGCCAATTCTTACTGAATGCAGAGTAAATTTGAATCTGCAACTAGATTCAGAATTTATGTCAGGATATTTCTTTTATCAAAGTGAGGTTCCTCAGATTGCAGTCCAGGTGTTCTCCATACCTGCTGTTATTTGATCATCATCATCATCACAATCATCATCATCTTCATAATCAAGAACATTTATTTGTTCCTTCTGGAATGAATGGCAGCAGCCCATGTTCCATCTTCAAGTGAGATGGGACACAGCTGGTTATTATTCTCTATATAATAACCTTTTATATGTTTAAGGACTGTTTCCAGAGTCTAAGATCATTAACTTTAAAGAGCTTTGAGGGCTTCCCTGGTGGCGCAGTGGTTAAAAATCCGCCTGCCAATGCAGGGGACACCGGTTCGAGCCCTGGGCCGGGAAGATCCCACATGCTGCGGAGCAACTAAGCCCATGTGCCACAACTACTGAGCCCTTGTGCCACAACTACTGAAGCCCACGTGCCTAGAGACCATGCTCTGCAACAAGAGAAGCCACCGCAATGAGAAGCCCGCCCACCACAACGAAGAGTAGCCCCCGCTCGCCGCAACTAAAGAAAGCCCGCGCACAGCAATGAAGACCCAACGCAGCCAAAAATAAATAAATAAATAAATTTATATTAAAAAAAAAAGAGCCTTGAATGTTGGACAAGGTCAATTGATGCAAAAGAGGAAATGAGAGGAATGACTGAGAACATGTTATGGGGAGAGGAGGGATTGTGTGTTACCAACGTGCTACACATCTCTCCACCAAGTGTAATGCAGCAAGCAAGGGCAGGAGAAGATTAGCTGCCAGTCTCTTGGTGCACATCATTTGTCATGGGTCCTCTTCTGTCTGCAGAGGCAGGGACACCCCTGTTAGAATGCAGAGCTTGTCATTGGACCAGTGGTATCTATGCACACTGAGTGCACTTTTGTTCTTGTCAGTTAATGTAGCTAAGAATGGTTGTACTGCAGGATTGCGATTTCGCCAATGCTTTTGGCAGTTGAAATTAAAATCAAATTCCTGAATATATATTTAAAGAAAATAGATGATTTTCCTCATTCTCCAAAGGGGTAGGGGATAGATTTAGAGCAGTCTTTTGGCAGTCATTGTGTACATTTAAAAATACCTAAAATTGATAGTATAACCTGGGCACAGGACCAAATTTTGACAAATTAGATCAAGAATTAGAGACCACCTTGAAAAATAGGCATGGGATTTCCACACTGAGCTGCATACTTCTAGGAGTAATCATTTTGTGTCACCGCTCACATATCTATTCACAAAGAGGTAGTTGTTTCTGGAAGATGACATCAAAAAGCAAAGGCCAGCTTGAATAAAAATCCAGATTTGGTCACCATCCTCCTCTAAATAGAAAGGAAACCACATAACTTCAGCTTTGAAAATTGCCTCTCCTTTCTTAGTTTCTTTGGCCAAAGTCTGAGCTACATATTTCTTAACTGTATTTCATGTTTACTTCTTTCTACGTCTCCTTTTCATTTGATTCAAGAGCATATATCTTTCTGTGAAGTCTTACTTGTTTTTTGGTTTTTAGCCAAGGGAATTTAATTAAATTAATCTGGAAGATGGAAAGCTGAGGCCCATAAGGGCAGTAATAAATATTAAAAATATTGATAATAAGAAGATGTAAAAATATTCTGATTTGGGGGTAGAGAGATTTAATTATACTTGGAGGGTCTTAATTAATTAATTAATTCTTGGTAGTCATTCCTCTTTTTTTTTCTAATTCCCTTTGCTCAGGTACTGAAAAATATTCTTTGGCCAGAATGCTGAAGCTGAAGCAGACAGGCAGATTTTTCCATCTCCTATACTTTCTTTAGTCATTGCTCCTTCAGTAGGAATTGGTGTCTGCAGGTAGTGTTCATGAGCAGCAGATTTCCTGGGACAGTTCCAGTTTCAAAGAGGTTCTGTTGTCTTTCATAAACATATAAATGCAATTTACAGCATGTAATCTGATTCAGGGATTGGAAAAATAAGGTCCCTCTTCATGGTGAGTATTAGTCAATTGATTAATCAATATGTATATTTGTATATATGTATGTTATATGTTGGTGTTTAAAAAAACTATATATTGTATGTATGTATATATACATGTATATGTGTATATATATACACATGTATACATACATACAGCTGATTCTCATTCTCATTAGTTTTGTTCTGTGAAGCTGTTGCAAACACTGAATTAGCAAACACTGAATCATTGCTCCTAGGGAAAATACACAGGTTTCTGAAAGCCTCCAATCACAACATTCTTGTCAACTGATCAATACATAGCCTTGTTTCATGCATATTTCTGTTTAAAGATGCCTTTTTAATATATATTGCTGAATCATTAACACAGAATCAAGACCCACAGCACTGTAATTCATGCTTGAATGAAGCTTATCTAACACATATTTTCTTTGTAAGTCACATCACAGCCTTCTTGCACTTAGAACACTAGACAGCTCTTGAGCACTACACTTGGGGGTTATTTTAAACTGTGAAATCAACAAAAAGCACAAAAATTCGAAAAAGGTAGCACTTAATGGACCATGAAACAGACACTGGTTTACAGTATGAGAGCTGAAACAAGGAAGAGTATCGTCTCCTTTGACTTTAGCTGGGATTGTGCGTCAGGTAAATCAAATTTTTCTTCACTCTGTGCATGTCTGTGCAAATAACCATGAAACTCCTCAAGTGTTGACTTTATGGTTACAAATAAATTTTAGCAATTAGCCAAATTTACAATACAGAATCCACAAATATGAGGATCATTTGTATACGTGTGTGTGTTTGGTGTGCGAATGTGTATGTATATGTATGCTTCTCTCATACATATGAGACAAAGCAATTTGCAAAAATACTTTAACAAATTTACAACTCTAAAAGCCTAAATTGGCAATACTAGTAATTTCCTGGGCCATCCTAAGATAAGGAGAGATTCAGCCTGACCATTCACCTTCTATGCCTCTATTTACCATTGCTGAGTAAAGACACTGATCCTCAGAAACATGGCACTGAGACCTTTAGCTCTTAACAAGATGGAGTTGTAATCCTTCCACAGGATTTCTTTGCCCACTCATTAACATTGTGTTCTAGCCTTGATATTCCCACAAAAAGAGAGATTTGGTATTCTCCACATACCCCACCTGTCTCTCTTCGGTGTTTTCTTCACATTTAATACACTTGTCTCTACCATATTACAAGCTGGAGAAGCACCACTGTTATATACACAGCACTGCTTATTACTTGTGAACTTTCATTTTAAAAAAGGAAAGTACATTGACGCTAAAGGCCAGTCAAGTATGACTACCACCAACAGATGGTGTTAGTGTTTACTTATATAGCACGTTGTTCTAACCAAGAAGTTGAATCTGAGGAGAGATTTTCAGAACCTAATATGTATGCCAGTAGAGCAGCTTCTATATGTGTGTGTGTCCATCTCCTCCACTTGGCTGTTATTTTGAGGGCAACAGTGGCATTTTACTAATTTTTGTAGCCTTCGTGTGTATCACTGTATCTGATACTGTATAGATAGCTCTCAATAAGATATAATTTGTATTAACTAGAGTAAGGTATTATCATTGATTGCAAGAAACTTACATTTCAGTAATGTGAAGAAAAAAGAGAATATATTGAAATATTAAGAGTTATAATGGAGAGGAAGAATTATTGGTGAGTTTTATTTTCTTCTTTATGTTTGTATATCATCTAATTTTCTTACAATAAACATGGTATTATGTTTCAATAAGATGGTAAAAAAATTTCTGAATTGAAAAACAGAAAGCAGAAATATTTATTTTTGCAAAATTCACAGTAATGTCCCCTCTTTCATCAGATATGAGCATGTGGAGCAAGAGCATTATAGACAGAAGATGCAGCGTTTGCAAAATCTTTGCTTGTGTAAGGAATTGGAAGGAAGAAAATGTGGCAACAATACGAGGACGAGAAGGGGAGAGACAATCTAGTGCCTACCATATCACATTGTGTCTATCACTCTGTGGGCTGCTAAGTGGATTGGATATCAGAGTAAGGATTGGTGAGAGAGAAGAGAGGGTCAAGAGTGTCTGTTTAGCTTTGGCTTGTCAAATTGGATGAATGGGGGTGCTGAACTAGGTGCTCCTGAAATGTTTGTTTAGGAATATCTTACATTCAGTCCTGATAGGTTGAGTTTAATCTGTCTTCAAATAGAAATGTGAAATAAGCAACTGCATGTCAATAATAATGATAATAGGGCTTCCCTGGTGGCGCAGTGGTTGAGTGTCTGCCTGCCAATGCAGGGGACACGGGTTCGAGCCCTGATCTGGGAAGATCCCACATGCCACGGAGCAACTAAGCCCGTGTGCCACAACTACTGAGCCTGCGCGTCTGGAGCCTGTGCTCCACAACAAGAGAGGCCGCGATAGTGAGAGGCCCGCGCACCGCAATGAAGAGTGGCCCCCGCTCGCTGCAACTAGAGAAAGCCCTCGCACAGAAACGAAGACCCAACACAGCCAAAAATAAATAAATAAATAAATAAATTTATAAAAATAATAATAATAATAATAAAATAATAAAAATAATAAATGACAAGTAACACTTATGTAGCCCTTATTTTTTTGCTGGTCATTATTGTAAGAGCTACGTATTCATTTAATTCTTCCAACAAACCCAGGAGATTTGTTTATTATTAGCTTCTTTTTACAGATGAGGCACAAAGAAGTGTGTGTGTGTGTGTGTGTGTGTGTGTGTATTTACACGGCGTTCAGTGGCAAGATGGTGGGGAATTGAGCAAGCAGAGGATCAGAGTATTGAGCAGGATTGCTAAACAGCTTTGATGGCTACTTTGAGGCTAGTGAACTCAAATTTATAACACCAATAGGTGATTTATAATAATACCAATAATACCACTTGGCTACTGGAGTGAAGACAGAGAAAAAGCAGAGAGTAGGCAGCATAAGGCTTGAGGTTTTGCCCACGAGGTGTGATGAAAAGACAGAAGAGCAAAGGAGTTGTAAGAATATTACTGAAATACAGTATGATAAGAAAATGGAAAAAAGATGGAGCTGATGATTGGCAGAAATTAAGGAGTCAGTGGATTTCCTTTTAGCCAATCTGGAGCCCCCACAGAATTCTTAAAGATCCGGAAATATGATCTCTTTATGTGATGTAAGCTTATGATCTGCCTTAGCTTAATCTCATAAAAATACTATCAACTTGCTTGAACTCCAGAAAATCATGCTTGTTCTCAACCACTAAATCCTGACCCAGTTGTTTCTCTACAGGTGCCAAGGATCTCAATGATGTCTAATCCCCAGAGGTTTGTGCTTTGTAAGCCCAATAAATCTTAACCCAATAAATCTATTCACAATTAAGATACGTTCTCATATTTATTAGCCTTTCACTTTAATTAAAGGTTTATTCCTCTCTGTGTATTTTTAGAAAAGAGGAAGTCAAAACTATAAATCTAAACATTAAATAACGAGCCTTTTCTTTAGGCTCATATGTTGGCAAAATTATTGCTGAGGTAGCTTAAATAATTAATGATTACTATTAACAAATAGCTCTGGGCAACACAATCTTAGAGAACACCTCTATATTTTCAGGATCAATGGCCCATCACTAGTGAGATATCTAGAAAAATGTTTGGGTTTAGGTGGGGAAAGAGATAAACTGGAACCCTCAAGCTGAACGGCCCTGAAAAGAAAAATGTATCACAATTTTATGATTGTCCTATTCTTTGGATTTTCTTAGGCTCACCAAATCAATGTGAGGAAGAACGTCCCTAGCTTGCACTACTGTGTAATCAAAGTTATTCGCTTGCACATTTTTGAAACTGTAAATGATTCTGACCTTTGCCAAAGTATTATGAGTAGAAAGGAAAACTGTCCCTTTAAAACTTGCCTCTTGATGTTAATAAATTAGAGACTTCTCACAGCTCCATGCCAGACTCCATTTGTTGTAATGTTGAATTGAAGTTTCCAGGTGAAATGAACAGCTGCCAAGCTAGCCTTTCAAGACCTGCCCTTGGGAACATGATACTTTATTATCCATGTTGTGCCGTTCTATGCTGAGTAGTAGTTAAAATTATGAGAGGTCTCACTAAGTGATCTCTTTCAAGGCCTATTTTCTCCTTAGCTAGTAGAGTAACTTCAGGCTGTTCCATCCATCTGTTCTTCCTCAGGGCACAAGAAGCCAGCCAGTTGACTGAAACTAAAGTCTCTCACCTGTTTTTTTCTTTTTCTTTTTTTTTAGTAAATTTGTAAACTGAATTCAGTCTCTAATAGGTTTATCTAAAACCAAGCTTTTGGCTTTCCTGGAAACATGTCTTCTTTCACTAGTTAAGAATCTTTTCCACTTGTTTTTGAGTTTAAAAGTTTGTCAGTTTCCTGTAGCCAGTAATCAAGGCAGTTAGTATGTTTTTGTTTTGTTTTGTTTTGTTTTTAACCCCTCCAGACTCCAGATCTGATTGATTACAGAACAAATTTTACCATTATTCAGAAGTCCAGTTCTATTTCTTTCTGGCAGAACATAATTACCTCTTAAAAGCTTAAGGAAAGATGTGATAATCTTCAAAATTTGGCTTGTTCATCAAATCAAATGGCTTTTATTAAGCAACAGTTTGAGTTGAGTACAAATGAATCAAAAACATATTTTAAATAATAGGGGAAAATGCCTTTGGAAAACCATATATTGGGTCTTTCCAAAAGCAAAACAATTGAAAATTTGTTGTGGTGTTTGGCAAAGTTAAGGACACGTATGAGTTTTTGGGAAGAAATGGAAAGAATCGTTTTCTGGGAAGAAGACTTTGAGTTATCTCTTGTAAAGACATAGGATAACTGTAAATACCTTTCTTATCTCCAGGACTAGTGACAGAGGTGGTTATGGAAACTCGCCTCCCTACATATAGAAGAACTCTATTAATTAACTTGAGGTGCAATTGGTTTTTTAAAATAAGTTTCCTATAATGTAATGCAAAACTGGAGGGAATGGAATAATACTAGTATTCTAGAGACTATGACAGGCACTGAAAGGGGCTAATTTGTGTCGGGGCCTCATTCAATACTCCCAGACACTATTTAATGTATCCTATATTCATCCATGTAGCTAGAAATGGGTATTTCCCCTTGCCTTCTCATAGCTTGTAGACTGTACACTGGAAGAGCCCTTATATGTCCTCTATCGTGATTGTAATTTGATCTCAGAGTATAGGTCAGTTTCTCAAAAGGGTCTTTTTCTGACTTTCTCCATCAAAATTATGTCTCCCTCTCCACTAGTTGCTTTCTCATAGAACCTGTTTATTTTCATTTCTAATCTTTACTACGACTGGTAATTTAACACTTATTTATAATACTTGTCTAACGTCTACCATCGCATTAAACTCTTAGCTGTGACTGTGTTGTACCCCTCCTGTGCCTAGACTAATACCCACACAGCCTCACCTCTGATTTCAGCCACTTATCTCATGATGATGAGTTACTTGCCTCTGGAGGTCTTTCATTTTACCCCTTGACCTTCTCTTATGCTGCAGTCTTTATGGGATCCACTCATCAAGCAGGTGTTTGCAATCTGGAATGCAAGGAGCGAATGTCCTCAGGGACAACTTTCATCCAACAAGGTTCAGAGCTGATGGAGAAATGCTTTGGTATATTCTCTGGCTGGCAATGCTGAACTATTGGACTCACTCACGTATAGAGTGCCAGACTTACAACTGGCTCTACTAAATGCTATATAATTGTGAATGTAGACCATTTGCCCATGTGTCTTGACCAAAGTGTTCACATGCACACTGGAAAGGTCTGATTTTCTTCTTAAATGTAATTAATATAGGTCCCTGTTTTTGTAGAAATTGTTGTATTGTTGAATTCTGAGTGCTCAGAGTGTGTCAAAATGGTTTAGTTTGCACTGCACCTGGGGTTCTTTGGCCCTTTCTAAATTGATCAGCTGATCTCACCCTCATATTGCCTTTTTTTAAAAAAATTATTTATTTATTTACCTATTTATTTATGGCTGTGTTGGGTCTTTGTTTCTGTGCGAGGGCTTTCTCCAGTTGCAGGGAGCGGGGGCCACTCTTCATCGCGGTGCGCGGGCCTCTCACTATCGCGGCCTCTCTTATTGTGGAGCACAGGCTCCAAACGCGCAGGCTCAGCAGCTGTGGCTCACGGGCCTAGTTGCTCCACGGCAGGTGGGATCTTCCCAGACCAGGGCTCGAACCCGTGTCCCCTGCATTGGCAGGCGGATTCTCAACCACTGCGCCACCAGGGAAGCCCTTCATATTGCCTTTTACTGGACTCTGTTTCCAGATTCATGCTCAGAATTCTCCTTTTCTGACAATATCTGGGCTAGTTCTTGCTCCTCAGTCCCTGGTGGAGTCATGGAGACCCAGGAATATCCCCCTTGTTCTGGAGCTTGGTTCATTCACCACCTCTTCCCACTGGGTTCTGACAAAAACATCCTTCTTCAGCACTCCTCTGTTTCATAATCCTCTTTCAAAGAATCTTTATTTTTCTCTCAAAATTTCACCGGAAGCCAGCATCTAGGTTTACACATACCTCCCAATTAAACTGTTGTCTCCAGAGCTTGAGAATTCAAACCAGCTGACTTGAAATTAGTATTTCTATCCCAGGACCAAAATTGTTTAGAGATTTTCAAAACCAATTCTACCTTTGAATTATGACCTGAAGCAGAAGAGTAATCAGTGTGCCTGGCTTTAGAACCTAAGGGTCACTTGCTGCAGACAGGCAGCTCAGAGTTCTAGGGAAAACAAATGCCCCTCTCGTGGTCCCAGGAGGAGAGCTCAGCACAGTAGACCTAATGGGAAGCTGTTTGAATTTGAAGTTCAAATCCAAAGCTTCCATGTCAAGCTTAGAAGAAAAAAAACTATTCACCAGGTCAGGTACGTTATAATAAGCCTTGAAGATTACAAGTTAGTTTTTCAGGAAGTTGAATACTTTTTCCCTGTCAGGCATGAAGTGATTAGTAAACTATCCAATCCCTATTTGAAATATAGGAGGGTGGGAAATTCCATGTAAAATGTAATGAAGTGGGTATCATCCCTATTTTATTGATGAGGAATCTGAGGCACTAAAGGATTAATTACCTTGCTCAAAGTCAGAAAGTTAAAAGCTGGTAGAGATGGGATTCAACCCAAGGATTATTTAATTTCAAAAGCCTCACTTTTGCTATAATAGCATGCAGAATCCGAGCCAAAATAAGCTAAAAACAAAAAAGATTTTGTTCAAATGTATAACTACTTGAAAAGTAATATTTTACTTATAAGGAATATCACATATCTTCCTGGCTGTCAAGTTAATGTCATATCAGAAAGCAAAAAATATTACCCGCATTGGAATGGCTTCCATTTTTCTTTACATCACACACCTAAAAAGTACAGCACAGACATCTAAAAGTGGAGGATGGGGAACAAAGTATCATTTACTATAATTTTTATTTCTTTAGTTGTGATTCTTCTCTATCATCTTGGTGGCAAAGTTTTACATTCAATTCCTAAACCCCAAAAGTGTAATGTGGGATTGTGCTGAGGTGAGTAGATGTGGTCCCTGAAATGTGTAAGTCCTGTTCTCTGGTTTTGAAACCGAGTGGGGCCTTGTGGGGGTCCTGGGCACGGAGGCCTTTTTTTTGTCCCCCGTTTCTTGCAGGCAAGACTCCAGCCTCCATGACCTTCCCTGAGTTCCAAAGGGCAGATTCGAACAGTTGCTAATCAAGGGAGGAGTAGCCAAGAAACCACCTGAGGCAAGGTTAAAGGGAGCAGAGAAGCTCATCAAGATTAGGAGACCACCTGAGACGAGATTAAGGGCTTGCACTGGCCTCCCCCAACACCACCCTTGATCTATTGCTATAAAACCCCTCATATGATCCTCCCGGGTTGGGACACACAATTTTGGAGGGCAGGAGCCCGCTGTGTTCCCCTTTGCTGGGCAAAGCAATAGAGCTATTCTTTTCTACTTCACACAAAACTCTGTCTCCGAGGTTCAATTCGGCAGCGGTGTACAGAGGCTGAGATTTTGACATCAATTTCCTCATATAAGAGAAGCAATTTCTACTGCTAATGAAAAAACATGGAATGTAGATGGTAACCAGAGGCATTTTTATTTCTATTTCCCATTCTCCCTTTAAAATTTTATTTAAAGGGTTATATTCCTTCCCTGCCCCTCAACGAAAACATGGGCAGGCTCATTACTTTTCTGTTCCCATTCAGATTGAAAATGAACAAACAAAATAGTCATTTTGTCATAAAAATTCATAATTCAGAAATTCAATAAAATTAATATCCATTCCCACATAAGAGTTAAAATTCTAAACTTGACTTAGTGGTAAATCTCTGATTTAATCTACTTCGGTCAGGGGGTGGATGGCTGGGGAAATGGATGAAGGTGGTCAAAAGGTACAAACTTCCAGTTATAAGACAAATAAGTTCTGGGGATGAAATGTATAGCACGGTGACGGTAGTTAACAAAACTGTATTATATATTTGAAAGTTGCTAATAGATTTAAAAAATTCTCATCACAAGAAAAAACGTTACAACTATGTGAAGTGATGGATGTTAACTAAACTTAGTGTGGTAATCATTTTGCAATATATACATGTATCGAATCATGTTGTACACCTTAAACTAATACAATGTTATATGTCAGTTTTATCTAAAAAACCTGGGGAAAAACTCAATATGGTTTAGTTAAAAAAAATCACAGCATTATGTGTGGGGTATGTGTTGTGGAAACAGAGACCACTCCCCCCCCCCCTAAAAAAATCTCTGATTTAATCTACTTCACGCAGAAAGGCTACATGGGGAGGGGTGTGAGGTACTCCTGCTAGGGGGAGGGTTGAGGTAGGTGAGTCTAGAGGTCTATAGGCCAGTTATTACTTGTTTTACTTGTTAGTAATATGGGCCTGGCAGGTAGCTAAAGTTAGTGATCCTGAGTGGGCCTAGCTAATGATGAAAGCTAGATCTATCTCTTACGGGTGCTTTTGTTGGTACTTCAAAGGTCGTCTGCTTGGCATCTCTTTCCTGCAGTTTTCATTAATTAGCCAAACGTATCTATCTCCCAGATGGTCTCTTGTAACCTCTAACTCAGCCCCTGGGCATCCAGCCTTTCTCTTGAGGTCCCTGTACCCCTCTGGAAGGCCATACTGGTCAGAACCAAGAGGACTCTACTTACTACACCTCTACTGACCAGACCTGGTCAGTGGAAAACACTCCTACAACACTTGGGGTTTCAGGATGATCTTACTGCTTTAGCACTAAACTGACTCTACCACCAGGATGTTAGTCTGCCTGACCATTGCCTTCTACATTTCCAGGGATCTAATCAGACTCCCACTGTAGTCCACTTTAGCTTCTTCAGGCGAGTCAGGCACTGCTCTCTGTCTTTGGACTGCAGGGAATATATCTCAAAACACTCTGAGTCATCTCCTTATCAAGGATGTTATCCAAAACTTAAAATAAGGCAAAAAGATTACCATGTGCCCTTTCAAATTCATATGAGCATTGTCTGACTAGCCTGTCCAAAGGTCATCTGTCACTCCAGAATAAGCTAACATTTTGGACTTACTATTTACTAATAATTAGGTCTCAGATTCTGAAAAGTTAGGTATAAACTTACAGAATATTGATCAGCTACAAATTAGTTTTGATCAATAGAGATGCAAATGATATTTTTATTAGAGAAGATTGGTGACTTCTATGGTTATAATTTTTTTTTTTTTTTGGTCCTATGGGACATTACACAATTTTCTATCTAACTTTGAAATAGTATCTGGCATTTATTTATATATAACAATATATAAATATATATATTATTGTTTTGTTATCAGGCAGTTTTACTCATTAAGGAGTTAAATAAGCTATTGACATAGATTCACTGTTTATTCGTGTGAGAGTTAACTTTTTGAAAATTACATTTTGATGCCCTGGAAGCCCATGTTCTAAGTTCGAAGTTAGAAGGTGGTGCCTCACTTCTCATCTCTTGAAAAGAGGGTGGTGAGAGTTCAGCAAAGTAACAACTCTTTCTAAAGAACTGTGTTCACCAGTCTGTTTCACAATATCCTCCCCTCACACTCTGGTCCCTTATTATATTCATGAAGTAAATGTAAAGATTCAGGATTCTGGGAACAAGTTTTGGATCATTTCCTTTGAAAATTGGAATATGGAAGGTTAGTTTCTCACTTACATTTGACTTCCTAATAAACTATTATATTGATACCTCAGTCAGTCTGAGAGACAAAAAGTCATCCTCTAACATCTTGTTTTACTATTAAAATAAAAGAGCAGATTGACTAAAAGGACAAAGGCAAATGTGACTACCTTTGACCTTTGACTCACTTGTAGGAAACTGAATTTTCACTTTTCCACATGGATTCAGCTGGCAGTATTCTTTTTTTTTTTTTTTAATAAATTTATTTATTTATTTTTTGGCTGTGTTGGGTCTTCGTTGCTGTGCGTGGGCTTTCTCTAGTTGCGGCGAGCAGGGACTATTCTTTGTTGCAGTGTGCGGGCTTCTCATTGTGGTGGCTTCTCTTTGTTGTGGAGCACAGGCTCTAGGCATCAGGGCCGCAGTAGTTGTGGCACGTGGGCTCAGTAGTGTGGCTCGTGGGCTTGTTGCTCCTCAGCATGTGGGATCTTCCCGGACCAGGGCTTGAACCCGTGTCCCCTGCATTGGCAGGCAGATTCTTAACCACTGCAAGACCAGGGAAGTCCCAGCAGTATTCTTCGAACATCACATTTGCACAATATTTATGTCTAGAAACTTCTAAAAGAGGTCAGTATGAATTGGCCTAGCTTCCATTACCTGTGAAGCTGAGAATTGTTTGCTATTTATATTGAGCAGGTACAAGGTAGGTGCTGAAGAAGGGCATAGATTAGAGAAAGTGACCTAATCTCAAATGTTGTCTTCTTATATATGTAACAACACCATTTTGTTTAAAGTTAATTGGTAAAACATCAGATTTCCTACATAAAACCTTTATCAAAAATGCCTTCTGAGATCATTTATAAATGATCAACTAGGGAATCACTTATCTGATTGAGGTTATGTGAATTCCTGTACAGTTCACAACCCCTCACCTTGTTTTAATGTCAGTTATGGAGATGGGCTCCAGTAACATGAAAAGTTCTATGACACGTATCTGCGTATGACTTGAAAACTTGAAGACAAAATAAATGCAAGACATTTCATTTAACACAGGCTCTGAACAGAGTGGAAATATTTGCAATTACTGACTAAAAGGAACTGACAAGAACTTCCAGGTTGGGATTATCCTCGCTCATTGTATTTCACTTTCAGATGATTAAAACTTTGGAAAGTGATGAGGTCAGCATAGGCAAGCCCAAACTGGTTGAGATCTTTACTAATCTTTGGGAGCATAAGATGATGTCAACTCAACAATTAGATTTCTACAAAGTTTCAAACTTTTTTTTTTTAATATTTGAATTTTATTTTTTTATACAGCACGTTCTTATTAGTTATCTATTTTATACATATTAGTGTATACATTTCAATCCCAATCCCCCAATTCATCACACCACCACCCCCCCCACTGCCACTTTCCCCACTTGGTATCCATATGTTTGTTCTCTACATCTGTTTCTCTATTTCTGCCCTGCAAACCGGTTCACCTGTAGCATTTTTCTAAGTCCCACATATATGCGTTAATATACGACATTTATTTTTCTCTTTCTGACTTACTTCACTCTGTATGACAGTCTCTAGATCCATCCATGTCTCTGCAAATGACCCAATTTTGTTCCTTTTTATGACTGAGTAATATTCCATTGTATATATGTACCGCATCTTCTTTATCCATTCATCTGTCAATGGGCATTTAGGTTGCTTCCATGACCTGGCTATTGTAAATAGTGCTGCAATGAACATTGGGGTGCATGTGTCTTTTTGAATTATGGTTTTCTCTGGGTATATGCCCAGTAGTGGGATTGCTGGGTCATATGCTAATTCTATTTTTAGTTTTTAAGGAACCTCCATACTGTTCTCCATAGTGGCTGTATCAATTTACATTCCCACCAACAGTGCAAGAGGGTTCCCTTTCCTCCACACCCTCTCCAGCATTTGTTGTTTGTAGATTTTCTGATGATGCCCATTCTAACTGGTGTGAGGTGATACCTCATTGTAGTTTTGATTTGCATTTCTCTAATAATTAGTGATGTTGAGCAGCTTTTCATGTGCTTCTTGGCCACCTGTATGTCTTCTTTGGAGAAATGTCTATTTAGGTCTTCTGCCCATTTTTGGATTGGGTTGTTTGTTTGTTTAATATTGAGCTGCATGAGCTGTTTATATATTTTGGAGATTAATCCTTTGTCTGATGATTCATTTGCAAATATTTTCTCCCATTCTGAGGGTTGTCTTTTTGTCTTGTTTGTAGTTTCCTTTGCTTTGCAAAACCTTTTAAGTTTCATTAGGTCCCATTTGTTTATTTTTGTTTTTATTTCCATTACTCTAGGAGGTGGGTCAAAAAGGATCTTGCTGTGATTTATGTCAAAGAGTGTTCTTCCTATGTTTTCCTCTAAGAGTTTTATAGTGTCCGGTCTTACATTTAGGTCTTGAATCCATTTTGAGTTTATTTTCGTGGATGGTGTTAGGGGGTGTTCTAATTTCATTCTTTTACATGTAGCTGTCCAGTTTTCCCAGCACCACTTACTGAAGAGACTGTCTTTTCTCCATTGTATATCCTTGCCTCCTTACAAAGTTTCAAACTTTTTAAAAAGTAAAAATATTTGTTAATTGCAAACACCAGGATCCCAAGTTGATTGATTATCATTATAGTGCTATATTTTCTGGTTTTCTGGGAAAATACTAAATACAAAATGGTCCCCCACTCTACTATTTTATGTTCAGGCCCTGCAATCTTTGAAATGCTTAAAACGCAAGTTGTAAAATGCAAGTCTGAAAGAGAATTCATTGTGCCAGAATTGACAGAGGGCAGCAGAAAACTTACAAGCTGTCCTGTAGTAGATTCAAAAAGTAATTAATTGCAGCTGCTGTTTTGCAGCAAGCTGGGGAAATGTCACCAAATACAGAAAACTCCCAAAAGAATGACAAGGCCTTCCTGTAATTTTCCCAGCCTAAACAGAAATGAGATGAATGCATTGTGGCTGCTGTAGGTAATGAGATTTTGTAAGATTATTATAAATAGGGTGCATAATTAGTGTTCTGCAGTGCAGTAGGCATTTTGTGTTCTTTTTGTGAATTTGGAGTAGGCCCCAATGGCTTGACAAAACATTCACTCTCCCTAAACTAGGCAAACATCTTGCCTTCAGACACTGCCTTCAAATACACTGACTGTCAACTATTTGCGAAGATGAATTTAGAAAAGAATCAAACCATTAACTACAAGAAGAATTAACAGTGAGTGAGTGACTACCATGTATCAGTAATGAGTTATTCATTTTATAAACTACACATTACAGGTATTATCTCATTTAATCTGCATGAGGCAACTACTGCTATTCTCTTTCATAGATGAGAAACTGAGGTCTGGAGAGGTAAACTTGACCAATATTTATAGATAACAAATGATATTTGAATCCAGGCTGTCTAATTTAAAATCCTTGATTCTCTAAGTTATAACATCTTACTTTCCACAGATGCCTTCAATGTATGGAAATTTGTATTGTGTGTTTTTTCCTTTGAGCTGTTCTTTAGAGTGATGTTTGCTATGCATTTTAGTGAAAAATATTCCAGAAGAGCAAATGCATTTACCATAGAGAGGCCAGTGATGACAGCCACTACAAAGGGAAAAAAAAAAAAAAAAAAAAAAGCCGTGTTGAAATTGTTAATTGATGAGAGTCAGGCACCATCCATCACTGTGTACTTGTATTTGCAAAGGTGAACTCATAAATATCCAAAAGTTTTCATTTATTTTTGGTAAGAAGTAAAAATAGAAAATAGGAGGACTAAAAAGAATTTTACTATCTGATTTTAAAATGAAAGGAAGGCATCATCAGCTTTGAAGAATGTCAGTAAAGAGGAAGAAATACATAACTTTTTGTAGAGATAAAATGGTAATTTAGTTCACAAGTATATCATAACCAAAGACATCTTGAAAACTGTGGTGTGAACAAGGATCTGTATAGTTGGGGACTTGTGGGAAAGGGAATACAGGGAAAGAGAGTAGGCCAGATTTCTGAGGAACCCCTTCCTCTGGATTAATTTGGGTATAATCTAAACTGATGTAACAAAAAGACCCAAGGCACAATGGCTTAAGCATTATAGGAGCTTACTTTTCTTTCACATACTAGTTAAGAAGTCCATGGCTGCTAGGGAAGCTCTACCATCCTCATGATACACTTTCATCTCTGGATCCCTGGCATCTGCAGCTGCCATCGTACTTATATGCCAGCCAATGGTAAAGAGGAGAGGGACCAGGAGAGAGCGGACTCATTCCCGTTTTAAGAGCAAGATCCAGAAGTGGCACACATACCACTGTAGCTGAAAACTTAGTAATCTGACCACAAGGGGGTCTGGGAAATGGAATCTTGTTGACTGGCTGTGTGCTCTGCTGACTCTGGAAGGAGAGTTTGAATCTTTGTGGACAACTATCAATATTTGCCATACCCAGCCAGGGAAGTAAGGAACCTAGGTGGCTGAGCCCTAGGAGATATCATGGTCCAATTGCTGAGTTAGGGATTTCCCTCTGTCTCCTCAAATTCCCTCCCCTGTTTCTCAGTACCTCTCCTCTTTGCCCTAACTATCTCTGGAGGATTGCAAAGTAGAGGAAAGAAATACATAGTTGTTAAGTATGCAAGGTGGTGTTTTGGTAGTGAAATCCCATCATTCATCATTCCACCTTTCTGGGGTTGATGACATTCAAAAAAAGAAAAACAAAAAACCAATAGCTAAATGGGAGATAAAGAACCAATATTACTTATTGCCAGCCAAGCATATTACACAAACAAGTGTAGGGCTTTTCTGGATTTAGTACGTATTTTCTTTTCCTTCATGAAACATCCACCTGCAAGCCAAAGTATACTGTCCTAATCCTTCATTTGGGGGATCTGTGGAATTGACTCTGAATCTTTTTATTCTACAAGTCAAACAGACAAGAATGGAAACTATGCTTCACACACATCCCTTCTCCCCCAGTCTGAGACGGAACTGAAATTGTGAAGAGGCTGGTGGGCTCTGCCCAATGTGTGCCTACCTCATGAATTCCAGACACAGAAGAGAGAATGCTGCATTTGGGTGAAAGCACTGGAAGCAAAAGGCCACTGTTGGTTGGGGGCCTTTTATGTAACATTCAGTACTTAGCTCTGACTAATCACTTCAGCTTTTCCTCCTTTTGGGGAGGTACTAATGGGTAGAAAGAGAAAGAAGTAGTAAAGGCAGAATTTTCTTTCTCTTCAGGTTGAAAGTATAAAAAAAGGATGAAAAAATAACACACTTGTTTACTGTGGAAGAAAGTACAACAACAACAAGCCATGTATTCACTGGTTAATTTGTCCCCTTCCACCAAAGTGGTAATTCAAAGAGAAATGTTTAAAACAAAAGAATTTCAGGATGACATAAAATAGACAGGCCCCGCTATGGTTCTATATATGGTAGCAACCTAGAGGAAACAAGACACAAAGATGGAAACATATCCATACCTTCTCTCCTTGGACATAGGAGGAAACAAGTTAGATAAAACATGGATTATAAGAACTTGTGGTCTGGATGTGTTGCTTTCTAAATGGGATGAAGAACCCTCTGCTACCAGCTACCACAGTGGTCATGCTCCTAAGTTCAAGAGAAGCTGTTGCTCCAGCCAAGCATATATTACTTGAGCTGCCCATGTGCACCACACCCTGAGCTTTGGTTCTGGGGACCCACACAGGAGCTGAGACTTTCCTTTATTGATATCTCAGTAGTTAGATGCTGCTGCTGGAATTGAAGAAAAGCTAAACTGTGCCTCTTAACTAGGAAGCGGTTTCTGGTTACTGATCAATCCCTGAATGCGGAGCCTAAATTTAGTGTTTGTGGAATTGTAAGCCTCAGTTTCCCCATTAGTAAAATAGAAATAAGAAGTATCAAAATCATTGGGTTATTATAAGGATAAACTAGCATTATGAATGCCAAGAATTTAACACAATGCCTAATGTGATGTTAAGTGTTGAATACATTATTAAAATTGTTGTTGTTTTACAGATTTGATTTACCATATAGTATGCAAGTTTCTGGGGATCAAACAACAATTAGCATACGTTTTTGCTTCAAAAGGTATACAACCCAAGATTGGGAGATAAATATGAAAAATATGGGAACAACAGAGTAATACTTGTTCTGTAATAGACATATTTACAGAGTGTGTTACTCATCAGGAGAGATTTTATAGCAGAGGCCACACGTTTTGCCTAATTTAATTCAACAGGAAAAAGGAAAATTTAGAAACTGTGTTTTACTCTCTAAATCTCCATGATAAGGAGAGTCCCACCTCCTAATTCACCATCTCAGGAAGTTGGATATTACCAATTTATACTATCTTCCCATTTCTGCCCCCCACGACCTCCCTCACAGTGGCAAACTATATCTCCTCCTTCACATACTTTTGTTTAAAACCTATCTCCATCCCTGCTTTGCTTTTGAAGTGTGAATGACATTTCCATGTGTAGTGTTTATAAACACCTAGAAATTATGTACATAAAATGTTCAGTACAGTCTATGACACACTGAAAGGGACTTAGGCAAACTAATAGGATCTCTGAATGACAAAAAAAGCATTTCTGCCTGGAGAGACTTTTTTTCATTAGAAATGCCTCTGCCCCAACAAATGTCCTTTCTGCCTTTCAGCTGGGGACTATGAAAACAGATTTGAGTGAGAGCTAGGTTAGGGGCATTAGAAAAAGAATGTGGAGAATCTGGAAACTTTCTGTTCACCAGTTTAAAAGGACAATCATTTAGGACAATCATTGAAAAGAATGCAGTTGACATGATGAGAATCCTTCCCTTTTTAATAAATATCTGATGAAACCTCTTGACTAGAAGTTTTAACTTGCTGGAGAGACTAATAGGAGACAAAACTTGTGGAGATAGGGCACAGAATGACATGACAATTGCATTGAATTAATACTTGCATACAATGAACAGGAGTTCATTCATCACAGGAGTCAGTGTGCCTAAGTATAAGACCTGGCACATAAAAATTTGCCAAATGCATGAAAGCAAGGATGAGAAATTTGATAAGCCTCCTGGCAACTCCTAGGAAATGAATATTTTCCATAGCTTAGAATTTCATGCCATGTTGTCTATACTTAGTAGGTATTTAAGTTCTTCCCTGGGAAATAGATGCTTTTCTGATTTCTGATCACTCCTGAGACTGGCTTCCCAAACCAGATCACTGTTCTTGCTCTAAGAAATGTGTGCTGAGGTTCATAGGCACTCTTACTTCCTCTGACATTTATGTTTCCTCTAGTGTCCCTTTCCCACATCTCCTGATATAGGACATGTTCAGTGATATGAAATATGTTGTCTGACAATGTAATCAATAGAGCAGAAACCTGCCTCAAGATGCCCTAGGACCTATGTCTCATATTCATAAAAGGTGTTATTACATTGGGTACTGCTGGGCTGTCGAATCTCTCCATTTTTATTAATTGCATCTCTCAGCTACACTGGATAGAAAAGAGCTGCTGCTTTATGAGTTTTTTCATTTCCTGAATCTGGTAATGTTTTGGACTCTGAATGGGGAAAAAAAAAAAAAATTCCAAAAAGCAACAGTTGTTGTTTGTCTCATACAATTAAATTCCAGAATCAACTCCAGAGGTGATGTTTTAAGGGGAAGCAGGATATATTGGTCATAAATGTCTTTGCCATTTGTTGAAATTGGAGTTCGATTTGGAGATGAAATCTGGTAAACAGAGAGCTAGACTGGAGTTAGGATATTAGCTTATTGCCTGAGTACTCCTGCTGACTTCCTGGGATGCTTTAGCTAAACACGTCATGCTTTTCTCTGCTATAGTTTCTTTGTGTGCAAATGTTGATAGCTGTGCCTATTTTAGAAGATCTTTTGATTTTTATTTTTAATTATATATATATAGCAAGGTACTTGATATAAAAACTCTAAATTATAGCCAGAGTATACAGTCTGTGCAGTTAAACAGTGCCCTATGCTTGGTTTAATGGTTGACTGTCCCTGCCTTGAAAGTTTTAATTCTTTTAAACAAGGGACGCTAATTTTTCCTTTTGTACTAGACCCTGCAAATCAGGCTTGATTATTGCACATTCAATTGTAATGAAGAAAACTGGATAGACATAGATCTCCATACTGTAAATTCTTTTTTTCAATGATGTAAATTGACAATTCATCCAATGTTTTCAAGGAGAATTTGTTTTAGTTCTTACCTCACAAAACTACTCAATATTAACTAGTTTATTATTACACTGGCAGGAGTAATTTCTGCTTCATTTTATAAGATACAGACATCATTGTCTTATGGAAAAACTAGCAAAATCCTCTGGAGAAATAAACTTTTACACATTTGGAAAATACTCCTGGGCCAAGGCAATATTTTTTGGTGTTAGGTACTCCTGAAAAGACTAATTTTTAGGTAGAAACTGTCTTCTATCACCTAAAGTTCTTGTGTGGTCAACAGCCGTCAGGCAGAATCCTAGACACAAGTCAACTCAACAACACCTAGCAGAGTGACAGCCACTGCTGTGTTTGCCATTGTAAGCTGTAATTAATCAGGTTTTTTTTCTGAAAATACCTTATTGAGTATGATGAATCAATGACATTAATGACATATATGGGGGTAAGGGGCATACTATGACTATCCAGTTTACTTGTTAAGATAGTTTTCCAATAGAGCCATTGCATTACTTTTGTCATTATTCTTTTTTAACCGGTCATATAGAATTAACAAGTTGAAAGTTGTTTCTCAGGAGTTGAGATGTTTTGTTGTTTATTTTTTTTTTTTGTGGGGAAGGAGTGTGGGGTTGTTATTTGTTCAAGTCCATATACATGCAATCTACATATGAACTACTCACAAATGGTACCCTGTTTCATTCCTAGTTTTGGGCTATCACCCTTTCACTTGTTGAGTTGGCCAATCACAAGATTCACGATTTTAAGATAATGTATGGAAGAAAACCCTCCTTTAATATATGTGTATTGTCATTATATTCCTTCTGTCATACACAGAAACATGTTTGCCTCAGGTAGTATATTATAGTTTGTTTGGAATACAAGCATTGTAAAAAGACGGCGTAAAAACTGTTTTAAGTGCTATGACAAAATATAGATTAAGTCTGTATTTTTAATTAAAAATATCGAAGGGGTACCTAATTTAGACTGGAAGAGCAAGGAAGGAAACCACATTTAAGCTAATAACTGAATGATATTAGCAGCTAGCTTGAACCCACAGTTTAACCTTAAAGATAGTTCAGAAGGAAAAGGTGCAAACCAGAGAATAGATAAGTGGAGTGAATATGATGAAAACCATAGTCTGGTCAAATATGAGGAAAATGTAGTACTTGAGGTTAAGGAGAGACCTAGCCTTTAAGGAAAACATTACAAACAGTAGTTAATGGAAGATAACCTGGATTCAAGATTAGTAGATGATGGGTGTAGAATCTTAAGAAGTCAACTTCAGAGCATCAAGTGCTTTTGGAGAAATGTTTCCTTCAAGAAATGCTACATACAAACTCCATGAAAACATAGATTCTGTCTTGTTCACGGCCATATCACAAGGTATATAAAGAATCTTCTCAGTAATAAGCTCCCATGTCATGTACTGAGTAACTGAATGATTTGTCTAGTTAAGCATGTAAGTAAAGTTAAAAATGAGAAGCCATGTTTGTCTAAGTGAGATCAAGCTGCAATCGGTAACAAAGCTGTATAACTGTAAATTGTCTTCCTGGACAGATTCCTTATACTTTAGCAAGACACTTTTTATACTTTTTGCAAATGAAGGTTATGCTTGTTCTATCTGGACAGAGAGAAAGAGAAGGGGTACATATCAGTTTACGAATGAAGTAAAAATGTTCTTTGAACTTACAGCTCTTACTCTACTTTTTAAAGAAGTTTAAAAAGAAGTTTCAGCACCCAAAATATCATTTTTAACTCTTTCCTATATACGTCATTGTTCAAATATATTAACTGCTTAGTTGGCAGAGTCTGTGGGGGTACTAAGGAACCAAGGACTTCTTCCTAATGGCAATCGAGAAATATTTGTCCCTTGAATAATGAAAGCAATAAAAATGAGTGGTGAATAGATAGCTTCCAGAATTTTTGTCCAGGTCACTTGAAGGACATATAATTAAGTTCAGGAAATAACCAGCTCTCTTATAATGTATTTTTTTGTAAAATTCTGTTCTGTTGATAAATATCTCATAAATTTCCATTTGCTCTTATATGTGAGTATTAAAAAACGTCTAATTCTAAACTCTGCAAAAGGTGTACTTATGGATGTGATTTTAACCGCAGAGAAACTAACTATACCAAGGAGAAGTTTTTTATTTAGCTGATGACAGAAGGCTAATATAAACCCGTTACATGCATCATGTGAGAAACCATTAAAATTAGATCAATTAAAGCTAATGCCTTGAAGGAATAATGGGATTCAAATGAAAATATTTTTTAATAAAAACATTATAAGAGAAGCCCAATGTAACTAGTTTAAAAAATATTTTGAGTATTGATTTATTTTTACATTTTAAGGTATTTATTTACCATGGGGAAAAATAGTAATTAGTGGTTGGTTCTTCAGGCAGAGTAAAATCTATTGTTACAAGAATATTTTAAAAAACCTAATGAAGAAGTGTGAGCTGAAATCCCTTATATTAAGGTGATTAAATGAATCATTCTTCATGTATTTGATCAAACAATACTGTCAGTAGAGTAAAGGCATTATTTTGATTCCTGGGCATCTCGTGCTTATTCATGGAGTATAATATTCTATGGCCTCAGATTCTTCTGCCAACTGCAGTCTCACAAAGGTTTGGTTTGTCACAGTGGGGCTCAAGAGAGAGCATGTGGGTCATTTTCAGAACCACTCAGGAAAACAAGTTTCTCAGATAGTGGGCCAATATTTTATTTTTCTTATGTATACAGTGTATTTAGCAGGAATAAAGAAAGACAG
This sequence comes from Balaenoptera ricei, assembly GCF_028023285.1. Classification (NCBI taxonomy): domain Eukaryota; kingdom Metazoa; phylum Chordata; class Mammalia; order Artiodactyla; family Balaenopteridae; genus Balaenoptera; species Balaenoptera ricei. Next base: position 98,747,126 of record NC_082640.1, on the reverse strand, counting down.
TGAAAAACTAACAAAAAGGCATGTTTACTGTTATATATTTTTTTCCAATTTTAATTATGCCTCTCCTCTCCAAAAAAATCTGAGATACTATCAAGGGGTGACTAACACAGTGTGAGAGATCTATTTAATCAGAGTTCTTTGGGCAGAAAATATTACAAAAATTTCAAAGTGTGTTTTGTGCTGTAATGTCTGTGAACTTTGGTAGGAGAACAACCAGGTCCTGTGTTTGGTCATCAGAGCTGGGGTGTCTCAGCACAAGCAGGGTTCACGCTTATGGATGAGGGCTCCATGGTCCCTGCTGAGCATAGTGTGATAAACTCAAGAGCTCCTATTCAGAGATTTGGGGAGTCTCTAATGGATCTCATTATTCTTAGTTTGGGTAAGACTTGCTTATGTTTAAGATTCCTAAAGAACATGAGTCTCTGTTAGATATTTAAAAGCCTGTCCCTCCCCTCCCTGGTCCACACTGCCTCAACAGTAACATTTGCTGGGAGTTTAAATTCTTGTTTTGTTCTCCTTTTTATAATTATACCTCTTTCACCTTTGGTTGAAATTTGACTTATTTCACCTTTCTCTAAATTGATTTTTATATCCATCTATTGTATGTAGATTATTCTCATCCCTTTAAGGATTTCTGAAAATAAGAAAACCTATAATAGATTAAAGATGGCTGCACAATCTTTGCTATTCCTCCAGTTAAGGTGTAAAATCTAATCCCTCTCCTCTTGAATCTTCACTGGCTTTATGTACTATTAACCAATGGAATAGAATAGAAGTTAACTTCTGAAATTATGAGACTAGATCATAATAAATCTTGCAGTTTCTGCCTGGACCTCTTGGAACCTTCCCTTTGGACCTCTGAGCCTCCATGTAAGAAGTCTGACTACTCACCTAGAAATACTATGTGGAGAGGCCCTGAGACTAAATGAAGAGGGAGAGGTCCCAGATGAGCTCAACCTTCCACTCCTCCCACGGAGGCACCAACCATATGAGTAACAGTCTGGGACCATTAGTCTAAGATGGATACGGAATCTCCCAGGCTGAAAGAAAGAAGAGAAGAGAAGCAATATGGTGATTCAACAAAAGACTGGAGACTCGGCTGGAGGCTGTGAAAAAAATAGGAGTTCAGCAAATAGCCTAACCATGGCAAAACAATATAATTCAACAATAGAAAGACGGTTACACCATGAGTAGGGAAACTGTGATAGGGAAAGCAGATATAAAAACTGATGAATAAGAGTACTAGTTACTGAAGAGTCAAAAGGAGGAGAATTGAAGGTAGCCACAAATAAGGAGAAGTCTTAAGAGCAGCATATAAATGCTCCCCCAATTCTTGACTGACCCCTGAACTCTGAATCCAATAATCATAGGGGAAACAATATCTGGAAGGCTGACATATAAGTCGGTTATTTTTAAAAAAGCTTTCTTAATAAGCCTACCCAATGACTAATTGAGATATCTTATTGGCCACCTTGAGGTGTAATGAGGTGGAAAATATGTAGTCTTCCTTTTATCCATTGAACTTTATTGTCAGCAGAAATAAAACAATTTCTGTCTATAAAGTAGGAGGGAACACCAGGGAATCAGGTAGGTAACTATAATTATTTGCATAAAAAAGCTAAACATTTTCCAAGGGTAGGAATGCTGGAATAGAGTTATGGGTTGTGATCATGACCTAATCCTTACCCCTTCACTTTTTTTTCTGCAGAAGACTGAGATGATATTCTCTTCACCAAGGTGTTGAAATATATTTGGGAAAAGGGGTAAGAGCATCCTTGGGAAGAAATGTAGTGTCTCTCATCTGTGCTGAAAGAGGATGGTAAGAGATGATGAAATTGGAGTAGACTCCTGAATTTCTATGACTCCTGCGTTTTGTGATTGTAACAATGATCTCACCATGGGGATCTTTGGCCATGACTAATTGCTTATAAGTTCTCTTAGACTGGAATATGTGGACAGGCCATTAATAAATTATTTAACATATATTTCTGAATAGCCCCAGAACTGGTGAATAGAGGCCAGATTATTGCCACTGTGATAGAAAATCTCCATTTGAGTCAGTTCAAAGACTTCTCCAAAGGTATAACTTCTTTCAATTCTACTTATTTGCCCCTTAGTCATACTTCCCCTTAAACTTCTGTATTATTAACTCATATTAGTACTTATCTCTGTATGAATGTCTTATCTCCAAAACTAATCTGTAATTTTCTTCAGGTAGGAGCCATGTTTTATGCTTCTTCTCATTTCCTGAAGCACCTAGCTCAACAACGAACATGTGTTATACATCTGTAATTACTTTACTAAATTGACTGGACACAATGTCTAGACAGGAAGTGACTATTCATTTTGCCAGCACTGCCTTCAATCAGATATCCTTTCCCTATCCCTGGACAATATCTTGGGAAGATAAAGGATTCTGGTTTTTTCTGTTCACTTTTAGACATTCACAGGTTTTCTGAATGTAATTCTTTGTCTATGCAGCATAAAAACAATCATATATGTTTTAATCTCTCCACAATCCTCCAATAACACATGCTAATCAATAAGGAGAGAATACAAAACCTTCTATTACTCATGCCTACAGAATAACAAGGAGACGGCAAAGACTATAAACTTCAATTTATATGAAAATGGGGAAATAAATATCTGAAATCAATACAGCCATCCACAAACTCCACAAAAGATTGGGGATTCAAATTGTAGATTGAAAAACACAGAAGCTCAGAAAGCAGCATAACCATGATAAGAAAAGATAATTCAGCAATAGAAAGAGAACATTACACTCTGAGTAGGAAAACAGGGAATAGAAATAACAGATCTGAAAACTGATCAATAAAAGTGCTGGGTACTAAAGAGTCAAAAAAGAAATGAATGGAAGGCAGCCCAAAATAGAGGAGAGTTCCAAACCAGCATGTAAATTCTCCCTAGATTCTTGGATGATGATCTGAACTCTTCATGCACTAGAAGAGACTCCAATTATCCCAAAGTAAACTATAGCTGGAAGATGAAAACACCCGATGTGAGATTTCAGCAGCTGCTTAATGAAAAAAGACAGAGTGTGAGGTTCAAGTTTTGTAAAGTTAGAAGGGTTGGTAAACTGCTTGAATTTTTATGACTTAGAAGTAAATATTCTATCTAGAGACTAAAAGATTTATCCTAGGTTTAAGGGCGAAAAATAAAAAGACACATCCTGACAAAGACTAAAATGAAGATTCCATAAAGTTGAGATACTCTGCCAGCTATTTATCTGACTGGTAAACAAACTCACCACACTTCGGGGAGCGGGGGAGAAAAACCACATAATCCAGAGTCCCTACAAAAGCATCCCTCATGCACAGAATAAAATTAAAAGAAATACTAAATAGATGAAGAAACAGAAAATTTGATTTATAGTTAAGAGAAAAATCTATCAACAGAAACAGACCCACAGACAGCATAGATGTTGAAATTACAGACAATTCTAAATCCTAGTATTTAGGATACATTTGTTACATCTGCAGGAAAATATATATAATTAGTGGTGTTATATGGAAATTTTAATTCAGATGCAATTAGGAATATGAAAATATAAAAATGTGAAATTAAAATAAAATTATTGGCAGGGGGAGATTTATCAAGATGGTGAAGTAGGAGGACATGGAACTCACCTCCCCCAACAAATATATCAAAAATACACCTACATGTATAACATTTCTCACTGAAAACTAACTGGAAACTGGCAGAAAGTTTCCTGTACACGAAGGTCGTAAGAAAGATCCACATGGGATCGTGTAGAAAGGGAAGAGAAGCGTTCAGGTCAGGACCTGTGCCCCTGGGAAGAGACTCAGAGGAAAAGGGAGATTATGCACAGACAGCGATCTGCCCTGAGGAGTGAGTGGCTCGAGCCACATATTGAGCAAAAACAATAGAAAAGATCAACAAATCCAAGAGCTGGTTTTTTAAAACGATAAGTAAAATTGACAAACCTTCAGCCAGGCTCATCATGAAAAAAAGAGAGAACCTAGATAAATAAAACAAGAAACAGAGTGGAGAAATAAAAAGTGATCTTACAGAGACACAAAAAATCAAAAGAGAATACTATGAACAGTTATATGCCAAAAAATTGGACCTAGAAGAAATGGACAAATTTCTAGTAACATACAACCTGCCAAGACTGAATCAGGAAGAAATAGACATTCTGAACAGACTGATCACTAGTACTGAAACTGAATTTTTAATAAAAAGCAAACTCCCAGGAAACAAAAGTCCAGGACCAGACAGCTTCACAAGGGAATTTTCCCAAACATATAAAGAGGAGCTATAGCTCTCCTCAAACTATTACAAAAAAATTGAAGAGGAGGGAACTTTCCCATATCCAATCTATGAGGCCACCATTACCCTGACCAAAACCAGACAATGACACTACTAAAAAAAGAAAATTATACACAATATCTCAGATAAATATAGATACAAAAGCCCTCAACAAAATATTAGCAAACCAAATTCAACAATATATAAAAAGGATCATGCACCAGGAACAAGTGGGATTTATTCCAGGGATGAAAGGATGGTTCAATATCTGCAAATCAATCAATGTGATACACCACATCAACAAAAGGAAGGATAAAAAATTCCATGAGCCTCTCAATAGATGCAGAAAAAGCATCTGACAAAATTCGCCATACATTCATGATAAAAACTCTCATCAAAGTGGGTACAGAGGGAACATATCTCAACATAATGAAGGCCATTTATGACAAATCTACAGCTAACATCATACTCAACAGTGAAAAGCTGAAAGCCTTTTCTCTAAAATCAGGAAAAAGGCACTCTCACCACTTCTATCTAACATAGTACTGCCAGTCCTAGCCACAGCAATCAGACAAGAAAAATAAATAAAAGAACTCCACATTGGAAATGAAGTAGTAAAACTGTCACTATTTGTAGATAACATGATACTATATATAGAAAACCCTAAAGTCTCCACCAAAAAGCATTAGAATAAATAAATGAATTGAGTAAAGTTGCAGCACAAAAGATTAGTATACAGAAATCTGTTGCTTTTCTATACACTAATAATTAACTATCAGAAAGAGAAATTAAGGAAACAATCCCATTTAAAATTGCATCAAAAAGAATACCTAGGAATAAACTTAACTAAGGAGGTGAAAGACCTGCACTCTGAAAACTATACAATACTGATGAAGGAAATTAAAGTTGATACAGATAAATGGTAAGATACCCATGTTCATGGTTTGAAAGAATTAGTATTATTAAAATGTCCATACTATCCAAAGCAATCTGCAGATTTAAGACAAGCTCTATCAAAATACTCATGACGTTTTTCACAGAACCAGAAAAAATAATGCTAAAATGTATATGGAACCACAAAAGACCCAGAACTGTCAAAGCAATCTTGAGGAAAACAAAACAAATGAAACAAACAAAAAAAAAACCCCCAAAGCTGGAAGTATCAAGCTCCCAGACTTCAGATTATACTGCAAAGCTACAGTAATCAAAACAGCATAGTACTGGCACATTAAAAACAGACATATAGATCAATGGAACAGAATACAGAGCCCAGAAAAAAACCCCATGCACTTATAGTCTATTAATGTATGACAAAGGATGCACAAATATATAGTGGAGAAAAGACAGTCTTTTCAATAAGTGGTGCTGGGAAAAATGGACAGTTACATGTGAAAGAATGAGATTAGAACATTTCCTCAAAACATATACAAAATTTACTTAAAATGTATTAAAGACCTAAACATAAGACCTGAAACCATAAAACTCCTAGCAAAAATATCTTTCAAAAACAAAGGCAAAATAAAGATATTTTTAGATAAATAAAAGCTTAGGGAATTTATTATTAGCAGATAAATACAATAAGAAATGATAAATATAGCTTTTTTTGGCTGAAAGGAATTCCAAGTTAATAGAATTAAGGGTCTAAAGGATAAAAAAAAAATCACTGTAAAAGGTCACTATATGGGTAAATATGAAAGACAATTTTTATGTTCTTAAATACTTTTTCTTTATTTTAAGATCTACTTTCTAAGCAATATACAAATATATATATATTTCAAATATACAACACGTATTGTTAATTATCATCATTATGTTGTACATTACATACCCAGGAATTATTTATCTTATAACTGAAAGTTTGCACCTTTTGACCACCTTCACCCATTTCACCTACCACCCTCCTCCCCTCCCCCTAGCCTGGCATTCTTTAACAAAAGTTCCCAAATCTCAGTTCACAAAGCTCTTTGCAAAAATCTGGAAGGAACGTTGAGATCTGAGGAATGGGTATGCAGGGAATGGGAGGAAGATGTCTCTACTGACTCTTAGCTTTCCTTGATAATACCTGGAATTTATAAAATTTATCACCTTTTCCCTCACAAAGTCCTTGAGATGTAGATTTTATGATACAGACAGGAAAAATCTGAACAGAGATGTTAATTTTTCCATGATATACAAATGAAGTCAGAAGCCACTCTTAGAGCACACCATTGTAATTAGAAAAGAGTTTAGAAATCATCTAGTTGAGAGGTTTTTCACCTGGGGTCCACAAACCCCCAAATAGCCCTTGGATACATTCCTGTGGGTCCATAATTTGGATGGGAAAAGAATTGTATCCTTTTGAACTAACCTCTAACTGCAATTTAGCACTTCTTCCTTCTACTATAATTGTAAACCACAAACCATTTAATACTTAAATACTTTTAAGTCAATTGACTATAGCAAAAAGTCATATAGTATGTAGTTCATAACATATGTAGGAGTAATATCTGGACAAGAATAGCACAGAAGATAGTAAAATTGAATTATAATATTGTATGATTCTTATGTTACATGTATAGTGCTATAATAATAATTCAATATAGACAGTTATAAATTAAGGAAACATATTTTAAACCTAATAATAACTGTATGTTAAAAACAAAATACCAAATATCAAAGGTATAGCTAAATCCAACAGAGGAGAAGGGATGGAACACCAAAAATACTTGAAAAGAAGACAGACAATGAACTATAAAAGACAAACAGAAAACAAATAAAAAATTAAATAGCTAGAAATTAGACTTAGATTCAACCATATAAACATTTACCCTAAATGTAAATACACTAAACAGTCTTACTGAAAGGAAGAGATTGCCATAATTAATAAAACAGATCCAAGTAGATGCCTTTTTACAGGAAATACTTTAATTTCAAGGACACACAAAGGGAATTTTGCTTCTGGCCATTTGGAGTAACAGCAACTAAATATACCCTACTACCTAAAAAATAACTTTAAAAATCTAAGAAAAAAATTTTGAAATAATACTTTCCAGACACTAGACAGAGCAGAACTGTGATTCCTAAGAAAGAGCAAACAAACAAGATGAACTCTATAAATGCACTGGTTTTGTTGCAGAAAAGAGTGTGGGGCTGGAGAGGATGGTCATGTCCCAGGTCTCAGGCAAGTCCCTGGGGTGGCCACTGCGTGTGGGTTCTTGGCTTCACACAGGAAAGAATTCAAGAACACGCCATAATAAAGATAAAGAAGGTTTATTCAGGGAGATACACACTCCACAGAGAGAGTGTGGGCTATCTCGGAAGACAAGAGAGGCACCAGGGTACAGGGTTGTCAGTTTTTACAGGGGTGGGTAATTTCATAGGCTAATGAGTGGGAGGAGTATTCCAGCTATTTTGGGGAAGGGGTGGGGATTTCCAGGAATTGGGCCACTGCCCACTATTTGATCTTTTATGGTCTGCCTTGGAGCTGTCATGGTGCCTGTAGGTGTGTCATTTAGCTGATGTGTTACAATGAGTGTATACTGAGGTTCAAGGTCTAGTGGAAGTTGACTCATTCACCATCTTGGACCTAGTTGGTTCTAACCAGTTTTTGTCATGTCCTATGGCTATGTCATTCTTTTAAAGGTTGTGCCCTGCCCCCTTCCCTCCTGTCTCAGTTTGCTGACAGCTTCTAGGCCATAGGTCAGTGAAAGGAACACAGAGACTATCATTCTTGATGATTTGAGGTGACAGAAATTGGGTTGAGGAAGAAAACGTTGGCTAGAATGTGTGGGGCAGAATGTTGAAGGTATCTGCACTGCAAACACAGAAAGCTACAAAATACTAGTGATCTAATTCAGTGCAATGGTTGAGAAAAAGAAGTAAAAGGATTTAAGGTTGAAATAGAAGAGGCAAAATTGACTTTACTTGCTAACAGCATGATCATTTATTTAGAAAATCCTAAGGAATCCACAAAGAAGCAACTAGAATGCCTAAGTGAGTTTGGTAAGCCTGTAGGCGATAAAGTTAATCCATGAAAAAAAGCAACTGTATGTCTATATAATTGAAAAAATGTAAACTGATTTAAAATTTACTGTTTACAATAACATCAAAGAATACCCTTGAAATACTTACAGATACATTTAGTGCGTGACACATACACTGAAAAGTACAAAATACTGCTGAGAGAAATTAAAGAATAACTAAATAAATGAAGGTTAATACCATGTTCATGAATCAAAAGACTCAATATTTTTAAGATGACAATTCTTCCCCCAAAGTAACCCCTAGAGTAAAAGCAACCCCAATCAAAATCACAGCCAACATTATTTATCTTTTAGTAAAAAATGACAAGTTGATTTTGGAATTATATGGAAATGTAAAGGATCTAGAATAGCCAAAATACTGTTGAAATAGACCAAAGTTGGGGGAATTACACTACCTGGTTTTAAGGTTTACTATGGGAATGCAGTAATCAAGAGACAGTGATCTAAAAATAGACCCACACATACACACTGAGTTGAAGTTCAACAGAAGTTTCAAGGTCACTCAATGGGTAAAGTATATTATTTTTGACAAAAGGTGCTGGGAAAGCTGGATATCTATATGTAAAACAAATGAACACCTACCCTTGCCTTATAACATATGCCAAAATTGACTTGAAATGTATTAGTCACATATGTTTAAATATCACAAAATAATACTTTTAGAAGGAACTATAAGAGAAAGACTGAGATCATTTAGATAGGACACAAAAAACTTGAAACATACAATAGAAAATATTGGACTTCATTAAATTAAAAACTATGGTGTTCATAAAACATTATTTAGAACATAAGAAAGATAATCCACAGCCTTGGGAAAATATTTTCAAAACACATTACATAACAAAAGTATGCACTTCAATAAAAAAAAGATAGCCCTCCAAAATTGGGAAAAACTTTTGAACAAAAACATCAAAAAATTACAAAAATGGCTAATATGCACATTAATATATAATATGCTCAACGTAATCTGTTATCAGAAAAATGTAACTTACAACCACATGCAATATCACTACACACCTACTAGAATAGCTCAAATTACAAAGACTGATCATGCCAAGTGTTGGTGAGAATGTGAAGCAACGTGAATTCTCATCCACTACTGGTAATGCAAGATGGCACAAAATGGTATAGCCTCATAAGAATAAATGTGTCAGTTTCATATAAAGATAAACATAAATTTACTATATGACCCAGCCACTCACTTATGGTATTTACCCAAGAGAAGTGAACACTTATATACATAAAAAGATATATACTTGGGTATTCATAATAGGTTTATTCATAAGAACCAAAATCTGGAATATTCATAACATCAGCTATTCAGACCTATTATATAGATATTCCAATTAAAAAACTATATTATGAATTACAGCAGACCAATAGACCAATGCAACAGAATAGAGTCCAGATACACACATATTGTAATCTGATTCATGTCAAAACTGACATTGCTGAGTACAGAAAGAATTTGCTGTTTGATAAATTGCTCTGGGATTATTGTATACTCATATATAAACAAAGTGAAACTATTTCTATTCACAGCATACAAAAAATTTAATTCCAAATGGATTGCAGATATAATCATGAAAGCTAAAACAAATAAGCATTTAGTGGAAAGAATAGAACATCTTTATGATCTTGAAGTAAGTAAAGATAAAATGTAGTCTAATCAAAAATTTAAAAAAGATTGGGCCATATCAAAATTAAGAATTTTCTCCTTCAAAAAACACTATTAAAAAAATGAAAATATAAGGTATAGAATGTAAGAAGGAAGATATTTGCAATACATATACCCAATGAAGGATTCATACCCAGAATATGGAAGGAAAAAAAAAACCCTACAAAACAATAAAGAAAATATAGGCAAATCATTTAAAAAATTGGCCAAAAAGAAAAATTCAGGAGGTACTCAAGAGTCTTTCCAAATTGCCAATGAGCATAAGGAAGAGTATTCAACTTCATTAGTCATTACAGAAAGGCACATTAAAACTATAATGCTGGGAGGAGCTTCAAGAGGGCGGAAGAGTAAGACGCGGAGATCACCTTCTTCCCCACAGATACATCAGAAATACATCTACATGTGGAACAACTCCTACAGAACACCTACTGAACGCTGGCAGAAGACCTCAGACCTCCCAAAAGGCAAGAAACTCCCCACGTACCTGGGTAGGGCAAAAGAAAAAAGAAAAAACAGAGACAAAGAATAGGGACGGGACCTGCACCAGTGGGAGGGAGCTGTGAAGGAGGAAAGGTTTCCACATACTAGGAAGCCCCTTCGCGGGTGGAGACTGCGGGTGGCAGAGGGGGGGAGCTTCGGAGCCACGGAGGAGAGTGCAGCCACAGGGGTGCGGAGGGCAAAGCGGAGAGATTCCCGCACGGAGAATCGGTGCTGACTAGCACTCACCAGCCCGGGAGGCTTGTCTGCTTACCCGCCAGGGCGGGCAGGGACCAGGAGCTGAGGCTTGGGCTTCAGTCAAATCCCAGGGAGAGGACTGGGGTTGGCTGCGTGAACACAGCCTGAAGGGGGCTAGTGCGCCATGGCTAGCCGGGAGGGAGTCCGGGGAAAAGTCTGCAGCTGCCGAAGAGGCAAGAGACTTTGTCTTGCCTCTTTGTTTCCGGGTGCACGAGGAGAGGGGATTAAGAGCGCCGCTTAAAGGAGCTCCAGAGACGGGCACGAGCCGCGGCTATCAGCGCGGACCCCAGAGACGGGCATGAGACGCTAAGCCTGCTGCTGCAGCCACCAAGAAGCCTGTGTGCAAGCACAGGTCACTATCCACACCGCCCCTCCCGGGAGCCTGTGCAGCCCACCACTGCCAGGGTCCCGTGATCCAGGGACAACTTCCCCGGGAGAACGTACGGTGCGCCTCAGGCTAGTGCAACGTGACGCTGGCCTCTGCCGCTGCAGGCTCACCCTGCACTTCGTACCCCTCCCTCCCCCCGGCCTGAGTAAGCCAGAGCCCCCGAATCAGCTCCTTTAACCCCGTCCTGTCTGAGCGAAGAACAGACGCCTTCAGCTGACCTACACACAGAGGTGGGTCCAAATCCAAAGCTGAACCCCAGGAGCTGTGCGAACAAAGAAGAGAAAGGGAAATTTCTCCCAGCAGCCTCAGGAGCAGCGGATTAAATCTCCACAGTCAACTTTATGTACCCTGCATCTGTGGAATACCTGAACGGACGAGTCATCCCAAATTGAGGAGGTGGACTTTGGGAGCAACGATATATATATATATATTTTTTTCCCATTTTCTGTTTTTGTGAGTGTGTATGTGTATGCTTCTGTGTGTGATTTTGTCTGTATAGCTTTGCTTTTACCATTTGTCCTCAGGTTCTGTCTGTCCATTTTTTTTTTATTACTTAAAAAAATTTTTTTGGTAATAATTATTTTTTATTTTAATAACTTTATTTTATTTTATTTTATCTTCTTCTTTCCTTTTTTCTCCCTTTTATTCTGAGCCGTGTGGAGGACAGGCTCTTGGTGCTCCAGCCAGGAGTCAGGGCTGTGCCACTGAGGTGGGAGAGCCAAGTTCAGGACACTGGTCCACAAGAGACCTCCCAGCTCCACGTAATATCAAACAGTGAAAAATCTCCCAGAGATCTCCATCTCAACACCAAGACCCAGCTCCACTCAATGACCAGCAAGTTATGGTGCTGGACACCCTATGCCAAACAACTAGCAAGACAGGAACCCAACCCCATCCATTAGCACAGAGGCTGCCTAAAATCATAATAAGGCCACAGACACCCCAAAACACACCACCAGACGTGGACCTGCCCACCAGAAAGACAAGATCCAGCATCATCCACCAGAACACAGGCACTAGTCCCCTCCACCAGGAAGCCTACACAACCCATTGAACCAACCTTAGCCACTGGGGACAGACACCAAAAACAACGGGAACTACAAACCTGCAGCCTGCGAAAAGGAGACACCAAACACAGTAAGTTAAGCAAAATGAGAAGACAGAGAAACACACAGCAGATGAAGGAGCAAGGCAAAACCGCACCAAACCAAACAAGTGAAGAGGAAATAGGCAGTCTACCTGAAAAATAATTCAGAATAATGATACTAAAGATGACACAAAATCTTGGAAATAGAATGGAGAAAATACAAGAAACGTTTAACAAGGACCTAGAAGAACTAAAGACCAAACAAACAATCATGAAAAACACAAAAAATGAAATTAAAAATTCTCTAGAAGGGACCAATAGCAGAATAACTGAGGCAGAAGAACAGATAAGTGACCTGGAAGATAAAATAGTGGAAATAACTACTGCAGAGCAGAATAAATAATAAAGAATGAAAAGAATTGAGGACAGTCTCAGAGGCCTCTGGAACAACATTAAACACACCAACATTCGAATTATAGGGGTCCCAGAAGAAGAAGAGAAAAAGAAAGGGACTGAGAAAATATTTGAAGAGATTATAGTTGAAAACTTCTCTAATATGGGAAAGGAAATAGTTAATCAAGTCCAGGAAGCACAGAGAGTCCCATACAGGATAAATCCGAGGAGAAACACGCCAAGACACATATTAATCAAACTATCAAAAATTAAATACAAAGAACAAATATTAAAAGCAGCAAGGGAAAAACAACAAGTAACACATAAGGGAATCCCCATAAGGTTAAAAGCTGATCTTTCAGAGAAACTCTGCAAGCCAGAAGGGAGTGGCAGGACATATTTAAAATGATGAAAGAGAAAAACCTACAACCAAGATTACTCTACCCAGCAAGGATCTCATTCAGATTTGACAGGGAAATTAAAAGCTTTACAGACAAGCAAAAGCTAAGAGAATTCAGCAACACCAAAGCAGCCTTACAACAAATGCTAAAGGAACTTCTCTAGGCACGAAACACAAGAAAAGGAAAAGACCTACAAAAATAAACCCAAAACATTTAAGAAAATGGTAATAGGAACATACATATCAATAATTACCTTAAATGTAAATGGATTAAATGCTCCAACCAAAAGACATAGACTGGCTGAATGGATTCAAAAACTGGACCCATACATATGCTGTCCACAAGAGACCCACTTCAGACCTAGAGACACATACACACTGAAAGTGAGGGGATGGCAAAAGATATTCCATGCAAATGGAAATCAAAAGAAAGTTGGAGTAGCAATTCTCATATCAGACAAAATAGACTTTAAAACAAAGACTATTACAAGAGACAAAGAAGGACACTACATAATGATCAAGGGATCAATCCAAGAAGAAGATATAACAATTGTAAATATTTATGCACCCAACATAGGAGCACCTCAATACATAAGGCACATACTAACAGTCATAAAAGGGGAAATCGACAGTAACACAATCATAGTAGGGGACTTTAACACCCTACTTTCAACAATGGACAGATCATCCAAAATGAATATAAATAAGGAAACACAAGCTTTAAATGATACATTAAACAAGATGGACTTAATTGATATTTATAGGACATTCCATCCAAAAACAACAGAATACACTTTCTTCTCAAGTGTTCATGGAACATTCTCCAGGATAGACCATATCTTGGGTCACAAATCAAGCCTTGGTAAATTTAAGAAAATTGAAATCGTATCAAGTATCTTTCCCGACCACAACACTATGAGACTAGATATCAATTACAGGAAAAAAATCTGGAAGAAATACAAACACATGGAGGCTAAACAATACACTACTTAATAACCAAGAGATCACCTAAGGAATCAAAGAGGAAATCAAAAAACACCTAGAAACAAATGACAATGAAAACACAATGACCCAAAACCTATGGGATGCAGCAAAAGCAGTTCTAAGAGGGAAGTTTATAGCAATACAATCCTACCTTAAGAAACAAGAAACATCTCAAATAAACAACCTAACCTTACACCTAAAGCAATTAGAGAAAGAAGAACAAAAAAACCCCAAAGTTAGCAGAAGGAAAGAAATTATAAAGATCAGATAAGAAATAAATGAAAAAGAAATGAAGGAAAAACAGCAAACATCAATAAAACTAAAAGCTGGTTCTCTAAGAAGATAAACAAAATTGATAAACCATTAGCCAGACTTATCAAGAAAAAAAGGGAGAAGGCTCAAATCAATAGAATTAGAAATGAAAAAGAAGTAACAACTCACACTGCATAAATACAAAGGATCATGAGAGATTACTACAAGCAACTATATGCCAATAAAATGGACAACCTGGAAGAAATGGACAAATTCTTAGTAATGCACACCTTCCAAGACTGAACCAGGAAGAAATAGAAAATATGAACAGACCAATCAAAAGCACTGAAAATGAAACTGTGATCAAAAATCTTCCAACAAACAAAAGCCCAGGACCAGATGGCTTCACAGGTGAATTCTATCAAACATTTAGAGAAGAGCTAACACCTATCCTTCTCAAACTCTTCCAAAATATAGCAGAGGGAGGAACACTCCCAAACTCATTCTATGAAGGCACCATCACTCTGATACCAAAACCAGACAAAGATGTCACAAGGAAAGAAAACTACAGGCCAATATCACGGATGAACATAAATGCAAAAATCCTCAACAAAATACTAGCAAACAGAATGCAACAGCACATTAAAAGGATCATACACTATGATCAAGTGGGGTTTATCCCAGGAATGCAAGGATTCCTCAATATATGCAAATCAATCAACGTGATACATCATTTTAAAAAATTGAAGGGGAAAAACCATATGATCATCTCAATAGATGCAGAGAAAGCTTTCGACAAAATTCAACACCCATTTATGATAAAAACCCTGCAGAAAGTAGGCAAAGAGGGAACTTTCCTCAACATAATAAAGGCCATATATGACAAACCCACAGCCAACATCGTTCTTAGTGGTGAAAAACTGAAACCATTTCCACTAAGATCAAGAACAAGACAAGGCTGCCCACTCTCACCACTATTATTCAACATAGTTTTGGAAGTTTTAGCCACAGCAATCAGAGAAGAAAAAAGAAATAAAAGAAATCCAAATCAGAAAAGAAGAAGTAAAGCTGCCACTGTTTGCAGATGACATGATACTATACATAGAGAATCCTAAACATGTTACCAGAAAACTACTAGAGCTAATCAGTGAATCTGGTAAAGTAGCAGGATACAAAATCAATGCACAGAAATCTTGCATTCCTATACACTAATGATGAAAAATCTGAAAGTAAAATTAAGAAAACACTCCTATTTACCATTGCAAGAAAGGCCAGACACCATCAAACTCTTAGAGGAAAACATAGGCAGCATACTCTATGACATAAATCACAGCAAGATACTTTCTGATCCACCTCCTAGAGAAATGGAAATAAAAACAAAAATAAACAAATGGGACCTAATGAAACTTAAAAGCTTTTGCACAGCAAAGGAAACCATAAACAAGACGAAAAGACAAGCCTCAGAATGGGAGAAAATATTTTCAAATGAAGCAACTGACAAAGGATTAATTTCCAAAACATTCAAGCAACTCGTGCAGCTCAATATCAAAAAACAACAAACAACCCAATCCAAAAATGGGCAGAAGACCTAAATAGACATTTCTCCAAAGAAGATATATAGATTGCCAAGAAACACATGAAAGAATGCTCAACATCATTAATCATTAGAGAAATGCAAATCAGAACTACAATGAGATATCATCTCACACCAGTCAGAATGACTATCATCAAAAAATCTATAAACAATAAATGCTGGAGGGTGTGGAGAAAAGGGAACCCTCTTGCACTGTTGGTGGGAATGTAAATTGATACAGGCACTATGGAAAATAGTATGGAGGTTCTTTAAAAACTAAAAATAGAACTACCATATGACCCAGCAATCCCACTAGTGTGCATATACCCTGAGAAAACCATAATTCAAAAAGAGTCATGTTAAAATGTTCATTTCAGCTCTATTTACAATAGCGAGGACATGGAAGCAACCTAAGTGTCCATCAACAGATGAATGGATAAAGAAGACATGGCACATATATACAATGGAATATTACTCAGCCATAAAAAGGAATGAAACTGAGTTATTTGTAGTGAGGTGGATGGACCTAGAGACTGTCATACAGAATGAAGTAAGTGAGAAAGAGAAAGATAAATACTGTATGCTAACACATATATATGGAATCTAAAAAAAAAAAAAAGAAATGAAAAATGGTCAGAAGAACGTAGGGCCAAGACGGGAATAAAGATGCAGACCTACTAGAGAATGGACTTGAGGATACGGGGAGGGGGAAGGGCAAGCTGGGACAAAGTAAGACAGTGGCATGGACATATATACACTACCAAACGTAAAATAGATAGCTAGTGGGAAGCAGCCACATAGCACAAGGAGATCAGCTCGGTGCTTTGTGACCACCTAGAGGGGTGGGATAGGGAGGTGGGAGGGAGGGAGATGCCAGAGGGAAGAGATATGGGGACATATGTATATGTATAACTGATTCACTTTGTTATAAAGCAGAAACTAACACACCACTGTAAAGCAATTATACTCCAATAAAGATGTTAAAAAAACCCACAAAACTATAATGTTTACTTACCATTATGTGTCGCCAGAATGAGTGAAGAGAAGAAGACAGAAGATACCAAGGGTTGAAGATGGACAACAACTGAAACTCTCATAATACTGCTGGTGGGAGTACAAGTTGGTATAAACAAATTTGAAAACTGTTTTTCAGCATTTACTAAAGCTGAAGATATACCCTATGGCCCAGTAATTTTACTTCTAGGTATCCCCCAACAGAAATTTAATTCCTATTTCACCAAAATATTTTTACCAGAGTTGTCAAACTACCAGTGTTCAAAATAGTCCAACATTCACCTACATTAGAAGGGATAAATACATTGTGAGGTATTGGCATAATAGAAAAGTATATACACTTTTAGAAAAAAGAAACTTGAGAATCAGAAGAATATATATTATGGGATTACATTGTTACGAAGTTAAAATATCCAAATACAATTTTTAGTATTAGATGTCAATCTAGTGGTTACATTTGGGTGTTAGGTAAAACTGGAAGAGGGTTTGAGGGGCTCCTGGTGTGTTTCAAAATGTTCTTCTTCTTTAGCTAGATGGGTATGTATGAACATATCTACTCAGGTATGCTCAGTAGGTAAAATTAATCAATATGTACATTTATAATTTGTATACTTTCCTATGTGTATGATGTACAATTAAAAGTTTATAAAAATAAAAATGGGAAAAGTGCAGTCTTAACAAAATCAACATTCATTGTCTTCAGCTTTGGCAACTCACTCAAATTCTGAAATAATAGAAAAAGTTCCTGCAACACACTCTATAAATATACTTTGAATTCTTAATCATGTATTCTTACATGCATAAAGGCAACAAATTCCGGCACAGCACCAAGTTAGAATTTAGCTACATACTTAAAGTTAGAACAACTTATTGCATTATTTTCCATGAAACTACTTGAATGTTCTTGGTCTGAGACTAATTGGAAGAAAATGTTATTTACCATCCCATGTGAGAAATGAGGACACTAAGTAAAATTAACTCTTCTGAAATTAATATTTCGGTTTCATTAAGATTTCATAGGGTCAAGACTAGAAAAGGGCAGTAGAACTTTAAGATATCAACTGTGTTAGATTGCTAGAGCTGCCATAACAAAGAATCAGAGACTGGGTGGTTTAAACAACAGAAATGTATTTTCTCACAATTCTGAAGAATAGGAGTCTAAGATCAAGGTGTTGGCAGGGTTGATTTCTTCTGAGGCCTCTCTCCTTAGCTTGTAGATGACCGTCTCCTCCCTGTGTCTTCATGTGCCTTTCCTCTGTGTCTGTGCCCTAATTTCCTTTTCCTATAAGGATGCTAGTCATATTGGATTAGGGCTCAACCCAATGTTCTCATTTAACTGTAATGACCTCTTTAAAGGCCCTGTCTCTAAATATTGTCACATTCTGAGGGACTAGAGTTTAGGACTTCAACATATGAATTTTGGGAGGACATAATTCAGCCCATAACAGCAACTAATTTGAGGATTGTGGCAGAATCCTTTTTTCATACCCAAGAAGTATTATAAAAACACCTCCCACTTCTATACTACCAGCACCCAATTTTGCTAGATACGTTTTTCCTAGGCTTCCTGGCCCCTTCTAGGACCTACAGCCTGAATGATACAGGCCAACCATGAACATTCCACTTCCCTTTCCAATCATGTGCCTAGGCATAGGCAAGTGATATAACCCTGGCCTATGAAATGTAAGGGGAAGTGCATATGGGAAGCTTCTTGGGAAGTTTTCCTATTTCTTAAATAGAGACACAATGGAAGAACCAGCCTAGTTCCTGACTTTAGAATCTGCTTCATGTGGGTTTGAAGCTTGGAGCTAAAGGGAATATCTTGCATCCCTGAGTGTAACCACTTCATAGACCCTAAGAAAGATAGAGAATAGAGAAGGATGATAGAAAGCCAAGGAAATCACAGTGAAAAACCTGACCCATAGCTCTGACACAGTGAGTTGAATTAACCTTGGAATTGCCCTACCCCAGACTTCTTGGATATATTTTTTTCTTTGTTAAGCCAATTTCAATTTGATAATCTATTTCTTGTAGCCAAAGACATCTTAATTGATACAAGGATGATGTAATTTGTACTCTAAGTATTTTTGTTGCCCATTTCACAAATACTCTGTGGGAAATGAAAAAAAAAAAAAAAAAAGAATTTTAACCCCCTTTTTACATAGGGCTGAGAAAGCCCAGTACATTTTCATCTTACTATAGATGAAAATGAGGCATCATAGTCACATGGTTTTGCAGCAATATAATTTTACATGAAAGAAAAAAATCATGCTTAGGCAATAAAAATTGCCTATAATTTGCATTATGTTCTTTGTTCCAGTTTACCTTCTGAGAGCCTTGTATGTCAATTTTAGACTTATCAGCACTGACAAGGTGACTTAGGAAAATTGCTGACCCCTGGTCTTGTCCAATGGTATGAAAACAATAAAATGCTTCTGGATTTTCGTTTTACACACTGATGTCAACAGACCTCATTCAAATAGACATCTCTTCCAAGAGACTAACCTCCAGTTTCAGTCCAATATATTTGTGTCCCCTTCAGGTTTAAAAACTGTTCTCAAAAACCCTATCTGACATGAATTCAATGAGTTAAGAATCCTTTTGTACCATAATTGTAATACATTACATCCTGTGAAAAGATATGCACGAAGTACCCTTCATTTCTCTGTCAAGTCTTTCTTATAATTTATGTGAAATCACCTCACACATTAGGTGCTAAATAAAGGTCACTTTGTAAGATAAGACATATTCCTAACAACTTTCTTTTTAGATCCACAGAGGGTCTTTCACAGATTCTATGGAAATCTGGATTCTCTCTTGCTAGGTAGAGAGTTCTACTTCTTCATTGTCTCCAAATTTCTTTCCAGTGCTTTGCTCATATTCAGTTAACACTGAAACTTGGCATCAAAGCAAGTATTTCAAAGTTTATTTGAAAAGTTTATTTGGCTTCAATCTGTATTCAATCTGATACAGATTGACTGGATGACATTTTACATTTCCTGGGGCCTACAAAAATTTTTCCTATTATTCAATCTACCAGTTACTCCATCTGATTTTGGAATAAAGGCAGACAGATTTTCACAGATGGAGGCCACTCTCTCATTGAACTTTAAATAAAGCAGCCAGTACTGTATACTATTTCTACTTTCAAAATTGCTAAAAATGCAAAGAAAAATAACACCTAAATAAATCCAAGGTAAAGTTGTCAGGCTGTTTATTCTGAGTCATCGATCCTGACAGATTTCAGATTGTTGGTATCAGATGGTACTATTAGGCAAGATCAAAATTGCCCTTGCCCATTTTGACAACCTCTCAGTTATCATCTGCATCTTTATTGCTTCCTGTGAACTTCTTCACTGCCATATTGATTTGATTAGGTGGCACATCAAAGCCAAGTTTTTATGTAGATTAATGATTAAACATGTAATCTGTAATTAAGCCTGTAATTTTAGAATGTGTTCCTAGAGCAGACTTTGAGATAGAGAACTGAGTAAAGGTTTAGGGATGAATTCTCACAGGATATACACCTATACCCGAGCCAGAATTGGGAATGAGGAGAAGCTAACCTGCAATGTGGTTGCACCTGAGACCTCAGTAGAGCCTACAGTTTGGTGGCAGGGAGGTCACTCTGAAAGGCTAAAATAGCCCTTTGGAGTTCTCTTAAGCTGAGGGAAGGACTCAGGCCTTGGTATCAACACACAAACCAACCACTGGCTGCCAGCCACCAACAAGAGGGAACGTAACCTTAGGATATCAGTTCCTTGATGCTGAGAGCAATTCCTGGTGAGTGAAGCAGATGATAGTCACACTAGCTGAGGAGATGAGTGCCTCGCACTGAAGAGGGAATGTGGACAGAGCACCACTTGCTTCTTAAGGTAATTCCCTCCATCCAGGAACAACTGCTCTAGTATTTGGCTTGTTCTTATTTCATGGGTTAATGTTAAATACTATAGCGCCTACCACTAATATTGATCTTGGAGGGACAGCTAATGCTATCACTTATCTCCTCTTCCATACTATTTAGATTGCCCTCACACTCAGCTGGTGCCTCTCCTGGTTTAAATGACTTATCTGGTGTGTGCACCAAGATTCTTATCCCTGAAGGATGGGACCCATATGTTACCATGTCCTTCTCAGGCTATGACTGCTGCACTTATTCATTTATTATTGAATCTAAGCATGGAAGCAACAAGAGGTACCCCAAAATCACTTGTGTGCCAAACATATTCTTACCTACCAAACTCCTAACGATAAAGGACATTTACCCCTGCCAGCATGGCAATTCCTTTCCTTGCCTCCTGGTCTTTGTACAGATTACTGAGTGGTAGTCAGAGCTTAAATTTCAGTGGGACTTTATCAAATTACCTCGTGGAAGTGACCACCATCTGGAACCAGGTTCTCCAGATGCACAAAGCCTAAAATCTTATAGGGATACAAAGTATACCTTAAGTAGAACAATGAGGGTGATATTGAGTGGGGCCACTCCTACTTGTACGTGTTGGTTTCCAGATCCATGCATTCTGCCTACTGAGGACACAGCACTTAATTTATGGTAATTACCACACCCGGGAGGATGGTGCCCCATAGTCTTAGATTATTATCTCTAAACTGATGCCTGAGCAGGGTTTTTAAGAGGCTATCTCAGTGACCTTTCAGGCTGGAAGTTTGTGGGTGGTTGCAGTATGTGAAGATTCACTGTAAAACCCATAACCATTTGGCCACTTCCAGGTCTCCTTAGTCTGAGATGATACTGTGAAGGATCCTGTGTCTTTGTATGACATATTCTGTTAGCCCTGGAAAGTTGTGCTGGCCAAGGTCCTGAGGGCAGAAAAGGCAAACCTATACCCTTAACCGAGTCAGTCCCAGTCAAGATGAATCTGCTTATTTCAGGGTAGAAAGTGCTCAACCTAGTCAATTTGTCATCAAATGGTTGATTAGTCTCCTCAAAGAATTGTGCCATACCAGAAGGCTTGTTCTCTGCTGCTGGCAGTTTGAGGCATTCAGCAGTGGCAGTAAATACATCAGCCTCAGTGACTTGAAGCCTATGCTATTAAGCCCAAGCATAGGCTTCATCCCTGCCTTCACTGCCACTCATGAGCCCACCATACCAGCAAATGGGTGGCCCATTCTCTCTGCTCAGATATTTTATGATTCTTTTGTAGTTGGATGCTTTCTGGTATGAGTTAAAATGTGCTACAAAGATCTTCACATGTCGTACCTACCCTATTTGTCCATTCATATGCGTATTCCTCAGACTTTCTTGATCTTTTAATATTTCTCTTTCAAGGCCCCTAACCAACCAGCCCATTTGTCACTGACCATGACATTGTGGACATTCTTATTTTGGGCCATCTCTCTATCCAAACAAAGTGGCTGACCAGATGAACAGCCCAGAACTCTGCCGATTAGGAGGATTTTCCCTCACCACTCTTTCAGGGACACACCTGAGTGAGGTTTAGTGTAGTAGCCTTCAATTTTTGATTCAAGCTAACACACCAAGTCAACTTGTCCAGAAACCAAGTCTGGACTTTTCCCTTCTCTGTTAGCTGGTCATTGAGCTACCACATAGGCCATAGATGTGAGCTGAGGAAGAAGCACTCATGCAACAGTACTATAAAACATGGGGTCAGACTATCTGCTTATGCAGTTTACTTATGCATTCTCACTCTGCTCATATCTAAATCCCAAACATACCACTTCCAATTCAAGATAGACTACTCCTGTGTTCCCCTAATCTTATGATTTGGAGGGTCTCACAGAAATGACTCATGATGGGCAGTTGATGTTTCATGGTCAGATGCTCCGTCTTGAGAAGCATCTAGTAGCATAACAGAAGCACATCTTTTTTCATGATGTGTTTGTTCAAATCTTTTATCCATTATTTTAAATTCTAGTTTATGATTCTGATTATTATCATTGAGATTTAAGATTTTATATACACTGGATACAAATCCATTGTGAAACATGTGATTTGTAAATATTTTCTCCCAGTTCATTCCTTAATTGTTCATAATTTTACCAGCGTCTTACAGAGAGCAGGAGCCCTCCATTTTGATGCAGTCCAATTCAGCAAGTTTTTCTTTTATGGGTTTTGCCTTTGTTATAATTTCTAAAAAATCTTTTCCTATCCCAAGGTATCAGATATTTTCTCCAAGATGCTCTCTTAGACTTCTGCATTTTTAGACTTTATATTTGCACCTATGATCTAGCCTTTAGCATGTCTTCAAAACTTAACTAATTTCCTTTTACCTGCTTGTATGGCACCAAACACTTCTTTCTCCCTTCTTCTGCCACAGGTAAGTCAGTGCCCACATCTCATCCACCACTGAAGAAAACCTTTCTTTCTTTGGATTTCAAACTACCTGGTTGCTTGGTGATATCAGGTCTATTATAAAATCAAGAAAAATTATGATTTTGTAGTTGATCCATCTTTTACTTTTTGTTGAGTGCAGGATATCTTCCAGCTTTCTAAGTTCTAGATATTAAGTGGAACTCTATTATTATTGTTATTTTAAACAGCTTTATTGAAATATGATTCAACCACCATAAAATTCATCCATCTAAAATATAAAGTTTAGTTATTTTTAGTATATTCAGAGTTGTGCAATCAACACCACTATATACATTATAATTTTAGAACATTTTCATCACCCTCAAAAAAAATTCAATATACATTAGCAGTCACTTCCCACATTTCTCTCCCAGTCCTGAATAACCACTAATCTACTTTATGTCTCTCTAATTTTGCCCATCCTGGACATTTTATATACACGAAATAATACAGTATGTGGTATTTTTTGACTGGCTTCTTTCACTTACAAGTTTTTAATGTTCATCCATGTTCTACCAAGTATGAGAATTCATTCCTTTATATGGATGAATAATATTCCCTTGTATGGATATATCACATTCATCAGTTGATAGATATTTGGATTTTTCCACTTTTTGGTTATTATAAATGATGCTACTATTAAAATTGGTACATACGTTTTTGTGTGTATACAATAATTTTTCATTTCCCTTGGGTATATACCTAGGAGTGGAATTACTGAGTACATGGTCACTTATTTCTAACATTTTAAGGAAGTACCAAACTGCTTTCAAAAGTGGTTTTATTTTTAAATTATTTTTCAATGTGCCTAAAATACAATGATTACAGTCATTATGTTCTTTGGACTCATGCCCTATAATCATCATTATTCCACTGATGTACTAGTCTACTGGTGGACTGTTGTAGGTAAAGCCTTTTTTTTGGACAATCATGGAATAATCCAGGCAAGTGATCATGAGACCCTGAACTAAAGCAATGAGGTGAAAATTTTATTAAAAAATAAGTAAATAAAAATCTGGAATTATTTAAGAAGAAGTACTGACAAAATCACAATCCCATTATAGGTGGGAATGAAAGAGAAAAAGGAATCAAGGGTGCTTTTTACATAAAGCCCACACATGCAGACTTATTGAGGCAAGTTAGGCTATTGCTACAATTTGCACAAGCTATTAAATACTTTTGATTTGCATAATAATAATTTTATTTGCTTAAACATTTCTTTACTTTTTTTGCTATTTGTAAATAAGGGTGGCAATGAAATATTGCCTAAGAATTTAAATTATAGTTTTAATAAATATATATAGATATTCATATGTATTTAAGTAACTCGATTATCAGTTACCCCTGAACAAAGTTACATTTTGTTTCTGCTTTAACAAAAACTGCTAATATTATTTGCTCATTTTTGATGCTGCCAGTAATAAAAACAAACAAAAACACAGAAAACAAACACTGTACTTGTACTGCTTCACAACGTCCTAGGAATTTTCTGTCCGGCTGTGTTTTTACTTCGAGTCTGTATTAGCTGCTTTGGTTCTTGCAGAAGGTCAGCATGGATTCTGGTGTCTTAACTCTATCATTTAGCAGAGATTATGTACTAATATGCTTCTTGCTCCTAACTCTAAAAGTAACCCAGTGCTTCTTCTCGTTGACTTATATCCCAAATCATTACTTGATTTCTAGATTGACCTCTTCTAGGTAACTAAGATAATAACACCAGTCTGTTGAATGACTTCCTGATTTCCTGCTCCACGAAGCTCATAATATTCTTCTACCAATAAGGAGAGCTGGCCTTCGTATTCACACTCTGTTATCACTCAGCTACACTTGCTTCCCCAAAAGTCTAGCACTAAGATATGACAGAGTTACTTTGCTAACCTCGTTGATCTTGATACTTTGCAAATTGCCGTACGCCTTTTACATAATTTTCATTTTTCTTAAATATAACAGTGCAGTTAAAAAGTTATGCAATTTTTTTCTTTATAACACCTGTTTCAGAAATCATTATAGCTCAAGTTTCTTCATGGCATAAATTGCCTTATTTTGATTTCATCAATTTTTATGTCATTTCTTTTCCATGTCAATATGATTAAGGCTATATTTAGAAACAGTATTTTCAGACAACCTTTGCTTATCTAGCTGCAGTTTTTGTGAACATGCTTTAGGGTTTCAATTTCTACGCAAATATACCCTTTCTCTTTACAGCTTGCCTTCCTCATTCTCCCCCGCCCCCAACACCTGCACACAAAATCCAGACAGATTTAATTCTTCTTAGTGTGCTTAAGTCAAAATGGTGGAACACTCTTATTTTTCATTGATATTTGCTTTCCTACTCTTCAGAAGCTTGATTATGAATCATACAAGCAATCTCAAAATATAGTTTAAATAAGATTCCTTTATTCTTTCTTTAGATGGCTCACTTGAAGAATAGCACAACTATTGTCATCCAGAAGGATCAGAGAACTAGGGAGCCTCCCATTGAGGTCCTGAAGGCCAATGGTAATGAACCAAGCCACAGGGGCCACTGTGCTGGGGTGTATCTCCTAGCCAGTGCAGCCCAACAAAGTCGGTTTAGACATGTATATATCCATTACACTGACAATGATACAGTAGACTCATATCTATATGATATTTTACATCCTATTGTCCTGGCTGCAGTCCTAAAAATGTGGTCAGAAGAAAGGAAAAAGAAAATAGAAAATGACATATATACTAAATAGTATTTTCTTTTTCACTGAAACAAAACAAAAAAAAGTTAATTTTAACTCTATATGCATTTTATTCATTTTTTTTTTTTTTGGTCGTTGGTTGAGGATATTTTTGAAAAGTTTATAAGTGTCTACTTATCTCTTTTCAGATAGTGATGAAAAGGGAAACTACTTTTATGAGTTCCATTAGCTTTTGTTGTAAAGAATTGAAAAAACATTAGAATATCAGGGACTTTCTTACAGAAAAATCTAGTAAAAACATTCTTAATGACATACTTCATTTCGTTATTGGCTCTTTGAAAGTTCCCCTCCCATTTGAAGCTTTGCAGTTAGCTCAAAAAGGGAGCATCTGGCATCAAATTATGAGTAAAAATGCTTAATAAAAGAGCCACTGTCAGAGCCTGCCTTATGGGCTGGTGGAATAACAGAGCTGCTTTACAAGATGAGATAGGAAAGGCCGAAAGGCAGACATTTCCCTTATCCCCTCCCCAAATGCAGTCTCAGTTCCCCAGAGTTCTTTCTTTCTTTTTGGTTGGTGACTAAAGGGCTCTTTTGAAATGTTAATTTTACCATCAAGAGGCAGTATGGTCTAATCTTTAAGAATGTGGGCCTTAGAATCAGATCCCCAGTGTTTTAATCTTTGCTCTGACACTTACTATGACAGTTACTTAATGTTATCTCTAAGTAAGATTAGTGTTAATCTAAAAGAGGTCTCCTGATCTCTTAAAATTTCTGTAAGAATGAAATGACATATCCATATTCAGTTCCTAAAATAACTCTCGACACTTAGTAAGTACTCATTAAGTATTAGCTATTAATATCATTATGTAAGAGGGGAAATATATTCATCGCCATGAATTAACTCCTTTGATACAATGTGCTTCTCATTCTAGCAGGATTCTGCATTGATATAACAGGGAACACTGGAGGGGAAGGTCAGGATATGTCTTGAGTACTAAAGACAGTGACGAGAATGTAGGCTTGGTATATATGTTATAATTTCTCATTATTCTTAAAGATAGTTTCCAAAGTTGTATAAATTTCAGGCCCCACAAGACATGGATCCTCTCCTGTCAACATGAGTAGTGCCTCTCAAAATTTAATGCACATATGCACCACTTAGGCATTTCATTAAAAGATTTCAATTTAGAGAAAATATTTGCAAATGATATGACTGGTGAGGAGTTAATAGCCAAAATATAGAAACCGTTCCTGCAGCTCAACATCAGAAAACAATTAAAAAATGAACAGAAGACCCGAATAGACATTTTTCCAAAGAGGACATGAAGATGGCCAATGGGCCATCATTAAAACCACAATGAGATATCACCTCACACCTATCAGATCAGTTATCATCTAAAAGAACACAAACAACAAGCGTTGGTGAGGATGTGGAGAAAAAGGAACCCTCGAACACTGTGGGTGGGAATGTAAACTGGTACAGCCACTATAGAAAACAGTATGGAGGTTTCTCAAAAAACTAAAAATAGAACTACCATATGACCTAGCCATTTCACTCCTGGGTATATATCCAAAGAAAATGAAAACACTAATTTGAAAAGACACATGTACCCCAATGTTCATAGCATTATCTACAATTGCCAAGATATGGAAGCAACAGATCAATAGATAAAGAAGAAAAAAAAAAAAAAACCCCACACACAATGGATTACTACTCAGCCATAAAAAAATAACAATATTTTGCCATTTGCAACAACGTGGATGGACTTGGAGGGTATTATGCTAAGTGAAATAAGTCAGACAGAGAAATACAAATAATGTATGATATCATGTATCTGTGGAATCTAAAAAATAAACAAACTATTGAAAATAACAAAAAAGAAACAGACTCACAGATAGTTACCAGTGGGAAGATGGAAGTGGGGAGGGGCAAGATAGGGGTAGGGGACTATAATGTACAAAATAAATAAGCTACAAGAATGTATTGTACAACATAGGGAATATAGCCAATGTTTTATAATAACTACAGAGTATAACCTTTAAAAATTGTGAATCACTGTGTTGTATACCTGTAACTTATATAATATCGTACATCAACTATAATCTAAAAAGTTAAAAAAATGTTTGATTTGGTAGGTCTGGGATGGGGCCCAAGATTCTAGATTTCTAATAGGCTGACACCAATGCTGGTGGTTTCTCTGGGAGCACATTATGAGTAACAAGGACAGAGAATATTTTGAGTAAAGATACAATCAAACATGGCATTAGACCTTCCCATTCTCCACTGTGTCATACCAGCACTGCCACTGCAGTGACCATGGCCAAAAATCCCTTAGTGCACATTTGGCCACACATCATGATCCTGCATTTTTACTGGGTCATGCATTGTGATGTCAGGACTCAACACAGTTCGGGAGTAGAAATGTGATCGAATTATCATTTGGCTATTTGAAAGGACTGGTTCTATTGCCTTTGATTGAAGGTACATAAAAATCAGACCCTCTGGGAACATAACTGGAAAAGCAACTCAGTGAAGGCTCTCTAGTGCCTCTATGGGAAGCACTCCATTGCCTGACCTTCTGATAATAAGCCCTTGTGAGGTAAGAATCACATTATCAAATACTTTTAGAATGTTTACTATTTGACACTGGATAGACCAAAATATCATGAATTTTTGTGCTAAGAGAAACCTTAGAGACTCTTTAATCCAACTCTCTCTCTACTCATAGATTAGAAATGTGAGGTCCAGAGGTATTAAGTGACTTGTGCAAGACAACACAGTTAGGAGCAGAATTGTCTCCTAAGCCTAGTTTTCCTCTAACCATGTTGTCCATAGAAGGATAGAGGACAAGATTTATGCAGGAAAAGAATGCTACCAACCCATGGTAACCTCTAACATGCAAGATAGGTGACCTTATACTGAGGTATTTGAATGGGAGGTATAATAAGGACAGAGGTGGCCAAGGAAGTTTTTAGAGGATATCTGGGACTGAAGCTGGACTTCAAAGGAAGAATGAACCAGATGCAAATTCAGTTTTCCAATAAGAGAGTCCCATTGAAAAGGACTACACTCTGTGGTTATCATGGAACCCAGGGAATAGCAATCAACCATAATGGAACTTGTTTTCTGGAGAGACAGCTGAGCAAGAGACGTCTGGGACCTCGAAAACTGAAATACTGATTGATATAGCAGATGTACTGTAGGAGCAGAAGGTCCAGGCAGGTCCAGGGAGGTCCGGAAGGTCAAACTATTCCTGGAGACTGTGTTTTAGGGAATGGGAATTAAGTCCCCATGAAGATTTTTGGAGTAAATAAGGTCTTTGGAAAACAAGAAAGGGTACCAGACATAAAAAACAAAGGCAGGGATTCAGGCATAAGGAAATAAGACATGTCAGAACTGCAATATGAAGAGGGGAATTAATTTCAAGGGATAAAACAATGTCAGAGGTATTGGTATTCAGGTACACAGTCAGAGCAGGGCCAACAGCATGGCTGATATGGCACTATCTGCTAGCCCAAGGATCTGAGAATTCCCCTTGACCAAGAACAGAATTATCTACAGGTGGAGACAGATGAATTAACTGACCACAGTTTGGATTATGAGGGCAATGGAATCTAGGACTGAGACATCTCACCATCAACGGAGACAAGCCCCTCTTCTCTGAGGGTCAGCTACGTTAAGATGCAATAGTGTGCCATACAGCCTAAGGCACTACAACAGAAATAGT
Source organism: Balaenoptera ricei (assembly GCF_028023285.1). Classification (NCBI taxonomy): domain Eukaryota; kingdom Metazoa; phylum Chordata; class Mammalia; order Artiodactyla; family Balaenopteridae; genus Balaenoptera; species Balaenoptera ricei. Next base: position 98,717,582 of record NC_082640.1, on the reverse strand, counting down.
AGGGAGAGAGAGCTGCAGGCTCTGGAGCCAAGTCATTTTGCAGCTCCCTCTATTTAGGGATGATGTGTTTGGCTTGTGAAAAGATCACTGGGATTGGAGGTGAGTCTGGATTAAAGTTTTCAGTCTGACACTGATCTATTGTGTGAACGTAGTCAAGGCACTTATTTACTTTCCTTGAGCCAAATTTGCTCACCTGTAAAATGGGGCACGGAGACTGCCTTGTTCATTTCACATTTTTTAGGGTATAATTTTAAAAGTATTTAAAAATAATTTCAGACTTAGAAAAAAATTACAAAAATAGTACAAAAAATGACCATAGACACACACTGTATACCATTCTGCCAGATTCCCCAAATATTAACTTTTTCTAAATCACATTTGCTTTATCATTCTGTGTGTGCATATGTGACTTTTTTCTGAACCATGTGAGAGTAGGTTACAGACATGATGCCCCTTTACCCCCAAATACTTCCATGTGTGTTCCCTTCAAACAAGAACATTCTATTACATACACAAGACAATTCTAAAAACAAGGAAATTAATTATCTAACCTAAGAAAAATTCATATTTTTCCAATTATCCTAAAACATTCTTTAGAGGAAAATTTTTGTGGTGTGTATGTGTGGTCTGGTATAGGATCCAGTCCAGGATCTTAGATTGTATTTAACTATCAAATCTTGTAAGTCTCTTTTAATCTTCCCCAGTCTTTGTCTTTCATGACCTTAATGTTTTTGAAGAATATTTTGTAAAATGTTCCTCAATAGGGTTTTTGATGTTTTCTCATGAGTTAACTCAGCTTATTCATTTTTGACTGACAAGAATAATACTGACTTCATATTTTGTTGTCAGAATCAAAAGCAATAATCTGTATGAAACTGCTTTAGTAAAATGTAAAGTTCTATCCCAAACCTAGGGTTGAGAATTAAAAGGATTATTACTCCTTTCAATCCCAATCCTCATCTCTGCTCTTGTCCTCTAGAATATGTGGTATTTCCCCTGAAAAGTAGCACTAGGATACACTGCCTTACTTAGGTACAGCAGTGAAGCTGGAGGATAATCGAATCCTATGTCATGTTCACTAAGAGAGAAACTTTAAAACACTGGTGTCATAATATCCTAGGGCGCTCCTATCCTCCTCTTGCTGTCTCCCTATTTCTTTTCACCTAGGAATTTCCCCTTGTAAAATCCTTGCACATTTAATTGCATCTTGGTGTCTACTTCTCAGAGGACCTAGACTAATAGAGGGAACTACTGCTCTCCTGGACACTGTGGGAAGAATAAGAAAAAAAAATTATTATCTCTCCCTGAAAAGCAGGGCACTGTACTGAAATAGGCAAGTTTTCTGGCAAAATAACATCTTATGAATTCTTCTCCCTGAATCAGTCCAAATCATCAGGCTTTGAAACCATAGTCAAATGTCACCAACCATTTGCATTCTAAAACAGCAGAGAATGTCAATTCCATCCCAGAGTAAAAAACCAATTGGGTCAGGAAGAGAGTGATGGAACAGAAGCCTCAGGGAAGGAAAGAAGAATGGAAGATACATAATGTGGAACTAGTAATTTACCATAATAACAAGTGTCCCCTTAAGCAAGAAGAGTGAAGTTAATTGATTTTATATTAGCTGATGCTAAGAACAATGATTAAGAATGAGAGGAAGATCATATGTCGGCCCTGTGTTTTCTTGCAGCAGTTGCTGCTTGCAGAGGACATCAGCCCACTGCGGCTCTCTGCAGTCCCTGGCCCGCTCCTGCAGGACCGGTCACTGCGGCCATTGCTACTCTCTGCACCCCAGCCTGGCCACCACTGCCTCTGTCCAGTTCTCACAGCCTCAGCACTGCCTTCATCCTGGCAGCAGCCTCAACCGTCACTCTCGGCTCCCGCATCACAGTCCGACCACTACCACACGTTCCACCTCTGCCCCAGTCACCGCCACTTCTGACATTCCGGTGGTTGTGATGTGATCCCACAGAATTATAAAATGAAAGTGGAACAAAAGCGCCTTTGTTCGTGGCTTATTCTTCCACTATTGAACATACCTCTTCCTTCGGATTTTGGGTCAAAGAGACAGTTGCCGTGCTGTGCCAGACATGGAGGAGGCAAAGGAGGCCTTCAAGACGGCAGAGGAGTGAGACGTTTGAGATCACCTTGCTCCCCACAGATACATCAGAAAAACATCTACATGTGGAACAACTCCTACAGCACACCTACTGAACACTGGCAGAAGACCTCAGACTTCCCAACAGACAAGAAACTCCCCGCGTACCTGGGTATATATATATATTGCCTTTTTCTCTTTCTGTGAGTGTGTATGTGTATGCTTCTTTGTGTGATTTTCTCTGTATAGCTTTGTTTTTACAATTTGTCCTAGGGTTCTGTTTGCCCATTTATTTATTTCAAGTATACTTTTTAGTGCTTGTTATAATTGGTGGATTTCTTTTTTGGTTTGGTTGCTCTCTTCTTTCCTTCTTTTGTTTTTTCTTTTTTTTATTACTCTTTAATGCTTAATAATTTAAAAAAAATTTTCATTTTAATAACTATTTTATTTTATCTTCTTCTTTCTTTGATTCTTTTTTTCTCCCTTTTATTCTGAGCTGTGTGGATGACAGGCTTTCGGTGCTCCAGCCAGGCGTCAGGTGGGTGCCCCTGAGGTGGGAAAGCCAAGTTCAGGACATTGGTCCACCAGACACCTCCCAGCTCCACGTAATATCAAATGGAGAAAATCTCCCAGAGATCTCCATCTCAACGCCAAGACCCAGCTCCACTCAATGACCAGCAAGCTACAGTGCTGGACACCCTATGCCAAACAACTAGCAAGACAGGAACACAACCCCGTCCATTAGCACAGAGGCTGCCTAAAATCATAATAAGGTCACAGACACCCCAAAACACACCACCAGACGTGGACCTGCCCACCAGAAAGACAAGATCCACCATCATCCACCAGAACACAAGCAACAGTCTCCTCCACCAGGAAGTCTACACAACCCACTGAACCAACCTTAGCCACTGGGGGCAGACACCAAAAAAAATGGGAACTACGAACCTCCAGCCTGTGAAAAGGAGACCCCAAACACAGTAAGTTAAGCAAAATGAGAAGACAGAGAAACACACAGCAGATGAAGGAGCAAGGTAAAAACCCACCAGACCTAACAAATGAAGAGGAAATAGGCAGTCTACCTGAAAAAGAATTCAGAATAATGATAGTAAAGATGATTCAAAATCTTGGAAATAGAATGGAGAAAATACAAGAAACGTTTAACAAGGAGCTAGAAGAACTAAAAACCAAAGAAACAATCATGAAAAACACAATAAATGAAATTAAAAATTCTCTAGAAGGGATCAATAGCAGAATAACTGAAGCAGAAGAACAGATAAGTGACCTGGAAGATAAAATAGTGGAAATAACTACTGCAGAGCAGAATAAAGAAAAAAAAAATGAAAAGAATTGAGGACAGTCTCAGAGACCTCTGGGACAATATTAAATGCACAAACATTCGAACTATAGGGGTCCCAAAAAAAGAAGAGAAAAAGAAAGGGACTGAGAAAATATTTGAAGAGATTATAGTTGAAAACTTCCTTAATATGGGAAAGGAAATAGTTAATCAAGTCGAGGAAGCACAGAGAGTCCCATACAGGATAAATCCAAGGAGAAACACGCCAAGACACATACTAATCAAACTATCAAAAATTAAATACAAAGAACAAATATTAAAAGCAGCAAGGGAAAAACAACAGATAACATACAAGGGAATCACCATAAGGTTAAAAGCTGATGTTTCAGCAGAAACTCTGCAAGCCAGAAGGGAGTGGCAGGACATGTCTAAAGTGATGAAAGGGAAAAACCTACAACCAAGATTACTCTGCCAAGCAAGGATCTCATTTAGATTTGATGGAGAAATTGAAACCTTTACAGACAAGCAAAAGCTAAGAGAATTCAGCACAACCAAACCAGCTTTACAACAAATGCTAAAGGAACTTCTCTAGGCAGGAAAGAGAAGAGAAGGAAAGACCTACAGTAACAAACACAAAACAATTAAGAAAATGGTAATAGGAACATACATATCGATAACTACCTTAAATGTAAATGGATTAAATGCTCCCACCGAAAGACAGAGACTGGTTGAATGGATACAAAAGCTAGACCTGTATATATGCTATCTACAAGAGACCCACTTCAGACCTAGGGACACATACAGAGTGAATGTGAGGGGATGGAAAAAGATATTCCATGTAAATGGAAATCAAAAGAAAGCTGCAGTAGCAATTCTCATATCTGACAAAATAGACTTTCAAACAAAGACTATTACAAGAGACAAAGAAGGACACTACATAATGATCAAGGGATCAATCCAAGAAGAAGATATAACAATTGTAAATAATTATGCACCCAACATAAGAGCACCTCAATATGTAAGGCAAATACTAACAGCTATAAAAGGGGAAATCGACAGTAACACAATCATAGTAGGGGACTTTAACACCCCACTTTCACCAATGGACAGATCATCCAAAATGAAAATAAATAAGGAAATACAAGCTTTAAATGATACATTAAGCAAGATGGACTTAATTGATATTTATAGGACATTCCATCCAGAAACAACAGAATGAACTCTCTTCTCAAGTGCTCATGGAACATTCTCCAGGATAGATCATACCTTGGGTCACAAATCAAGCCTTGGTAAATTTAAGAAAAGTGAAATCGTATCAAAGATCTTTTCTGACCATGACACTTTGAGACTAGATATCAAGTACAGGGAAAAATCTGTAAAAAATACAAACACATGGAGGTTAAACAATACACTACTTAATAACCAAGAGATTACCGAAGAAATCAAAGAGGAAATCAAAAAATACCTAGAAACAAATGACAATGAGAACATGACGACCCAAAACCTATGAGATGCAGCAAAAGCAGTTCTAAGAGGGAAGTTTATAGCAATACAATCCTACCTTAAGAAACAAGAAACAGCTCAAATAAACAACCTAACCTTACACCTAAAGCAATTAGAGAAAGAAGAACAAAAAAAAAAAAACCCCTAAAGTTAGCAGAAGGAAAGAAATCATAAATATCACATCAGAAATAAATGAAAAAGAAGTGAAGGAAACAATAGCAAACATCAATAAAACTAAAAGCCGGTTCTTTGAGAAGATAAACAAAATTGACAAACAATTAGCCAGACTCATCAAGAAAAAAAGGGAGAAGACTCAAATCAATAGAATTAGAAATGAAAAAGGAGAAGTAACAACTGACACTGCAGAAATACAAAGGATCATGAGTGATTACTACAAGCAACTCTATGACAATAAAATGGACAACCTGGAAGAAATGGAAAAATTCTTAGAGAAGCACAACCTTCTGAGACTGAACAGGAAGAAACAGAAAATATAAACAGACCAATCACAAGCACTGAAATTGAATCTGTGATTAAAAACCTTCCAACCAACAAAAGCCCAGGACCAGATGGCTACACAGGTGAATTCTATCAAACATTTGGAGAAGAGCTAACACCTATTCTTCTCAAACTCTTCCAAAATATAGCAGAGGGAGGAACACTCCCAACCTCATTTTACAAGGCCAACATCACCCTGATACCAAAACCAGACAAACATGTCACAAAAAAAGAAAACTACAGACCAATATCACTGATGAACATAGATGTAAAAATCTTCAACAAAATACTAGCAAAGAGAATCCAACCACACATTAAAAGGATCATACACCATGACCAAGTGGGGTTTACCCCAGGAATGCAAGGATTCTTCAATGTATGCAAATCAATCAATGTGATACACCATATTAACATATTGAAGGAGAAAAACCATATGATCATCTCAATAGATGTAGAGAAAGCTTCTGACAAAATTCAACACCCATTTATGATAAAAACGCTCTAGAAAGTAGGCATAGAGGGAACTTACCTCAACATAATAAAGGCCATATATGACAAACGCACAGGCAACATCGTCCTCAATGGTGAAAAACTGAAATCATTTCCACTAAGATCAGGAACAAGACAAGGTTGCCCACTCTCACCACTATTTTTCAACAAAGTTTTGGATGTTTTAGCCACAGCGATCAGAGAAGAAAAAGAAATAAAAGAAATCCAAATCAGAAAAGAAGAAGTAAAGCTGCCACTGTCTGCAGATGACATGATACTATACATAGAGAATCCTAAAGATGCCACCAGAAAACTACTAGAGCTAATCAGTGAATCTGGTAAAGTAGCAGGATACAAAATTAATGCACAGAAATCTCTTGCATTCCTATACACTAATGATGAAAAATCTGAAAGTAAAATTAAGAAAACACTCCCATTTACCACTGCAAGAAAAAGAATAAAATACCTAGGAGAAAACCTACCTAAGGAGACAAAAGACTTGTATGCAGAAAATTATAAGACACTGGTGAAAGAAATTAAAGATGATACAAAAAGATGGAGAGATATATACCATGTTCTTGGATTGGAAGAAACAACATTGTGAAAATGACTATACTACCCAAAGCAATCTACAGATTCAATGCAATCCCTGTCAAATTACCACTGGCATTTTTCACAGAACTAGAGCAAAAAATTTCACAATTTGTATGGAAACACAAAAGACCCTTAATAGCTAAAGCAATCTTGAGAAAGAAAAATGGAGCTGAAAGAATCAGGCTCCCAGACTTCAGACTACACTACAAAGCTCCAGTAATCAAGACAGTACGGTACTGGCACAGAAACAGAAATATAGATCAATGGAATAGGATAGAAAGCACAGAGATAAACCCACACACATATGGTCAACTTATGTTTGATAAAGGAGGCAGGAATATACAATGGAGAAAAGACAGCCTCTTTAATCAGTAGTGCTGGGAAAACTGGACAGCTACATGTAAAAGAATGAAATTAGAACACTCCCTAACACCATACACAAAAATAAAATCAAAATGGATTAAAGACCTAAATGGAAGGCCAGACACCATCAAACTCTTAGAGGAAAACATAGGCAGCACACTCTATGACGTAAATCACAGCAAGGTCCTTTCCGACTCAGCTCCTAGAGAAATGGAAATAAAAACAAAAATAAACAAATGGGACCTAATGAAACTTAAAAGCTTTTGCACAGCAAAGGAAACCATAAACAAGATGGAAAGACAACCCTCAGAATGGGAGAAAATATTTGCAAATGAAGCAACTGACAAAGGATTAATCTCCAAAATTTACAAGCAGCTCATGCAGCTCAATGTCAAAGAAACAAATAACCCAATCCAAAAATGGGCAGAAGACCTAAATAGACACTTCTCCAAAGAAGATATACAGATTGCCAACAAACACATGAAAGAATGCTCAACATCATTAATCATTAGAGAAATGTAAATCAAAATTACAATGCGATATCCTCTCACACTGGTCAGAATGGGCATAATCAAAAAATCTACAAACAATAAATGCTGGAGAGGGTGTGGAGTAAGGGAACCCTCATACGCTGTTGGTGGGAATGTAAATTGATACAGCCACTATGGAGAACAGTATGGAGGTTCCTTAAAAAACTAAAAATAGAACTACCATACGACCCAGCAATCCCACTACTGGGCGTATACCCTGAGAAAACCATAATTCAAAAAGAGTCATGTGTCAAAATGTTCATTGCAGCTCTGTGTACAATAGCCGGGACATGGAAGCAACCTAAGTGTCCATCGACAGATGAATGGATAAAGAAGATGTGGCACATATATACAATGGAATATTACTCAGCCATAAAAAGAAATGAAATTGAGTTATTTGTAGTGAGGTGGATGGACCTAGAGTCTGTCACACAGCGTGAAGTAAGTCAGAAAGAGAAAAACAAATACCGTATGCTAACACATATATATGGAATCTTAAAAAGAAAAAAAAGGTTCTGAAGAACCTAGGGGCAGTACAGGAATAAAGAGTCATATGCAGAAAATGGACTTGGGGACATGGGGAGGGGGAAGGGTAAGCTGGGATGAAGTGAGAGAGTGGCATGGATTTATATATACTACCAAATGTAAAATAGCTAGTGGGAAGCAGCTGCACAGCACAGGGAGATCAGCTCGGTGCTTTGTGACCACCTAGAGGGGTGGGATAGGGAGGGTGGGAGGGAGACAAAAGAGGTAGGAGATATGGGGATATATGTATATGTATAGCTGATTCACTTTGTTATAAAGCAGAAACTAACACACCATTGTAAAGCAATTATACTCCAATAAAGATGGTTAAAAAAAAAAAAAAAAAAAAAAAGAATGAGAGGAAAACATCCACTCCCCTGAAGGAGATTCTAATAGGACTTCTAACATTTCCAGCTCTTAAATGAGGATGGGTAATGATCCTGCATATTTCATTTTCACAGTGTCATGTAAACAAGTAGACCAGCCTGCCTAGAGTCGCAGCCAACTGCAGCAGTGCTCGGTAGCAAAGATTTTATCCGATGTGTGAAAGGCATATCAGCCTTTCAGAGGTGGAAAGGCCAACCTTCCCCAGGGCTTCCTGTTGGCTTGAATCTTTGGTGATGCTTGGAAGGCATCCTAAAATGGCTCACAGCCTGATTTGCACAGCCTCAAGGGACAGCCCTGGGAGCCTTTGTGAGTAGTCAAAGTGCCTCTAGCAATCCCCAAAGTAATGAATGATCTCGGCAGGGACCAGGGGGTGGAAAAGAGAAAATATTTGACTTAGGTCTGCATTTACTGCACACAAAAGGATGGCGTGTTTGGTTATGAAGACCTCAAGAAAATATCCTCATCAGTCTAATTTAAAACCATACCAGCTAGGCAGATAAATCAATATGTAAACCATATTACTGCTATCAGAATATTTTAAGGAAATGAGGAAAGACTAGGTATGTTTCTATTCATGAATTCTTTCCTTGTTACACACACATACACACACAAATGCTAAATTTGCTATAATTCTGTTCTCTACAGAAAGTTTCATTTATTGGGGATGCCATTAAACAAGTGAAATACAAATTCCAAGTGACATTGATATGATCATAATCAGTTTCCTGGCTGCCAGAGATATTTTCTGAAAGGAACCTGCATTTCTACAGATGGCATGAAAAAAAAATTAGGCCTGCAGAACACACCCATTATTCCTGCGAGGCCCTCAGTTCATTAGTTGAAGCAGCCAAGTCTTCACGAACTGCGACTGATCAGCAAATGGGAAATGAGCAAGAGTATAAATTCCCAGCAAACCAAATCATTAACATTTGCTGCCTGCATCTTGGAAACACAGTAAATCAAATGTGTCATCATTTATCAAGACAAAATATCATTACTAATTGGGATTAATTTGCTGCTGTGGGATTGCTGACCTTTGCTGAAAGAAAATAAATCTGCTCGTTAGCTGTCTTCATTTAATTTTCCTTGAAGGAGGGAGAGGGGAAAAGGCAGCCTGTCTTGGGGAGGAAGAAGGAGGTGGGGGACATTCTTATATTCTAAACAGCTATACATTTTAAAGTCCCAAAGCAATGAGAGAACCTGCTGATGTACTATTGCCAATTGATGATTCAGGATTTTTGATATGTGCTCAGAGATCACAGTGCCTCCAGCTGCCATTGTCTGTGATTTAATATTGTCTTGGGAAGGAATACTTAGAAAAATTTCCAGGGTGAAGTTCTATACGGTTTCATTTACAAATAAGAAAAGGCAAGCACAACTGCAAGCCTAGGCTCTATCTGTATGCACTAATAGTAAAGGGGGTTCAAAAGAAATACATGTTTGAGCATCCCCACTGATTCCACACGTGGCTAAGTTCTACATGGAACGACTGACTTAATAACTGTGGGGGTGATCCTTTACTTTTAGTAGCTACCAGCACTACCAGGACTGATGAATGTATATGCTTTGCAAGGTGGCTGTAAATGCCTGAGTCAGGGTTACTATCTTTTAGACCCTGAAAAAACTGTGGATCCTGAGAATTCAACTGTGGACTCAAATAAACAAGTTAACCAATCACTAATGACCTTCTGAGTTTTTAAAACATTAAACTGTTATTTATCTTGATTACTGAGGTTTTTGGTGCCCCCTTAAATTTTGGACCCCATGCAAGTACCATGCTCACTTTAGCCTAATAGTGTCAGGCATTGTTTAAGGTTAAAAGATTTACTCACCACAAGTAATGAGAAAACTGAAGGTGAATAACCTCTGAAGTTTACAAACCTAGCAAGCAGTGGCGTCAAGATTCAAACACAGAGCACTGATGCCTGGCTTCAGCATCATGGCTATTACAACACTGCCATTGCCCTTTGCTACTGTTGGGGAATTGAGGTGGGTTAAGGAGTGGACCATGACACCAAGCACTGTATGATGTCACGGGAAGCTTAGACATACAAACACAGACAAGCAAACACACACACAAAACTGAAAGAATAAGATGCCACATTATAACAAGTTAAATGGAAAAATGTATGAATGAGCCAATCTATAATACAAGAAAACTGAAGATTAAAAAACTGAAACCCTAAATGCTTTATTTAAAAGTTGTGTAGAGATTGATTCAAGATGGCAGAGTAGAAGGACATGCTCTCACTCCCTCTTTTGAAAACACCGGAATCACAACTAACTGCTGAACAATCATCAACAAGAAGACACTGGAACTCACCAAAAAAGATACCTCACATCCAAAGACAAAGGAGAAGCCACAATGAGATGGTAGGAGGGGCGCTATCACAATAAAATCAAATCCCATAACTGCTGGGTGGGCGACTCACAAACTGGAGAACACTTATACCACAGAAGTCCATCCACTGGAGTGAAGGTTCTGAGTGACACATCAGGCTTCCCAACCTGGGGGTCTGGCAACGGGAGGAGGAATTCCTAGAGAATCAGACTTTCAAGGCTAGTGGGATTTGACTGCAGGACTTTGGCAGGACTGGGGGAAACAGAGACTCCACTCTTGGAGGGCACGCACAAAGTAGTGTGTGCATCAGGACCCAGGGGAAGGAGCAGTGACCCCATAGGAGACTGAACCAGACCTACCTGCTAGTGTTGGAGGGTCTCCTGCAGAGGTGAGGGGAAGCTGTGGCTCAATAAGGGACAAGGACACTGGCAGCAGAAGTTCTGGGAAGTACTCCTTGGCGTGAGCCCTCCCAGAGTCTGCCATTAGCCCCACCAAAGAGCCCAGGTAGGCTCCAGTGTTGGGTTGCCTCAGGCCAAACAACCAACAGGGAGGGAATGCAGCCCCACCCATCAGCAGACAAGCAGATTAAAGTTTTACTGAGCTCTGCCCACCAGAGCAACAGCCAGTTCTACCCACCACCAGTCCCTCCCATCAGGAAACTTCCACAAGCCTCTTAGATAGCCTCATCCACCAGAGGGAAGACAGCAGAAGCAAGAAGAACTACAATCCTGCAGCCTGTGGAACAAAAACCACATTCACAGAAAGATAGACAAGATGAAAAGGCAGAGGGCTATGTACCAGATGAAGGAACAAGATAAAACCCCAGAAAAACAACTAAATGAAATGGAGATCGGCAATTTTCCAGAAAAAGAATTCAGAATAATGATAGTGAAGATGATCCAGGACCTCGGAAAAAGAATGGAAGCAAAGATCGAGAAGATGCAAGAAATGATTAACAAAGATCTGGAAGAATTAAAGAACAAACAAACAGAGATGACCAATACACAAACGGAAATGAAAACTACACTAGAAGGAATCAATAGCAGAATAACTGAGACAGAAGAACAGATAAGTGACCTGGAAGACAGATTGGTGGAATACACTGCTGTGGAACAGAATAAAGAAAAAAGAATGAAAAGAAATGAAGACAGCCTAAGAGACCTCTGGGACAACATTAAACAAAACAACATTCGCATTATAAGGGTCCCAGAAGGAGAAGAGAAAGAGAAAGGACCCAAGAAAATATTTGAAGAGATTATAGTTGAAAACTTCCCTAACATGGGAAAGGAAATAGCCACCCAAGTCCAGCAAGCGCAGAGAGTCCCATACAGGATAAACCCAAGGAGAAACATGCCGAGACACATAGTAATCAAATTGGCAAAAATTAAAGAAAAAGAAAAATTATTGAAAGCAGCAAGGGAAAAATGACAAATAACATACAAGGGAACTCCCATAAGGTTAACAGCTGATTTCTCAGCAGAAACTCTACAAGCCAGAAGGGAGTGGCATGATATAATTAAAGTGATGAAAGGGAAGAACCTACAACCATGATTAATCTACCCAGCAAGGATCTCATTCAGATTGGATGGAGAAATCAAAAGCTTTACACACAAGCACAAACTAAGAGAATTCAGCACCACCAAACCAGCTCTACAACAAATGCTAAAGGAACTTCTCTAAGTGGGAAACACAAGAGAAGAAAAGGACCTACAAAACCAAACACAAAACAGTTTAAAAAAATGGTAATAGGAACATACATATCGATAATTACCTTAAACGTCAATGGATTAAATGCTCCAACCAAAAGACACAGGCTTGCTGAATGGATACAAAAACAAGACCCATATATATGCTGTCTACAAGAGACCCACTTCAGACCTAGGGACACATACAGACTGAAAATGAGGGGATGGAAAAAGATATTCCATGAAAATGGAAATCAAAAGAAAGCTGGAGTAGCAATACTCATATCAGTTAAAATAGAGTTTAAAAAGAATGTTTAATGTTTACATTATGTTTAATGTTTACAAAAGAATGTAAAAAGAATGTTACAAGAGACAAGGAAGGACACTACATAATGATCAAGGGATCAATCCAAGAAGAAGATATAACAATTATAAATATTTATGCACCCAACATAGGAGCACCTCAATACATAAGGCAACTGCTAACAGCTATAAAAGAGGAAATTGACAGTAACACAGTAATAGTGGGGGATTTTAACACCTCACTTACACCAATGGACAGATCATACAAACAGAAAATTACTAAGGAAACACAAGCTTTAAATGACATAATAGACCACATAGATGTAATTGATATTTATAGGACATTCCCTCCCAAAACAGCAGATTACACTTTCTTCTCAAGTGCACATGGAACATTCTCCAGGATAGATCACATACTGGGTCACAAATCAAGCCTCAGTAAATTTAAGAAAATTGAAATCATATCAAGGATCTTTTCTGATCACATCACTATGAGATTAGAAATCAATTACAGGGAAAAAAGCATAAAAAACACAAACACATGGAGGCTGACAATACGTTACTAAATAACCAAGAGATCACTGAAGAAATCAAAAAATACCTAGAGACAAATGACAATGAAAACACGACGATCCAATACCTATGGGATGCAGCAAAAGCAGTTTTAAGAGGGAAGTTTATAGCTATACAAGCCTACCTCAAGAAACAAGAAAAATCTCAAATAAACAATCTAACCTTACACCTAAAGGAACTAGAGAAAGAAGAACAAACAAAACCCAAAGTTAGAAGAAGGAAAGAAATCATAAAGATCAGAGCAGAAATAACTGAAATAGAAACAAAGAAAAAAATAGCAAAGATCAATAAAACTAAAAGCTGGTTCTTTGAGAGGATAAACAAAATTGATAAACCATTAGCCAGATGCATCAAGGAGGGAGAGGACTCAAATCAATAAAATTAGAAATGAAAAAGGAGAAGTTACAACAGACACAGCAGAAATACAAAGCATCCTAAGAGACTACTACATGCAACTCTATGCCAATAAAATGGACAACCTGGAAGAAATGGACAAATTCTTAGAAAGGTATAACCTTCCAAGACTGAACCAGGAAGAAATAGAAAATATGAACACACCAATCACAAGTAATTAAATTGAAACTGTGATTAAAAATCTTCCAACCAACAAAAGTCCAGGATCAGATGGCTTCACAGGTGAATTCTATCAAACATTTAGGGAAGAGATAACATCCATCCTTCTCAAACTCTTCCAAAAAATTGCAGAGGAAGGAAAACTCCCAAACTCATTCTATGAAGCCATCATCACCCTGATACCAAAACCAGACAATGATACTACAAAAAAGAAAATTACAGACCAATATCACTGATGAATATAGATGCAAAAAATCCTCAACAAAATACTAGCAAACAGGGCTTCCCTGGTGGCGCAGTGGTTGAGAATCTGCCTGCCAATGCAGGGGACACGGGTTCGAGCCCTGGTCTGGGAGGATCCCACATGCCGCGGAGCGGCTGGGCCCATGAGCCACAACTACTGAGCCTGCGTGTCTGGAGTCTGTGCTCTGCAACAAGAGAGGCCGTGATAGTGAGAGGCCCACGCACCGCGATGAAGAGTGGCCCCCACTTGCCACAACTAGAGAAAGCCCTTGCACAGAAACGAAGACCCAACACAGCCATAAATAAATAAATAAATAAAAACAAATACTTTAAAATACATGTTAAAAAAAATACTAGCAAACAGAGTCCAACAACACATTAAAAGGATCATACACCATGATCAAGTGGGATTTATCCCAGAGATGCAAGGATTCTTCGATATATGCAAATCAATTAATGTGATACACCATATTAACAAATTGAAGAATAAAAACCATATGAGCATCTCAACAGATGCAGAAAACGCTTTTGACCAAATTCAACACCCATTTATGATAAAAGTTCTCCAGAAAGTGGGCATAGAGGGAACCTACCTCAACATAATAAAGGCCATATATGACAAACCCACAGTAAATATCATTCTCAATGGTGAAAAACTGAAAGCATTTCCTCTAAGATCAGGAACAAGACAAGGTTGCCCACTCTCACCACTATTATTCAACATAGTTTTGGAAGTCCTAGCCATGGCAATCAGAGAAGAAAATGAAATAAAAGGAATACAAATTGGAAAAGAAGAAGTAAAAGTGTCACTCTTTGCAGGTGACATGATACTATACATAGAGAATCCTAAAGATGCCACCAGAAAACTACTAGAGCTAATCAATGAATTCGGTAAAGTTGCAGGATACAAAATTAATGCACAGAAATCTCTTGCATTCCTCTACATTAATGATGAAAAATTTGAAAGAGAAATTAAGGAAACACTTCTAATTACCATTGCAACAAAAAGAAAAAAATACCTGGGAATAAACCTACCTAGGGAGACAAAAGACCTGGATGCAGAGAATTATAAGACACTGATGAAAGAAATTAAAGATGATACCAACAGATGGAGAGATATACCATGTTCTTGGATTGGAAGAATCAATATTGTGAAAATGACTATACTACCCAAAGCAATCTACAGATTCAATGCAATCCCTATCAAATTACCAATGGCATTTTTTACAGAACTAGAGCAAAATATCTTAAAATTTGTAATGGAGACACAAAAGACCCCGAATAGCCGAAGCAGTCTTGAGGGAAAAAAACGGAGCTGGAGGAATCAGACTCCCTGACTTCAGACTATACTACAAAGCTACAGTAATCAGGACAATACGGTACTGGCACAAAAACAGAAACATAGGTCAATGGAACACGATAGAAAGCCCAGAGGTAAACCGACACACCTATGGTCAACTAATCTATGACAAAGGAGGCAGGGATATACAATGGAGAAAAGACAGTCTCTTCAATAAGTCGTGCTGGGAAAACTGGACAGCTACATGTAAAAGAATGAAATTAGAACACTCCCTAACACCATACACAAAAATAAACTCAAAACGGATTAGAGACCTAAATGTAAGACCAGGCACTATAAAACTCTTAGAGGAAAACATAGGAAGAACACTCTTTGATATAAATCACAGCAAGATCTTTTTTGATCCACCTCCTTGAGTAACAGAAATAAAAACAAAAACAAACAAATGGGACCTAATGAAACTGAAAAGCTTTTGCACAGCAAAGGAAACTATAAACAAGAGGAAAAGACAACCGTCAGAATGGGAGAAAATATTTGCAAATGAATCATCGGACAAAGGATTAATCTCCAAAATATATAAACAGCTCATGCAGCTCAATATTAAAAAAAGAAACAACCCAATCCAAAAATGGGCAGAAGACCTAAATAGACATTTCTCCAAAGATGACATTCAGATGGCCAAGAAGCACAGGAAAAGCTGCTCAACATCACTAATTATTAGAGAAATGCAAATCAAAACTACGATGAGCTATCACCTCGCACCAGTTAGAATGGGCAGCATCAGAAAATCTACAAACAACAAATGCTGGAGAGGGTGTGGAGAAAAGGGAACCCTCTTGCACTGTTGGTGGGAATGTAAATTGATACAGCCACTATGGAGAACAATATGGAGGTTCCTTAAAAAACTAAAAATAGAATTACCATATGATCCTGCAATCCCACTACTGGGCATATACCCAGAGAAAACCATAATTCAAAAAGACACATGCACCCCAATGTTCATTGCAGCACTATTTACAATAGCCAGGTCATGGAAGCAACCTAAATGCCCATCGACAGACGAATGGATAAAGAAGATGTGGCACATATATACAATGGAATATTACTCAGCCATAAAGAGGAACGAAATTGGGTCATTTGTAGAGACGTGTATGCATCTGGAGAGTGTCATACAGAGTGAAGTAAGTCAGAAAGAGAAAAACAAATATCGTATATTAACGCATATATGTGGAACCTAGAAAATGGTACAGATGAACTGTTTTGCAGGGCAGAAACTGAGACACAGAAGTAGGAAACAAACGTATGGACACCAACGTGGGAAAACGGCAGGGGGCGGAGGTGGTGGGGTAAATGAATTGGGAGATTGGGATTGACATGTATACACTGATGTGTATAAAATGGATGACTATAAGAAAAAAAAATTTAAAAATAAATAAATAAATAAATAAAAGTTGTGTAGAGCACTGAATTAAGACATCTGCAGGTCAGTGCCAGCACCTGGGTAAGAGACCTCAAACACCGAGTTCTGGATCACGAGAGGAAAGGGGGTTGGTTCAAGCAGCTGCCCTGCCCAGGGCCCTTGATGAATCCCGTCTGTGATCAATCTATTTTGGGAGTTTACCAATCTCCAGTTCAAAAGTGCCTCTGCTTATTTTCCTTTCAACATGATTTAATATTAGCAGTGGTAGGAAGCATATTAATGTTTGTGTTAATGTGTTTTAAAACAATTTTCTCTTCTAAATTAGAGACAACATTATTCATTAATATTTTGACACTATGGTTTTGCTTAGCAAACTTTTTGTGTGACTTTTTAAAAGTTATGTGAGATGGCACATAGAGGCTAGCTGTGAAGAGGGTGGCAGGGGTGCCAAATTGCCCTAAATGATAATTTAAAAGAATTTTAATTTTACTAAAATGTATGATATTTCATAATTCAGTGTAATGAAGAGACCTAAATGCATGAGTTATAAGAGGTTCCTCTGAAGAAGGGCCATGAGTAACTGCACTTGTGTACTATGCAGAAATCTGCAAAGAAGTAGGGAGCAAAAAGAGGGGGCTATGAGACCCACAGTCCTCACCAAAAATAACGCTCCTGTGGGTCATGTCCAAGGGCAGCTCCAGGAAACTGAGCTGATGGCTCTGCAATGCTTATTAAAAAATAAGTTTCTGTACCTGAACTTCCTTTCAGTTCAAGTTGGTCTCATTACTGAATTCTCTTCTTCATACTCAATTGAACCCAAGATTGAATTTCACTGATGTTGAAATCCTTCAGCATCCAACCTTAGTCCAAGTGGGTCACCTGGTTTCAACTGCATTACTCTGGTCTTGTCTTTGACTACTCTTGACGTTTTTACCCTGTTCTGAACCTGCTCTGGGGCAGCCAATGATTTCAGGATTTTGACTTATTAGTAACCAGATTTAACTGCCCAGAATATCACTGTAAGAGTTAATTAATTCATATTCATATGAATACATTAAAAAAATCTCCCTACCCCACCCCAGCTATTCATCTCCTCTACCTGGTAAATAGAGGTAGTTTTAATCAAAGATAGTATCTATAGAGACATCAGTTTTATAACCTGTCCCTTCTAGGACTCAGAAGGTTTTAGTTAATGACATTATAATGACTGAATTATATGGTGACTCCTCATGAGTTTCTCTAGTACTACCCTAAATATTACACAAGAGTGTTTCTTATTTGGGAGTTGAGAAATAAAGACATCATTTAAAAATAACCAAAGCAGGACTTCCCTGGTGGCACAGTGGTTGAGAGTCCGCCTGCCAATGCAGGGAACGCGGGTTCGAGCCCTGGTCCGGGAAGATCCCACATGCCACGGAGCAACTAAGCCTGTGTGCCACAACTACTGAGCCTGCGCTCTAGAGCCCGTGAGCCCCAACTACTGAAGCCAGTGCTCCACAATAAGAGAAGCCACCACAATGAGAAGCATGCACACCGCAACAAATAGTAGTCCCCGCTCGCTGCAACTACAGAAAGCCGCATGCAGCAATGAAGACCCAATGCAGCCAAAAATAAATTAATTAATTAAAAAAAAAAGAAAGGAAAAAAAAATAACCAAAGCAGCCTATGAAATAAAAGTGTATACAGTTTTACTAAACTCACCAACATTCCAGGTAATTATAGCCGTAGCTCCAAAATTTTATTTGCCAGCATCTTTCTAGCGGGGATTTGCTAGGGATCCTGTAGCAAAGAACTACACTGATCAATACCCTGGCACTTTCAGTCCTTCTAGGGGACCAACTGGATGCAATGTATGGAAAAAAGAGGCTGATTTTGCTTTTGGAATTTGACCAAAATTTACTGATCTCATGGTATGCGGCTCAAAGGAGGAAGCTTTGACAAAAGTTGATGCAGGCTCAGCCTCTCCATATTGCAATATCATTCACAGTCCTCTGCAAGTTAAGGCGCCCACCATGTCCACACTACTCCTATCCCAGTAGAGGAAGTAAAGATCCATAAGCTCTGCTCTAGGTCTAGGGGGTATTTTATCCAGTGATC
This sequence comes from Balaenoptera ricei, assembly GCF_028023285.1. Lineage (NCBI taxonomy): Eukaryota > Metazoa > Chordata > Mammalia > Artiodactyla > Balaenopteridae > Balaenoptera > Balaenoptera ricei. The sequence continues at coordinate 98,698,763 of NC_082640.1, read as the reverse complement.
TTCTGGGCCTTTGACAAGCCTGAGGTTTATAATTCCCCACACTTAGAATCTGATCAGGTTTCCTGGCATAAGGATACTACCCAGAGGCACATGCTGTTTTTTGTTTTTTTTTCCTTTCTGCAATACAATGCAAATGAATAAGGCAATACTAGATTACACAGGCAACCTACGCAAATATTGTGAAGGTCAATTCCAACTCTAAATATACCCAATTCCCAAAGGACTCTACAAACCCTTCAAGAGAAAAAGAAATGCAGGATGTTAGAAGATAGTAATATGCATCACAAAGAAATTGAGGAAGAGATATGGGAAAGGGGTAGGGCCAGACTAGAGAGACAGGTCTTCTGTAGTCTGTCCTCTTTCACTTTCTCGGCTGGCTGTTGTATTCAGCCCGGCCCCCCTCTTTCACTGTAGCAGTCTCCCATGCCTTGGTCTGTCTACTTCAGTGTGCCTGTTCCTCTCCATACATACTGCAAGTATTGTAGCATCCCTCTGACTCTACTCCATTCTAGCCATTTTATGCCAAGGGTTTTCCATTCTAATGAGAAACACCTCTTTTGGTCCTTAGCTCTACTGTCATTGCTGTTTTACTTTTTCCCACTTTTGGGTCATGTTCATTGTATTTCTGATTTCTCTTTTCCAGATTTTTGTTTCCTGATATCCATTTACAGTAAAGAAGTGTGATAGTTCATTTTTCCTCTTCATTTGTTCCCATGTCAGGTTCTGTAACTACTAGCCTAGCAGTTTGTTTTCTTTCCCTATCTGCCCCCTAATGACAGAGCTCAAGTCATCTTACATGCTCTCTCCTGGTCACACAATCACAAGGTCACCATCATCCAGATCACACCATCTCCCACTTCTCTCACTGACAACCTTGGTCACCCTGGACCATCATGTGTTCCTGTTTTTGTGACTGAACTGCTTATTTAGACACAATTGGTCTGCCTTCTCTCTCTGGCTTGCTCCATGCTTTTGCAAGACTCGCTGTTCATCCACTTCCATTGTTTTGGAATGAAAGGACTGACTTGAGAGACTTCAACTCTGTCAGACCAAAAACAACAACAGACCCACAAATTTCCTTCTCTATGATCTTTGCAATTTTCCTAATTTAAATGTTCCCCTTCCCAAATACCACCACCACCACCACCACTGCCCCCCTCCCCCAAACACACATACATCTACATGTCACTATAGCTAACAAGATTTCTAAACACAGTAATGCTGACTAAGGATAAAAGCCATAGCTGACTATCCCTCTCTTGCACATGTGATTTATACTAATTCCCTTGCATCTTATCAGTAAGAGATAACTACATACAAGTAGCTTGCAAACCCCTTGGAGAGAGAGACTATACCCCATATTTTTTGTTTGCTTGTTTATTTTGTTTGTTTCATTTTTAACATTGAGTGCCAGGCATTGTGCTGGGAACCTATAAGCCCTCAAGAAATTCTTGTTGATAACTTGAACAATTAAAGAATTTAACTTTTCCTGGCTAAGGTTGGTTCATTCAGAGCCCAGGAGGAGAAGACCATATATTCCAATATGAGCCTACTCACCTACATCCTTCTCCCACCTCTGAAATGGATGTTTTTACAACCCTGCAGATGGGTGGGGCACATTTTTGACTGAACAGTTTGTCAGTGCCTTAGTGTAAACAACCTCCCGTTTTCCTTTTCTCAACTCTTTCTTCCTCCCTTTCCCCACTTCAAGGTAATGATCCTTGAATTCATAACACCTCCTGCCTCAAGGTAATGATCCCTGAGTTCCTATCTCCATCTGATTTTACTCATTTTTCTACTATATGCTTTCTTTAAAGGACCTTGTACTTTTTTGTTCCCTTGTGTTTATTTGTATCTTGTATTCTCTTTAATTTAGCATAGTTGACAATTAAAATTAAAAATATTATTGATGATTGTGCAAGTAACTGCATACTCCGAAAACCCCTAGTTAAATTTTGAGACCTACTTCTTCTCCAAAACCATTCTGCTTTACTACTGAGATAACCCACAGGAAACTAATAAACTGATGAGAAGAGACTGAGCTGTCACTCAAGCATGCCCAGCACCACACCCCCTTCTTCCATCTCAAGGATGAAATGACATGAGTTATGGCATTTTGTAATAATAGTCCAGATTTAGCTGGAGAGGGCTGAACTTTAAACAAGTTCTTTTGTCCCATGTTTATGGTAGTATAAACAAAGTTGCAAAAGCAACAAGAAAGGCAGCAAATAATATCTTTGAAATATCATAGGGAATCTTGGCAGCAGTAAAGTGTACTCAGTCTTCCAAGAGGAAGTAAAACCATTTTCAAAGAAACAGACAGATTTATAGGGTTAGTAGATGTTGATTAGGCTTAAAAAGGGGGCTATTCAAATAGAATCACAGAATGCTTTCCTGAGCAAAGCCTTCATTCTCCTTACTTATTTTCCCCTTGTTTAAGTGCTTCAGAGCTTTATAAGAAGCTATAGGCTATTGGAGGTTGTTAACTAGTGATCTAAGAACTCAAGTCGGTCTGAAGAGGGGTTTTGTTGTAAAAATAATTATAGTTCATATCAAACTCCATATTTGCCATTTTTCTTGGTAAAAGGAAGCTTTGGCAACAACAGGTCCACATTCCCACAGGGCAACAATGGCTTTTGCTGGCAACGACTTCCTCATCTGAACGGTTCCTGTCTGGTTCACCATATAACTTACTGTCTCTTAATGTATTTTACTTCATTCACTTAAGTAACTTGGTTAAACTCTGGAGATAATTTGCAATTTCTGGTTGAAGCCTTTTGAGACATAAGGGTTAATTTATTCAGGATGGATATCTTGCAAGCTGGCCCCCTCAAGTTGCATAGAAACAGGATACAGCCCAGCGCTTATGGAAATCAGTGATGGTCTAGACCTTAGTACACCTCTGATAATACTGAAAAATAAAGCTGGTGTTTCCTCAACCATGGATACTGTTGTGATGAACTCTGTTACTAGCTTGTCATATCATACAACTGCAACTGCAAGGCTTGAGACTGGTCTCTTGATCACGTCAGAGGAGAGGCTGGTTCTCACCCACAACCATGGAAGTTGAGCTGGCAGGATACGGTCAAAGACATGATTTTACTAAGCTATGTGATTATTACATCCTGGCCCCTCATCACACCAGCATGCACTTGTGCTTTTTTTTTTTTCATACAACTTAAAAGTTCCACAGATCAAGCGTTAGGGTCTCCTGCCCAGAGTCTGATGCTCAGTCTTGTTTGATCTCTGTGCTCAGCCTGAGGATGTAATAGGCAATAGGGGTTCACATACCTGCTACTTCTCTTGACTCCTTGGATTTTACCCAATGACACTGTTACAGTAGGTTTTGTGAGTGCACCTTGGTTATTTGCCCTTGTTTCCATGACAACTGGTACTAAGCATCTGACCAAAGACCCAACATGGACTTCTAGTATAAATAAAAGGATTAGAGATCAAAGTCCCACCTCACAGATAGGATAAGTCTTAAAGGTGTCTACTTTGGGCAGCATGGCTGGATATTGGGATGACAGGTCACTGTTCATGAAAACTAGTCTATGAAGTCCTGAGAAATGGGAGAGTTTCAGGGAATAAGAAAACCTATATTGAATTCCTAGATTGTTAATAAGGGCCTTAGAGAGAGAGTCACTCAGAAAGGAGTGAGCTCCATTAAGGGGGATATTGAACCATGCCCCCTGATGAACTGCATACATTCGCACATGTATATATACACAAACAGACAATGGAGATGAACACACACACAATGGAGATAACACACCAGTTGTTCACTGAAGGACTAGTTGGTATAAGATAGAATAGATATTAGGAAACTATAAGGACCATCTATAAGACAGGGAGGGATAAAGAGGGCTCCCAAATAGAGTCCTTGTGGGGGTGAGAATAGCTGACCACTTCCTTGACACTCCAGAGTCATCAAGTGACTCAGAGGTTGATGCAGAGACACAGCATGTCCAACTGCAGATGCCTCCACATACAATTCATATACTGGATGGACAACACTGTTACCTATTCAGTTTGGTGATGGAACACCAAAAAAACACAAGATTGTGCTTCCACCACACGATGAGCTTCCTCAGCTAGCATGACATGAAGATGGACATGCCATCCAGTACCAAAGTAATCGGGGGAGAGATTGCAGCCAATTTAGTGTCTGTTAGTGGAACTACCCTTAATCCAGTCCTCTTGCCCTCTCGCCAGACTCTGACAAGATGCTCCACCAGTACAGACGAATGAAAATAACAACCAGTAATGAGTCCTCAAGAGGCTAAAAAAGATAAAGCACAGCTATTCCTCCCTTCAAGACGACATAGGTTCCTCAGTCATGGAAAAGGCCTTGGAAACCCTGGTTGACCTTTGCTTAATCTTTGCCTGAGCCAAGGATGCAGTCTTCTTACTTTTTCTGGACTTGACAATGTATTCCTATAGGCTATTCTTACAAATGGCAGTACCCTGTCTGCTTTGAGTAAATATGATCTGCACCCTGGGATTAGTCACATGGTCAATACTGACCTACTTTCAGAGTCTCCCACAATGACATCAATGATTGCACTGTCTCTTATTGAAAATGAGCACAAGTTAAAGTGGTACCAGTTGTTAACATAATGAAGTATGCCATATGGTTAGAGGCCATCTTTGGGAGGTGAACTTAGTATTAAGAAATAACTTGTCTAAGACTGTCTGCAGGATGGTCTTTCAGAAAATGAACTGAATTCCTTCAAAGTTCAATGGAAACTAGGTATAGCCTAAGTTTCCTGGTCAACAAATATACTTGAAATCAAGTCCCCTAGACTATCTTTCACATTGCCAGGGCATGGCTGGTGCTAACATGGTGACATGTAGCTACTAGCTTGCCAGTCTTATGGCAAAGCCATTTTCTAAAATCTTGGCAAAGTCATATTGCCAAGTCATACGGCTACAATTTCAAGGCTTATACCTCTACCGTGGGTCACACCAGAAGAGAGACTATTGCTTCCTAATCATACAATTTAGAAGCCTTGCAACCAAAGAGCGGGGATCCAATTCCCAGAATCTGATATTCAGTCATGCAAGATTTCTGTGCACTACTGTAGAAGGCAATGAGCAATTCAAGACCTACACAGCTACCACTGCTTATGTCACGGTGAGCTTTCCCTACTGAAATAAATCAGGCCTCGTGTGAGTGCTGCTTGGGTATGTATCTTCATTTGCAGGACATTGCCTGAGGAGCTTGCTTTTGAGCCTTTTTTTTCCCCCAGAAAACTTCTGTAACATCCTGTATTTTCTTATTTATAAATTATACTGAATCCTTCAATGTTTTCCTATTTGTATGCAGAAAACTCCTATGTAGGATACTAATTTATACTGGTGTTTTTTTGTTTTTAATGTATATATGATAAATGTTGGGGGAATAATGGATGGATTTAAATGCTATCTTTGATGCCAAATGCTGGATGCCCCTATATGTGGGGATGTTTATAGTGCTAATGAAAAGGTGGTGTTTAACACAAAATGCCAATAGCCCACAGGAAATTCAAGAGGAGCATTGAAAGTTTCACTCCTTCTTTTGTCTTGAAAATAGTTTCATTGGGGCTTATCCAGCTCCTCCTCTCTGCGCAGGCAGCTGACAGCTAGCCACGTGAAGGGTTGATTTTCAGGCCTGTATAAATACATTGAGGGTCTAGTAAGGACCCCAGAAAAAAGGGTCTGGGGCTCAGAGTCATCCTAATTTTAATATAAAAGGATGTTTTTTATTTTATTCCTCAAACTGATGAGGCAGAAAATATCAATTATATATTTCAAATGTTTAATTAATTTGCATAGCTGATTCAATTTACCTAGCAAATTTTAACTAATCAAAATTAAATAATTTATAAGCCAGAAAAATGTAGGTAATAAATTCTGAGAAACTTAAAAGAGAGTATGCAATAATACTGAAACTGTTATATAACTATATTCCCTTTGGCATCCAAAAATTGCTTTTTTAATAACTCTGTCAGTCACCGTCATTTGCTTATTGGTTCTTAAACTGTAGTTTCATCCTCTTAATTGTTTTCATAATAGATTAGGGGAAGCTTAGAACAGCATCACTCAGTCCTTTCTTTTGCTTGTCTCCTCTCAGTTCAAAATACATGTGTCTCTTAACAGCCCCATATTCATGAGTTTACAGGTAGGCTCAACATTGGGAAGTGAAACCACACGTTCATTTTAGAAAATTCTTAGAATGCCCACCTTCTCTCTGACCACAAAAAAAAAAAAAAAAAAAGGAATGAAGGAATAAAAGAAGAAAAGAAGGAAGGAAAAGAGGAAGGAAGGAAGGAAAGAAAGAAAAGAGGAAGGAAAGAAGGGGAGAAAAAAACATTATCTGCTTTCACATAAACCTCTTTTTCGGGGCACACATGTGTCCCTTTACCTTCTTGTCTTTACCTAATATTAGAACTGGAATTATCACACCTATTAATCAGTGCTAGAAAATCAAGCAGTAAAGAGTAGAAGGGGGAATGGTGGTAAAATTGCTTTGGTGGTCTTAATCATGTCCAAAAAACCAAAGTCCGTGGTTTTGGTTAAGGTAAAAATAAATATATTCTGAAAGCCACCACCATTTTACTTTGCCATCATCTTCTTTTTATTTCCAAGGTATCTGAGGATTTGTTTAAATAGTACAGATATTACTAAGTGGGAAAACAAAGGGAGAAATCTAACAAATGTGCCATTATATTTTAGCCCTGCTGGAATTCCCAAATCCCTCTGATTTTGTTTTTTTGTTTTGCAGACAGCCTCAGTGAATTAGATCACAGCCAGCCTCTTGAGACTGAATTAATCATTCATATGTTTTTTTTGAAATCTATTGAATAAATACGAGAGAGAGAGAAAGCAACCAAAATGCCTGCTCAGGTCTTAGTATTTGGCCATGTGCCAAATTTATCTGAGGTCATCTTTCATGGACCCATAAGCCTTTTGGAGAGCTTTCAGTTGCCGTGCTAGCTCTTAAGTACCTCTGTTTAATTGTCTATAGATTAGTGTTCTACGTTGTTCTCTGCTCCTTTGTGTTTTCTGGGCCATCTATCTGATGTAACCATACAGGTTACACAAAAGGGCTGAGGGCCTGAAAGAAATTGTGAGAGGCTTGTAAAGAAATCCGGTTGTGGGTATGGGAAAAACATAAAGAAAATAGCAAAACAGAACACAGACCTTTTCCCAAAGTTAACAGTGACTTGAAAGAAGGTTCTAGAGAAGATGGTGATGGATGAAAAGAGCATAAGGTTATTGTTTTGCTTTAATGCTGCGGGATTAGAAAACAAATGGATACTCTTCAACATGAGAAGGTGCCCAGGATACCTGACTGACATCAGTGTTGCTTGAGCAAGCTGAGGTGGTTTGGCAAGAATAATAAAGTAATACGAGCTTTTAGAGGTCCTCGGGCTTCAGAGCTGATCAAGAGTGGAGCGGTTTGGAGCAGAATTCTGATGGTAATACATCTTAAGCCAGTATACAAGAGTAGAAGAGGAAGAAAGAGAGTTGGCAGATGTGGGATTTCCATCTGGACTGGATCAGGGTTCTCAAGGCCCTCTTTCCTCCTGTCTATCACCCATTTCCTACTGTCAGCAGGCCTTGTGTGTTTGGAAACAGATTCTCTACATTTGTAGGTTCTTTTTCTTCCATCCATACCTTGCCACCTGATCTCCTAAATCCTAGCTTTTCCTGGATGATAATGCCTTCTATATTCCTGCAGCCATACCCCTGAAACATGGAGGGAGGAGATGGAGCTGGAGGCATCAGTGTTCTTGTTCTTTGCTGCCTCTACCAGCCCATTCAAATAAATAAGTTTTATCACAAAGGTAAGTGGACTGAAATCTATGCTATCTTTAAAACACACTCTCCATCCTAGTCATCTGTGCCGGCAGTCTTAGGGCATTCTAGCAGGCAGTTATGCTTGCTTGAATTTATGTAAAAGTTTTGCCACTTCCCTGTCTTTTGACTTTAGGCAAATCCCAGGAACCATGTGGCCACTTTACATGTCCATAAAATGAAGATAATGACACCTATATTAAGAAAATGTTAAGAAAAACAATGATCTAATATGAAAAAATTTAACTTCCTGGAAATGAAATACTTGGTGGCGATTGATAAGATTGTCAATATTATCAAATTTCTCAAGATTTCAGCATCTGTTTCAAATTTTCTTTTCCAGCCTATCCTTTAGATCATCTTCCTGGACTTCAATATCATGTGATGGTGGCCATTATTCCTTTCTAGTTATAATACTCTACTATACCTCTGTACACCTACATTTCTTCCATTTTCAGACATACATTTTTCAAACATTTCAGTTTCAGTTGGGTGCATTTTATAACTGATTTTAAAAACTTCCAACCATTTTCCCCCTTAAAATCTTGCTATTTTTGTTGGTGGGAATGTGAATTGGTGCAACCACTATGGAAAACAGTATGGAGGTTCCTCAGAAAACTAAAAATAGAACTACCTTATGATTTAGCAATTCCAGCAATACTCTTGTGTATACATGCAAAGAAAATGAAAACACTAATCTGAAAAGATACATGCACCCCAGTGTTCAGAGCAGCCCTATTTACAATAGCCAAGATATGGAAGCAACCCAATTGTCCATCAACAGATGAATGGATAAAGAAGATGATACACACACACACACACACACACACACACACACACAATGGAGTATTACTCAACCATAAAAAAAGAATGAAATTTTGCCATTTGCAACAACGTGATGGATCTAGAGAGTATTATGCTTAGTGAAATAAGTCAGATAGAGAAAGATAAATATGTTATCACTTATGTGTGAATCTAAAACATAAAACAAATGAATGTATATAGCAAAACAGAAACAGACTCACAGATATAGAAAATAAACTGGTATAGTGGGGAGAGGGAAGTGGGGAGGGACAAGATAGGGGCATCAAATTAAGAGATTAAGAGATAAATAGTTAAGGAGCAAGCATATATTGTACAGTACAGGGAAATATAGCCATTATTTTATAATAACTTTAAATGGAATATCTATGAAAATATCGAATCCCTGTGCTGTATACTTGAAACTAACATAATATTATAAATCAACTATGCTTCAATAAAAATTATTTTTAACTAAAAATAAATAAATAAATATGCTTCCTATAATTGATGACATTAGAACTGAATAAATGTGATAATTCGCCTTGGTCTCAACTGATATTTTTACCACCTCCCACCCCCTCCTTGTTTTCATAATTTCCCTCGAAGCAAACTATCCAATTCAGGACATGCACAAGAGTCCCTTTTGCTTTCAGTAGCTATGGATCTCTTTGCTTGAAACTCAAACTTCATTCCTCTATGCTTTACTCTGCTGCTCTAGGCAAACCACGCATAGCCAGGCTTCTAAGCCCTGGTCTACTTTCCCAGCAAGACAGACACCAATCCCTAGAGAAGAGGTCAGAAAATCTTTTCCTATAAAGCATCAAATAGTAAATCTTTAAGTATTTGTGAACCATATGGTATCTATCACAACTATTCAATTCTGTCTTTGTAGTATGAAAGCAACTCTAGACGTATATGTAAACAAACGGGTGCAGCTGTGTCCCAATAAAACTTCATTTACAAAAATAAATGGTAGAGGATCACTCATACATTACTGATAAAAATGTAAAATGGTACAGCTACTCTGAATATAATTTGGTATTTTCTCATAAAATTAAACATGCAAGTACTATATGACCTAGCAACTGCACCCTGGGGCATTTATCTCAGAGAAATGAAAACTTACTTTCACTCAAAAACCTGTACACAAATGTTCATAACAACTCAATTTATAATGATCAAAAGCTGAAAATAACACAGATGTTCTTCAACAGGTAAATGGTTAAACAATGTGGTAGTTCCATACCATATAATGTTACTAACCAATAAAAAGACATGAACTTTTGATTCACACAACTTGGACAAAACTCCAGGAACTAATGCTGAGTGAAAAAAAAATCAATCCCAAAAGGTTACATACTGTATAACTTCATTTATATAACATTCTTAAAATTACAAAATTATACAAATGGAGAATAGATTAGTGGTTGCCAGGAGTTGAGGTGGGGGAGAAGGGAGGTGAGTATGGTTATAAAAGGGCAACGCAAGAGACCTTTGTAGTGGTGGAACTATTCTGTATCTTGACTGAGGTGGTGAATACATGAACCTAAACATGTAATAAAATTGCATAGAATTACACACACACAAATAAACACACACACACACACACACACACAAATGAATGCAAGGAAAACTGGGGAAATCTGAACAAGATTTGCAGACTATTATTGTGTCACTATTTTGGTTAAAATATTGTACTAGAGTTCTATAAGATGTTACTATTGTGGGAAACTGAGTAAATGTTATATGGGATCTCTTTATGAATTTTTACAACTTCATGTGAATCTACAATTATTTGAAAATAAAAAGTTTAGTAACGGTAATAAATAGGTGGCCAGCCAAATTTGGCCCACATGCAGTAGTTTGCTTACTTCTGTTCTAGAGCTGTACTTCCTTCACTTTGTTTTTAAAATCTAGCTTCCCTGCCTATGGTTCCAAATTTTCTATTTCTGGCCCTTACCTCTCTTTCTTGATCCAGATACTTATTTTCAATTGCCTGCTACATGGGTAACCTTCCTACACTTCAGCCTCAAAAAGTCCACAATTATGCTATCATCATTCCTAATCCTCCTCCCCCAACCCAAACTACCCATTTCTTCCTGTCTTTGCAAGTCCTTGCTCTGTGAATGCCAGCAGGACCTCCTGTAAGTCAACCTTGGTCCAAACCCAGGGGTCACCTCTGATTCTTCCTATACCCTCCATAACTAATTATGTGATAAGATCTTTAGTTCCATCCCCCAAGATGCTTCTTCTATTGATTCTTACTGCTATGACTCTGAGTCAAGCTTTTCTTTTTTATTGTTTAAACTATTGTCAGAGTCTTCTGTATGGTTCCTTCTTCCTTGATTCTCTCCATTAAGCCATTTTACTCTGTCTCACAGCTCTGCAGAGGGCATTTCTTTGCTCAAACCCACTCTCTGACTGACTCTCCTTTATTTTCGGAGGGAAGTCCTGGCTCCTCAGCCTGCCGTCTGGGGCTCTCTACATCTTTTCCTCAGCTAGTCTCTTTCTACTCTTGCCACTTACCTATTCATCCACTATGCACCAGCCAAAATAGAAGTCTTTCTATTTCTTACATATTTATCTCTTGATGGTTTTGCCCTTCTCTCTGGCTGCATGCCTACAGTCCCATCTCTGATAGTCAAAATTCTTTCAGATGATGATCAAAATAAGTCAGTCTGTCAATAAACAGTATGTCTCCATGGACATAATGAATATGGACATTGGGGAGAATCTCCTTTCTGAGAGGCAATGGCAACAGTATTGATTTACAACACAACACTGCCCAGAGAAACCTCAAGCCTGGCAGGAAGGATGCTTGTGTGTGCAAGTATGTAAGGCATACACTGTGTTTAACTAAACAGAGTTGATTTATATGTATGGTGGGGTGCCAATAGCCAAAGGAAAGACAAGTCAGATCTGGTAAAAAACTAATCAGATTCTGCTTACATCAGATTAATTTTGTTTGAGATCACATCGACATCCCTCTTTAGTATGCCTCTCTTCTACACCACATCATCACAGGACAGCCCTCTCATGGCCTTTCGGCTCTCCAAATAACACTAAATCAAGACTGGCACGTGTAGTAGATTTTTACTGACAGTGGGTTGATCTAGATTCAGGGATGGTTGAAGCCAGTTGTGCAAATCACTTCTGTAGAAATCTCTCTCTCTCTCTCCTCTTTGACACTGCTTCCCTTTATTTTGACTTTGCTTGCAAATGGGTTTCTTTCTTCGGTGATAAAAATAACCACTAGAAGCTTGAGGCTCCCATATTTCATCTTCATGATTTTCTCAACTGAATATCATCATTCTTGTCTTTAATTCCCTGTGTCAATCAGTATGGACAGTTTTTATGGTACCTATGTTCTTCCTTTAATTATAGCTTGTGCAAATTTGTAATTTTACAAGCTTTATCTTATTTAATCCTTACAATTACTCTGATTTAAACACTATTATTTTTCACATTTTACCAGTGAGACAACTGAGTTTTAGAGATTCTCAATTAACTTGCTCAAGATTCCTTAGTTAGTAAATGGTGAGTAACAATTTCAACTTAGGTGGTCTAGTTCCAAAGCCCATGTGGTTAACAAGTGCTCTACTGCCTACCTGAGACTTGGTTTATCCATTCTGAAAGTCAAGATAATTATAACTACCCTACTTTCCTCACAGAACTCTTGTGCTTATCAAAATTTAACAAAAGGTATATAATTATGCCAGAAAAGTACTGTTGAATGTATGGGATTATTTTTCCATAATTCATTTTAAATTTCATCTAATATTCATCTACCTTTTTTGTGAAAAATGAAAGGTAAATGTTTTTACTAGTACCCAAAATATGAAAAAATTTCCTACATCTCAATAAGATGACAACTTAATTTTTTAAATGGGAAAACAGTTTGAAAAGACACTTCAGAAAATAATATGTATGAAAGGCCAATAAAAACATAGCTAAATCATCAACATCTTTAATCATCAGGTAAATACAAATTAGAACCACAATGAGATACTATTATCTACCCATTAGTACAGCTAAAATTAAAAAGAGAGCCTACTGCTAGTAATCTAAATGGTATGACCACTTTGGAAACTTTTGGCAATTTTGTAAAAAAGCTTAAAATACACTTTCTAGCCATTATACTCCTACATATTTACCTAATAGATATAAAAACATAGTTCTTCACAAAGATTTATATGTTATTGTTCATAACAGCTTTAATTTCCAGTAGCTAAAAATAAAAAACAATTCAACTGTGTGTGTACCTACAAGCGAATGGAAAAACAAACTAGTATATCCATACAATGAAATACCATTCAGCAATATTAACTACTGATATATACTACAACATGGATACTTACTGTATAATTCCATTTATATAAAATGAAACTAATCTGTAGGGACAAAAAGCACATCAGTGGTTGTCAGGAATGGAGTGAGGGGTTCCCTACACTGAAGCACAATGGAAGTGATGTATCTTTAGTGTAGGTGGTGGTTTCAGGGGTCTATACAACTGTCAAAAATCAATGAATTGTACATTTTAAATGGATGCAGTTTATTGTATGTAAATTATTCCTCAATAAATTTCATAAGGGAAAAATTTAAAAATGATGGATGACAGCCAAGTGTGTGACTGATTGAAATAAGATGTTCTAGAGGGGAAAGTGATCAATGAGGGCTGATGTCAGCTCATACCAGCCTATGACAGCTGATTGTGCACATCTTTTCCCAACTCCACAAACACTGGACAAAGACATCTTGATGGTGGCTTGGGATCAGCTATGGTAGTAGTATTTACACCATGGAAATAGATAAATGTTACAAAGTAGCATCCCCCTTCCCCCCAAGAACCTATTGTTAAACACTTACTAGAAAATCACTGACTGGTATCATCCATAATATATATACTTTACACCCAATATTTCTGTTTATAGCTGGGTACTTACCTCAACTTTTTTTAAAAAACAAATTTATTTATTTATTTTTGGCTGCATTGGGTCTTCGTTGCTGCACGGGCTTTCTCTAGTTGCAGTGAGCAGGGGCTACTCTTCATTGTGGTGCGCTGACTTCTCATTGCAGTGGCTTCTCTTGTTGTGGAGCATGGGCTCCAGGCACGTGGGCTCAGTAGTTGTGGTTCACGGCCTCTAGAGCGCATGCTCAGTAGTTGTGGCACACAGGCTTAGTTGCTCCACGGCATGTGGGGTCTTCCCGGGCCAGGGCTTGCCTGCATTGGCAGGCAGATTCTTAACCATTGCTTCACCAGGGAAGTCCCACCTCAACTTTTAAGAATTTAATAATAGGGCTTCCCTGGTGGCGCAGTGGTTGAGAATCTGCCTGCCAATGCAGGGGACACGGGTTCGAGCCCTGGTCTGGGAAGATCCCACATGCCGCGGAGCAACTAGGCCCATGAGCCACAATTACTGAGCCTGCGCGTCTGGAGGCTGTGCTCCGCAACAAGAGAGGCCGCGATAGTGAGAGGCCCGCGCACCGCGATGAAGAGTGGCCCCCGCTTGCCACAACTAGAGAAAGCCCTCGCACAGAAATGAAGACCCAACACAGCCATAAATAAATAAATAAATAAATAAATAAATAAATAAATTCAAAAACCTTAAAAAAGTTATAAAAAAAGAATTTAATAATAAATATGGGAAATTGGTAAGAAATTTAAATGCAATATAGTATACTTATTACTGAAGGAAAAAAATAACTTTCTAGTTAGACTCTCTAAATTTGGAAAAGAGGGATGGGACAGAGATCATGTTAGACGTAAAGCAGAAAGAACACCAGGTGAGGAGTTAGCATATGAGGCTGACACAAGTTCTATCCACTTATATGCTGTGTGACCTTGAGCATGTCCCCTTTCTTTTAGCCACAAACTCATTTGTAAAATGAAGATTATAATACCATATGGGCTTGAATCACATGGTTGCTGTGAGATTAAATAAAATCATATCTGTGAGGGTTCTTGTTATTATTAAGTTCTAATCTGATGTTTCTAGAAGGTTTAAATGTCTTCCCAAATATATTGCAAACATCTTGAAAGCAGAGAACATAATAGTAATTCAGTCGTTACTTATGAATTATACAAAGCATTTCCAAATATAAATACCAAGAGTCTTACTTTTATTTTGAATGAGACATTTACCTCTCTTTTGAATATGTGTATTTAGATTTTATCATTATGTGTGTGATAAAATCAGCTACAATCTTTTCTTTTACTGTTAACACTTCAGCTGTCTAACTTAAAACTTCCCCATCTTAAAACAGTTTGAAATAGAACCTCTCAAGCATAGCTATAAAACTGCATCTAGCCTTCTATGCTTAAATTTAAGTAGCCTACAAAAAAAGAAATTGTAGAAACTTCTTTCAAAGAATCAAGTAATTAGGGCTTCCCTCGTGGCGCAGTGGTTGAGAATTTGCCTGCCAATGCAGGGGACACGGGTTCAAGCCCTGGTCTGGGAAGATCCCACATGCCACGGAGCAACTAGGCCCGTGAGCCACAACTACTGAGCCTGCGCGTCTGGAGCCTGTGCTCCGCAACAAGAGAGGCCGCGATAGTGAGAGGCCCGCGCACCGCGATGAAGAGTGGCCCCCGCTTGCCACAACTAGAGAAAGCCCTCGCACAGAAATGAAGACCCAACACAGCCATAAATAAATAAATTAATTAATTAATTAAAAAAAGAAAAAAAAAAAGAATCAAGTAATTAGAAATAAAAAACAATCATTCTCAGCAGCAGTTAGGAACAGAAATGTCAGGGGGTAATGCTTCTTGTGGCACAAGAAAACCAGAAGTGTGGTGAAGGAAGGAGGCTTATGGAAGAACCCATTTGTCACTTCCTGAAACCAAAAAGTCAAATGTGGAGGGTAGACTCTACTGGAACTTCTTTTCGAGGATTTTTAGGGCCAAATTCAAGATTGGTTGCATCGAGACAAATAGGGTCATGAAAACTTGCACTGGAAACCATGGAGAGTGATGATGGAGTTTCTTCAGGAAGTGAAAGGATGAAAGCAACATTTTAGGAACATTTGCCTGGTGGCACTAATATGTCAATACAAATGTCCAGGTATAAACAGAGTCTGGTAACTGGAGTCCCCAAAAGATTGGGAGGAGGGGAAACTGGGTAGCTTATGACACAAGAAAAACACTCACTAGAAACGTCTATGCATTTCAATCAACAGTAAGCTCATTGTGAACCCGGCTGTAGCAAAAGCTAAGGAAACTTTTGGATGTATTGGTAGAGTAATTCATCTAGGGTGAGGATGTTAATACCCCTGTTTGTTCAGCTAGTCAGACCATTTCTAAAGGGTTGTATACAGCGTTACTTAACATACTCTAAGAAAGACTGAAAAACAGTAGCATATGAAGAATGAAGAAAAGGGGATATTCAAACAGGAGAGGTGAAGATTGTTCAGATGTATAATGGAGGCTGAAGATAATAGCTGTTTTCAAAGCTGAGGAATTTTATGTGGAAGTCAAAGAAGTTCCTTTTTCCTTTTGAGGTTTAAATGGTAGTAGGGCAACCACTTAGAAGTTATCCTATAACTCACTTTCTATACAAGTAGAAGGGAGGTTAAGATCCATAAATATAGGATACTTCCAACTTGAGAATGTATGAATTCAAGATACAGAATCAAAGCTAATGGAATGAACATATAATATTTTGCCCTTCCTATACAAGCTGCTACTGATGCTGATTTGAATTGCTCATTGTAATAATGATAAGTTTGCACTGATAGACCTCCCATTTAATGCTCCTACTTGCAGCCGCATGGAGTTTGTCTTGGAATAGAATATAGTATGAGGCCATGGGACTCATGGACTCAAGTCTCAGAGGCCAGCCTCATTAGCACTGATCTAACAGGACTTAGACATGCTCATTTTCACTGGGATTAGAACATGGCAAGTTTGCTTGAGTGATTGACTTTATTATTGAGAAAGGACAATAATTGGATCATTATTAAAATAGCCTTCCAAGAAGATGAATATTGAGTTATCTTTTACTTATCAATGGCTAAATTAAAAGCAGTTCTCATTGTGGATTGATGTATTATTCCAGCCTCAGAATTACTGGCTCATGCATTTAATATACTATAAATATAGGATGACTTTCAAGTTATGATAAGCTAGCTTACAAACCAAGCCCAAGCTGGCTATAATATTGACAACATCATTAAAAGCAGAAGCAATATATTATTAATTTAAAAGATGGGTGACACTGTTATAACTAAATGGTATAATTTAGTTCAGAACTACACATTTTTCTCTAATTTTCCATTTCTAGTTGGTAACATATAAACATTTTAATCTGTTTTGCACTACAGTTTCAGATCATTGGATTGTATACTTTTCCAAACAATTGGTCATATTTTCAAGTCATTAAAAAAATGACAGATACTTATTCATGTTGGGATGTCATTGGTGAACCTGTTTTAGGCCTATACAGGGATATCTTTATTCATTCTCTCACCACCATCTGCCTACCATCTGCCAGGTATTTGGAAATATTATAATACAGAAAAAGTCACCGTCCTCACTGAGCCTACACTGAGCTCCAAAATGCACCTATAAAATGATTTACTCAAAGCTATATTGAGAAAAAATATCAATCAAATATCAGGGCAGAAGATGGGCAGTTTTAAATGTCAATGTCTCCAAAAAAAATTAACTCTGATATACTCTTTTGCAGGAAGCTTCCTGATACCACCAAAGCCAAGAGGTGAACTGTGAAAGAGGAAGACTTAGAATCTGGAACCACATTTCTCAAACCGTACCAACTTGCCTTGGAAGCCACAGAAGAATCACAGGGTACCATGGAGTATTTTGGTAATCAAGGAGGATACGGTGACACTGTTAGACACCACATGAACTCCCAGTATAAATTTGTTGGGACCTAAATTCTTAATATACAGTAATGTTAGGTATTTCTTTTGGCCTAGGAGTGTTGTAAGAAAAATTAATGTGACACAAATGGTATTATGAAGTGAGAACATTTAAAAATATTTAAGAAATGGAGTATCTAACAGAAGACAAAGGCAAAGGGAATCCTTAGGAGGACGGTGAAAGGACAGTCATAATGACTAATATTTAGCAGGTCTAGAGATCTAGCAGGTAACACTGAAGCAGGTCAGAAGAGTCTGGGAGATACTTCTTCAAAGATTTTTTTTAAGTGGTAGACTGTCCAATGGGTTAAACAAACTGAGAGAGGAGATTTGCATCACTTTGAAGGTTGTGGTATGATTTATAACAAATACATAGAAAAAAATCAACTAAACTAAGACAATTGCCAACATATGGATAGGAAAAAAAAAGGAGAAAGAAAATAACCATAGTAATATTCATGGCTCATTTAGTAGTAGCTTTTATAATGTAAAATAATGCAAACACTGAATATCTTTTAAAATTTGGTCTATTTTGAGAGAATATGGGAAATAGGAAGTGTCTAAATTTTTCTGTGTGTGTGTGTGTGTGTGTATCAGAGACTAAATCATCATATTGCATTTGGAGAAGCTAGGAGATAATTCTTACCACTGAAAATAACTTTTAAAAGTAGCAATAAAATCTTACTATATTAAGTATCAAAAGAATAAGCTAAAAATGTGGAAGGTGGTTGCCTTTGGGGAACTGATAATTGGGAGTAGTCAGAATAATTAATTAATTAATTAGTCTCATAGAACCATTTGACTCAAAATTCAGACTATAATGTTAATAAAAAATTTTAAAACTAAATTATTTAAATAAACACATTTTATGAAACACTGTAGCCCATGTACACTTCCTTGGGCTTTTGTTATGATCTCTGTTTCTTCAGTGACTACTTTATCTGAGTCTGACCTCAGTGAAAGCAGGAGAGCAAGGATTTGAAGGATGAGGTCCCTCTTTCAGAAGATGTTGAGGTAAAAATAAATGAAATAGAATGTGGCAGCTTTTGAAGGAGAAGAACCCAGAGATAAATTACTTTACCCTGATTATTTCATTCTTTTTATTCAAGTATTTATTTTATTTTGAATTTTACTTTTAAAATTAATATACAGTAAAACTGCCTTTTTTTATTATAATTCTACAAATTTTAGCACATGTGTAAATTCATGTTCTAAAGTTCAACACTTTAAAAATGTAGTGCCACTTGCTTTTGGCCTCCAAAACTTCTGATTTGAAACCTTTAGCCATTCAAACTCTTATTCCCTTAGGAGTAATGTGCCATTTTCCTCTGGCTACTTTCCTGATTTTTTTTTTCCTTAATTTTCAGCAGTTTGATTATGATGTATCCTAGCATGGATTTCTTTGGGTTTATAGTTTTGAAAGTTAACTGAACTTTTTGTATCTTTAAGTTTGTGTCTTTTACCAAACTTGGGAAGTTTTTAACCGTTATTAAAAATATATATTTTTGGCAATCTGATGACACCAATGTTAGACATTTTGGTACTGCCACCCTGGTCCCTGAGCCTCTGTTATTTTTGTTCAATCTATTGTTTCTCTGCTTTTAGATTAGGTATTTTTAATTGATATATCTTCAAGTTCAAGGACTATTTCCTCTATAATTTCCATTCTGCTATTGAGCCTTTTAAGTATTTTATTTTGATAAATGTAGTTTTTAATTCTAGAATTTTCATTTGGTTCTTCTTTAAGTCTGTTATTTCATTGCTTATATTCTCTATCTTTCCATTTGTTTCAAGAGTGCTTGCCCTTGTTTCTTGGAGTATTAGCTACTTTAAAATCTTTATTAGAGGGCTTCCCTGGTGGCGCAGTGGTTAAGAATCCACCTGACAATGCAGGGGACATGGGTTTGAGCCCTGGTCCGGGAAGATCCCATATGCCATGGAGCAATTAAGCCCGTGTGCCACAACTACTGAGCCTGTGCTCTAGAGTCCGCGAGCCACAACTACTGAAGCCCGTGCACCTAGAACCCATGCTCCAGAACAAGAGAAGCCACTGCAATGAGAAGCCCACACGCAGCAACCAAGACCCAACGCAGCCAAAAATAATAAATAAATAAAATAAATTAATAAAAAATCTTTACTAGATAAATGCAACATCTGTGTTATCTCTGCATGGGTGTCTTTTTTTTCCCCATGTAAATTGAGATTTTTCTGTTTCTTCGTATGTTGAACAAATTTGTATTGCATTTTGACATTTGAATACTGTGTTACAAGGGTCTTGTTTAAATCCTATTATGAATGTTGATATTTTGGTTTTATCAGGCAATATCTAGTTAGGTTTAGGTCACAAGTTCTGACCAGCAGTCTTCTGTAGGATGTGGTTTAAATGTCATTTCTGTTTTCAAAGCTTTTGCAATTCTATTTGGTTCTTTCCTGGGTGTGCATCACCCCATGGCCAGTCTGGGACCTGAGTGGTGGTCTATCTTTTGATTCAGTTCTCAGTGTCTTTAATATGGTGTGTAGGAGTACCACATGTACATCTTTGAGGGTAAACCTAGGCATTCATAAACATCTGCATGTATTATAGTAACTTTCTTCACTATCTCCCTGGTACTCTGTGATTCCTGGGCCTTTCTGTTGGTTCTGAGAGCAGAAAGATGGGGCGTTATTTATTGTAGTCTATCATGCCCTCCTATCACTATGCCCCTGTCTGAGATAAAGTAGCAGGAGAAGAGACAGAGAGAAAGAGAGACAGAGAGAGACAAAGAGAGGAAGGAATGTATATTTCCCAAACTCTTTTGTGACCCCCAGCTATTCTGATAGGAAATGAAAGTTCCCCTGCCATCTTCACAGTTTTAGGTGCATGTGGGTTTCAGATGCTACCACTGTTGCTTAAAGTTTCCCACTCTTTGAGCCTGAACTAGGATGTTCCTCTGGAGCTTCTCTCTGTTCACACCCATGATCACTTCTCAGTTTCTGGCAGCCTTGAGACTGCGACCAGGCTGGGGGATATGAGAGAGAAAAAAATTATTAACTCACTACCCCTGGCTCAGTATTCTTCTTCGATCTGCCTGTTTCGATTGCCTTTTCTGAGTCCTCAAAAAGATCCTCCATGTATCTGCCTACATTTTCTAAGTGCATTCCTTGAAAGAGACAGGGTGGAGTATTCTGATTCCATTTTACCCATAACCGAAACCCACAGTCATTTCATTCTTATTTACGTACTTATGCATTTAGTTCCGTACTTTCACAATTACAAATGTGTGTATTTCCATGTTTCTAGTTTCTTTCTTTTAATGGTAAACCCTCTGGAACAGGGAACATTTTTTCTTATGACTTACAGGGCATTATGCTACAATATATTTTCAGAAATGGCACTGCTAAAAGAAGTTAAAATCTCACATTCACCCCATCCTTTTCTTTTGCCTTGCTAATTGAACAGTGTTCATTCTAACCCTGGCCATCCAATAGCCTTGTTATGATGGGGTGGCTTTTTATATACAGAACACACGCTATTTCAGTTAGTAGATTAGTAGTTGGTGTTTGAAATGATGTGAGACTCAAGGAAGGGGCAAAGATAAACAGGGTGAACAAAAATGAAATGAATATGAGAGACATGGTGACTACATACACATCATCTAATCACTGCAGGCAGATTTTCTAAGTAGACACCACTGACCTATTTTGTGGATACGAAAAATAAAATTAGTGAGAACTTTGTCACCTACTTATACAATTACTCTGAAATCAGGGAGGAAAAACAAGGCCCTTCACAGAGCTCTGCCACCTCACTGAACTTGTATAAAGGAGGTGGAAACCAGAAACTTGAGAAAACCATTTTCAGAGCAATAACTTCCTACTGTTTCCTTGCCTTGCCTTTGCTACAAACCTTTCAGAGCTGCAGTTAACTATGATGAAACTGTCATTCTCCTTATTGTCGGTGTTTTTGCTTGATTCTCCAAGTGGCCTAATGAACCTTGGACTTTCTATTCACATTTGCATGCTTCAGGAGTGTGAAGATTGAGGGGCTGGGGTTTGCCCTGACTTAGTGAATTTTGGCTATAGAGTTAAGCATGGTGCTGCCCAAGGCTGAGCAAGCTAAAACATGTTCCTTGACCTGATGATCTGATAACAGATTATTTTTAAGACTGAGTATCAAAGATTGTGTGGTCTTTGGCTAATGCATGCAGTATACATATCTACCTGTCGACCATAGACTAATGTTGTAAAAGAAGATAAGGAGGAAATAGTTAATAGCTTTGTAGAGGAGGAAAAATTTTCCTCTACCCTTCTAGGTTCTGTTCACTGGTCTAATAATCAAATTGACATAAGACAACTTAACAGGAGAAAAACACAAGTTTAATTTCATACTTATGGAGGTCCCATAGGTATGGGACTAACAAGTGGTTGAAGTAGGCTGTTTATATACCTTTTCAGAAAAAGAATCAATTATTTGTGAACATGTGACAAAACAAACGGGTTTTGGCTTGGGATAGCAAATCAATGAAGAAATAAAAAGTTTGTTTATACAGCTTTCTCTGCCTTGAATTCCCTATCTCTGGGAATAAGGATGCTCTCCCTCCTCCAGGCATAGGGAGGATAGCTTCACACGGGAGGTTTATCTCTTGCTTTCAAGGGAACACAGGAGGGTCAGAGTGTTCTTCTTATACCAGCTATTTCTCAAGTAACTTTAATTCAAAATAATCAATATACCATCTTGGCATATTTCAGGGAAGCCTGCCCTGAGCCCCATCAGCCTTTTGACAGGCTCAGCCTCAATTATAGGTAAGCCTAGATTACTGGGAAAGAAAGCTCACAAATGAATATCCATATATTATTTTTCTTTTTAAAGAATTCATTTGAAATATTACTGCCCCAAATAATACTTTCCATAGTTATATTTCACATGATAGGAAGGCCTGCCTGCTGTGGTCACTCGGTCCTTATAGTAACCCTGTGAGGTAGATGAGACATGTTTTATTATTCTCATTTTATATATGAAGAAACTAGTTCACACATATTATGATTCAATATCACATAGCAGTTGTATCTCAGAAACTGGTCTCAAACAAACAGAATAACGTTTCCATTTACTCCTCACCAATCAGACTTCCACTCCCATCACTTCAGAGAAAAATACACCTACAAAGATCATTAATCACTTCCTTGTTTTTGTAAGGCATACCCTCCCGGCAGCATTGACACAGCCCAATGGCTCCAGATTGAAACGCTCTCTTAGTATTTTTCCTACTTTAACAACTCCTATTTCTTTCTATTCTTCTTTACTAGAGCAGCCTGCTCCTCCAAATTTTGAATCAAGTAGCTTTTCAAGGATTGGTCCTAAGCTCTCTTCCCTTTATAACTTATATTTTCTCTCTAAGCAGTCCTAGCTACTCCCATAAATGAAGATGCATTACCTTTTATTATAAAGGTCGTTTTTACCTTTCTGCACACCAGAGAATTCATATCATTCATACTCAAATATTTCCTTTTCAGTGCATTCATTTATCACTTCATTAATTTACTCAAAAATATTTATCGAGATTCTACTGTTTTCTAGGCACCAATCTAAGTTTCACAATGCAACAGGCCAAAGAGGAAAAAAAAAAGATCTGCCTTCATGGAATTTACATTTGAGTAGACAACACAGATAACCAGCAAGACTTGTTATATAATATGATGGCAGAGTGTAATAAAAACCACAAAGAAAATTAAAGCATTTGAGAATGGCAGTGGTTGTGATGCATGTGAGCAGTAGGTGGGGGTGGGGTCATGGAACATGGAGCAGACAGCTAATTCCATTATTAATGAAAGAACCCTGAATGGCCCTGTGGGAAGGAGGACCATTTCACTGGAGAGAAAGGGAATTAGACTGAGGGTCAAGAAAATTCACAATTTATCTTGCCTCTCTCCTTCACATATATTTTGGTAAAGTCCTTTAGCCTCTCTGGGACAAATCCTTAGATGATTTCTGAGGAACATTTCAGTTTTATGATTTTTATCACAGATCTTAGAAAAGATGGGGTAGAGACAAAGGAATAAATGAGAAATAGAATTATTAGTGGTTATTTATTGTCATCAATGAAGCTTTATTTAGATTAGAGATCTTTTTATTAAGTTCAGCCATTCTCCCAGGAATATTTACTGACCTCCTACTAATTTCCAGGCACTGTGCTAACTTCAAAGAATGCAGAGGTGAATGAGTTCACAGCCTTTATGTCAAGGGGCTCACAGCCTAGTTCACCATGTTTGGATCAGATTTTTCTCTGTTTGGAATCTGTCAAAGTCCCATTTTTGTTACCTCTTCCGGGTCTTAAGTATCTCCTGTACAACATCTTCTGATACTCTAACAGAGACACTTGACCAGGAAACCCCTGAATTTTTCATAAATAAATAAATAAATGACGAAGGCCATTTGGAAAGATTTTGAAAGAAACAGAGAAAGATAGTGTCCTTGATACTCCTTGCTAATTTTTTGAAAATTTGAACCCAATTATATAAAGATAAAATACAAAGTCCTCCAATTCATTACAATCTCTGTTAACAGGTCATTTTAGGGTTTTAATCAAAGACCTACAATAAGTTATATGTGGAGGACCTAGACTAGAAAACAGATCAGAGAATTCAGGGGACAATAAACACACATCACACAGGAAAACTACCTGATAGATATGACTTGTGTTCAGCAATATCTGATTCTCCTTTCTTCAGGGCACAGAGAAGACCGAAGTTCTCAGCACCTTGCAATTGGTTGTGGCCATAAGACAAATTACAGTCAATAAGTTGCAAGGAGAAGTGGTGTGTCTCATTGCCTTGCTGAAGCATCTAATTGCTAGTGTAGGACTCTACAGCATTTTCTTCCAGCCCTATCAGTTAAGGAGGCCATAAGTGCTAAATGGTGAAACGGTAGGATAATGGAGCTTTCATTAGCCTAGATCTCTTACTACATAGAGAACAGTTTCTCCAGAACTCTGCATAGAGGAAACAACATTTTTTTGTTTAGTCACTGAGATTTGGAGGTTGTTTATTACCACAACATAACTTAGCCTATCCTTACTACCTTACTATCTATTTGAATGTACTTTTTATCAAGTTAAAAAGAATTTGGGATCTTGGAGAACTGTGAGGGTACCCCAAAACAAAGGGTCCATGTGATTTATACTCATCATTTTTAACACTAACTCCCGAGAAATCAACAGGCATTCTTACCTTTCTTCGTTATTTTTATGTGAAGCATTTGCTAATCTTTCCTGTTCTCACTAATCTTTCAATGTGAAAATCTAGAGACTTTGGCTGCTTTGTCTTCTCCTGCTTTTCTTTTTTAAAAAAATTTATTTTATTTATAATAATTTTGAAGAATTTTAAAAAATCAGTTTTAGGTTTACAATAAAATTGAAAGGAAGGAAGTAATATGCATTTAAGGTTCCTCCATGTTTTTTCATGGCTTGATAGCTCATTTCTTTTTAGTGCTGAATTCCGGTTTTTCTTCTGACTAGTAACATAGTAATCTAATGTTTATACTACAAAATTCAAGCCACTACAGTTTGAGGTTCAGTATTATGTCCAGCTTTACACAGAGGGGCTTCATTTATTAATTTCAGCTGTTTTCACTGACCAGCTTTCTAAGTTCTGTCAAGTTCATCATTAATCCCAAGGAAATCAATATCTTCTCTAGCTGGTTTTATTAGAGTTCAGATCTTTCTTATAACCTCTCCTTTCATGTGACACCCCACTTTCCCAACCCTTCATTCAGAAACCTTGAACCTCTCTTCCAGGCATTCAGTAGCATCAAGCCCTCACATACTCTGTTTATGCAGCACTTGCTTTTTACTGATCGATACAGTTCGAACATTATCAGTTCTTTATTTCACTTCTTTCTTATCTTGTTATGGCCCTTCACATTGTGCCAGATTTCTGCTTCAGACCTTAGAGACCCCATTTTTCTTATTCTATGGGATTTTATTTTTTTTCAGTCAACTTCTACTAGATACAGGTATATATTCAAAATAACCATATTTGCTTGAGATTATTGTTTTAGTTGGAGGGCTACAAGTAGATATATGCACAAACAGGAGTTTAGCTACCCACATTGGGGTCAAGTGACAGAAAAGAACATGATCCTTTCCTTCAGGACCCAGGTTTCCTCTGAGTCATTAAACAAATTCTAGTATCTTCCTGAATGTGTTTACTGTTAGAGCCATCTTAAGAATTCTGATAAAGATGATTTAAAACATTTAATATTCTTGGCTCCCTGATTGAGAAGTCTTATCTTAAATATATTAATGCAACCATAAATGAGGAACTCAAATATAGCTACTGTCATTCCCTGAGCCCTAACTTTTAATGAACTAACAATTAATGTAAGGATAGATTGTCATCACAAAGCTCTGTTCATAACTGCTTAAGTTGAGTTTGTGTTCTGCTGATTGGCTGAGGGAAGTTAACTGACAGTAATTATATACAGACAATTTGAAAACTGTAAAAAATAAAATAAATGTGAAAAAGTAATCCTCTTGTACAATGCAGTGAGTCTTATGGTAAGAGTAAAAAATGAAAACTTCTGTTATTTGCAAAAGATTATAAGCCAATTTTAGTATCTAAGCAGGAAAACCAACTTCTAGACTTCCTAAAATGTCTCTGTCCATTTCTGACCTACTCCTCTTCCCAAAAGGCATAAATTAAATCGAATATAAAAAGAATACTCATTCATTATCCAACTAGCATTTGTTTCTTGGATATAAACCAGGCAATGTGTTCAATATAAGGGATTAAGAAAAAAATCAAATACTTTCTCCTTAAGATGCTTAAAGTCCAGTAGGAAGACAGACATACAAAAAAAAAAAAAAATCATTACAATTAAGTATGTGGAAAAAAAATCCAATATTAGAAACACCAACAAAATATTATGAAGGAACATAAAGGGACAACTAATTCTGAGAAAGCTAGGAAGGCTTCACAGAGAAATTCACATTTTGGTTCATCAGACCAAGAAGGTGACAGAGGTGACAGGAAAAACAGATATCTGTGTGCAACACTTAGTTCTCACACACACGTACACAAAGTTTATTGACACAGCTTATTGAGTGTGTCAGTAATTTAAAGACTATCCACTGTAAGGTGCACAGGTGGGTAGATTTGTACTACATCAGACTGTGAAAATGTGCTCTGACTGCTGGCTGCTCAGGTTGCAGGGCTTGCACAAGAGCTTCTAGACCAGAGTGAGTAGCTGGTGTACAAATCTTAAAAGGTCAGAGTTGGCTGGGGCTTCAGTGATCTTCATATCTAAGTTCTCTACTTTACAAGGCAGCAACTGAGTCCCAGAGAGGGGGGTAGCTTGTCCAGTGACACTTATTAGTATAAACAAACAGTATAGAAATTCTACAAATAGTAAATAATGACACTGTTTACCATAATAAGTTGACAAATGCATGTCCCTTTAGGGATCAGCAAAAATATGATTTTGAAAGCTGCTCCTCAGATACAAAATAATATGTTTTGCTTTGTTTTAAATCTGTTTTCTTCTTTTACAAGCACTCCTCAACTATAAATGTTCAAAATTATTAATCTTATTTGGAATCCCTTTTTATGTTCTTTGGTAAAAAGTAGCAATCACATAATGATTATGTTCTCCCCAGCAGAAATGTAGTAGAAAGTTTCTTTATCCTAAATTTGGTTGCAAGTTAGGAAATGAAAAATTTGAAAATCTAAACTCTAAACTGGTTTTTCGTTTCCTTTTTTAAATTTTATTTCTGAATTTATTTTTTATACAGCAGGTTCTTATTAGTTATCTATTTTATGCATATTAATGTATATATGTCAATCCCAATCTCCCAATTCATCCCACCACCACTCCCCAAACTGTTTTTTTCTGAAATGTTGCTGCTTCCAAAAACAGCCTTCACCTATTTTGTTTTCTTAGTGGCAGGGAACAGTAATGTTTACCTAGTATTCTTTCTTGGGAGATAAATAATATAGGTTATGATATGGTGGGGGCGGGGGGAGAGAGAGAGAGAAAGGGAGAAGGAGAGAGATAAGTAATTTCCTTATGAATAAGTGGGGATATCTGGGATATCACATAGTTTGGGGGAGTGAATCCCAGGAATCTGAGCTGGAAAAAGAAGTTAGAAGTTTCTACTCCGTGCCATGAGAATAGAAAGCCATGTTCAGGACTGAAGCCAGATTCTGGAGAAGCCAAAAGAAAGCCAGGTAGACAAAGTGAAGCTTTACAGGAGCAGGGCAAAGAGGCAGAACCATTGTGGGGAAAAGGGCAAATGTAGCAACCAAGAAAAAGTGATATCCATTGGAGCATAAAAAATCAGTGAGCTAAATCTCATCTCCAGTGGCTTACAAAATTTACTTTGAACCCTGACTATGGATATAGAGGAAGATGTTAAGAATGGAGCAGATTATGCCAATATGCTTGATGTTGACAATGTAAACTAGAGAGGCCTTTGAAACCTTTCAGTATAGATGAGATTTCTGTAAGAAGGAAGGTTTCGGAAGCATCAGGATTTGGGATATTTTACTTGATAAGGAAAACATTTTCCCTTATAATTCTTCAGTTTAAGAATAGTAAAATGTGGTCCTAGTGTTCAAAAAAAGTTTTCTTAATGCAGAGAAATAGCTGCCATCGTACATAATCCATGGAATTCCAGGAGATCAAGTTAAAACAAAGCTTTGGGCCTGAAGTAAACACTCAGGAAGTGTTGAATAAATTGGCCACCCAGATACCAGAGCCAGAAGAGATATACTCAATATTTAGAGAGAGTAAGTATTAAAATAAAACTCTTACTTAGATAAGTATCAAAGTAAAATGAATAGAGGTCTATGAATGTGTAAAGATTGCTAAGGTGTGGGAAAAAGGGAATTTCTCTGAGCATATTAAAGTAAGAATATTAGAATTTCCTAAGGGTAAAACAGTAATTTGATGAGCATTTTTGTAAAAGTAATTCTAAGCCTTAATAAAATGTATTTAAGGTGGGGGGATCTGATAATTCTGGTGTACAAGGTGCTTTAGGGATGAAGAGAAGATTATCAGGAAAACTAAGTGGTTTCATTACTACCAACTTCACTGAAATTGTTAGATTCCCACACCTAATTTATTCTTTGAGGCAAATAGGTCAGAGGGATTAGGGATGCTAGCAGTATTCTCACAGGCTTTTCCCAATCTCCTGACATCCCATACATGTGAAAAATAGCCAAAAATAAATACATACATAAATAAAAAAATAATCATTTTACTTAGATGCATCCCCTGGAGTTGGAAGAGTGATGCTACTGAAATGATGGATAAAATACATAAGGATAAAATGTATAATTTATGGATTCAGATGCTACCATGCCCAACATTACTAGTGCTATCTGCACAATGAAAGCAAAACCCCATACTAAATTGACAGCTGACTTAAGAATAACCTATGGAGATAAAAAGCACACAGGAAATTTCCATATGCTTATGAATAGAACAGGGGGTGTGAACTCAGAACCTGGTGGTATGTCCATTGAGGTTTTGTAAATTCTGTCCTACACCAGCAGTTCTTACTATGATGGGAATGTGAATGAATTAAGGAGGCAAGGAACATAAAACAAGCTCACTTTGCAGTATTTCCCAGACTCTCTTTCAGTAACTATTTTTGTTGTCTTAACAAAGGCATTTGATCTTGGCACCACATCTTAAGATGGATGATTTTTCAACAGTTGGATGATTAGAGCTAAAGTCTTAATCCACTGGAAAAATTTTTTTTGTTGTACATGTGTAGATATAATCCAACATATTTGCCATCTCAATTAATACCTCTTTTTCTCTCTCTCTCTCTGTATACATCTTCTTAGGATTATCCAAGAGATACTGAAATTACACCACACAGTTATATTAAAGGTTTGCCTTGGGGAGACCTTCAAGATGGCAGAGGAGTAAGACGTGGAGATCACTTTCCTCCCCATAAATACATCAAAAATACATCTACATGTGGAACAACTCCTACAGAACACATACTGAATGCTGGCAGAAGACCTCAGACTTCCCAAAAGGCAAGAAACTCCCCACGTACTTGGGTAGGGTAAAAGAAAAAAGAAAAAACAAAGGCAAAAGAATAAGGATGGGACTGTACTTCTGAGAGTGAGCTGTGAAGGAGGAAAAGTTTCCACACACTAGGGAGCCCCTTCACTGGTGGGGATGGGGGGTGCATGGAGGGGGAAGCTTCAGAGCCATGAAGGAGAGCGCAGCAACAGGGGTGCAGAGGGCAAAATGGAGAGATTCCCACACAAAGGATAGGTGCCGACCATCACTCACCAGCCTGAAAGGCTTGTCTGCTCACTCACCAGGGCGAGTGGGGGCTGAGAGTTGAGGCTTGGGCTTTGGAGGTCAGACCCCAGCGAGAGGACTGGGGTTGGCTGCATGAAGACAGCCTGAAGGGGGCTAGTGTCCCACAGCTAGCTGGGACGGAGTCCACGAAAAAGTCTGGACCTGCCAGAGAGGCAAGAGACCTTTGTTTTGGAGTACGTGAGGAGACAGGATTCCTTCCCAGTGTGCCCACAGAAGGCAGAGCACTGCCTAAGTGAGCTCCAGGGACAGGCGTGAGACACGGCTATCAGCTCGGACACCAGAGACAGGCATGAACCGCTAACGTTCTGCCACTGCCACTAAGAATGCTGTGTGCAAGCACAGGCCACTATCCATACCTCCCTGGGAGCCTATGCAGCACGCCACTGCCAGGGTCCCAAAATCCAGGGACAACTTCCCCAGGAGAACACACAGCATGCCTTAGGCTGTTGTAACCTCAGGCCGGCCTCTGCCGCCTCAGGCTTGCCCTGCATTCCAATTAGGACTAACATACCCTTCCCTCCCCCTGACCTGAGTGAACAAGAGAGCCCTAATCAGCTGCTGCTTTAACTCCCTCCTGTCTGGGTGAGGAACAGACTCCTGAGGGTGGCCTACACGCAGAGGCGGGGCCAAAACCAAAGCTGAACCCCAGGAGCTATGGGAACAAAGAAGAGAAAGGGAAATTTCTCTGTGCAGCCTCAGGAGCAGCAGATTAAATCCCCACAATCAACTTGATAAACCCTGCATCTGAAGAATGTAGACAACAAATGTTCCCAAGATGGAGGTGGTGGACTTCGGTAACAACTGTAGACTTGGGATTGCTTTCTGCATCTAATTAGTTTCTGGTTTTATGTTTTTCTTAGTATAATATTTAGTGCTTATTATCATTGGTGGATTTGTTTATTTTGGTTGCTCTCTTCCTTTATTCTTACATATATATATTTTTTTCCTTTTTCTCATTTTGTGAGTGTGTATGTGTATGCTTCTTTGTGTGATTTTGTCTGTATAGGTTTGCTTTCACTATTTGTCCTAGGGTTCTGTCTGTTTTTTTGTTTTTGTTTCTTTTTTTGTTGTGTCTTTTTCCCTCTCTTCCTTTTCTTCTGAGCCCTGTGGCTGGCAGGGTCCTGGTGCTCTGGCCAGGTGTTGGGCCTTAGCCTCTGAGGTAGGAGGGCCAAGTTCAGGACACTGGAGCACCAGAAACCTCCTGGCTCCACGTAATATCAATTGGCAAGAGCTCTCCCAGAGATCATCGTCTCAACACTAAGACCCAGCTCCACCCAATGGCCAATAAGCTCCAGTGCTGGATGCCCCATGACAAACAACCAGCAAGACAGGAACACAACCCCACCCATTAGCAGAGAGGTTGTCTAAAGTCATACTAAGTTCACAGACACTCCAAAACACACCACAGGACGAGGCCCTGTCCACCAAAAGGACAAGATACAGCCCCGCCCACCAGAACACAGGCACCAGTCCTCTCCACCAGGAAGCCTACACAAGCCACTGAACCAACCTCACCCACTGGCGGCAAACACCAAAAACAATGGGAACTACGAACACGCAGCCTGCAAAAAGGAGACCCCAAAAACAGTAAGTCAAAGAAAATGAGAAAACAGAGAAATACGTAGCAGATGAAGGAGCAAGGGAAAAACCCACCAGACCAAACAAATGAAGAGGAAACAGGCAGTCTACCTGAAAAAGAATTCAGAGAAATGATAGTAAAGATGATCCAAAATCTCAGAAATAGAATGGAGAAAATACAAGAAACGTTTAACAAGGAACTAGAAGAACTAAAGAGGAAATAAACAATGATGAACAAAATAATAAATCAAATTAAAAATATTCTAGAAGGAATCAGTAGCAGAATAACTGAGGCAGAAGAACAGATAAGTGACCTGGAAGATAAAATAGAGGAAATAACTGCCACAGAGGAGAATAAAGAAGAAAAGAATGAAAAGAAATGAGAACAGTCTCAGAGACCACTAGGAAAACATTAAACACACCAACATTCGAATTATAGGGGACCCAGAAGAAGAAGAGAAGAATAAAGGGTCTGAGAAAATATTTGAAGAGATTATAGTTGAAAACTTCCCTAACATGGGAAAGGAAATAGTCAATTAAGTCCAGGAAGTACAGACAGTCTCATACAGGATAAATCCAAGGAGAAACACACCAAGACACATATTAATGAAACTATCAAAACTTAATCAGATCAGAAATAAACAAAAAAGAAAGGAAGCAAACAATAGCAAAGATCAATAAAACTAAAGGCTGGTTCTTTGAGAAGATAAACAAAATTGATAAATCATTAGCCAGACTCATCAAGAAAAAAAAGGGAGAAGACTCAAATCAATAGAATTAGAAATGAAAAAGGAGAAGTAACAACTCACACTGCAGAAATACAAAGGATCATGAGAGACTACTACAAGCAACTATATGCCAATAAGATGCAGAACCTGGAAGAAATGGACAAACTCTTAGAAAACTACAAATTTCCAAGACTAAACCAGGAAGAAATAGAAAATATGAATAGACCAGTTGCAAGCACTGAAATTGAAACTGTGATTAAAAATTTTCCAGCAAACAGAAGCCCAGGACCAGATGACTTAACCGGTGAATTCTATCAAACATTTAGAGAAAAGCCAACACCTATCCTTCTCAAACTCTTCCCAAACATAACAGAGGGAGGAACACTCCCAAACTCATTCTACGAGGCCACCATCACCCTGACACCAAAACCAGAAAAGATGTCACAAAAAAAAGAAAACTACAGACTAACATCACTGATGAACAAAGACGCAAAAATCCTCAACAAAATACTAGCAAACAGAATCCAACAGCACATTAAAAGGATCATACACCATGACCAAGTGGGGTTTATCCCAGGAATGCAAGGATTCTTCAATATATGCAAATCAATCAATGTGATACACCATATTAACAAACTGAAGGATAAAAACCATGTGATAATCTCAGTAGATGTAGAAAACGCTTTTGACAAAATTCAACACCCATTTATGATAAAAACTCTCCAGAGAGTGGGCATAGAGGGAACCTACCTCAACATAGTAAAGGCCATATATGACAAACCCACAGCCAACATCATTCTCAATGGTGGAACACTGAAACCATTTCCTCGAAGATCAGGAACAAGACAAGGTTGTCCCCTCTCACTGCTATTATTCAACATAGTTTTGGAAGTTTTAGCCACAGCAATCAGAGAAGGAAAAGAAATAAAAGGAATACAAATTGGAAAAGAAGAAGTAAAAACATCACTGTTTGCAGATGACACGATACTATACATACAGAATCCTAAAGATGCTACCAGAAAACTCCTAGAGCTAATCAATGAATTTGGTAAAGTAGCAGGATACAAAATTAATGCACAGAAATCTCTTGCCCTCCTATACACTGACAACGAAAAATCTGAAAGAGAATTAAGGAAACACTCCCATTTACCAGTGTAACAAAAAGAATAAAATACCTAGGAAAAAACCTTCCTAAAGAGACAAAACACCTGTATGCAGAAAACTATAAGACACTGATGAAAGAAATGAAAGATGATACAAACAGATGGAGAGATAGACCATGTTCTTGGATTGGAAGAATCCACATTGTGAAAATGACTATACTGCACAAAGCAATCTACAGATTCAAGGCAATCCCTATCAAACTACCAATGGCATTTTTCACAGAAGTAGACAAATAATTTTACAATTTGTGTGGAAACACAAAAGACCCTGAATAGCCAAAGCAATCTTGAGAAAGAAAAATGGAGCTGGAGGAATCATGCTCCCTGATTTCAGACTATACTTCAAAGCTACAGTAATCAACACAATATGGTACTGGCAGAAAAACAGAAATATAGATCAATGGAACAGGATAGAAAGTCCAGAGATAAACCCATGCACATATGGTCACCTTATCTTTGACAAAGGAGGCAAGAATATGCAATGGAGAACAGACAGCCTCTTCAATAATTGGTGCTGGGAAAACTGGAGAGCTACATGTAAAGAATGAAATTAGAACACTTCCTAACACTATACACAAAAATAAACTCAAAATGGATTAAAGACCTAAATGGAAGGCCAGACACTATAAAACTCTTAGAGGAAAACATAGGCAGAACACTCCATGACATAAATCACAGCAAGATCCTTTTTGATCCACCTCCTAGAGAAATGGAAATAAAAACAAAATTAGCAAATGGTACTTAATGAAACTTAAAAGCTTTTGCACAGCAAAGGAAACTATACACAAGACAATAAGACAACCCTAAGAATGGTAGAAAATATTTGCAAATGAAGCAACTTACACAGGATTAATCTCCAAAATATAGAAGCAGTTTATGCAGCTCAATATTAGAAAAAAAAAAGATGTAATCCAAAAATGGGCAGAAGACCTAAATAGACATTTCTCCAAAGAAGATATACAGATTGCCAACAAACAGATGAAAGTATGCTCAATATCACTAATCATTAGAGAAATGCCAATCAAAACCACAATGAGGTACCACCTCACATTGGTCAGAATGGCCATCATGAAAAAATGTACAAACAGTAAATGCTGGAGAGGGTGTGGAGAAAAGGGAACTCTCCTGCACTGTTGGTGGGAATGTAAATTGATACAGCCACTATGGAGAACAGTATGGAGGTTCCTTAAAAAACTAAAAATAGAACTACCATATGACCCAGCAATCCCACTACTGGGCACATACCCTGTGAAAACCATAATTCAAAAAGAGACATGTACCAGAATGTTCATTGCAGCACTATTTACAATAGCCAGGACATGGAAGCAACCTAAGTGTCCATCGACAGATGAATGGATAAAGAAGATGTGGCACATATATACAATGGAATATTACTTGGCCATAAAAAGAAACGAAATTGAGTTATTTGTAGTGAGGTGGATGGACCTAGAGTCTGTCATACAGAGTGAAGTAAGTCAGAAAGAGGAAAACAAATACCATATGCTAACACACATATATGGAATCTAAGAAAAAAGAAATGGTTCTGAAGGACCTAGGGGCAGGCTGGGAATAAAGACACAGACATAGATAATGGACTTGATTGAGGACACGGGGAGGGGGAAGCGTAAGCTTTTGCACAGCAAAAGCGAAGTGAGACGAGTAGCATTGAGAGAGTAGCATTGACATATATACACTACCAAATGTAAAACAGATAGCTAGTGGGAAGCAGCTGCATAGCACAGGGAGATCAGCTCGGTGCTTTGTGACCACCTAGAAGGGTGGGAAGGGGAGGGTGGGAGGGAGGCCCAAAAGGGAGGGGATGTGGGATATATGCATACATATAGCTGATTCACTTTGTTATACAGCAGAAACGAACACAACATTGTAAAGCAATTATACTCCAATAAAGATGTCAAAAAAAATAATTAATTAATTAAAAAGAAAAGGTTTGCCTTAAGTGTCTCGCTTCATGCAAATCAGATTGAAGATTAAATTCTGATGCAAAACATTTGCAAGTATTTATGGCAAAATTTCTATTTTCTTTTTCCTTAATTGTATATGTTGATCTATTTTCAGATTGGGCCAGATGAAGTAAACTGAGTTATCAACCTGAATGAGGACCGTGTTTTTTCCTATGAAAGCCAGCCAACTAGATTTTGAAAAGACATTCTCTGTGGTTCATGATGGGGAGGGGTGGAATGATGTGTGGAACCTCTATTATCTGTTCTAGATTATGTCAAGGATTAGAAATAGATTATTGTCACCTTAACTTTGACTACATAAGTTTTTTTGTTTGAATCACAACCCTAACATTATTAAAATGTGGCTTTTGTATTTCATTAAGAGCTAAGCAATTAGGTTTGCATTTTTGATGCACCATAATTGTAATAGTGTGACATTGTTCTAATGATAATGTTCATTGTTCATTCATAATGCAACTACTCGCACCATGAATCAAGTATAAATCAACACCTTTTTTATTTTACTTGCAGTAAAGCACTTTATTTTCAGATTGATCATTTGTACTCAGTTTAATCATCAGCTGTCAGAATTTTTTTGGTTTAATTTCCATATGCTTTTCTTATCACAGATGTTTAAACCCTTATGAAAAGTGTTTTAGGAATAAACCAAATACCATGGCAGGAGAACAAGGCGAGGTTTTAGCATTATTAATAAAGAAGTCTATTTAATTGCTGAGTAAAAAATTTGACATTCCAGCATAGGACAGACTGCACGTCAGTGAAATCCTTGGTTTTACAGAGGGAATAGAGGTGCAATATATCACCTTCTAATAGCATCAGAATAAGTAGACACGTGGCTATTTGACCTCAATAACTATGAGGTTCTTTGTGGTCCAACTCACTCTCTGAACTCCACGGCTGATACAAATATTGTCCCTAGAATCTATTCAGATACCTTTCCAAGTTTCTAAATTTCTAAAATAAAAGTATAACTGCTGTGGTTTTATATAGTGTCAACTGCTCTAAGTTAGAAGTATGATTTCCAGAATTTCTTTCCCTGTACGGTTCTGGGTTAAGATGGGTCATAGGAGAAATTTGTGCAAGATTTGAGATGAGGAAGAAAATTAGCAGTCATTATGTTCTGAAGGTTAGGATAGCATGACAGGTGCATATTGTCACTGACCTGCTATTTCGCCTGATTGAGGAGGGAAAGCACTTTGGCCTGGAGCTCTTCCAGGTTCTTTCTCACCACATTCAGCTTCTCTAAGTCCTACACTAGGTGCATGTGTAGGTTAGTGGAAAAGGGTACCAGCTTCTTTGGCAAAACACCACATCACTGAGATTGGATACAGGCATGGGTTTTATTCTGTCCTCCCGATTTCCAGTTTGTTGTCATTCTCCTTTGCTTCATGCCTAGGTTTTCTTTCCACTGCCAACCATGCTAATCGACAGAAGCTTCGGGTCCAACACCAGAAGCAATAAGTGCTTTCACAGACTTCTGTATCACCTTCCACAGTGTGTACTGTCTAATCTCTATATAGACTCTTTTTTCCATATAACTCCTAATGGTGCTGCTTCCCAGATCAAACCCTCACTGGTAGAATAATAGAAGCTAAATTCTAGGCCAGTGATCCCCTTTCAGCTGATAATTGGAGAAGAACCATGAGTTATGCATTCTTTTCTCCATGACTTTGCAGCATATGTTGACATGTTTCTATGACCAGAGGGGAACAACTTTAATTTTTATCTGTGTATACATATATCCTTTTTAAAACACAGAAAGCAGTCTTACCATCCAGAGAATTTATGGAAATGAAGCCCTAGAACCTGTGTTCATTATGGTTGGAGTCTATGTTGCCCTCAGATCATTGTTTTTGCTGTTCTAAATATCAAGAGCGTATACATTTCTGTGTAATGAGGGATCCTTTTCCTCTGCCAGTGTGTTCCCCTTGTCACCAAACTAGGAAGAGAAGAGGGAAAAGCCCCAAACTTGGGTAATTATTAAGGGGTTTATCTCTTCATGGAAGTTGTCTTTCTTCTCTTGGCATCTTATTCTTTCTGGCTTTTCTACTTCCTAAGATTAGCAACCCTCTTGAGAAAATAGAGTTAATCTCCTCAAGAAATTTCCATCTCTCCTATGTTTACTCATTAAATTTGACTCTCCTGTGACAATTTTAATTTAATTTCAAGTTTAATGTTACTTAAAAACAGAAAGGTTCTATGATGGTAGGGAGACAGCCTGGTAGCCCTCAAGGAAGTTCTACAGAAATCTCATCTCATCCATCCTTGTGGATTTTTTGACCTAGAAGATGAATAAATCAGATTATGCTGCATGCTCTAGACTCTGTGTATGGAAGGGAAAATGGTGACCAGCATTCTCTGGGAAGGGTTTAAAACTAGAATAGTCTCATCCAATGGGACTGGACCAATGCCAAAAGGACATACTCAGGGACAGATTATGGAAGGAAGCTAAGGCAGGTGGCTGGAAGGTGGCATCTTGTGAGTTCAGAACCAGACACCTCCAGTATTCATTGCATTTCTCTCAGGAGTAGTAATAAGATCTCCCAAAACACAGTAAGATGCATCATATTTGGGAGTAAAAAATAAAGGCAAAAGGTGAAGATTTTGATGATGATGATGTTTATTGTTCATTCATAATACAACTAGATCACCCACAGGCAGCTAGCCCTATAGGTACCTTGAGAGAAGATGTAGAATTCTAGTCAATCAGACTCTTATTAGGAGACAAGATTTCAGTTTCTGGAGGGAGGATATGGAAAAGAAGGTAAAAACTTCTTCTGAAAAACCAATTCAGAACCCAGTTACAGAGGAACCCTGTTATTTATGCATTTACTAAATGCTTATTGAGTATACAGCATATTCTGTATCCTAGATGAGGCACTAGGGATGCAATAATTTTCAAAACTGCATTTCCTGGAACTACTGTTTTTGCATTAGTGGCATTCTTTGAAAAATAATTCTGTGAGCAAATATTTATTATTACTATCATTTTCTACAGAATTGTTGAGAGCATTTATACTGCTAATGTACTTTTCCAAGAGAGGTATATAGTAGGTTGTATTTTCCACACACAGCCTGTTTAATGGTGCATCTTTTAGGAAATGTTGGAGTCATGCATAAATACTATCCTTGCCTTAGAAGACCTCACAGTCTATTGACAGCTAATAGTGAGAAAAGTGATCAATGTAGGTAAATAGAACACTGGAGTGATAGAAATGGAAGGTAAAGAGAAGAAACTGTGCTGATGTTTCTCCATTTGCTCTTTTGGATTCATTATTTACCCTTCTATGTCTGCTGTGTCCCAGGGAGGTGATGGCTGTGGACAGCATTATTTGGGCTTTCCTGCCCTCTATTTTCCAATTGGGATCAGTCAATAAAAGATCTCAGCAGAACATCAGAGGGCATGAAGATAGAAAGATTAGTATATTATTTCTGCCTCCACTTACCCCCTCCCTCTACCCAGGCAGGGGGATTTTGGCAGGAGCTGCTTTCTCCTGATGAAACCTACAGAACATGTCAAGCAGCCTCCCAAATATGCCAGTATGTCTCAATTGATTCAGGATATGGATTCCTCTATTCATTCGGGTCTAGGGTGGTAACAACTTCCACTTGCTGTTAGTTCCTGTGTGCTTCACCATCTGCTGTTCATCCTTTAACCCTGCTCACACCTCTGTATAAAGTATTGTAAATAAATTATCTTTAATTAACTTCTGAATGAATCATCTATACTGTGTCAAGACTCTCAGTGAAAAAGGAACTAATATTTTTGAGCGTCTATTATGTTCCAAACATTTTAATACACGTTACTTTAGTTATCACAAATGCCCTCCAGAGTATGAATTATCAGCTCCATTTTATAGAATAAAAAAATAAAAGAGAATCAAGACCCCCTCAAAATTAAGTAACTTGTTTAAGGTAACACTTCTAAAGTTAGTAGACCTGAAACTTGAGCCCAGCTGTTCAAAATCCATACGCTTTTTATCACACTATATTATTAAGAAAAAAGGACCAATTATTGGAAATAGGTCAAAAGATCAGAAAGAGATCAACAACAAGATTTGCTTGATACTTAACTGACTAAATAATGAAGTGATTTGATGATGGAACTTCAGGATTCAGAGCAACTGGACTGAGTGCAAAGAGAGGAGGACAGTAGAGGCCAGGGACAAGGCAGCCTCTTTCAGAAGTGAATGTGGGGCTTCCCTGGTGGCGCAGTGGTTGAGAATCTGCCTGCCAATGCAGGGGACACGGGTTCGAGCCCTGGTCCGGGAAGATCCCACATGCCGCGGAGCAACTAGGCCCGTGAGCCACAACTACTGAGCCTGCACTCCAGAGCCCGTGAGCCACAACTACTGAGCCCATGTGCCACAACTACTGAGCCTGCACATCTGGAGCCTGTGCTCCACAACAAGAGAGGCCGCGATAGTGAGAGGCCCACGCACCACGATGAAGAGTGGACCCCGCTTGCTGCAACTAGAGAAAGCCCTCGCACAGAAACGAAGACCCAACACAGCCAAAAATAATAAATAAATAAATGAATTAAAAAAAAAAAAAAGAAGTGAATGTGGTTTTTTCTCCAATCATAAAGGTATGCAGACACAATTACACTCAGTGTGTACGTTGTCATAACATCATAGCCTGCCACAATGAAGGAGGCCTGGATTCTTTTAGAGCTATGTGTATCTGGGGAAGTCTCTTAATTGCTCTCTATTCCTGCACCCTTAAAAAAATAAGATTAGGCAAGCAATGTCACTATAGATAATAATACTGTATTGTATACTTGAAATTTTCTAAGAGGGTGATCCTAAGTGTTTTCACCGCAAAAAAAAGAAGAAAATGATAACTATGTGAGGTGATGGATATGTTAACTAGCTTGATTGTGGTGATTACTTCACAATGTATATGCATATCAAAACACCAAGTTGTATGCTTTAAATATATACAATTTTTGTCAATTATACCTCAATAAAGCTGGGGAAAAATAAGATTAGGAACAACAACAACAAAAACTTACCTGTGTTTTTTTGTGCAGTGGGGGCCATAGATAAAGTATTGCTGTTTTCTCTAACTTTGGGGAACCATTAGTGGACTTAGGTCTCAATATATGACATTTGCTGCCTATTTATATTAGAACCTCAAGCCCCACACAAATGTGATAAAGCTAGATGGCTAATAAAATATTTTTTATTTCTTAATATATTTCTTAGTATATAAAATCCCTTAGTGTTCTGACCCTCTATAAAAACCTATAGCATCTGAAAAAAACAATTAGGGCAGTTACATATCCAGACATCTGCAAAGAAAATGTAAAAGTTATTAGATAAATGAAATTCAGTAACAAAGCACAAAAACATCAACTGACGTTTGCCAGAATTTCAAACGCTAGCAATTTATTTCTTTGCAGCTAAGTCTAGAATATGGGTTTCCTAAAAGGACTGTCCAGTCTCTGAAAGGGCTAAAGTGGGACACACAAAGGACAGCTGCAAGACCTGATGACAAGACCTGATGACAATGGCTAACATAAAAAAACAAACGTAGCCCCAAACTATGCACTTTCTATAAACTTGAGAGAATGAAGATGAAAGAAGATTTAATCAATCTAAACAATACTTTTTGCTAATTCTCACATCAGCTACTTGTTTTGCTTAAGTATGTTATTTTCCCCTTGATTTTGCTGGAAATATTTTTACCAAAAAGAATGGATCTCATAGTGGTGACAGAGTATTTCTTAACACAAAAGAAGTTTTTGCCTGCAGGGCCTATATCACATGGATCAAAGATTTTTTATTAAAATACATACAGTTAGGACTATAGCTGCAATGTTTTTGTGTGATATCTAGATTTTGTAATGAAACACAGCAGAAAGAATGTGAACTTTAGGTAAAAAAATGCAATATTCCTGAAATCTGTGTAGGATCTTTCTAACTCCTGGTATTATGATTAATTTTCTCTGGGAGGCAGCTGCTGTTCAGAGACGTTCTTTTGATGGAGAATATCTGGTGATGCCAGTCAGAATAGCTGCAAAAATGATGATACCGATATCCTTTCTAAACTGGGTTTGTCTGATGAATCATGAGAAATTTTAGAGCTACACATAAGTGGGACCCAGAGTAGAATTTGTGTGTGTGTGTGTGTGTGTGTGTGTGTGTGTGTGCATGTTATTTTTCCAACTTTTGAACTGATGTAATTTTGGAGGCCAAACTTATTATTCTCCACAAGTGGAACAATGACCAATAAAATATTATGAAAAAAAATGGGGTGTAGTGTCAGAAAATCTGGCGTGAAGCAAAGCTCTACTGTTTTTCTG
Source organism: Balaenoptera ricei (assembly GCF_028023285.1). Taxonomy (NCBI): domain Eukaryota; kingdom Metazoa; phylum Chordata; class Mammalia; order Artiodactyla; family Balaenopteridae; genus Balaenoptera; species Balaenoptera ricei. The sequence continues at coordinate 98,657,160 of NC_082640.1, read as the reverse complement.
ACAGTGGATTTGGGGCAAGTTACTCTACTTCTTTGAGTAACAATATTCCTAATTGAGTGATGTCAATCATAATAACATCTATTTCACAGGTAGTCATAAGAATCAACTAAAATGATATACACGAAAGTGATTACAGACATCTACTTCTTGGAGTCAGGCAGTCTATAGAATCTTACCAACTTTCTCCCTGAGAACGATTAAACAAAATGGATAAAATATTTTAAACTCAATTTAAAAATATATAGTAAAGGGCTAGTTATTAGAAATGGAATATCAGAAGTCAAAAAATCAGTAAAACTAGGAACTTAGAAGGAGTAGCAAAAGACTGAATTTTAGTTCCATCCTGAAGACATTTTCCAAATCTGAATGAACTTAATATTGAGTTTTCATGGCCTCACAAAAGACACAAGACAGAGCCTAAAACCAGCTTCAGGTAGGAAATCTAACAGGGGGTCCCTCCTACCTTGGCATTAGGCTAGAACCTCCAAAAGCTAATCCTTGGTATAAGGGCATCTAGAAATGTACCTGCCTTTCTTCCCAGGAAACTATTTAGACAAAATCCCTTTTCTGAATCCATGATTTGGGGAGTAAGGAAAACAGTATTTCCTCTGGAAACCTACAACTGTAAGTATATCTCACATAGATTTGTATACCAAATTTACATTATTTTGCTGGTTTGAAATGTAGAAGTTTTCATGTCAAAAATCCCTGAAGTAGTAGCAATTCAGAGATGTAGTAGAACTAAATGGAAATCATTTCTGGAGAGACCAACCTTCAGTCTAGCTCTCAAAAGAAGGTAAGTTTATAGTCAAAAATCATTAAATGGGTAGGTTAGGTGTACTCCATGATCAAAATCCAGCAGGCACAAAAAACCTGAGAGAGGCGGACTCACAGAAAGTTCAAATATTGAAATTATTATACAAAATATATAATAAGCATGTTGAATATGTCTAAAGGTAAAAGAGATTAAAATTAAGTAAAGAGTCTTCTGTTTCTATGATGGGGTAACTTGTATTTAACTAATCTTCTTGTCCAAAACAACCATTAAAGTTGAACAAAATATAGAAAACAACTACTTGGAAGCATAATAGAGCAAAGAAGATAGCCAAGACTTGAAGGGATAAGATTCTGGAAAGAGAGAAAGTGCTCTGAGGTGAGTACTAGCCTCCACTCTTTTCTTCTCAGAACATTTGCCAATACACAACTAGTTTCATAGAAGCCAGACAGAAAGCAGTGACCTAAAGGGACAGTTATACTGGGATGAAGATGCAAAAACTGGACCTTAAGCTAGAACTTGAGGATCAAGATCCCAGAAAAAAAGGAACCACAAAGAATGGACCCCCCCCCCCCATTTACTCATGCAATTTCCCCTTTAGACATTAATCAACTCCCATATTGAACATGCACAATGTAACACAGTGAAACAAGTAGTTCCTTCTAGGCCTCATTTGATGATAATTTTTATCATGAATGGGTATAGAATTTTTTCTGTCTATTTAGAAAATTGCATGTTTATTTTTTTCTTATTAAATCTCTTAATATGGTACTTTACATTGTTTCATTTTTCAAGTATTAAAATAATCTTGCAATGCTAGGCTATACCATATTTGATCATGTATAATTGTTTTTATATATTACTAGATTTGTTTTGCTTTTATTTTGTTAAAAATTTTTTATGCCTATATTTATTAGTGAAATAGTGATTATCATTACTTATAATGTCTTTGGTTTTATTATTACTGCTGTACTCATGAAAGGTGTCAGAAGGATTCCCTGCTGTTTTCTTTTCCGGAAGAACTTGTGTAGAGTCGGTATTATTTGTTCCTTAAATGTCTGATAGAGTTCACCAGTGAAATATTCTTTGTGGAAACACTTAAACCACACTTCAGTTGTTTTAAATAGATACAGGGCTATCCAGTATACCTACTTTCTTGAGTGAACCTTGGTAGTTTGTGTCTTTCAAGGAATTTCTCCATTTCATCTAAGTTGTCAAATTTATGGAAATAATATTTTCATAATATTCCATTATTATCCCTTTGATCTGTAGGCTCTTTAATGGTGTCCTCCTTTCATTCTTTTTTTAATAGTATTTATATTTTAGAGCAACTTTTGCTTCACAATTGTCAAAATCAAAACCGAGACCAGCCTTGAAAATTCCCTGAGCAGACAAAACTACTTCAGTCATATAGATAAAGCTTAATTTAGCTTATTTTGCAAGACTAACTTTACCTGGATATTTCTTGGTTATGCCTCTGGAAATCATAAGCAAAACTTGAAGTGTTCCTAAGATTGATATGAGGTATTCATTGAAAATTCTACTATTATAGCCAATCACTGTAAAGAATGCACAGTCACTATTTTCTCACATATATGTTTCTTTATAACAATATATCCTGAGCCTCATTCCATGTTTTGGTTTGAGTGCTCCCAGTTTTAAAACTGTTTTTGTTTTTGTTTTTTATTTTGGTGTGTGCAAAATAAACTTTTACTAATTACTACTTCAGTGAATCACTGGTTTTATTTCTGTTCTTTCTGAACTTTTGACAGTTCATGGAGTCAGAAACGGGATCCAAAGACCACCCCCAGTGACTCTGAGGTTAGTAAGCAACCAGGTGCTGGTACCCACAGAGCCCACTGAGCTCACTGCTTTCTTATGGACCTTGGAATTTGAGGCAAGTCTCTCTTGGATCTGAGCTCCACTCTCTCTGCATACTGAGCTCTCCAACTTTATCGTGCACACTTGCTTTCTGTTTCTGTTTGTTGAAGCTTCTTGGTAAGATATCCTTATGTTTGTAAGCGGAAAAAACCATGATTCTCTGGGTTTTAGGCAGCAATACTAAAGTTTTAGGCAGGGATTACTGGCTCCCTATAGATTATTTGTTTTAGGGAATCTAAAGGCAGAGATGGGTTCCACCTGGTCTAAATCTCTTCCTCCTCCTTCCTTAAAAAAAACCCTGCCTACCCACAATAGGCCCGGATCTTGTGCCTTTTTAGAAAAATGGGTGAATTTTTGAATAATTTGAGATTATAATGGCCACTTTGGGGAAACTTTCACTTAGATAAGTCTGCCTTAAGGGGCACCCTTAAAAGAGAGAATTCCAAACCTCTCAGACAATGAAATGCATTCTTTGACTGGTATACAGAAGCTTCTACAGGACAAAATGACTCCAAAAACAGCTCTAAAAAGATACTTATGGAAGCCAATAAAAAATATTTAATACGGGCATACTTCATTGTATTGTGCTTCGCTTTATTGCACTTTGCAGATATTGCGTTTTGTACAAATCGAAGGTTTGTGGAAACTCTGCATTGAACATATCTATAGGTGCTTTTTTTTTTCCAGATGCATTTGTTTGCTTCACGTCTCTGTGTCACATTTTGGTTAATTCTCATAATACTTCAAACTCTCCACCAGCAAAATGATTATAACATGCTAAAGGTTCAGATGATGGTTAGGCTGAAACTCATGTTAGAAAGTTGGAAGAAGTGCTGAGATTAGAGAAGGACATGCAATTGTCCATGACTCTCCTAGCTTTGGAGCTGGCAGACAAGGTTGGAAAGCAGGATAATAACCTGGAAATCTTGGTGTGTCATTTTGTAAAGCTAGGAGGGCACAAGATACTGTGGATTAAGATCCAGGTGCTTGTTACAAAGCCTGATAAGGACACTAAGAAATGGAATCTCTGATAAGCATGAAGAAGAGGATATTGTGGTGATTGATAAGGAAATGGACAAACCACCGCATACCATCTGACCTATAATACAAAGGAAAGTTTTAAATAGCAATTACCCCAAAACACCTGGGAGAAAACCTACATTCCCTCTCTATCCCTTGAAGTTCTAAATCATGTCTTTGAAATGTAAATACCCCAGGAAGTAACCAAAACATTGTCACAGAACTGAAGGAAAAAAAAAAAAAGTGGGAGGGGGGAGGTTTTTAAAAAAATACAGACTGCTATAAACGATCCTGTGCCATAATTTATTTGTAAAGGATTGAAGGAGTTTTATAAAACTACTAGAGGGCTTCCCTGGTAGTGCAGTGGTTAAGAATCCGCCTGCCTATGCAGGGTACATGGGTTCAAGCCCTGGTCTGGGAAGATCCCACATGCCACGGAGCAACTAAGCCCGTGCACTACAACTGAGCCTGGGAGCCACAACTACTGAGCCCGCGTGCCACAACTACTGAAGCCCACACGCCTAGAGCCTGTGCTCCGCAACAAGAGAAGCCACCACAATGAGAAGGCTGTGCACTGCAACAAAGAGTAGACCCCGCTCGCTGCAACTAGAGAAACCCCATGCAAAGCAAAGAAGACCCAATGCAGCCAAAAATAAACATAAATTAATTAATTTAAAAAAATTATTAAAAACTACTAGAAATAAGGGTAAAAGAAAATGAATATATATGAAGAGAAATACGTGTGTTTTGGGGGGAAAAAAGGTATGAGAAATGGAGATACATTTCTGTTGAGGGATAAGAAAATAATTTTGTCCTAAAAAATAATTGTTCCAGAAAAAAAATAGGAAAAAACCTAAATAGATATAGAAAGTTGTAGAAGGTTTGTGGTAAAGGAATCTTGTGAATGGTATTTTATGTATGATCAAGCTGACTTGATCTATTTGGACTGGATCTATTTAACTTTTTAAAAAGGGAATATTAATACCATAAGTATACTGGTGCAAAATTAGAATTTGGTTTTCTCTCTGTCAAAAGGACAAAGTTTTATTAGAATATTGGTCCGCTCTTAATAAGAAATTGTAAACAAAGGTTTTTCTTCACCTTTAATACAATCTGCCTATAAAACAAAGATTCTGTGTTTTGTCTTTATCAGGTCTTTGATTTCTTTTAAAAAATGTGGCTCTTCTCTACTAAAAGAGCTAAGTTTTTTACAACTCTGTAACTTTTTGTATATGTTAAATTTCATGGGAAACATTGCCAAATAAGAAGTCATGCTAAACTTTCTTTAGGGTATATGTTTATGAAATTCCTAAAAATCTGGTATGTCCTGGTATAATATTTTCAGTCACAATTCTAGCTATTATCTTTATTATTTATCACAAAAATAACCAAATTTACTTGTCAATTGCATTTTTTTTTTGTATGTGTATGTGAACTCTCACCAGATCTTTAACTATGGCCATTTTTTAAGTTTTTGTCATTTACAGACAGTTACTGTTTCACACTGATGCCTTTGCAAAAGTGTTCCTGCAAAAGTGCTTCATCTTCAAAGAGATTCATGGAAAAGACCCTGACAAGTACTCTAGAATGCAGGTTTCTGATAACTTTAAGATTATAACACTGAACTGGATAAGAATTTCTAAAACTCTGATGGAAAACTGATGAATTTATAAAACTGCTAACAAAAGATCAAGAGCAAGAAGAATTAATTACAGGGGACTAAATGAACTAATGGAGATGATTATAATTTTATGACTTCATTTAAAACATTGCTGGTTCTTTAATGTTTTGTCTCTAGATTTAAAGGACCCTTTTCTCCTCTCCTTAAACACTAACTAAACTTCTTATTTTTCATGGCAATATTTTTATTTGCATAAGTTCAATACAAATCTATTTTTTTTGTTAACAGGATACAACTCGAAAAGTCTATGGCTTGACCTCTTAGCCTAAAGAGACTTTAAAGGTCTAATATGAAATTCCCTATGCAAAGTTCCAGCAAATCAGATTTAAAAGAATCTGCATTGTCTATCACTATTCTTGCTGCACTCACGTAAATAATCAGGCCAAGTTTATTAAAACTAAAGAATTTGCAAACAAATTAGTCTTTTTTTTTTTTTTTTAATACAGCAGGTCCTTATTAGTCATCCATTTTATACACATCAGTGTATACATGTCAATCCCAATCGCCCAATTCATCACACCACCACCCCCACCCCCCTGCCGCTTTCCCCCCTTGGTGTCCATACGTTTGTTCTCTACATCTGTGTCTCTATTTCTGCCCTGCAAACCGGTTCATCTGTACCATTTTTCTAGGTTCCACATATATGCGCTAACATAGGATATTTGCAAACAAATTAGTCTTATAGTTACCTTTGATAAAAATGGAGATCATTAGAGAAAAAAAATCTTTCAATAATATGTTTTTGTGGGTATCATATTCTAGTGCTGTTAATTGTCTTTGATGTTTTGTTTTCTACCTGTAAGCTGGATTGGATCCTGAATTCTTCTCGTTTCCTCCAGTATTTGGCTAGAATTCTCCAAACTAACATTTCCAATTTCCCCCCACCATTTTGACTTGGAATCACTATGAAACTAAAACCGTCCCTTTCCCGAAGCCATATAAACTAAAGCTGAACAACTTGATATAAAGTTTAGAGAAATCACCATAACAGCTCATGTGTGGACAATCTTTATGCCTGTTGCTATGTGGCCACTCAGAAAAATTACCCAAGACATTCACACTGCAAACCAGGAAAATCTGTCTGATTACCATTGCTTGCATCACCTCCTGAAATAAAACACCCTCAATATTGATCCTGTCCTAAGTAATCATGAGGATATGTGTTTACTAATACATTATGTTGTGCCTATGTAGATATTTTTTAAAAAATCGAAACCCTTATTTAATTGGTTAACTTTTGGTTCCTGGAAATCTTTGTTCTGGGGAATTTTTCAATCTTTGGCTATTGTTCTCCTCACGGTCATCATATTAACCTCTCTACTGCATTGTCTACTCTTGAGGGTTTTAAATGCATGTTGGGAGCCATTTGCATGCCAAGTGATATACATGAGGATCAGACAACAGGATGAAATCAACAACAACTACATAAATGATGAAGCTAATGACTCCATGGCGCTCTAGCCTAATGACTCAACTAATGGAAACAGTGAATATGTGATTCTTTGGCCTGATTAAATGAACAATGGTAACTGAGAATGATACTATACTGGTTGGTTATTCTCTGCCTGCTGAGAGAATATCAGAGGGGAATCATTAAAATAAAAAACAAACAAACAAACAAAAACAAGTAGAGATCAGCCTTGAAAATTCCCTGAGCGGACAAAACTACTTCAGTCATACAGATAAAGCTTTTAACTTAGTTTATTTTGCAAGACTAACTTGACCTGAGTCATTTCTTGGTTATGCCTCTGGAAAGTGTAAGCAAAGCTTGAACTGTTTTCCAAGGTCAATATGAGGTAACCACTGAAAATTCTACTGTTATAGCCAATCACTGTAAAGAATACACAGTCACTGTTTTCTCACATATATACTTCTTTATAACAATATACCCTGGGCCTCATTCCATGTTTTGGTTTGAGCGCTTCCAGTTTGCAAATTGTCTTTTTGGTGTGTATACAATAAAGTTTACTAATTACTACATCAGTGATTTGTTAGTTGTACTTCTGTTATTTCTGAACTTTTGACACAGAAAAGCTGAGCAGAAGGAACAAAGGTTTCCCATATACTCTGTGCCCTGACAAATACATAGCCTCCCCCATTATCAACATCCCCCACCAGAGTGGTACATTTGTTACAACTGATGAACCTACACTGACACATCATTATTACCCAGAGTCCATAGTTTACATTAAGAGGCAGTCTTTGTACATTTTCTGTTTGGACAAATTTATAATGACGTGTTCACCACTGCAGTGTAATAGAAAATATTTTCACTGTCCTAAGAATCCTCTGTGCTCTGCCTATTCATTCCTCTCTCCCTCCTAGGCCCTGGCCACCACTGATGTATTATTTTCTAATATAAACATTTAACTATAAATTTTCTCCAGATACTTCTTTAGCTCCATTCTCCAAATATGGATATGCTGTATTTTTATCTTCATTGCATTCCAAATATTTTCTAAATTCCCTTGCAATTTTGTTTTTAATTCAATGCATGGGTTAGTTAAAATTGTGTTGTTCATGTGTGTGTTATCAACTCTTTGGACATTTTCCAAATATCTTTTCTGTAATCAATTTCTAATTTAATTCTGTTGTAATCAGAGAGCATATGTTGTATGCATGATTTCAATTCTTTGAAAATTACTAAGATTTGTTTTCTGGCCCAGAATATGGTCTTTCCTGGTGAATATTCCATGTACACTTACAAAGTACACGAAGTCAGCTCTTGTTGGATGGAATGTTCTTTAAGCATCTATTATGTCAAGTTGGTTGATAATGTCTCTCCAGTATTCTCTCTCCCTGCTGATTTTGTTTCTTTGTTCTATAAGTTATTAAAAGGAGTGTTGAAGTCTCCAGCCATAATTGTGAATTTGTCTATTTCTCCTTTAAATTCTGTTTTTGTTTTGTGCATTTTGAATCTGTTTTTATATGCATACACATTTAGGAATTATATATGTCTTCTTGTGGAATTGAAACTACTATTATCATGTGATATCCTCTGCATCCCTGGTAATATTTACTTCTCTAAAGTGTACTTTCTCTGATATTAATTGACACTAAGTGTCTTTAATTAATGTTTTCACATTACTTCATTTTTTCATCCTTTATGTCTCTATATTTAAAATACATCTCTTGGAGACTGCATGTAGTTTGGTCTTGCTTTTATTCTTATCCAATCTGTTATTCTCCATATTTCAAATGAGGGTACTTAGTCATTTACATTTAATGTATTTATTGATAATTCTATCACATTACTACATTATTAATTACTACATTACTAATTGTCATACATTTTACTTCTTCTAAATATATAATTGCCAAAATACAGTACTATGTATAGTCAATTATTCTTTATCAAAATTAAATATACAGAGACTCTCTATTAAATTCACCTTCATTTTTAGTATTTGTGGCACTTTTCATTTCTTTGTGTATATCCATTTATTTTCATCTGATATTATAAAACTTGTTCCTGAAGAATTTTCTTCAGTATTTTTTTTTTTAAACTTTATTTCCTTTTTTTAAAAAAAAATATTTATTTATTTATTTCTGGCTGTGTTGGGTCTTCGTTTCTGCGTGAGGGCTTTCTCTAGTTGCGGCAAGCGGGGGCCACTCTTCGTTGCGGTGCGTGGGCCTCTCACTACCGCGGCCTCTCGTTGTGGAGAACAGGCTCCAGACGCGCAGGCTCAGTAGTTGTGGCTCACAGGTCCAGTTGCTCCGCGGCATGTGGGATCTTCCCAGACCAGGGCTCGAACCCGTGTTCCCTGCATTAGCAGGCAGATTCTCAACCACTGTGCCACCAGGGAAGCCCTCTTCAGTATTTCTTGATGGCTGGTAATGAATTCTTCCATCTTCTCTTTCTCTGAAAAAGTCTTTATTTTGCCTTCATTTTTGAAAGATATGCTCCCTAAATGTTTAATTCTGAATTGACAGTTTTTGTTTGTAAATTTTGGCACATTAAAGATATAACTCCATTTTCTTATGTTTTGTAAAGAATTCTGAAAAGTGTGCTATAATTCTTACCTTTTCTCCTCTATATGTGTTTCTTTTTATCTGGTTGCTTTCAAGTATTTTTCTACTTCTGATTTTCAGCCATTTGAGTATGATATGCCTGAATGTGTGTGTGTTTCATCTTTTTTATTTCTTGGAAATCTCTGGATTTCTTGTATATGTAAGATTCTTTCATTTTATTAAATATTTAAAAACTAATTGCTCATTATATCTTAAATTATTTTTTTCTGTCCTATTCTCTATTCTTGTTCTGCAACTCCAATTACTCAGAGATTAGACTGTTTGACATTGTACCACAGCTATTTCTCTTTGTTAGAGTTTAGATAATTTTTATTGATGTATCTTCAAGTTCAATAGCTCTTTAATCAGATATATCTGGTCTCCTGCACACTAAAAAAATTCTTTATCTCTGATATTATTTTTTTAGTTCTAGATTTTCATTGATTTTTTTAAAATGGTTTTTCTCTCTCTGAACTCCTCCATCTTTCAATGTATGTTGTCTACTGCTTCCTCTGGTTTCTTTAATGCATTAATTGTAGTGTTTTAAAAGTCCCTGTCTCCTAGATACAGTATCAGGATCATTTCTAAGTTTTTTTTATTGCTTTATCTCCTAACAATGTATTTTATTTTCTGCCTGCTCTTTTGTATGTTTCATAGGTTTATATTATGTTTCATATTGTGTATATAAGAACATTAGAGCCTGAGGTAAAGGGTACTTATATCCAGAAATGGACCATTAGTATGTTTTTGCAGGGGATATAGAGAGAAGTTGAGCTGGGTTGGGGTTTTGTCACCCCTATCATAACCTTCTGCTCATGACAGTAGTGGTTTGCTGTAACTTTTGCTTTACAGTGTGATCTGTGGTACCAAAGGGTTTCTGTTCCATCTCAGCTCTCAGCAGTCCTTCTTTGGATGCACCACAGTGGGGCCTCTGTCCACACATTCTTGACCCATCCACAGCAGTGGACTGCTGTGATTTTTTACTTAGTGATAAGCTTACAGTGACAGTGTTCTCTGCTCTCCTGGTTCAACTTCTGTCTTCAGCAGGCTCTGTGCAGCTAGGCCTCTTGAGGCTTTTTTACAGTGTCCTTGCTTCTACTCCCCATGCCTGCCTACCTCTGCCTTGTGTCTATGGTGGGTCTTGGGCAGGAGAGCATTTCTTGACCTTCCCTGGTAGAAGCAGATCTCAGCTTTGTAACAGCTTGGATCCTGAGCTCAATGAGGTTTCCTGCTCCTCAGTCAGGAATAGAGTATTTTTCCTTGTACTCTTTACCTAGAAGTAATCAGTCATTGTGAGCTGATGGTGGGAAGGTCTTCTGTCCCTCTCCCAGAGGCAGACGTGTCTTGCTTCTATCCTATTCCAGAAGCAGGAGATCATTGTGCCAGTCTTCCAGTGGCAGCCAGTTACCTCCTACTGAGCTTCATCACACTCTCTGAACCTAGTCCCAAATATTTCTCACGAGCACCCCGGAAAAGAATTTATAGGGGAACCAACCTTACTCCTGGGGCTGCCAGTGACACTAAACTGCCATGCTTGCCAACATTCAGTTTTTAAGAGTTAATTAATATGTCAGTGAATTTTTGCAACTCTGCTTTTATGGACTTTACTTCTTCCTCTCATAATCTGCCAAAGGCAAAAAAGTACATGGGTCCTGTATCTTCTCAGAGGGCTTATCGCCCTTTGAAATTCAGTTTACCTTGTTATTTTATTCTCTGATAGACTTAGGAAATGTTCTAATTTACTGTATTATCCAACTTTTCCTAGTTGTTAGGGTGGACGCAACATTTTCTTTGGGCTATCTATAGCCTAAGCAAAAGCAGAACCCATCCGCGTGTTTCATATTGCTTTGGTATATGATGTATCTTTCAGGCCTTCCTTTGAAGTACAGTTCTCCAGTGAGTATTCTTACATTACATAATATATCCCCTAGAGCATGCCATCTTCTCTGAGCCTCATTATGCCTTTGTCCACCATCTTCCATGGCAATTCTATACCATTTCCACCTCAGTTAGTATGGGACATCACTTTTTTCATGCTTCTAGAAGCCATGCTAGCAATGTGTCTATACCATCTCCAGCATGCTTGCCAGGCTATTAAGTATTCTATCCCAGGAAAGTATTGGAAGACTACTAGACTCTCCCTTCTCCAACTTATGTTTCACTTCTCTTTGATCAAGCACCCTCAGAATCCTACCTAAATCCCACAGTTGCTTTGGAGTACAGTCCCTTTCCTCCCTTATCAGACCCAGCGCATCTCCAGCTAAGTTATATTCCAATTTTAATCTTCATTATAGTCCTAGTGTCTTGGAGGGGAGAAAGAGACAGATTCGGGAGAGATCACATGGGGGAAAGACCTATGCAGAATTTTCCAGCAATTAGAAAATAATAGTCTTTAATGTGGAGTACTGGGCCATTTCTTCAGGCTCATTAGTTTCAGGGAAATTTGGGGATTCGAGACTGTCAGGAACTTCATCCCAAATATCCTTATAACATGTGTTAGAGTTATATTCTTTCGTATCCTGGACCCTAATGTTAGCACTGCCGACCTTGTTTTTTGGGACTTTCACTTTTTTGGAACGTTTCTCCACTTAGGATTAATTCCTAGACCTGGTCATCAACTTCCTCTGCCCTACCACTTCTTTCACATTTAGCTTTTAATTACTAATTATTTATATTCAACCTTTTATTGTTTTTCCAAAATATCAATATAGCTTAGCAATAGCCAGTCCCTTGTCCTGCCAGTGACTATTTATCCCAATATTTCTTATTTACCTGATATATCAGAACAGTTAATGCATTCCCTTCCACTGGTATACCATTCTAGTTGACTACTGGTGAAAATTTTAACATAATTGGACTACTACCTTGTGCCAGAGGTCATCTTTAATCTATCTACCAAAGTGATGAGTTCCTCATTGCTAAGCAAACAGCTGGTAATCTAGTTCCAAAATCTCATCCTACCTTTTGCTTCTGCAAAATGTTCTTCACCTCAATTATCACATGTTGGTTCTCTGGTAAGCATGCAGGAAGTTTATTTGGGGATCCTTTTGTCATCAGTACTGAGGAAGTGAAGGGAAAGCAGCAAGACTGGGAGAAGATGAGCTGTGACATAGTCTCTACAAAAGACTCAGCCAACCCTGTGTATGTGAGGGGAGTGGAGTTGGGGGTTGGAAGATAGAATGACCTTTCAGAGTTCTCCATACACACTTATATAGATCATTGGATCTGGATCTCCTTGGGAAAGTGATATAACCTTGGCCATGGTGACTCTCTTCAACTAAGACAATCTCCTAAGAGGATTGGCAGGTGAAGAGGCCAGGCTGGCAGCAATCCTAGCAGCTGTGGTTAATATAGCCTACATTTCTGAAGGGGGGTCTTAGAGGCACATCAAGCTTGAGAAATGTGAAGAAACCATACCAAGACAATCACTGTCAAACTGCTAAAAAGTAAAGATAAAAAGAATATCTCCAAATCATCAAGAGAAAAAGGGACATCAAGTAGCAACAGTAAGTTATACAGCTAGTTTTTAGTAATGTAAATCAGAAGTTAATTAAATGTTACCTTTAAAACAAAAGAGGAAAATAGCTGACAACCAGAAATGTTGTTCCCATGTAAGAAGGCAACATAAGGACGTTTGAAGATAATAATAAAAAAACAGGTTTTTTGTTTGTTTGCGGGTTTTGCCAGAAGAATTGCACTAATAGAAATACTAAAGGTGGCTGAACTCATGGACAGGGGTTACCTAGACATTTAAAGAACTATTGGACATAGGGTGCCAAGTGAAGTTGGTACCTGGATTCCCAATTCATTTCTGTGATCCTTCTTGCCCCTTCATTAGAGTGGGATTTTGTGAGAGTCAGCTAATAAAGGAATCCTGGCTATATCTAGCTCATAGTGGGTTCACTGTGTCTGTAGACCCACCCAGTGATTATTGCCCAGTCCCCAGGCAATCCTTGGCTTGGAAGACCAAATGGGAACCTCAGATACTGGCCCTCTTCCCACCCAAAAGAGTAATAAAAAACAACACTGCATCCTGGGAGGGAGATTAAGTGATGGCAGATATTAGTGCCATCATTAAAGAACTACATGTTGCAGGGGCAATGGTCCCTATCATATATTAATTTAATTATACCATCACTTATTACATTATTGTATATGAACTGTCCCTGGAAGTGTGTGCCCTCGGATGATGCAGCATCCTGCAATTGAGGCAAACCCTAAAGAAATTCAAAGCTGGCAGCTCTTCCCTGAAAGCTGGGGCAACAAGTCCTGTCTTAATGGGGGATTTGAAGAGCACATTTCCATGTTGACCACAGCAAATAATATAAAGTAAGATTAATTAGGCAATTTAAACTTGAAAAGAAATGAATTTCTTCTAAATGCATTATGTAATTTTCCTCAAATCATCTTTTTTTTTTTTTTTTCTACCCCAAACTTGATTGTGTCATCACAGACTGTGACAAGTAAGATGAGAGCCACAAGGCTTACCCTGACTGGACTTGTCCAATAGTCCAGCTTTAACTTTTCCCCTCAGATATGTCAGTGCAGACACCTCACTTAACGTAACAGTTTAAATGCAAAAACTGACTTCCATAAAGGAATGGAGACTCTCTTTTATTTAATTAATCACCAAATACTTATTGAACTAGGTGTCAAGAAATGAAAATAACTAGGGAAGCCTAATAGCCTCTAGACTTTTAATGTCTTTTGTGTATATTGTTCAGTATTTCATGGAGTCAGTCACCACATTTCTCACCAGTTTCTTCCTAAATGTATTACTGTTTTTTTCCCCATGGAAACATATTTTTAATTACATAATGGAAGTCAGTAGAAAATAGGATTTACATGACAAATATTTCCATTCAGTCACCTTTGCTATAAGTCAAGGGATTTATTGCTGATAAAATAATTTTTCATGCAATCACCAAATTGAGTATGCAATCTGGTTTATATACTGTGTGGCATGTGAAATAAAAGATGAATAAGCTGTAAACTCTTTATAAGAACCTCTATTCTATTAGGAGAGGTGAAAGATGGACATAAATAAACAAAATATAAAACAATATGTATGAGGTGCCAGATGACAAGGAAAGTAATGTAAGAATTCAGAAGAAAGTAATTCTACCTCTGCTTGGTGTGAGATCTTTGGAAATGGCAGGATAGAGAACATTCTTAGCAGAAACAACAGCATTATAACCAAGACATGAAAGAAAAAGAAAAAGAAAAATCTTTAGGGAAATGGTTACTAGTTCAGGTCGGCTGGAGCATAGGTTATTTGCAGGAGAATGGATAAATTAAAGTTTAGAAAGGTGTTTTGAATCTCATGAAGGTCTGAACGCTGACCAAAGGACTTAGGATTTCATTAACTAGACAATGGGAATACTCCCATGGTTGTTAAGAAGGGAATGTGTATAGGTTCAGAACCAGGGAATGTGTATAGGTTCAGAACCAGGTTTTTAGAAAACTAATTTGATCTCTTGGAGCAATCTGGATTGAATTGAAGATTCTAGAAGTTTGAGAACTTTAATTAGTTGTCAAAAAAAAAAAAAGAGAATATTTAAATAGTTCAAGTAAAAAGTAAGGAGGGCGTAAATTATTTTTGCACAATATTGCAATTATTTATCTACTCTTCTATTATATCTTATTTAAATTTTTGAATCTAAGCTTCTAATATAGTGCTAACCTAGTTTGCTTTTTAAGAAATATAGTAAGTCTATATAGAATAGATATAGAATAAATGAGTCTATGATAAGTAGGAAATACAATGCAAAAGACAGTTTGAAATCAATGGAATCTTCTGAATCATCTGTTATGGAAACTGGAACAGAGAGATTTCAAAGAATTTGCACATGAATGTATGAGAGAATGGTGGTAATGATTATAGAAAAAAAAAAAAGCTCAATTGGAAGAGCAGGTTTGAGGCACAATATGGTAAGTTTGGGGCAAGATGAGGGACATTCTCACTTGAGCCAGGAGGGAGTGCTACTTTTGACCACCTTCTCACAAAATGGCACAGAGAGAGGTAGGCACTTGCCTTTTCCTCACAGAACACAGCATTGCTTCAGGGCAGTGAATACTGAATGGAAGTTAGCATCATTTTGACTTTTTAGATGCCTGCTGTTTTGAAATGTTTTGGGGGTGTAGCACTCCGTGGAGGTTAGTGTTTTCTCAGATGAATAGCAGGAGCATGTGTGACCAAACCCTAGAGAATAGTTCAAGATTTGGCAAAAGGAGTAAATGCCCAGCCACCAGAGGGGACTCCCAGGAACAACTTGATGGGAAGCAACAGCCTCTAGAAGCTGTAGTCACATTGTTGGACACAGGTGGGATTCATTTGGAACTTGCCCAGAAGATTTTGGGGTGGGTGGAGTGTACATTTCAGGAACCTGAGGATTGTTAATAATGTCAGTGGGTTATTGATCTCACAGAATTAGTGGGCATTATTGTTAACAGAGTTGCATAATAGTCACAGGCTGTGGACACTACAGACAAGCCACACTCCTCTTCCATAGGAATTGCCCCCTCCTACCCCATTTGCTTCCAAGAATCATTTCTATATACATTTAGCATGTCTTGTCAATAGACAGAAATCATTACAGAACCAAGTTTTAAAGCATTTATGGTTGGTTTTGAATTTGGAAAAAATGTGCACATATCCCCAGAAAAGCTAGGCACAGGTTTTCATCCAGAATGAATAATTATGCATAGAACTGATTACTTAAATACACAGTTCATGATTATGAATGAAATTACCTGCTTTATACTGCAAATACCTTGCTCTGCATGGATTAAGCAAAGTAAAACTTGATTGCAGATGCTGAAAATTTTAGGTCTTGAGATTTTTCAGTTGCTCTGAAAATATATCACTTATCTCTTATAATATTCCCTTTATAGAAGTAATTTACAAGTTGAAATTGAAAATGAAATATTGGTTATACTGGATTTCACAGTGGAGTAAAATTCCAGGAGCTGGGCCACAGGAAAGTAAGTGGACTGTTTTTCTGTTTTTTACATCATCTAGTTCAGATACTTTTCCCAAGATACAGAGACACAGGCCAAGTAAATCTCTACCTATTGGTTTAATCTGGGGGATTCCAGCAAAGCCCCAAACTCCTTAGTTTCTCCTATAAGCCTGTGTAGATGCCTTAATCCTAAATCCTACCTTCATTAACTTTACTGGTTTAGGGTTTTTTTTTACTTATTAAAATGCATGTTCCTAAAGAAAATAATCTGTGAAAGTGTGATCCTTCAAAGTAATGTAGTGTGAACCAGCTTGTCAGCTCTATTCCAAAGTGACAGCTGGGGAAGAACAGATTTATTTTCCGATGTTGTTTGGGCAATGTCATTTTTCAAATCTTTTCCCACTAACCAGATTAGGACCCTCTGTGGACGCAAGGGCTTTGGTTTTGGTTTTTATCAGATAATTTTATGTGGACTCACTTCCCATTTTTGAGGAATTTATTTACTTTTCTTGGATTTCATAGAGGGTTTTGTAGAAAACCAGCTTTGTAAGTATGTAATGCGTAAATGCAAGGACTCAATGCTGAAATTGTGATCCCAGATCAAAAATAATTTAAAGACACCAAACTCAGAAGCACTTTTAAATGTAGGTACAACACAGCTCATTTCCCTTGGTTTATTACTTTCCTTTATGTTAATAAATCATAGCACTATTTTAAATTAAATTTTATATTTACTAAAGTAATACATTTGATACATATATAAAGTAACATAAAGTTTTGAAAACTAAAGTCACTTTGAAAGTTACTATAAGGGAAAGCAATAGTGCTTTGCTCTCCAAGGCCTCCGATTTCTTTTTCCCTATCTTAAAGGGAAAGCATTTGATATGTTAGTTGTAGATTTTTCACAGACATCCTTGCTCAAGTTGAGAAACTGCCCTTCTTTTCCTGGTTTGTTGAGACTTGTTACCATAAATGTATCTTGAACTTTCTCAAAGCATGTTCTGTATCAATTGAGTTAATTGTATATTTTCTGTTTTAGCCTATTGATATGGTGAATTAAATAACATTTAATTATTTAAGTTAATAAAATTAAATACTAGTGGATTGATTTTATGGATTTATGAATGTTCAACATACTTTTCATTCCTAGGATAAACCCCCACTTGGTCATGATATATTATCCTACTTTACATTACTGGTATTGATTTGCTTACTATCATAGTTCTTTGGATTTCTTTGAACCTACCGCTTCATTCTCCCATAGCTTCTTATAGGTCAGTACACTCTTCCACATGATGAAAAGTATCTGATACTCTGTTAGTTCAATTCTCCTCGGCATCCTCATTCAAACAATTTGGACAATTGTTCCCTAGGCTTGCTGTTCTCTAAATCATCATTCTGAGAATGTCTTTCTTCTCTCAACTTGTATCCTCTGTTCTCTGTATCCATGCTCTCTTTTTCTTGGTTGTTTTTTAATTACTTATACATTAATTTTTGTGGAGAATATCTTTCAGTACTCTCCTTTGAAAAGTAGTTTTTGAGACACTTTTGGTCTTGGAATGACTTTACCTTCAAAAAGGATTGCTAGTTTGGTTGGCATAAAAATTTAAACATTCTCCAATTAGAATGTTACATTTTGTTTTCCATTTTGCTGTGAAAAAGTCCAGAAAAATGATGATTCTTGACCCTTGGTAAGTAACATTGTTAATATTTCTTTCAAAGAACGTCTAGGATCTTTTCCTTATCCTTGACATTCTAAAATTCCATAAAGATGCCTCCTGTGTGATTTTCTGGAAAGTAATTGTGTGATTCGTTGGTCAGCCTCTTCAATTTTGAATTCTGGGAAATTCCTTTAGTTCTGGAAATTTCTCTTCTGTAATTTTTTTTGTGTGTGTGTGTTAACTACTGACTTGTGAATTTTGAGTTAAATTTTTAGAGGAGAAAATAATGGCAATATTGATATATTAATAATTCTAAAACCAGAAGTCTGCTATTTTTCTCAGTCTATAATTTTAGTTTAACAAACATTAATTGAACATTCATTATATGCCAGGCACTATGCTAGAGAAAAAGAGCCCAAAGATAAATTAATCCCAGACACTGTTCTTTAATTGTTTTTGATCTACTCAGTAAAAGGTATAGACATGAAATCTGATAATAGCATTCTAATGTAGTAAGTGCTGGTAGGCAGGATAAATAGGAGGATGGGGTGTGTGAAGGAGGGACACGCCTCTAGGGAGTTCAGGGAAGATTTCCTGGAGGAAACATGTAAGTTAAAATTTAAAGACGCATGTAAGAATTAATCAAATGAACAAGTAGGTGAAGGACATTCCTGGCAGAGACAGTGACAGTCATTCATTCATTTATTCATTCATTTACTAACTTATTCAATAAGCATTTAAATCTTATTCTAAACATAATTCTAGACGTGGGGATGAATAACACATAGTATAATCAAAGGCATGAAATCACAAAATAATATGTTTTGTGTCTGTGTGTACTTGTGTGCAACTAGAAGAGTTTCAGAAGAGTTACTGTAGTGTAGTATACGAGATGTGGCAGAAAAGAAGTCTGGGAACAGGTACTTTCTTGAAGTGTATGGTATGGCATGGTAAGTAGCTTGAATTTTTTTTTTTTTTTCAGGTTTTTGAGTGTCATTGTCAGATTTTTTTCCTGGTTTTGTTTTTATAATATAATCATTTTATATGTCTTTCTTATATTTGCCTTTTTTAGCTTACCAACTAGATATCATTTACAGGCTAGAAATTATGGATCTAACTCTTTTCTCTCCAAAATAGGATGATATCACCTATGTTGTCTTTGCTTTAAAGCAGACAGTTATCTATATCTATGTATCTGTATCTATCTAAATTCCCTCCTCACATTTTTTCTCTGCCTCCACTCGGAACCAACTCTCACATTTTCTTCCACTAAAATAAGTTGACATGTCTAAACATACTGATGTGTATTTTTCTGTAATTTTATCTATGTTGAAATAATCATGTGTAAACATTCATCTATTTTTTTTCTATTTCTACATTCATTTATAAATCTATCTATTCATTATCTGTTTCAAGTCTGCCAGGTCATTTAAAAAAATTAGGTCCTACTGTACCATTTCTCAGCTAGGCCTCACGGAAATCCTTTCACGTTAACTAATATAGCTTTAATTAATTATTCTTAATGGCTACAAAGTACTCATGTCATTGTACCATAATTTATTCAACCATTCTCCTACTGATGGTTATTATCTTTGTTTCCAGTTTTATGTCACAATAACAATGCTGAAATAAACATCCATGTACATATATCTTGGCACACTGTTGTTTTAATTTTATGAGACAGGTTCCAGATGCAGAATTACTGAGTTGAAAGGTATGTGTATTTTCAAATTTAATAGATTTTGTTGCTAAATTACTTCCCCCAAAGACTATATCCTATGTCCACCAGCAAATTAAGAGAAGGTTGTTTTCCCCATATCCCTCCCAACAATAGATATCATTGCTCTGTTTAATTTGTGCCAATTGGACTATAAAAAATATTTCATTGTTACCATACTTTTCATTTATCTGGCTACTGGTAGGTTTGGGGATATATTTATTGGTCGTTTGGATTTGCTCTTCTGTGACTTTTGCTTATTGTTAATTAGCTTTTTCATATGAATTTGTACATGGTCATTTTAAATATTAATATTTTGTTTGCCATCTATAACTCGAATGTGTACAATTTAACAAGTGGCTTTTGTTACACTAATTTTTCATATAAAAGTTTATAATTTTGTAGAATGGTATTACTATTTTTATAGTCTTTGTAGTTTCTGGATTTCCTATGTTGATCATGAAGTTCTTCCCCACTCCTTTATTAGGTGTATATCTCTTATAGTTTCTACTAAGTTGTCTTTTTCCTTTAAAGTTTTCAATGCATCTGAATTTTTCTTTTATTTATGATGTGAGATAGGAATCCAATTTTCTTTTCTTTCAAATGCAGAACGAGTGTGTGAGCACTATTGAAATAAAATACCATCCTTGTCATATATTAAATTTTCATATGAGTCTGAGTCTGAATTTTCCGTTAGATCCCAATGATTTCTATTTCTATGTGAATATCTCATTTTTACATTACAGGATATTAATAATGTTTTTAATATTTATTAAGGTAAAGTCCTTTTCACTATTCTTGCTTTTGTTTTTATTGGCTATTTTCAGAAATTATTATTTCTTATCCATTTAAGATATTTGTCAATTCTCAAAAATAATTTTAAACTGTAATCCCTATAAATACTTTAATTGGAGTTGAAATATATTTATTTATTAATCTGGAGTAAGCTGACATTTTTATTCTAATAATTCTTTCTATCTGAGAACATGGTATGTTATTTCTATATTTTTCTGATTTTTAAAAATTATTTCCTCTTCTGGATGAGAAAAACTAAACTCAATAATCTCTTATCAATTTCTTTCCCCAACAAGTGAAAACGAACATGAAGGGAAAATTTAAATCCTTTGTAGGGACGTTGGTCTCCAAAAGAAATCCTGATACTTTGTCCTCAATAATCATAATATTTCCCTTGAATTTTTTAGGGTCAGACTGCTCAAGATATTGAGTATATCTTTGAAATATGTTATCTGAGTAAGCCACTTCAAATTATACAAACTCTGTTTACTAGTATTATCAGTGCAATAAAGAAATAGTTTTGATTTTATTAACTCAAGAACTCAAATCTTTCCCCTGTTAGAGCAAGGAAAACTGTGTAGAAAAGAAGCCTTTGACTTACAGCCCACTTCCTCATATGGCATAATGAAAAGACAGACTCACTGTAGCTGTGATTTCATCATATTCAATGTGTTTACTATTTCAGAGAAATGTGCTCTCCTATATTGTAGACATCATACATATGTGGACATTTAAATTTAAAAGAATTAAAGGTAAATAAAATTAGAATTCCTCAGTTGCACTAGCCACATTTCAAGTGCTCAACAGCAATATATGTCTAGGAGATATCATGTTTGACAGACCAAATAAAAAATATTTTTCATCACTGCAGAAAGTTCTTTTGGTCAATGTTATTCTAGAACAACGAATTAAGAATATTATTGATCACCATCTATTCTCTTCAAAGGAATAATGCTTGGATTGATTTTCATAGACAGCTTCTTTGTCTGTGTCACATGTTTTCCTTGCTACACAATGCCAATGCTCTTTCCCCATGTTCCAAAGGTACTTCTTCCAGTCTACATCACACCTCACAAGATAATCATTAACTACTTCAAAACAAACACTCTCTTCTGTATCCCTCTGAGTTCGGTGAAAAAGAGAACAAAGCACGTGTTCTTCTTATAGGCTCTATACCAGTGCCCAAAGCTGATATCCCACACAGTAGTAAACATTTCCTGGTGTACATACATACACACACACCATAGACATGTGCACTCTACACATATACCTCAATACATACACAGTTTAATCTCTTTTTTCTTACATGCTTATGATATCATTGGCATCCAATAGTACAATTTTATAGATAAATTTTAGCAGCAACTTATTCTTATTTTTCTGGCATACTATTTGTCATTAATTTGCAGTTGGTTTTACAACCTTCTCAACAATAGTGTAAAGGTCATTTGCATTTCCTTTCACTCTGAGGAATGTAATTTTAATATTGTTTATGTCGTTTGTGCTCTTCAATGGTAAAATATGATCAACTTTATATGAAAAAGACTTTTTATATTATATTTATAGAAAATCTTGTCATTACTTGAGAATTAAGAGAAAAGTTCAATGACTTTATGTTTATGTTACCATTTGTTAAATTTTATTAACAGCTAAATCATTGTGGACCAAGAAAATTATTCAATGGCCCAACAAAATCAAATTTTTAAATTCTGTACTTTATAATTCTATTTTTATTTGGCTGATTTTGTGTAATCATTACAATTAAAGATTCAATTTATAAAAATATACATTCACATTCTATACTACCACTGGCATCCCATTTATTATTTCTATCAATACTAAAAAGAATATTCAGATGGCCAGTGTTTTGTATTCCTTCCTCTATCAAGTTTTTACACTTCAATAAACAATTTTTGGAGCTACTGATTCATTTTTTTCAATAGAGATATCATAAATACAGTAAAAGTGTAAATTTGATATATATATATAATATAAACAACATATATGCTGCACATAAATTGAATACACATATTATGAATACATAAGATGTGAAATTGTTAGCTGTGATAAATTACACCCTCTTAAAAATGTGCACAGAAGGTGAAAATTAAGTAAAACAAGATTTCTGTAAAGATCATAATCTCACATTTTTATGTTTTGAAATATATACTAAAATTATTTTTCCATAACTCGCCTATCTTACATGGATCACTTGTTACACCACAGGACTTTGAGAATATTATTGGGGTAATCAAGCAGGCTGTCAGTGACTCTAATCTATGTAAACTTTTGGGGAGAGACTTTAATTTTTCAGTTTTTACTCCTCAGGAAGTTGTACACAGGGATCAAGTGTGGGAAGCCAATGATGCAGATGATATCTACATGGAGTAGTGGTGGAATGTAGAACGAAATCCACGACATCCACTTAGAGAAATGAAGTGGTAGGTGACTCAGAAGTGAGACAAAGTTTACTAACGTTTTAACAAAGTCCACTCAGAGATGAAGGCAGATTTTGGGAACAGAAATACATCTATGAATGTGTGAGGGCACATAACTGTATGGGGTAACAGAGGGCTACCCCCTAGAGAGTATTTACTCTCTCCAAGACAGAAGGAACTTGTCAGGGTCACACAAAGCTCCAGGTGTAAACTCCATAAAGTGCTGAGCCCCTACCCCAACCAACACTTACCCACCGACAACAGAGGTTAATAAATGCAGATCAGTGATTTCTTATTTGCTTACCATAATTAAAGGGAATATAATTACAGTGTATTCACCCAATTAACATACACAGGAATACTTCATTTACTTGGCATTGTCACTGAGGGAAATGTTTTTATGTAAAGAAAATTTACATGTAACTATCTCAAGTACAAAATCCCTTTAAAAATTGAAATCTCATTTAAAAAATCTCTCTTAAGTTTATTCTAAGAAAAAACAAACAGAGATGAACAATACAATAATTGAAATGAAAAATACACCAGAAGGAATCAATAGCAGAATAACTGAGGCAGAAGAACAGATAAGTGACCTGGAAGACAGAATGGTGGAATTCATTGCTGCGGAACAGAATAAAGAAAAATATGAAAAGAATTGAAGACAGCCTAAGAAGCCTCTGGGACAACATTAAACACACCAATATTCGCATGATAGGGGTCCCAGAAGGAGAAGAGAGAGAGACAGGACCCAAGAAACTATTTGAACAGATTGTAGTCGAAAACTTCCCTAACATGGGAAAGAAAACAGCCACCCAAGTCCAGGAAGTGCAGAGAGTCCCATACAGGATAAACCCAAGGAGAAACATGCCGAGACACATAGTAATCAAA
Organism: Balaenoptera ricei; assembly: GCF_028023285.1. Classification (NCBI taxonomy): domain Eukaryota; kingdom Metazoa; phylum Chordata; class Mammalia; order Artiodactyla; family Balaenopteridae; genus Balaenoptera; species Balaenoptera ricei. The sequence goes on along the minus strand of NC_082640.1, from coordinate 98,633,331 downwards.
TTGACAAAACTTAAAGACAAAGAAAAACTATTAAAAGCAACAAGGGAAAAATGACGAATAACATACAAGGGAACTCCCATAAGGTTAACAGCTGATTTATCAGCAGAAACTCTGCAAACCAGAAGGGAGTGGCATGATATATTTAAAGTGATGAAAGGGAAGAACCTACAACAAAGATTAATCTACCCAGCAAGGATCTCATTCAAATTCGATGGAGAAGTCAAAAGCTTTACAGAAAAGCAAAAGCTAAGAGAATTCAGCACCACCAAACCAGCTCTACAACAAATGCTAAAGGAACTTTTCTAATGGGAAACACAAGAGAAGAAAAGGACCTACAAAAACAAACCCAAACCATTTAAGAAAATGGTAAGAGGAACATACATATCAATAATTACCTTAAACGTGAATGGATTAAATGCTCCAACCAAAAGACATAGGCTTGCTGAATGGATACAAAAACAAGACCCATATATATGCTGTCTACAAGACACCCGCTTCAGACCTAGGGACACATATAGATTGAAAGTGAGGGGATGGAAAAAGATATTCCATGCAAATGGAAATCAAAAGAAAGCTGGAGTAGCAATACTCATATCAGATAAAATAGACTTTAAAATAAAAAATGTTACAAGAAACAAGGAAGGACACTACATAATGATCAAGGGATCAATCCAAGAAGAAGATATAGCAATTATAAATATATATGCACTCAACATAGGAGCACCTCAATATATAAGGCAACTGCTAACAGCTATAAAAGAGGAAATCGACAGTAACACAATAATAGTGGGGGACTTTAACACCTCACTTACACGAATGGACAGATCATCCAGACAGATAATTAACAAGGAAACAAAAGCTTTAAATGACACAATAGACCAGGTAGATATAATTGATATTTATAGGACTTTCCATCTGAAAACACTTTCTTCTCCAGTTCACACAGAACATTCTCTAGGATAGATAACATCTTGGATCACAAATCAAGCCTCAGTAAATGTAAGGATATTGAAATCATATCAAGCATCTTTTCCAACCACAAAGCTATGAGATTAGAAAAAATTACAGGGAAAAAACCGTAAACACAAGGAGGCTAAACAATATGTTACTAAATAACCAAGGCATCACTGAAGAAATCAAAGAGGAAATCAAAAAATGCCTAGAGATAAATGACAACAAAAACCTATGGGATACAGCAAAAGCAGTTCTAAGAGGGAAGTTTATAGCAATACAATCCTACCTCAAGAAACAAGAAAAAAATCTCAAATAATCAATCTAACCTTACATCTAAAGGAACTATAGAAAGAATAACAAACAAAATCCAGTTAGTCTAAGGAAAGAAATCATAAAGATCAGAGCAGAAATAAATGAAATAGAAACAAAGAAAACAATAGCAAAGATCATAAAACTAAAAGCTGGTTCTTTGAGAAGATAAACAAAACTCATAAACCTTTATCCAGACTCATCAAGAAAAAGAGGGAGAGGACTCAAATCAATAAAATTAGAAATGAAAAAGGAGAAGTTACAATGGACAACGCAGAAATACAAATCATCATGAGAGACTACTACAAGCAACTCTAGGCCAATAAAATGGACAACCTGGAAGAAATGGACTAATTCTTAGAAAGGTATAACCTTCCAAGTCTGAATCAGGAAGAAATAGAAAATATGAACAGACGAATCACAAGTAATGAAATTGAAACTGTGATTAAAAATCTTCCAACAAACAGAAGTCCAGGACCAGATGGCTTCACAGGTGAATTTTATCAAACATTTAGAGAAGAGCTAACACATATCCTTCTCAAACTCTTCCAAACAATTGCAGAGGAAGGAACACTATCAAACGCATTCTATGAGGCCACCATCACCCTGATACCAAAACCAGACAAAGATACTAAAAAAGAAAATTATAGACCAATATCACTGATGAATATAGATGCAAAAATCCTCAACAAAATACTAGCAAACAGAATCCAACAACACATTAAAAGGATCATACACCAAGATCAAGTGGGATTTATCCCAGGGATATAAGGATTCTTTAATATATGAAAATCAATCAATGTGATACACCATATTAACAAATTAAGGAATAAAAACCATATGATGATTGCAATAGATGCAGAAAAAGTTTCTGACAAAATTCAACACCCATTTATGATAAAAACTCTCCAGAAGGTGGGCATAGAGGGAACCTACCTCAACATAATAATGGCCATATACGACAAACCCACTGCAAACATCGTTCTCAATGGTGAAAAACTGAAAGCATTTCCTCTAAGGTCAGGAACAAGACAACAATGTCCACTCTCATCACTATCATTCAACATAGTTTTGGAAGTCCTAGCCATGGCAATCAGAGAAGAAAAAGAAATAAAAGAAATACGAATTGGAAAAGAAGAAGTAAAACTGACACTGCTTGCAGATGACATGTTACTATACATAGAGAATCCTAAAGATGCCACCAGAAAACTGCTAGAGCTAATCAATGAATTTGGTAAAGTTGCAGGATTCAAAATTAATGCACAGAAATCTCTTGCATTCCTAGACACTAACACCGAAAGATCAGAAAGAGAAATTAAGGAAACAATCCCATTCACCACTGCAACAAAAAGAATAAAATACCTAGGAATAAACTTACCTAAGGAGGTAAAAGACCTGTACTCAGAAAACTATAAGGCACTGATGAAAGAAATCAAAGATGACACAAAAAGATGGAGAGATATATCATGTTCTTGGATTGGAAGAATCAATTTGTGAAAATGACTATACTACCCAAAGCAATCTACAGATTCAATGTAATCCCTATCGAATTACCAATGGCATTTTTTACAGAACTAGAACAAAAAATCTTAACATTTGCATGGAGACACAAAAGACCCCAAATAGCCAAAGCAATCTTGAGGGAAAAAAACGGAGCTGGAGGAATCAGACTCCCTGACTTCAGACTATACTACAAAGCTACAGTAATCAAGACAATATGGTACTGGCACAAAAACAGAAATATCAATCAGTGGAACAGGATAGAAAGTCCAGAGATAAACCCACACACATATGGTCAACTAATCTATGACAAAGGAGGCAAGGATATAAAATGGAGAAAAGACAGTCTCTTCAATAAGTGGTGCTGGGGAAACTGGACAGCTACATGTAAAAGAATGAAATTAGAACACTCCCTAACATCATACACAAAAATAAACTCAAAATGGATTAAAGACCTACATGTAAGATGGGACACTATAAAACTCTTAGAGGAAAACATAGGGAGAACAATCTTTGACAGAAATCACAGCAAGATCTTTTTGACCTACCTCCTAGTGTAATGGAAATAAAAACAAAAATAAACAAATGGGAGCTAATGAAACTTAAAAGATTTTGCACAGCAAAGGAAACTATAAACAAGCCAAAAAGACAACACTCAGAATGGGAAAAAACATTTGCAAATCAATCAAAAGACAAAGGATTAATCTCCAAAATATATAAACAGCTCATGCAACTCAATGTTAAAAAAACAAACAACCCAATCCAAAAATGAGCAGAAGACCTAAATAGACATTTCTCCAAAGAAGATATACAGATGGCCAAGAGGCACATGAAAAGCTGTTCACCATCACTAATCATTATAGAAATGCAAATCAAAACTGCAGTGAAGTATCACCTCACACTGGTCAGAATGGGAATCATCAGAAAATCTACAAACAACAAATGCTGGAGAGGGTGTGGAGGAAAGGGAACCCTCTTGCACTGTTGGTGGGAATGTAAATTGATACAGCCACTATGGAGAACAGTATGGAGGTTCCTTAAAAAACTAAAAATAGAATTACCATATGACCCAGCAATCCCACTACTGGACATATACAATGAGAAAACCATAATTCAAAAAGAGTCATGTACCACAATGTTCATTCCAGCACTATTTAGAATAGGCAGGACATGGAACCAACCTAAGTGTCCACTGACAGATGAATGGATAAAGAAGATGTGGCACATATATACAATGAAATATTACTCAGCCATAAAAAGAAACGAATTGAGTTATTTGTAGTGAGGTGGATGGACCTAGAGTCTGTCATACAGAGTGAAGTAAGTCAGAAAGAGGAAAACAAATACCATATGATAACACATATATATGGAATCTAAAAAAAATAAAAATGATTCTGATGAACCTAAGGGCAGGACAGGTATAAAGACACAGACGTAGAGAATGGACTTGAGGACACGGGGCAGGGGAAGGGTAAGCTAGGACAAAGTGAGAGAGTAGCATTGACATATATACACTACCAAATGTAAAATAGATAGCTAGTGGGAAGCAGCTGCATAGCACAGGGAGATCAGTTTGGTGCTTTGTGACTACCTAGAGGGATGGGATAGGGAGTGTGGGAGGGAGACGCAAGAGGGAGGGGATATGAGTATATATGTATACATATAGCTGATTCACTTTGTTATACAGCAGAAACTCACACAACATTGTAAAGCAATTATACTCCAATAAAGATGTTAAATTAAAAAAAAGAAGATGTGGCACACTTATACAATGGAATATTACTCAGCCATAGAAAGGAAGGAAATTGGGTCATCTGTAGACACGTGGATGGACCTAGAGACTGTCATACAGAGTGCAGTAAGTTAGAAAGAGAAAAACGAATATTGTATATTAACACATATATGTGGAATATAGAAAAATGATACAGATGAACTGGTTTGCAAGACAGAAATAGAGACACAGATGTAGATAACAAAACATATGGACACCAAAGGAGGAAAGTGGGGGCCGGGGGTGGTGGTGTTGGGATGAATTGGGAGATTGGGATCGACATATATACACTAATATGTATAAAATAGATAACTAATAAGAACCTGCTGTATAAAAAAATTATATTAAAGGAAAAAAAAGACGTATAACCCCAGACTAACCATGAGAAGGACATCATAGAAATACCAGTTGAGACTCACTGTACAAAATATTTGACCAGTGCTCTGCAAACTATCAAGGTCATCAAATATAAGGAATGTGTGACAAACTGCCACAGCTGCTAGAGGCCAAAGAGCCATGACCCCAAAATGTAGTGTGGGGTGCTGGATGGGATTCTGCAACAGGAAAAGGACAGTGGGTAAAAACTGAAAAGATGGGAATCAGGTATGAACTTTCAATAATGTATCCATATTGATTCACTAATTGTTATAAATATACCATAGTAATGTAAAGTGTCTGTAACAGGGGAAACTGGGTGTGGGTATATGAGAACTCTCTGTACTATCGTCACATTTTTTCTGTAAATCTAAAGTTTTTAAAAAATAAAATTAAAAAAAAAATAAAGGTTATTCTACACCCCCTCACTTTCTAAAACAGAATGTACTGAATAGATTCCTCCCCACCGTCAGTGAAACTACCTGAAGAACATCAATGATTTTGCTGTGCTCTATAAACTGACGCCTTTATAGGCTCTTGATGCATATGAGATTTCTTTCCTCTTCACTAAATGGCCTCAAGCAGTTCTGATACTTCTTTTAAGTTTCTCTGGCTCCTCCCCAGTGGACAGGCTGTTTTCAGTTGAGACTTCTTACCAGAGTGTCTGCTTAAAGTACTGTCTTCCCATCCTTCTTTCTTTTCCTTTCCTTCCCTTCCACCATCTCTTCCAAATTAATGTTTCTAATTTGTTTAAGGCTGGAAGACAAGTATTCATATACACAATAGCAATGAATGTTTTGTAAGATTCCATCAATTTCCTACCGATGGTCATTGGCTTTTCTAGGGAGTAAAGTAGCTGGTTTAGGGAGCTGGTTCTGTGATACTCCGTCTCCTGGCATTTTTTTCTCTTTTCTTTCTGTGTTCTAAGCTGTGCTTTACAGGACTGAGGAAACCCAACACTTGACTTCTGGTTAGGTGTCATAGTTTTGTAGTTTATGAAAAGCAATTTAAAAAATATCTGTGTCCCTTTATAAAATTTCAAATATAAAATGAAAAATCAGCACTAACAGAAAATGCACATAAGCACATGCTCTTAACCACATGATTTTTGCAATTATAAATTTTCTTGGCATTTTTTTCAGTTCATGTTTCCTATTATTGGCATCAGATCCATTTTACTTAGGAATGCTAGGTGAGCAAAATCCTATAGTATAAAACTCTTTCCTCCTTGTGTTTTTATTCATGACACACAGTATTTTTTAAGTCTGAGGAATCACTGCAGCAAGTTGTAAATGATGTATGGAGTGCCAAGTCTTTTTCTACTGCATGAAAAGAGAAACTGTGCTGAGTAATGACTGCTGAGATGCACTGTTTCTTGTAATATTTAGTTTATACAAAGCTTTGGAAACCCAGCAGGCTCCAAACCTTCTGCACAGTAAGACAAAACCCAGACCAAAATGCATTTAATGTGTTCATTTCTTTTTTCTTTCTTTTCAATGCATTTCCAGTTGAGCAATCAGTTTCATGCCCCAGGGTGCACTGCATGCCTACAGCCCTAACTATGCAAAGTGCTGGGATTAGGATTGGATCAGGAGGTGGAAATAGGAATTGCAGCCGTCTGGCCTCTCTCCACAAATCCCTACCATCAGCAAGGGAAATTCACCCACAAGGAAATTCTCTGTGTTAGGGATGGAGGGAGGGTGTGCATGTCATGTGCATGCTCTTATGCTCTTTGCTCTTAAGTGGAAAAAACATGTAGTTGGTCTCAGTCACTAAGCCAACCTCATCCTGGGTGTCCAGTCTTTTGCTGGGTAGAGAGGAAGTGCTTATGTCCTGGACCAGTGGGCTGTTCACCAAGATAGCATCCCTTCTGGGGCATGCTTGGAAGGGGACAGGGATGATATCAAACACAGAGAAAGGCTTGAGAATAGACATATCTAGAGGGAGGCTCTCCTGCGAGTGAGTAAATGGAAGTTAACTTTCTTCTTTTTCACTGACTTCAAACTGCCAAGGACATTATTTTAACTTAGAAGTACTCACACATGCGTCTGCATTACAGTTCCTTTGTAGGAAAACTGGTATGAAATTTCCTGAGATACAGTTGGTGAAGAATGTCTTTTTCCTTTACTTGGAACTGTGAATCCAAGTGACTCCTTCTTGTAATGTGGAACAAATACAGAAACACCAACAACTCACATATGATCTGCCACCACCTCAGGTCAGCATCTCACAGCTTGAGTAGCTTGACTTGGAACTAAATGTTCTTTTCCTGCAATATTTGCTTATTAGCAGTTCACACTATTTTTTGGAGAGAGGATGTGTTTGGAGTTAGTGGAAGAAAGGATAAAGTTCATGCGCATGACCCTTGTAGAATATTTGGTCCTGTCCAAAATGTCCATAAGACATTTGGCCCATGCCAAAAGGCCCTTGAAATTTGATCCATGCCAAAATGTCCATGAGCATATTTAGTTCATGCAAAATGGTTTTGGACAGGACCAAATAAATATCAAGGATCTTTTGGTGTGGACCAAGTGTCTCCATCAATGTTTTGAATGGGATCAAATATGATCAAATATCAAAAATCTTTTGGACTAAATTTCTTTTGATAATTTGGACCAGGCCAAATATCAAGGACCTTTTGGCATGGGCCAAATGTCTTATGGATGTTTTGGACAAAACAAAATGTCTGCTAACCACACATGACATGTTTCCATTAGATGGATGGAAGCATTAAATGGATAAGCCAGTTTTGGGGTTATCTGAAATTCACTGTAAGTCTTCTATAGCTCTACTTCTTTTCCCTCCCATTCATCCATGACAGACCCATATGCAGCAGCACAATTTAAGAACGAGTGAGCAGCCCTTAATATCTTTTTATCTGTTGCTCAGACATGTGCTCAGAGATGGGCACTGCATAGATGAAATTCTTCTGAAGAGTACTAATGATCATCAAGGATATATGTGGTCATTAAGGGAAAAGTGATGGACATTGGATTTCATGGCCCAGGCAACTGGAGTTAAGGTATATCTATGTGGGTGTGAATTGTGTGAATTATTGGTCTGGACTAGGACCCAGGACACCTAATCCAGCCTCTAAACACATATGAATCCAGCTTATCTTCAGCCTTTTCAGCCCTTACTTCCAGATATAAGAACTAAAGACATATTTCTATGTTCATTAACTAATTAAAATTATTCCTAAGAATACTTCACTTGCATAATAGTTTTGAATTTGAAAACAAATACCTCAAAGGTATTTGTCCCTGCCATCCACTTAAGCTGCCAGCAGGTAAATGGTGCTACCTGGGTTATGGTATCAGCTCTATATTGGAATTAATTTTAAAAATTAGATTCATAACTTTCTCTGTATAGTTATACTTTTCAGTAAAAATTAAATATCTACATTTAAGCATCTAAAAATAATAATTAAAGTATATATATAAAAATGGGGAATTTTAAAAGGATTTTAAAAAATAAACATACATGAGGCTTTTAAATTGAAATTTATATCATAATCATACATTCATGTCATCTTATAACAATTTCTCCTTTTTTCTCCATTATATTAAGCCCTCTAATGTTTCAAGTTTGAAAGATAATAAAATTCAAGCTAAAATAACTTTTATATTTCTCTCTTTAATAGAATGGCTGTAGGTATTTTCTCATAATTCCATGAAAATTTCAGGTTGACATCCTGGCATTACCAATCGGCCCTCTGAATGATCAGATTTCTGGTAACTTGCCCTTCCACAATTAGATTAAATTAAAATTTAAAGTTTTAGGAAAGAGTTAAAATGGAGGAGTAGGAGGACGTAGAGCTCACCTCCCCCCACAAACACATCAAAAATACATCTATATGTGGAACAATTCTCACAGAAAACCAACCGAAGACTAGCAGAAAGATCTTTTATACAACCAAAGTTATAAGAAAGATTCCACATAACCAGGTAGGACAAAAAAACAACAAAGGCATCAGGACATGACTGGCAACCCTGGGAAGTAGCTGTGAAAGAGGGAAGGTCCACATGGGTGGCTCCTTATCCTGCAAAACCCCCTTGCCTTCTGGGAGGTCTACCAGGACAGAGAGAGGGACTGGTGGGGCCTGAACTCTTCTCGTGAAGAGTGCACACATGCTGGCTTGCTAGCAATCAGGGCAGAGAGAGACCAGCACTGATGTCTGCAACCTTGCAGTGCTTCCCAGACCAAACAGGCCCTGAGCAGGACTGCCAGTATGTGCAGAAGCTAGCGCTGAAACTTGGGCTTCAGGGGACAGACCCTGGAAGAGGACTCCGTCTAGCTGTGTGAGACATCTCAGAGGCCTTGGAATGTAGTGAGGGCCTAACCTCAGAGCCCATTGTTGGTGCACATAGGGTGGTGTGTGGGCCCCCTGTAGGAGCCCCATTGTCAGCATGCTCACGTCTGGGCATGGCTCCAGCAGCAGTGAGTTGTGTAAGGGTGCACAAGGCATGTGGGGGCAAGGCTGACATCAGAGCCCACTGTCAGTACTCCCACAGCAGAGGCGGGTTTGGGAGCAGCAGACTTTGTTGGCAAGCAAACCATGTGGCAGGCAGCATCACAGAATTGCACATCTCCAACACAGAGCCCTGGGAAAGGAGTATGCAGTGGTTCCTTTCCCATCAGGAGCACTCAAGTTCCATCTCACAGTGCAGCTTGGAGTGGGATCTGGGGCAGAGAGGCCCTAGGAGAGCCCTACCATAGAGACAGGCTGTCTCAGGTGGCAGCACAACCACCTCAATTCCTGTAGCCATAATGCCCTGGTCCCCAGCAACAGCCTAGTACTAGGTCTGGAATGAACACAATGCAGAAAGGGACGTGACTTTTTGCCACTTCTGGGCAGAACCACAGACACCTGTATGGGCACTGCATAGGTTCACTGTGATCACACGGGCCTCACTTGCTTCAGCTGTCAGCTCCTTCAGGACAGAGCACTCATTTAAGGGCACAGCCTTATCGAACCTGACCTTCAGGGCTTCTACTCCAACAACTGGGGTGTCACCCCAACAGAGTGACAGCCATGAAGAGAAGAGGAGGCCTCTAAACATCTAGTGCAGGCTCTGGTCACCACAACACCAATCACACCCTTATCAAAGAGATAATGGCCAGCATACCCTGAGGAAAGACATAGCGGGTATCCACACCAAAACCAGCCCTGGCACCAAAAATGTGGGACTCAAACAGTACACAGGGATGATCCCACATAAAAACAGCACTTCAAGATCACAGTAGATAATTGTTTCTCCTAAATTCATAGAGTCAGAGATATTTAAGTAAGATGAAAAAGCAGAGGAACTACTCCCAATTAAAAGAACAAGAGAAATCCCCTAAAAGAACAAACAATGAAACAGACCTCTCCAGTCTACTAGACGCTGAGTTCAAAAAGGAGGTAATAAAAATGCTAAAGGAATTAAGAAAGATTATCAGTAGAAATGCAGATCACTTTAACAAGGAACTAATATAAAGAGGAACCAATCAAAATTAGACAACTCAATTGCCAAGGTAAAACCCCATCTAAAAAGCAATAAACAGCAGACTAAATAATGCAGAAGAATGAATAAGTCAACTAGAAGATAAATTAATGGAAATTACCCAATCAGAAGAGTGGGCAGAAAGACAAATAAAAAAAAAAAAGAAAGAAAGGAAAGCAACATACAAGATCTATGGGATAATATAAAGTGGGCCAACTTGTGCATAATAGGGGTTCCAGAAGGAGAAGAAAGAGAGAAGGGGATCAAAAACGTATGTGAAAAAATAATGGCTGAAAACTTCCCAAACCTAAAGAAGCAGACAGATATCCAGGAATAGGAAGTACAGAAGATCCCAAACAAGATGAACCCAAACAGACCTACACTAAGACATATCATAATTAAAATGGCAAAAGTTAAAAAGATTTTAAAGGCAGCAAGAGAAAAACAAAGAGTCAGTAACAAGGGAACCCCCATAAGGCCATCAGCTGATTTCTCTACAGGAACTTGGCAGGCCAGAAGGCAGTGGTATGATATATTCAAAATCCTGAAAGAAAAAACCTGCAACCTAGGATACTCTAACCAGGAAGATTAGCATTTAGAATAGAAGGAGAGACAATCTCTCAGACAACAAAAACTAAAAGAATATAGCAATACTAAAGCTAACCTAACAGAAATATTGAAAGGTCTTCTCTAAGTAGAAAAGAAGCAAGAATCTATAGGAAGGGGAAACACACAATAGGAAAGGCAAATATATAAAAGGAATGAAGATCACTTAAATAAGCCAGTACATAGATTAAAAAATTGTTTTGTGAAAGTAATCATAACTATAATTAATAGCAAAAGGATATACATGAAGATGTAAAATAGGACATCAAAATCACAAAATGTCAGGGAGGGAAGTAAAAAATGTAGATCTTTTAGAAAGTGTTTAAACTTATATGACCATCAGTCTAAAGCAAGTAGATATAGTTATGGTTTAACATACTTGAAAACCAGGGCAACCATAAATCAAAAACACACAAGATATTCACAAAAACCACAAAGAAAGGGATTTAAGGATAATACAAAAGAAAAGCATCACACCACAAAAGTAAAAACAAAAAGAAAAAAGTAAAAAAGAACTACAAAATCAACTGGAAAACAAGGTTTATAATGGCAATAAATATATACTTAATTAATTTTAATATCAATGGACTAAATGCTTCGATCAAAGGCATAGAGTGGCAGATTGGATTAAAAAACAAGAGCCTATAATATGCTGTCAACAAGAAACTCACTTTAGGGCAAAAGATACACATAAATTGAAAGTGAGGGAACGGAAAAAGATATTTTCTACAAATGGAAATGACATGAAAGCAGGGGTAGCAAAACTTATAGAGATAAAATATACTTTAAAATAAATTCCATAAAGAAAGACAAATAAGGACACTATAATGATAAAGGGATCAATACAAGAGAAGGATATTATACTCATTAACATATATGCACTCAATGTAGGAGCACCTAAACATATAAAACAAATAATAAAAGACATAAAGTCATAAATTGACATGAATACAATAATAGTAGAAGACTTTAACACCCCACTGATATCAACAGACAGATCTTCCAGACAGAAAATCAATGAGGCAACAGAGATCCTAAATGACACAATGGACCAGTTGTACTTAACTGATATCTACAGGATGCTACATCCAAAAAACCCAGAATACACATTCTTTTCAAGCACACATGGAACATTCTTTAGGACAGACCAAATACCAGGTCATAAAACAAGATTCAACATATTTAAGAGGACAAAGATTATTTCAAGCATCTTTTCTGACCACAATGATATGAAACTAGAGATCAACCACAGAAAGAAAAACAGGAAAAAAATATTACATAGAGACTTAACAACATGCTAATAAAAAAAAAAACCAATGGGTCAGTGATGAAATCAGAGGGAATCTGAAAATACCTCAAGACAAACAATGAAAACACAACCTTACAAAATCTACAGGATGCAGCAAAAGCAGTTCTAAGAGGGAAGTTCATAGCAATACAGGCCTTCCTCAAGAAACAAGAAAAATCTCAATTAAACAACCTAACCTACCACCTAAAAGAATTAGAAAATGAAGAACAAACAAAATCCAAAGTCAGCAGAAGGAAGGAAATAATAAAGATTAGAGAGGAGGGAAATAAAACAGATTTGAAAAAATAGAATCAATAAAACCAAAAGCTGTTTTATTTTTTGAAATGGTAAACAAAATTGACAAGCCAGGCTCACCAAGAAGAAGAGAGAGAGGACCCAAATAAATAAGAAATGAAAGAGGAGAAAAAACAACCAATACTGCAGGAATTCAAATAATCATAAAAAAAATACTATGAGCAGTTATATGCCAACAAATTGGACAACCTAGAAGTAATGTACAAGTTTCTAGAAACATACAGCCTGCCAAAATTGAGTCAAGAAACAGATAATTTGAACAGACCAATCACTAAAAGTGAAATAGAATCTGTAATAAAAAATAATAAAATAAAATAAATTTAAATAAATAAATAATTTTAAAAATTGTTTTAAATTAAAAACAAACAAACAAATGAAAAAACCTTCCTGCAAATAAAAGTCCAGGACTGGATGGCTTCACTGGGGAATTCTACCAACCCTACAAAGAAGAACTAATACCACTCCTTTTCAAACTCTTTCCAAAGAATAAAGAGGAGGGAATATTCCCAAAGTCATTTTATGAAGCCATCATCACCCTGATATCAAAACCAGACAAAGACATTAAAAAAAAAAAAGAAAATTACAGGCCAATATCTTTGATGACCATAGATGCAAAAATCCTCAACAAAATATTAGCAAACTGAATACAACAATACATTCCAGGGTTGCAAGGATGATTCAACATATGGAAAATCAATCAGTGGGATACACCACATTAACAAACGGAAAGACAAAAACCATATGATCATCTCAACAGATGCAGAAAAAGCACCTGATAAAATTCAACATCCATTCATAATAAAAACTCTCACCAAAGTGGGTATAGAGGGAACATTTCTTAACATTATAAAAGCCATTTAGGACAAACCCACAGCAAACATAATACTCAATGGTGAAAAGCTGAAAGCCTTCCCACTAAATTCTGGAACAAACAAGGATGTCTATTCTCACCACTTCTATTCAACACAGTATTGGAAGTCCTAGCCATAGCAATCAGACAAGATAAAGAAAAAAAAAAAAGGTATCCAAACTGGAAGGGAAGAGGTAAATTTGTCATTATATGCAGATGACATGATACTCTATATAGAGAACCCTAAAGACTCCACACAAGAACTATTAGAACTATAAGTGAATTCAGCAAGGTAACAGGATACAAGATTAACATATTGAAATCTGTTGCATTTCTTTACACTAACAATGAAATATCAGAAAGAGAAAGTAAAAAAAAAAAAAATCCTTTTTAATATTGCATCATAAAACATACCTGGGAATAAACCTAACCAAGGAAGTTAAAGACCTATAAGCTGAAAACTATAAAACATTGATAAAGGAAACTGAAGTTAATTCAAATAAATGGAAAGATATCCTATGCTCTTGGACTGGAAGAATTAATACTTTTAAAATGGCCAGGCTACCCAAAGCAATCTACAAATGAAATGTGATCCCTATTAAATTACCCATGACATATTTCACAGAACTAGACCAAATAATCCTAAAATTTATATGGAATGACAAAAGACCCAGGATTGCCAAAGTAATCCTGAGGAAAAAGAAAAAAACTGGAGGCATAACTAACTCAGATTTTAGACAATATTACAAAGCTACAGTAATCAAAACAGTGTAATATTGGCACAAAAACAGACATATAGATCAATGGAACAAAATAGAGACCAAGAAATAAACTCACACACCTATGGTCAATCAATCTATGACAAAGGAGGCAAGAATATACAATATATACAGTCTCTTCAGCAAGTGGTGTTGGGAATGTTGGACAGCCTCATGTAAATCAATGAAATTAGAATACTCCCTCACACCATATAAGAAAATAAATTCAAAATGGCTTAAAGACCCAAATATAAGACATGACACCATAAAACTCCTAAAAGAGAATATAGGCAAAACATTTTCAGATATAAATTGTAAAATAGCAATACTTTCTTAGGTTAGTCTCCCAAGGCAAAAGAAATAAAAGTAAAAATAAGCAAATGGGACCTAATCAAACTCAAAAGCTTTTGCACAGCAAAGGAAACCATCAACAAAACAAAAAGATAACCCATGGGATGGGAGAAAATATTTGCAAACAATACAACCAACAAAGGCTTATTTTCTGAAATATACAAACAGTTCATACAACTCAATATCTAAAACACAAACAACCCAATCAAAAAATGGGCGGAAGACCTAAATAGACATTTCTCCAAAGAAGACATACAGATGGCCAACAGGTGCATGAAAAGATGCTGAGCATCACTAATTATTAGAGAAATGCAAATCAAAACCACAACGAAGTATCACCTCACACTGGTCAGAATGGCTGTCATCAAAATTTCTGCAAAAAATAAATGCCCCAGAGGGTGTGGAGAAAAGGGAATTCTATTCCACTGTTTGTTGGTGGGAATGTAAGTTGGTGAAGCCACTATGGAAAACAGTACGAGTCCCTTAAAAAAGTAAAAATAGAGTTAACCTATTATCCAGCAATCCCACTCCTAGGCATATATCCAGAAAAAATGAAAATTCTAATTTGAAAAGATACATACACCCTGATGTTCACAGCAGCACTATTTACAATAACCAAGATATGGAAACAACCCAAATATCCATCAACACATGATTGGTTTGATTTAAGAAGGTGGGGAGTATAATACATATATTACTCAGCCATAAGAAAGAATGAAATATCACCCATTTGCAGCAACATAGATGAGCCTAGAGAATATCATACTAAGTGAGGTAAGTCAGACAAAGACAAATATTATATGATACCACTTACATGTGGAATCTAAAAAATAATACAAATGAATCTAGATAAAGAAACAGACTCACAGACATAGAAAACAAATTTATGGTTACCAAAGGTAAAAGGGAGGGCGGAGGGATAAATTAGGAGTATGGG
The DNA here is from genome assembly GCF_028023285.1 of Balaenoptera ricei. NCBI lineage: Eukaryota > Metazoa > Chordata > Mammalia > Artiodactyla > Balaenopteridae > Balaenoptera > Balaenoptera ricei. The sequence continues at coordinate 98,617,831 of NC_082640.1, read as the reverse complement.
ATTAACAGATGAAAACTACTATACATAAAATAGATAAGCAACAAGGATTTACTGCATAACACAGGGAATAATATTCAATATCTTGTAATAACCTATAATGAAAAATGATCTGAAAAAATATATATATATAACTGAATCACTTCACTGTACACCTGAAACTAACACAGTATTATAATAAACTATACTTCAACAAAAATCAACCAGTCAATCTTGCTATTCCATGCCTATTATGACTGCCTTTTTACGATTAAATAACATTTTTTCCTACCTCATTGCCTCTCATCATTTGACTTTTTGTTCAACTTTGGCGATTTTTCTCCTTTGATCTAGGTTTGACTTTGGTAATCTTATTGTTCCCTTTGCTTTAAATAGTCACCTATTAAACATCTCTAAGTGAAGACGAAGTACTTAGGCCATCTATGAAATTGTTTTTTCTCTGCTTTAAAAAAGTCTAGTTGATGCAAATATTGACCCAAATTTTGAAAAAAAAATTTTTTTATAGGCCCACAGTCCTAATTACAACTTTTGTCACCTGGATCCTGAATCCTCCTAACCCACCTCTGTCTTGAACTGTGATGATAATGGTGGTGATGATGATGATGATGATTTATGATAATATGTATCTAGGACTTACTATGTGCCAGACACTGTTCTAAGTGCTTTATACATCTTAATCCATTTAATTGTCACAAAACCATTTGAAAGTAGATAGGTTACTCTCTCATTCCTCATTTTATAGATGAGGAATCTAAAGCCAAAGAGGCTTAGAAAGCTGGCCAAGACTATGACAGTATTAAAGTTTGAAACAACTTTAGACCTCTTGTTTTAGCCACTCATTAATTCAGTTATGGAGTTCCTGAAGAATTTATCCACACAAATAATTAGGAAACAATGTAGACTTTTCTGACAATTTTGACAGGGAGACAGAGAAGGGTTTACACTATGCACCAATAGTAAAAAAAATATATATCTAAAAACACAAATTGCATATTTTATTCTCTGAAATTCCTTCTTGGCAATGCCATCCCCTATAGGACATTTCTGTGTATTGGCCCCACTCCCACGTAGCTATCCTCTGGCAACTGTCTGCAGCTTCTGAGTTTCCCTGCAAACTTCTGGTTCTCATTCCTCAATTGTACAGAACATTCAGGTCCTTTCATCCTTTACTCCCCCACTGTCCTACAAAACCATCCAAGTATTCAGCTACAACCTGCCATCCCCAGAATAAACTCCACATCCTCAGAAAGCAATGAGTATACAGTGATGAAACATTGTGATTCTATTAGAACTTGTTTCTATTAGTTACATAGTCTTTGTAATTATCATTTTAATGGCTCATTAAGTCATCTCCTGACTGATGTTCCATAATTAATAAATTACTCTTTTATTGTTGAATATTTTGGTGGTTTTTAGTGTTTTGTTGTTGTTTTGTTTTATAAAACACCACAATAAACATTTTTATTCATTTGTACTTAGCACCTGTTGAATTATTTCTTTAGGATAAATTCCCAGAAGAGAGATTACTGGGTCAAAGGATAGGATTATCTTTATGTTGCATTATTTTCCAAATAGGTTGTATCAGTTAACAGAGCTCTCAGTTGTGTATAAGTTAAAAGTCATAGGAAAACTTTGTCAACATTATTTCTATTTTCCTACTATGTAGAAGGATGAAAATACTTTCCTCATACATGTTTTCTATTTGTATTTTCTCTAGTGTGATTGCTTTGTCCACATTCTTGGATCATTGCCTACATGGTGAATATTTTTCTTTGTTATTTGTTTCCTTTTTATTTTTGTTTTTTATTTTTTTGAATTTTAAAATTTTATTTATTTTTTTATACAGCAGGTTCATATTAGTTATCCATTTTATACAGTGTATATATGTCAATCCCAATCTCTGAATTTGTTTCCTTTTTAGATTTGAATACAATTTGCACTCAAAGCCCACTAAATTTTTGTCTGCTATACTTGTAGCAAGTAATTTAACTTTTTTTATTTTTCATTTTAGTAAAGTTTTGTATTCCAAGGATATTTTAAATATACTTTGGTCTTTCCCTATGTGATTGCTCTTTTTGCTTCAAAGGCAAGAAATCCATCTCTTCCAGAGATCAGATAACAATTTTATTTTCCCCTTTAAAGCAAGTTTTGTTTTTATCTCTATCACAGATTTGGAATATATTTTGGAGTCTAATCTGATATTCATTGTTGAAATAGGATTTTGTTTTTCCAAATTCTCAAACACACTGTTTTGTCAAGGGCAAATTTTATTTTCATGACAGGAGTTGCTTGAAGGATTTGGTGATCGGAAGAGTCTGAATATTGGTTTCTGTGCAGGATGAGGCCAAGAAGAGAGGAGTGGTGAAAGGAAGAGCACAAAAGTGGCTACTGGAAATATGGAAGGCAAAGTAACTATTTTACAGTATAGCCTTTGGCAGTCCCTGTGCTGGAATTTTCAATCAGGCATGAGACCTTGTGTTATTCCCTGTGGTGTAAGAGCAAGATTGATGGGTTAAACTGCTTCGAGGTAGCTTAGAACAGTAGCCTAAGGACCTATCTTTTACTCCAGTATGAAGATTTTTGGAATAAATTTTTTTTTTAAAAGAATTTTTTTAAAAAATAGATTTATTTTTATTTATTTATCTTTGGCTGCGTTGGGTCTTCATTGCTGCTCGCAAGCTTTCTCTAGTTGTGGTGAGCGGAGGCTACTCTTCGTTGTGGTGCGGGGGCTTCTCATTGCGGTGGCTTCTCTTATTGTGGAGCACGAGCCCTAGGCGCGTGGGCTTCAGCATTTGCGGCTCGTGGGCTCTAGAGCGCAGGCTCAGTAGTTGCACCGCGGCATGTGGGATCTTCCCAGACCAGGGCTCGAACCCGTGTCCCCTGCATTGGCTGGATTCTTAACCACTGTGCCACCAGGGAAGTCCCAAAAGAAAGTTTTATTTAAACCAGGTAATTGAGTATAATTGTAGGTTTAAAGAAAAGGGAATTTGAGTTTTTTCTTTTATCTACTGAGGACATTAAAAAATAAATTTTAACTTTGTTAAAATTAAAATAAACCTTTGTAAAATTAAAAGATCCTCATAGTTTTCTGCCACCTTTCCCTACAGACATCTTTGATAACAAGGCTGGTCAAGTCTCATTCACATTTGGGAGCTCACAGAGGCAATGAGGGCCAAAATCCCATGAGGGCGGGCCATGGTTCTTTTCTAGACTCAAGAATAACCCAACCCCTGTATTCCATGTGCTGAACCAGGAGTAAAAGGGTCACATTGACCAGAAGACAGTGATGGTCACCGGGCATATAGTTCAGAATTTTCCTCCTTTCTGAGCGGCTCCCCTCCTTTTCTTTTTCTTGTGTTAGCTTCATACAGCTATCCTGCTTGATTTTATCTAAAGCCAGAATTTTTCTACAAAGTAGAAAATACAGGTACCTGAAGAAAGCTAAGCTCTATGTGATAATTCAGACATTTTACACAGCTGTAATCCTTTAATTTCCTTTATATTCACAAATTCACGGACTATAAATACTGATCTAAAATACAAATATATTTCTTTAATAGCTTGACTCCCCAGTAAACAGGGATCCTTCTGTTACGAAAGAATTCTCCTTTGAAGAATTAGGTCTACAGTCAGAAAGCCAGCTTATTAGTACACAGAGTGTGTCTCTCTGGCTTGGGCGCGGGAGAGGTAAGCAAAGGGAGAGGGATAGGACACATACCAGGAGTTTACTTCTCAAGAGCGTTCTCTGTACCATCAATGACTGCTCTGATGTCACAGGAAAAGTTTTCATTCCCCTCAACCAAAGCTAATCCCTTCGTCTCTCTTGATCCCATCCCATTCTGACTTTTCTCCATTGACCAACCTGTTTTGTTCATATAATCTCATATTTCTTCTCTTTGCCTTAAGCACAAGTTTCAGGGGCTGAGAGGGAAGCAAGAAATGATAAGAAATACAGAGAAAAAAAAAAAAAGAAATACAGAGAAAGAAATAATACTTATTGAGTACATGTTTTAGACCAAGCAATTTATGTGTGTTTTCTTATTTCAACATCCCTCAAAATTACAAACCTTCACATGTGTTGTTCACCATTTCTAATTCATTTTTCAGATCAAAAAACCAAGACTCCAGGAATTTAAGTAACTTGATGAGATTACACTGTTAATATGCTGCACTGTTGGTATTTAAAGACAGATCTGTTTCACTCCAAAGCCTGTACTCTGTGTACCACTTAGCCTTGCTGAGATGCAAATCCCCTGTCATAAAAAAAAAGCACCAAAAACCTTTGACCCTGCTACCCTTCCAGCTTCTGTCTGCTTAGTCTAAATGTCTTCTGACAACTCCAACTGCCCCACCAGTTAGCATAGGGCCCTGCTTCCTTGCCATCCCTATAGTTCTCTGTCCATAATTCTGTTAGAGCCGTTGCTGTGTAAACCTGTCTCCTTTTCTGGATTCCAGCATATCGAACCATTTAAGATGATGGATTCAGGTGCTAGACTGATTGAGATTTATATTCAGTCTTATATTCAGTCAGACAGACTACCTGAGTGAACTTGGGAAGGTTAACCTTTTTTGTACTTCAACCCCTGTAAAAATATGAAAAGTAAAAATATTTACCTCATAGGGTTGTTATAGGTAAAAATAATGTTAACTGTCATACAGTAAGAGCTTAATAAACATTGACCACTCTTTTAGGCTAATAAACTACAAGGCAGCAATTGTGTGATAATCATGCATCAATTGTGCCTAGCATGGTGTCATAATAAGAATAGAATTTTGTTGAATAAATGAATATAGTTAAGGGGAGTCTATATGCATTACTTTTAGCTTTTCTTTAAATCCTGACTTCCATTACAACCAATCCATGAAAATTGTTATTATCAAAGTCATTAGTAACATTTTAATTGTTAAATCCAATAGTCTTCTCTCCTTAATTTCTATAATATTGGACAGTGGTGCCAATTCCCTACTTCCTAAAACTTTTGCTGCTCCTTACTAGTGGTGTGGCACCCAAGTGGGTCTATATATCCTTCATGGCCAAATCTGTTGATTTTACCTCCTACAAAATCTTTGCAGACTACTTCCCTCTACTCATATGCACTGCTATGCATCTAATCCTAGTTTTTATAACCCCCTACTGAGACTACAAGAATGGCTCCAAATTAGTCATCTTGCACCCACTCTCCCCAATCTCACCTTTTTATTACACTTTGGCTAGAGTTCTCTTTTCAAAATACAAATCTGACTATACCACTCATGCATGAAACCCACCAATGTCTTCCCTTTGCTCTTAGAATAAAGAAAAACATCCCCAACATAGCTGGCCAGGGTAAATATAATCTGACTCTTCCTTCACTGTTTTACTCTCACACCCAGCAGGTTTCCTTTTGCTTCCTGAGCTCCAGATACACTAAGTTTCTTTATGCTCATTTACAATTCCACTCTCCCCACTGGCCATGGGGTAAGTGGAGTCCCTCTGCACAATTTTACCCTCATCCTAGCCTTGTTAACTCCTATTTTGCCTTCCTATTTTAGTCATCAGCTTTCCAGGACAGTCTTCCCTGACTTCCCTGACCGGGTCAACTGCCCTCATTAAATACTATTAGAGGATGCCATTTCCCTCCTTCAGAGAATTTCACAGTTCTAATTTCATATGTTTCACAGATTACTTTTTTTAACATCTTTATTGGAGTATAATTGCTTTACAATGGTGTATTAGTTTCTGCTTTATAACAAAGTGAATCAGCTATACATATACATATATCCCCATATCTCCTCCCTCTTGCATCTCCCTCCCACCCTCCCTTTCCCACCCCTCTAGGTGGTCGAAGGGTAAGCTGGGATGAAGTGAGAGACTGGCATGTATATATATACACTGCCAAATGTAAAACAGATAGCTAGTGGGAAGCAGCCGCATAGCACAGGGAGATCAGCCCGGTGCTTTGTGATCACAGATTATTTGATTAATGTCTGTCTCCCCTACTAACACGTAAGTTCCATGAGTGTGGTGGTGTGTCTGATTTGTCTCACTTTTGTCCACCTAGCACTCATCCCAGTGACTGGCACATTGAATAAACTTAAAATATTTTGTTAAATGAATGGGTGAATGAATGAATCAATTTATGTCAATGAGTGTGCAGTTTGACCTCTCCACCTTTGAGTATTCTTTCTGTGTCATTTTGATACCTTTTTCTCCTCACACCTCAAATGTAGGCATTCCTTAGGTTGTTTACACAGTCATTATCTTTTGTCTCTTTGTAATTCCTCCCTTAGAAATATCACCCTTTTCCATAACTTGAAGCATCACACCTGTGTGGATGATTCCCTGACTGTAGGCTCCAGCCTGTATAGTCAACTCTTCTGAGCTCCAGGCTCACACAGCCATTTGCTTACCTGCAGCAACTAGCTCAAAACTCCCCAAACAAAATTTCTCATTTTCCCCTTGATCTTGCCTCTTTTAACTTTTTAATTCTGAAAGTGTAATTACTATTCTACTTTGCCAGTTTCAAAGCTTTAAAAACTTATGACTCCTCTTCTCCATGACTTCCCACATCCAGTCAATAGTTCCTATCAATACCTCCATGATATCACTCTTATTTTTTTAATTCTTTTTCACTACCATGCTGTAGGATGCTATGTGTAGGGATTAAGTATCAGAAATCAGTGATTTAAAAGATAAATAGCTTAGAATCAGTAATGTGCAAATGAAAGAATTAAGCGGAACAAAACAAGAAACCCAAATGCCATCTCTGAGCAATGAGGAGGACCTTAAAATTTAGGCATCCCTTTAATTCATCTAGGAAATTCTGCATGTTTCCCAGTAAGGCAAGTACCGTTTCCACGTGTGGCTTCAGGAAGGGAGGCAGACGTATATCAGACCACGCACAGCAACACTGGTACATGAAGAAGCAGTAAACAGTGGTGCTTCCAATGGGCAGTTCCTTCCAGGGATCAGTCAGTCCCAAAGCCTCCCCCACACAGGATTATGTGTTTGATGGTAATCACAAAAACATGCTGCTACCTGTTCTGCAGCTCTGTTTCAGAAGCTCATTCTTTATAATTTCCAGGCTGTGAAATTATCCATCTAAATTTTCTTCACACAAATGCTGCTTGATGAAAAAAAGTACAGTGCAGATTATGTCCCTTAATGTTACTGCTTATCTTCTGTAATAATCGTGGGTGATGATTACTCTTTATGTTATTCAAGGTAAAAATGGATTTTTGTGTATGTGTGTGTGTGTGTGTGTGTGCGTTTGGTGTGCGTGTGATTTTGATTCGGAAGGAGAAAAAAAAAGAAATGGGACAGCTGAGTCAGAGTGCTAGACTGAAGAAATGGATTAGCACTGATTATTTCAATCCTCTACATGAGGTAAAAGCATTAGAAAACCATGTGATTTTTATATTTTAATATTTGATTTCTGAATCACTGCAAGTGATAAGTAATAGAAAAGTGCAGCAGCAGACGTTATTTTAGGTTCTGTTTATGAAGTGGAGACAATTCCAAAGAGTACAGGGATTACTGACATAAAAGCAAATGTTAAGTTCCAGTTTCTCTTTCAGGTCTCTACCTCCCAGGTAGCAGAAACAGAATTATCATCTTCAGACATTTCCAACCATTATCTCTGTTTCCAAAACTTGACTATGCCCACCCAGTTCCCCGCCCACTTCTGTTTCTGTTAACTTGGATGCTAATTATAAAATTCATGTGGATAGTTGAGATATAAACAATGGATTAATGGTTTGCGGACCAAGAATTGTCGCTGTTTTTTGCTGTTGGCAGTACGGCAACACCTGGGAAACAGGAACGGGAAGGATTTCTTATCTGAAAATTTTACTCTGGAGTCCATATATACTAAATCTCTCTCTCTATCATAGCTACCCAAGTGTGGCTCATGCCTGCAGCCATTTAAAAGTGGCATTTGCTTTGTAAAAAATGAGGGAGAAAGTCCATGTAGAATAGATGCAATATTTTTTTTTGTATTTTATTTTGATGTATTCATTTATTTAGTGTCTCAGTTGAACTCAGATAAAATCTTTATTCATCTGTCTTTTACAAGATTTGATCTTTTTTTTCCTTAATATTTACTCTTTTTGGTCACTGCTTTTTTTTGTTTGTTTTTGTTTTTAACCAAAACGGGTTTTTCTTTCTGTCTCTATAACTATTGGTTTTATATTATGACTATTTCCCTTTAAGCCATTTAAAAAGAGCATTTCATCTAGGAGATTCTATATGCTTCCTGTTAAGGCAGATTTCAGTCTCCTTATGTGGCTCCAAGAGTACATAAATATATGTCTACATACTTGACAAAAGTGGTAAATAAAGGAACAGGAAGAAGAACAGCTTCTAGAAGGCACTTCCTCTCAGGAGTTGCTCTCAAAGTCCCCCTATAAAGGACTGCATGTCTTCATGGTGATCATAAACACGGGCTTTGTTTGACTATATTCCCTGACACATTCTGACTGAGTAACTGTCCTATTCTGGGCACACAGTTTGCCTGTCTTTAGCATATACGACCACACCTCCCTATCTCTTTTTTTTTAAACATCTTTATTGGAGTATAATTGCTTTACAATGGTGTGTTAGTTTCTGCTTTATAACAAAGTGAATCAGCTATACATATACATATATCCCCATATCTCTTCCCTCTTGCATCTCCTTCCCTCCCACCCTCCCTATCCCACCCCTCTAGGTGGTCACAAAGCACCAAGCTGATCTCCCTGTGCTATGCGGCTGCTTCCCACTAGCTAAAGATGCAGACATAGAGAATGGACTTGAGGACACGGTGAGGGGGAAGGGTAAGCTGGGACGAAGTAACAGAGTGGCATGGACTTATATAACTATCTCTTTCTTAGGGTATTTTTCAGTTTCTGGTTGTAGGCTACTCACTGCTGTCTCATTACATGTTGCAGAACTGAGCTCGACGAATTCATGTTCTCACTGCCATTAAAGCTCTTGACTGATTACCAGTGGTGTAGACTACCCCAAAGAGGTGGTCTTAAATAACTAAAATCCACCACAAGGAGAAAAAAACTCCAAAAACCCTTTAATACTCATACTTCCTTCTTTTCTCTATCCTCTGTCACACCATCCAATGAATTCAGAGTGAAGGAAATACTGAAAATGCAGATACTTTGCTTGGATTCTATCTTCCTAGATCCCAATTCTAGATATTTCTGACCTGGGGTTTCTTAGAAGTGCTGGGATTCATGAGACCATTGTCTCTCAGCGTGAAACCATAGAATAAAGCTCTGGTTCAGTTGAGTGCAATAAAGACGGTGTATATTGGGGTTAGCCAGGAAGTTATATATTATAGAAATCCACAAATCCAGCTAATTACCAGGTGCCAAACTACCTTTGCAGTGCTATCATTGTAAGGACATTAAAACCAAAAGCTCAGCTGGCATGAGGCATTTATAGCTCATCTGGGCCAATGGATGTTGTGTGTGTGTGTGTGTGTGTGTGTGTGTGTGTGTGTGACAGAGAGAGACAGAGACAGAGAGAGGAAGGGAGGGAGGGAAAGAGAGAGCATTAGTGAGAACAGATGGAATTTGAAAGGCAAAATAAGTGTATTTATGAAACAGGAGACATAAATAGAATTGGGTCAGTGTTTCCATCTCTTTACCAGTGGTACATGTCTGTCGAAATGTATTTTCTTAAGGTTCTCAATTTTTCTTAATTCACATGACTTACACAGACCTTAAAATGGATAACCATGGATCATAATGAGAGACAGAAGGAGAGTCAGACAGGAAAGCAGCTGGAGATGAGAAGTGATGGAAGGGCACCAATCCTCAAAGTGCTGAGGCATTTTAATCACCTCAGACTTGGCCTCAAGGGCTAGCACCTTCGGAGACTAATAACTGTGATCCTTAGCAAAAGAAAATTGGGCTTGTGACATCTTGAATAGGGAAAAAATGACACTTCTTGTTTTTAGGTACAAATGAGACACTTAGGCAGTCTAGAGCAAGATAGCGCTGTTGGAATTTCCTCAGGGGGTAGGTAATAGATCAATTTACTTTATCACTGACTAGGTCCTAAAACTAGTCTCCTTTTCCCACATAAAGAACTCATGAGGAGAGCAGTGCCTGAATATACCATTTGGGATAACTGAAATTGAAGTTTTCTAGCTAAAAATCATTTAATAAGATTTCCTCATAGCCCTTTTAAATTTCAAATGTTAAAAGGAAGGAAAAAGAAAGGTACGTTTGGTAATTCAGTGATACCATGTCATCTAAAACATTCACTTTTAACATATGACCAAAGCCATAGATTCTACCATTTTTTGTTCTCCCCATGTGAAATGGAAAATCAGAGTACAGTAGCCTTTTGGGCTCTCTATCCGTTTTCTTTCTCTGTTCTTGATCATCATGCTGAGTAACTGCCTGCTTAGAGGATGATTCACTTTGGCAATTGAGGTAAGTGCACATGTGAATGTTGTAAATTTACATGATTCTTCCAGGAAACCTAATACTAAAGCATACTTAATCTCAATTTAATAACATGAGATTTTTCTTTACTCTGCAACTTATAACCTGATGTGCTAACCTCACTTGATCAAACAATTTCATGGATGAAATGAGTGTGCATGTAATACTGTTTAATGGCTCCAGGTGTGTGTGAGAGAGAGAGAAAAAGAGAGAGAGAGAGAGAAAGAGAGAGAGAGAGAGGGAGAGAGGGAGGGAGAGAGAGAGAGAGAGAGAGAGAGAGGGAGAGGGAGAGGGAGAGGGAGAGGGAGAGGGAGAGAGAGAGGGAGAGTGTGAGTGTGAGTGTGTGTGTATGATGCAAAGTGAATGACTGAAAATACACAGTAATTCTGGATAGCAGGCCAAAAGAGTTAACCGAAAGCCCTTCATATTGGAGACACAAGGAATTCAGTGCCTAGGAGTTAACTAGAAGATACATAAAATAATAAAGGACAGAGATATTTGGCCTGGTACTATTTCTCTGTTTCCACAATCTAATAATAACTATCGATTTCAATATACCAAGCTTTCTGGGAACAGCTCTCCTAAGACGAATGCTGTTGAGCAGGCACTCTCAGTACAACCCTCACCCCCACCCCATTCATTTTACTGCCGGGACAGGTTTTGCTGCTAACCGATCACACCTGCAACTTTCTTCAGAAGACCGTCCTTGGGTGATGGGCTCTGCTTCACCCAGAGGCAGCCTGGAACCAATGACTGACTGAGTGCCATGAGTATGTGAGTTGGTGGGAGGTGGTGGTAACCAAAGCTCCACCACCTTGTTGCCAAAAGGCAGGCAGACAGTGCAAACATTTATGTGGTATCAGGCTGAAGCTAGATGTCATCTGAAATCATGTCTTTACTTAGTTTCTCCCTGCCCTATCCTAATTTCCTCACTTCCTTTGAGGTTCCTCCTAAGAGGACCCTCTAAATAAATCATTTACATAAGAATCATGTCTCAGGCTCTGCTTCTAAGGGAGCCAGACCTAAGACAGTTAAAAATGATGTTCAAAAATGTTCCTAAATGCCATTTCATGTTCTAAATGTGGACTTCTTGTTCATCAATCATTGAACAAGCATATAAGAATCTTATCCAGGTGCTTCCAGACAGCAAACTTGGATATTAATACTACTTTTCTTGGTAGAGACCAGTTTTTGCAATTATTTGAATACTGTATTGCTCTTCACCCATACAATTTTATGAGAATAGGAAATTGAAAATTAAAGCAATTCTAGAACAAAAAAAAATGAAAGCAAAGATGAAAATCATTAGAGTTGTACTGAAATGGTGAGTCTTTAGCCTCATTCAGACTAAATCAACATAAGGTAGCAGAATGTGATTGATTGTGAAGGAAACAGACAAAATTAAAAAACATTTACAGAAGGCTAGGTGTACAGCATTGGGTATTTTGTCTAAAGGAAAAAAGGATTATAGTAAGTCTCCTTTTCTTAAACCTTTTTAAAAATTTTTGTGTTTGTTCTAGGAGTACATTATATATGAATGCAGATAACTGCATAGGAATAGGCAATTAAATTTTTAAGAATGGGAAGGCAAGAAATCCAGTGGAAAGGGAAGGGGAATGAAGAACGTGGCAGACCTGGATGCACCACCCAGATCTCCCTTCAAGTACCTGCTACAGGGCATATTGGCAGGTAGCCTCTCTCTGCCCCACCTTTGGCTCTACCCTAGCTTTTGTGCTTAGGGCACGCCCCCACTGGGTTGCTCCCTGTTAGAGACTGAACACAGCAGAGGCACCAGGGTTGGGTCATTTCTTCCCAATGCAGGGCTCCTTTAACAGACAACCCTTGATCTAGGGATTCCCATCAGCCTGGCTGAGGCTTTCTCAGGAAAGCATTGCAGTCGGAAGCTCCTCCTACCCAATTTTTTTCCCTTTCCTCTCTCCTTTCACAAATGTCAAACCTGATCGTATTTTGAAGGTTCCCTCAGCCTTCTCATGCTCCTTCCTTCTTTATCCTTTACAGCCTCTTCCAATAAGTTTCTCACACATCTAATCTTTCTTGACAAATTCTTCTCCAAAACCCCAAACTGATACAAAGAGGTGTAATTTAGGAATAAAAATATGCATTATTCATTCACTGAGTCCTCTCAAAGAAATGCTTCCAAAGTACTTATGTACAGTGTAGATGGTGGGCTTTGTAGTTTTCTGCCATCAAACTATAAAGCTAACAATTTAAGCAAATAGGACCACCTGAAAAATGTCTTAATTGGCTATCTGGTGTACATCTTCATAACCAGCTTAAAATTTAGAACACAAAAGCCAGCCTTCAAGAATGGGCAAAATCCAGAACACTGACAACACTAAATGCTGTGGAGCAACAGGAACTCTCATTCATTGCGGATGGGAATGCAAAATGGTAAGATTCAGCTGTTCCCTGGTATTAATCCAAAGGAGTTGAAAACTCATGTCCACACAAAGGCCTGCACATGGATGTTTCTATCAGCTTTATTTATAATTGCCAAATTTGGAAGCAGTCAAGATGTCCTACAGTAGGTGTATGAGTAAATATACTGTGGTACATCCAGATAATGGGATATTATTCAGCACTAAAAGAAATGAGCTATCAAGCCAGGAAAAGGCATATAAATGCTGTTATATTACTAAGTAAAAGAAACCCATCTGAAAAGGCTACATACAGTATGACTCCAGCCATATGACATTCTGGAAAAGGCAAAACTATGGAGACAATAGAAAGATCAGTGGTTGCCAGGGTTTAGGAAGAAAAAGGGATGAATAGGCAGTTCACAGAGGATTTTAGGGCAGTGAAACTACTCTGTTATGATACCATAATGGTGAATATGTGCCATTATAAATTTGTCCAAACTCACAGAATGTACAATACCAGAAGTGAACTGTAACATGAACTATGGACTTTAGGTAATTATGTGGGGTTAATGTAGATCTATTAATTCTAACAAATGTACCACTTTGATTGGGATGTTGATAATGGAGGAGGTTATGCATGTGTATGGGCAGGGGTTATAAAAGAACTCTCTGAACTTTCCACTCAACTATCCTGTGAACCTAAAACTACTCCAAAAAATAAATTCTATTAAAACTGGGAAGGAAAAAAAAAAAAAATTCAGGCCTCAGACCACAGAAGAAAGAGCCCTAAGGTGGTAAGAAATAATATTTGAATTCCATGTGCTTTGGGCAATCCATTTTATCCCACTGGGCTTGAGTTCTCTTAATTATAAAATCAGATATAACAGTGTTTATATTGCAAATATATTGTAAAAATAAAATAAAAAGACTTAGTGTATGGGGAAACGCCTAATAAAGAATCAATAAATGATAATTTTCTCCTAGCTAAACACTTAACTATCCAACCTTATCAACAGAAAATCTGAAGGTCATTGTATGTACTTGACAATTAATGGATGTAGGAGAATAGGGGAAAAAAAAGGAAAAGAAAGAAAGAGAGAGTGAGAGAAAGAAAGAAAGAAAGACATATGATGGAATGAATTGGGAGATTGGGATTGACATATATTCACTAATATGTATAAAATAGATAAGTAATAATAACCTGCTGTATTAAAAAAAAAAAGGAAAGACATGAACATATAGAAAAAATATTTTCCTGTGTTACCACAGCCAATGCTTTTCTCCCCCATCTCTGAATCCAAGCGATCAGGCTGCAAAAGTGAATATACATTTTGTGTTTTCTTTCTAATTATCAGACTGGGAAAGATGAGAGATTACAAAAAGAAAAAAATTCTTCCTTAAGCTAAACTATAAATGAAAAAGCAGGAATGATAAGTTCTAATACTAATCCTTCCATAGATTTATCACATTTCCTTAAGGTATTGAAACCCCTAAATCTGGCAGAGAAGTGTCAATGATTCATTGTGACATTCTAGGCTTAAATATTTTAAAAGGCAATGGTCCATGTAGCAGAGCCTCAGGGAAAGGTGGAGACCTCACAGAGGAGACTGGAAGTCCTTAAGGCAGGGCCACGGAGAAGGAAATTAAAAAGGAGGTGGAAGCTTTTAGAACAGAATAGATTAGAGGGTAAGAAACGAAAGACTTTCGAGGGCAATGGTAATAAACAGTAGAGGGCACCAGATCTTGCCTCCAGCTGAAGTTTCATTACCCAATTGCTGAGAGTGGTCGTGGCCCACAAGCCTTAGCTGAGACAGCCGTTCCACCCAAGATCAGGCCTCCTCTCTAAGGGTCAATACAGGATACCAAATGCCCGCCTAACTTGACTTCACCTGGGGTGAATCTGAAGGGCTAACCCAGCTTCAGAGCTCTCCCAGGGATTGTTGAGGTCTTGGTCATATCCGCATTGCAGTTCAACCTCTCCTTCTGCTTATTCCTGCTTCCGTACGCCCACAGAGGTGTTGATCTTAAGAGTGTTTCCCAATAAACTTGCTGCATGCAAATCTCTGTCTTAGTCTCTGCTTCCAGGAAACCTGACCTGAGACATTAGCTGTGTCGAAAAGCATCAAAAGATGGAATCAATCAATTCAGTTGATTGTCACATCATGACAGGCTCCAAGACAGGCTCTTGAAAATGAATATAAAACAACATAATTTAATGAAAAAAAAAATCACCAAATAAACTGGATAACAATATAAAAATATACTTAAGAGAAAGTTTGAGTCCTAGACCCTGTCATGAAAGGCAGACTCAATGCTTATTGGCCAGTCAAAATGGGACAAAATTACCCTGGACAATTGGAAGCCACTGGAATAAACACTTTCTGTTCTGTTTATAAACACTGTGTTTATTCCAGTGGTTTCCAAATGTCCAGGGTAATTTTTCTAATTTATAAGTTTGCACACTATTTATCAACAACTCAGTTTTCTGGGTTGCAGATGCAACACTTATGTTCTTCCTTCCCTATGTTATATTATCTTAAAACTTCATTTAATTCCCCCAGCTGATCCTTCTTTCTGCTCCTCTATTAAAAACAATTAGAACAACATTTAACTTTAACTGCCCTTAGCCAATTTCTGCTGACAATATATATTTCTATTTTTCCTTCGGTTATATAGAGCATGCTTAAAATAAGGATATAGAATGCCCCTTCAGATTTGATCCTCTATGTTCATCTTCTATTCTTTATTAAAGTTTGTTAATACTTTAATTCTAATGGAATTCCCATACTGTGATAAGATATCAGGGGCCTAAAGCAATGAAAGTGTGGTATGTTAAAGACTTACTGCCTTCTCTCCAAGAAAATCATAATAATTAGTAAATCATGAATAAAGCTATGCACGACAACATCAGATGTGATACTCTATATTCTATGCTTTTGAAAATTTCAACTTTGAAATTTCAATTTCACCAGTCTCAGCACAGATCTTGGGTCTGTCATAGGCTTCAGCTGACAATTATTATTTCTCCATTTCTCTCATATTAGGCTAATGCCCCTCCTACTTTCAGAATGGTCCTTTGGCTGATTGATGTCATTTCATAACATTCGAAAACAAAAGAGATATCTGTTGAGTATCCTTTTTCCTAGACTTCAAACTTATCAAAAATAGCACAAGTAAGCAAAATGATGTTCAAGGGAGTGGAAGGAGGAGGGGGTGGAGAAGGCGATGAAACCAATGCTAAAATTAATTATGTCATTGTATGTCATCAATTTTTAAATGCAATTTTTACCACATATAACATACATTCATATTATGTATTTGAGTCCAAAATATGGAATATGAGGGTATCTTGTATATAACTTTTCTTCCAAAAGGAGTGTTGCTGGCAGTAAGTAAAAGAAATTTTGAAAAGCTGCAAAAATTTTAGGGATTAGTGGCCCCTCTCTGCAGTAATGGCCATAAGAGCAAATGCCTATCCCTTGCCACTCATAGCTAGTCTAGCAGCTTCTTAAAAGTGTCTTGTACATTTTCAGACACAGAAGACCTTCTTTAACAAGGAGAAGCAACATCAGGAAGTGAATTTGGCCTATGGGAGAGATGTGGCCTTGTTTGCTTGGACAAATGCAGCATACGCTTATATTTATTGGGTACTTTTATGTGTATTCATTTGATCCTCCTAACCACCCTATGAGGAATGTACCATTATTTCCTTATTATATAAAAGAGGAATCAGATACTTGGAGGTATAACGTAACCTGCCCAAAGTCACAGAGTTGTTAATTGTCAGAACTGACATTTACACTCAGGCTGTCCGACTCTAGAGCCCCTTCTTTAAAAATAATATACTGCAAAGGCAAAGGTGGGGGAAGAGCAAAAACACAGGCCGTATCAAACAGAGGGTCAGGGGGCAGCCAGCACATTCACTAACCTGAGTTCTCATTTGTAATAGGGGAAAAATCAATAGATATTGCTTTATTATCTAGTCTCTTATATCCCCCAAAGGTTGTACGCTGAATTAAACAGGAAATCATACTTAGCTGTTACTTCACAGAGCTTGGAACATGAGAAATACTCAATACACATATATCTGATGAATGAATAAACTGGATAAAAGAGAAATACTAGTATAAAATCCTGAAATTTTATCCTTTGCCTCCTATTCTTATACTTTTGTGTATAACATTCCCCCTATTTTGTCAGAAGTATGTATTATCTCAGGAACAATTCTGATTATAAACATGAATGCCAAAAGGAGTCGATGTTCATCTTAAGACTTCCAGATGAGGCCCCTGAAACCCCAAATTAAAATATGAGCCTTGAGAGAAAGGTATATTTTGAGGCTTGAAAGATAAAGTCCTAGCATAATTGATTTTCCTGTAACACTGAGAGGCCTTTCAAGGTTGAGTTGTGTGGAAAATCTTCAGAACTTGAATAAGACAGAAAAAGAAGAAAGCAAGAATATAAAAGGAGGTTAACATATATAGAGGGTAGACTAAAGAGTTTCAATAAATGTATAATTAAAATCCCAGCCTAAAATAATGAAAAAGAAAGGAAGGAAGGGAGGGAGGGAAGGAGGAAGAGAGGGAGGGAGGAAGGAAGGAACACGATATTCAAAGATATGATAGCTGAGATGTTTCCTGTACAGATCAGAAACACCAATACTTACATACAAGAAGACAAAAAAAATCCCATCTATGCTAAACTAAAAAAGAAGCCTCACTTAGATACATAATAGAGAAACTAAAGAACATCAAACACAGATGGGAAAATCCTACAAGCAGCCAATATGAAAGTATCAGTTATCTCTAGAGGAAAACTATTAAACTGACAGCTGATATCACCACAGCAACATTGGAAACCAGGAAAAAAAAAGGAATGACATTTTCAATATGTTAAGAGAAAATAACTGTCAAGTTAGAATTCTAAATTCACCAAACTAATTTTCGACAAGAAGGCCAAAATTGCATTTTTTTTCTACCACCAAACATACACCGTAATACAATCTGGGGAGCCAAGAAAATGGTAAACAAGCGGATCAGTCTAAACACACCAGAACAGTATAAAATAATCACAGTTTGAGATCCTTAATGTCAATCTGAAGCTTCAAAGTCATGTTTTAAATTTATTTGATCTTGTCATAGGTGTATTAGTTTCCCATTACCACAGATTTAGTGGCTTAAAACAACACAAATTTATTATATTGCAGTTCTGTTGGTCTTGGGCTAAAATCAGAGTGTGGGCAGGTCTGTGTTCCTGCTGGAAGCTCTAGGGCAGCTCTAGGGAATAATTCATTTCCTTGCTTTTTCTATCTAGAAGCCCTCTTGAGGTCTAGGGTTCACCTACCTTCCTTGGCTTCTAGTATCTTCATTCCTGCACTCAAAACCAGCAAGGTTGGGATGAGTTTTTCTCACACCATCTCACTAGTTCTCCCTCTTCTGCCTCCCTCTTCCACTTATAAGGGCTCTTGTGATTACATTGGGCCCAGCTGGATAATCCAGAATAATCTTCCCATTTTAAGGTCAGCTGATTAGCAAGCTTAATTCCATCTGCAACCTGAATTCCTCTTTGCCATGGAAAATATATTCACAGGTTCTAGGGATTAGGACGTGAACTTCCTTAGGGGACCATTATTATGCCACTACATTAGGCTTCTAATTATCTTTGCCAGTTTTTAATATACAGTAAACCATGTCCAATCATGTAGAAGTTACATATTAAGGTAAACTGCTTATAAACTAATTTTTAAAATCACAGAAGCACTACTGACACAGTAATCAATACACAGAAAAGCAGACTAACAGGTTTGGAGATTGTTTGGTAGTTTCTTATAAACATAAAAATATATCTACTCTGTGACCCAGTAATTCCGGTCCTAGGTACTTCCCCAAGAGAAATGAAAATATATGTTCACAGAAAGATTTGTACATGAATGTTCATAGCAGCCTTATTTATAGTAGCCAAAAGCTGGAAACAACCCAAATGTTCATGAACAGAAATATAGACAAATCGTGGTTATACTCAGAAAAATGAATAAATTACTCATGTACCCAACAATATGGATGAATCACAAAATCATTATGTTGAATGAAAGAAGCCACATACTTAGACCCAAAGGAATCCATACTATAGGATTCATTTACGTGAAGTCCTAGAACAGGTGTAATAACACGTAATAGAAGTCAGAAGGTGTCAGTCCTAGGGCAAAGTGGGAAAGTGACTGAAAAGGGGCAAGGGGGAACTTTTTTGAGTATCTGGGTGGTGGTTACACAGGCATATACAATTATCATAACTCACTGAACTTAAGAACTGTGCAATTCCAATAACTTATCAAAGCTCCCTGGTAACTCTTCAGATATCATCTAAGTAACTTCAAACTCCACTTCTCTGGTGCTGGTAGCTTTTAGTTCCTTTGCTGTTAAGTTTATTCTCAGACATTTTCACTCTTGTTAAAATTACTTTTAGGGCATCATTAAAAAGCTTCATTTATTTTTGGATCTAATTAAAGTAACCAAACACATATATTGTCCAAATTTAAACATTTTCCCATAAGCATAACTGTTTTCTGGGTACAGATATGCTTGCCTTTCTCTCATGGGCTGATGTTTTATGTATTTCTTTTCCAAATTTATAACCCACAATGACTACATTCAATACCATAAGAGAGGAGTACATTATTGCAGGCTCATTACCTTCGAAAAGGTATGTAGCTATTTCTCATTAATTAGAATGAAGTAAGATCGAATAATAATAGCCCAATTCATGATAATTTCTGTTCTTGTAATTGATATCATCAAACAAATGAATTCAAGAACAATCAATATTTCCAATTAGACTTTTTTCAGTCTTATTTACATTCAATTTTCCCTTATAAAATTTTAAATTCAATCAATTTTTATTTATTGAAAGTATATCTGTAAGCTCGCACTAATTAGATCTGAAGTACAAAATTTAATTATATAAAGTAGGTCAGGTTAAACTCATTTGTCAAACTTCAAGTTATAAGTAACTTTCAGATAGTTTATTGTCATACACTTGCACTTTTTGCATCAAAATCCTTTGTATAAGTGACTTTTAATAAACTAAGTGCCTTAAATGTCACATTTTCTTAACCTCATCAATACCTGGAACACTATCTCACTTATTTTGTCCATAACTAAGGGTGACATGCTACCTTAATTATCTCTCCTAATGGTAAGAATACTACCTTTCCAAATAAAAAAAATTCCAAATAAATGCTAATTTTTCCAACTTTAACTTATTTTTCTATTTCATTTCATTTTTCAGAACATTTAATATTATCTGGAGTCATATATTTAGTTTTTAACTTAGAAATTAATTTAGAAAGACCTAAGGTCCTCAATTTACCAATGAACTATTATTAAAGAAACAATCACTCATTTTTTTAAGGTCAAATTCATTCCCCATAAGTATACACACAATTAAACAAATTAAAGAGTGAGTATATACACGTATTTACAAAATAGATGTTTTGTTGCTTCAGGTTCATGACAAAACTTGTCTTAAAATGACATATACTTGTATGTGGCTATACTATCTTTCCACATAAAACATACTTTGTACACAGTAAGAGTTCAATGATGTTTGCTGAATTGAGCTGCTTTCACATTACTACCCACACACGTATATATCCTAGACGACATTGAATTCAAAAACATTAAAAAGTCTTCTTCAGATTGAGGGATTACTTATTTGCCAGAGGAAGGATACTGAGTCTCTCAGAGAAATATAAACTCACAAGTCTGTTTTCTTTGCTACCCAATATGGTATTGTCCGCAATATTTTCTAGATCTGTACAAATCTTGGTCAGTAGACTTAGACTCAACTATTATTAGGAAGGATTCATCCTCTGTCTGGGGAAAATCAGTTTATATTTGTATATAATAGGAAAGCTTTTCTAGCTGATTCAACTGTGAGCACAAGTTTCTACAGGATTCAAAAAAGTTAAAAAAAATTACCTCATGGACACTATATGTTCTACTTTGTTAATTAACTTTCTTTTAAGTCATACTTAACTCCTTTCTATCATTGTGAATATTTATTTAATTTTATTTAAATAAATTGGATCTATTTACTCCTAAAGAAATTCAATCTTAATTCCTTTAGTTATCCTGTCACTACTGAGAATCAAAATAGTTGTAATTATACTCTCTGTTCAAGTGCCATACCACCTTGACTTAATGTTTGCATGTGTCTCTATCCCTGCCCTGGAAGTAGGTTCATCTGCGCCATTTTTCTAGATCCCACATATATGCGTTAATATACTATATTTGTTTTTCTCTTTCTGACTTACTTCACTCTGTATGATAGCCTCTAGGTCCATCCACATCTCTACAAATGACCCAATTTCATTCCTTTTTATGGTTGAGTAATATTCCATTGTATATTACCACGTGTAAAATAGATAGCTGGTGGGAACCTGCTATAAAGCACAGGAAGCTCAGCTCGGTGCTCTGTGATGACCTAGATGGGTGGGATGGGGGGTGGTGGGAGGGAGGTCCAAGAGGGAGGGGATATATGTATACATATAGCTGATTCACTTCATTGTGCAGTGGAAACTAACACAACATTGCAAAGCAATTATACTCTAATAAAAAAAATGTTTGCATGCAAAAACAAAAGTGCAAAAACACTTGTTATACCTTGTCTTCTTGATAATAGACATTCTGACATGTGTGAGGTGATATCTCACTGTGGTTTTGATTTGTATTTCCCTGATGATTAGTGATATTGAGTACCTTTTCATGTACCTGTTGGTAATTTGTATGTCTTCTTTGGAAAAATATCTGTTCAGGTCCTTTGCCTAATTTTAAATTGGATTATTTGCTCTTTTTGCTATTTAGTTATGAGTTCCTTATATATTTTAGATATTAACCCCTTAACAGATATATGATTTGCAAATGTTTTCTTCCATTCCATAGGTTGCCTTTTCACTCTTGATATTTTCCACTGTGTTGTAGAAGCTTTTTAGTTCGATGCAATCCCACTTTATTTTTGCTTTTGTTACTTGTGCTTTTGGTGTCTTTTCCAAAAAATCATTGCCAAGACCATGTTAAGAAGTTTTCCCCTGTGTTTTCTTCTAGTGCTTTTATAGTTTCAGGTCTTACATTAAGTATTTAATCCATTTTGAGTCAATTTTTAAATATATGAGATAAGGGTCCAGTTTCCTTCTGCATGTGGATATCCGGTTTTTCTAACACCATTTATTAGGATATTATCATTTTCCCATTTTCTGTTCCTGGCAACCTAGTCAAAGATCAGTTGACCATAAATGCATGGACTTATTTCTTAAACAGCTCTTTAAATATTCCTTTTTAAGTACTATTAAAGAGAAGTACTTGAAACTGAACACAGCCAACAATTCCTGAAAGTATTTCAGGACTAATAATGGGCAGAAAGGTAAAACAAACAAACAAAAAACTTTCAGAGAATTACACCTAAACAAGGCTTATTTTTGTAGGTATGCCACAATTATCTAAATTAATTTTCTAAAAAATATACAGAAAACTATTTTTCACTGTTCCTTGTTTGTTTTTTTTTTAACTGTCTTGGGTGAAACGTTTAAAGCTTAAATGTTATTGCTTTTCTTAAAAATTTTTTTATACTGTTGCAACTGATGACAGAAGCACTAACTACCTCAAAAGTGCCTTTCTTTATAATATTTTTCTTCCAATTCTTAATTCCTAAAGGATTTATGTGGTTCATATAGTCATTGATACTTCTGAGTGCCCAAAATATTCCTAAAGGTGACGATAGTTGAAAACAGAAGATTTGTTTTTTCTTTGTGATTCTAATTTATGTGCCTTTCAAATCAATGAATTTAATTTTTATGTCTTTCTCTATTCTCAATTATCAAGCATAATTTCAAGAGGAGCACTGAGGAATATTTTTCATATTTTAAACACCTCAGATGGTTTAAAAGAAATACATAATTCCTGAGTGGGTCTTTAAATTAACCATTTTAATATATAAATTCAACAACCTAACTAGATCACTGAACCTGTATATAGGGTAGGTTATTTTGCCTGAAAATCTCCTTTAAAAATCATGTGCCTGACCATTTGTATCTTTTCCATTCACAGGACCAAATAATCCTTTGCAGGAAAAAATGGCTAATGAAACTCAATGGCAGGTCATCATATATTTATCAAAAATACCAAATTTTCCTGAGAAAAGGGCTATAGAAGTCCAATCTAAATTTTCACTTTTAGAGGGAAAATATGAAAAAAAATTAGTAACACCTTTATTGTAAGCAGTCTAATAATGTACTTCTTTGAGTACATGGAGATTCTTTAGAACTGGGATATCTTCATCCATTCACCCCTCATATTTTAAATGTTTATTGAATGCCAACTGTGAGCAAAATATCATAAATATGTACATGCTCTTTAACCCTTGGAATAACAATTCACAGCAGTAAGTTAGGCAGGAACTGTACTTTTTTAAAAATATAGAATTCTATTTATTATTCATCCCATCAAACATGAAAAATATTTACCCCACAGAGTACTACAAGCAAATACTTCCTTGGTTTTAGAAGTTTAAATTCTGGTAGGCAATGCAGAAAATGAAGAAATGTATAGCTTCACTTCATTATACACTATATAAAAATGTGTATAAGTGTATACTGATAGAGAGATGAGAGTTGGAGTGATGGTATTCAACACAGTTTCCTGTGTGCTTTAAATTGCAACATAAGGGAAATAAATATTGTGCACAATTCTTTCGGGAAAAAAGATAAGGGGACTTGATTCCATAATACAGCACTTTTCTTGAAGCTAAATTTAAAAGACCTAAGGTAGACAAAAAGGGAGAGATGTGTAGGGAATATAAACGAAGCAAACCCTGGTTTTATAAAATGATATTTAAGAGAGAAAGTGCAGTGCCATGTCCACAGATTCAAGCTAAGAAGCATCTATGCACATTTCTGCCTTTTTTATTTTTCAAAAGAAAGGGTTACATGCCAGAAAGCTGACAACAGAAGAAGTATTTGGAAATTCAGTGCTTTTATCTTGAAAATAACATCTAGGAGAAATGGAAAGACTGCATTTTTTTTTTATCTGCACAAAAGCAAATTCAAAAGATTATTACTTTTTATTCTCTTGGTGATATGAGCATAGGTTTTAATTAAATATTTTTCCCCCAAAACTCACCCTTTAAATTTGTGACTAAGAGTACTTTAGGAAAGAATGAGAGTCAGAAAGTCCACTGGACAGGTCATGATTTTAAAGTTCCTCTGACTCTTATTCATAAACTGTCAAAACTTAAAATCTGGACACGGGGTCTAATCCACAAAAACCCCATAATGCTCACTGCAAGGAAAGAAGGGAACTCAAGCTCAGCCACTGTGTCATCAGCAACACTATACCCCAGAGAATAAGATCACATTAAAAATCATTTTTCCTTTCCCTCTAAACTCTAAGAAGTTTACTACGTGATCTTAAAAACAAATATCACTTGGCTAGAAAACAAGCAGCTCACTAAAACAGGATATACAGTCTCCCTCAAGGATAGCGAGATCCCACCAGTGATCTGTCGTGTCTCAGCCTTTTGTTCATATCTGAGGTCTTTAAAAAATTGTCTTGAAGGGGTCAATTTGCTTTCAAGCGTGTTTTCTCTACACCTAGATATTGATTTGTAAATCCGAGTGTTTAAAGCTTTGAAAGAAGAGAGGATTCTCCTACCATTTTCTTTTCTTTCAATTCTGGCCACAATTCTGCCGTGAAAATGCTTTTATACAGTCCCTTGGACTTTTGGAGAATGGAGATTACAAGACAATTAGTTAGGTTGAGGTTTAGTTAAGAATGTGTGTGGGGGGGAGGTGGGGGTGGGGGGTTGCTGGTTGGAGATGCTCTTTTTAGCACAATTATCTAATAAATCTGACTAATATTTACTATGTTTATTGAATCAACATTTCAGTACATGACATTTGCAGCCCCACCTGACTTTATGCATTTCTTGTCATCCTGTTGTCTCTATAATTATCACTCTTGTGATAATGATAGCCAAAAATTATCTATAACTTTGAGTGTTAGGTAGTATTTTAAGTACATTATACATTATCTCACGTAAGACCCATAATAGCCCATAAACGATATACTAGTGTCGGTATCCCAATTTCATAAATGAAGAAACTGAGGCATAGAAAAGTTCAATGGCTTGCTCCAGGTTTCAAAGCCAGTCAGTAGGTGAAGCCATTATTTCAACCCAGCCAGGGTTTTAACTGTTAAAACATTCTGCTTCTGGATTCCTCCGGTACTTCATATCTATATCTTCAGTGTTGTTTTCTGATTAGCACTGTCTCCCTTTTCCTTCCTTCCTCCCTTCCTTCTCTTTCCACAAATATGTACATATTGATGTGTGTGTATACATATATCTATGTGTGTGTTAATATATTAATAATTGGCAAACTGTTTACTTAGGAAGAGAAAATTTCTTTGTGTGTATATGGAGTTAGCTTGTAGGTCTGTGCAATATCTGGAAATGAGAATAACTGTTTTTCATAAGAAGGGAAGGAGTCATTAATTGTTCTGAATTGTTTTGACATCAAGAAAAAAGGGAAGATGGCAGAAGAGGGAGTTGGAGGACGTGAGCCAGTGAGACTGTGGACTACTAAAGTTCCACAATGTGAATACCATCTCAGGTCCCCTCCAAAATGTTCAATACTACCCCTCCAGAGTTCTGTTCTATGGGGCATCAAACAACAGGACCTGGAGCAAGGAGCTAGAGAAAAGCATGAGACAGTAAGTCTTTAAAGGCATGGGAGTTTGCAGAGGGCTTTTGCTTTTCAAACATCAATAGAGTAGGGTTTGGGCCAAGTTTAAATATATCTTCAAGGATGGGGTCCAGAATAATATCTTAACATCTTGATTTCCCTCTCTTCCTCCATTCCTTCCTGCCTGCCTTTTTCTCATTCTCCTCGCTTTTACCCCTCCTTTTCCTTATTTTCTTTCTTCCTCCCTCTTTCTTCCCACCCTCCCCCTGCCCTGTTCCTCCTTGTCTTTCCTCCTCTCCCCCATCCCCCCTTCTTCATCTTCTACTCTTTCTTTCTCCCTTCTGTATCTAGTTTAACAAATCCTTTCAATTGCTTCCATAAATACATAAAATATAACTAAAATGGCAAATAGACATTTCAAAGCAAAGTTGAGTAAACTCCAGATTAAACAGAAAACAAGACAAAGGTTAATAGTATTCACAGATATGTAGGTTATAGAAAATATTTTTATACAGCTATGCTCAAGTTGTGCTATAAATGTTAATATGAGCTTCCTCTTGGCTAAAGCAATAAAGGGAAATAAGTGCTTACAAGATGCATATTGAACATAAGCAAATCTATTTCTTTTGCCATGTTGGCCAAGGTGACTAGCCTTTTCCAGCTTTGAGGAAAATCTTCATCCCCGTACATGTCATAGTATATCCCTGATTACAGGGTCAGGAAGGGCAGATACTCTCATTGTTGGCAAACTTTAAGACTTTGAGACAGTTACATTGTTTAGCGTGTTTCCTCGAGTGGTTTACTACAGTTTCACCTATTGAGTTTTGGGGATGCAGTGGACTGAAAGTCCATTAATTCCACTAGTAAATCTTGTTGATATTTTTAAGCCAATTCCCTTATTGGGATTCTTTACTAGAAAATATTTCTCTCCATAGCAAACCTAGCACTGGAAGAGCAAATGTCAGCCTTTTTTTTTTTATGGTGACTTTCTAGGTCCTCGATCTCCAACTGGAAATAAAAAGCATATTGTTTTAGATATTTAGAGGCAGAAGTAGTCACTGCACAGTGTGAAAGTGCAGTAAGAAATGAATTCCATCAATATATTTTACAAAAGAAACAAAATTTAGAATCTCAAATGAGCTTTCTATAAAGCGATTACACTTGAGTGCTAGGTAATATTGCCAGCACAGCACTTTTTGATGGTTTAATGGGAATTCTCTACAATCTTAAATTCTTTCAACTTAAATTGCACTTCAAAGTTTCATTCATATCCTGTAAAAATGATATAGTTAAATTTTCAACAGGGAATGAATTATTCATTACAGCAGATAATGGTGTTAGGGCGCAACCAAGGAGGTATAACATTAGCATAAAGAATTCCCTGTGCCACCTTAATTGTTAAAATTGAAAATATAGAACACAAAAGATATTGAGTCAGAGATCTTTTTTGTTAAATTAAATAAATGAAAGTCTTTTATGATAACCTTTGTATCATACTTTTAAGCATGCTATCCAGGGGTTTATAAACCATTTGATCTTTCTTATTAATGATATTAGTGCAAGAAATACACTTCTATGTAGGCTTAATGATAGTTTAGGGTGGAGGTTTGGGTTTTTATTTTTTTGGTCTTATGAAAATTCCACAAATACAATATTTGTAGTAAAAAATAACCTGTGTATCTGTATATCATTTCATTTATTTTGTCCCTGAAAGATGTTGATTTGTGAGTAGTAGCTTACAAATGCACTGATTGAAATTTATAAGAGAAACAACCTCAAACAGTATTTTATTCAATAAAGGTATCCTGATTGGAGCATATACAATGTATCACTGATTCAAAACATCATGATGTAATATGTAATATGTGCCAGATAAAACATTAGACAGTGTGAGAGATAGAGAGGTAAGAAAACCACTATTTATTTGAGGAGAAAGATTATGAGAGGTAGAGGCAAATTTCAAGGGGATAGATCAGCTTCCAAGCTTAACTACTTGGCTATTGGCAAGTCTCAGAGAAAAACAGCAAGAAAGAGAGACAGAGAGTGAGAGTGAGAGAGAGAGAGAGAGAGGAGAGAGGGATCCCAAGATGGAAGCCACAGTCTTTTTATGACTTAATATTGAAAGCAACATCCTGTAAGTACGACAGTATTCTATTTGTGAGAGGTGAGTCAGTCTAGCCCACACTAATGAGGATAGGATTACACAAAAGGGTGAATATCCGGAAGTCATCTTAGAGGCTACCTCCCCAGGCATATACATTGCATCAGCTGCTTCAAATAAGAGTATAACTATGTCAGACTTCCTCAAATACCAAGGGAAAATTAAAAGAAGGTGAATGCAAGCAATGCAGTAAGCATAAAAATAAACAAACAAAAACCCGTGGCTCATGAAGTCTTTGGGAAATTCCCATTCTGACCAGCTATTTCAATTCAACCCAAGAGAAGGCATTTTTAACCACTGAAGGAATGTAGTTCCTCTTTGTGAACCAATATGATGCCAGATTATTTTCATTTAATGAAGCAAAGTGGAAAGAGAAAGGTGGTCATAGTTCTAAACTGTTGGGTTATTAGTCCATGTTCTTCTGAAGATTCTTCATCCACCTTGAGATTCTGGAATTGTTTTTATTATGGAAAATCGTTTTTCCTTCTAAGAGAACTATTTGATGAAATAGAAAGAGCAGCAAATTTGTATTTAGAAAACGTGGCTTCTAAATCTGGCTCTGCCTCATACCAGCTGTGTGACTTTGGACTACTCATGTGCCATTTCTACATCAAGTTTTCTCAATTATAAAATGGATGGGATACAAAATGATTAAATGCTATGACAGTTGTACATGCCAAAAGCAATGGGATCTCAGAGAGGAAGTGAGGATATTGATCACTAGAGGATTGTGGGATGAGTGTGGGGTTCCAGAAGAGTGGGAAAGGTTGAGACCAGGTGCTGTGGGAATGAAATACAGAGCCAACTAGGTATGGGAGAGAATGGATAATGCCCTGCTAAGGCTGGGTGATATGGATTTGTTGTGGAGCCAAAGAGAACCACTTCTTGATAGCTTTTGGCAGCTTGTTCAATGGGCTGGAAGCAAGAGTACTGATTTTAAATAGTGAGATTCGCCTGAAGTTGGGATTTGCAAGAAAGGTGCACCTGGAGATCAAGGAAGCATGATAATCTAGGGTGTTATTTAGTGGGAAAAGGTAGCCCTGGAGTAGCCCTTTCCAATTGCTACATTTTGAATAGAGAACTTTCTAAAGCTATTGGGGGACACTGCTGGCAGAGGCCTCTTATGTCAAAAAATATGGTCTATGTGCCAAGACATCTGCTCTCTGTTCCTATTTATGGCTCTAGCACATGGCAAATCATTTAGATTATACTGATATAGGCAACCTAAGTGGCTGAAAAAGCACTTGGCCAGCTACAGGCAAAATTGGTAATCTTATCTTTAATGTATTATATATATATATATCTTCTCTATACCTTTCACTGTTTCATTGTGGACCCTCAAGCCTTTAGCCCACACGTAACTCTCACAAGTTTCAGGCTGACTTTTTTTTCTTGCTCAGGAAAAACATATATGATTAAAAAAAAGTAGGACCTTCAACTCACAAATTCAATACCTTTTATGTGTATCACATTTGCCTACAAATATGAAGTTTATTGCACAGATTTTCCAAAGAGCCCTGTCCCGGGTGTACCAAATCTCTTTGGTGAGACTCCAGTATTAGGCAAGCCTGCCTGAGGCAGAAGAGACTCAATTCCTATTATAAAACTGGCCATGATCAAGATCAGTTCAAAGAAAGTTCTAAAGTTGAAGCTGTTGCCTATTGTAATGTAACGTATTATAATGCAATGTCTCTTCTTTCTTTCTCAATGGATGCAAGGCAGGACTAGGGCTATTTTATCTATTAGTCACAAAAAGCAGAGTGCTTAGGGACTATAAGCTATTCAAAGACCTATGAAAATGTTTTGAGTTTTTAGAAAAATAGTTCATTTAGTACAAAATGAAACAAAACTCCAAAATTAAAATTAATTTTTAACTCTATGTCTGCCACATGTAACATCATTGCAACATCACTGCAACTTCATTAATTTCAATCTTCACAGAACTATGCCCTTGAAAATACTTTGTAGCTTATGCTTTTTAATATAATGACTGTCAAAAATGACACAATTATTGTAAAAAATCATAAATTATAAATCGAATAATTTATTCATAACTAAATAAGCTTAAAGATATTAGTTTTCATTCATTTACTTATTCATTCATTTCACAAGCAAGCACTTAACTTGTACTAGGTTAGCAGTGTTCAATGTGAAGTACTAGTGTCCTTGGAAAATAAGAAGACTTTACAAGGAGGATGTAGATATTAATGGTTTTAAGTGATTAGTTTACAGATGTTCAACTTCTATGTGTACTCATTACTGGTATTGATTCACCTAAGAACAAGGCTGCTCCTCTGGTTCCATTTTCCCACTGCCTCATTTCTGATCAATCATCTTTCTTCCCGTTGTAGATTAAAAGCATGGACCTCTAGAATACACACACACACAGACACACACACACACACACACACACTCACTCAAAGGGTAGTCTAAATATTACTGTAAATGCTGAAGAACAGAATGCTAAAACAACACATTCTTAAGAAACACCAGTGGCGGGGCTTCCCTGGTGGCGCAGTGGTTGAGAATCTGCCTGCCAATGCAGGGGACACGGGCTCGAGCCCTGGTCTGGGAAGATCCCACATGCCGCGGAGCGACTAGGCCCGTGAGCCACAACTACTGAGCCTGCGCGTCTGGAGCCTGTGCTCCACAACAAGAGAGGCCGCGATGGTGAGAGGCCCGCGCACCGCGATGAAGAGTGGCCCCCACTTGCCGCAACTAGAGAAAGCCCTCGCACAGAAACGAAGACCCAACGCAGCCATAAATAAATAAATAAATAAATCCAAAGTTTAAAAAAAAAAAAGTTGTGAAGAAATACCAGTGGCTTTTTTTTTTTTTTTTGGCTTTCACCACTGTTGAAGTAGGAAAAAATTGTATTTCATAAAGTAATTTCTGATGCTAGAAAGAAGTAAGTGACATCACTATAAGAAAACTCCGTCCATTTCTACCTAATTATTTAAGCAAAAAAGTTTTCTCGTACTTATACTGACAACAACCAGACACAAAAAATGGAATTGATATAGAAACCTGTCTCCTATCAATAAGCAATAAATTGAAAAGTAAAAGTTCCACCCGTATCAGTAACAGATTGACTTCCAATAAATTTGTGTTAGAAATTGATTACCAAAATTTAATATATTTATTTTTTATCAATTCTGTGCAATTTTTTTATCAATTAATGATCATAATAATAATCAATCCAGAGGATATTTTTCAAAGCTTACAATCTCATGATTATAGGATTTTAAATAAAAATAATTTTTCTCTTTCTCTCTCTCTCTATATGGATATATTATAAATATATTTTGGAATAAAGATGCAGACCTACTAGAGAATGGACTTGAGGATATGGGGAGGGGGAAGGGTAAGCTGGGACAAAGTGAGAGAGTGGCATGGACATATATACACTACCAAATGTAAAATAGATAGCTAGTGGGAAGCAGCCGCATAGCACAGGGAGATCAGCTCTGTGCTTTGTGACCACCTAGAGGGGTGGGATAGGGAGGGTTGGAGGGAGGGAGACACAAGAGGGAAGAGATATGGGGATAAAAATAAAATAAAATAAAATAAAATAATAAATATATTTTGATTTTTGTTGTAGAGAATATAAGTATAATCAATAAAATATTTTTATAGAAATATATTAGCATAAATTATGTAGGGAATTGCAGAGGAGAGATTTATATTGTTTCAATACAGATTTCAAAAAGCCATGGCATTGTGAGTAATAACAATGTTGTTTCCTTTTTCTCACTGAAGATGGGGGTGGGTAATAAGAAAGGAGCAAGGAATGATATATAAAATAGATAATAAGCAAGGACCTACTGTATAGCACAGGGAACTATACTCAGTACTCTGTAATAACCAATAATGGAAAAGAATCTGAAAGTGAATAGATACCTGAATATGCATAACTAAATCACTTTGCTGTACACCTGAAACTAACACAACATTGTAAATCAACTATACTCCAGTGTAAAATAAAAAATTAAGAAAAAAAAAAAGGGGGGAGAGGAGAGAAGATGGCGGAAGAGTAAGACGCGGAGATCACCTTCCTTCCCACAGATACAGTAGAAATACATCTACACGTGGAACTGCTCCTACAGAACACCCACTGAACGCTGGCAGAAAACGTCAGACCTCCCAAAAGGCAAGAAACTCCCCCCGTACTTGGGTAGGGCAAAAGAAAAAAGAAATAACAGAGACAAAAGAATAGGGACGGCACCTGCACCAGTGGGAGGGAGCTGTGAAGGAGGAAAGATTTCCACGCACTAGGAAGCCCCTTCGCGGGCAGAGACTGCGGGTGGCGGAGGGGGGAAGCTTCGGAGCCACGGAGGAGAGCGCAGCCACAGGGGTGCGGAGGGCAAAGCGGAGAGATTCCCGCACTTCCCGCAGGGAGGCTCAGCGCTGACCAGCACTCACCAGCCCGAGAGGCTTGTCTGCTCAGCCGCCGGGGCGGGCGGGGCTGGGAGCGGAGGCTCGGGCTTCGGTCGGATCTCAGGGAGAGGACTGGGGTTGGCAGCGTGAACACAGCCTGAAGGGGTTAGTGCACCACAGCTAGCCGGGAGGGAGTCCGGGAAAAAGTCGGCAGCTGCCGAAGAGGCAAGAGTCTTTTTCTTGCTTCTTTGTTTCGCGGCACGCAAGGAGAGGGGATTCAGAGCACCGCCTACACGAATTCCAGAGACTGGCGCGAGCCGCGGCTATCAGCGTGGACCCCAGAAACGGGCGTGAGACGCTGGGGCTGCTGCTGCTGCCACCAAGAAGCCTGTGTGCGAGCACAGGTCACTCTCCACACCGCCCCTCCCAGGAGCCTGTGCAGCCCGCCACTGCCAGCGTCCCGTGATCCAGGGACAACTTCCCCGGGAGAACGCACTGCGCACCTCAGGCTGGTGCAACGTCACGCCTGCCTCTGACGCCGCAGGCTCACCCCGCCTCCTCCGTACCGCTCCCTCCCCCCCCCCCCCCCCCCCCCCCCGGCCTGAGTGAGCCAGAGCCCCTGAAGCAGCTGCTCCTTTAACCCCGTCCTGTCTGGGCGGGGAACAGACGCCCTCAGGCGACCTACACGCAGAGGCGGGTCCAAATCCAAAGCTGATCCCCAGGAGCTGTGCGAACAGAGACGAGGAGGGGAAATCTCTCCCAACAGCCTCAGAAGCAGCGGATTAAAACTCCACAAACAACTTGATGTGCCTGCATCTGTTGAATACCTGAATAGACAACAAATCATCCCAAATTCAGGAGGTGGACTTTGGGAGCAGGATATATTAATTTTTCCCCTTTTCCTTTTTTTTGTGAGTGTATATGTATATGCTTCTGGGGGAGATTTTGTCTGTACAGCTTTGCTTTATAATAGCTTTATTTTACTTTACTATATTATAGCCTCTTTCTTTCTTCCTATTTTTTCTCCCTTTTACTCTGAGCCGTGTGGACGAAAGGCTCTTGGTGCTTCAGCCAGGCATCAGGGCCGTACCTCAGAGGTGGGAGAGCCAACTTCAGGAAACTGGTCCACAAGAGACCTCCCAGCTCCACGTAATACCAAACGGCAAAAATCTCTCAGAGATCTCCATCTCAACATCAAGACCCAGCATCACTCAATGACCAGCAAGCTACAGTGCTGAACACCCTATGCCAAACAACTAGCAAGACAGGAACACAGCCCCATCCATTAGCAGAGAGGCTGCCTAAAACCATAATAAGGCCACAGACACCCCAAAATACACCACCAGACGTGGACGTGCCCACCAGAAAGACAAGATCCAGCCTCATCCACCAGAGCTCAGGCACTAGTTCCCTCCACCAGGAAGCCTACACAACCCACTGAACCAACCTTAGCCACTGGGGACAGATACCAAAAACAACGGGAACTACGAACCTGCAACCTGTGATAAGGAGACCCCAAACACAGTAAGATAAGCAAAATGAGACGACAGAAAAACACACAGCAGATGAAGGAGCAGGGTCAAAATACACTAGACTTAACAAATGAAGAGGAAATAGGTAGTCTACCTGAAAAAGAATTCAGAATAATGATAGTAAGGATGATCCAAAATCTTGGAAATAGAATAGACAAAATGCAAGAAACATTTAACAAGGACGTAGAAGAACTAAAGAGGAACCAAGCAATGATGAAAAACACAATAAATGAAATTAAAAATACTCTAGATGGGATCAATAGCAGAATAACTGAGGCAGAAGAAAGGAAAAGTGACCTGGAAGATAAAATGGTGGAAATAACTACTGCAGAGCAGGATAAAGAAAAAAGAATGAAAAGAACTGAGGACAGTCTCAGAGACCTCTGGGACAACATTAAACGCACCAACATTCGAATTATAGGGGTCCCAGAAGAAGAAGAGAAAAAGAAAGGGACTGAGAAAATATTTGAAGAGATTATAGTTGAAAACTTCCCTAATATGGGAAAGGAAATAGTTAATCAAGTCCTGGAAGCACAGAGAGTCCCATACAGGATAAACCCAAGGAGAAACACGCCAAGACACATATTAATCAAGCTGTCAAAAATTAAATATAAGGAAAACATATTAAAGGCAGCAAGGGAAAAAAAACAAATAACACACAAGGGAATCCCCATAAGGTTAACATCTGATCTTTCAGCAGAAACTCTGCAAGCCAGAAGGGAGTGGCAGGATATACTTAAAGTGATGAAGGAGAAGAACCTACAACCAAGATTACTCTACCCAGCAAGGATCTCATTCATATGTGATGGAGAAATTAAAACCTTTACAGACAAGCAAAAGCTGAGAGAGTTCAGCACCACCAAACCAGCTTTACAACAAATGCTAAAGGAACTTCTCTAGGCAAGAAACACAAGAGAAGGAAAACACCTACAATAACAAACCCAAAACATTTAAGAAAATGGGAATAGGAACATACATATCGATAATTACCTTGAATGTAAATGGATTAAATGCTCCCACCAAAAGACACAGGCTGGCTGAATGGATACGAAAACAAGACCCATATATATGCTGTCTACAAGAGACCCACTTCAGACCTAGAGACACATACAGACTGAAAGTGAGGGGATGGAAAAAGATATTCCATGCAAATGGAAATCAAAAGAAAGCTGGAGTAGCAATTCTCATATCAGACAAAATAGACTTTAAAATAAAGACTATTACAAGAGACAAAGAAGGACACTATATAATGATCAAGGGATCGATCCAAGAGGAAGGTATAACAATTGTAAATATTTATGCACCCAACATAGGAGCACCTCAATACATAAGGCAAATACTAACAGCCATAAAAGGGGAAATCGACAGCAACACAATCATAGTAGGGGACTTTAACACCCCACTTTCACCAATGGACAGATCATCCGAAATGAAAATAAATAAGGAAACACAAGCTTTAAATGATACATTAAACAAGATGGATTTAATTGATATTTATAGGACATTCCACCCAAAAACAACAGAATACACATTTTTCTCAAGTGCTCATGGAACATTCTCCAGGATAGATCATATCTTGGGTCACAAATCAAGCCTTGGTAAATTTAAGAAAATTGAAATCGTATCAAGTATCTTTTCCGACCACAACGCTATGAGACTAGATATCAATTACAGGAAAAGATCTGTAAAAAATACAAACACATGGAGGCTACACAATACACTACTTAATAACGAAGTGATCACTGAAGAAATCAAAGGGGAAATCAAAAAATACCTAGAAACAAATGACAATGGAGATACGACGACCCAAAACCTATGGGACGCAGCAAAAGCAGTGCTAAGAGGGAAGTTTATAGCAATACAAGCCTACCTCAAGAAACAGGAAACATCTCGAATAAACAACCTAACCTTGCACCTAAAGCAATTAGAGAAAGAAGAACAAAAAAACCCCAAAGCTAGCAGAAGGAAAGAAATTATAAAGATCAGGTCAGAAATAAATGAAAAAGAAATGAAGGAAACAATAGCAAAAATCAATGAAACTAAAAGCTGGTTCTTTGAGAAGATAAACAAAATTCATAAGCCATTAGCCAGACTCATCAAGAGAAAAAGGGAGAAGACTCAAATCAATAGAATTAGAAATGAAAAAGGAGAAGTAACCACTGACACTGCAGAAATACAAAAGATCATGAGAGATTACTACAAGCAACTCTATGCCAATAAAATGGACAACCTGGAAGAAATGGACAGATTCTTAGAAATGCACAACCTGCCGAGACTGAACCAGGAAGAAATAGAAAATATGAACAGACCAATCACAAGCACTGAAATTGAAACTGTGATTAAAAACCTTCCAACAAACAAAAGCCCAGGACCAGATGGCTTCACAGGTGAATTCTATCAAACATTTAGAGAAGAGCTAACACCTATCCTTCTCAAACTCTTCCAAAATATTGCAGAGGGAGGAACACTCCCAAACTCATTCTACGAGGCCACCATCACCCTGATACCAAAACCAGACAAAGATGTCACAAAGAAAGAAAACTACAGGCCAATATCACTGATGAACATAGATGCAAAAATCCTCAACAAAATACTAGCAAACAGAATCCAACAGCACATTAAAAGGATCATACACCATGATCAATGGGGTTTATCCCAGGAATGCAAGGATTCTTCAATATACACAAATCAATCAATGTGATACACCATATTAACAAATTGAAGGAGAAAAACCATATGATCATCTCAATAGATGCAGAGAAAGCTTTCGACAAAATTCAACACCCATTTATGATAAAAGCCCTGCAGAAAGTAGGCATAGAGGGAACTTTCCTCAACATAATAAAGGCCATATATGACAAACCCACAGCCAACATTGTCCTCAATGGTGAAAAACTGAAACCATTTCCACTAAGATCAGGAACAAGACAAGGTTGCCCACTCTCACCACTATTATTCAACATAGTTTTGGAAGTGTTAGCCACAGCAATCAGAGAAGACAAAGAAATAAAAGGAATCCAAATCGGAAAAGAAGAAGTAAAGCTGTCACTATTTGCAGATGACATGATACTATACATAGAGAATCCTAAAGATGCTACCAGAAAACTCCTAGAGCTAATCAATGAATTTGGTAAAGTAGCAGGATACAAAATTAATGCACAGAAATCTCTTGCATTTCTATACACTAATGACGAAAAATCTGAAAGTGAAATTAAGAAAACACTCCCATTTACCATTGCAACAAAAAGAATAAAATATCTAGGAATAAACCTACCTAAGGAGACAAAAGACCTGTATGCAGAAAATTATAAGACACTGATGAAAGAAATTAAAGATGATACAAATAGATGGAGAGATATACCATGTTCCTGGATTGGAAGAATCAACATTGTGAAAATGACTCTACTACCCAAAGCAATCTACAGATTCAATGCAATCCCTATCAAACTACCACTGGCATTTTTCACAGAACTAGAACAAAAAATTTCACAATTTGTATGGAAACACAAAAGACCCCGAATAGCCAAAGCAATCTTGAGAATGAAAAATGGAGCTGGGGGAATCAGGCTCCCTGACTTCAGACTATATTACAAAGCTTCAGTAATCAAGACAGTTTGGTACTGGCACAAAAACAGAAATATAGATCAATGGAACAGGATAGAAAGCCCAGAGATAAACCCACACACATATGGTCACCTTATCTTTGATAAAGGAGGCAAGCATATACAGTGGAGAAAAGACAGCCTCTTCAATAAGTGGTGCTGGGAAAATTGGACAGGTACATGTAAAAGTATGAAATTAGAACACTCCCTAACACCATGCACAAAAATAAACTCAAAATGGATTAAAGACCTAAGTGTAAGGCCAGACACTATCAAACTCTTAGAGGAAAACATAGGCAGAACACTCTATGACATACATCACAGCAAGATTCTTTTTGACCCAGCTCCCAGAGAAATGGAAATAAGAACACAAATAAACAAATGGGACCTAATGAAACTTAAAAGCTTTTGCACAGCAAAGGAAACCATAAACAAGACCAAAAGACAACCATCAGAATGGGAGAAAATATTTGCAAATGAAGCAACTGACAAAGGATTAATCTCCAAGATTTACAAGCAGCTCATGCAGCTCAATAACAAAAAAACGAACAACCCAATCCAAAAATGGGCAGAAGACCTAAATAGACATTTCTCCAAAGAAGATATACAGATGGCCTACAGACACATGAAAGAATGCTCAACATCATTAATCATTAGAGAAATGCAAATCAAAACTACAATGAGATATCATCTCACACCGGTCAGAATGGCCATCATCAAAAAATCTAGAAAAAATAAATGCTGGAGAGGGTGTGGAGAAAAGGGAAGCCTCTTGCACTGTTGGTGGGAATGTAAATTGATACAGCCACTATGGAGAACAGTATGGAGGTTCCTTAAAAAACTACAAATAGAACTACCATACGACCCAGCAATCCCACTACTGGGCATATACCCTGAGAAAACCATAGGTCAAAAAGTGTCATGTACCACAATGTTCATTGCAGCTCTATTTACAATAGCCAGGACATGGAAGCAACCTAAATGTCCATCGACAGATGACTGGATAAAGAAGATGTGGCACATATATACAATGGAATATTACTCAGCCATAAAAAGAAATGAAATGGAGGTATTTGTAATGAGGTGGATGGAGTTAGAGTCTGTCATACAGAGTGAAGTAAGTCAGAAAGAGAAAAACAAATACAGTATGCTAACACATATATACGGAATCTAAGGGGAAAAAAAAAAAAGGCCATGAAGAACCTAGTGGCAAGATGGGAATAAAGACACAGACCTACTAGAGAATGGACTTGAGGATATGGGGAGGGGGTGGGGTGAGATATGACAGGGTAAGAGAGTGTCATGGACATATATACACTACCAAATGTAAAATAGATAGCTAGTGGGAAGCAGCCGCATAGCACAGGTAGATCAGCTCGGTGCTTTGTGACCACCTAGAGGGGTGGGATGGGGAGGGTGGGAGGGAGGGAGATGTAAGAGGGAAGAGAAATGGGAACATATTGTATATGTATAACTGATTCACTTTGTTATAAAGCAGAAGCTAACACACCATTGTAAGGCAATTATACTTCAATAAAGATGTTTAAAATAATTAATTAATTAATTAATTAATTAATTAAAAAAAAAAAAAAAGAAAGAAAGAAAAGAAACTAGCCAGGGATGGCAGGCACATTTGGCAATAAAGAAGGCAAAGAGATGATTCCTGGAACTCAGCAAGATTTGAAGCCTGAACACTGTAAATTCTTCACCAATTAATTGGACAATAGTCAAATAATTATGGACCTGTGAAATCTGTAATCCATTTTTAAAATCAAATTGTTTATAGAGACCAGGGCCTCACCAGAAATATTTGGCAAGGACCATACACACCGTAGAAGTGGCCTTGACTGAAAATTATGGGGTTAGGTAGGCCCAGTCATCCCACAAAACTCAGGACAAATATGAAGACCACTCTAGCTTCAGAGCTGTACACAGGATTAGCTGAGACATCTACTAAACTATATCACAGCTACACTTATCCATCTGCCCAAACCTGCTTCCTACCCTACCCTATCCTTCCCTTCCCTTAAACAGGGGTGTTGATCACAGGGTGCTCACTGTCCAATAAATCTGCAGCATGCCAATCTGAGTAAAAGTCTGCTTCCTAAGCCACCTAATTTGTGACACATCCTCATATCCTGTTGAATATGAGTCTGTAAGTATACTGACTTTTCATAATTTGTGAAGGATTTGAACTTAGGACACTTATTTGTATTAGAAATTGTGTGTATATTATTGAA
The DNA here is from genome assembly GCF_028023285.1 of Balaenoptera ricei. NCBI lineage: Eukaryota > Metazoa > Chordata > Mammalia > Artiodactyla > Balaenopteridae > Balaenoptera > Balaenoptera ricei. The sequence continues at coordinate 98,578,383 of NC_082640.1, read as the reverse complement.
TTTTACTTCTGATACTCTGGTGTTTCAGACTGCACTAGTTTATACAGACAGAGAGGCCCTTGATAGTTCACTAAAATGAGTGTTCTTTGTTAAATCTGCTTCCAAGGACCTCCTGAAATGGTATGAAGCAAGAAAAGTTGAAGAAAAAACTAAAATTATAGAACATATAAGAGAGAAAACAACATGAGCTGAATCCAGAAATTATCAAAAGATTAATTCATAGTAATCAAGTTACATTTATTACAGAAATGAAAGATTAGATTAATATTTAAAAGCCAATTAATGTAATCCACATTAACAGAAAAAAAGAAATATCATATCATATGACCATCTTAATGGATGTAGAAATACATGTGATAAAATGCAACATCTAATCACAATAAAGATACTTGAAAACTAGGAACAGAAAGGATATGTAACAAAGCTCATGGAAAATACCAATTTTAATGGTATATTACTGTAAGCTTTTCTCCCACGATCAGGAAGGAGACAAGGATGTCATTATTACTATTTCTATTATACACTGTACAGTAGATTAAGGCCAAGGTATCAGAGTTAGAAGAAGGAAAAAACTGTCATTATTCACAAACAGCCTAATTATATATTCAGAAGGTCCAAAAGAGAGTAAAATAAAATTATTAAAATTGATAAATTACCTTAGTAAAGTTGCTGGATATGAAGCAAATATAAAATAGAAACAAATTGCATTTCTCTCCACCAGAAGCAAAAGAAATTAAGTATTTTAAATAGATTATTTCAAAGTAGCCTAAAAAATATCAAACATTAATACAACCATTTTGGAAAACTGCTTGGCAAAATCTATCCCCCAAAAATATGTGCATACCATAGGATTCAGTAATTCCACTTCCAGATATATAACCAACAAAAACTCATACATATGTTCATAATAGCATTATTCATAATAGCCCCAAACTGGAAATCTCCCAAATGTCCATCAGTAGTAGAATGGATAAAATAATTGATGTGTTCACAAAATGCAATGTATACAGCAATAAGAATGAGTAAATAAAATATACATAAAATTATGAATACATTTCATAAATACAATGTTGATCAAAATAAATTAACTACAAAAGAATACTTGTTGAATGATTCAAATTATTTAAAGTTCAAAGTAGATTGGAAGAGGATGGAAGAGGCTTCTGGGATGTTGGTAATTTTCTATTTCTTGATCTGTTGCTAGTTGCAAGAGTACTTTGACTTTGTGAAAATTTATTGAACTGTTTACCAATAATCTATATGCTTCTGATATTATTCATATATAAGCAATAATAGTAGAAGCATAAAATTTCTTTCAGAAAACTATAAAGCACAGATTTGAAAAAATCAATGTTATTAAGATGCCAGTTCTCTGAAACTAATGTACAGATTAAATATAATCTCAATTTTGTGGAAATGGACAAATGATTCTAAAAATTTATGAGGAAGTGCGATGGGTCAAGAATAATAAGGACGATCTTGAGGAATAGAACATGGTATAAGAACTTTAGCTACTGGATGTCAAGATTGACAAAGCTATAGTAATTAAATATTTAAGGTATTTGTTTTTGAATAGTCAAATAAATCAATAGAATAGAATAGAATTGAATAGGATAGCACAGAAACATGACCATGCTATGACACTGCAGAATTATGGGAAAATGATGTCCTTATTAAAAAATATTGCTAGAAAATAAAATATTAATTTGAGAAAAAATAAAACAAAAATCCATTCTAGGTGAATTTTAAAACCAAAGATGAAATAAAACCAACAAAATTTATAGAAAATAATATAGAACAATAGTTACATAATCCCATGATATAGAATCACTCTTTAAATATCTACATAAAACTAATTATTAACAAAATTTTAAATATTGGACTATATTAAAATTAAAAATAATAAAAATAGAAATAGAAATAAAAATGTCCATCAATAAAATGTGCAAAGGAAATACATGGAATTGGAGAAGACACCAGCAACACATATCGCTCAATAACAAAGGAATCCTATTAAAAATATATAAAGAAGTCCTAAAAATCAAAAACGAAACTACAGACAACTCAAGAGAAAAATGGGCAAAACACCTGAACATGCATTTCATAAAAGGGGATAACCAAGTGGCCATAGTTGGCTTATATCTTGAGTAATCAAATAAATAAAGATGGAAACAGTGGGATATCATTTCATACACAAGAGAACGACTAAAATAAAAATGATTATCACATGTTGGCAAGAATGTAGACAACTGAAAAGTTTCAGACACAGCCTGTAGGAGCATAAATTAATATACCATTTTGGAAAACTACTAAGCATTACAAATTGAATCTGAAGATCTTCCTAGCCTATGATTCAGCAATTCCACTCTTAGGTAAACCCTAAAGAAATGCACTTCCATGTGCAACAAAGAGATATAGACAAGAATGTGCCTCACCATAAAATTCATATTAACTCCAAAATAAAAGTAATTCAATTTCTGCTAATATTAGAAAGGATAAATAAATGAGGTGTAATCATACAGTGAAACAGTATGCAGCAATGAAAATAAGTGAAAACTAGGTACATGTAGCAGCATGAATGAATCTCACAAACATAATGCTAATGAAAAGAGCTTCACCACAATAGAATACATATGGTGGAATTTCATTTACATAATAGGTTACAAGAAAAAATGTAGTGTATGATATCCATACTTATTTATTAAAATTACAAAGAAATGCAAGGAAATTATAACCAAAGATATCAGGAGGGTGGTTACCTTTGGCAGGGAGAAAAATTAGTGACTGAGGGGAGGCATGAAGATGGAATTGAGTCTTTATGCTGCTAGTAAGATTTTTTTCACTATTTTAAACAATCCCAGTTAAAGATATGTTAACCAGAAAAGAGTTGTCACATACTGTGCAGTCACTAATAAATCTAAGATACTCTTCAAACAAGACACACATGCAGGGTGCCTTTTGATGTTATACAGAAAAATCACCCTGCCAGGAAGTCCAGTTAAACAAAATAACCTTTTCTCTCTTGAATACTGATTTAATCTCATAATTCTCTTTTAACATAGTCCTGTCATGACTAAAATGTTTGTGAGAGCTCAAATTACTTGGGTAGCAATAGATCTCAATAAGATTCTACTCACCACTTATATTTATTTATATTTTCTATCTTAGAAAAAAAATTGTGATGTTTTAATCCAGTAGCCAAGTAAATATAAGAGAATTCACAATTTATGTGGCTAATTTTGTGTTGTTTTGACAGTTCTCTCATGTTTCTTACCATGTCCCATGTGGACTTTACTATACAGTATACTGCAAACTTGAGTAGAAGTTTCTTCTCCATGACCACCTAATCTAGGCTTATGACTTGCATTTATTTACCATTTTTTCAACAGGGCAAATTTTAAACACATGTCTAAGTTGAAAGGATTTTATATTGAACATTCATGTACCCACCTTCTATACTCTATCATTAACATTCTATTTAATTTGCTTTATCATTTAGTTATCTAGCTATCTGTCCCTTTATCCAACCATCAATCCACCTAATCAGGTAATTACTATTTTTAACAGCTCAGGCATTTATGACAAGGTAAACCACAAAACAGCACTCAAGTCAAGAAACAAAATTTTTTCCAAGAACAATTCCTACCCTCCATGTTTTCAGTCCTTGGGAAGGTAAATGATCCTAAAGGGAGAATTTTTTTTTTTTTAATAAATGTGGAATTTTAAGGAAATTAGCTCATTTTACCTTCCTTGTTCTCTTCTTTTTTGGTAGGTTGAAAATGAAAGATAGAATTTCACACAAAAAAATTGTACATATAATTTCCTCATAGGTTTCCTAGTATTCTCTAACATATATTAGAATTTCTCAACACTTCAAAAGTCGAGGAGGTTGAATATTTTGTAAATCAACAAATACACCAGACTGAGTCAGTAAACAAGTTAGATCTATGTCACATGGGACATTTGCTAATGTAAGTTTTCTAAACATGGGTGGTTTAGAGCTTGTATTTGCCATTATCAGGTAATACAGTTTGCATTGAACTAATACAACCTAATGTTTTTTAATGCATGATCTTTTTTCTGAATTCCCCTTAGACATGATTGCAGCAAACTGCACAGTGAAGAAAGCTTTCCATTTTTCACTATGCAGTGATTTGACTTCTCACATTTCTGTTGGAATGAAAATTAGATTCAAGGACAGCTCTGTACCTGATAACTCTGACAAGGTGTGAAATGCTAAGCTTTATATGGCTGTAATGAACATACGCAAGTTTTTTTTTTTTTTTCTTTTGTCTGAAGGCTTCAGGCTGTCTATCCTGGAGTAAAGAAATTCTTTCTAGTATTGTGGCATCAGCTATCTTGTCTGTACTGTCCATGTTCTCCAAATGCCAGCTGTATGGGGGAAATGCTAGTTCATTAAGGGCTTCTTATTACTTAGGTATTTGATTATACAAGGATTGACAACGTTAATAACTCTCCTGGTTGATTTTCTGAGCTTCTCTTTGCTTACCAGCTGACATCCTTTGGAATCACATTTGAAGGGGAGTAGCAAAACTGTAAACTTCTATAATGAATAGAGGAAAAGTTAGTGTAAAGTAGAAGAACAGGAAGGAACTAAGGACATTTTTGTTTACTTATATGGAAATATTACTATTTTTATATGATTATTGACAGTTTATATACACAGTACACTAAAATTCAGATCTTGTTAAATATGCTTTTAACTTTTTGGTGAAGTCACAACAGTAAAGTAAGGTCTACAGCTCTGTGCATGTGGGAAAAAAATTATGCGTATGTGGCCAACGAAGGCTGCTATTAATTCTCAAGGGAAAAATGAAGTCCTGGGGATGCTGGACATGGATAGCTTAGAGACATGTACAAACAACCTCCAGTTCTTGCACAAGCCCCAAATCAAGAGAATAAATTAAATTTCTATTGAGTGATACAAGATCAATATACAAAAATCAATTTATTTCTATACACTAGCAATGAACAATATGGAAATAAAATTAAGAAAAAATTCCATTTAAAATAGCATCAAAAAGAGCAAAATACTTAGGAATAAATTTAACCAAAGAAGTGTAAGATTTTTACACTGAAAACATTCTTGAAATAAATTAAAGAAAATGTGAATAAATGCAAAAACATTCTGTATTCATGCCTTGTAAGACAATATTGTTAACATGGCAATGTTTCTTGTTTTAGTTTTCATGTTGTTGCTATAAAAATTTACTTCAACTTCAGTAGTTTAAAACAACACAAATACATTCTCCTATAGTTCTGGAGGTCATAAGTCCCCCAGAGAACACCAAGAACATAGGTCTTATGGGGTAAAATCAGTATGTTGGCAGAGATGGTTCCTCTGGAGGCTCCTGTGGAGAATCCCTTCCTTGTCTCTTCAAGCTCGTAAGACTGACTGCATTCTTTAGTTTGTGGCCATATCACTTCAATCTCTGCTTCCATCACCACATTGTCTTCTCCTAGAGTCGTCTCCCTCTGCCTCCCTCTTATAAGGATACTTAAGATTATGTTGAGCTCACCAGGATAAGCCAGAAAAATCTTATAATCCTTAACTTAGTCACACCTGCAAAGTCCCTTTGGCCATGTAATATAACATATTCACAGGTTCTGGGGATTCAGATATGGATGTCTTTTGCAGGAGGTGGGGAAACATTATTCATTACCACACTCCCAAATTGATCTATGGAATCTATGCAACCTCTGTCAAAATTCTAGCTGCCTTTGTTGTGAAAATGGAAAAGCTGATTCTAAAACTTATTTGGAAATGCAAGGAACCCAGGATAACCAAAACAATCTTAAAAAAGAACAAATGTCGAGGATGTACATCTCCCAATTTCAGAACTACAAAGCTTCAGTATTCAAGACAGTGTGGTACTGTCATAGACATATAGATCAATGGAATAGAATTAAGATTCCAGAAATAAATCTATACATTAATGGAAATTGAATTTCAACAAAGGTGCCGTGACCATTCATTGGGAAAAGGAGAGTCTTTTTAACAAAGGATGGGAATAACTGGATATACACATGCAAAAGAATGAAATTGGATCCCTTATCTCACATGATATTAAAAAACTACCTCAAAATGGATAAAAAACCAAGATGTAAGAGCTAAAGCTATAAAACTCTGAGAAGAACACATAGGTGCAAATCTTTGTGATTTGGGGCTGGGCAACATTTTCTTAGATATGACACCAAGAGCACAAGCAACCACTGAAAAATTAGTTAAATTTGACTTCATCAAAAATAAAAACTTTGCGTGTCAATGGACACTACCAGAAAAGTGAAAAGACAAGCCACAGAAAGGGAGAAAATATTTGAAATCATGAGGGTCTGGTATCCAGGATATAAAAGGTACCTAAACAACCCAACAATAAAAAGACAAATAGCTTAACTTAAAAATAGGCAAAGTATTTGAAAAGACATTTCTCTTAAGAAAATGCAGAAATAGCCAATAAGCACATGAAAATATACTCAATACTATTAGTCATTAGGGACATGCAAATCAAAATCACAATGAGATATCACTTCATACCTACTAGGGTAGCTTTAGTAAAAATTTTAAAAAGGTGGGCTTCCCTGGTGGCGCAGTGGTTGAGAATCTGCCTGCCAATGCAGGGGACACGGGTTTGAGCCCTGGTCTGGGAAGATCCCACATGCCGCGGAGCAACTAGGCCCATGAGCCACAATTACTGAGCCTGCGTGTCTGGAGCCTGTGCTCCGCAACAAGAGAGGCCGCGATGGTGAGAGGCCCGCGCACCGCGATGAAGAGTGGCCCCCACTTGCCGCAACTAGAGAAAGCCCTCGCACAGAAACGAAGACCCAACGCAGCCATAAATAAATAAATAAAATAAAATAAAAAATAAAAAAAAAAAGAAGAAGAAGACAGGCTTGGTCTTTTAAAAAAAAAATTTTAAAAAAGGAAAAAAAAATTGATGAGAATGTGGAGAATCTGGCACCTTCATATATTGCTGGAGGGAGTGTAAAATGGTGCAACTGCTGTGGAAAAGTTACTTCTTAAAAATTTAAACATAGAATTATCATATGACCCAACAATTCCACTCCTAGTTATATACCCAGCAGAACTGAAAACATATGGTCACACAGTATTTATAGCAGAATTATTCATAAGAGCCAAAATATGGAAACAATCTAAATGTCCATCAACTGATGAATGTATACACAAAATGTGGTATATACATGCAATGGAGATATTATTCATCCATAAAGAGGAATAAAGTACTAACACATGCGACAGAATGGATGAACCTTAAAAACATTATGCCAAGTAAAGAAAGCCAAACACAAAAGGCTACATTGTATGATTTCATTCACATAAAATATCCAGAATTGGTAAATTCATGGAGACAGAAAGTAGATTAGTGGTTGCCAGGAACTGGGGAGAAGGAGGATGCGGAATGACTGATAATGGGTATGGGATTTCTTTTTAGGGTGATGAAAGTATTCTGGAACTAAATAGTGGTGATGGTTGAGCAATGTTGTGATATACTAAAAACTACTGAATTGTTAAAAATTAAAGCATACATTACAGATAGAAGGATAGAGTTTAAAGGTTATCTTGAATTCCAGGAAACAAATAATCTCTCTAGTCTCAAAATGTGAAGAATGTTGATTTTTTGTTGGTTTTTGTTTTACTCTGTATAATTCTTTGAGAATAAAACAGAGATATTGAATATTCAAAGGTTAAAACAATCCATTGTGTGTTCTAGAGTATGGTAAAAGGTATCTTGTGTTTTCATTTCTCTTTAATAGGACAGGAAATTGATGTCTCAGATATTGAGTCTGTGTGTCCAAACTGAGTGTTGATATGTGACATAGTGGGAAGGGGCATGGAGTGGTTGGTACAGAAAGTAAGACAGTTATACGTTATGGACTGAATGTTTGTTCCTCCTCAAAATTCATATGTTGAAACCCCAATTCCCAATGTGATAGTATATGGAAGTGGGACCTTTTGGAAGTAATTAGGTTTAGATAAGGTCTTGAGGATGGGGCCTCTATGACAGAATTAGTATTCTTATAAGAAGAGGAAGAGAGATCACAACTCCCTCTCTCTCTCTCTACCATGTGACGCACAGTGAAAAGGCAGTTGTTTGCAAGTCAGGAAGAAGGCCCTTACCAGGAACTGATGTATCAACATCTTGTTCTTGGACTTCCCAGCCTCCAGAATGTGAGAAATAAATGTTTGTGCTTAAGTCACTCAGTCCATGGAATTTTGTTATAGCAACTGAGCTGACTAATACATTGTGGAATGAGATAGGAAGAGGAGAATGGGACAAAAGCAGACCATGGAATAAGAAATATATTTGCTTAATAAAACAGAGACCAGGTCGGAGAGAGATTTTAAAAAAGGACTTGTGTAATATCATTTAAGTTCTTTGATTTCTTTTAATTAAAAATACTTCCATGGACCAAAAATAGAGTGTAGATGGACCATAATAACATTGCTCTGTTGATCAAAGTCTCTTTAATCTTTTTTAAAAATAAAACTATAGCAGAATAGATGTGCTTATTAGTTTTTATTCATGCAGAAGTCATAGATTGTTTTAATTTTATGTACTGTAGTATAATTATGTGCACACAATTTATAATGTCTTTTAGGAAAATACAGTGAAGCAGGCAAAGAAAAGGATATGTTGAATTCTTTCAACTTGAAATGGTTGTTTTATTTTTATTTGTTTGTAATGAACTGGGTCATTCAGAATGAGAGTTCAGGGTGAGGAAGAAGTAAAGATTGGTGATTAATGAGGCATAAAATGAAAATACAGGGCAGAACAAGAACCTTGCCAATGGTAAGGAATACGGTCCAGTGTGATGAGATGGGGAATTCACTGTGTACGCTTGAGAATCAAGGCCCCTTCTATAATGAACCATCCAAATTATCCCCTTATCAGCCATTTAGACCCAGTGTCATTTTGCTGTCTCTGAGACTCCTTCAGGGACATATCATTGTACAGGCTAGCAAAGAACAGCAACAAACCTGGAGGAGTCAGTAAACAAACTGGACAATAGGTTATGAGGTTTTGCAAATAGTAGGATTTCAAATAGAGATAGAAAAAGTCTTATATGCAGCCTGACTACTTTCTCCAAATATATACTACTTTACCCTCATGCCAACTACATTCTTTTCTGGTCTTCAAAGGGAGCATGTCTTTTCAGCTTTAGTTCAAAGTGATTCTTCCATGAAGCATTGCTTAGGAGTTTGCCCTAGATTTGTCTTTTAAACTCAGCACCAATAGCTATGTGAACTTGGGGTAAGTGATTTATCCTCCTAAGTCTTATTTACTCATCTGTAAAATGTAAATAATAATGTTTGCTTCAGAAGCAAAGACTTGTAAAGATTAAATGTCTGTGAAGTGCTTCATACAGTACCTGAAAGAGTAAGCACCCAGTTCACGATATTACACAGCTAGTATTTCTTCAATTCTGAGGTTCCAAAACCAGAAATCGTAATTCCTTTTCTCTTCTCCTTATGCATTAAACCTAGCTAACTTTTCCATGTTGTTCTCACCAGGCACTTTCATAAATAACTTAAGCCTTTTTCTTTTCCAGTAACAGCTGTAATCTCTTGAGCTCTTTCCACTCACCCTCTGAATTACACAACCTCTGTCCTTGAATGGGCACTGATATCTCAATTCCTTCCCTACTTCTAATTCCCTTATATCCAAGTATAATCTTCAGCCTTTATATGTGAGAAGGACTCAAGGATTTGGGCAGATTCTTTTCAAAGTATAAAAACAAAAAAAAAAAAAACAAAACTAGCCATGCACCTTGCAATCCTTGTGCTTCATTTTTGGGCAGGAGAAACTAAAAGACCAGCAATGAGGCTCTAAGAAGTGCTGAGGAAGGTTTCCACATAGGAATTGTGAAGGCCTGTGCCTCCTCACTGATGTCAGTAATTGCCTGCTCTCACAATCATCCATACCACAAACATTACCTCTCAGAAACTGGCTTTTTACCAAACTCTGGTAGTAGGTCAAAGAAATCTGCAAACCACAAATGAGGATCTTAAAATGCACCGAAATGTAGATTCTGTGTCAAATATAAATACTGGTATTATTTACGTAGTATTGCTTCCCTAGAGAATTCCTTAAACTTCAGTGCTTAATCACTACCTTAAGTTGTTTATTAAAAAGGCAGATTCCTAGTTCATTTGGTCTGAACATAATTGCAAATGAATTTAATGTAGATAGTTCATGTACCACACATTGTAAAATGCTGCCTATAAAATGGAGAGACAGTTCACACCTTAAGGTAAGAAAGCAAAACCCCTGAAGATGCACTTATACATGACAAGCAGAACATACTATGTAACCAGTTTATGTACTTACAAAAACAAAATACCTTTTGCTCTACCTTCAATAATTTCACTCTGTATCCTGAGCATTAACTTTTCATTTAAATAAGGTAAAACAAAACAATCCTTCGCTTAACTCAAGGAATGCATTCTTGGCCATGCTCAGAATGAAAGTGCTACAAGTAGAAGTCAATTCCCTATGAGAAATGATAAAAAATCTGGGGATTGCATACTTTTTTTTTTTTTTTAATGAATTACAATCCAGTGGTGGCTTTGCTCTTATTATCCTTAGGAAATGGTTTGCTTTTGCCAAGATTTTCAGAAAAAACTCTGAGAGATCGATTCTCAAGACATCAGAGGAAAATATCATTAACCACTCAGAAACTTCAGGCAATAGGCAAAGTCCACTAAATGGGAAAAGTTTTCCCTAGGAAGGACCTCATTATAGTGTTTCATGTAGGTGCTTCAAGGAAGAAACTGCTGGGTGGCAAAATGATTTTGATATTATGGAATTTCTTTAAAAAAGGATTCTGTCTGTAATGAGATGGGGGTACATGACCCATGGAAGGACTAGAAGCAGGAAATGAAGAATAGGTGATGGCAAAGAGGGAAGAAAATAAAAGCAAAACTATGATGATAACTTCAAGCAATCAGTAATGTCTCCTGAAATTGAGAGAATGAGATAATCAGGAAGAATGAGAAAAAGATAGGACAAAGCATATAAATGGTGGTTTTATTTAACTCCTTTCTCCCCTGCTCTGCCCCCTCACACCCCAGAATAGGTCATGTTTCCATTTAAAGAATTCATTATTTGTTCAGATATACAATCTAATTTTAGAGACTTTAAACTTCCTAATTGTACCATTTTTATATTTTTATTTATTTGTTTTTGTTTTCATGGAAAAGGCATTTTATTTTAAATATAGCAGTGTGTACATAATAAATCAGTTTATTTATTTGTTCTTGATTTTGCTTTAAAATCCGAAGAAGACATACAGATGGCTAAAAAGCGCATGAATAGATGCTCAACATCATTAATTGTTAGAGAAATGCAAATCAAAACTACAATGAGGTATCACCTCATACCAGTCAGAATGGCCATCATCAAAAAGTCTACAAACAATAAATGCTGGAGACAGTATAGAGAAAAGGGAACCCTCCTGCACTGTTGGTGGGAATGTAAATTGATACAGCCACTATGGAGAACAGTATGGAGGTTCCTTAAAAAACTAAAAATTGAACTACCATATTACCCAGCAATCCCACTCCTAGCCATATACCTAGAGAAAACCATAATTCAAAAAGAAACATGCACCCTAATGTTCATTGTAGCACTATTTACAATAGCCAGGACATGGAAACAACCTAAATATCCATCAACAGAGGAATGGATAAAAAAGATGTGGTACATATATACATAATGAAATATTACTCAGCCATAAAAAAGAACAAAATAATGCCATTTGTAGCAACATGGATGAACCTAGAGATTGTCACACTAAGTGAAGTAAGTCAGATACAGAAAGACAAATATCATATGATATCGCTTATATGTGGAATCTTAAAAAGAGCGTACAAATGAACTTATTTACAAAGTAGAAGTACAGTCACATATGTAGAAAACAAACTTATGGTTACCAGGGGATAAGGGGTGCAGGGATAAATTGGGAGATTGGGATTGACATATACACACTACTATATATAAAATAGATAACTAATAAGAACCTACTGTATAGCACAGGGAACTCTACTCAACACTCTTTAATGGCCTATATGGGAAAAAATCTAAAATAAGAGTGGATATATGTATATGTATAATGGATTCACTTTGCCGTACACCTGAAACTAACACAACATTGTAAATCAACTATACTCCAATAAAAATTAAAAATAAATAAATAAATAAATAAATAAATAAAATACAACAGAAACCATTGAAAATTAAGTTTTCAAATACTGTTTCTTTTCTATTTCCATATAAAATCTTAAATTTTCAACCTGGCTTTTATTTTCACTTGCCTCTAAAATCTCCCTAATGTTAGCTAATATTTTTTTTCTGGGCAATATTAGTATTTTGATTGTTTTCATAAAGTTCTATCCTTATGTATTTTTAACCTGTATTTCAGAAAGATAACTACCTCATTCCTTCTAAAAATTTATATTTAATTTTGGCCTTTTCCATCTTTGACTCACTTAGCTTTCTTTTCTTCATTGGAATATTTTGCTTTTTCCTTTCCGTTGCTTTCCTTTTCTTTTCATCTCTTCCCTTTTTCCCTCTCTCCCTCCCTCTCTTCCTTCCTTCCTTCCTTCTCTCCCCCTCCCCTTTTTTGTCCACCCTTATCTTTCTTCCCTTTTCCCCCCTTTCTTCTCCTTATCATTTCCCTTTTTCTTTAAGGTTCTCTAGGAGATTTCTATTCATCCCTTTCTGTACCCATGAAGAGCTCAGTTAATTTGCAGGACTTCCTAATATCCATTTCCTACCTTGACACGTCACATTATCTCTAGGCTTATCATCTTCAGTTTATTTTTTAAAAGATATCTTCATTTTCCTATCCAATCAAAGTCTAAAATGGGTCAAATACAAGTTTATAATCTGTCCATAAAATAATTATAAGATGCCAATTTTTCCCCATGCTGATGTTGGCATCAACATTCCCCAGATTTTAATACCTAAAGTCTTAGTCATCTTTAAATGTTTTCTTTCTTCCATGAAGGAAATACTTCACTAACAAGTGTACTGATTTTTTTTTTTTTGAGCATGATTGATATGTCCCTTACTTTTTTGTTTTTGTATTTATGACTAAATCTCTAATTCTCATCAACTCACATCTGAACCATTATATGCATTTTTTTCTGATTTCTTTGCATGTAAGAGTGACAAGTCCAGAAACCAAGTATCATGAGGACACATTAAAGTAAATGAGACTATCAAAAGAAGAGATGATTAAGGAAAATGGTATTACTTCTCTTTTCCCTCCCAACTCTGGCATCCCATGATATGTACTTTTCTTTCTTAGGTTCATGCTTTTACTATATTTGTATTTTTCTCAGTCTTACTTAATTTTCCTAACCTACCAGGAAACAAAAAAGAAGGCCATAGTATTGTCAGATATTGTCAAATGATGGCTTCTCCAAACATCACCAAATCAACCTATTGATTAGACAAAGCTGGGTTTATTGCTTACCTAGGCAGAGAGAGCGCTACCATGACAGTCTTAGTAGTGTCTCAGAGGGAAAGAGCAAAAACTTGGCTTTTTGAAGTCTGGTTTAAGGTGGATCTTCTAATGCAGAAAACTTGGTTAAATTGAGAAGAGATCATAATATAATAATTTAGGATTGGTAGATAGGGCAAGAAGAGAGTTTTGAGTCAAGGAGTTCCAAGAGTTAGGGTATAAACTGTCTTTTGATGCTTTCTATTAAATAATTGATGGCTTTTTCCAAAAGTTCCTTAGAAGAACAATAAGTCACTTGAAGCTTTTATCTTCCAAGGCAAGGGTTTCCTGAGATAATAAAGGTATGTTGAACTTTTTTCATAAAGAGATTCCATCTCTTCATAGAGAAGATTTTAAAACACATAAGGTTTTAAAACATATATTACAACTGCAAAGATAAAATTTTATAAGAAAAATAGAGCATAAAATCTTTCACTTCCTGAAAACAGGTGCTTCTGGTTTTTTTTTTCCAAAACTCAAGAAACTTGTGTTTTCAATAGTTTCACTTTAGAGAAGAATCACATACCTAAATCAAAAACCACAAGCTCAAATGCCTAGATGGACCAAGACCAAAACATCAGTGCATCAAGACATGGGTTCCCAAGGACTGTGGGAACCAAGGGGTTGGTAAGGACTGTGGGAACCAAAGACTTGGAAACTTTCTCCATTTAAAAGCATTCATATCCAAATTAAAACATTTTAAACCATGTCTTAGTTGAACAGAATCTATCTTCAGGCCAGCTTCTACCTGTAGGCCACCATTTTGCAACCTTTTTTCAGTTGGAAAGATTGTGAAGATCTTACAGATGTTTGATGTTGATTATAAAGTCAGGAAAATGCTTGAAAGTTTCCCAGTGTCCGTCCATCCAGCCGTTTAGCATCAGATACGTGCAGCCCCAAAGTGTAGACAGATCCCTGTGACTAACCCCAACCAGTAATGAAAAGGATTAAGTATTACAAAGTTCTCCAGTGACATGGAGAAACATAACGCTAATCCCAAATGCTCAGACCAACATGAGAAGATAAAGAGCTACAATTTACTTGGGAACAACTGCAGTTCTTTTGGTTACGGAAGATAATCTTTCTTTAGTAAAGCAAACAAAATTTCACAAGTGCTTTTATTTTCATATATCTTCATTTGTTTTTCAACATTGATAAGTATTTAAAAGCATTTGAAAGCCTATGCTTTCTCACAAAATCATCATCTTCACTGTAGATTTGAAAGAAGAAAAGTAATAGAGGGAAAAAATGCTGGCAAACCTTCTCACTAGACTGATGAAGTCAGCTATTACTCTCCAGCATGACTCCTGGCGTGACTACTTAAATGATCATTTGGTTCTTGGTGTCAACAAGTTTTCAGATCTGGCTCTTTTGGTGTATGCAGCTTCAGGAATTATATATGACATGTTGATTATATTCTGCAGCAGGAAATGCTGTAGTGATCCGCTTTGTCCAAGCTCAGTCTCATTGCCATCAGCAAGAAAATCTCTAAGAGCCTTGAAAAGGACAGGCTGCCAGCTAAAAGCCCAAACAGAATTAAATTGTGGTATAAAAATATAGTAAACCCAATTATACTGGGATAGTTAGTGGAGGTAATTTGTTAGTCATGTGAAAGCCCCTTCTCTCTGGTCACTCTGTTTATGGGCTGATCTAGAAAATCATGAAATCCATAGTTCTGTTAAGAAAATCACTGGGCTCCATATGGTTTAAAGTGTTTAATACTCCATTTAAGATAAACCATTTCCGTACAAATCATTCCTGTAGGTCTATCTGCCAACTGAGCAATCTGCATCTTTTGGATGTCACTACCTTAACATTTGCCACTGGCCTCCTTGAAATGTGGAGAAGGCAAATATGCACATCCTCAGCAAAAACAATGATAGCCACATAACTGATTCATCACACACTATCCATTTCCAAAAGAAAAGGTAACTCTATCTCTGAAGTCTAATCATGCAACAAGGGCCAGCCTTCTAGTGTAGAGGGAAGTGGAAAGGTGGGTAAAAGAGGGTTGGTAGCTGTCATTCTAAGCCAAGGAAAGTCTATTAGAGATGCATGCATTCTTTAATCTGACTGCTTTCAGAAGGCTGCATGATGTCTCCTGAATAATGTACAAAGGAAGTAGAAAGGCACTGCTGCTTCATGATGTTCCCCTAAACTGACCTGTCATCTGAGGTCACATCACCCTCCTCATACTGTGGCTCTCCTCACCGTGCTGGCTATGGTATCCATAATATGAAGTCACCTCAGTCTTTACATTGTATTCAAATTCACTCTATTGAATGCATTCCTCACTTACCTGCTTTTTGGTGATATAAAGTATCCATATGTTTCCGACAATTTAGAGCCAGATGGAAGCATTTTATCATTGAGAAGAAATTTTAGTGAATGAGAAGTAAACCAGAGAATCTTGGTTTTCTCCCAGTTATGAATAGGTCAGAACAAAAAATGCATACATAATTGACATGAAACTGATGGAGATAAATAAGATAACTTTCTGTTATTTTTATTTATTTACATATTTAGATTCTGCTAGATGTTTCATTTGGACAATAGGTCTGGAACTAATCTATTTTAGATCTAACCTAGAATAATACAATGTAAGTTTTAGAAGAAAAGTTAGCATCTAATTAACCCATCAATTCATAGATTACATAACACATTAATGTAGGAATCAGATGCTATAATTCTAGGGAAGTACCAACTAGCTCTGTCCCAGAATCTCTTGCTTGGTCCTTTTACTCCACCATACCTCCCAGACTTCACTATCCTGAAGGCCAGGGATCTTTGTCCTCTCAATGTCAAGCCTAGTGTCTGGCCCAGAGTAGTCTTTCTGAAAGCAGCCAGAGAGGAAAAACTCTTAACTGTAACAAAGACCTTGAAGTTACAATTATGAAAGTGAATTATCAATTTAATCTATGGTTTGACCTAAAACCAAATTCCTATTGAAACAGAAAATGCATAGAAAACTAACCCCTCAATTCAGATATCTCAAAGTATAACTTGGGAATTATCTGCATCAGACTTCCCTCAGTGTCTCCATTCCAGGCTTACTGAATTTGAACATCTAGGATTGCAGTTCAGGAACTTACATGTTTAATACAGTTTCATAGATGTGATTCATATTGTTTCATATTCACACTGAAGTTTGAAAAGCACTTTATTCAGCTGTTAAGGCTCCAGCAAGGATCCTCAAACAACTTCTAATGGGAAGCTTCTTTTATCTTACCTAAATAACTAGATGTATGGGCAGGTGATGGTAATACTGAGTGCCTGTGTAGATGGGGAATTTCAACCAGCCAGGTCAGGAATTCCCATGGGGGAGAGAACAGAGAAACAGTGGCAATGATTTCCGGCTCCAGGGTTGTCTCCTGGCCTGGGCCTAATATTCCAGTGAGCCACAGGGAGTTGGGCATAGCAGCAACCCTCATCCGAAAGAATTGCCACCTTCCCTGTTATTTCACACAAAGAGGAGAGGTTTTCCTCATATTGTGAATAAAGATCCTGCAGAGGGAGCTATTTTTCCCTTTCTTTCAATCAACAATCAACTTATTTCTTACTGTAGGCTGGACTTTGTATTATAGATTTCAAATTATTTCATAGTCTCTATGTTAGAGGAATAATTTAAAGTTAAAAAAGAGTCACTCTAAAGGTAATCCTGTACAAAGTTTGGAAATATATAGTGTTTTAACAAATTATAGTGTTTATTCATTTAGTCACATGTATTTTTCTAACGTATATTTAGGTTTCATTGAGTATAACTGACGTACAATAAACTGCACATAGACAAGTATACAACTTGATAAGTTTTGACATCACTATACAACCATGAAACCATCACCACAATCAAGATAGTGAATACAGCCATCAACTTGCAAATTTTTCTTGTGTCTTTTTGTAATTCTTCCCTCCTCTTCACTCATTCCAGCCTACCTCCCCTTCCATGACTTCACTCACTCATAAGCTTTCGGTCACTACGGATTAGTTTGTTTTATCTAAAGTTTTTCATGAATGAAATCTTACAGTATGCCACCTTTACAGTCTGGCTTCTTTCACTTGGCATAGTTATTTTGATATTCATCCACTATATTTCAATGGTTTTTTCCTTTTTATGAGTGAGTAGTATCTCATGGTATGGATGTACCACCGTTTGTTTAAGCTTTCATCTCTTGATACATCTGGTTTGTTTTCAGTCTTTCTTTGGCTATTACAAATAAAGCTGTTATGAACATTTATGTACGTCTTTAAGTGGGTATATTGTTTCTTTTCTCTTGGGTAAACTCCTAACCTGGATCAAATGGAGATGTGTATTTACTATTATAAGAAGATGACAAATTGTTTTTTCAAAGTGATTGTATGAGAGTTTTACTTCTCCCACATCCTCATCAACATTTGAAATAATCTATCTTTAAATTTTAGTTACTTTAATAGTTGTATAGCAATATCATATTACAGTTTTCACTTGTACTTCCTTCATTATTAATGATATTGAGCATCTTTTCATTTGCTTATTTCTTATCTATGTATCGCCTTTGGTAAAGAAACTGTTAGAATCTTTTGTCTGTTTATTTACTGGGTGTCTCATTTTCCTATTATTAAGATTTGAGAACTTAGTATACATTTTGGATAAAATCCTTTATCAGATATGTGCCTTGAAAACATTTCTCCTACACTGTAGCTGTCTCTTCCTTGTCCTAACAGTATCATTTGGACAGCAAAAATTTTACTTTTGATGACATCCTATTTATCAATATTTTCTTTTTGGCGTCATGCTTTTGGTATCGTATGGTATCTAAGAAATCATTTGCCTTGTCAAAGGTCACCTAGATTTCCTCCTTTGTTTTCCTCTAGAAGTTTTATATTTTTTGGTTTTATGTTTATGTCTATAATTCTTTTTGAGGGTGTCTCTTTGTTTTTGTTTGTTTGTTTTGGTATACCATATGAGGTATGGATCAAAAGACAAATGACTTCTTCAGAGTGCTGTCTCAATGTCCACATTATCTAATCAGGACTGGTGGTATTGACACAATGAAGGATGTAAACAGAAATCTGTATGTAGTGACATAGGCTGAATCCAAACCACAACCATGGCATTTATGAAGGCAGGAACACAGGAACATAGGCTGACAGCTGTTTAAGTTCTTTCAAGTTATAGTTTCTCCCTCTTTTACATTCCTACTGAAAGAGAGACTTGCTACATTTCTCTTGCCCTGACCCTATGGAAGTATTTGGAGAAAGCTGAGAACAAGGATTGGAAAGAATGGTGCATAGCATTGCTCCTTGGTACTCATTATTAATACACATTTTCTATCTTCTACATTTTTGAAACAGAAGCAGGTCCCTATTCTTACCTCTTGTCCTTTATCTCCTCAGTCTGCTAACCTACACATTGAGAAATCATGGGGAAAAAAGCGGGTATCCAGGGCCAGGGGCATTAGTGTATGTGTCTGTGATGTGAAACAAAGAGAGGGCATGAAATACTTCCTACTACAATTATGAAAACATAAACCTAGCAAGCTATAAATTATTTCTGAATTTATTTTAAAATATTTAACTTTGCACAGGTATCCAGCTGCAGTTTCTATACATAAACATTCAGCCAAAATAGCATTTTCATTAACAAGATTGACTTCTAATGGGAATATGTTCATACCATATCATGAAATAAAAAATTCAGGTACAAAACATATGTAGAGTTATGAGACTGCTCTGTTAAAAAAATTCTATGCTTATTAAAGGACTGAAAATAAACATACAGAAAAGATAAAAATATATCTGCTGGTGGTAAGAAAGTGATTTTCCAAAAATAGTTCTTTGTGTTTTCCTGTTATTTAAACATATTTTTTATAACAAAATATTTTCTTTTATAAAATTATTTTATATGAAGCAACTAAATAGCCTTAAAAATCATACTGGTAAAACACGGGCATTTATATAACCAGAGGTTTGTGCAAACCTGTTAAGCTAAGAATTTTCTCTAATAAAATGAATGCTACTCATATCAGCAAAGTAGTACAACTGTGGGCTAGTAACCATGACATGAAAAACAGAATGCTAAAAACATTTCCATTAAAACATTAAATTCTATAATGGAGAGATTCAACCTTTATCGCTTGTTATTTGGATTGCTCAGCTCACTTTAGCCCCTTTTTAGAATTCCAAAGGATTTGCTGCAGGAGGACAAGTCCTCCTGCATCATTATTTAATACCTCTCTGTGTCTTCACATGTTTGAGTCTGTAAAACAATTTTGTTCTAAGATACTGAAGATGAACTCCTGAGGTTGAACAGAAAGATTCACTTGTCTCACCAGAAATTCAAAGTCATTATGAAACAGAAATCCCGCTTCCCCTCAGTAATAGAGCAGCCATGAATCATAGCGTAACTCTGGCTCTATCACAATCTGACACTTCATGCCTCAGACAACAACTTGATTTGTCCAGAGAATATCCCTGTGAGGGCTGCCAATAGTATCGATGCCCATTGAAGAGGATATAATTAAGTCCTTCGTGAGCTAATTTCATTTTCTTTTTTAACAACGTGGGGTGCATAAGAGTAAACTATAAAGTAGATGAAAAAAAGGTTCTAAGAAACCTTGCTTTGCCCGAATCTGGTGCAGGGTCTCACCTCTCTTTGATCTGATAAAGGATGTTTAGAGACATTCAAAACAGCCTTCCCTCAAATACCCTACATTTACAGCATATGTGTTTGTTTCTACCAACTAAACACCATTAGGCTTTCTCCAGGTATAACAGTTTCTTCCAAATTAACTGCAGAAAATCTCAGTGCTTCATGTTTGTTATCTGCTTCTATTATGGCTTAAGGATTGAGAAATTGATTCTAATTCACTTTACCACTCACTGTGAGCAGTTTGGAGTAAAGGTATTTGTCGATTAGGGTAATTTCTTAGAAGCTTGTTATTTGCTTGGGAATATGTCCATTACCCAACAACTGGAAACATAAGGAGCTGAAACAGCCCTATTTTTAGTTAAAATAAGAATTTTATGTTGAGACAGATAAGTAGCAGATTAATAGTAATCTTAATCATTCCTATATTGGGATAAACTCTGAAGCTGCACGAGGCAAGTGTTCTACAATGACAAAGAAATAATCTCCACATCAAAAATTCTCTTCATCTTTGACCTTTATCCACCTTTCATATCTAAATATAATTCCTTTCAAAATACAGGGAAAGGAGCTCATTATGCATGTGTTACATGTCTTGGTCAAAGACATTGTATTTACCCGTCTTGGTCAAAGGCATTATATTAGTTGGGCGATTAAGAGGGCTACAAAAATTAACTTGAGTTCTGTCCCAAACTGATAACCAGCAAGATACGCATGCTGATTTGTTGATTTGTACCTCTCTAAATCCTGGGCCCATCCCTGACGGAATGTACAGGCTGCACCTCATGTCAGAGCCTGTATCAAGAGTAGGGTAGAGAGTAGCCCCTGCATAGAAGCACTGGCAGCGTGGCAGGTAAAGCTGGACTGGTTAGTAGGTAGGAAGAGAAAGAGAGTTATTGAAATGTGTCTTTAAATTGTCACCTTATGATGAGAGCCTAACCAGATGGTCATCTTTGCCACTTTCAGGTTCCAGAGGTTCCAGCTAGTCAGGGCTGGTAAGAAGAACCAAACAAGGCTGAATTTGTTCATAAGACAGAGCACAACAAATTGAATTTAATGTACAGGTCCTCACTTGCCCTTGCTGGCTATTTTTTGTCTTTTTGCCCTGTCTTCCCACATTCCCAAATTCCTAGAGTTTTTAAACTATGAGGTTCTCTCATTACAAGAGGAACTATTGTCCTATAATCCACTAACATTTATGTGCATGTGTTTGATATATTTTGTCCTAGAATCACTGAAATTTTCAAAAGTAACAAATGGAGAAAATATTGATACAAACAAAAATGAATTCAGACTTGTAGCACCTGGGTATGGGAGATGTTTGGAGGCAAAGGATTTTTCCCAAACTTCCTCACTCAGGATACATGAGGACTTTTCTTGTCCCCCCATGCATGAGGTCAGCTGTGATGCCCTCACTGACACCTCGTGGTGTTTTATTCTAAAAGCTAAGTCAAGATTTGGGATACCAGGCATGGAATGCAGAGAGAAAAATGAGTTAGTGGTTTTCTCTGTCATTGGTCCAGAGTGTCTGAATAAATTGGGAATCCTTTCAAAGATTCCTTGCAAGTAACAGAATGCCAGACTAATAGTGTTTCAAGCAAATAGTGATTTGTTTCTCTAATGTAACAGTTCAGAGGCAGTTGCTGGCATTATTCAAGAGTTCAAATCCACATATAGGTAGACATTTCATTGTTATCTTTCTTTTTCTAACTTCACCTTTGTTATCACAGACCATTCCCTGAGGCTCATAAATTAGCCCTAACCATTTTCCACATTTTTACATTTGTCTATCTCTCCCTGTATCAACAAGAAACTAATCAATAATGCTAGAGTTTTTTTCTCTGAGGGAGGAGCAAAGTGAATAGGAAGGAGAAGCAGTGGTTAATCTTGATTGACTGAAAATGGGCTGCTTCTCATGGCAGCTGGGGCTCCTTGGTCAGTGTTTATTGTCGGGAATGGGTTAATGGAGTCCACAGCACCCTCTTAGGTAAACTGTAAACGGAGCATTGTTATTATTCTATCCCAGTGGATCCCTTTGGTCACTCTTACTTAGCAGAGTGAAGAATAGTATATACATTGGCTCATTCCCTAGAATTTCCTTAGTCTTGCCTTGCACGAACCCAAGTTTTATAAGATGCTTCACCTAATGAACTATTTCCAAGTGTGAAACCTCCAAAATGAAATTTAAAAAAAAATCTGTTCAGGAAATGTATCCAGACTGACTTAAAGAGGAAGGCACATCATCTTTATCTGGGCAATTCCTTCCACTGGCTTTGGACCTGGACTGTTGTGGTTTCTGTATTTCTCAAGCTTATCTCACTTGGAATTTTTTTTTTACTTGTTTGTGATCCCAGCATTAGACACTCTTCCTCACAAACTACTTTCCATTCCTTATAGCAACTAAATTTGCATAAGTTTTGAAGATTTAGAATTTTGAAGCTTTAAAAAGCATTACCTTTTTACTGTTTCCATGACAGCTCACCCTGGCTCTGCTATGCTTCCTGAGGTTTTGAGTCTCCATGCCCTTAAATGTTGGTTTTATCAGAGATCTCTCTCTTTTTCTTATCCAACTTTATGCCTACACTGACTTTCTTTTCAAATTATCTTGTCCCATCCAACCACTAACTCCTTGCTGGTCCACTGCATCCAAATTTGTATCTGTAGCCAACTCTATTCTCCTGATATTGGGAAAGGTATTTATAATTGCCTTGTCTACATCCCAGCCCAAAAGGTCCATAAGCACCTTGCTTTCAAAGTTTCAAAATGTATTTGATGGCAATCTACATTAAAAGTGTGTTCAGAAAGAGAAAAACAAATACAGTATGCTAACACATATATACGGAATCTAAGGAAAAAAAAAAAAAAGGCCATGAAGAACCTAGTGGCAAGACGGGAATAAAGACACAGACCTACTAGAGAATGGACTTGAGGATATGGGGAGGGGGTGGGGTGAGATGTGACAGGGTAAGAGAGTGTCATGGACATATATACACTATCAAATGTAAAATAGATAGCTAGTGGGAAGCAGCCGCATAGCACAGGGAGATCAGCTCGGTGCTTTGTGACCACCTAGAGGGGTGGGATGGGGAGGGTGGGAGGGAGGGAGATGCAAGAGGGAAGAGAAATGGGAACATATTGTATATGTATAACTGATTCACTTTGTTATAAAGCAGAAGCTAACACACTATTGTAAGGCAATTATACTTCAATAAAGATGTTTAAAAAAATAAATAAATAAAAGTGTGTTCAACATCATTAGCCATTAGGTATGTGCACATTAAAAACGCAAAGAGTTATCACTACACACTTATCAGAAAGGCTTGAGGAAAAAATAAATGCTGGTGAGAATATGGAGAAACTGGACCACTCACACATTGCTGGTGGGAACATAAAATGGCACATCCACTCTGGGAAATGGTTTGACAATTTTTTTAAAACATGCAACTACCATATGACCCTGATTGCACTCCTGGACATTTATCCCAGAAAAATGAAAAATTACATTCACACAAAAACTTATAGATGGATGTTCATAGCAGCTTTACTCATAATAGCCACAAACTGAAAATGACCCAGATAACCTTTAACAGGTGAATAATACTTAGCAATAAAAAAGTATGAACTGTTGACATATGCAGCAACTTGGGCAAATTTCCAGGAAATTAATTATGCTGAGTGAAAAATGGCAATCCCAAAAGGTATGACTCCATTTATATAACATTCTTGAAATAACAAAATTTTAGAAATGGAGAACATATTAGCGGTTCCCAGAGGTTGGGAGCTGGGTGAGGTGGGGAGAGGGAGGTGGGTGTGGCTTAAGAAAATGGCCAGATGAGGAATATTTTTGGGATTGGAAACATTCTACATCTTGACTGTATCAGTGTCAGTATCCTGGTTGTGATAGTGTAGTTTTTGCAAGATGTAACTGTTGGGTCAAACTTGGTGAAAGATATGTGGGATGACTCTAAATTATTTCTTGCAACTACATGTGAATCTACAATCACCTCAAAATGTAAAATGTAATGAAAATTTTAATCACACTTGTTTTGGGTAGTACTGAATAAGTTAGAAAAGCCAAGTAAAAAGAAACTTAAGTTCCTAGAATTAGAAAATTGCTCTTAAAAATTAACTTGCATAGTGTAACTGCACCCTTTCTTCTAAATTATTTAATCAAACTTTGCATTAACCAATTTCTAAAAGACTTAATTTTCTCCACCTTGATAAGCCAAAATTTGTATGACTCTCTACTTTCCTATCAGAAATTCTACACAGAATCAATTCATTTGGGATATCTTTGGGAGAAATCATGTCTTTTAAACCATAAAGCAAAAAACTTATAAGGACATGTTTTTAAAAGGCATTTAAAATGTTTCAAACATGTCTGATACTAACAGATACCATTTAATTTGTATTTTTACCAACTTCATACAGATAAATGTACTTCTTTGAAAAACATCGCTTTTTTGAGTAGATACTAAAGAATATTTATGATTAAGAAAGGGACAAAACCATTGATAGAATCCTAGAAAGTACCAAAAATTAAGAAACTAGAAGAATCCAGTGAAAGGGGGAAGGCAGAAGAACTGAGAATGATTACTACGAAGTGCAAGGGGGAACGTATCCTGAATTCAACATAATTTCTTCAAATTTGTCCTCCCTGTAACTGATTCTCTCTTCAACCTTATTTCCATTGCTCTTAAAATTATTCATTGAGCTTATTTTTAAATTATTTTTAAGTAAATATATTATATAGACAAGTATACAAATTCCAAGCATACGGCTCAATGAATTTTCATCAAGTGAGCCGAGCCACCACCCAAAACAAGAAATATATCACCAGAACCCCAGAAAACTTCGTTGTGCTCTGCCCCAGTCACCAACCATGCTCTTCCCAAGGGTAAGTAAAATTCTGAGCTTTATGACCATAGATTATTTGTGCTTGTTTTTGTACATTATATAAATGGAATTTTAAAGTATTTTAAAATAAAATGACATTATCTTCCCCACAATACACCTTCCTCCTTAAGTGTTTCCTATTTTGGCTTCCTAAATTAGAATGCTTAAAGTCATCTTCACGTTCTCCCTCTCCTACTTCCAACATGATCTTTCTAAAATATAAACATTATCAGTCATTCTTGAGAGCAAGTCAAATCTGTGTGTCATCTTCAGGAAAAAAAAAAAAAAAAAGTCCATTTTAACTGGGTTACAAATCCCTTGAAGATCTGCCTCTGGAATATTTTTCCAAGTTTACTCTGCCTACAAGTCCCAGCATGCGTTGTACTCCAGTTGTATGGTATTATTTGCAGTCTCCAAAACATACTCTTCCATACAACTCTAAGTATTTGCATATGCTCTGATTTCTTTCCAGGATGCATTCCTACCTCTTTATCTGCCTAGTGAAGAGCCTATTTAACCACCAAAACTTAATTAAAATATCCTCACTGTCCCTCATTTCACCCTCAGAGACAATTAGTAACTGTATGACATTATTTTCAGTATAATCTACAACTACTTGTATGTAACACTTTTAACATAATGTACAATTATTTCTTGGCATGTCTCTCTGTTCCATCGATTGAGGGTTTCTTCTACTTTTCCCTATATTCCCCATGTTTAGAAAAATATACATTAAAATAGTTGGTTTATTTGAATGACAAACAGTAAACAAACAAAAAAAGAAAAAGAAGTGACAAACAAAGGTGAAGTAATTAATATTCTCTAGATGCATCAAGGAAGGAAGGAAATGTCCTTATACAAAAGGGGCATTTAAGTTCAGTGTTAAAGAATGTGTAGAATTTAGGTAGGCTAAGAATGAGGCAGACATTGATCACTCATTATTCACAAGCAGTAACACGTCTCTGGGAAAGGTGTACCTGGTGGATCCCAAGAACTTAGAAAGGGCTCTTCTTCAGAGAACTTCAGAAAATAAACTACTTCATTGGGCCTGACCAAGACCCAGAGCCTCAGACAGCATCTCAGCCACCTGACTCAGACACAGGCCCTGTCTCCTGGAGGTATTTTGAAAGACTAGAAATCATAATACAAGCATTGGCCTAGGTCCATATCCCTGCTGCTTGTAGAATTTGTTGTTTGGTCCTTTATAGGACTCCCACACATTATCTGTATGATGGGGATAACATGTTCTTTTTCAAGTGGGTTAATGTGAGCATCATATGAACTAATGTTCATGAAGTACCTGGCACAATGCTTGAAAAATAGTCAGTGTCCTGGAATTGTTAATTCCCTTTTTTGTTCCCCCAATGCATGCTTGTGATGTTTTCCTTTTTATACATTAACTGTAGATTGCATGCTGTACATTGTACCAGGATGAGGAGATGAGAGGGTGGAGGTGAAATACTGTGTGCATTAACTATGTAGCAGACTGTGTGGAGGATACTGTAACCCCAGCCAGGGCCGAGCATCAACAGTAAATCCTGCCATGTGAAGTGTGTTCTGCTGACCTCGGAGATTCCCTGGAAACCCAGTGTGGCCTGGATTGCTGACATAGGCACGATAAGCGCTGTGCTGCTCAGTGCAAAACAGCTAGCTTACTTCACCTGATTTCGCACAGATTCAGAGCACAACACTCATTTCATCTGATTTGTGCTTAGACGAGGCAAAGGGAAACAAATGTCTGAAAACAAAACCCACATGCTAAGTCAGCTAGTTTTGAAGCTCTAGTCAAGATTGCACATAAATGAGTCTGTTCTTGCCTAGATAATTTCTGTTCCTGTGCCTTTCAGCAACACTGTGTAAGCACTACTGTAGAAACAGCTATATCTGACACTGTGAGGACAGAGGGACTCATAAAAGCAATGGAATAACCATGATTTAGCTGCTCGATACATCTGCTGCTTGAAAAAAATAAAAAATTAGCTTAGCCACTACATGTTTTTCTCTGTATAATACTACTTACATTCACATATTTGACACATACTTTTTAAGCATCTACTATGTGCTAGGCACAGTGTTTGCTGTATGCTAAAGATTCAGTGGGAAACAACACAGATGAGGCCTGTGATCACAAAGCTTAGTGTTGATCAACAACTAATTTGAGAAAGTTCCCTGTTCACACAACCAATAGGGTGTGCAGAAAGACCAAAGGACATAGAAAACATAATTATTTAGCAAGATATTTGTTGAGCAGTAGTAACCAGATGCTACAAAAGAGTCAGAATATATAGAAAATGGGAAATGATTCGTTGACACAGATTTGCTATAGATACAGATACAGGATCTAAAGGGATCCTCACTGTATGAATTGGGTCATGAGTGATTGCAGATAAGGACATTGGGAGCGGACAGAGGGGTCAGAGCCAGAATGATATATCAAAGAAATAAGACAGTAACCGTCTGTATTGATTTTCTATTACACATAAACAAATTACCACAATTGAGAGCGGGTTAACTGGGTCCACTGCTTAGGGTATCACAAGTCTACAATCAAGGTGTCAGCTAGCTGATCCTTACCTGGTGGCCCAGGGTCCTTTTCCAAGCCATGTGGCTGTTCTTTCCCTAGGAGCTATAAGGTCATGTACACTGTGTCTTCTGGTTGGCTAGAACAAGTTTTTTGACACTTCACCTTCTTTTAAAGAGCTCACATCATTAGGTCAGGCCCACCCTGGATAAGCTCCCTTTTGATTAACTCAAAGGCAGCTGATTAGTAATCTAAACACAGAAGGGCTAAACCATCAGATTTACTGGCCTCAACCACACTCAAATGGAGGGGATTGTCATTGGGGAGGTGGTGGGGGAGGAATCTTAGAGGTCATGTTAGAATTTTGTTTGAAGTCAGAGTTATCAATAAAGGGAATCCCTTCATAGTTAGCTGCCTTTATTCTACATGTGCTCATTTGCCCTGTTTGGAGGAAACTAGCAGTGCTTAGGGGTAAGACTCCAAAACTGAACCACTTAGGTTCAAATCCTGACTCCACTTCTTCATAGCTGTGTGACTTTGGGTAAGATACTAACCTTTCTGATGACAACAATGAAGTGTTTACTCAAAGTATTTTGATTTTATTATCTGCAGACAATATTAAGTAAATTATGATTGTAAAGTAGTTCAAATGTGACCATTTAGTACATGTAATTGTAGAGGAAATTTCCTAGTTTCTGGTTATGATTCCTTTTCCTTGGGAATTAAGTAAAGGAGATCAAGTCCCAGCTTGCTTATTAATAGCATGGATTGTGATTAGAGTAAAAAAAAGTAATGATTTTATCTTATTCTGTACTGAAGACCACAAAATATTTCAGTGTATTAGCACTAATAGACTCAGACTTGTTAAATTAAATTAAGCAATTGAGCCTATAAGAATTAGACCCTGCTTCTAATGAGCAGGTCTTCAGAGTAACTAAGCCAATAAAAAGACAGCCTTCTCTTCTTACACAAAACCTTGGATGGATGGGACAGTAAGGAATATATCCCCTTCTTCTAATGTCCTTGGAGAAGGGTGGCTAGACTATATATTATAAGCTAGTATAACCTAAGTAGGTATCTTGATAGTTTTGAAGACATACTTCATCCTGGCTCAGTTCTTTGTTTCATCCAATAAATAACACTGATATCATCCTCCAAGAGTCACAATCTTCACATCCATCAAGAACCACAGGATTTTGAAGAAGGAAACCTGGACTGTGAACATGTCCTGCTTTGGAGACAAGGGTTGTATACTTGGCAGACCTACAACTAATGTGACTGCATCCTTATGTATCCATTGCCTCCAAAGTCTTCTTTTGAGAGACTAACTTAAAATGCTCAATGGTATGGGTCTACATAGGAATGTTATGAAAAATTTAGCTAGGCCTTCGTATTCTAATGAAGAAACCCAAGGAAACTGCAGTATAGCAGCTGTTTTCATAATGCATGAAAGTGAGTAGGTCTAGAGCATTGGTCTTCAATCTTTGGTATGCAGGTTCTCATACACAGAGACTCTGACGAGGTGGGGGTAACTTTGAGGTAAGTGGTCTTGAAACCACACTTTGAGGAATGCTGCTCTAAAAGATAGCAGACAAATTAGGTGTCTGCATCTATGTAAAGGCTTTTCAGGCCTAGACTACAGTGATGTGGGGAGTGGGCTGGGGTGAGGTTGGATGCTTTTTTGGTCTTTGTTAGCTTAGGCTCTCCTTTTGAGGCAACAAAACTTCGTGTCACTCAGAACAGATATTCAGCAGAAAAATTTTCTCTCCCCCTCAATCTCTTTCAGCTCTGAGAGCCGGCATTTTATCATTTAGACAAAGAACATCAGAGAATTCTATAATACAAGGTAACAACATAATGCAACTAACTTACACAATAACAACTCCCTTAACATATATTTGTAGGATTACTTACATCTATGTTCAGCTGGGAAAAAAAGCCACTCAACTCACAGAAAAACTTCTCAGTTTACAAAGTGGCAACAAATTCCAAGTGAACTACAAATGCTTAACAAATATACATTGCCACAAAAATAAGAAATTAGCTTATTCTGAAATGAAAGTATTTTTATTCATCAACTAGAGAGAATTAGAGAGCCTCTTGGTCATTCTTAGTATTTCTCTTGGCAGTAAAATTTCCACCTTGAGAAGACCTTGAGGAGGTTGGAAAGTTTAGAATGGAGGGGCTCTTTTCTCCTAGAGAAGAGAGCTGCTCTGTGTCCCAGAGGCCTGGTCATTTGGGCATCCCAAAGAGGCAGGTCCAGGATGTTTGTAACAGAACAATCCATGAGCCCTTTGTTAGACTATCCCTTCAGGAAGCAGTCCCTTCTGCAGCTGCTGGAGTCTCAGCGGTTGGCAGTGCCATGTGTGAAGAAGGGCAGTGTTTGAGTCTGGGGAACTTGGTTCTTGACCCAGAGCTGCCTTGTGCAACTTTAACCTACCTAGGTAACCTTCCTGTACCTCACTTTCTTCAACTTGAAATTAAAGCAGTTAAGCTAGATGAGAGCTCAAGACCTTCCATCTCTGCCATTTCATTATCCTTACATTTAAAGCTGAAGTTTAAATGTGGGAAATCAGAGTAATCAAGAATTAGAATACACAAGTATTAGAATAAAAGCCCCAAATCCCTGTGTCATCTTGCCTCTGCCTACCCAGTCAGCTCATTTGTAGACATTTTCTTCTTGCTCAATATATTCTCCATAGTCCCAATTATTTTCCAGGATAAGGTCTTTGCATATTCTATTTCCACCTCTGTAAGACACCTGCAGAGTCCTTAGCTTGGCTATCCTCTATGTTGTAGCACAAATCTCACTTTCTCAAAAGGGCTTTTCCTGACTCTCCCAGTCTAAATTAGATTCTCAGTAAGTATGCCTTTCTATAACAATTTATTCTTTTCCTTTACACCATTATTGAAGTGTGTCATATATATCTAACTGTGTTTTATTCGCTAAATGCCTTTTTCTTCAGAAGGCTGTAGGCTCCTGAAGGAAACAGAGTGTCCACTATGTTCAATACCCGCGCTTGAAACATAGTAAGTCACCTTAAATAGATGTCAAGTGGATGAATGAATGAATAGATCAATCAGTCACTGCAATTCCTTTCCCCATTCCAACATCTGAAACAAAATATACCCCTCTCCGATTAATGAATGAGATGTGCACCTATGTGTCTTTTATCTCTGCTCATATGGGTGCTTTGGGATCTCACTTCCTTTGCTGACCTCCCTGTAATTTATGCATAACAGGTTTCCCTTCCTCTTTCAACTCCCAGGGATTAAAAAAAGGAGATACACCTCTTCTATGTTCTCCTTATGTATTTCATGAACACCAAGATTCCCTGTTGTATCAGCTTCCTATTGCTGCTATAACAAATTACCACAAACTTGCTGGCCTAACACAAAATTATTATCTTATAATTCTGGAGGTCAGCAAATCCAAAATGGATCTCAATGGGCTAAAATCAAGGTGTCAGCAGAGCTGTGTTCATTCTGGAAGCTCTCAGGAAGAACTGTTTCTTTTCTCTTTTCCAACTTCTAGAAACTGCCTGTATTCCTTGGTTCAAGGCTCTCTCCCTCAGTCTTCAGAGCTATCCAAAGCAGGTTGAACTCTTCTCATCAACTCTGACTTCTACTTCTATGGTTACATTCCATGTAAGGTAACATTCACCAATTTCAAGGATTAGGACATGGACTTTTTCTGAGGGGTGAGATGACTTTATTCTATATACCATACCTGCATTTTTTCCCCATCTACCTTTTAGCATACAATATTCATACCTGACTGAATACTCCAAAGGCTCACTTCTACTCCTTTTCCTTCTCTCTCTCATAAGACTTTCACAAGAATGTTACTCCACCATGAAGGAGGCTATGCAATAGTCACTTGTAATTTACATATATGACTTTCATACTTTCAACTATTTGCTAAAAATCTAGGAAGTCCATCGCATTTTGCATAACAATTTTTCTGAGGCACGAATTTTAATCACTGGACTTGGAAATATGATTCTTAGTGAAAGAGTGAACTGTCCACTCTTACATTCAATGTTTACATTTAATATGGCTCTTTATAGTCATTGTAATGTTACATGACAAACATTATATTCTGTAGTGTAACCATGTTTGCAACATTTGAGAAAGTCTATTATTCTTCATGAATATCAAAGATGTAGTTAACAAAAATATAATTATCTATGTTTAACAAATACTAAAAATTTCAAGTTTTATGATATGTAATTCACATTTGACCTTACAATTTATTATCACAGCAGCTCTGTTAGAGAAGTGTTACAGGCAGGAAACAGAGATTCAGAGACCATCCGCAGTTTACCAAATGTCAAACACCTAACAAAGGCTGTAGTCAAGATTTGAAAAATTTTGGTACAACCATCAAGCTATTTCCACTACTTCATATATCTGAATGTATTTTTGTGGTTTCCTTTTGTTAATTTGTCATGTAAAATAGCTGCATTTTTCAGGTGGCAGAAGCTCTCAGCTCAGCAGACTGGGCCCTAATTAAGGCCTATTGTGTGTTGACACTCTTCCTCTGGAGACCCTGATAAAGGCCTCAGACAACTTCAAAACTGCCCATACATGGGACAACTGGATCCTTTTACAGCCTAAGGAATCTCATACTTTTGCAAAAAACTTTTTTCTCAGTACACCGAGATGAAGGGAGAGCAGAATATAGGAAATAGATCCAATTTTAGCTGAACTTCAGTTTAGAGTTAGGAAGAAAAGCATTATGAAAAAAAAGAAAATCTTTACAGCACAAAGTGTAGGGTGGTTACCGGAGTAGGAAGATAAGCTCTATCAGTGTCAAAAAACTGCAGAATCTAATTAGCAATGGTATCTCTGAGACCCCAGAAGTGACTGGTGAAGATCAAGCTATTCAAGCTACACTGACTGTGGCAATGTCTGACATTTCACCCTTTCCATGAAAGCCAAGGAATGCATTAACTTCAAACATGAAGTTTCCCAAAATTATCCATTCTTTTAGCTAGTACCCCAATCAATTATTAAAATATAATTTTCAAAAGGTTAAAGCATAACTAACATATAAGTATAAAATGAACACCTGTCAAAGATTTTAAGTAATGGAAAAAACCAGCAAGAAATCAGTTCCAAATATATTTGCAGAGATAGGCAATGTAAGAAAGAATGGTAAAGATAAGACTGCACTGTTAAACACAAAGCTATTGTCCGACAGGGCACTAACCTGTTAATGTGGAGTATTTTCCACTGGTAAGAAATTATTTTCATCCCTGTTGGACGAAAATGTTTAAGTTAACCTCTCCCCCTAGATCAGGGTCTCTCAGATTGGCTGGCACTATTGGCATGCTGTTGTGGGGCGCTGCCCTGAACACTGTAGGAGGCTTAGAGGGTTCCTAGCCAGCAGCACAGCTCCCCCCAGTCATAGCAACGAAAAATGCCTCTGATGTTGTCATATGTCTCCTGAAGGGTAAGTAGAATTGTTTTATAGAGTCCAAGATTATCAAAATTTATCCAAAACTTCAAAACAGGCAAAAGAGGTCACTGGGTCTTCTTTTAGCGTAGCAGTGGGTGTATACCTTTGAGTTTCTTTTGACTGGACTATTTTACTTAAGTAGGCAGTGATTTCCAATCAGGGACAATTTTTGAAGTACTTCTTGTATTGCCAGCCCATACTACTGATTTTCCATTCAGCTCTGCCCTCAATATGTTCCATCATGAGCTGAATAGGAAAAAATATTAATTTGACTATATATTTGTAAAATAATACCCATTTTTCAAAGGATGCAATAAATTGTGAGCAGCCATTTTAAGTTCTCTTTTTTAATATTTTAACTCTGTTTTATCTTTAATCCTTTTTTAGACATTTGAGTCAGAATATACCAATGTTAGGCAAGGACTGTAGTTAAATGCAGTGTTGGCTATTCACCTCTCACTTATTGGTGGCACCATTTTCCAATAGGTTATTCTATTGGATATAGGTCTACTGGATCTATTTCCTATTTCTAACTTTTCCCTGCTGTCTACAGAGGAAAGATAATTAACTTTGTGACCTTCAGTGATGGTAATAATAATGAAGACACAGGTCAACCATTCCTTATCTAAAACTCTTGAAGATAAACGGGCTTCAAAATTCGGCAGTTTTCAAATTTTAGAAAGTTGATATGGTACATATTACTGAACACTCCCAGTGAGGTCTGGGGCAGCATCCTATAATCAAAAACTTTAATATTTCTACAGCTAAACAAATGGACATACACATCAAATGGGAATTAAAAAATAACCTCACATCATCTCACGTCAAACTTTGCTACCAAATGACTTGTGTCAAATTTATGAAAAATATTTTGATTTTCAGAGCTTTTTGGATATCAGAAATTTAAATTAGGGATTACGGATCTAGAATAATAACATGATAACGGCAACAACAATATCTGATATTTAAGAGTATTCACTATGAAGCAGGCCCTGTGTTGTATTACATGTGATTAGATCATTTCAACCTCCCACAACCCTATGAGGTAATTCTATTATCATCCTTATTACACTGACGAAGTTTGGAGACTTAGGTACTAGCTCAAGGTCATACAAGATTTAGATCTAGAAAATTTGATCGACAGCCCAGGCTCTGAAGTAGGTAGGATTACATGCTGAAACCTAAAAACTCTAGCCACATTTAGTACTCAATCTTTCCTTTTTGCTCTACCTGTCCATAAGTCTACCAACCATGGGTCAAGAACATCACGTTAGTAAGTCAAGGGCACTATATCTATGTTCCTCTGCCTTGCCTAGATATTTTCAAGCAAATGTGACTTAAAGGAGTACAACTGACTCATTCTACTCAGGTTCACAGGATTTCTTTGCCAGTTTATTCAATTTATCTTAAAGCTTCCTATCAAGAATTTCATAAGCACAAATACACTCAGTATGGATACAGAGAAAAGCTGGCAGTCAATATTTCAGCTGTTTCCAAATGCATCTATCCTGCTGATACAGGCTCAGGGAGAGTTATAATCCACATGACACTTTCATGAAATGCTTCCCAAATGATTTTATTAAACATTTTCTGTGAGAAAAGTCAGCTGAATGACTGACCCAAAGACAACCCAACTGGGAGTAACAGAGTGGCTAGAATATGAGCCTTCCCCTTATACAACATTCCTAAGCTGGCTTCTCATATGTGCCATTTTGGGAACTACAAATATATATCTTGTCTGTCACTGTGTTCATAATTTTTGAGTGTTTTTCAACTCAGTTAAGAAATGTTTTGTATTCTCAGTAAGCAATGCATCAGCATGACTTCTATGACTATAGAACTATCAGTTAATCATGTAATTTCACCTCTATATTCCCCTTTAGTCCTCACTTTTAGGGCTACGAAGTAGTCCTATGCCTTATGCGAATACAGCTAGACATGGCTCTCTGCAAACTAGGAAGAGAACCCAACCATGTTGGCAGCCTGATTTCAGACTTCCATCCTCCAGAGCTCTGCTTCTTAAAATCCAGGTGAGAGACTGCTACATGTCATGCAGGTGTTGATGGGCTGACACATCTCCATCAGCCCTGCCCTTGGAGAGAGGTTTGACCATGGACAAGATCGGCCTGGTGACTGTGAAGATACTCTGTGGTTAGCTTTACAGGAGGGTGTATCAGACTGGAAACCCTGTCCCTGGAGGTTTGGAATCAAGAGGAGCAGAGGGAGGTAAGACATAGACAAACAACCTTCATGGACCATGAGGATTCCAGAATGTCCTCACTCTGAGGAGAGTCACCATTCTTTGACCTAACAAACCAAAGGATGCCTATTGCACACTGGCTTACAGCAGGAAAATGGGAAAACATCTTCTAACCGCAGTCTCCTGGGCTTGAGATGGAGAGCAAAGGACCTAGTATTGAAATAGTACCTGTGAAAAGTCTGCATTAGAGGACATTTCAAAGGAATTTTATTTCTTTCAATTAGATGTATTAATAAAGACTAATAGCTGTAAAAATGAAAAATAATAGTAGCTTACTATCACATGGTATATCTTTTTTTTTTCATCCCTTTACTTTCAACCTATTTGCATCTTTTGTATATAACATGCATCTCCTATAGACAGAAAATAGTTGGATCTTCTTTTTTAATCCAGTGTGGCAAACACCTGTGTCTTGATTAGACTGTTTAAATCCATTCACATTTTAAAAATAGCTTTATTGAGATGGAATTCACATAGCTATTGTTCACCCTTTTAAAGTGTACAATTCAGTGGTTTTTAGTATATTTACAAAGTTGTACAGCAATCAACACTGTCTAATTCCAGGACATTTTCAGCAACCCAAGAAGAAACCCCATACCCCTACCCCCAGCCCATGGTAATCAATAATCTACCTTCTGTTTATATGACAATAATTAAACATTTCAGAAGTTGTTCTCAAACACCTTGAGCCAGAAAGGCTGTGTTCTGCTGACAGATCTGTTTTTGAGTAGGGTAGTGATGAATGATGAGTATATCTTCTGAGCTTCAGTCTACTCTTCAAACCTACTCTTTAAATTGATGAAACTCAGAGATTTCTGCTTCTTATCACAATATGATAACTGGGAGCTATATTTACCCTTCCACTTCAAAAAATTAGAAAACCAGTAAAAGAATATATAGAACAACAATTTTCAGACTTTGGGTAGCAAACACCAGAAGACTATGATTTCTAATAGAAGAAGCACAAATAAACAAGGTGAATCCTATATTTTCTACAGTTTACTGTCTGGATGCAGATCCCTGTAGGAATTACAGAGCAGAGGAACCCAAACAAACCTTAGCATCTTTGTTGAGTAGAGAAGAAAGAGATCAGAAGTCAGGCAAGGTTGTTCAAGTTCATGGGGAAATGTACTAGAGGAACAAGAACACAGAGAGACAGCACTGGAGATCTGCAGAGGGTCCCCTCATGTCTTTGGCTTAGTATAGATTTGTGCGTGTATGGAAAGAAATTACCCAAAGTCATTGAAAAGGACCACTGAAAGGCAAAGATTTAAACAATATTTGGAGCTCATACAGGTGAAGAATAATTCATGTTTTCATGACAAAGAATGGAGAGGCCTCATAAAATAAGTAGTGATGGATGGAGTCCTCAGGAAAGTATTATTTGACTCAGCATTTCCACTTCTAGATGTATACTCAAGAAATATGATGATGTACGCTCACTCAAAGACATGTACACAAATGTTTTTAACAGTATTATTCATAATAGCCAGAAACAACAATTGGAAAATATTGTGGTGAAATGGAACGAATATTGGGGCTGAGAATTAAAAGAGGCAAATTTGATTTCTACTTTTTGAGTTATAGCATGTTAGTTCTTTCTGAACTACAGTTTGTTCATTTATAAAATGGAAAATAAATATTATACAGGATTATTGTGATGACTACATAAAATAATTTTTTAAAAATTGATTTGAAATAAGATTGGAAATGTACCCAAATATTATTGTATTAGGTAATTACTAGGGCACCAAATGTAAGAATACATTTAGTGACTTTACCTCCCAAAAAAGCCTAAACTTCAAATCAGAACTGATCAATTGTTATGGAGCACAATTTAAGCAGTATTCAACTAATATCATTACTAACTTTGGTTTCTGTTTGAGCAATTCATGCCAATATTCAAAGTTTTGGAAGATGCAGTTACAGATTTCTTATTTATTTATATCTCTGGAGGAATCCTTTAGTTTCTGTGTTCCTTAATCATTAAATCTTCAGTATCATGTAACTTAAATAAGTTTTCTTTTTATGTTTTATTAGTTTGTTTTATGTTTTATTAGTTTCTTTGTTTTATAAAATATTCTTATTAATTATTTTATATACCCAGGTTCCACTATCTTTAAATCAAATAAAAATCACTGAAATCCACCTTTCAAAATTAATGAAATAGGTTTGTCTTCACTTCAGAATGTCAGTACTCATAAACCTTAAGCAGCAGAAATTTCCATGAACACTACAAATAAGGTCAAGGGCTCAGTCTCTGAGAATCTAAACCTAAAAAGTTAGTAAAGAAAACAGGACTAATTTAATTATAGTATTTAGCTGGATGTCCAAGACTACGAAACACTCTTCAAGCTTTTTTGTTTTTCTTGTTGCTGCCTACTAAATTCTACTATTTCTATCCTTGGTAACTTTTAGTCACAAGCCTAATTTAATTTAGTTTTTCTGAATACTTGACATAAAAGTCACTTACTATAGACTGTGACTTCAAAACTTTCCCAGATTATAAAAATTTCTAGTGTCATCATCACTTAATATTTATGAAGTATCTACTTGGCCTTGTCCCCTCTGGGATACTCAGTTTCCAGATATCCAGACTGATGAGCGTATATTCAATAATTTGAACTTTTTCCCTTTCTTTATTTCCTTCACTTACTGTCCTGCTTCTATCCTTTCTCAGGGTATGAGTATGTGTATTTGTAATTTTCTTAGTCATATCAAGAATGCTTGCCACAATGGGTACAAATCTATTTAAAGTGAGATCTTTGGCTAGATTATTAATAGTTTATGTATTTTATTACATTATCCTGTAGAAATAGCATGAATTTGAGAACCAGAAATTCTCTCATTCAAATCTTAGTTCTACCACTTCAAACTGTATTATTTGAGTAAATGGCTTACTTTCGAGCCTGTCTCCTTATGTGCAAAACAAGAATCATAATAAGTGTTATGGGGAGTGAAAAATGATGGATATAATTTGATTATTACAGAAACAAGCAAGGATGAGGTACTCAGTAAATAGTCGTTATCATGAAAATTGTCAACACCTGGGAAAGGTACACCCCCCCCCCCCCACCTCCCTTCAACAGAACACGGGTTGTGGTTTTTAGTTCACTGAATCTGGTCACAGCTCTGAAAAGTCTTACTTCAGTAGCTCTCTAGAGATCCAGAATGGCATGCCATTAACAGCCTAAGTGAGGAGTGATTATGTTGGCAAGGGTCTTTACTCACACATGATACCACTTCACAGGACAGTAGATTCCACCTGCTTCTTTCAATATGATATTTAGCGACATGGTGTGATTCTGGTTAACTGTGGTTAACCTCAGTTCTGGTTAAGACAGCAACTTGATAATCCCTTTCTTACCTCCAGAAATTTATAAATTTATATAAATTTACATAAATGATAAAGCAATTGAAAGGAAAATAATGAAGAAACTTTTGAAGACCACCCCCCCCCCAATTTTCCCCTTAAAAAGAAACTCAGCAAAATACTGGCAGAACCCCACTGACAATGCCTCATTTCCCAGGCCTGAAAAGCTTGAAAGCCTTATTCATCCCTTGGAAGCACTCTGACAGCTGAAGATCTGTATCATTTGAGAGTACTTATTTATCCAATTTTGAAGCGTCACTACCTCAAGAAAATATCTTCCTGATATCTTCTGAGATAATAGGGATTTCCCTAATGTGTGAGCACCAGTGCCAGAAAGAAATCTAGACACAGCCATAGAATGAACCAGTTGAGAATCTACACCACACAGACCCATGTTAACCAACAGCTAGCTCTGGCATAGTGGTATTCTCCAATGTAGGAAAGTAAAATCCCACAACCCAAACAGCCCAAAAAAGATGTTTAAGCTGCTTGTCAAGGTTCTTAAGCTAAAAAAAAAAAAAAAAAAAAAAAATCCCTAAGCTGTTGTACCTTAAGTGGCTTATATAAATTTGTATAAAACAAACAAAAACCAGAATTGAGCTCAGCCATACCTCCAAGGGTCCCAGCTAAACAAAGCTCATAAACCATTAGTGTCCCTCTTAGAAAATCAAGGGGCTTCCTCCTTAAATTCTGTATTGACTTTTCCACTTGGCCTGGGCATTAATCTTGATACAGTAAGATGCACTGAGAATTGTACGGAATCCATCCTGACCCACAAAGAGGGTGTCTAGGGCAATTCTATCACTTATTACAAGCCTAAACAGTAAGGCTGACCTGAAGGCCTTCCAGGGCTGAGGAAGGTAAAAATCACTCTGTTCTCTGGAGGGAAAGATACTGTCTGATTCCCTCACAGGAAGCAAATTCTCAGGGGCACACAGGGTACCCCCTGGAAAGAAAGTGCTGTTTATAATTAACCCAGGATGTACAGGTAGACAGTGCTTCCAATGTGGCCTCCCCACTGGCTGTAGGCTTTAGGGTTCCCAAATCAGTTCCAATAACTGAGTTTTGTCCTTATTTTTGGAGGGACCACCTTAGGGTAGTCAGTCTAAATCTGTCGTGTTAGTTCATATACTGGGGGTTGGGGAGGAGACATTTGTTTGCCTCTCAGAATGACTGTGTCTGGGGAGTGGGGAATCATCAGGAGGTATTTTGCATGGGCAGTAAAGAAATGAGGGCCATCCTTGCTATTTCCAATAGACTTTCTCAGTAACGTTAAGGGAACTGGTGATCAAATCATGGCCAGAGCCATCTGGAGGGGGACAGCAGACCCAGCAATCAGTTATATTTAAGATACTCGCTACTATCTGGGAGAGCCTCACCAGGGCACTTTCCTTGGGGAGGAAGGCTTTAGGGCAGTTCTGGAAGACAAAGGTTATTAATGCCTCACCCACCTCCACATTTCTAGTGTTCTTTAGATAACCCTCACCCCACCCCTACTCATGATGCCAGGTCGTTGCTTTCCCTTTAACACCAAAAATTGGTGTGTCCCATTCCAGTAGCTTTATCTTCATCTTTTTTACAATCATACCCCCTACTTGCACCTTTTGTCCAGAAGGGTCACTAAGAATGAAAAGAGGGATATAATGAAAAATTATTAGAAGATCCTTAGTATAAACCTATGTTATCAACTGAAAATATAGATTTAATGACATTGGAAGTGCTGACACCATAAGATTAGTAAAATGTAAAAAGATCCAAATAGTTCATGTAATTTAATCCTAATTTAGAAAAAAATAAAAATCATAACAAAAAGACTGGAAAATATGTTAAAATTTAACAATAGTAATTCATGAGTTAATTTTATTTTATAGCTCTAAAGTTCTGCATTATTATTCTTTTGACATATGTTATATATGCTATATATGTGTTTCCCTCAAGAGGGGAAACAATAAATGCTATTCTAAAAATTCAAATGAAATCAGTGGAAAGTCCTATAACTTCCCATAAACAATATGGAAAGAAGTCTATTTTAATTCATTTTCCAATTGCTTCTACCTTTAATTTTAATACTTCTTTCTTTCCTTTCCTTTTTTATAATTCTTCTAAAAGTTTTGTATCATCATGTTCACAGGCAACCCATGTGAAGGGTGACAAGGAGAAGGAAGGTGTAGGCAAGGAGAGCCTCCAGACTGAAATGCAGGCTTGACACCTGTGAAAGGAGAGAACAGGAAGGAATACCAGAGAGGAAGAGTTTCAGGCTGAAGCACAGTTCTAGGGATGTTTTGGCTGATGGCATCATCAAGTCAATGTTGACCATTACAGGAGGCCCCCCTCCTGGAGGAATGAACACCCCTGGTTACCTGCCTCCTGTGCTCAGTCATGAACTGGGAACAGTAATGGAAAAGTTTGTCTCCTGTGAAAACTCAGAGGTAGATTCAAGGAGGGGCACTGGTCTCCTATACTCTATTCAGCAAGATTCTGGGCAGCACATTTCCATGGCTCCACAGTTTTAGTGTGAGCCTAGCCTTCATTGTGCTCTCAAAGATGTTCAGAAAATTTTTCCTCACACTGTAAATTTCTCCTGAAGCGTCTCTGTTACCTGTACCATTGTGAACCATCTTTCTCTTAAAATTAGCAGAAAAGAACAAACTTTAGTACATTTCTTTCATCTGTGAATGTGGCAATGGAAATGAGCTTTGCAGTGACACAGACCTAAGGCTGATTTCAGTTTTGCCACTTATGTGCCGTATGAGGTTTAAAATCTCATGTAAATTTTCTTCCTCCTCAAGTAAAGTCCTTACTAGAGCAGTATGATAGAAACTTTCAAGCTTAGTTTCTCAAGGAAGGGAGACTTTTGTAGAAACTCCCCACATGTGCAGCTGTGCTTATATTATGTGAGACTGTGCAACTGGTCATATCTGGAAGCACATGGTGTGGATACTTCATTCCCACTGTGCCAATTAGGATCTTCCAAAAATTTGGGATTAGGTCACACATGTCAGTGTCTAATACCACTTGAATTTGGAAGAAAAACAAATTTATAACCAACACTGTCACTGTAGTATGGTCAACTTTCATTATGTGCACATCAAATCATACACACAGAGAGCAGCCTGAACCTCAATACAGAGGCAAAAGCAAGAGATAATTAGGAAGTGATACAGAAAGACATACAGATTGAGAATACCTGCCTTCATGCCTGATTTTCTCATTTCCTCGTATCAGTCCTCGTGTGACTAGGGCATACTTCCTTGCTCTTAAAATAAATTCCCTTTTATACACAAGTTAGTATAAATGGATTTCTGTTGCTTTTTACCGAAAGAGCTTTTAATAAAATAGACAGAGTCCTGATTAATAGATGCTTTTCAGAATAGATGCATTTCCTTTAACCTTAGCTTTCCTGGAGTCAGCTATTTTCTGAAACCCATTTTTCCATTTTTCTTGAACTTTCATTTAGCTGGCTCTGGACAGATTATATTAACGGATTATAGCTGTGTTTGGAGGCATGACCAGGACTCTTATGCCCTTATCCCTTACTGGAGCTAAGTGTGAGGCAGAATAAAAGAAAAATTAAAATGTACACCTGAGATTGCATCATTAACCGATTAATTCCAGAAACTTGGCGAAAAGAATCAACAGCCTCAGTCTCCTTGCTCAGTGTTAGTGTAATGGTTAACTGAGGAATCTGACTTCAAAAATGATCTAATCAGTACAAAGGCATCCTCTATTTAGCAAGGATAATTTAATCAGATAGTGTTCCTAAAATATAATATTGATTACTGAATATTGTCTCCTTTAACTTTTAGAAAACTCCATTGAAGTCATGATGACATTATGAGCCATGCAATTATAGATGACCATAATTAGGTCAATGCAATATTACCAATGGCATCTGACAAATGGAGCCATCAACCCAGTGAACAAACTTGCATCCTTCATACATAAAGCTGTAGCCACCATCCCCAAATTATTAGATCTTTGTTTTGTTTTCCAGCAGTGGAGATGGCTTTGTGCTCTTTCATTGTGACTAGAACTAGCTCTTGTCAAAAGGATTCCTAATATTAGAATGCAGCCTGCTAAACAGCAAGATTAACTGGTCTATACACAAACTATTCTCTAGTATAAATCCCATTTCCACTGTGTTGCAGTCACCTTCATTGGTTATCAAGGTATGAGACATCCATCCCTTTAAATGAGACATCTTGCCTATGAAAGAAGTCTGTATGCATCCATTCAGTTAGAAATAACTTCTTCCATCCCTATATTTGCAAAGCAACTTATTAGTTCTTTTATTACAGCTCTCATCTCAGTTTACCTCATATTTGAGTTAACTACGTTTGTCCTTAATTATGTGCTTTTGAAAATCTGCTTCTATGTCTCACTCTACTTGTAACATGCACAGAATCTACCAGTGCTTATACATTGTAAGTAATGTATAATTA
The DNA here is from genome assembly GCF_028023285.1 of Balaenoptera ricei. Classification (NCBI taxonomy): domain Eukaryota; kingdom Metazoa; phylum Chordata; class Mammalia; order Artiodactyla; family Balaenopteridae; genus Balaenoptera; species Balaenoptera ricei. The sequence continues at coordinate 98,535,254 of NC_082640.1, read as the reverse complement.
CTCATTCAATTTTTTTAAAAAAATAAACAATAAGTAACTAATAATATTGATATCCCTTTAAGAGAAGGAATTAAAGCACTTGGATCTTTGAGGGCCATAAGTAAGAAGATTCTATTTATTTACAGAAAAACCCAGTATAACTTGCTAAATATATCTAGATTCATACAAATATAGTTAATTCTTTAAAATCACAGAACTTTTGAAAATATTAGAGAAAAAACATAACCTGAGCAAAGACTTTATACACACTGATAAGCAGGTGAAAAGGTTCATAGTTGACCATGAACAAAGTCAAAGTCTCTTCATATTAAATATGACTTGAAATATACTAATATATGAAACATTTTATGTAAGAATCTGATCAGTTCTCCTGACAAGGTGGATTATACCTCAAAGATAATAGGTGGGATATGTTTAAATGTCACAGGAGAGGAAGTTATACTACAGCTTTAATAGCTTTTTAATGCTCAGAATCTGATCAAAGTAATTATAGCTTGGTAATTCAGAGAATGGGAGATATTTACTTCTCAGAGTAAAATGAGATGTTTGAAAAATACAAATTCATTAAAATATCTTGACATTTACTAAGAAAGGAAGCTTAACACAGGGCAAATTTCCTTTCTTTCAGTCTGAAATACTTTAAATTACACTCATTTTATTATTATAATATCAAAATTTTTAAATTATAATTCTAAACAGATACAGGGTTGTAGAAAGTTTAGAAAAATTATACAATAAGCATATAAATACTATCATTATTCCCACAATCTAGAAATAACTATCATTCATATTTTACTGGATTTCCTTTAATATGTTTTCTCTTTATATGTTTATTTTATGTAATTGATGACACAAAAATTATATAGCTTGCATTTTTACTTAAAATTTTAATGTGAAACATTATCCATGATATAGAAAAAACTTTAAAATTATTTTTGTCAATGACTACATGACATTCTATTACATGAGTATACTATCTATTTTTAAGAGTTTCTTTGTTATTTGGTATTTAGTTTTTTCCCTATTTTTTATAAATAATTTTACATTGGGTATCTTCTTCATAAATTTTTATTTAAGTAACAATACTAATTGAAAATTATATGGACATTTTAAAGGTTCTTAACTTACCATATTGCTTTAGAGAAAAATTATCAAAATTTATATTTCCCAAATAGTCATACAGATCTCATTTCATTAAATGCTTTGGTTGCTCTGAGAAAATGTTTGTTTTCCAACTCTACTTGTATTTATTAATGGTGCTTTTTTTACTTTATTCTATGTCATATGTGCTGGAGATGAGTAAATAAGAGCCAAAAATACTATAGTGACCCAGATCCTGGTTTCATTCAGGAAATACTCTGTTTATCAAGTTCTACCACCTTATCAACCTTGGAAGTAAAAAAAAAAAAAAAAAAAAAAAAAAAAAGTGCCAATCGTACGTTATACTTAATTTCTTCTCTTAATAAAACACTGAATATTTGGCATAAAATTTTTTAAACCATATTTGTGTTTTCAGTCTGAAAAATTATTTGGGACAAAAGCCCTTATTTTATTCTCTACTGAATAACAATAAGAATGATAATGATATAGAATAAAAACAAGAAAACAACTATGATGCTCTTTCTCTGTGCCAGACTCATGATAAACCTTCACATTCACTGTTGGATTTGATCCCAAGGTGAAAAACATAATGTAATTCTTTAATGTAAAAGTTTAAACCCTATATTCTTTGGTTCAGATCTCCATATCTAAAAACTATACATTCTCTCTGTTAGTTAAGTCATGACTGGAACCAGATTGTAAACCTCTAATTATCAGTTGTTAGTGGAATCTTCTGGAAGTACATGAGAGCTATGAGAAGATACAATTTCAAGTTGCTCAGTCATCTAGAAGATTATCAGATAAAAATGAAAGGTGGGAATATTTGGAAGAGACTGACTTGGAGATAATAAAGAAATAACCATAAACTATGTTACTTGAAGAAACCTCGGGTCAAATTTGCACCTCTTCTACGTATTGTAATATCAGTATCTTGTAGCCATAGATGTTTTTGTTAGGTTGTTGAAGTAGCTGGCAGTCCCACTTACAATGTCTGAACTCCAAATTTTCAATTTTATATCTCATAGAATATAATATTAAGTATCTAATTGCTGTTTGTGCATCAATTAAATCTAGCAAATGTAAATTTAAACAGATAGCTGGTAAATCCTTGTTAAGGAGAATGATAACTGGAAACTATTATAAATAGTCTTGTATAAGGCAGCATCTTTCCTCTCCTCCTTCTAGAAACCATACAAATATTCATTCAGGGACAAAGAAAAAGAAAACTTCATGATGCTCCATGATGAGAAAGGTTAGTCTAGTGATGGAAGACCTCAGAAAAAGTTAGGAAAAAATTACATTTCTTGAAAGTGAGGGACTCACTCTGGATTGCAAAAGATTATCACTTTATTGTAACAATAGAGGCAGGAATGAAATTGAGAAGGACTAACAGCAAAAGCTGTCAGGAACTTTTTTTGTTTCATTGAGAAAGGCTAAGGGGGAGAGGTTAACACAAGTAGGTTAAAAAAATCCAAAAAACATTATTTGAAGGAAGCTCTTTGTTCTTGTGGTAGTAAAGAAGAAAAGATTCCTTTGGAGGTGAAGCCTAAAAGACTACAAAAGTATCCCTATACATCAATACTTTCTATATATTATTGTTCCAGAAATATATGATTTATTTAACAATGAGTAATAACAAATAAACTGGTATAGCATTAACACAAATATATTGTAAGAGAAAAGGATGGAAAAGAACAGCATAATTTTTTTAAAAAAGAACACTGCAGAAAAACATTTTATGAAGCACATAAAAATTGTGAGCAAATATTTCACCATTAATTTTCTTAAGTATCTTTATAAAGAAACTGCCTCTGTGAAGAAGGACTACAAATAATAAAGAACATCAATTTAGGATATGGAGAAATATAAATAGACAAGATGCAGAAAAAAAGTGGAAAAATTAATCATAAAAAGGAAGACAAAATTTACGGGAACAAAAAGGATGCTATATTCTGTGGGAAACTTGGGGGGTAAAATATGCAAAGTGGTCAAAATAAATTGGAAATAAAGATTTTTAAAAGGCTACACAGAAAAGATCAATGAAAAAATAACACTAAAAAGTAAATTAAAACAATGTAACAAAACAAATATTTAAAGATAATACTTTTTAAAGCTTTCCTGAAAAAAACAACAACAGCAAAAAAGACAATATTCAAATTGAAAGTAATACCTCAGGGAAAATCAATACAACGTTTAACACTGCAACATATCCTGGTACACATAACGAATATAAAGGAATAAAAGAAAACTTTTGGTTAATTGTAGGGAGTTCAAGACACTTTTTAGGCAAAAAGATATCAGACTGCTTCAGATTTCCCCACAGCAACATTCAATGCCAGAAAATAATGGGGAGAAAGCCACAAAATACTTAAGAAAAGAAAGTGTAAACCAAGGACTTTATACTGAGCCAAGCCAATATTCAGGTAGATAGGTTAAAGACAAACTGTTTGGTTTTGCCACAAATCAGGGAATGTTTTTATTATGAGTTCTTCCTCTAGGAAACTATTGAAGAATGAGCTTCAGAAAACTAATAAATGACCTTGAGAACTAGTGAAAAAGGATTGGTGGTAGGCATAAATTATACATAACTTTAAAACAAAGAGTAAAATAAAAATAAAGATTAGAATGAAGAGAATAGAATAAAAATTTTTAAATAAAAATATAAAAGAGAGTAGAATAAGTGATATATGCCTGGACACCATAGAAATGATATAGCCAACCAATATTTGGGAAGTGGAACATAGAATAAGCTGCTGACTACCACCTCTATAGTGCTTCAGAGTCAAGAGGATATCAATTCAAGGTGACATATCATATATGAGAAGTTTACATAAAATTTATAGTACCGAAGTGAATACTAAAATTAAAATTGGTCTATAGAAGATGTGAGAAAGAAAAGCTTGTAAATGTTATCAACCATTTAAGAGGGAAGCAATAGCTACAGCCTAAAGAAATACATTAATTGCCATTTAACAATATATTATAAATATCTTTCCACATCACCCAGAGAGAATCTACATGTTTTCTTATTGGATGAATAGCATTTCTGTTTCTGAATATATATGATTCTTTTAAATAAGCCATATTATTGGAGATGTAGGTGTTCCCAAAATGTTAATTTAAGAGAAATAGTGCTATGAACTTTAAACATATGTTTTTATGTACTTGTGTGTTTACTTTTCCAGTTAAACTCCTAGTAATATAATTCTTGGGTCAATAGATTGACAACTTTTGGAGGCTTTTGTAATATATTGCCAAAGTATCTTTTAGAGCAAAAATGGTGATAATTATTTCTCTTGATTCTTGTTAATATTAGATGTGATCACGCTTTTATATCTTTACAGAATTTCTGAGAAAAACGTCATATTTAAATTTACATTTATTTCATTCTTCATAAAACAAATGAACTCATTATATACTTACTAAAAATTTGTATTTGTTCTTTTTTTTCAAAACACCTGTTTATTCCCTTACTCCAATTTCCACTGAAGTTTGCATTCTTTTCATATTGATCTGTAAGTGTCCATTATGTATTATGACAATACTTTATCATGTTTCTTATAAATATTTCTCCCCTTTAAACTTTTATTTATGGTATTTAAAACTCATAAAAAAGTTACTTTTATGTTAAATCTATTTTTCTTTTCTTCTCTAGCTTCTGCCTTTATTTCACTCTTAGAAATTATTTTTAACCTAACTGTACATACACTTTTTTTAGTATCTGAATTCTCTAGACTTTCTATAGCATCTGTGATTTATTTATTTATTTATTAACACAAAAGGTGTTTATTTAAATCATTTCCCCTAACTTGGAATTCCTTTTTTAAAAATATACATATACTATTGGGCTTCCTTGGTGGCGCAGCGGTTAAGAATCTGCCTGCCAATGCAGGGGACATGGGTTCGATCCCTGGTCCAGGAAGATCCCACATGCCGTGGAGCAACTAAGCCTGTGTGCCACAACTACTGAGCCTGTGCTCTAGAGCCCCGCGAGCCACAACTACTGAGCCCATGTGCCACAACTACTGAAGCAGTGAGGCTAGAGCCCCTGCTCCACAACAAGAGAAGCCAACGCAATGAGAAGCCCACACACCGCAATGAAGAGTAGCCCCTGCTTGCACAACTAGAGAAAGCCCATGCACAGCAATGAAAAACCAATGCAACAAAAAGTAAATAAATAAATAAATAAATAAATAAATAAATAAGCAGCATTCTCAATCATGGAAAATATTTTAAGAAATAAAATATACATATATTATTGAAGTATAGTTGACTTACAATGCTGTGTTAGTTTCAGGTGTACAGCACAGTGATTCAGTTTATATATATATATATATATATTTTTTTTTTCTTTTTCAGATTCTTTTCCCTTATGGGTTACAAAAAATATTGTGTATAGTCCCCTATGCTATACAGTAGGTCCAGATTGGTTATCTATTTTATATATAGTACTATACATATGTTAATCTCAACCTCCTAATTTATCCCTCCCCCCACTTTCCCTTTTGGTAACGTTTGTTTTCTATGTCTGTGAGTCTCTTTCTGTTTTGCAAATAAGTTCATTTGTATCTTTTTTGTTCTTTAGATTCCACATATAAGTGATATCATATGATATTTGTCTTTTTGTCTGGCTTACTTCATTTAGTATGATAATCTCTAGGTCTATCCATGTTGCTGCAAATGTAATTATTTCATTGTTTTTTTATGGCTGAGTAATACTCCATTGTCTATATGTACCACATCTTCTTTACCCATTCATCTGTTGATGGACACTTAGGTGGTTGCTTCTATGTCTTGGCTACTGTAAATAGTGCTGCAATGAATATTGGTGTGCATGTATCTTTTTAAATTATAGTTTTCTCTGGATATATGCCCAGGAGTGGGATTGCAGGTTCATATGGTAACTCTATTTTTAGTTGTTTTATATTTTAAAACATCTTTATTGGAGTATAATTGCTTTACAATCATGTGTTAGTTTCTGCTGTATAACAAAGCGAATCAGCTATACATATACATATATCCCCATATCTCCTCCCTCTTGTTTCCCTCCCAACCTCCATATCCTACCCCTCTAGGTGGCCACAAAGCAACGAACTGACCTCCTTGTGTTATGTGGCTGCTTCCCACTAGCTATCTATTTTACATTTCGTAGTGTATATATGTCCATGTCACTCTCTGACTTCGTCCCAGCTTACCCTTCCCCCTCCCCGTGTCCTCAAGTCCATTCTCTATATCCGCTTCTTTATTCCTGTCCTGCCCCTAGGTTCTTCAGAACCTTCTTTTTTTTTTTTTTTTTTAAGATTTTAAGATTTTTTTAAGATTCATTTTTAAGATTTTTTTTAAAGATATATATGTGTTAGCATACGGTATTTGTTCTTCTCTTTCTGACTTACTTCACTCTGTATGACAGACTCTAAGTCCATCCACCTCACTACAAATAACTCAATTTCATTTCTTTTAATGGCCGAGTAATATTCCATTGTATATATATGCCACATCTTCTTTATCCATTCATCTGTCGATGGACACGTAGGTTGCTTCTATACACTGGATATTGTAAATAGAGTTGCAATGAACATTGTGGTACATGACTCTTTTTGAATTATGGTTTTCTCACAGTATATGCCAAGTAGTGGGATTGATGGGTCATATGGTAGTTCTATTTTTAGTTTTTAAAGGAACTTCCATACTGTTCTCCATAGTGGCTGTATCAATTTACATTCCCACCAACAGTGCAAGAGGGTTCCCTTTTCTCCACAACCTCTCCAGCATTTATTGTTTGTATATTTTTTGATGATGGCCATTCAGACTGGTGTGAGGTGATACCTCACTGTCGTTTTGATTTGCATTTCTCTAATGATTAGTGACGTTGAGCATCCTTTCATGTGTTTGTTGGCAGTCTGTATATCTTCCTTGGTGAAAAGTATATTTAGGTCTTCTGCTCATTTTTGGATTGGGTTGTTTGTTTTTTTGATATTGAGTTGCATGAGCTGCTTGTAAATTTTGGAGATTAATCCTTTGTCAGTTGATACATTTGCAAATATTTTCTCCCATTCTGAGGGTTGACTTTTCGTCTTATTTATGGTTTCCTTTGCTGTGCAAAAGCTTTTAAGTTTCATTAGGTCCCATTTGTTTATTTTTGCTTTTATTTCCATTTCTCTGGAGGTGGGTCAAAAAGGATCTTGCAGTGATTTATGTCATAGAGTGTTCTGCCTATGTTTTCCTCTAAGAGTTTTATAGTGTCCGGCCTTACATTTAGGTCTCTAATCCATTTCGAGTATATTTTTGTGTATGGTGTTAGGGAGTGTTCTAATTTCATTCTTTTACATGTAGCTGTCCAGTTTTCCCAGCACCACTTATTGAAGAGGTTGTCTTTTCTGCACTGTATATTCTTGCCTCCTTTATCAAAGATAAGGTGACCATATGTGTGTAGGTTTATCTCTGGGCTTTCTGTCCTGTTCCATTGATCTATATTTCTGTTTTTGTGAAAGTACCATACTGTGCTGATTACTGTAGCTTTGTAGTATAGTCTGAAGTCAGGAAGCCTGATTCCTCCAGCTCCGTTTTTCTTTCTCAAGATTGCTTTGGCTATTCCGGGTCTTCTGTGCTTCCATACAAATTCTTTTGTGCTTCCATACAAATTGTGAAATTTTTTGTTCTAGTTTCGTGAAAAATGCCATTGGTAGTTTGATAGGGATTGCATTGAATCTGTAGATTGCTTTGGGTAGTGTAGTCATTTTCACAATGTTGATTCTTCCAATCCAAGAACATGGTATATCTCTCCACCTGTTTGTATCATCTTCAGTTTCTTTCATCAGTGTCTTATAGTTTCCTGCATACAGGTCTTTTGTCTCCTTAGGTAGGTTTATTCCTGGGAATTTTATTCTTTGTGTTGCAATGGTAAATGGGAGTGTTTCCTTAATTTCTCTTTCAGATTTGTCATCATTAATGTATAGGAATGCAAGAGATTTCTGTGCATTAATTTTGTATCTTGCTACTTTACCAAATTCATTGATTAGCTCTAGTAGTTTTCTGATAGCATCTTTAGGATTCTCGATGTATAGTATCATGTCATCTGCAAACAGTGACAGCTTTACGTCTTCTTTTCCGATTTGGATTCCTTTTATTTCTTTTTCTTCTCTGATTGCTGTGGCTAAAACTCCCAAAACTATGTTGAATAACAGTGGTGAGAGAGGACAACTTTGTCTTGTTCCTGATCCTAGTGGAAATGCTTTCAGTTTTTCACCATTGAGAACGACGTTGGCTGTGGGTTTGTTACATATGGTCTTTATTATGTTGAGGTAAGTTCCCTCTATGCTTACTTTCTGGAGGGTGTTTATCATAAATGGGTGTTGAATTTTGTTGAAAGCTTTTTCTGCCATCTACTGAGATGATCATATGGTTTTTCTCCTTCAGTTTGTTAATATGGTTTATCACATTGATTGATTTGCATATACTGAAGAATCGTTGCATTCCTGGGGTAAACCCCACTTGATCATGGTGTATGATCATTTTAACGTGCTGTTGGGTTCTGTTTGCTAGTATTTTGTTGAGGATTTTTGCATGTATGTTCATCAGTGATATTGGCCTGTAGTTTTCTTTCTTTGTGACATCTTTGTCTGGTTTTGGTATCAGGGTGATGGAGGCCTCATAGAATGAGTTTGGGAGTTTTCCTCCCTTGGCTATATTTTGGAAGAGTTTGAGATGGATAGGTGTTAGTTTTTCTATAAATGTTTGATAGAATTCGCCTGTGAAGACATCTGGTCCTGGACTTTTGTTTGTTGGAAGATTTTTATAATCACAGTCTCAGTTTCAGGCTTGTGATTGGTCTGTTTATATTTTCTATTTCTTCTTGGTTCAGTCTCGTAAGGTTGTGCTTTTCTCAGAATTTGTCCATTTCTTCCAGGTTGTCCATTTCACTGGCATATAGTTGCTTGTAGTAGTCTCTCATGATCCTTTGTATTGCTGCAGTGTCAGTTATTACTTCTCCTTTTTCATTTCTAATTCTATTGATTTGAGTCTTCCTTTTTTCTTGATGAGTCTGGCTAATGGTTTATCAATTTTGTTTATTTTCTCAAAGAACCAGCTTTAAGTTTTATTGATCTTTGCTATTGTTTCCTTCATTTCTTTTTCATTTATTTCTGATCTGATCTTTATGATTTCTTTCCTCCTGCTGACGTTGGGGATTTTTGTTCTTTCTCTTATTGCTTTAGGTGTAAGGTTAAGTTTTTTATTTGAGATGTTTCTTGTTTCTTGAGGTAGGATTGTATTGCTATAAACTTCTCTCTTAGAACTGCTTTTGCTGCATCCCATAGGTTTTGGATTGTCGTGTTTTCATTGTCATTTGTTTCTAGGTATTTTTTCATATCCTCTTTGATTTCTTCAGTCACTTCTTGGTTTTAAGTAGTGTACTGTTTAGCCTCCATATGTTTGTATTTTTTACAGATTTTTTTCCTGTAATTGATATCTAGTCTCATAGCATTGTGGTCGGAAAAGATACTTGATACGATTTCAATTTTCTTAAATTTACCATGGCTTGATTTGTGACCCAAGATATGATCTATCCTGGAGAATGTTCCATGAATACTTGAGAAGAAAGTGTATTCTGTTGTTTTTGGATAGAATGTCCTAAATATTAAGTCCATCTTGTTTAATGTTAACATTTAAAGGTTGTGTTTCCTTATTTATTTTCATTTTGGATTATCTGCCCATTTGTGAAAGGGGGGTGTTAAAGTCCCCTACTATGATTGTGTTACTGTCGATTTCCCCATTTATGGCTGTTAGCATTTGCTTTATGTATTGAGGTGCTCCTATGTTGGGGTGCATAAATACTTACAATTGTTATATCTTCTTGGATTGATACCTTCATCATTATGTAGTGTCCTTCTTTGTCTCTTGTAATAATCTTTACTTTAAAGTCTGTTTTGTCTGATATGAGAATTGCTACTCCAGCTTTCTTTTGATTTCCATTTGCATGGAATATCTTTTTCCATCCCCTCACTTTCAGTCTGTATGTGTCCCTAGGTCTGAAGTGGGTCTCTCGTAGACAGCATATATATGGGTCTTGTTTTTGTATCCATTCAGCCAGTCTATGTCTTTTAGTTAGAACATTTACTCCATTTACATTTAAGGTAATTATCGATATGTATGTTCCTATTACCATTTTCTTAATTGTTTTGGGTTTGTTATTGTAGGTCTTTTCCTTCTCTTGTGTCTCCTGCCTAGAGAAGTTCCTTTAGCATTTGTTGTAAAGCTGGTTTGGTGGCGCTGAATTCTTTTAGCTTTTGCTGGTCTGTACAGGTTTTAATTTCTCTGTCGAATCTGAATGTGATCCTTGCTGTGTAGAGTAATCTTGATTGTAGGTTTTTCCCTTTCATCACATTAAATATGTCCTGTCACTCCCTTCTGGCTTGCAGAGTTTCTGCTGAAAGATCAGCTGTTAACCTTATGGGGATTCCCTTGTATGTTATTTGTTGCTTTTTCCTTTGCTGCTTTTAATATTTTTTCTTTGTATTTAATTTTTGATCATTTGATTTATATGTGTCTTGGCGTGTTTCTCCTTGGATTTATCCTGTATGGGGGTCTCTGCGCTTCGTTGACTTGATTGACTATTTCCTTTCCCATATTAGGGAAGTGTTCAACTATAATCTCTTCAAATATTTTCTCAGTCCCTTTCTTTTTCTCTTCTTCTTCTGGGACCCCTATAATTCGAATGTTGGTGCGTTTAATGTTGTCCCAGAGGTCTCTGAGACTTTCCTCAATTCTTTTCATTCTTTTTTCTTTATTCTGCTCGTGGTAGTTATCTCCACTATTTTATCTTCCAGGTCACTTATCCGTTTTTCTGCCTCAGTTATTCTGCTATTGATTCCTTCTAGAGAATTTTTAATTTCATGTATTGTGTTGTTCATCATTGTTTGTTTGCTCTTTAGTTCTTCTAGGTCCTTGTTAAACGTTTCTTGTATATTCTCCATTCTATTTCCAAGATTTTGGATTCTTTACTATCAGTACTCTGAATTATTTTTCACGTAGACTGCCTATTTCCTCTTAATTTGTTTGGTCTGTTGGGTTTTTACTTTGCTCCTTCATCTGCTGTGTGTTTCTCTGTTTTCTCATTTTGCTTAACTTACTGTGTTTGGGGTCTCCTTTTTGCAGCCTGCAGGTTTGTAGTTCCCATTATTTTTGGTGTCTGCCCCCAGTGGCTAAGGTTGGTTCAGTGGGTTGTGTAAGCTTCCTGGTAGAAGGGACTGGTGCCTGTGTTCTGGTGGATGAGGCTGGATCTTGTCTTTCTGATGGGCGGGACCGCGTCTGGTGGTGTGTTTTAGGGTGTCTGTGACCTTATTAAGATTTTAGGCAGCCTCTCTTCTAATGGGTGGGGTTGTGTTCCTGTCTTGCTAGTTGTTTGGCATAGGGTGTCCAGCACTGTAGCTTGCTAGTTGTTGAGTGGAGCTGGGTCTTAGCATTGAGATGGAGATCTCTGGGAGAGCTTTTGCTTTTTGATAGTATGCAGAGTTGGGAGGTGTCTGGTGGACCTATGTCCTGAGCTCGGCTCTCCCACCTCAGAAGCATAGGCCTGACACCCGGCCAGAGCACGAAGACCCTGTCAGCTACATGGCTCAGAAGAAATGGGAGAAAAAAAAAATAATAATAAATAAATAAATAAATAAAATAAAGTTATTAAAATAAAAATTAAAAGTACTAAAATTTAAAAAAAATTTAAAAGTAATTTAAAAAAAGGAAGAAAGAAGATAGTAACCAAACCAAAAAACAAATCCACCAATGATAACAAGCGCTAAAAACCATACTAAAAACAAACAAAATAACCTGACAGAACCCTAGAACAAATGGTAAAAGCAAAGCTATACAGAAAAAAATCACACAAAGAAGCATACACATACACACAAAAAGAGAAAAAGGAAAAAAAAAAGTCTATATATTAAAAAGAAAAGGAAGAGAGCAACCAAATCAATAAACAAATCTACCAATTATAATAACCTCTAAATACTAAACTAAGATAAACATAAGACCAGAAACAAATGAGATGCAGAAAGCAAACCCCAAGTCTACAGTTGCTTCCAAAGTCCACCACCTCAATTTTGGGATGTTTTGTTGTCTATTCAGGTATTGCACAGATGCAGGATACATCGAGTTGGTTGTGGAGATTTAATCCGTTGCTACTGAGCTATTGGAAGAAATATCCCTTTCTCTTCTTTGTTCGCACAGCTCCTGGGGTTCAGCTTTGGATTTGGCCCTCCCTCTGTGTGTAGGTTGCCTGAGGGCGTCTGTTCTTTGCTCAGACAGGACGGGGTTAAAGTAGCAGCCGATTAGGGGGCTCTGGCTCACTCAGGCCGGGGGGAGGGAGGGGTGTGGAATGTGGGGCGAGCCTGCAGTGGCAGAGGCCGGCGTGAAGTTGCAACAGCCTGAGGCTTACCGTGTTTTCTTCCTGGGAATTTGTCCCTGGATCATGGGACCCTGGCAGTGGTGGGCTGCACAGGTTCCTGGGAGGGGAAGTGCAGATAGTGACCTGTGCTTGCACATAGGCTTCGGTGGCTGCAGCAGCAGCCTTAGTATTTCATGCCTGTCTCTGGTGTCCGCGCTGACAGCTGTGGCTCACGCCCATCTCTGGAGCTCATTTATGCAGTGCTCTGAATCCCCTCTCCTCACGCACCCTGGAACAATGGTCTTGTGCCTCTTAGGCAGTTCCAGACTTTTTCCCAGACTCCCTCCCAGCTAGCTGTGGCACATTAGCCCCCTTCGGGCTGTGTTCACGCAGCCAACTCCAGTCCTCTCCCTGGGATCTGACCTCCGAAGCCTGAGCCTCAGCTCCCAGCCCCCCACCCGCCCCTCTCAGGCTGGTGAGCAGACAAGCCTCTCGGGCTGATGAGTGCTGGTTGGCACTGATCCTCTGTGCGGGAATCTCTCCGCTTTGCCCTGTGCACCCCTGTTGCTGCACTCTCCTCCGTGGCTCCGAAGCCTCCCCCTTGCCCACCCCATGCCTCTACCAGTGAAGGGGTTTCCTAGTGTGTGGAAACTTTTCTTCCTTCACAGCTCCCTCCCAGAGATGCAGGTCTCATCCCTATTCTTTTGTCTCTGTTTTTCCTTTTTCCTTTTGCACTACCCAGGTACGTGGGGAGTTTCTTGCCTTTTGGGAAGTCTGAGGTCTTCTGCCAGTGTTCAATAGGTGTTCTGTAGGAGTTGTTCCACATGTAGTTGTATTTCTGATGTATTTTGTGGGGAGGAAGGTGATCTCCACGTCTTACTCCTCTGCCATCTTGAAGGTCTCTCTCTCTCATCTGTGATTTTTTATATTCTGCAAATTGCCTTGAACTTATAGTATTAAAATATATTTTAAAGATGCTAAAACTCATGAGTAAACAAAGTTACAATAGAAAATTATTAAGTAAGATATTTCATCTCAACCAAAGGATATTTAAAGGAGATAATTAAGTGGACAAAGATCTGAAATTGGGAAACCTGTTCTCAAGTCCACCTCTATGTTGTTTTTTATCTCATCTTAGGTCAGATAAGCTGGTAGACTCAACCCATTCATACTCCAAGACTACTCTGAACCTTAAAATGAAGGACAGATGTATCTGCTAGTGAGTGTATTGGCTTTCTACAAATGACTTCTTAACACCTCTGGTATGTTGCTCTTACTCTATTATTTAGACCTTCTTGTAATTTTCTAGTTATTTGGTTCCTGTTTCTGATTATTTTGCCTTGGTTTGTATTTGTCCCTGGAAACTTTCTTTAAACTCCAACATCTAGCCTGTAACTAGGCTCTGTTCCCTACCTCGTGCCATCAATTTCTAGTTCTCACCTAAAGTGGTTTTTCATGGCCTGAAACTTAGAACAGGCCTACCTGCTGCCTGCTGGTGGGTAATAGCTTTCTAGCCACTTTCTAAAATAGTTGAGCTTTAGATATCCTTATATTCTACCCAAAATGTGATTTGGCACTAGGAAAGTTATTTGCTTTGCTAAAGTTATTTGATATGTCTCTCCAAGTCTACTTGATTGGAGGCAATTTGTCAAAGCATCACTATATTCATTGGCATAAGTTGTCTCCCCCACAATTTACTTTCAAAGAGTTTTTATTTTAATCACACCATCAGCAAAAAAGAAGGAAGAACAGATAAGAAGAAACAAGAGATTACCTAATTGCTATCAATAAAAACCTAATATTTGTTTGTTGTTTTGTACAAAGGAATATCTCTAACTAGGAACTCTGATACTTAGATCAATCTAGTGTACTCTAGTTTCCTTGCTGAGCACCAAAAAACATCTTTCATAAAGGAAAGAGGAAATATATAAAGTTTTCAAAGAACACAAAAACACATATGGAGGCAAGACTGGATTCAAAACTTGGACTTGGACTTCCCTGGTGGCACAGTGGTTAAGAATCTGCCTGCCAATGCAGGGGACAGGGTTTGAGCCCTGGTCCGGGAAGATCCCACATGCTGCAGAGCAACTAAGCCTGTGTGCCACAACTATTGAGCTCATGCACCACAACTACTGAAGCCCGCACGCCTAGAGCCCGTGCTCCGCAACAAGAGAAGCCACTGCTATGAGAAGCCTGCACACCGCAATGAAGAGCAGCCCCTGCTCACTGCAACTAGAGGAAGCCCACGTGCAACGAAGACCCAACTAAACCAAAAATAAATAATAAATAAATTTATAAAAAAACAAACAAACAAAAAAACAAACAAAAAACTTGGACTTACCACTTCCTAGCTGTATGACCTTGGACAACTTATTAAATTTTCTGAGGCAGTAAAAAGTGTATGATACTTATCTCATATGCTTATGCAGCAAATTAAGTGTAATGATGTATGTAACATGATTAATAAGTGTCCAATGATATATAATATTATTGTGCTTTTATTACATTAGTAACAATAATAATTATTGTCCATATTTCACTAACCCCAAAACTCCAAATGAGCAGTAGAATCTCATTGTACACAATAGCAGAGGCTGCCATTCAGTATGAGTAATGATGCCTCATTATGAAGATGACCCTTATGAGCAGACAAAACCAAATGTCCCATTTGGCATATCCTCAAATAGGAACCTTGTGAGAAAATATGAAAGGATTTTTTTATGACTAGCATAAGGGAATGACTGATTTATTTTTCATCAGGGAATGAGGAGTTCCACAGAGATAAATTTGCCAAATAAAGAAGTAAGTTATCAAAGTCAATTTGTTTGATCATCTAGAGCTGATATTAAGAATACTATTTACTGGGACTTCCCTGGTTGTCCAGTGGTAAAGAATCCACCTTGCAATGCAGGGGACGAGGGTTCGATTCCTAGTCAGGGAACTAAGATCCCACATGTCACGGGGCAACTAAGCCCACGCACCACAACTACTGAGCTCACACACCTCAACTAGATCCCACATGCCACAAACTATGGAGCCCACGCACCCTGGAGCCTGCACACCACAACTAGAGAAGAGAAAACCCGCACGCCACAACTAGAGAGAAGCCTGCGCTCCACAACGAAGAGCTCACGTGCCGCAACAAAGATCCTGCGTCCTGCAACTAAGACTTGATGCAGCCAAAAATAAATAAAATAAATAAATCTTAAAAAAAATTATTTATTGCATTGTATAGTAACACTGTAGCAAACATTTTGGAATTCTATCCAGCAAATATTCCTCAATTCCTCTTTGATGCCAGAATTCCAATTTTGTGAATCTTGATTATTCTAGAGCAATTATGACAGTTCCATATTCCTTGGAGGAATGAATAGACTTTAGTTTTTACAGACGTTTTATGTTTACCAAATAATAAAGAGATTTCTCATATACTCTCTCTCTCCCCTGCTCAGTTTCCCATATTATTAATACATTGCATTAATGTGGTGTATTTGTTACCATTGATGAACCAATATTGATATATTAACTAAAGTCCATAGTTTACATTAGCGTTTACTCTTTGTGTTGTTCAGTTCCATGGGTTTTGATAAATGCCTAATATCATTAATCCACCATTGTAGTGTCATACAGAATAGTTTCACTGCCTTAAAAATACCCTTTTCTCCACCTATTCATTCCTCTTCTCCTCCCTCCAGAACCCTGGAAACCACTGATCTTTTTACTATCTCTACAGTATTGCCTTTTCCAGAATGCCATATAGTTGGATTCATACAATATGTAGCCTTTTCTGACTGACTTCTTTCACTTAGTAACATGCATTAAAGATTCCCCCATGTCTCTTGGTGGCCTGATAGCTCATGTCCTTTTATTCTCGAATACTATTTCATTCTATGGATTCATCACAGTTTGTTTATCCTTTCACCTTTTAAAGAACATATTGGTTGTTTACAGCATTAGGCAACTATGAATACATCTGCTATAAACAGTTATGTGCAGATATTTTTGTGGTCACAAGTTTTCAACCCATTTGGATAAATACCTAGGAACTCAATTACTAGATTGGGGTGTAAGCCTATTTAGCTTTGTAAGAAAATTTCAAACTAACTTCTGAAGTGGTTATACCATTTTGCATGTCTACTAACAATGGATGAGAGAATCTTTTGCTACACATCCTCTCCAGCATGTGATGGCAATGTTTTGGATTTTAGTCATTCTAATGGTGTGTAGTAGCATCACATTGTTGTTTTAACTTGCAGTTTCCTAATGGCATATGATATTAAGCATCTTTTCATGGTCGTTTGCTATTTATTTAGCTTCTTTCGTGAGGTGTCCATTCAGCCTACTTATGCCTACTTTGTTAAACCACTTTATTAAGGTATGATTGACATATTAAAAGCTGTACATAAAAGTGCAGGACCAGATGGCTTCACTGGTGAATTCTACCACACATTTAAGGAAGAATTAATACCAATCCTTCTCAAACTCTTCCAAAAAAATAGAAGAGGAGGGAACATTCCAAACTCATTTTACAAGGCCAGCATTACTCTAACCAAAACCAGACAAGAATGCCACAAGAGAAGAATATTACAAGCCAATAGCCTTGATAAACATAGACTCAAAAATCCTCAATAAAATATTAGCAAACTGAATTAAACAATACATTAAAAGGATTATACACCATGATCAAGGGAGATTTATTTCAGGCATGCAATAATTGTTCAATATCCACAAACCAATCAACGTGATACACAACCATAACAAAAGGAAGGATAAAAATTATATCTATAGAGAGGGACAAAGTATTTGAACAAAGTCAACATTCATTTATGATAAAAACTCACAACAAAATGGGTATAGAGGGAATGTACCTCAGCATAATAAAGGCCATTTATGACAAGCCAATAGCAAACATCACACTCAATGGTGAAAGGCTAAAAGCTTTTCTTCTAAGATTGGGAACAAGACAAAGGTGCTCACTTTGCCACTTCTATTCAACAAAGTACTGGAAGTCATAGTCAGAGGAATTAAGGGGAAAAAAATGCATCCAAATCAGAAAGAAAAGAAGTACAGTTGCCTCTGTGTGCACATGAAATAATTATATATACAGAAAACTCTACGGATTCCACACACATACACATACACACATAAAAACCGTTAGAACTAAAAAACAAATTCAGTTTAGTTGCAGGATACAAAATCGACATACAAAAATCAGTTGTGTTTTAGCACACTAACAATGAACTAACTGAAAAAGAAAATAAGAATAAATCCCAGTTACAAATGTATCAAAAAAATAAAATACTTAGTTATGAGCTTAATTAAGGAGGTGAAAGATCTGTACAATGAAAACTAAGAAACAATGATGAAAGAAATTGAAGAAGATACAAATAAATGGAAAAATATTCCATGCTCATGGATCAGAAGAATGAATATTGTTAAAATATCCATACTACACAAAGGGCCCAGAAATAAACCCATGCATATTGGGAGATTGGGACTGACATATATACACTAATATGTATAAAATGGATAACTAATAAGAACCTGCTGTATAAAAAAATAAAATAAAATTTTAAAAAAAGGAGCAATAACAAAGAATAAAAAATAAAATAAAATTAGAAAGATAAAAAATATTTTTGGGAAAAATAAAAATATAATTGAAACAGCTGCAAAAAGGTAAAACAAAACCACAACAGAAAAAAAGAAAAAAAAGGGGGGGGGGGAAACAAGCCAAAAGGAGCAGAACAATAACAAAGTATAAAGAATAAAATAAAATTAGAAATATAAAAGGTTTATTAGAAAAAATCAAAATATAAATGAATCAACAACAACAAGGCAAAACAGAACCCCAACCTAAAGGAAGAAAAAGAAAAAAAGAGGCCAGAAAAGGCCTTGGCTATGGGGGGTGGAGCTTAGGTAGGAGCCTGGAACCTCGGCAGGGGTGGGGTTTAGGGTGGGGCAGGGCCTGGGGGGTGTGGTGACATTTAAGCATGGGGCAGGGCCTAGGCTTAGGACCTGCAGAGAAGGGGAGAGTTGGCACATCCAGAGAGGGGCCTCAGGAGTGTGGAGTTCTGGAGTTTCGTGGTAAGGCTCTGTGTGAGGGTGTGTGGGTGGGGTTTAGGCCCAGCACAGTTGGAAGGGGTCTTAGAGGGGTTATCTGAGTATAGAGGTAGGGCCCTGGGTGGGGGTTTAGGGGCGAGGCTTGGGCTCTGTGTGGCAAGAGGGAGGCTCCGAAGGCAAAGGACTAGGCCTGGGAGCCCAGTAGGCTCCCTGGTGCCCAAGTGGGCAGGGAAAGCGCTGGCCACGTTCCCTTCCATTCCTCTGCCCTCCTGAGCGTCTCCCCCATCGCTGCTGGACCCCTAACCGTGGGTGGGTCCCACTGGGTGTAGGAACTTCTCCCCTCCCCCAGCCGCCCCTCAGGGGTGCTGGTGCCTTTATTTTTGTTCCCCCTTTCCTCCCTCCCACTCCCTCAGGACCCGCGCAGCTGGAGGGGGCCTCGGTGGGCAGAGGATCAGGCTCGGGATCTCAGCTGGCTTCCGGGAGCCCAAGTGGTCAGGGGAAACGCTGGCCACGTTCCCTTTGGATTCTCTGCCATCCCAGTGGTCCCCCCCTTTCCCCTTCTGGGCATGGGATCCCTTCCCCTCCCCCAGCCACCCCTCAGGGGCACTGGTCCCATACCGCCTCCATTTCTCCTCCCCCCTCACTCCCCCTCACATCCCACGTCCTACCCATCACTGGGGGTTCCTCCCGTCCCCTTAGGTGTCCGTGGTCCCCCACCGGTGCCTGGTAGGTGCCCTAGTTGTGCAGAGACGCAAATTCTGTGCCCTCCTAGTCTGCCATCTTGATTGACTCTCCTGTTCTTATTCTTAATGTCTTCTGGAACCTGCCATATTAGATTACATGAGAATGGAAGAAACACTTCCCTGAACAGTTTAAAAATCTATCCTAAATGCATCATTGTATATTTTCTTTTACTTTTTTTCTTTCACTCCTTTTTTTTTCCGCCACAGCTGTGGATTCATCCATATGGTACCTTCTCAAGAATGCAGCCTATTTTCCTGTATTATTGTCTAATTTACAAGTCTTGTGGCTTTTGTTTTTTGATATTCTTACAATTGAAATCTTGTGTTTGGGGAGACTCCATTTTCGCAATTCCTGTTATTGATCCCATTGAAGAATATATTGTTTATAGTTACATAATGGGGCTGGAAATAAGAAAGTATAATTGGATTTGACCAAAGGAGATACAAAAAGGAATGATTGCTGCCTTCTCTGACTGGTTAAATGATGCCTATATTTCAGGCTGAGTAATCTCCTCAAACTATCCTTTGACCTAGTTTTCTCTATAAAGTGCAAAGAGCATGACCACAGACAGGCAAGGGTTCAATTTAAACTCCATGTCTTAAATTTTCCGTTTCAATGGAAGTTATCAACCATATACAAATTTTGCAAAGACTTAACCTAAAATAGTTTAGTAGCTTTTGAACAGTACACCCACACTAAGATTATAGAAGTGTAATGTTGTACATTGGAAGTGGTGGAGGGGGTGTGTTAGGGGATTCTTATGGAGATAATTTTGGATAAAAATGCTGATATGTTATTAATACCTCCCCCTCACCCCAACTCACCCTATATACATACACACACATGCAGGCAAGAGGTGGGAGTAGGTACTTGTCTTTCACCATTCAGAGAGTTTGATACGTATCCCAAGTAGTTATAAGACACACTGAGTTAGTGTCTTGCTCCTGCCTAGGAAATCTGCAGCCTAAGGATAAGCTAGCTAGCAGCTTTCGTGGCACTGTAAAGAAGAGTTGCTGATGTGCTAGGATAACTCTATGCAACCTAGAGTTGGCACAGCTAATAAGTTACATGACCGAATTCCTAGTTGCTGAGGAAAGAGTAAGTGATCTTTAGGATAGAGTGCACTTGCTCAGATTTAGGAAACTGTAGCTGAGCAAACATCAACAATGACATGTGGAAGTGGTAGAAATGATCTCCAAAGGCTCCATGGAAGTGTCAAACCAAAAAAGGAACGTTAAACATCCCCCAGGCCAGAGAACAGAAAGCCAATTTACAACAGTACCAGTCAAAAATTAATTCTCCTACATCCTTTAACTAACTCTCCTCCCTTAGCTTGTTTCTTGTTATCTTGAAGGGGTTCAAGGTTGTAGATATAAGGTGGGGGAGGAAGTGAGCAAGAGAGATGAGGCTGACCACAGCCCGTTCCTTGAAGTAACTTCTCTGGTTGTAGCCAGAGAAGATGGAAAGAAGCTTTACCTTTGATCAAGTTGGAAGCTTTCATGATTATATGGGAGTGGGCATTTTTAATTAATAAATTGTGTGTGAAACAAATTGACTTGGACTGTCTACTATCTACCATGACCAAAAAATCTCATTTCTGTCCAGTTTTTCTCCTGGGACAATGGAAGTACTATATCCACTGGGATAGTTTAAAGGGACAGTAGGAAACAGAAATAAAATTGATTTTATGTTTAAACATTATGAGTCTTGCTTGATTAATTCTATTAGGTTTATGGCCTTGAGCAAGTTACTTAAATTCTCAATTTCTCATCTGTAAAATTAAGTTAACTATTAGTACTTCATAATATTGCTATGAAGATGCAAATAGTTTTTAAAGTTATAAGAAGCATTACTATTTAAATTGTCTAACACTGTCTGACTCATAATAACCATTAAATAAATAGTACCTACTAGACTTTTCCTAGCTCACTTAGACCTTTCACTTATGATTAAGATATATTTTATAGTATTCTTGTTGAATACAGATAATACACTCACAGTGTTTGACAAAAAAACCCTCCAAAAAACAAAAAAAAATGGAGTATTCACTTTTCACAAGACATTACACTAAGTACTTTTTCATACATCTTTTCATTTAACATCAAAAAGTCCACATAAGGTTATCACCATTAGCACCATTGTATATAATGCATTTGAGACTTGATAATGTTGAGAAAGTTGTCAAAGTTCATGGAGCTGGTGAGAAGCAATGCCGCAATTCTAATCCTTTTCTCTATACTATGTGACCAGGACATTTTTCCAATATCTCAAGTTATTAATAACCATTTTTAGTAGATGTTCTGCCCAAATGCCTGATAACAAAGGACAAGAAAGATGCGACTGTTTTCTGAAAGATTACAGGATGAAAGAACTTACTTTCACCTTTTAAGCACCACTTATGTCTGGAGAAATCTTTTTCAATAAATATCTGTTCTGAGTTCCCAGTCCCATATACAGTATTTTGAATGATCAAAAAAGTTTCTGCTCTTAAGGAATTTAGTCCCTTCTTAGGAAAAAATATAACTAAAATATAATCAAATGTAAAAATTATTGTTATAAGCAGTAAGTGAAAAGGAAAGAAAGGTCAAAGAAGCACTTGTCTGAAGCAGAGTTTGAGTGAGAAAGACCAGTGGAAGAGATGGGTTTGAGGTGGGCCTGAGAGAATGAGCAGGCTTCTGAGCAATACACAAAAAGCAGGAGGCTTTTATAGATGAGAGGAATGGAAAAGGTATCAGATATACTTTGAGTTTTAATCTGTGATGGCTCTGTGTTTTGTCCTTTTGAATCTATTTAAGCTGGGAATCCAATATGGTTTAATTGTACAAATAAACATTCCTTAGAGTTATTGAGATAATAGAATAAGGCATTTGACTTCTGTCTTAGTCTGTTCAGGCTGCTATAACAAAAATACCATATACTGGGTGGTTCATAAACAACAGAAATGTATTTCTTACAGTCTGGAGCCTAGGAAGTCCAAGATCAAAAGTGCTAGCAGATCTGTTGTCCGGTAAGGGCCTGCTTCACGGTTCATAAATGACTACCTTGTGCTGTGTCTTCACACGGAGGAAAGGGTGAAAGAGCTCTCTAGGGTCTCTTTTATGAGGCACTAATCCCATTCATGAGGGTTCCACCTCATGACTTAATCATCCCAAAGGACAACCTCCTACTGTGATAACCTTGGGATTTAGATTTTCAACATACGAAATTAGGGGGAGGGGGGCACAGACATTCAGTCCATGGCAACATTGTAAAGAAAAGTATAAGCTTTTCTTTAAATAACAGCTGAATTATATTTTAAAAAATAATAGACATTTAGCACCTAATCATGTTTTATATATAACACAAAATGATAAGTTGGGAGCATTTACTCCATTCTAGAAAAATAAAATTTTGTGTTAGAATTATACTGAGCTAAGTAATTAGAATGTTGGAACAACTGCTATTCAGATATTTTAAATCACATTTATCTATAGAAAATAAGATTTTCTAAATATGATGTTGTTGCATAAAGGTCTCATTGCTTTATGCACATCTTTTCCTTTAAGTGAAAGCCACAATTTGAAAGTAAATAACATTTGCAAGCCCCTAGAACAATTAAGCTCTTATGATCTGTGTGTATATAGGGATGGAAAATATTTCTCAAATTCATAAAGAAATAGAATTGAGGACAGAGAGCGAAGGTGAATGGAGGAAAAAAATAAAAGAAGATATCATGACTGGTTACAAAAACATGAAGCACACAGTAAGGTCTGTTGAATTCTCAGGAATTTTTCAATGGTTTCAACTCTCAATTATTTCCCACATCCCATTCAAAGGTGCATTAGAATATTAACATCAGTATTTCATTTCTTTGCATTTATAATCATGCCCTTGCCCCACACAGACTCACACCTGCACATCTGATCTTCTTATGCAAATAACTTGGTAGAGCTATATTTTAAACCTCTAGTTCCTAAGTTGAACTCTATTTTTCTTTGACTCCAGATACGTGTAGCACCAAAATTTGGTAGTAGAGAAGGAAAAGGGACCTGCATAGGTCTAAACTTGAACTAGTCTTGACACTGCATAAAGTGCTTCAGATCCAGTTCATATCTCACTAAAGAACAGATTCATAAAAACAAAACAGACAAATAAAAAACAAGAACAACAAAACATGCGGTAACAAATAGCATGGCTTACTGTAAAGAGAATGGGATTCATACACTACTAAACCAAGCTGGATCTGAAAGCAGGCTCTGTCACTTACTAGCTTTGTGTCCCAGGAGAGTGATTATCAAACTTGGGTGCATACCAGTCAATCACTTGGGAATCTTGTTAAAATGCAGTTTCTGACTCAGTAGGTTTACAGTGGTTCCTGAGATTCTGCATTTCTAACAAGCTACCAGGGGATGCTCATGCCACTGGCCCAAGGACCACACTCCTAGTTGCAAGTTCCTAGGACAAGCCACACAAGGCTGCTAAGGCTGTTTCTAGTCTCTAGGGAAGATATCATAACTCCCCTTATGTTGCTGAAAAGAAGTGAATGTAGTAATTCAATTAAATCACCAGTGACTGGTGTGCGATAGATCTTTAGTAAATACCTTTGATGAAACAGTTATCTTTTGAACATCTTTCTACCATCTCTAATGTGGTTTTCCTTGTGGAGGGTTTGCTTAAGTCTCAATTTTTCCCTTGAGGGAAAGTTTTGACAATTAAACTAGAAATTCCTGTAAAATATTCCTTGTAATTGTGACTAGGATATTGCAAATTCCCTGCCAGTATTAAAGGGTTAATAAACATTGCAGAGTTTCAGTGTTACTAAGGCCCTCATCTAGGACTATTAGTAAAATGACCTTGAGGCAACCAGCTGTCACTTAGACAAAATGCCTTATAAGGCCTGAAATAATGACACCACATTGTATCATCCCAAATCTGCATTTCAAAACCAGCAAAACGCAGCTGTCTGTCAGCCTGTCAGAAATCATTCAGCTTGAACCTATACGTGTTTTTACGCTTTTCACCACAAATTTTAATGGTGATAAATGGAGGGATGGCTTCTATAACCTAATGAAGCTCTCACCACCTCTGAGAGATTTCAACCCCCTCCACTTAAATGTTTCCTGAAACAAGATGTACAATGTCTGTGTCACAGAGAATGTCATGGCTCATTTGTCATCTAACCTCACACCTCTGAGCAGGCTGGTAAGGACAGGGGAAGAGATTATTTCTCTCAGGTGGTGAATTCCAATGCGTTGAACATATGACTCATTGTCTTAACTCTACTTAAGGTATTTTCAGCTTTTCCATTTCAAAATGAATCTCTAACTACTATATTAATAATCATGAAGGTCTCTCTTGAGAAATGAACAAATACGCATTTTGTCATGTCTAAATTCATTGGCTTCCCTTTAATATTAATGCCTCTAAATTTGTTTATTGACTGTCACTTTAGCATATCTTTTTCTTAAGCTAAAGAAAGGCTATTAATAATATAATTCATGTATGAAATGTTTAATATTTAACACTGTCTCCTAGCTGCTCCCAATCTAATATATTAATGTAGACGCATCATTATGCTAAAGGAAATGCCTCACAATATTAGAAAATGTTATGGACCCAAAGGAGTAATGTCTAGTTAATTACTAAAGAGGAATCTACATCTGGTAGATTCTGTCTTCCCTGGTTTATTCTCTGATAGGTCTCCAGATGATCTCTGAAACAGTCTCCTTAAGCACGCAAAGGTTTCAGAGGTTATTAGTAGTAATTGTGTTGCACAACTGAGGGAATTTTGTTTAGCATGATGAAAGCAGCAATGTCATTATTAGTTGATTAGTGTGAACAATCTTTGACAATATGTAGCACCAACTATGACTCCAACTGGTGGCAGCTCATTATTCTGATTGCTATTTGATTTGCAGTATTATCAACCACAAAGTGAGCGACACGGACCAGGGAAGAAAAGCAATAATTGGAAGATGTTTTTATGACCAATGGGAGACATGAAGATTTCATTGTTTAGGAAAATGAATCTGCATGAAGCAATTGAGATTTTGGGGGTAGATTTAGAAGTCAGAAGTCTAGTAAAGTAATGCATAAAACTTAGTATCATAGACTTTTTTTTCATCAAATTAAATGTACAGTAGGTTAAGGCATTGTGGGTTTAGTATTTGTCAAGGGACAATTTCAAGTGCAAGGCAAAACAAGATACACACAAAAAAGGAAAGGAGGAGAAACTGCTAGGAGGAGTTTGGAGAGTAAGTACTAGAGGAGTCTATGAGAAAAAAAATATTTTCTAGGTGAACAAATGCTATACCCTTGGAAGAATCTAAACAGAAACATCTTATGTTAAATTTAAAAGACACATGTTTTCTGGTAAACTCCAATGGCAATATCATCAATAACAAGAGGTGCTTTTTTCTGTTTTGAGGTTTTTTAGTTGCTTCTAATGATATTACATGATACTTATCACATATAAAAAATCACAGATATAAAAAATATATATCTGAAGCCTGTCAAAGCAAAATTGAATCATATGGAATTAAATAGGCAAGAAAACTTTATTCAAGACTTGCAACAGGGGTCAAGACTACTGCAATAACAGAATGTTTGAACTCAATTCTGTTGAAACAACAGCCAAGAGAGTTCTTAAATGATGGAATGAGCTGTGGAAAAGTACTGGATGTGTTAAGGGGTAGGTTGGTCAATATGATTAGGTCATCTGTGTTTGCTAATTGGACATTATAGAAGTTAGGCTTCTACTCTCTTACAGAGAATGAGAGACACGGTCTCTATCTTCCTTAATGATTCTATTCAAAAGGGATGGTTCCCAGGTCCCCGAGAAAGACATTCCTGGTTGTAAAACTGGTAGAAGCTAGGAGGAGATTTACTTTCTAAGGAGGCAGAGAAAGAATTTACAATTCCAAATTTTCTAGAGAAAATGCCCTAAGAAAAGAGTTCTGGGGCCTATGATTCCCCTTAGTCAAGCTGAGGGGAATGTTAAGGTCATCTTGATCAAGTCCCACTGTTGAGACACATTGGCCATTAAACTTTTGGAGAACATTCTTGTAGACCTAGACCATTTTTCATACATAAGTTCACATTGGATATGCAGTGTAGATAGGTCCAAATATAGTTTTTTAAAAAAATAAATTGGATTATATCCTGTTATTTTTGAAACTGTTTATTTTATTTGACAATATATCATGGAAATACTACTATTGTGAACAATATGTACACAGCATTCTTTTTAGTGATTCCATCGATTTCATTGTATTCAATCCTATGGGGCCATAATTTTACCAACTTATTTATGGTAGCTAAAACTTAGCCTCTCCCATCCTTCCTCCAGATCTCCTATTAAAAGTAAACAACTTTACATGACTTTAAAGTCACCCTTCTTGAAAGAAAACTTCTTTCATTACCTTGCACTTCAAAATTTTGCAAAGAAAAAGATTACCAAATATTTACTAAATATTTTTGTAAAAAATGACCATACCACAGGGCAAATGCATTGTTCTTAGCTAATTATTTTATTATTTTAACGTTTTTTTCTTAGCTCACTTGATTTTGATATTGATAGGAAGGGTTTCAAAGCTGAATCCTTATAACAAGATAATTAACTAATTCATAAGTTGTGCATCTATTTACATCTCTATTTTCAAAGCTATACGTGAAATTCCAAGTTAATTTGCTATGGCTACATTGGAGCAATGATCATACTGACAGACCTGCTGAGCCTGATCCCTGCTGTGAGATGCACTCTATAAAATTCCAGAACATTTGTGAAATACACACACATTAATTCTAATAATGGGTTTAAAGAAAAAGGCTTTTTTGTTTGTTTCCTTGTTTGTTTTGTTTTTTCAACAATAGATAATTTAAATAAAATATCCTGGGAAAAAACCTTTTTTTTTTTTTTTCCAAAATAGTGCAAGGTCAATATTGGCTTTCTTTTAGAACTCTACTTCCATCCTCTTGCTTGTTTTCTTCCAGACTCTAGACATAAGGCCCTTGTTTTTAGACACTTAGAAGATATTTTCATGTAGAATTGGAGAAGACTGAGAAAGAAACAAATCACAGCTGGATCTCCCTCTCTTTCATTCTGGTATTAATGTTATGAAAACATTAGTGAATGTCAGAAATAAAACAGTCATCATTTTCACTATTTGCAGAAAATGTATCATATAGTTTCATTAGTTTGAATTTTTAAAAGATTGTGGCATAATTCAATTGAACATTCATATTAGAAATAGATCGTTAGTTTGGTCCATCAGGATGTCAGGGTTACATCAATGGAACCCAGCCAAGTCTCTTTTCTTACTAGTCACTTTGGTTTATCAGTAAGAATTCTGTTCTATAGTTATAATATGAAGCCCTCTATTCTGTACAGCAAAGTTAGTGTTACACTCCTTGGGGGGTAAAGCTTCCCTGATTTTATTTTTTCATGAATCTTCGTTGTTCCCTGAGAGTCAGACTCACCACGACTTTATCAAACTTTATTGCTTAAATAGAGTATGGAAATTGGAAAAGATTTGAAAAACCAACAGTGGAGTAAATCAACAAAACTATGCTTAGTTTAGGCATATCGTGCTCTTTACTAGCTGCAATCAATGCAGGATTCTCCACTGGAAATGCTTGAGGAAAAGCAGGAAAAACAAAACAAAACAATGTTTTCATAGCTGGAAACTCAGACAAGTGTGATAGTTAAAGTGGTACATTTTTCAAATAAATAAAGGCAGTTTGAACAAGAAGAGCTTAGACAGGATATTACCACAGTAGTAAAACACTCAAGTTTGCTAGATACCGAGAAACTAAACCTCAGAAGCTAGAGCCCTTCCCTTTACTAGGGTCACTGACATGAATGACAAGAACTATTTCTTACTTGAACATATTCTTACCTTTCAAAATTTCAGAATTAATTGGAATCCTCAGAATCTAGTATTTCAAAAAACAGAGAGATTTGAATAGGTATGTGAAAAATGTTATTTCTTGAATGATTTCCTCCCAATGCAAGATGTGTGGCAACATCTTCACCTGCTCACTTTTTAAGTCCTCCTCAGGATAGTAGGGGCATCAAGCATAGGTGATGAAATTCAACATTTCTACATGTAGTCCTAATGTTACAGAACTTCCAACTAGAATTGGACATTGTTGAATTTCTCTACTGTTATTTCCTTGGCTCTTGTGATCCACATATTTCTAAGTTTCCTTCATGGGTCATTCTTCTTAAGCTGGTCTCAAACTTTGATGTTCTTCACATTTTTATCTTTCTCACTGTACATTTTATCTCAGAAAGATCATAACTACTTCAGTGTTCCTGATTCTCAAAACTATATTTCCAACTTAGTTTTCTTTCTGAGCCTTGATCCTAATATCTAATTGCTTCTGGACATTTCTTCTGGATTGTCACATTTATACCAAAAACTCAATTGACCATTTTCCCCTTCATTCTTACATTTTCTTTTTCCTATCTCATTGAACCATTCCACCAACTACCCTATTACCTAGCCAAAACATAAGCATTAACGTTTCCTTCTACCTGATCCTGTGCATTTCATAAGCCACCAAGTTTTGTATCATTTTATATCTTTTATTTCTTGATTCATCCATTTCATTCATGATACCATTACCATAATTGTATCCACATTATTCTTTGCCCAAATTTCTGTAATAGCTTCTTAACTGCTATTTCCCCTCGTTCCATCATGAATCCCCCATACTGTGTACAAAGTGATTTTTCTAAAGTGTTCCTCTGATCATGGCTCTCCTCTGCTTAAAACTTCTTAATGGTTTCCAAAGCCTTGAGATTAATTCTAATATGGAATACAAAGCACCAAAACCACTTGAAGTTTAATCTTTTACCACTTCTGTTCTTTCTATTAGAACACTCGTGTTCTAACCATCCTAAATGATTTCTACTTTTTGGGCATGCCCAGTTTTCTCTTGTCTGTTAATTACTACATTCTCTGACCACTTCCTCTCCTTGGCAAATGTTTTTATTTTCTTTCTGGGCTCTTTCTCTGATTCCCCAGGGTAAATTATAAATTACATGCTCCTCCTATATTCTCTCAGATCTTCATTCGTTGGCCCTTATACACTTTAGTTCACTGGGTTTCTGTGTACTTACTGGTAGCCCCCGCTATATTGTACACGATATGAATTTGTCATTGAACACCTCACCTAGCTCCCTTCTTACTTGGCACATTATAGGCAATTCATATTTGTGGAATGACTGAACATGTGAATGAGCATTAAATCATTTTAATCCACATTTGACTGGTATATCTTCTTCCTCTGAATTTCTGTACCCATTTTATTATTTATTTTATTATACTTTAAATTTGTTACTAGTGATATGAACCTATCATCACTAATATCACTTCTGCAGAGTAAGTCATATCCCAGAAAAATGCAATTTCATTGAGTTGTGTGAATTTTTACAAATAGATCTTTTCCCAATCTATGTCAGAATTAATGAAATTCCATACGGAAGGCAAAAGGTCAAACACTGATCACACATTACTGATCACAGCATCTTCTGATGTTTCTCTAGAATTTAAATCTGTAAATGAATACCGCCTTCTTGCTATTAATATTCTTGAGAAGATGTGAAAAAAAATTCTGCACAATCGTGTCTGGGAAGCCAACTAAAATAAATTCTTTTTAGAAGGCCCCACATGGCAGTTTGGATACAGGAGATTTCTGCATTTGCTCTTTCGTTTGTATAATGCGTATCTATTTAGGTGCATAACAGCTGAAATTTGAAATGTCAGTTTTTATTAATGAAAGAGATGGAGTAACAGACTTGACGGAGAGTGACCTGATATGCACTTCAAATGACTGGTTAAATACACAGAAAGGAAACTGTTCCATAAATACAATCCATTTTGAAGATGCATATGGTTCATCTAAGGTATTATAGAGGAATACTGAGGTGTGGTTTAAGACAATATGTCAGCTTTCAAGCATCAAAATCTCTGAACTGAGTATAATATCCAACTAGATAAGCTATATTTTAGAGAACCAGAAAGAATTGGTCATAAAGAGGAGGCAATTGTTCTTCTTTGGTGTATTGCCCATTTTATTCCAAATATTTATTAAAGAGTGCCTGACCCAATGCTTCCCTTAATCCATATCTATGGTTTAAATGCTACAGAACAATGGCTCAAATGGGGCCCCCTTGAAAACATAATTTGAAATGATATGCTTTTTGGCTATAAAATTTTGATTTTATAGAATCAAGGATTCAGGAGTCAGGATGAAAACAAAGGGAAATAATTAAATTGGAGCACTATAGCATATTGGACAAACCATAATGATAAATACTGTGCTCTATATATGCATAAAATATATGTATATATACTACATATGTAATTATCTTCTACTGGCCTTTTTTCTAGTTATCTTCTAGGGGCTTTTTAAAAGCAAATAGTGAAAATCCTTTCTATCTAGTTCAGTTCCTGTTTGCTCAAGGACCAAGTTAGTGAATCAATAAATATGTACTCTTAAGACTATGTAAATAAATGAAAAAAGAGTAATATATTTATAATCGGATATGAAAGGACGTGGGGATATCTTTGGCTTATTCCTTATATCAGTAACACAAATTTATCCTTTCAAAGAAAGCATCCCATGATGTCATTACATAGATGATGCATGACTGCCTAGATGTGAGACCAAGTAAGTATAGAAATCCTCAGGTTTTACATAGTTGGATGAAAAGTGAATTATACTTTTTATTTAGTATCAAATAGACCTCTCACATAATACTGTACTTAATTCAATCACATATTAAAAACACAGTAATGCAATAGAAGAGTGGTAACTGAATGCAAGATATAAGTCAGCAGAGCTTAGTCCCAGCCTTAGCATACTGTTTCATGGTCCAGCCTTGGTCTCTATGGTTACGAGAGAAGTAAAATTGAAAACAACAGCAAGCAAAACGACTATATTGTTCATCTCTTATCTCAATTCTTGTTTCTTTTCATGCCTATCTTTTATGGACCAAGTAATCCCATTGCCTTTAACTTTATTATTGTAAAACTCTGGTAAATAAATATTACTACACAAAAGTGAAGCCTTTAGCCATGGCATTACATATTTAAAAAATTGCCTACAATGTCAGATATTGATCAACTGAGGACAACATATTCCCAGCATAATGATCACAATTTGAAGGCTTGTAATTCAAGTGATGTTTCTGTCATTTCAAGCTTCCAAATTCTACCATGCAGGATAACAAATCATATTCCCAATACCATGTCCTAGGGAAATAATTGGATTGTTCTTTTCCTCTTGAATCAGGACGAACACTACTGAGCACTTCACTGTGAATGGAAATCACTTCTATTGACGTTGTGACCTCTTACTCAACCCTCATTATCTTCCCTAGTAAGACCACTCAGGTTACTTTCTGAAAAATGAGTGTTATGGGATTTGGAGGACAGAAGACTGGCTGTATGACAAAGGCTTTAATTGATTTGTATATAAAGTGTAATGTATATGTAAAGTTGATAGGAGGAGCAAGAATTCACAGTGTTCAGCCCATTTTCAAAGTTCACAACTCATAAAAAACTAAGAATTAGTTATGTGAAGATATAAAAAACATCCCAAGGCCTTTGGCACTGTTTGAATAATATGGAGAAGAAAATGATGCAGAGCAAGAAAATTTACCTACTGTTTTTTCTGTTGAGTGCTTACAATATAGTATGTTAGGCATTATACTTAACAATGTCTCTCATTAATATAACAGCAAATACAAGAGATACTGTTATTCTTATTTTATGGCTGTGGAAATGGGGCACAGACAGGTTAGGTAATTTGACCAATGTCATGCAACTTGTAAATGATGAAGTCAAGACTCAAATCCATATTTTCTTTACATTAAACTGTATGCTCTTTACCCTATGCAATACAGCCAAACCCTGAGGTTGGTTGTCTAGAGCAGGCTAATAAAGTCACTCAACACATATTTAGGTAATTCTCCATCTTATTTCAGTAACTTCCTTTTTAGGTCCTTTATAACCAAAGGAAGCAAACTGCTGCCCATGTGTATCTAATATATTGAATAGCTTCTATGTTTTATTTCAAGTAAGATCATGTTTTAAGTTTTGACTATTGATTTTCTTTAAAGGCAAACAATACCATCAGACCAGTTTTTCTTTTCCAGGGAGTGAGGCTTTGGGGGAATAAAGAGCTGGCACTATACATAGACTGTATCAAAGGGGACACATAAAAATTGATACTTTCTTTTTATTACTTGAGAAAAGTGCATAGTGGCAATTAAAGTGCCTGAGCCTCTGAGCTCAAATCTATTTATTGTGGCTGATAATGGGCACAATGAGAAGATGTGCTCTATTCCAAGAGTAGAGAAGGCTTTAATAGCCTTTGAAGTGAAAACAAATAGTAAGAAAAAGCATGCAGGCAAGCTCCTCTTTGGAGGTGCAGGGGATGTACAAATTCCATTATTTGCTAATAGAATTTGTGCTACTCTCCCTCATCACTTTGAAATTGTTTGCAGCTTCCCACATCTCTCTTAGATGCTGGTCTCCTGGGTGGTTGTCAGCAGAACATCCATCTGTTTCATAGCTTCTTTTTAAACAGGGTCAAGATCACATAAAATGCTATTGGGTATTTTCAGTGCATGTTAAAGGAATAAAATAAATACTATGTAATTATTATATATGCTTCAACCTAGTTTTATGCATTAGCTACCAACTTGAAGAGCTGCCTCTAAATTGTTTATCTGTACAGTTGGTTAAAAACAAAGTTTTATTTAGGCAGTCTTCATATTCCTGGATTCCATGTTGTCTGCCATTGCTGCATCCTCTTTATTTGTGTTATTGAGCATGACCCTGATGGTGGGAAAGGGGAATTAGTGATGGAGTGCATAGACATAGCCAATAGATAGAGGAAAGGCAATCTGAAAGATGTGCTCTGTTAGCTCCTGCTTATCACATATATTTGCAAGGATAGCAGCTACTTCATTAGGAAGATATCACAGGACTGCTCCTAACTTGAGGTAAAAACAACAACCAATAATTTTGTAAGTAGGATCGGTTACATGTTACTGTCAGCTTTGCATCCATCTAGCGCTCAGTGATTCTCAATTTGGCTGCACATTAGAATTACTGGGGCATATTTTTAAAATAGTGAGTTAAGGTCACATTCAGACCAATTTAATCAGAATCTCTGGGGACGGAATCCAGGAATCAGTACTTTGGGGGTTCCCGAGATGATTCCAATGAGCATCCAAGACTTAGAACCACTCAGCCACGCTCCAATTGTCAGCAGCACCAATATGAACATATTTTCTTATGTACAATTTACGAAAGAAAACTGGCTACACGTAGTTCAGTCTCAGAATGATATTGTGTTCAAGAAAAATAGACCAATAACCAGAAGTAATTAAAATTTTTCAATGCTTATGCATGTATCTAAAGATTATTAAGGAGAAATTAAATATATAGTTTCTAAAACAAAAAACAAAAAACCTGTTACAACATATCTTTCCTCTCCTAGGTATTCTCTCACACTCCAAAACTTTTTCATCTGCATTTTCAAACACTTAATAAAATCATCCCTTCTACCATTGCTACCATCAGCCTGTCTGGTTTTCTATTTTCCTTTCTGCCTCTTTTATATTCATTCCTCACCATTTCCTTCTGCTTAGTATTTTTTTATGTAGATTGACAAAACCAGCAAAAAGGACTCCTTCCTCTGTTGGAGGGATACAAAATTGGAAAAACTGGGCTGGCCATTCTAGTTTGGTGGGCTGGAGTGAGAAACAACTGTAACCCTCCCATATCGCCATTTCAGTGTTTCCTCATGCATTTTTGTCAATCTTTAAGCCTTTCCTTTCAAAAGTTATGATGTAAAATTCTGTTCCCTAAAAGAGTCCTTGTTCTCCCAGGGGCCTCTAGAGAGGCTTGCAGGAACTTTTGGATGAAACCCAGTGATTCCATTTCAGTCCCTCTACACAATCTTGAGTCTGAGAAAATGATGACTTCTTGGGAAGCAAATACAGCAGCTTAGCATTCAAACTCCTGACCATGTTGAACTTTACCTAAACTCTGTGCTCCTGAAAATCAGCCACGGTTGAGAAATTCCCCCATACTGTAGTGTTCTGAAAAACATCTAACCCAAAGGACCACCTTGCCCTCACGTATTCAGGCATAAGACTTGCCTCCACACTTCAGATAAGACTCCACGTCCACTCCCCCTCATGACTCCCTTGTTATCTGCCTCTATAAAACCTCACAAGTGTTTTCTTTTCTTTGAGAGGTTCCTCTGTATTGAGGAACATTTTCCTGATTCCAATAGCCTGAATAAAGTCATCCTCTTAATTGTCTGGGTCATTTTGTCTTTCACACTCCTTATTCCTATAAAAATCTTTTGTGAGATGATGAAAAGGGTACATGGGGCAATGAGTAACTCCATGTACCTCTTTTGCCTCAGCTGAAGCAGGAATAAGGGTATTTTTTTTTAAATAAACTTCTAAGTTTGGAATAATTATAGACTTACAGAAGATGTGCAAAGATTATACAGTGTTCCTGTATACCCCTCATCCACCTTCTCCCATTGTTAACATCTTATATTAATATTTGTCAAAGCTAAGAAACTGACACTGGTACATTACTACTAACTAAACTCCAGACTGTGTTTAGATTTTACCAGTTTTCCATTGAGAAACTGCCTGCCATGGCAAACATCCCCCAAATGAGGACTATAATGACAGTTTGACCACACACACAAAAATTGCTGAATGCGGACCACAACTTTAGGCTTCCCCCTCTCCAATGAATAACAACATTGCTTTCTGCCTGAAGGTTTTTTCTAAACCATGGAGCAGTGAGGTGAAGTTCAAGAAAAGACCACTGGTGGCATTTTGCAAGGGAAACAACCTAGCCAGAGGAAGAAGCTGGAATTAGGGCCCAAAAAGGCAACTGCAATTTGCAGGTCAAAGTTATGAGAAAGAAAGGAGCTTTTAAAATCTGCATTGAGGTTTCGTTCAGGTCCCTGTCCAAACCCTCTCCAGTAAGTATCCGTTCTGATCTTACTGCTACACAATACCTGAAAAAAAGTAGCATCATACACTCTTGCCAGTTTCATACCTATATATAATGTGAGGGAAAATCCAATCCAATGATAGCTGAAACCACAATTTCCTTTATTTTCATTTTAATGCAACATTATTTTGCATATATATGTTATGTTGTTATTACTGTTATTGTGATTTTTTTAACCTAATATCTATATAAAAAGTCTTTGTCTCATTTAGTAGTGTTTGCCCCTCAAATTCTATTTTGTCTGAAATTAATACTGAAGGGTATGTATTAATATTTCTCTATATGCATTGATTTATTTCAATATCTATTTAGCTCCATATCATTTTCTTCAAATATATGTTACTGTTGATTCTGTTTGATTATTCAACTTTTTTTTTCCTGTGAAAAACCAAAATTTTTATGTTTGTTCTCTTTTAGTATTTTCCCTGTTATCTTCTCTCATTATTTCTTGAATCTTGGGGAATTTTAATGACCAAACATTTCACTGATTTAATTTTCAGCACTATCAATTCCTTTTCTATTCACTCCAAAGTGAATTTTAATTTTGTTTTGAAATTTGGGTTTTCCTATGGTACTATATTCTTATCAACTCTCTCCTTTTGTGTTTTTGCTTTCATCTTAGATTTTCCTTTTATAAATGTCTGCCTTATTTTTTTTTAGAAGCCACATCTTCTTGCACTCAATTGAAGATATAAATGATAAAAGAAAAACAAGGTTACTTTAATCCATTCCTAATTTAAATACTATTCCTAAAGTATATTTTATCTGTGAATTTTAAAGATGTTTCTTTTCACTACAGTTAAAGTAATGTTCACATATCACATAGCATTTTGTTTCTCCACTTCTGTATTAGCGTTCTAGGGCTGCTGTAACAAAGTACCACAAACTGGGTGGCTTAAAACAACAGAAAATTTTTTCTCACAGTTATGTAGGTTAGAAGTCCAAAATTGAAGTATCAGCGGGGTCATGCACCCTCTGAGACTGAGTGGAATTCTTCCTTGCCTCTTCCTAGCTTCTGGTGGGGGCCGGCAATCATTGGCTTGCAGCTGCATCTCTCCAATCTCTACCTCTGTCACCATATGGTGTTCTCCTCTGTGTCTTTGCCTGTCTTAGCGTTGTCTTCTTATAAGGAAACAGTCATGTTGGGTTAAGGGCTCACACTACTCCAGTTATGATCTCATCTTAACATCTGCAGTGACACTGTTTACAAATATGCTTTCATTCTGCTAAGGTTAAGACTTCAATGTATCCTTTTGGAGGAACACAATTCAACCCATAATGACTTCTAAATGAGGAACTATTTATCCATATATGGTTTTGCTGAGAGACAGGATAATTAACATGTCCTTAGACTTGGTCACAGATCTCTTGGAATAGTTGCCAGATAGTTTCAACAGAAACAAGGTAATAAGCTCATGTTTTTCATGTATGCTGCAAATCAGTGAAATTCTACATAGCATAAGCTAATAAAATAAACAGGAAAGTTTATGTGTATGTCATATTATAAAATGCTCTTAATGTCCAAACACTTCATATAATGGATTTTTATGTTTAAAATACTGACAATGAATAACTCCATTGCTTGATGTTGCAAGAATTTTCCAAATATTTACCTAGAGGACAAGTTGATTAGTATAGCTCGTTCCTAGCTCAATTTTCAGCACCTAGCAGGCATTCATCCAGTGCAGCTCTTCTTGACTGAGATGGAGTTTTTCCCTGCCTTTTTATCTCTGAACTGATGGAGTATAGATGTGACTATTCACTTCAGAAAGCACTATTTGCAGAGCTATTCCTCTACATTTTCATACAACACCTAATATGTTAGCAGTACCTCTGGCATGCAGTATGTGATCACAATTCCCTATTGTTTAATGTCCTATCTTTTTTCCTATGAGTTTCATTTTTTTAAATTTATGCAGGGGATGTATTAGGAAGAGAATAGTATCTCTAGATACTGAAAAAAGCCTTTCTGAGTTTTCTTAGACACTTTGGTGAGAATTTTACTACAAAACAAATGTCATTAATAAGTACTTCTTTGACTTATAATGGGGTTACATCCAAATAAATTCATAGTAAGTTGAAAAAACCATAAGTCTAAAATGCATTTAATACACCTAGCCTACCCAACATCATAGTTTAGCCTAGCTTACCTTAACATGCTCAGAACACTTATATTAGCCAATCGTTGGGCAAAATCATCTGACACAAAGCCTATTTTATTATAAAGTATTGAATATCTTATGTAATTTATTGACTACTGTACTGAAAGTGAAAAACAGAATGGCTGTATGGGTCCAGAACGGTTGTAAGTGTATCGGTTGTTTACCCTCCTGATCATGTGGCTGACTGGGACCTGTGGCTCACTGCTGCTGCCCAGCATCGCAAGAGAGTGTCGTACTGCATATTGCTAGCCCAGGAAAAGATTAAAATTCAAAATTCAAAGTATGGTTTCTACTGAATATGTATCACTTTCCTAACATAGTAAAGTTGAAAAATTGTAAGTTGAAGCATTGTAAGTTGGGGACCTGTGTGTGTGTGTGTGTGTGTGTATACCATATATATATATTCAAATTTATATATAGTTATATATAATTCATTATATATGATTTTATAAATAATTTTAAATTTAAAAATATAATTTTCATTACCTCATATAAGGCAATTAAACATATTTGAAGAGTCATTAAGAGCGCTTATTTATTTAAATATGACACAAATCGTTTCTTTTTTATTAGAGGATGTCTCGTCGGCTCTAAGGGATTTGACAGGCTAATTGCTAAATAGTTTCCTTTTCAAGATATTCAATAGAACTCAGCATTTGAATAAGAAGTTTAGATAATTCATGTAGCTTCTTACTTATCATATTAGTAGTATTACTACCTCTTAGTCAAAAGCCTGTATTAACTCTCCTAAGGAAATTGGTGCATTTTTGTATTCTCTAGCTTATAAAAAGGACTTGAATTTCAAAATACTAGATTAGAGGACTACTTGTAATATTGATTGGTTAACATAAGACTTTGATTCACTATGGCTTGTATGATTGCTGCCAGCTGTAGCACTGCTTTCTAGCTTCTTTAACATTTCAGAAAATATTCATGTGGGAATACTAAAAGTAAAACATTAAATATCTGGTCAGAAAAACCTGGTTTGTGACCTGGCTTTGATAGTTACTAGCTGGATGAAATTGAGAGGAAACAAATCCTCTAAATTGGACTTCCTTGTAGGGAAGAAGCTTAATAATACCATCCAGAGTTGTTGGAAAAAAATCAAAATGATATGGTGTACTGCAAAATCTTTGTAAACTAGTACCTAAATTTTGGGAATTTTGATTATTATTATTTTAATGATGATGGTTATCAGACAACTACAATTTAGTAAAAACAAAAACTTTTGTCACATGAATATATGATAAATAAACTTGGTTTGCATGAATTTCTTTAACATATACAATCAAAGGCTCCAGTTCCACTCAAGATGGAGTAACCAGTTTTACAGCCTGAAGACCAAGAAGGAGGACCCTGGGAAGTGGAAAGTGTCAGAGAAATCACTAACAGGAAGGAGCTCAGGAAAGAGACACCATAATGCTGTGTACAAATACCTGGGCTCACCCTCAAGTTTCATGCACATGTTTCTGATTAAAATAGCATATCAAACTCTTTGAGAATAATACTAATGTGCTCATGACCACCCAGGTCCCAGACTAGCCACTGAATGATGCACATGTGGTAGAGATGGAAATAATATGGCAAGCACATAGAAAAATGAACTCACAGAATGTGTGTGAGAATTTAACTGAATTGATTTCCAGCTAAAATTAAACATTAATTAAATGATATCAAGAACATTTTAACATAATATTCAAATTCAGGATGCAATCCAAATTTATGTTCCAAAGAACTGGGAAAAATCTTACTAACTCAAAGAAAAGACAACCAACAGAGGCACAACTTGACATGACCCAGCTGTTGTAATTATCAAAGACTTTAAAGCAGCTCTTATAATCATGCTCAAGAAGTAAGAAGAATACTCTTGAAATGAATGGAAAGAGATGAAGTCTCGAGAAAATTTTAACAGAAAAATTAAATAACTGAAATAAAAATTCACTGGATGGGCTCAGTAGTAAAATGAAGATGATCGTGGAAAGAGTCAACGAACTTGAATACAGATTAAAAGAAATTATCCAAACTGAGTAACAGAGAGGTAAAAACTTTAGAAAAAATTAATAGAACCTCAGGGATCTTTAAGACAATACTAAAGTTTCTAACATTTATGTAATTGGAGTCCCAGAAAGGAATGAGAAAGACTGTGGTACAAATATATGAAGAATTAATAGCTAAAAACTTCTTAAATTTTGGTAAAAGATGTATAAATAATCTTACAGATTAAAAACTCAGTAAACTCCAAATCAGATAAACAAAGAAAGCCATGCTTGGACACATCATAATCTAAATCTTGAAAACTAAAAACAAATAAAAATTCTTGAGAACCCAGAAAAAAAAAATGCCACATTATGTATAGGGTAACAATGATTCAAAGGGCAGTAGATTTCTTATCAGAAACAATGAAGTTCAGGAAACGTGGAAACTATTTTTTAAATACTGACACAAATTGTAATTGCACAACTCTATTTTCTGTGAAGGTATTTTTCAGGAAAGAAGGTGCAATGAAGATACTCTCAAATTAAGAAAAACTAAGACAATTTGTTTCTAATAGAACTGCCCTAAGGAATACTAAAGGAAGTTCTTCTGATGGAAGCAAAATGAATCCAGAAGTAAACTTGCAACTTTGGGGATATAGTAAAATCAACAGAAATTGTAAACATCTGGATAAGTAAAATAAACTATTCTCTCTGCTTAATTTTGTTAAAATATGTGTTATGGTTAAAAGCAAAAAATCTAACATTGTCTTGTGAAGTTTGATACATATATGATACTATTGGGTTGGCCAAAAAGTGCCTTCAGTTTTTAAGTAAAAATAAAAGACATTTTTCATTTTCACCAAGAACTTTATTGAACAACGTATTTACCATTTTGTTCCACTACCTTCTGCCATTTTTCAGGCAACTTCATAATTCCATCTTCCCAAAACTTTCTATCTTTTTGAGCAAAGAACTGTTCCAGGTGCCTTTTACAGTCTTTCAGGGAGTTGAAATTTTTTCCATTAAGAGAATTTTGTAAAGACCAAAATAAATGGAAATCCGAAGGTGCAATGTCTGGTGAATACGGCAGATGAATCAGAACTTCCCAGCCAAGCCCTAACAGTTTTTACCTGGTCATCAAAGAAACTTGCGGTCTTGCGTTATCCTAATGGAAGATTATGCGTTTTCTGTTGACTAATTCCGGATACTTTTCATCGAGTGCTGCTTTCAGTTGGTCTAATTGGGAGCAGTACTTGTTGGAATTAATCGTTTGGTTTTCTGGAAGGATTAATAATAGAGGACTCCCTTCCAGTCCCACCATATACACAACATCACCTTCTTTGGATGAAGACCAGCCTTTGGTGTGGTTGGTGGTGGTTCATTTCACTTGCCCCATGATCCCTTCCATTCTACATTATTGTACAGTATCCACTTTTCATCATCAGTCACAATTTGTTTTAAAAATGGAACATTTTCATTACATTTCAGTAGAGAATCACATGTGGAAATACGGTCAAAAAGGTTTTTCTCACTTAACTTATGTGGAACCTAAACATCAAAGCAATTAACATAACCAAGCTGGTACAATTGATTTTCAATGCTTGATTTGGATATTTTGAGTATGTCAGCTATCTCCCACGTGGTATAACATTGATTGTTCTCAATTAATATCTCGATTTGATCGCTATCGACTTCAACTGGTCTACCGCGACTGTAGAGCATCGTCCAGCTAGAAATCTCCAGTACGAAACTTCACAAACCACTTCTGACACATTCAATCAGGTCACAGCACCTTCTCCAAACACTGCACAAATCTTTTTTTGCATTTCGGTTGTGTTTTTACCTTTCTTGAAATAATAAAGCATAACATGCCAAAAATGCTGCCTTTTTCCTTCCATCTTCAATATTAAAATGGCCACACAAAAATTCACCAATTTTGTTGTGTTTTTTTAAATGCACACTTATATAACAACTGTCACATACAATCTAACAAAATTGTTTTGAATGAAGTTAAAGAGAAGTGCTACTAGAGCCATCTTACAGAAAAAACCAAACGAATCTTTTGGCCAACCCAATAAAATATAAAAGGGGGACAAGGTAAAGATTCTGACCACGTATATGGAGGTAAGGTTTCTATGTTGCATTTGAAATGGTAAAATACTAATTCTAAGTAAACTGAAAATCTATGTATGCTTAATTTCTTTAGCAACCAGCAAAAATATAATAAAAAAGATATAGTCAACATTACGAGTAAAATGGGATACTAAAATGGAATACTAAAAATATTCACTTAATATAAAAAAAAATGGAAAAGGGAGGCAGTGGAACAAACGTGAAAGGAAAACAGACAGAATGGTATCCCTACAGAAAAATATATCAATAATTACATTAAATTCAAATGATATAATTACATAAAAAGACAAAGATTATCTGAAAGGGTTTTAAAAAAAAGAATACAAGACCCAACTATATGCTGTCTATAAGAAATTTATTTTAAGTACAATGATATAAGTAGATTAAAAGTAAAAGAATGGTAAAAAATATACCATACAAACATTGATCCACTTATCATTATGTAACAGCTATCTTTATCCCTGGTAACTTTCCTTGCTCTGAATATATTCATTTCTTCTGTAAAACTTTTAACATTTTTTTGTAGGTAAGCTGGCAATAAATCCTTTAAATTATTGTTCGAAAAAGTAAATATTTTCTTTTCAATGTTGAGATTTTTTTTTTGGGAATAGAATGTTCAGTTAATAGTTTTTATTTGTTTTGATTTGTTTTTGTACTTCAGCATTTTGAATAAATCCCTCCAGTATCAGTTGGCTTGTGTAGTTTGATGAGAAATCTGCTATATTCTTATTTCCAGTCCTCTTTATGTAACATGTTCTTTTTCTTTCAGGATTTTCTGTTTGTCTTTGATTTTCAGCAGTTTGATTATGATATGCCTAGGTGTTTTGTTTTGTTTTGTGTTTACCCTGTTTGGTGTTCCCTGAGCTTCTATATCTACATCTAAAAAATCCTTTCATAGTAACATCTAGGTTAGTGTTTAATTGAAGAATTGGTTATTATAATCTAGCCCAAGTTGACACATAGACCTATCAGCCATTTGATATTTCACTTTATCCATCTTTTCACCTGGAATATTTAGCATATTAATCTTAGTTATTTTAAATTACCTGTCTCAGAATTCCAAATCTGTGTCCTGAGTTTAGCTCTATTGATTTCCTTCTTGTTTGACAGCATGTTGTTTTCAACTTTCTTTTTTTGTATGCCTTGTAATATTTTTTTTATAGGTGGACATCTTGTATAGGGCCCTAGAGACTGAAGTGGAATGAGATAAGTAGTTTTGTTTTTCCTTATTGGATTGTAAATGAGCTTACTTTCCTTCTGCTAAACTATGCCTATGGGAATTGAGTCAATCTAGTCAGGAGTTGATATGTGTTTGGGATTTGTTGTTACTATGGTTTCCTTCAGTGTAGTACAGTGTTCAAATTGTAACCTATTTTTAGGGTAGGAGTTGGTTTTCCAGTGGTTTTATCTCAGTATCTGCTCATCCTCATCTTTAGGTCTTCCCTTTGTACTG
Source organism: Balaenoptera ricei (assembly GCF_028023285.1). Lineage (NCBI taxonomy): Eukaryota > Metazoa > Chordata > Mammalia > Artiodactyla > Balaenopteridae > Balaenoptera > Balaenoptera ricei. The sequence goes on along the minus strand of NC_082640.1, from coordinate 98,492,202 downwards.
TGCCTCAGCCAAAAATAGTCTCTCTACATGCTGTTGGCCTTTGTCTAGCAGAAAACTGCTGCGTCTTGTTACTTGATGCTTGTTAGCCTGGGGTGGGGTGTAGGAAGGAGGTGTCTACTCTTACTCTGATTTAGCCTAAGTCCCAGGAAGGCACTAGATTCCTGATTCCTAGCGGTGGTCATTCTCAGTGGTTCTGTCCCATCTTCAGTTATAGTAGACCTCTAGTGGTTTGGGACCAGCAAGCATTCCTACCCTGCCCACAGGATACTGGGTCCTATTTTGTTCCCTTTTATCAGCAGTTGTTTTCTTAGTCCACTAAGTGTGACAGGTTTTTTGTTGTTTTTGTTTTGCTCTGCTTTGAACAGTTAAAACTCTTATTCTATAGAAGAGGTAGGAGAGAAGAATCTGGGTGGGATTTTGTGCCTTCCTTATAACAGTTGCTCTTCCTTTCCCAGTCCTACCATGAAGAAGGCTCTCAGGACTTGTGACAAACTTTTTATATGAGCACCCTGTGAGGAGAACTGCTTTCAACTGGGTCTGCAAGTTTGAATTTCCATCAAGTCTGTGTACCTCAGATATTCTATATTATCTACCTAGCCTCTACCAATTTGTTAAAAATTTTAAGTGGATTCTACTGATGGACCCAGAAGCACCTGACTCAGGGAAGCAAGTGCTCCTGTGCTGTCTCTCTTTGAAAGTCTCTGTATTTCCTTGGATTCCAAGTTAGTTCACGGCCTGTAACCTCAGTTCTCTGACAGGATCAATGAAATAGCAAATTTGCAGATCATCTGGAATTTTTTGTTGTTTTTGTTGCTGGTGTTGCTTTAGTGTGGGAGTGATGCTTTTGTTAGTTTTCTACATTCCAAAGTTCTAGTTTTTGAATGAAATATTGGGCAAAAGAAGCCTTGGCTCTTGCTTCTCTGACTTTATGGGGAAGATGTTTATTGAAATAAAATTATATTAATTTAAAAATAATTAATGCTTGTCTAAAAACTGAGACACATTCTCTGAAAAAATATTTTAACAAAGGATCTTGATTTGTAGGTTTGGTATTTTGAAATGGGCTGAGGAAAAGAAGCTTAGGCAAAATATAGTTGGATTAAAATTAGTTACTGGCTAATATAATACAGATTCCATTTTTTATGTTTGACTGTTAATAGCTTTTAAACTTTACTCCTCCTTCTTACCCTCTGCCCCACAACTGAGGGAGCTAATAAGAAATCCTTTGGCACTGGAGGGAGATTCAAACCATGCAAGCCCCTTGTCAAGCTGCTTAGGAGCCCTCACCCTGGCCTCACCCCAAAACCACAATAAAAACCTCTAGCCAGTCTCCTTTCTTTGCCGTCTCAAGCCATTTTTGGACCTCCTTGGGAGGTCTACCCTGTTCTACCCAGAAACGCCTCAATTGTGTAATTATACCCTCTTGGTGTGTGTATGGTGTCATCGATCTCAACATCCAAACCAAATTTTGGGTTGGGTCCATCCTGATATTTCAGTGTAGCCACAATAGCTAATCTCACATCTATTTAAGCCTGCATTGTTGACAAGAGTTTTGGAATATTTGCAAGTAGGTTATACTATATGTATGCAAATATTCTTGTTTAGACTATAAAAATGTAGAAAAAAAAAGTGTAGAAATATTTATATAAAGAAATTGAAAATGACCTTTTAACAGTTTACTCTTTCATTGAAGTACAGTTGATTTATAGTATTATATTAGTTTCAGGTATATAATATAATAATTCAATATTTTTATAGATTGTAATCCATTTATGGTTATTATAAAATATTGGCTATATTCCTTGTGACATATAATACATCCTTGTAGCTTGTATATTTTATACATAGTAGTTTGTACCTCTTAATCTTGCCCTATTCCCTCTCCACACTGGTAACTACTAGTTTGTTCTCTATATATGTGAGTCTGTTTCTGTTTTGTTATATTAATTCGTTTTATTTTTCAGATTCCACATATAAGTGATGGCATACATTATTTGTCTTTCTCTGCCTGACTTATTTCACTAAGCATAATACCCTACAGGTCCATCCATGTTGTTGCAAATGGCAAAATTTCATTCTTTTTTTATGGCTGAGTAATATTCCAGTGAGTGAGTGAGTGTGTGTGTGTTTGTGTGTGTGTATCACATCTTCTTTATGCATTCAGCTATGGATGGACACTTGGGTTGCTTCCATATTGTGGCTATTGTAAATAATGCTGCTGTCAACATTGGGGTGCATATATCTTTTCAACTTAGTGTTTTTGTTTTCTTCAGATATAATGCAGAACTGGAATTGCTGGATCATGTGGTAGTTCTATTTTTAGTTTTTTGAAGAACTTCCATACTGTTTTCCACGTAGCTGCACCAATTTAAATTCCTACCAACAGTGCACTAGGATTCCCCTTTCTCCACATCCTTGCCAACACTTGTTCTTTGTGGTCTTTTTGATGATAGACATTCTGACAGATGTGAGGTGATATCTCACTGTGGTTTGGATTTGCATTTCTCTGATGATTAGTGATGTTGAGCATCTTTTCACATGCCTGTTAGCCATCTGTACATCTTCTTTGAAAAAATGCCTGTTTAGGTATTCTGCCCATTTTTAAATTGGGTTGTTTGGGTTTTTTATTGATATTTAGTTGTATGAGCTGTTTATATATTTTGGATATTAACCCCTTATCAGTCATATCATTTGCATTTTCTCCCATTCAGTAGGTTGTCTTTTCGTTTTGTCAATGGTTTCCTTTGTTGTGCAAAAGCTTTTAAGTTTAATTAGATTCCATTTTTTACTTTTGCTTTTGTTTCCTTTGCCTTAAGAGACAGATCCAAAAATATATTGCTATGATTTATGTCAAAGAGTGTTCTTCCTATGCTTTCTAGGATGCAACATTATCCTTATTTTTAACTGTGAGCTTCTAAGGCCATTTGATTATGTACTTGATATATCAGATCTAGTCTCACGAGGAAATAGATGGAATACTTAAGTTATGATAATATGAAGGTAGTTTAATACAGGGTATATTTGCAAAGTTATAGGCAATAGGTAAGGAAAAAGAAGAGGCTACTACTTGGGCTAGTAGGCTAGTAACAGTAGAGGTCAATATCACTCCTACATCTGAAAGGTAGAGGGAAAGAGGGCAACCACAATATGAGGAGAGAGAGGGCTGAGTGTACAGGGTATGAGGCTGAGATTTTTTTGGTGGGGACACACAACCAGCATAAGGTGACCATATAGGGAGGGAGCCAAGAGAACGTTGATATCACTCTTTCCCTCTCATTTCCTACATATGATCTTCCCTTTGTTCTCCTTGACAAAATCCATCTGGAAGGCTGAGGACAAAAGAACTTTTAATGCCATCCATATAAGTCAGTACTGAGCTGGGTGAAGGTGAATAGAAAGGAGATCTGAAGGTTCAAAAGAAAGATATCCAGAACACAGGACATTCTTTATGCTTAAAGTAATATTGTAAATCTACTTTCAAAATTATTGTCATTCTTCCTTTGAGTAGAAATACATACCCTTTGGTCTTACTACACATAGAAGTAATAATAGCTTTCACGTCCCTAAGAACTTTTGTAAAGTTTCCTGTATTAATTAATCCTTAACATATTCAGGTGTATCAAATATCTAGTCCCTTTAGCTGCTGTTGCTGATTATCGTTGTTGCTGTTGTCCTGTGTGTGTGCTTACGCATTTACTCCAAACCCCTTGTTCGGAGTAAATGACAATAACTCTGGAGGTTATCCCTTATCGTCCTAAGAGTCCTAAAATATGGTTTTATTTTTTCCTTCAACTTTGAACTTTGGATAGTTGTGTCCATACTACACTACAAAAGATACAATGCTTTTCAATTCACCCCATGTCTAGACCAAGAGTGACTTCATCGTTTCTGTAATGATTTTATAATGTTAAAATATTAAGAAGGACATACACTTGAAATAATTCTAAACAGAGTTTTAATTTTTTCCCTTTGCTAGTCAAAGTTGATTCTTTTATATTAAAAACTTTAAAACACTTTTAAATGAACACAGACTAGACTAGACATGTGTACCTATAGGCTATGAAGAGAACATGATTGATTGTGTTCATTATTTTTCCCTTAGAATAAAGGATTCATTTTTACTAAATAGCTTCACAGATATTTTCAGGGGTAAGGTAAGGCAGCCTTAGCTTTACTTATCTTTCTCATCTTTAGACTCTCATCCAGATTCTGTTCAGTTGTAAAATCAGTATTTTATAGTCTGATATTCTCTGATGCATAATAGTGTATCCTGGCAAATGAAGGTTCTGCTCAACTGCTGGCAGAAAAAGTTCTTTTTTTCCCTATCTCATCCATCTTAACGAGCTGATGCTATGGTGCATGATATGTATTAAACAACAGAAAATAGGAAGATTTCTGGTGTTCATGTTTCATAAGTAGTTATAACAATTAAAATAATTTTATATCAGTGTAAAATGCCAGTAACAACAACAAAAACAAAAAACAGATTTTTTTTTGGAAAGAAAACATATTTCTGGATGAAGTTATATTTCCTTTCTAAAAATCTGGTTTCATCATAGTTGTTGAGCTAGATATTCAGCTAATCAATAAAAAGACCTGCATTAGGAAGAATGAAGATTGGAAATTCAGATTCCAGGAGATAAGTACCTAATGTCATGGACTTTATAATCTAAAAGTAAATAAAGGCATTGATGAGTACTTGGGAGATAAGTGCATGGGAGGTAACAGTAATTACAAACTACAATAGCACTGAAAAAAAATGACAGTGTGTTTTTCAGTAAAGTCACTATTTTCCTATTGCATATATTTATCCATCACAAGTTAATTTAAGTAAATTACATATTATTGTGGTCTTTAGCCACTAAATATAAAACTTCTGATAGTGGCAAAGAAATCTATATTTTAAAGCCTTTCATTAGGATCACTGAAAAAAAAAATAAATGGTTTTAAAAACTTACACAATTTAAAAATTCATAGAGGAGATTAACCAAGATGGCGGAGTAGAAGGACGTGCTGTCACTCCCTCTTGCGAGAGCACCAGAATCACAACTGGCTGCTGGACAATCATTGACAGGAAGACCCTGGACTTCACCAAGGAGGATACCCCACGTCCAAGGACAGAGGAGAAGCCACAGTGAGACGGTAGGAGGGGCGCAATCAGAGTAAAATCAAACCCCATAACTGCTGGGTGGGTGACTCACAGACTGGCGAACACTTATACCTCAGAAGTCCACCCACTGGAGTAAAGGTTCTGAGCCCCACGTCAGGCTTCCCAACCTGGGGGTCAGGCAACGGGAGGAGGAATTCCTAGAGAATCAGACTTTGAAGCCTAGTGGGAATTGGATTGCAGGACTTTGACGGGACTGGGGGAAACAGAGATCCCACTCTTGGAGGGCACACACAAAGTAATGTGTGCATCAGGACCCAGGGGAAGGAGCAGTGAGCCTGGGGGAGACTGAACCAGACCTACCTGCTGGTGTTGGGGGGTCTCCTGCAGAGGCGAGTGGTGGCTCTGGTTCACCGTGGGGATAAGGACACTGGCAGCAGAGGTTCTGGGAAGTTCTCCTTGGCGTGAGCCCTCCCAGAGTCTGCCATTAACCCCACCAAAGAGCACGGGTAGGCTCCAGTGTTGGGTTGCCTCAGGCAAAACAGCCAACAGGGAGGGAACCCAACCCCACCCATCAACAGTGAAGTGGATTAAGGTTTTACTGAGCTCTGACCACCACAGCAACAGGGAGGGAACCCAGCCCCACCCATCAACAGTCAAGTGGATTAAGGTTTTACTGAGCTCTGACCGCCACAGCAACAGTCAGCTCTACCCACCACCAGAGCCTCCCATCAAGCCTCTTAGATAGCCTCAACCACCAGAGGGCAGACAACAGAAGCAAGAAAAACTATAATCCTGCAGCCTGTGGACCAAAAACCACAGTTACAGAAAGATAGAGAAGATGAAAAGGCAGAGGGCTATGTACCAGATGAAGGAACAAGAAAAAACCCCAGAAAAACAACTAAATGAAGTGGAGATAGGCAACCTTCCAGAAAAAGAATTCAGAATAATGATAGTGAAGATGATCCAGGGCCTTGGAATAAGAATGGAGGCAAAGATTGAGAAGATGCAAGAAATGATTAACAAAGACCTAGAAGAATTAAAGAACAAACAAACAGAGATGACCAATACAATAACTGAAATGAAAACTACACTAGAAGGAATCAATAGCAGAATAACTGAGGCAGAAGAACGGATAAGTGACCTGGAAGACAGAATGATGGAATTCACTGCTGCGGAACAGACTAAAGAAAAAAGAATGAAAAGAAATGAAGACAGCCTAAGAGACCTCTGGGACAACATTAAACGCAACAACATTCGCATTATAGGGGTCCCAGAAGGAGAAGAGAGAGAGAAAGGACCAGAGAAAATATTTGAAGAGATTATAGTCGAAAACTTCCCTAACCTGGGAAAGGAAATAGCCACCCAAGTCCAGGAAGCGCAGAGAGTCCCATACAGGATAAACCCAAGGAGAAACACGCCGAGACACATAGTAATCAAATGGGCAAAAATTAAAGACAAAGAAAAATTATTGAAAGCAGCAAGGGAAAAACGACAAATAACATACAAGGGAACTCCCATAAGGTTAACAGCTGATTTCTCAGCAGAAACTCTGCAAGCCAGAAGGGAGTGGCATGATATACTTAAAGTGATGAAAGGGAAGAACCTACAACCAAGATTACTCTACCCGGCAAGGATCTCATTTAGATTTGATGGAGAAATCAAAAGCTTTACAGACAAGCAAAAGCTAAGAGAATTCAGCACCACCAAACCAGCTCTACAACAAATGCTAAAGGAACTTCTCTAAGTGGGAAACACAAGAGAAGAAAAGGACCTACAAAAACAAACCCAAAACAATTAAGAAAATGGTCATAGGAACATACATATCGATTATTACCTTAAACGTGAATGGATTAAATGCCCCAACCAAAAGACATAGACTGGCTGAATGGATACAAAAACAAGACCCATATATATGCTGTCTACAAGAGACCCACTTTAGACCTAGGGACACATACAGACTGAAAGTGAGGGGATGGAAAAAGATATTCCATGCAAATGGAAATCAAAAGAAAGCTGGAGTAGCTATACTCATATCAGATAAAATAGACTTTAAAATAAAGAATGTTACAAGAGACAAGGAAGGACACTACATAATGATCCAGGGATCAATCCAAGAAGAAGATATAACAATTATAAATATATATGCACCCAACATAGGAGCACCTCAATACATAAGGCAACTGCTAACAGCTATAAAAGAGGAAATCGACAGTAACACAATCATAGTGGGGGACTTTAACACCTCACTTACACCAATGGACAGATCATCCAAAATGAAAATAAATAAGGAAACAGAAGCTTTAAATGACACAATAGACCAGATAGATTTAATTGATATATATCGGACATTCCATCCAAAAACAGCAGATTACACGTTCTTCTCAAGTGCACACGGAACATTCTCCAAGATAGATCACATCTTGGGTCACAAATCAAGCCTCAGTAAATTTAAGAAAATTGAAATCATATCTAGCATCTTTTCTGACCACAACGCTATGAGATTAGAAATGAATTACAGGGAAAAAAACGTAAAAAGGACAAACACATGGAGGCTAAACAATACGTTACTAAATAACCAAGAGATCACTGAAGAAATCAAAGAGGAAATCAAAAAATACCTAGAGACAAATGACAATGAAAACACGACGACCCAAAACCTATGGGATGCAGCAAAAGCAGTTCTAAGAGGGAAGTTTATAGCTATACAAGCCTACCTCAAGAAACAAGAAAAAGCTCAAGTAAACAATCTAACCTTACACCTAAAGAAACTAGAGAAAGAAGAACAAACAAAACCCAAAGTTAGCAGAAGGAAAGAAATCATAAAGATCAGAGCAGAAATAAATGAAATAGAAACAAAGAAAACAATAGCAAAGATCAATAAAACTAAAAGTTGGTTCTTTGAGAAGATAAACAAAATTGATAAGCCATTAGCCAGACTCATCAAGAAAAAGAGGGAGAGGACTCAAATCAATAAAATCAGAAATGAAAAAGGAGAAGTTACAACAGACACTGCAGAAATACAAAGCATCCTAAGAGACTACTACAAGCAACTTTATGCCAATAAAATGGACAACCTGGAAGAAATGGACAAATTCTTAGAAAGGTATAACCTTCCAAGACTGAACCAGGAAGAAACAGAAAATATGAACAGACCAATCACAAGTAATGAAATTGAAACAGTGATTAAAAATCTTCCAACAAACAAAAGTCCAGGACCAGATGGCTTCACAGGTGAATTCTATCAAACATTTAGAGAAGAGCTAACACCCATCCTTCTCAAGCTCTTCCAAAAAATTGCAGAGGAAGGAACACTCCCAAACTCATTCTATGAGGCCACCATCACCCTGATACCAAAACCAGACAAAGACACTACAAAAAAAGAAAATTACAGACCAATATCACTGATGAATATAGATGCAAAAATCCTCAACAAAATACTAGCAAACAGAATCCAACAACACATTAAAAGGATCATACACCACGATCAAGTGGGATTTATCCCAGGGATGCAAGGATTCTTCAATATACGCAAATCAATCAGTGTGATACACCATATTAACAAATTGAAGAATAAAAACCATATGATCATCTCAATAGATGCAGAAAAAGCTTTTGACAAAATTCAACACCCATTTCTGATAAAAACTCTCCAGAAAGTGGGCATAGAGGGAACCTACCTCAACATAATAAAGGCCATATATGACAAACCCACAGCAAACATCATTCTCAATGGTGAAAAACTGAAAGCATTTCCTCTAAGATCAGGAACGAGACAAGGATGTCGACTCTCACCACTATTATTCAACATAGTTTTGGAAGTCCTAGCCACGGCAATCAGAGAAGAAAAAGAAATAAAAGGAATACAAATTGGAAAAGAAGAAGTAAAACTGTCACTGTTTGCGGATGACATGATACTATACATAGAGAATCCTAAAACTGCCACCACAAAACTGCTAGAGCTAATTAATGAATATGGTAAAGTTGCAGGATACAAAATTAATGCACAGAAATCTCTTGCATTCCTATACACTAATGATGAAAAATCTGAAAGAGAAATTATGGAAACACTCCCATTTACCATTGCAACAAAAAGAATAAAATACCTAGGAATAAACCTACCTAGGGAGACAAAAGACCTGTATGCAGAAAACTATAAGACACTGATGAAAGAAATTAAAGATGATACCAACAGATGGAGAGATATACCATGTTCTTGGATTGGAAGAATCAACATTGTGAAAATGAGTATACTACCCAAAGCAATCTACAGATTCAATGCAATCCCTATCAAATTACCAATGGCATTTTTTACGGAGCTAGAACAAATCATCTTAAAATTTGTATGGAGACACAAAAGACCCCGAATAGGCAAAGCAGTCTTGAGGCAAAAAAATGGAGCTGGAGGAATCAGACTCCCTGACTTCAGACTATACTACAAAGCTACAGTAATCAAGACAATATGGTACTGGCACAAAAACAGAAACATAGATCAATGGAACAAGATAGAAAGCCCAGACATTAACCCACGCACCTATGGTCAACTAATCTATGACAAAGGAGGCAAAGATATACAATGGAGAAAAGACAGTCTCTTCAATAAGTGGTGCTGGGAAAACTGGACAGCTACATGCAAAAGAATGAAATTAGAATACTCCCTAACACCATACACAAAAATAAACTCAAAATGGATTAGAGACCTAAATATAAGACTGGACACTATAAAACTCTTAGAGGAAAACATAGGAAGAACACTCTTTGACATAAATCACAGCAAGATCTTTTTTGATCCACCTCCTAGAGTAATGGAAATAAAAACAAAAATAAACAAATGGGACCTAATGAAACTTCAAAGCTTTTGCACAGCAAAGGAAACCATAAACAAGACGAAAAGACAACCCTCAGAATGGGAGAAAATATTTGCAAATGAATCAACGGACAAAGGATTAATCTCCAAAATATATAAACAGCTCATTCAGCTCAATATCAAAGAAACAAACACCCCAATCCAAAAATGGGCAGAAGACCTAAATAGACATTTCTCCAAAGAAGACATACAGATGGCCACGAAGCACATGAAAAGATGCTCAACATCACTAATTATTAGAGAAATGCAAATCAAAACTACAATGAGGTATCACCTCACTCCTGTTAGAATGGGCATCATCAGAAAATCTACAAACAACAAATGCTGGAGAGGGTGTGGTGAAAAGGGAACCCTCTTGCACTGTTGGTGGGAATGTAAATTGATACAGCCACTATGGAGAACAATATGGAGGTTCCTTAAAAAACTAAAAATAGAATTACCATATGACCCAGCAATCCCACTACTGGGCATATACCCAGAGAAAACCGTAATTCAAAAAGACACATGCACCCGAATGTTCATTGCAGCACTATTTACAATAGCCAGGTCATGGAAGCAACCTAAATGCCCATCAACAGACGAATGGATAAAGAAGAAGTGGTACATATATACAATGGAATATTACTCAGCCATAAAAAGGAACGAAATTGAGTCATTTGTTGAGACGTGGATGGATCTAGAGACTGTCATACAGAGTGAAGTAAGTCAGAAAGAGAAAAACAAATATCGTATATTAATGCATGTATGCGGAACCTAGAAAAATGGTACAGATGAGCCAGTTTGCAGGGCAGAAGTTGAGACACAGATGTAGAGAATGGACATATGGACACCAAGGGGGGAAAACTGCGGTGGGGTGGGGATGGTGGTGTGCTGAATTGGGCGATTGGGATTGACATGTATACACTGATGTGTATAAAACTGATGCCTAATAAGAACCTGCAGTATAAAAAAACAAACAAAACAACTAATACTAAACTTTCATTGGGTTATTTGTATGGAAATATGTTAATATAAATGTTTCAGACATTACATGAAATTTCTAAAAATCTTATATTTGTATTTGTATGGAAATATGTATGGAAATATGTTAATATAAATGTTTCAGACATTACATGAAATTTCTAAAAATCTTATATTTGTACTTGTATGGAAATATGTATGGAAATATGTTAATATAAATGTTTCAGACATTACATGAAATTTCTAAAAATCTTAAAAAAAAAAAAAATTCATAGAAACTAAAGTTATTCTGATTTGTATAAAAGGGGCATGTAGTCTTGGTTTCCTCAGCCTTAGGTTAGTATAAGTGGTTTTGAAAAAGATTTCTTTAAACCATATTACCTTAATTGAATGCTCCTTGAGGTTAGGCAAAGGCAAGAGAGAGGCTGAGAGAGAATGGCTCACAGAATAGAATTCTTAGAGTCAAGGAGACTAATGATCATCTCAAGTCAGTGAGACACAGGCAAAGCCTCTCTCTACAGGTTTTGGCAAGTGTGACATGTATGCATTCTCCCACCCTGCAACAGCACATGCCTCCTGCAATATAGTTTACCCCTAATGGTGACAGTGATTACCTCTGTCAATACAGCATTTTATAAGAAAGTACTTCAGTAGTAGAGTTATGCATGTTTTTTTTTTAAAAGACTAATTATTTTACTTTTACAGCTGGGGCTTAGAGCTAGGTTATTCATCCCCCTCTCTAAATGAGTGGATCTCCACATAAGAATTCCTTTCACAGAGCATGTTAAAAACATAAGCAAGTTAAAATGCTGCCCCCATTCTTTCTGAGAAAAATAGAGGATTCCCAGCCAGAGAGGGAAGTTAAAGGTGATGATTTCTAACCACTTCAGGAAGATATTTTGCATTATGAAAGTGGCATAGAAGGGATACCCAGGGAATTGGACTCTAAATTATTGGGCGAGAGAAGGAAGAGACTTTCCAACAATGGGTCCTAGGCAAGTGCAGCAACCTTGTCTGCACCAATCAAATAAGTGACCAAGATTGTCTTAGGGATGGGATAAGCCAGCAGGCCTCACTTTCTTGTAGGGTTGGTTAAATAAAATGACTCTTAACCATTAACAGTCAGGCATTATGGGCTGAATTGCATTAAATGAGTGTGGTAGGCAGAAAAACGCCCCCCAGACCCCACCAAAGATGTCTACACATGAATCCCCAGAGCCTGTGAATGTTACTTTATATAGCAAAAGGGATGTGATTAAGTTAAGGGTTTTGAGATGGGGAGATTATCCTGGACTATCCAGGTATATCCAATGTAATTACAAGGGTTCTTATTAGAGGGAGGCAGAAAGATCAGAGAGGATGGGATAAAGAAAACAGAGGTTAAAGTGATTTGATTGCTGGAAGGGGGCAATGACTCAAGGAATGTGGGAAGATTATAGAAGCCAGAAAAGGAAAGGACATGGATTTTCCACCAGAGCCCCCAGAAGGAAAGCAATTCAGCTGACACCTTGATTGCAGATTTCTCATGTCTCTATGTGAAAGAAAATAAATTTGTGTTGTTTCAAGCCACTAAAATTTTGGTAATTTTACCAAATTTACTAAATTTGGTAATTTACCAATTTCCTGTTAGAGCAGCAACAGGAAAATAATGAAGATTTTGGTACCTGGAAGTGGAGTGCCACTGTAACAGATACCTAACATTGTGGAAGTGGCTTCAGTATTGAACAGTGGACAGAGGCCAAAAGAATATTAAAGAGCATGATTTTAAAAAGCCTAGGGGCTTCCCTGGTGGTGCAGTGGTTGAGAATCTGCCTGCCAATGCAGGGGACACGGGTTTGAGCCCTGGTTTGCGAAGATCCCACATGCCACGGAGCAACTGGGCCCGTGAGTCACAATTACTGAGCCTGTGCGTCTGGAGCTTGTGCTCCGCAACAAGAGAGGCAGCGATAGTGAGAGGCCCGCGCACCGCGATGAAGAGTGGCCCCCGCTTGCCACAACTAGAGAAAGCCCTCGCACAGAAAGATCCAACACAGCCATAAATAAATAAATAATTTTTTTAAAAAAAGCCTAGATTGCCTTAACTTTAGTAGATACATGGATATTAACAATTCTGCTAGTGTGAACTCGGAAGGAAGAATTACGTAGCAGGTAACTGAATGAACATACCTGGGTACAGGAAAACAGTCAGAAGTGGGAGAATAGAAAAATGGAAAAGGCCTGTCCCAAACAGGTAGGGGAAATACTTGGGAATCCTGGCTGATTTTTGTCCGAAAGGAACACAGTCTTATAAATTTTTTCAGGTGTTTTAAGATAAATTGGAAATATCCTGATTTTTAAATGTTGATCACTAATTAAAAACATTTTAGAACACTGTCGAATCCAAAAAAATATATATGTTGTTCTGATTTGGCCCAAAGGCTGACATTGCTTTACATGAAATTTAGAAGAAAGGGATTGTTATAAAATACACAGGAAGTTTTTCTTTTACTTGAAATATACTTTATGACCTAGTTGTGCTGCTGCATCATTTGACGAGTATCAAGTGTTAAAATGCTAGATTATGATAACAGGTGATTTGAATGTATTGATTGTGTTGAACAGATAGTAAGAGTTCACTGATTACAACAGAAAAAAATAAAAAAGGAAATAATGTTTCTAAAGACTTACCATGTGCCAATTACTGTGTTTGGTAGTTTATATATGATTTTTAATTTAATCTTCACAAAATTATGTTGCACTATTAGCTCCATTGATAGTTGAGAAAAGTGAAATACAGTATCTCTTGTAAAATATCAAAGAACATGTAACTCATAAACCCATGTTTCTCTGCCTCTAAATTCACTGTCTTTTCAACAGAACTGACCATCACCCTAGCACTTAATATAAACCATGTTCTTATGTGTTAAAAAAAAAATCTCCATGTGGTTTGGATTTAGAGAATAATTCCGAGGTGAAACATGGTCTTTGAATATGGTAAGAATAGTTAATGGACACAAACAGCAAGACTATTAGATCAAAGATAACTAAGGTGAACTATCCAGTTTCTCTTTGGACAGAGAATGTGTTGAGGGGCTGGGATAGAACTATTGAAATATATACACATATTGAAGTAAAGGAGAAGGAAAAATATAGTGAAGATGAGGCATTATGCACTTCTATCCTGGACTTCTATGGTGTGTGTGGAATAATCTTGGGATCTGGAGGCTGAAGAATCATGTTCAAGGAAAGTATTTCTGCCTTACTGAAGAACATATCGTACTGAGCCTCAGTGTAATGGGAATGATACTCATTTCATAAGACGACTGTAAGGATGTTTTAATGCTATTTAAATTTAATGGCTTATAAATGTTAGTTTTTACTGCCTGTGTAGATATGATTGCATGATTGTAGAATTCTTTTACAATTATTTTTGCTTAAGATATGTCTTCATTTTTCATATTACTGCATTCGATGAAAAACAAAAACAGAAACAATAACAAACCCACAAAGAATTCTCCTATTGCTGAATTAAGTCTTTAAGAAATAGCCAGAACGGGCCATAGCAGACTACCCCAAGACCACAAGGATTTTGTTAACAGTGAGAATCTACAAATGTGACTTAAGGCTTAACTTAAATGACTCCATTGTACATTTCCATCAGATGAGACTCTCCTTGAATACTCACAGATATAGTAATGTCCACTAAAATTGAAAATGAGACTCTACTAGTCTCAAACTAAATATGCATGGGGGTGGGCGGGGAGATGAGAGAATGCATTTTTTGTGCATTCAGAAGAACCACAAAAGGACCTGAATCTATCATTAAAAAACAAAGCAATACAAAACAAACAAAAACCTTTCCCTTATTACTCAAAAGACACCAGGATTTGCTACCAGTGGTAAAAGTTCAAACGAGAAAAGTTCACTATTAACATTATAGCAAGAAAGAATTTCTCCTTCTACTGGAAGAGTCCTATAGTGAAAGGAACTTGAGAGAGCTAAAACTGTTCTAAGGCTCAAACCTTTCAACCTCTTAGGATGAATCTCCCTAAAAGATCAAAATATTCTTTGTTTCCTAGAATAACTGAATTTTTTTTTTAAAAAAAGCAATACCAACCAGCTAAAGATATCTTTTATCTTTCCAAAGGGTAATGTTTATCATTACCCTCACATGCATTTACTTATTATTTACAATGATTTACTATATAGACATATTAAACTATTTTGAAAAGATTATTTAGAGAAGCAAAGAATTTCCATGGGATGCATTTAAATCTCTATGCAAGAAATATTTTACATTTGAAAAAGAAATATAGTAATTAGGTCACCTGAGGGAAGAGTGTTAGAAAATGAATGTCTTTTATAAAGACTTACCATTTGCAATTGTGTTCAGAACTCTACACATAATGGTTCCAAAAATGATAGTGGGTACATGAAAAACTGAAACTACAATTATTTTTTAAATTGAAGCTTGCTCTTACAGTATCAAGTGCAAAGCCAGCTTCACAGGCATGCAACCTGAGCAGTCACAAAGCACCCTATCCTGACAAAGGCCCTGTACTTGGTTCAATTCTCTGCTGTTGCTGTCTTAAAATTCTTCATAATTTTTGTACAAAAGGCATCATATTTTCATTTCACACTGTGCCGTACAACTTACTTACCTGATCCTGGTTTTTAAGTGACTTATTGTTGATCCCCCTTCAACCAGCAATACAGTCCCTCTTCCACAGGGTCTCTGTCTCTTTATCACATTAACAGAACCACTACCATTCAAAAAATATTCCGAAAACTACAACCTGATGCTACTTCCTAAAATAATTAAAGATTTAAAAGACCTTTTAAATTTCCAGCTAATATTGAAGTAGAAAAATTCCTTACACCATTGTTGGGATCCCATCGAATCTTATTTTAAATTGAGAGAGATAGTATGATGATCAGAGAATAAAAGAGGTTATTGAAAATTATTATTGAATTCACTACTATACAAGTGCAAAAATTTTAATTTTTTTATGTATGTGCCTTATTACATAACCAGATTTTATTGTGAATTTTCTATACATAACAGAGTCATCGGGGGTATTTATTAATAATGCAGAAATCTGGGTTTTGTCCCCTGAATTTTTAATTCAATAGCTTTGGAATGATGAGGACAGCACTCCATACTTTGAGTAAGTACCCCAAGTAAATTCAACCCTAGATGAAATCCATCATTTACTATTCTGCTTTGTTTATTCAATGATATAATAGTTTTTCTGTATATTAAAATAGTATTCAAAATTGTTTTAAAGACATATTATTCCATCATGTGGCAATGCTATAATTTATTTTTTAATTGTATGCAGTATATCTGGAATATTAAAAATAATTCAAAACCATTGTAAACTATAAGATAGTCCAGTGAAGTAGCTAAATAAAGAATCAATATGCAGGAATTAGTGTTCTTCATTTAGACATATAATAATCTGTTAGTGGGTAAAATGGAATGAAAGAGTAATAAAAATATAAATTACATAGGAATAAACTTATTAAAACATTTGCCAAACTTATATGAGAAAACATTCAAAATCAAAAACATTCCAAATGTTACTAAATGGTATAAAATAATATTAGCATAATTGAAAAGATTTAACACACTCTTTGATAATAACAGTAAATATCTTTAAAATGTCAATTCAGACAATTCACTGAAGAAAACATGGTCATGTCATTATAATATACATGCAGATAAGATATGATGAGAAGGTACTTACCTCTGTAGTATTATTCCCCCAAATCCAAAACCACAGTCTAATCATGAAGAAACATCAATTGAAAGACATTTTATAAAATACCTGAGGAATTAAGTGTGTCCTGTGTGACTCCACTGGTAGAGGATTCTCAGAAGTTTGGAAGTCTGGATTCCTCTGGATTTCACCCCATGCACTTTTTCCTTTGTTGATTTTGCTTTATATCCTTTCACTGTAATAAATCTTAACTGCGAGTAAAAAAACAAGAAAAAAAATTGTCAAGGTCATGAAAAGGAAAGAATGGCTGAGAATTCTAAATTCTATTCTGAATTCTCTGTTTTGTTTCATTAATTTATTTGTCTTTACACCAGTGAATTACTCTCTTGATTATTTTAGCTCTATAAAAAGATGAGTTAAATAATATGAGTCCTTGAACTTTACTGTTCTATTTCAAAGTTGTCTTGGCTATTCTTTTTCATTTCCAAAAAATTATGAATCAGCTTGTCAATCTATACTGACTGTTGATATTTTGATTGGGATTTTATTGAACCTCTGTATCAGTTTGGAGATGTGACTACTTAATATACTGAGGCTTTTGATTGGCATGGCATAGCACTCAAGCTATTTAGATCCTCTTTAATTTCAATCAGCAAAGTTTTATAATTTTAGTGTATTCTTCTATATCTTTTTCTCAAATGTATCCCATATTTTTATATTTTTCATGCTACTCTAAATGGTATTGCTTTTATATTTTCAATTGCCAATTATTTGTTACTAGTATATAATAATACAATTGATTTTTGTGTATTGGTCTTGAATCTTTTAACTTTTTAAAATGTACTTATTAGTTCTAGTACCTTCTTCTCCCTGAACTCCCCACCTAAAATCTATAGGACATTCTCCATAAAAATCAAGTTATCTTGAAATAAAGACAGTTTTATTTCTTTTCTAATCTTTATGCTACTTTTTTTCCTTCCTTACTATACTGACTACAACCTCAGGGACAATACTGAGTAGAAGTGGTGATAATGAACACCCTTGGCTTGTTCCTGATCTTAGTGGGAAAGAATTAAGTCTTTCAACACTAAGTATGATGTTAGATGTATGTTATTGGTAGATGTCCTTTATCAGACTGAGGAAATTCCTTTAAAGACATGTGAAGGGTCTGAGATTTTATTGTATTTTCAAGCTAATGAATTAGCCTCCCACAATTTAATGGGTACTGGCAGAAAGCATAAGACAAAAGCTTTCTGATTCAAAGACAAAAGATTTTAACTCATATTGATAACTGCTGCTAAAGTATCATTTTCTTGCACTACTTCCTTGAGCCCTAATTCCCACAATGTGATGTAAAAAGGACAAAGTTCTGCCTGCACATTCTGTGGATTGTGTTACTGAGGAGGAACTCTGATCTTAGGGCATCCAAATATTCTATAATAGGCAGTATGTATGCCTGCCTGGTGTTCCAGAGGTAGACGTTATCTTTACTAGACATATAAGAATGTGCATTGTTTATTCTGGAGGGAGACAGTTTCTCTATTTTCCACACCTGTTGCTCTACAAACACCCTTGAAAAGACAGTCCAGCACAACAGGACTATTAATACCTTGCTTGTAAGAAATGCAGAAACAGAAGACACTTATGGACAATTTTCTCTCAACTACTTCCTTTTATCCATATTTTGTTGAGTTTTTACCATGAATGAATGTTGGATTTTGTCAAATGCTTTTGTAATATTTTTTAATCATATAGATTTTAATCTTCATTCTACTATTTTAGCGTATCTTGTTAATTTATTTTCAGATGTTAAAAAAATAAAAATTTGCTTTCCTGGGATAAACCATACTCAGTCATGATGAATAATTTTTTATATGTTGATTTAGTTTGCCAAAATGTTTTGAAAATTTTTGCATCAATGTTGATGAGGCATACAGAGTGTCATTTTATTTTCTTGTGAAGCATTGCTAATTTTATTAGATTAACACTTGTCTCATAAATAAGTTAGGAAATTGTCCCTTCTCTAATTCTAAAGAAGTTTGCATAGAATAGATACTATTACTCCTTTTATTTTGACAGAACTCACCAATGAAGTCATGTTGGCCTAGGCTTTTTAAAAAATGAATATTTATAATAAAGATTCAATAACTGCTTGACAGAAGTCTACTCAATTTTTCTATTTTTTAAAATTAATTTTGGTAACGTGTCTTTTCTAGGAATTTATCTATTTCACCTAAATTATGTAATATGTTGGCATAAAGTGGTTTATAACATTCTCTTCAAATCTTTTAATTTTGATAGAGTTTATAGAGCTGTCCCCTCTTTCATTTCTGATGGTAATTTGTCATTCTCACTCTTTTTTTCCTTTGTCTAACTAGCTAAAGAATTATCAATTTAATTGATTTTTTTATAGATATAACTTCTGTTTTCACTTAATTTGTAAAATCTTTTTGTTTTCTAATTCATTGATTTATGTCCTGATCTTTATTATTTCCTTTTCTCTCTTGAATTTGATTTGCATTTCTCTTTGTAGTGTCCTGAAGTGGAAACCTAGGTTAATAATTTTCTCTTCGTCTTTTAGTAGCATGGCTTTGATTTGTCTAAGTGTAGTTTCCTTTGTATTTTTCCCACCAGAGATTCTTTCAGCATCTTGAATTGATAGGTTAATTTTTTAAATTCAATTTTGGAAGTTTCAGTCATTTTTTTCTTCAAAGAGTTTTCTAGCACCATTTAATTATTTTACTCATGCTGAAGTCCTTTTAATGTATATTGGGATGCATATGACTCTATGACAGGTTTCTGAGATTCTGTTCATTTTCTTTTAATTGTTTTTCTGTATTTTCTGGACTGGAAACTTTCTAGTGTCCTATCTTCAAATTCATTGGTTATTTCTTATGATATCTAAAACTTTCTGTTGAGTACATTTACTACATTTTTCATTTTGTTGTTGTAGTTTTTAACTCAGAATTTCCACATTATCCTTTTTACAGTTTCTATTTTCCTGTTAAGACCTCCTATTCATTGAGTCATTTACACATATTTTCCTTTAATTAAGTCAGTGTCTATTAACTTTTTTTTTTCCTGAGTATGGGTCACATTTTCTTATTTCTTTGCATGCCTAGTATTTTGTTTTTGTTGAAAACTAGACATTTTACAGAATATTATATTATAGTCACACTGGATTGTGTTTTATTTTTCTGAAGATTGTTGGTTTTGTTTTAGCAACTGCCTACAATTAAACTGTAGACTATTTCCCCTTTGCTATGTGACCACTGATGTCTCTGCTTAGTTGCTTTTAAAAATATTCTTATTTTTACCTTTTAATCAGGCTTCCTAGGAGTCAACCGTGTGTCTGCATAGCTTAGTGATGATCAGGCAATGATTTTGGCAAAGATTGTACTCAACTATCTGTAACCTCATAAGGATTCCTTACTCTGCCAAGTCATCTGTGTATGGGTTGGGGATTGCAGTCAGAGTTGCAGCCACTTATCATGTCTGTCTTGGCTTTCACTTTTCACTGCCATCACTTGGTTCTTTCTTGTGCATGCATAGTTTTCTAGTCAATCTGAGATGTGTAGAGAGCTTATATCAGGCTTCCTATGGCTCTTTCATTTCCAGAATCTCTCTACTAAAAAAAAAAATCTGTCTAATCCGCCACTCTCCTCAACAGGGACTGCAGAATTAGGATAGCAAAGATATAGATTATTACTGTTTGTTTCCAATCTATTCTACCTGCCATGTGTTTTTGCCCTCTACTTCCAGATTTTAGCCCATTGGCAACAAAGTTTCTGGGTCTTATGGCAAACTACATGCTGGTAAAATTGCCATTCTCACTAACCAAATTTGGGGGTGGGCAGACATTGGGTGGGATGAGGAGAGCTGGGGTCAGATGAGAGCAGCCTTAGTCAAAAGGCCACACACTCACAGTGTTCTGACTCAAAGTTCCTGCGATTTTTCAAGAATAAACATGTTCCAATTTGTTGGTTGCTTGTGCTCAATTTCCTGTGCCCTGAAATGATTGCTTTTTGAGTATTTTGGCAAATGTATTTATTTATTTTTGGCGGTATTACCAACCTTTTACTGCCATAACCAGAAATCCTTCTCTCCACCAAACACTTTTGACAGATATTGAACTGTACTTGTAAATTAATTTTGGAGGACTTCACCTGTTTATAATATTAATGTTTCATTCAAGAACACTTTTTCAAAATATGTATTGTTTATGTATGTTCTGCATATTTCTAAACCTCTAATACATTCCTTTCTTCACCTGGAATGTGCTGGTATGAGATGAATTTGGAGGATGCTTGGTGACTCCTTGTGAAATTCTGGCTTCTACTGCCCTATATCAGTGTCTCTCTGATCCATTCTTTCTGCTCTCTAAAAGTGTATCCCAAGGCCTCTGGAGGTATAGGTGAACAGGACGGAAATCTGCCTGGCCTCAGTTCTGCCCACACTGTTAGAATTCCTGATGTAAGTGTTGGAGAAAGAGTATGTTACGAAGGAACAGTGAAAACCATACCTAGGAGAACATTGGGGGAAACTGTATAATAGAATGACATTTAAAATATTAACCAGTGTATATTCTCCTAATATGTTTCTGTTCTTGTTTTTATTTTTTCAATATGGTAGTCAGTAAGTAATTCCTTGCTTCAGAGATTTGGGTGTTTTATTGTTTGTTGATTTATTTTGTAAGGCAAAAAAGCAAAAGATGATAAAAGTCAGAGGCAGTTTTGTTCTTTTGCTTTGTTTTGTAAAAGCTTAAACAAATTGAAGAGATTATTGTAGGCACCCAACTAGCATAAAGAAGTGACAGGAATGCCATTAAGGGCAAAGAAAGAGAGAGAGAGGGAAAGAAGAGATTCTTGGAAGCTAATGTATGAGTCAGGTTACAAGTGTCTTTGTGATTGAAATAGAAAAAAACCTATTTGCCATAATAATAGCTGCATACAAGGAGCTGGGCATCTGCACCCATAACAGATGCTGTTCATACCTCAGATTATATCCTTTTACCCCTTTCAGTTTCCATAGCTGCAGTTTCTGTGCACACTAATGGATTCTGAGTCTAACACATGTATCTCTACCTTCTTGGACTGAGTGCTTTTCCTGGAAACATGATAGCTGGCTCAGCCCAAGCAAAGATCAGTCTCAAAATTCCAGAGACAGGTTACCAAAGGCAAATCTCAACCAATGAAGGGCAGGAATCAGTGATAAAAACACCAGTTTCCCAATCCCTTGGTGGACAATTCTAACTCATATGGTCCCTCACAGGATATCCAGGAGAACTGAGTCCCAGTTGCGCATAGCAGTAACCCCACCCCATTAATACACATTAAAGTGATAAAGTTCCCTATTTCACTTTCCTCATTCCTGTACCTGTGCTTCCTGAGACCATCTCTCCTACACCTAAGTCCTTGTCTCAGGGTCAGCTTTGATGGCATCATTATCTGATTACATTTAAGATTATCTGCAGTCACTCCTCAAGATCTATAAGCTGCTTGCTTGGTCACACAGGCAATTAAATAAAGGTGTGACAGGAACAAGCCATTCAGTAACTTTCAAGTCTTTGACAGTGGCACTAATTTTTACACTTCCTTCAGAAGTGATGTTGCTTTACTGTTATGTTAGTATCATGGCAAAGAGTGAACACCAGGAACATGAATTTGGTCTTTCCTACATAATAGCCCTTATTTCATGGATCAGGGAACCAATGTGGGGATTCTGCCAGTTACCAGGTAGATAGGTAGACTGAGAGAGAGAGAGAGATCAATTGATCTCTAGTATATGTACCCAATCTGAGTAAATAAACACAGATGTTTCTGTGGTACCAATTGGACCTACACTGAGATGAATTCTGGCCAAGATACTTTCTATCATCTAATATCTATAAGCCACAGTGACCATGGTGGTAAAGTGGGGTGGATAAGAACTAGCTTTCATTTGAAGTCAGTACCTAATAACCTCCAGAAAACCTAAATTTTTTCCTTTTTCCAGTGCACACACCCTGGTAAACGACCATAGATCATGAAGCCTTGGAGAAAGAATTATACTGTATACTTGGTGCCACATTGCAAATGGACCAGGCTCCTCCTTAATCAAGTAACTGTGGGTCTGCAAACTGAGTAAGGGGTTGTGAATCACCACTATGGTGACTTGAGTTAGGTTTCTTCCAATATCACCTAGAATTTATCTGTTTATATAAGTCAAGGCTGTCCCTCTATTTCATTCATAGGGTTTGCTCCCTTGATCAAATGATAACTCACTAATACTGTAGCCTGAGAGTCAAAACACTCCACATTCCACTCAGTTAATCACTTGTGAAAACTGGGCACACCTGTGCTGAAGTGCTGCCACCTGTCCTCTATTACTCTGTGATCCAATTATTCCTACTATAATTGGGAAACCCAATTACATACTGGCATTGTCCATGATCATCTCTGGCCTTGAGAGGACAGGCCCCAAAAAACGTTTTATAGATGCTGATTTTTTGCTTTTTAATGCCCTCATGAAGGGAGTGTTCAGTAGGCTTTCCTAAGGTTATGAGATGACTGAACACGTAAGAGTTCCACTCCAAGATTCCCATCTCCTTGAGTTTTCAGAAACTTTCCTCTAGATAGTGCTTGACTGGTCCCAGCATCTCCCTTCCCTGTTGGTCACTTTTAAGGCCAAGCCCACAGTCAGATGCTTGAGCTAACAGTATAAATCACAAATTCCAGATGAGTATACTCATACCGCTAAAATAGGCTTAAGTCAACTTTCCATTCTGTCATCTAGTACTAACACCCTTAGAAACCATATGCATACATGCTCCCTCAGTTCTTACAGATACAAATCAGCCAGATTCTGCACTATTTCAGTGTCTATGCTATGTCCTCCTTGAATGAACCACATACCCCACTAGGGCTCTGCTGGAACATAAGTTTATTTATGGTGAGTGTGGGTCCTGAAGACAATCTGAATCTCCTTATGAATTCTGATCCCCATTTAAAATTCTTGAAAAACTTCTCTTCAAGGGAAGTCTGGTTCTCTCACTGAAGTGGGAGAAGGACTGCTTTCACAGGTAAGGAAGATTTTGCAGTCATTTTTGGTTTAAAATTGTCAGCCACTTTGGGAAGCCAAATTTGTTGCCATCCCAAGTCTCGGGATCCCAGTATTTCCTGTTTATCTTGTTTTAGCATAAGAGACCTGGCAAGGTTGTGATTTAAATGATTTTACAACACTATAACTTATATGATCAAGTTCTGGATCTGACCCCGAGCCACGTCTACATTGCAGCTACAAATGATAAGGGATTCTTTAGCAACAACCTAGAGGCATTCTGATTCTCCACCTGTGACTTGACTTGGGTGTACAGGCCTTAAGCTTAGTGTTTTCATTTTGTGAGCTCTCCATGGTAGCCACAGTTCCCCAAACTGTTTTTATCATCACCATTGTCAGTAAACACCACGTTCTCTGAACATAATGCCATGTCCTTTGATAGCCCCATGTCTTTCTATCCACTAGCACTTCATCCTCCACCAACACATATGATTATTTGACTAATTGTGATGCCACTCCATCCCCCAAAGTGCCTCTGTTCCCTATGTGCAGTGCCCTCAGGAAAGTGATAAGACCCCTAAGGAGGAGCTGCACCAAGTTTCCCACATCATCAAACATCCCTTCATTGTCCAACATGTGGCATTTGGAATCAAAGAGCTACCAGAATAAAAGGGTCTCTGGGAGCTCAGACAATTAGGATATCAGTAGCAATCAATATAAAGTAGAGAGTCAAAGTCCTGTCCTTATTTTAGAAGTTTTACTCTCATTTTCCTCCTAAATATTGGTATAACTCTAGGAGGCAGTGGAATCCCAACACCAGCTGCAAGATGGAGGTTGGGTGTCCAATTTTAATTTATGGGCAATACACAGATTTGTATACATTTTTTGTAGAGTCTATGGTTTTAAGTTAATATGTAGAACATATCTAAGTATTTTATATTTTACAGTAAAGAGATGTTAAATTCAGCTTTTCCTGATATTTAGGAGTTTCAGAAGCATCCCCAAAGTTTGAAAACACTAGAAAACAATGCAGGACTGGCTAAAAACTTGTGTTTGACTCCTCATTTCCCACACCACCTCTCAGCTATAAAATGGGACTGTTTAGAGAGGAAATGTGACTACAGCAGAGGGAGCCAGTGGGACCCTGTTGCAAAGAAGCCAGAAACTGATGGGAAGCTGACATGGCTTGACTGAGGCAACATCACTCGCTACTAAACATGCTCCTTGTAGTTCCCTGTGTTTTCCAGGTAAAAAAGCATCAACATTTGACATTCAGCATACAGAGGACCCCACTAACAATGCATTAGCACATAAGACTATGCCCATCCTTTCCTTACCAAGTCTGAAGTCGCAAAAAACAACAGGTAACAAGTACAATAAATGTGTATCCAGAAAGAAAAAGGAAACCTAAGACACCCCTCTTCCTGATCACAAGCTTCCATACCAAGATCGCAGTTAAAACAGTTTTTCTTTGTTGGGGGGATGGGTGGGTGGCAGTGGAAGTGGGTAAAAAAGCTATGAATCAGATGACAAAATAAAGCTGTAATTATATATCATTCTTCATTTTTAATACCTCAAAAATATGACTAATTTACATATTGAGAGTAACCAGAAACCCTAATGCGATGGTTCTCAAAGACTGGTCCCCCACCCTCTCCAGCAGCATCAGAATCATCTGGAAACTTGATAGAAATACAAATTCTTAGAACCACTCCAGACCTATTAAATGAGAGACTCTGGGGTAAGGCCTAGAAATCTGGTTTTCACAAGCCCTCCAGGTGATTTTGATCAAGCTAGATTCTGAGATCCACTGCCATAGTGGGATTTGCTTATGATTTCATCCAGGTGAGGGGAAGAAAAGTCAGCAGAGCTTGTTTAATAGACAGTGGTAGAAACAGTTTATTTTTGCATGGCACCTTCAGGGTCCACCAGGCTCAGTAAACCAGTTACATATAGCTGCTTGCTGATATTTCTACATGGTACATCTTCAGATTTTTAAAAAATTTTAAATCCTAGTTTTAATAGCCTTAAATGTTTTCTTTTGCTATTAGTCCTGTTTTGTTTGTTCTGTCTTTTCTTCAGTATCTTCCCTCTATTCTGATATTTTCTGTATTTTTGAAATTTTTCTCATTCTGATCATTTCTTCCTTGTGTTTAATGTCTGCCTTCTATTTTTCTAATAACACTTCTCAGGAAAATTCAACTATTATTTCATGATTCCAATGATTTTGTGGCAATCAACTTCTTTATTTCTGAACATTGAATATTCTTTTGATTTCACAGTGGAAACTTGTTTGCCTGTGTTAATTTTAGTATTAAATCTTTGAGCTTTTCCTGGGTTATATTTATGTCAGAAATGAAGTTTTCATGCATAAATTTTTCTCCTCCTTATTCATACTGTACAAACATTCTAGTCAGACATTATTCCTTGTTTGCTCATATTTCCAAATGATTTTTATAATCTTTAGAGAAAAAGTCTTTGGATGTGGCTTTGAAACCCTACTTTATAGCTCCACCAATGGCCAAGGGCAGGTTTGGAGTTTGATGTAACACTATAGCCTATTTGGTATTACTAAAAGTCAAAGAAGAGCTGGGAAAGGTCTGAGAGAAATGTGGAAGACAGCATGTTTGAAGGAGGCTCACAGCATGATGAAGCTGTGTGCTACAGCTGTGCTGATATCAGGTGGGCTAAATGGATTTGGCAGGGGGCTCCCAAGACACCTGCTACACCTTGTAAAAACTATCTCACACACAGCACTCTGAGAAAGAAAACAACCAACTTCCCTATAATCAAATGAGAGGAGCATTTTGGAGCAGAGCATGAGAAGAATCAGTGTCAGTACAGTTGGCTCACTAGTTCCCCAAGTGCAAGTTTAAGTTCAATCTGAAAGCCAGAGGCAGCAGCAACATCAGATTAAAGGCACCAGGTGCTGGTTTCAACAGTTTAATACATCATTCTAGAAGCTAGACTGTGAGTTTCTGAAGTCAAGCAACTACTTTTAATTCATCTTTATCTACACTCCGTCTACAACTAGACTTGGTAACTTTTTCAGTAGTGTTCAAAGAGCCACTGCTACACTTTTTACCCCATGGCAGTCATAGTAAATCTCCCCATAACCTGGAAAAATATTTTTCTCACTTGTAAAGTACCATACAAATATAAGAAATCTTCTTTCTTTGTATTCTAAATAGTATACATCAACTGTATAAACATAAAGTGTTTCAGAGGAACAATCATGTTACTCGGTTATCTTTGCCAAAGGTTAAATTGTGTAATTACATGTCTGTTGTTGGGCAACATCCCCTCAACACGTACACACAGCCACACCCATACCCACATACACCCTTTTTTGACTTTTTGGATGGCAGCAGATGTAGAATCTCTGAGCTTACATCCGTGAAAACACCTAGCATGGTGACTGGCATAAAGTAGATACTTGGGAATTTCTCCACTGGAAGTGTTAAGGTCATCCATTGTCATCACTTTCCACATCCAATCACTCATACTTTCCCTGCACTAGGAATCCCTGCTAATACTCATTTTTAATCTATGATGTAGACACAATTTTTTCACCCAAGAATCACAGATCATCAGTTCTTCATCTTTATTCTGTTACTATTATTGTATGTCTCATTTTCTTCCTTAGTGACTTTTCTCTGTTTTCTTTCTGGCTTCTGTTTTTGAGATAATGTCTTCTTGCTTGCCCTCTCTGCACTTTCATTCATCCCTATCATACTACAGTGGCCGTTCTCTGCTAAAGAAAACAAAAACAAAAAAAAACCACTATACCTTTTTTTTTTTTTTTAACAATTTAATGCCTGGTTATCAGCACCTCACATATACCTGACTGAGGGAATATTCCTTTTCCTGCATGCAGCCTAGATAGCATCATAACATCTCTGTCTCACTCTCTCTCGCTCCTTTTCCCAGTGTTTCATGATATATAGCAACATTTTAACAGTAACTCCACGGATTTCCATTGCAATGTTTGAAATATGTAAAATACTACAATTTACACTTTAACACAGACGGTGTAAGCCCTCTGCCTAAAATACTTCCCTGAAACTTTTCCGTAATGTATAGATCCCTCCACCCCTACCCAGCATGCACTTAACACAGCTTTCCTTACTGTCCTAGTATCTTCCTTTTGTTGCAAATACTTAGGCAGATTTATTTTCAGGTGAAAATGAACTAAATTTGAAGTGAAGGGGAGACTTTCTGGTCTAATTAAAAATGTTATATAGTACTTCAGACATCCTACATCAAGGTCAGAAATTTTCACTGCATTTTTTTTTTTTTTCTGCACTGGGTTTTAGTTACGGCACACAGGATTTTCGTTGAGGCATGCGGGATCTTTCGTTGTGGCATGGGGGCTCTTTGTTGCAGCCCGCGAGGGTTTCTCTCTAGTTGTGGCGCGTGGACTCCAGAGTGCGTGGGCTCTATAGTTTGTGGCATGCAGGCTCTTTAGTTGAGGTACACACGAGCTCAGTAGTTGTGGCACACGGACTTAGTTGCCCCACGACATTTGGGATCTTAGTTCCCTGACCAGGGATCGAACCCGCGTCCCCTGCGTGGGAAGGTGGATTCTTTCCCACTGCATTGCAAGACGGATTCTTTCCCACTGTACCTCCAGGAAGTCCCTTTCCACTGCATTTTATATAAGGATTGATCTTTCAATGCTGATTACAAAAATAGGATTATAAAATAAAAATGGAAATAAAGAAGTATACCAGGCTTCCCTGGTGGCGCAGTGGTTGAGAGTCTGCCTGCCAATGCGGGGGACACGGGTTCGAGCTCTGGTCTGGGGAGATCCCACATGCCGTGGAGCAACTAGGCCCGTGAGCCACAATTACTGAGCCTGCGCGTCTGGAGCCTGTGCTCCGCAACAAGGGAGGCCGCGATAATGAGAGGCCCGCGCACCGTGATGAAGAGTGGCCCCCACCTGCCACAACTAGAGAAAGCCCTTGCACAGAAACGAAGACCCATCACAGCCATAAATAAATAAATAAATAAAAATTAAAAAAAAAAAAGAAGTATACCATCTCCTATCAAATAGGGCATCGACTTTTATTTTCTATATTAACTTTTTATTATTTTTCTGTATGCATTCATCCTGGTAATCTCAATATAAAGTATCAATTTCTGTTTTGTTTTCATTTTACATATTGTCAAGAACATTTATCTATGTTGCTACATTGCCTTTACAATTGTCATTAAATGATGGTATGCAGTTTAAGCAAGTACATTTATCATTATTTATTAGTGATTTAATCATTCCATTAACTCTGATATTTTCTATTATTTATTAATGTAAATATGAAATAATGATGCACTGAGAATAAATGAAAAGATAAGCATCTATACAGAAAGTTTTTTAAAACTTTAAAAATAAGGCATAAATAAATATATGTTCCACACCTGTGTGTTCTACATGTTTTCCAAAACGTGCACCAATACTTATAGAAAAGCTATAAAGTGTGGCTTTAAGTAAGTGATGAATGTCACCAAAGGGTGGCCTCCTTTTTACTGTGTATATTTAATCTGTATTATAATCTCTATTGAGTTCACATTTTCAGATTCTGGGGCCCTAACCCAAAGCTGTCCTTACATTTTTACTTCTGTATACCTCAATTTGGCAGTTCACTGTTCATTGTTTAATTCTCTGTAAAGAAAAAAAAAAAAAAATGGCAGGGCCCAATTCTGATCCAGACTAGGACTCTGACTTTATTTTGAGCTGTCCTTTCCACACTTGCCTGTACATTATACTGCCAAAAGCCATTGCCCTCATCTCTGGAGTGTTAGATCTGCTTGAGATGTGACTGATGTTTCCATGCCTTCTAAACCCACTGAAGACTTTGTATCTATTCAGGACATCTTATAGCTGCACTGTGGGTGCAGCTATAATGAAGTGGGAAAAAAGTGGCTGACCTGGGTCCTAAAGGTCTCTAAGTCTCATTTTATTTATCTGTAAAATGGGGGAATTCATGACTAGCTTACACACAGAATTTACACTGACCATGCAGTGCAGTCAGGGAACATCCTGAAAATAAAAGCTGATCCAGAAGTGCCTTGAGGAGATGCCAAGCATTCATAATAGCCAAGTCCAAGGCACATGGGCAAATTCTAGGCCAGTGATGAATTGGCCTCCTCATTGACAGCCATACCTCTCATAGACAGTACTTTTCAACTCCATTAGACCACTGGCAAACACACTGCCTGCATGCAAACCTCTGGACCATTGCTTAGGCTGAGCATACAGCCTGCGATGTCTCCAGCCTTGCCCATGCAGGATAATCTGCTATTTTTATTTCAAGACTTGGCTCAAATGCAGCAGTTTCCCTGAAGCCTTTCCTATTGCCTGAATCAAAT
The DNA here is from genome assembly GCF_028023285.1 of Balaenoptera ricei. Lineage (NCBI taxonomy): Eukaryota > Metazoa > Chordata > Mammalia > Artiodactyla > Balaenopteridae > Balaenoptera > Balaenoptera ricei. The sequence goes on along the minus strand of NC_082640.1, from coordinate 98,462,159 downwards.
GTATTATATTTCCCTTTATGGTCCTCCATCATGTTCTTTCTATTCCTGTTAGAGCTTATATTTTATCCTGCCTTTAGAACAGTTTTCTGCTTCCATACAGGTTTCCTCAGGCAAATAGTGTCTCCTAGGTGTGTCTTTATTCTCTAACTCTTTACTACAGATTTAGTTACATGGAATTTTCTTAAAATTTTTTGACAAAAGTTGATGGCTAGAATGACAATAAACTATTATTTTCGTATGTACAAGGATGTCTTGGATTATCATAAAGTTCTTGGGAAAAGCTAAAATGGTTAGCTTTTTCTGGAAAATTGAATTTGTATGAAGACAATTTTTAAGAAAGTTAATGTTACCGTCTTAATTTAATCCTTACTGAAACACTGATAGATTTGTATAGTGCTTCAGTGTTTTCAAAACATTTTCACTTGCTTTATATCACGTGATCCTCATAGCAACTCTGTAAGTTATGAAGTTGAGTGTCTTATATGAGCCAAACCCACTGGTAAGCCATTAGGGTCCATTTTCATGATAACCCCTCTGATAACCCTGTAAGGAAAGTATTATCATGCTCATTTAAGAGATGAATATGTTGGTTTATGGATGATAGCATGTCCAATTCATATAGCTATATAAGCTGAAAAGACTGAAAACTTAACCCAAATTTGTGTCGTATCAAAGCCCCTACCCCTAACCTTAGGTGTAAATAACTTGTCTAAAAACCCACAACCCTAACTATTTAGTGTGCCCTAATGTATACTTTGCATTATTTAGAAAAACAAGAATCTTTAAAAATTACTATTTGTGTAAAACTAGAGAAAGCATTTCTTCCATTCCTAGAAATCATTCTCTCTCACAAATGGTGCTTTATACCTTGAATTATGCTTGCACTAATGCCAATTTACATGTGTCAACAGAATGACATCTTTGATGTACTTCCAGCTCTCTCAGACATTCCCAAGATAGGGTGTGGAGTATGGTTATATAACCCTGAATTTTAATAAAACTTACATGTATATGTAGAGCCTGCTGTTGTCCATGAATATTTACCTGACCAGGCTTAACCAAACTTTAATTTTAGGGGTTTTTAAGCTCTGTATATTATAGAAAATTGCGAGGTTGTAGGCACAGCTAAAATAAGGAAAAAACAATGGTTACATTATAATAAAATTTTAGAAATAAAGTAAAACTTCTATTTCCAGCAATAAACTAACAAATTAAATTGTTGGAAAGGTTTTTCAGTCAGAAATATTATTTATTTATTTATTTATTTTATTTTTGGCTACGTTGGGTCTTAGTTGCGGCATGCGGGATCTTCGTTGAGGCATGCAGGATCTTTCATTGTGGTGTGTGGGATTCTCTCTAGTTGTGGTGTGCGGGTTTTTCTCTTCTCTAGTTGTGGTGCATAGGCTCCAGAGCATGTGGGCTCTGTAGTTTGTGGCACACGGGCTTAGCTGCCCCGAGGCATGTGGGATCTCAGTTCCCTGACCAGGGATCGAACCCGCATCCCCTGCATTGGAAGGTGGATTCTTTTTTTTTTTTTTTTAATTTATTAATTAGTTTATTTACTTTTGGCTGTGTTGGGTCTTCGTTTCTGCGCAAGGGCTTTCTCTAGTTGCGGCGAGCGGGGGCCACTCTTCATCGTGGTGCGCGGGCCTCTCACTATCGCGGCCTCTCTTGTTGCGGAGCACAAGCTCCAGACGCGCAGGCTCAGTAGTTGTGGCTCACGGGCCTAGCTGCTCCGCGGCATGTGGGATCTTCCCAGACCAGGGCTCGAACCCGTGTCCCCTGCATTGGCAGGCAGATTCTCAACTGCTGTGCCACCAGGGAAGCCCGGAAGGTGGATTCTTTACCACTGGACCACCAGGGAAGTCCCAGTCAGAAATATTTAATGGCAAGAAGATAGTATATTCACATTGTATTGGAAAGCCAATAAATACTCAGCAGTTTATGTGATATCAAATTTTGAAATTAATTTATTTGCTATTAATGTGGCTACTGTTCAATTTTCTACACAAAATATGAAATTTAACATGTCACTAATCATTACTAAATTGTGAGTTCCTTTATCTCTTTCCATAGATAAAACATTAAAAGTAGTTTTTTCTGCTAGAAATGGTAGAGTTGAGTAGTCATAGTTCCCTATTCCCAAAAATTTCAGCAAAGCAAACATGTGAGTATGAAGAGCGTATAGTCAACTTTATCATCAAGGCAAAATACAAAGTATATTATGAGCCTCAAGACTGTTTATAAATATTTTCTCAGGTGTCTTACATCAAAAATTATATAGACCCCACAGTACAATGTTTTTCTTTTACTTATTCATCTATTCATTCATCAATGCACTCATCAAACCATCAATCATTTGATGACTATTACTGCCTAGATCATTTTAGAATCTATGTAACCTTAATTCCACAACCATACTATATTAGAATTATATGAGAATAGTTATTGGACAATTTTATTTATGAAAAAACATGCACAAATTCTCAAAAATATTAACTTAAACACAATAGCATTTAAATAGTGGAGTTTGTTTTAGGAATTCAAAGATGGTTCTATATAAGGAAAAAACTATTATAGTTCACCATTTGAATAAACTGACAAAGAAAATTTAAATGATTATCTCAACTGTTCAAAATTACTTGATGAAGTTTAACACATACTGATGATAAAAACTCAACAATATGAATACAAGTGTATTCCCTTAACTATGTAAAGTTTATATATCAAATACCTGAAACAAATATCTGAAATAACTTTTGACAGATTCCTTTTAAAATCAGAAACAATATAAAGATGTGAACTTCTGCATCTACTTTTTAACAAAGTACCAGTGATGCTGACCAATGTTATATGGAAAGAAAAATTTAAAAAAATAAGAGACAGACAGACAAAACTGTCACTATTATTAGGAGATATGATCATCTAAAAAATAGATCAACAAGAAAACTATTAGAAAATTTTGATGAGTTTAGCAATCTGTTGGATACAAAGTCAACAAAAAATAACAATAGCATTTTTTCTCACACCAACATACACCGACTGGAACTTATAATAAAAGTACATTTCACATTAGAGGAAAAATATAAACATTAATTTTCTAGAAATTAATTTATTCAAGGAGTCACTTTGAAAATAAAGTCTATTTTAATATAATATTTATAAGACACATACTTCAGGCATCATAACTATAAAGTCTAAACTATTTTACTTAAGAAAACCAATTCAGAGCACACAGACCTAACAAATATCTCATGTCATTAAAAACAGGCAATTCCATTAAATCCATTCAAAGTTCTTCAAGGTTTTATGGGAATGAAAGAAAAGGAAGGTCTTAAGCTAAAGTATTAAATATGAACTGTAACTTAAATAGTTGGCAGTTTCTGAGTGATATATTTCTTATATTAGGATACCCTATCTAAGAATGAGGAATTTCCCTCTAATTATTTAGATGACCTATATGTCTTTTATCACAGCTTTAGTGTTTTCTTCACACCCTGGAAATAGGATATCCAGGAATAGGTCAAAGAACATAAAAACAAGAGAGAAATGTTGACATGCAGCCTGGCACTGAGATTAAAAAGGATAATGTATTCAGCTTCTAGGCAGTTGACCTGAGGGCATAAAGTCTGCCAGTCTTTCAGACATAATTCCCTACTTAGTATCCTCCATATGTCTGAAGAAGTAAAATAAAAGATCCAGTTAAGAAGTGAAATACCACCCTGCTCTACAGGCTTCTCAAATACAAAGACTGCTTGTTTATCTTTGGACCTCCCATATTCTAGAATCATTCCAGGTATAGAATAGATAGAGGTATGTATGTCTTTTAAATTTAATTACCATAGGAGCCACATACCAATCAATATCCTAAAAAATATTTTTTACTGTTTAGATTTCTTGTTCCTGTTAAATCAAACTTCTTGGACAAATTGATTATGAGCACATGTCAAAGTGTCTGTGCAAACTTTTCATGAGAGAAGAGGCCCCTTAAAAAAGACTATTCAAAATTTTCTGTTCTGCAGGAGACTTTTTATAAGAAAGAAAAATTGTTAAATAATTATTGTTAAGATGGTTAAAAATTATGTATCTCTGATAAAATATTTTTATGACTTTTACTCAGTTGTATGGGCAACCTTAGCTTCCCAGAATTTCTTAATCTCATTTAGGTATATCAAAAACTTACTCAAGTGTTTATCATAAATCATAATTACTTCCTAGATGGAGGTCATGAATTATTTCAAGCAAAAATGATCTGTCTCAGCCCAGGTTTGGGAAACAATCTTTTCTCATTAATTTTATTATAAAGTGTACCAAGACAAAGTAGGTTAAAACTATATAGCATTCCCTATTTAAAATTAATTTGGATATTACTTGATTGGTGGTTGGCTCCTCTGGCCAGCCTTTTTTTCCTTTTTGGTGGAGAAGAAGAGAGGATATGCAGTGGAAAGGTCATGGACATGCAGAAACTGGTAGGCAACTTCTTCTAGGGAAGCAAGGAGACAAAGCAGGGATCTCCAGATCACTAATATTTACTTACTTTCTCTGTTGCTATTTCCAGCCACCCAGGAAAAGCTATAAAATTTATATAAGATCCCAACAGAAAAGTGAATTTAATTACTTGGTATGTTGTTCTCAAAAGATTTATCAAAATAGCTTGTAGCCTCTTAATTCTTATTTCTTTTTTTGTCCACTCCAGAACCAAAGTACTAAATGCTGGTTAATTACTTTGCAGACTCAGGACCTAGGGTATTTTGGGTGTGAATTTTTTAGCTGCATCCCAAAGTGAAAAGGAAAGAGAGAGAGATTGATTCAACTCAGGCTGAGAAGGGTCCCAATATGAAGCCAGCTAAGATGTGGTCTATCCATCCTGACTTCTCCCAAACAGAGATGAGCTTTTATTACGTTTATCTGCCATGCTACAAAAGGTTAAGTATCACCATGTTCACTATTTGCATCAAAAAAAAAAAAAAAAAAAGAAAAGAAAGAAAGAGAGAAAGAAAGAAAGAAAAGGACAGCTCTTTATTTAGAAGACCTAGATGCAACTCTTAGCTCTTCACAATTTTTCACAGCCTCCCAAAGAGGCAGTATTTTTCCACTGCTGGTGGAACTCGTAACTTAAACTGGCTGGTCCTGTCAAATTCAATTTGACAGCATCACTTTGAAAATAAAGTCTATATTTCATATAATATTTATAATACACATACTTCAGGAATTATAATTATAAAATCTAAACTATTTTACTTAAAAAAACAATTCAGAGCACACAGACCTAACCAATATCTCATATCATTAAACATAGGTAATTCCATAAAATCCACTCGAGTTGTTCAAGGCTTTATGGGAATGAAAGAAAAGGAGGGTCTTAAGCTAAAGTAAATATGAACTGTAAGCTAAATAGTTGATATAATATATTTTAAAGGTCATTTAAAGTTTTTGAACTATTACTCCAAAAGGATTCACTTTGTGCCTGATAAGAGAAATCCTTCTGCAACATATACATATACAGTAAGAATTTGTCATTTTATTATTGTAATATTTAAAATATTTTATCCTGAGTATTTTTATCTGCTGTCAAACTTGCTATCATTGTACTTAAAATTAATATAACAATTCAAAATGTTCCATGGGATAAATGAAGTATGCTGTTATTAAAATAATTAGATTGAACTCTATTTTATCATTTCTCTTACTGCATGATTATGCAGTATTTCTTGAGTACCCAGAGTAACATACCAAAACAACTTAAAGTGTAGAGTGTTTAGTTCTAACTGAGGATTAACTAAATAATTTATACCCATCAAATTTTTATTAAACATCAACAAAGAACTCAAAACAAAACTAGGTCACAAATAAAATCTCAGTTATTACCATAGAATTTCAATCATGCAGACTGTGTTCTCTGTTAAAAATGTACTGAAATTAGAAACCAGTAACAAAACTGTAATTAACTCACATATATTAGAAAATTTTAAAAATAATAACGTTCAAATAACTGTCTGGTGAAAGAAGTAAGCATAATAGAAATTAGAAAATATTTGGAATTGAATAATATTTCAAACATGATGTATCAGACAAATGAAAAAGTTATTGAGTACTCACATTAGAAAACAAGAACTAAAAATTAACTAACCAAGTGTCCATCTCAAAATGTTAATAAAATAAAAACAGAATAAACTGACCAAAAGCAATAAAAAAGAAAGAAGCAGAAAATAATGCCATTAAAAACAATGCAACAATAGAGATGATCAAAAAAACAAAAAAGTGGTGCACTATGATGAGAGCACCTGATATCTACTTCCTTAGCAAATTTCTTATATTCAGTATGATATTATTAACTATAGTCATCATACTGTATATTAGATGTCTGGATTTATTCATCCAACATAACCTTAACCTTGTACCTTTGACCAACATCTCCTATTCCACCCACCTCCCTGGCCCAGATAACCCTAGTTCTACTCTCTGCTTCTATGTATTTGACTTTTTTAGGTTTCACATATAAATGACACCATGCAGTGTTTTTCTGTCTGTGTCTGAGTGATCTTCTGACTATAATAATGATTTCACTATGTACATGTATATCAAATTATTATGCAGTGCACCTTAAATATACACGATTTTTGTCATAAAATAAATAAAAAGTTGTTCTCTGGAAGTTTGCTTCTGACCAATATAGAGTAATTCCCCCATAAAACTCTATAAAGAAAGAGAAAGAAGAGAAGAGGAGAGGAGAGGGGAGAACAGGAGAGGAAAGGAGAGGAGAGAAGAAATGAGGTGAGCCTGACTGTAATGGTTGCCACAGCTTACTGCCTTGAGAGAGTTTCCATGATATAGTACAGAAAGGAGGAACCCAGACAGAGGCAGGCATTGCCTGATTTAAGGAGATCAAGCTGAGATTTGGGGGAGAAGAGGAAGTAAGAGTTCAAAGAATTCAGTGCCAGAGAGGAAAGAGCTACACAGAGAGAAAACTCTGGAGATCTGAATAGCAGCCCCCTGAAGTAACCAGCAGAGTACTCAACAGACCCTGTGTGTAGGGAAACAACCCAAGGCCAGAGAAAGAACCTTGCAATTAACATAAAAGGTAACAGTGACTGGTGCTCACACAGGGTCAAGAACAGCACCTGTTCCTACCAGTCTGACTGGACAAACTCAACTTCATGGGGCAGCGAGTAGTGCAAACAGAAGAAACTTGCCTCAGTTTTGGGAAATAATTATCTATAGAATACGCAATGCTCCAGTCCCTCCTAAAAACACACACACACAGCTCAAAAGAGTAAAACTTTTTTTCTAAAATACTTAGCTACATCCCAAAACAAAGCTCAAGAGTATTTATAGGAATACAGATACACTCAGAACCAAGCAAGGTAAAATTCACTATATCTGGCATCCAATCAAAGGTTACCAAGCATGTCAGAGATGGAAAAGAAATATAGCTCACAATGGGGAGAATAATCAACAAATCAAAACCAACCCAGAAATGATGCAGATATTAGAATTAATAGAGAAGAACATTTAAAAAGTTACTATAATGGCAACACACATATTCAGAAATTTAAATAGACATCATATAAATATATGGAAAAGATATTAAAAAGATCCAAATCAAACTGTGAGAGGTGAAAACTACAATGTCTAAGATGAAAAATGCACTGGATGGAATAAATGGCACATTAGACATCACAGAAGTAAAGCCTAAGAAGCTGTGAGGCATACGATAGGAATCATCCAATATGAAACACAGAGAGAAAAACCAACTACTAAAATGAAAATAGTGCCATTGAGTTATGATACAATTTCAAACAATTTAACATAGATATAAGTGGAATCCCCAAAGTAGTGGAGAGAAAAAAAATATTCAAGAAATAGGGGCCAACAGGGAGCCTGCTGAGATCCCAGGCCAATCCCCTGCCCTCCAAGCCCCCTCCAGACTGCGTGGGTCCTTGGGGACATAGGAGGGAGGCCAAGGAGATCAGGAGAGGCAGGTGGCAGGAGCCCTGTGAGAGGAGCGGGAGAGGAGCAGAGGGTGATTGCCCCACCCACTTGGGCCCAGGGAGCCTGCTGAGCTCCCAGGCCGATCCCCGGCACTCCAAAGTCCACTCCAGGTCATGTGGGTTCTTGGGGGCATAGGAGGGAGGCCAAGGAGAGAACAGGAGAAGCAGGTGGGAGGGGCCCTCCCAGAGGAGTGGAGGGAGATTGCCCCGCCCACTTGGGCCCAGGGAGCTTGCTGAGCTCCCAGGTGAGGTCCCCTGCCCTCTGAGACCAGGGGTGGGGGACACGCCTGGGCACATTCTGTTCCTTGAGCCTAAGCCCCACCCCCAGAGCCCCCAGGACCTTTTCCAGCCCTGTGGGTCCTGAGCATTGGTCCCGCCCACCACCCAAACCTCGCCCTTTCTTAGGCCCTGCTCTCCACAGCCAAGGCCTTTCCCCCCATCCCCTTTTATATTTTTTTTCTTTTCTTTTCCCTCCTCCTCTTTTTTACTATTGTGGTACTTATGTACCTTCCAGTTGTTGATTCATCTATATTTTAATTTTTACACTCTTTCTAACATATTTGTTAGTGTCCTAGTCTAATTTTATTTTTTACTTTCTTATTGTTCTCTTTTTTTTTTTGCCACCCTACATGGCTTGTGGTATCTTGATTCATGAGCCCGGGGTCGGGCAGAAGCTCCTGTGGTGGGAGCTCTGAGTCTGAACCACTGGAATAACAGAGAACCTCAGACCCCAGGGAATATTCATCAGAGAGAGGTCTCATGGATTTCCTCATCCCAGCACCAAGACCCAGCTCTACCCAATAGCCTACAAACTCCAGTGATGGAAGCCTCAGGCCAAAAAACCAGTAAAACAGGAACACAATTCCACTCATTAAAAAAAAAAAAAAGAGATGGCAAAAAAATAGGTCACAGATGAAGGAGCAAGGTAAAAACCTACAAGACCAAATAAATGAAGAGGAAATAGGCAATCTACTTGAAAAAGAATTCAGAGTAATGATAGTAAAGATGATCCAGAATCTCGGGAATTGAATGGAAGCATGGATTGAGAAAATACAAGAAATGTTTAACAAAGATCTAGAAGAACCAAAGAACAGACAGAGATGAACAACACAATAACTGAAATGAAGAATACACTAGAAAGAATCAATAACAGAATAACAGAGGATAAAGAATGAATAAGTGAGCTGGAAGACAAAATGGTGGAAATAACTGCCAAGGAGCAGAATAAAGAAAAAGAATGAAAATAATTGAAGACAGTCTCAGAGACCTCTGGGACAATAGTAAACACACCAACATTCGAATTATAGGGGTCCCAGAAGAAGAAGAGATAAAGAAAGGGTCTGAGAAAATATTTGAAGAGATTTTAGTGGAAAACTTCCCTAACATGGGAAAGGAAATAGTAATCCAAGTCTAGGAAGCACAGTGAGTCCCATACAGGATAAACCCTAGGAAAAACACACCAAAACACATATTAATCAAACTAACAAAAATTAAATTGAAAGAAAAACTATTAAAAGCAGCAAGGGAAAAACAAAAAATGACATACAAAGGAATCCCCATAAGGTTATCAGCTGATTGTGCAGTGGAAACTCTGCAGGCCAGAAGGGAGTGGCATGATATACTTAAAGTGATAAAAGAGAAAAACCTACAACCAAGATTACTCTACCCAGCAAGAATCTCATTCAGATTCGATTGAGAAGTCAAAAGCTTTTCAGATAAACCAAAGAAGAGAATTCAGCAACACCAAACCAGCTTTACAACAAACGCTAAAGAAACTTCTCTAAGTGGGAAACACTAGAGAAGAAGAAGACCCACAAAAACAAACCCAAAACAATTAAGAAAATGGTAATAGGAACATACATATCAGTAATAACTTTGAATGTAAATGGATTAAATGCCCCAACCAAAAGACACAGACTGGCTGAATGGATACAAAAACAAGACCCATATATATGCTGTCTACAAGAGACCCACTTCAGACCTAAGGATACATACAGATTGAAAGTGAAGGGATGGAAAAACATATTCCATGCAAATGGAAATCAAAAGAAAGCTGGAGTAGCAGTACTCATATCAAATAAAATAGACTTTAAAATAAATACTGTTACAAGAGATAAGGAGGGACACAACATAATGATGAAAGGATCAATCCAAGAAGAAGATATAACAATTATAAATGTTTATGCACCCAACATAGTAGCCCCTCAATACATAAGGCAAATGTTAACAACCATGGAAGGAGAAATCGACAGTAACACAATAATAATAGGGGACTTTAACACCCCACTTACACCAATGGACAGATCATCCAAACAGAAAATAAATAAGGAAACACAAGCTTTAAATGATACAATAGACCAGATAGATCTAATTGATGTTTATAGAACATTCCACCCAAAAGTGGCAGAATACACTTTCTTCTCAAGTGCACATGTACCATTCTCCAGGATAGATCACATCTTCGGTAACAAATCAAGCCTTGGTAAATTTAAGAAAACTGAAATCATATCAAGCATCTTTTCTGACCACAACACTATGAGATTGGAAATCAATTACTGGAAAAAAACTGTAAAAAACACAAATACATGGAGGCTAAATAGCGTGCTACTAAATAACAAAGAGATCACTGAAGAATTCAAAGAAGAACTAAAAAATAGAAACAAATGATGATGAAAACACGACGACCCAAAACCTATGGGATGCAGCAAAAGCAGTTCTAAGAGGGAAGTTTATAGCAATTAAATCTCACCTCAAGAAACAAGAAAAATCTCACATAAACAATCTAATCCTACATTTAAACCAACTAGAGAAAAAAGAACAAAGAAAACCCAAAGTCAGTAGAAGGAAAGAAATCATAAAAATCTGAGCAGAAATAAATGAAATAGAAACAAAGAAAACAATAGCAAAGATCAATAAAACTAAAAGCTGGTTCATTGAGAAGATAAACAAAATTGATAAACCCTTAGCCAGACTCATCAAGAAAAAAAGGGAGAGGACGCAAATCAATAAAATTAGAAATGAAAAAGGAGAAACCAAAACTGACACAGCAGAAATACAAAGGATTACAGGAGACTACTACAAACAACTATATGCCAATAAAATGGACAACCACGAAGAATGGACAAATTCTTGGAAAGGTACAATTTTCCAAGACTGAACCAGGAAGAATTAAAAAATGTAAACAGACCTATCACAAGTAATGAAATTGAAACTGTAAGTAAAACTCTTCCAACAAACACAAGTCCAGGACCAGATGGCTTCACAGGCAAATTCTATCAAACATTTAGGGAAGAGATAACGATAACACTGATCCTTGGCAAACTCTTCCAAAAAATTGCAGAGGGAGAAACACTCTCAAATTCATTCTACGAAGCCACCATCACCCTGATACCAAAACCAGAAAAAGATGTCACAACAAAAGAAAATTATAGACCAATATCACTGATGAACATAGATGCAAATATCCGGAACAAAATAATAGCAAACAGAATCCAACAGCACATTAAAAGGATCATACACAATGGACAAGTGGGATTTATCCCAGGGAGGCAAGGATTCTTCAATATATGCAAATCAATCAATGTGATAGACCACATTAACAAATTAAGGAATAAAAACAGTATGATCATCTCAATAGATTCAGAAAAAGCTTTTGACAAATTCAACACCCATTTATGATAAACACCAGAAAATGGGCATATACAGGACCTACCTCAACATAATAAAGGCCATATATGACAAACCCACAGCAAGCATCATACTCAATGGTGAAAATCTGAAAGCATTGCCACTAGGATCAGGAACAAGACAAGGATGTCCACTCTCACCACTATTATTCAAAATAGTTTTGGAAGTCCTAGCCACAGTGATCAGAGAAGAAAAAGAAATAAAAGGAATACAAATTGGAAAAGAAGAAGTAAAACTGTCACTATTTGCCAATGACATGATACATTATGTAGAAAATCCTAAAGATGCCACCAGAAAACTACTAGAACTAATCAATGAATTTGGTAAGGTTGCAGGATACAAAATTAATGCACAGAAATTTCTGGCATTCCTATAGACCAACAATGAAAAATCAGAAAGAGAAATTAAGGAAACACTGCCATTTACCACTGCAACAAAAAGAATAAAATACCTAGGAATAAACCTGCCTAAGGAGATGAAAGACTTGTACTCAGAAAACTATAAAACACTGAAGAAAGAGATCAAAGATGACATAAACAGATGGAGAAATACGCCGTGTTCTAGGATTGGAAGAATCAATATTGTGAAAATGACTATACTACTCAAACTAATCTACAGATTCAATACAATCCCTATCAAGCTACCAATGACATTCTTCACAGAATTAGAACAAAAAATCTTACAATTCATATGGAAAGATAAAAGACCCCGAATAGCCAAAGCAATCCTGAGAAAGAAAAATGGAGTTGGAGGAATCAGGCTCCTTGACTTCAAACTATACCGCAAAGCTACAGTAATCAAGACAGTATGGTACTGGCACAAAAACAGAAATATAGATCAGTTGTACAGGATAGAATGCCCAGAGATAAACCCACGCACATATGGTCACCTTATCTTTGATAAAGGAGGCAAGAACATACAATGGACTAAAGACAGCTACCTCAATAAGTGATGCTGGGAAAACTGGACAGCTACATATAAAAGAATGAAATTAGAACACTACCTAACACCATACACAAAAGTAAGCTCAAAATTGATTACAGACCTAAATGTAAGACAAGACACTATAAAACTTTTAGAGGAAAACATAGGAAAAACACTCTTTCACATAAAACACAGCAAGATCTTTTTTGACCCACCTCCTAGAGTAAAAGAAATAAAAACAAAAATAAACAAATGGGACTTAATTAAACTTAAAAGCTTTTGCACAGCAAAGGAAACCATAAACAAGGCAAGAAGACAACCCTCAGAATGGGAGAAAATATTTGCAAATGAAACAACAAAGGATTAATCACCAAAATATACAAACAGCTCATGCAGCTCAATATCCAAAAAACAAACAATCCAGTTAAAAAATGGGAAGAAGACCTAAATAGACATTTCAGCAAGGAAGACATACAGATGGCCAAGAGGTGCATGAAAAGATGTGCAATATCACAAATTATTAGAGAAATGCAAATCAAAACTACAATTTGGTATCACTTCACACCAGTCAGAATGGCCATCATCAAAAAAAGCTAGAAACAATAAATGCTGGACAGGGTGTGGTGAAAAGGGAACCTTCCTACACTGTTGGTGGGAATGTTAATTGATACAGCCACTATGGAGAACAGTATGGAGGTTCCTTAAAAAACTAAACATAGAACTACCATATGACCCAGCAATCCCCATAGTGGGCTTATACCCTGAGAAAACCATAATTCAAAAAGAGACATGCACCACAATGTTCACTGCAACACTATTTACAATAGCCAGGAAATGGAACCAACCTAAATGTCAATTGACAGATGAATGGATAAAGAAGATGTGGCACATTTATACAATGGAATATTACTCAGCCATAAAAACAAACGAAATTGAGTTATTTGTAGTGAGGTGGATGGACCTAGAGTCTGTCATACAGAGTGTAGTAAGTCAGAAAGAGAAAAACAAATACCGCATGCTAACGCATATATATATAGTCAAAAAAAAAAAAAAGGTAGTGATGAACCTAGTGGCAGCACAGGAATAAAGACGTAGACATAGAGAATGGACTTGAGGACATGGGGTGGGGAGGGGGAAGCTGGGGCAAAGTGAGATTAGCAGTGACATACATACACTACCGAATGTAAAATAATTGACTGGTGGGGAGCGGCAACATAGCCCAGGGAGATTGGCTCGGTGCTTTGCAATGACCTAGAGGGGTCGGATAGGGTGGATGGGAGGGAGGCTCAAGAGGGAGGGGATATGGGGACATGTGTATGCATATGGCTGATTCACTTTGTTGTGCAACAGAAACTAATACAGTATTGTGAAGCAAATATACTCCAATAAAGAATTATTAAATAAATAAATAAATAAATAAATAAAGGACAAAATTTTCCAAAATTTGGGGGAAACTTCATATCCACAGAACTAAGAAACTCTACAAACTCCAAGCACAAGACCATAAATAAAACTACAAAAATACCTAATAATTAAATTTCTCAGAACCAATGGGAAAGGGAAATTCTTAAAATCTGTTTCAGGAAAAATTACACAGGAACAGAGATAAAGATGACATCATAATTCTCATCAAAAGTAATCAAAATGAGAAGACAGTGGAATACTATTTTAAAGTTCTGAAAGACAAGAAAAACTGTTATCCTAAAATTCTATATGCAGCAAACACATCTTTCAAAAATGAAGACCAAATAAAGACATTTCAGACACACACAAAAAAGCAGAAAGATTTCATAAATAGCAAAACTACACTATAAAAAATGTTAAAGGGCAGAAGGAAAATGTAAATATGGATCTACACAAATAAATGAGAAGCAATGAGAGGGAATAATTACAAGGATAAATACATAGGATTTCTTCTCATTATTTTAACCTCTTTAAAAGATAATTAACTGTTTAGACAAAGATGATAATACTATAATGTGAGGTTTATACATTATGTAAGAATAAAACACATGCTAATAATAGCAAGTCATAATGGAGAATTTAAAGTATACTATTAAACTTTCTTATACTATATGTGAAGTCATATAGTATTCCTTGAAAGTAGAGTATAGTAAGTTAAATAGGTATACTATAAACTCCAAACAACTGTTAAAATAACAAATCAAAGAGTTAGAATTAATATTCCAACAAAAGAGATAAAATATAATTGTAAAATATGTTCAACTAATTGAACAGAATGCAGAAAAATAGGAGGAGGGAAGCAAAGAAGATATGGGACAAATAGAAATAAAATAGGAAGATTATAGATTTAAAAGTAACCACACAATAATCACTAATCCAATAAAAATCAAAGATTCTTAGATTAAATATATAGTAAGACCTCATTTTAAGCTGACTTCACAAAATACACTTCTAATATAAATACACTAATAGGCTTAAAATAAAAGAAGAGAAAAAAATACACCATGGTTAACATAAGCAAGTAAAAGTTGAGATGCTTATATTAATATTAAAGTAGGTTTCAAATCAACAAATATTACCAGTGTTAAAGAGGGTCATTTGGGCCAATTCATCAAGAAGAACATAACAGCCCTAAATCTTTATACAACTAATTCAACCCAATAAGACTTTGCTGAGACACATTATAATCTAATTCTCAAAACCAAAAGACAAAGAGAATTTTGAATGTGGCAAAAAATATATATATATATTTCATACAAGGGCACCTCCCTTAGACTACTATCAGTGGATTTCTCACCAGAAACTTTGCAGTCCAGAAGAGAATGGGATGATATGTTCAAACTGCTGGAAAACAAAACAAAACAAAAAACTGCAGCCAAGAAATAATATAAAAATATTTAAAAAATTAAACAATAAAATTATAGGCCAATGCCCCTGATGAACATAGATTCAAAAATCCTCAACAAAATACTAGCAAAAGAAATTCAACAATACATTAAAAGGAGCATACACCATGATCAAATGGGATTTATCCCTGAGGTGCAAGAATGGTTTAAAGGATGCAAGTAAATAAATGTGATACACCAAATTAACAAAAGAAAAATAAAAACCATATGAATATCTCAGTAGATGCAAAAAACAGCTTTTGACAAAATTCAGCATGTTTTCATGATAAAAATTTATGTACAGAAGGAATGTACCTTAACATAATAAAAGCCTTAAATGACAAGCCCACATACAGCATCATACTCAGTGGTGAAAGGCTGAAAGCTTTCTTCTAAGATCAAGGAATAAGACAAGAATGCCCACTCTTGCCACTTCTATTCAGCATAGTACTGGAACTCCTAGCCAGAGGAATTAAGCAGGAAAAAGAATCCAAATCAGAAAGGAAGAAGTAAAGTCATCTCTGTTTGCACATGAAATGATCACATATATAGAAAACCCTAAAGACTAGACAGATAAACAAACAAACAAAAAAACCTGTTAGAACTAATAAACAAATTCAGTTTAGTTTGCAGGACACAGAATCAGCATACAAAAAATAAATTGTGTTTCAAATACTAACAATAAACTATCTCAAAAAAAAATTTTTTTAAGCCCATTTACAACTGCATCAGAAAAAAAAAAATTACTTAGACATAAACTTAACCAAGGAGGGGAAGGATCTGTACAATGAAAACTATAAAACAATGATGAAAGAAACTGAAGAAGACACAACTATGTTTAAAGATATCCCATGGATTGGAAGAAACAATATTGCTAAAATGTCCATACTACCCAAAGTGATCTACAGATTCAATGCAATCTCTATCAAAGTTCCAATGGCAATTCCCACAGAAGTGGAAAATAACAATCCTATGATTCATATGGAACCACGAAAGACCTTGAATAACCAAAATAATCTTGAATAAGAAGAACAAACCTGAAGGTATCATATTTTCTGATTTCAATTATATTTCAATAATATAGTAACAAAACAGTATGGTACTGGTGTGAAAATAGACACATAGACCAATAGAACAGAACTGAGAACCCAGAAGTAAACTCACACATATACAGTCAATTAATCTTTGACAAAGGCACCAAGATTACACAATGGGGAATCAATAATCTTTTCAAGAAATGGTGTTGGGAAAACTGTATATCCACATGCAAAAGAATGAAACTGGACCATTATTTTACATCATACTCAAAAGTAAACTCTAAATGAATTAAAGACTTAAACGTAAGATCTGAAACAGTAAAACTCCTAGAAGTAAAACATAGGAGAAAAACTCCTTGACATTAGCCTTGGAAACTACTTTTTGGATTTGACAAAAAAAGCCCAGGCAACAAAAGCAGAAATAAACAAGTGGAAATACTCACACTAAAAAATTTTCATCATAGGAAGCAATCAGCAAAATGAAAAAGGCAAACTACAGAATAGGAGAAAATGTTTGCAAACCATGTATCTGATAATAGGTTAATATCCAAAATATATAAAGGACTCATACAACTCAATAACAAATACACAAATAATGTGATTTAAAAAATGGGCAAAGAACCTGAATATACTTTTTTCCAAAGAAAATACTCAAATGGACAGATATACCATGTTAATGGATTAGGAGACTCATTATTGTTCAAATGTGAAATGCCCACAATTTACCTATAGATTCAAGGCAATTCCAATCATACTCACCACAAGCTTTTTAGATATTTACAATATGGTTTTAAATTTTTTAGAGAATGGCAAAGTAATTAGAATAGCCAAAATAATTATGAAAAAGGTAAAAAAAAGGGATTCCACTCTATCCAACTTCAAGACTTACTAAATCTATAGTAATCAGAGTAATGCTGAAAGGATAGACATAGATTAATTAAACAGAATACAGAGACAACTAACTGCTGAACAATCATCGACAGGAAGACACTGGAAAGCACCAAAAAAGATACCCCACATGCAAAGACAAAGGAGAAGCTGCAGTGAGACGGTAGGAGGGGTGCAATCACAATAAAATCAAATCCCATAACTGCTGGGTGGGTGACTCACAAACTGGAGAACACCTATACCACAGAAGTCCACCCACTGGACTGAAGGTTCTGAGCCCCATGTCAGGCTTCCGAACCTGGGGGTACGGCAACGGGAGGAGGAATTCCTAGAGAATCAGACTTTGAAGGCTAGCGGGATTCGATTGCAGGACTTCAACAGGACTGGGGGAAAAAGAGACTCCACTCTTGAAGGGCACACACAAAGTAGTGTGTGAATTGGACCCAGGGGAAGGAGCAGTGACCCCATAGGAGGCTGAACCAGACCTACCTGCTACTGATGGAGGGTCTCCTGCAGAGGTGGAGGGTGGCTGTGCCTCACCATGAGGACAAGGACACTGGCAGCAGAAGTTCTGGGAAGTAATCCTTGGCATGAGCCCTCCCAGAGCCCCCCATTAGCCCCACCAAAGAGCCCAGCTAGGCTCCAGAGTTGGGTCGCCTCAGGCCAAACAACCAACAGGGAGGGAACCCAGCCCCACCCAATGAGCAGACAAGCAGATTAAACTTTTACTGAGATCTGCCCACCAGAGCAACAGCCAGCTCTACCCACCACCAGCCCCTCCCATCAGGAAACTTCCACAAGCCTCTTAGATAGCCTCATCCACCAGAGGGCAGACAGCAGAAGCAAGAACTACAATCCTGCAGCCTGTGGAACAAAAGCAACATTCACAGAAAGATAGACAAGATGAAAAGGCAGAGGGCTATGTACCAGATGAAAGAACAAGATAAAACCCCAGAAAAACAACTAAATGAAGTGGAGATAGGCAACCTTCCAGAAAAAGAATTCAGACTAATGATAGTGAAGATGATCAAGGACCTCGGAAAAAGAATGGAGGCAAAGATCGAGACGATGCAAGAAATGTTTAACAAAGATCTAGAAGAATTAAAGAACAAACAAACAGAGACGAACAATAAAATAATGGAAATGAAAAATACACTAGAAGGAATCAATAGCAGAATAACTGAGGCAGAAAAACGGACAAGTGACCTGGAAGACAGAATGGTGGAATTCACTGCTGCATAACAGATTAAGAAAAAAGAATGAAAAGAAATGAAGACACCCTAACAGACCTCTGGGACAACATTAAATGCAACAACATTCATGTTATAGGGGTCCCAGAAGGAGAATACAGAGAGAAAGCACCCGAGAAATTATTTGTAGAGATTACAGTTGAAAACTTCCCTAACATGGGAAAGGAAATAGCCACCCAAGTTCAGGAAGCGCAGAGAGTCCCATACAGGATAAACCCAAGGAAAAACACGCCGAGACACATAGTAATCAAACTGGCAAAAATTAATGACAAAGAAAAATTATTGAAAGCAGCAAGGGAAAAATGACAAATAACATACAAGGGAACTCCCATAAGGTTAACAGCTGATTTCTCAGCAGAAACTCTGCAAGCCAGAAGGGAGTGGCATGATATACTTAAAGTGATGAAAGGGAAGAACCTACAACCAAGATTACTCTACCCGGCAAGGATCTCATTCAGATTCGATGGAGAAATTAAAACCTTTACACACAAGCAAAAGCTAAGAGAATTCAGCACCACCAAACCAGCTCTACAACAAATGCTATAGGAACTTCTCTAAGTGGGAAACACAAGAGAAGAAAGGACCTACAAAAACAAACCCAAAACAATTAAGAAAATGGTCATAGGAACATACATATCGATAACTACCTTAAATGTGAATGGATTAAACGCTCCAACCAAAAGACACAGGCTCGCTGAATGGATACAAAAACAAGACCCATATATATGCTGTTTAAAAGAAACCCACTTCAGACCTAGGGACACATACAGACTGAAAGTGAGGGGATGGAAAAAGATATTCCATGCAAATGGAAATCAAAAGAAAGCTGGAGTAGCAATACTCATATCAGGGAAAATAGACTTTAAAATAAAGAATGTTACAAGAGACAAGGAAGGACACTACATAATGATCAAGGGATCAATCCAAGAGGAAGATATAACAAATATAAATATATATGCACTCAACATAGGAGCACCTCAATACATAAGGCAACTGCTAACAGCTCTGAAAGAGGAAATCGACAGTAACACAATAATAGTGGGGGACTTTACCACCTCACTTATACCAATGGAGAGATCACCCAAACAGAAAATTAATAAGGAAACACAAGCTTTAAATGACACAATAGACCAGATAGATTTAATTGATATTTATAGGACACTCCATCCAAAAACAGCAGATTACACTTTCTTCTCAAGTGTGCATGGAACATTCTCCAGGATAGATCATATCTTGGAACACAAATCAAGCCTCAGTAAATTTAAGAAAATTGAAATTATATCAAGCATCTTTTCTGACCACCACACTATGAGATTAGAAATCAATTACAGGGAAAAAAAACGTAAAAACACAAACACATGGAGGCTAAACAATACGTTAC
Organism: Balaenoptera ricei; assembly: GCF_028023285.1. NCBI lineage: Eukaryota > Metazoa > Chordata > Mammalia > Artiodactyla > Balaenopteridae > Balaenoptera > Balaenoptera ricei. The sequence goes on along the minus strand of NC_082640.1, from coordinate 98,442,152 downwards.
TAAATAACCAAGAGATCACTGAAAAAATCAAAGAGGAAATCAGAAAATACCTAGAGAGAAATGACAATGAAAACACGACGATCCAAAACCTATGGAGTGCAGCTAAAGCAGTTCTAAGAGGGAGGTTTATAGCTATACAAGCCTACCTCCAGAAACAAGAAAAATCTCAAATAAACAATCTAACCTTAAGCTAAAGGAACTAGAGAAAGAAGAACAAACAAAACCCAAAGTTATCAGAAGGAAAGAAATCATCAAGGTCAGAGCAGAAAAAAATGAAATAGAAACAAAGAAAACAATAGCTAAGATCAATAAAACTAAATACTGGTTCTTTGAGAAGGTAAACAAAATTGATAAACCATTAGCCAGACTCATCAAGAAAAAGAGGGAGAGGATTCAAATCAATAAAATTAGAAATGATAGAGGAGAAATTACAACAGACACCACAGAAATACAAAGCATCCAAAGAGACTACTACAAGCAACTCTATGCCAATAAAACGGACAACCTAGAAGAAATGGACAAATTCTTAGAAAGGTATAACCTTCCAAGACTGAACCAGGAAGAAATAGAAAAATATGAACAGACCAATCACAAGTAATGAAATTGTGATTAAAAATCTTCCAACAAACAAAAGTTCATGACTGGATGGCTTCACGGGTGAATTCTACCAAACATTTAGAGAAGAGCTAACACCCATCCTTCTCAAACTCTTCCAAAAAATTGCAGAGTAAGGGAAACTCCCAAACTCATTCTATGAGGCCACCATCACCCTGATACCAAAACCAGACAAAGATACTACAAAAAAAGAAAATTACAGACCAATATCACTGATGAATATAGATGCAAAAGTCCTCAACAAAATACTAGCAAACAGAATCCAACAACACATTAAAATGATCATACACCATGATCAAGTGGGATTTATCCCAGGGATGCAAGGATTCTTCAATATACTCAAATCAATCAATGTGATACACCATATTAGCAAATTGAAGAACAAAAACCATATGATCATCTCAATAGATGCAGAAAAAGCTTTTGACAAAATTCAACACTCATTTATGATAAAAACTCTCCAGAAAGTGGGCATAGAGGGAACCTACCTCAACATAATAAAGGCCATATACAACAAACCCACAGCAAACATCATTCTCAATGGTGAAAACCTGAAAACATTTCCTCTAAGGTCAGGAACAAGACAAGGATGTCCACTCTCACCACTATTATTCAACATAGCTTTAGAACTCCTAGCCACAGCAATTAAAGAAGAAAAATAAATAAAAGGAATACACATAGGAAAAGAAGAAGTAAAACTGTCACTGTTTGCAGATGACATGATACTATACATAGAGAATCCTAAAGATGCCACCAGAAAACTACTAGAGCTAATCAATGAATTTGGTAAAGTTGCAGGATACAAAATTAATGTGCAGAAATCTCTTGCATTCCTATACACCAATGATGAAATATGTGAAGGAAAAATTAAGGAAACACTGCCATTTACCACTGCAAAAAAAAGAATAAAATACCTAGGAATAAACCTACTTATGGAGACAAAAGACCTGTATGCAGAAAACTATAAGACACTGATGAAAGAAATTAAAGATGATACCAACAGATGGAGAGATATACCATGTTCTTGGATTGGAAGAATCAATTTTGTGAAAATGACTATACTACTCAAAGCAATCTACAGATTCAATGCAAACCCTATCAAATTACCAATGGCATTTTATACAGAAATAGAACAAAAAAGTCTCCAAATTTGTATGGAGACACAAAAGACCCCAAATAGCCAAAGCAGTCTTGAGGGAAAGAAACGGAGCTGGAGGAATCAGACTCCCTGACTTCAGACTATACTACAAAGCTACAGTAATCAAGACAATCTTGGTACTGGCACAAAAACAGAAATATAGATCAATGGAACAGGATAGAAAGCCCAGAGATAAACCCACACACCTATGGTCAACTAATCTATGACAAAGGAGGCAAGGATATACAATGGAGAAAAGACAGTCTCTTCAATAAGTAGTGCTGGGAAAACTGGACAGCTACATGTAAAAGAATGAAATTAGAACACTCCCTAACACCATACACAAAAATAAACTCAAAATGGATTAGAGATCTAAATGTAAGACCGGGCACTATAAAACTCTTAGAGGAAAACGTAGGAAGAACACTCTTTGACATAAATCACAGCAAGATCTTTTTTGATCCATCTCCTAGAGTAATGGAAATAAAAACAAAAATAAACAAATGGGACCTAATGAAACTTCAAAGATTTTGCACAGCAAAGGAAACCATAAACAAGATGAAAAGACAGCCTTCAGAATGGGAGAATATATTTGGAAGCGAATCAATGGACAAAGGATTAATCTGCAAAATATATAAACAGCTCATGCAGCTCAATATTAAAAAAAAGCAAACAACCCAGTCCAAAAATGGGCAGAAGATGTAAATAGACATTTCTGCAAAGAAGAGATACAGATGGCCTAGAGGCACATGAAAAGCTGCTCAACATCACTAATTGTTAGAGAAATGCAAATCAAAACTACAATGAGGTATCACCTAACACCAGTTAGAATGAGTATCATCAGAAAATCTACAAACAACAAATGCTGGAGAGGGTATGGAGAAAAGGGAACCCTCTTGCACTGTTGGTGGGAATGTAAATTGATACAGCCACTATGGAGAACAGTACGGAGGTTCCTTAAAAAACTAAAAATAGAATTACTATATGACCCAGCAATCCCACTACTGGGCATATACCCAGAGAAACCTGTAATTCAAAAAGACACATGCACCCCAATGTTCATTGCAGCACTATTTACAATAGCCAGGTCATGGAAGCAACCTAAATGCCCATCGACAGACGAATGGATAAAGAAGTTGTGGTACATATATACAATGGAATATTACTCAGCCATGAAATGGAATGTAATTGGGTCATTTGTAGAGACATGGATGCATCTAGAGACTGTCATATAGAGTGGACACCAAGGGGGGAAAGCGGCAGGGGTTGGCAGTGGTGGTGTGATGAATTGGGAGATTGGGATTGACATGTATACACTGATGTGTATAAAATGGATGACTAATAAGAACCTGCTGTTTAAAAATAAATAAAATTAAATTAAAAAAAAAAAAGGAACTGAGTCTTAGAAAAATTTATCCCTTGGTATTGACAATGCCAGCAGACTTCCACTTTGGTTAGCAGACATCAAACTGTATTAAAAAGTGAACCTAAAATTTCTTCAGTGGTGGTAAACATTGTTAAAATTGAAATAAAGATGATTAATGTCAAAAAGAAAATACAGAATAGAGAGCTCAAAAGTAGATCTAAACAAATACAGTGAACTGACTTTTTACAAAAGTATAAAGATAGTTCAGTGGAGACAGAATAACCTTTTCACATAATGATACTAAAATAACTGGACACAATTTACAAAATAATAAACACTGACATATGCCTCACACCTTATAACAATATTAATTCAATATGGATTATAGCCTTAAGTGTAAAATGTAATACTAAAAACTCTTCTAGAAGAAAATAAGAGAAAATCTACATAACCTTGAGTTTGATTAGGAGTTTTAAGAGATGACCTCAAAAGTATGATTCATAAAAGAACATATTAGTAAACTAGACTTTGCCAAAACTTTTGACCCGTGAAAGACATTTTTAAGAGAACAAAACGAAAAGGCACAGACACCAAGAAAATATTTCTAAATCACACATCTGCTAAAGGATGTATATGTAGAAAATGGAAAGAATACTTAAAAATTAGCAGCAACAAAACAACCCGATAAAAATAGTAAATCTGAATTGTCTCATCACCAAAGAAGATTTATAACTAGAAAATAAACATATGAAAGAATAAGCTGATCATTGGTTATTAGGGAATTGCAATTTTTTTTTTTTGAAGTATACCTCTATACCTATTAGAATGGCTAAAATAAATTAGCTGAAAATTTTAAGTGGTAGTGAGGATATAGAGGAACAGAAATTCCCATCCACTGCTATTTGGAATGCAGAATATCACAACCACTTTGGAAAATAGTTTTCCATTTTCTTATAAAGTTAATAATATGCTTACCATATGATTGATCATCTCTACTCCTAGGAATTTACCCACATGAATTGAAGATTTATGTTAGCACACAAACTTGTACATGAATGTTTCTAGCACCTTTATTCATAAGAGCCAAAAACGGAAAACAACTCACATGTCCTTCAACAGATGAATGGATAAGCAAACCATGGTGCATCCATCTAACGGACTAATACTTAAAATAAAAAAGAACAGACTATTGATTCATGCACCAACATGGGTGGATCTTAAATGCATTTTGCTTAGAGAAAGAAGCCAGACTTCAAAGTGTTGATATTGTATGTTTCCATTTGTAGGAAATTCTGGAAAAGGCAGAATTATAGGGATGGCAAACAGATCAGTTTGTTGCCACGGGTTTAAGGTAGTGATACTTTGAGTAGCAAGGGGTCGCACGGGAATTTTTAGAATGACAGAATAGTTCTGTATGATACTGTGGTGATGGATATATGACTCTATGTAATTATCAAAATACATAGAACTGCACATCACTGAGTTACTTTTACCATATGCAATTTTTTAAAGTATCCCCTAAGATGTTGGGAGAACTCAGGATAGGATACAGACTTTTTAAACGTGGCTGTTCTGCAAATGTGTGACATAACCTCACTGAAGGAGATGGGAAGAAAAAAAGAAGACCTAATTACCTTTGGAAAACCATGTTTTGCCAAAATACTGTAAGACAAAAGAAAAAAAAAAGTATATAAAATACCTTCCCAGTACACTTTGAAAGAGTCAAGGTCATGAAAGACAAGGAAAGATCAAGAAACTGTCCAAATGGAGACTAAGGAGACAGGATAACTAAATGCAATATGTGGTATTCTGGATTGGATCCTAGAACACAAAGGACATTAATGAAAAAAAACTGGCAAAATCTGAATAAAGTCTGTAGTTTAGTTAATAGTATTCTACAAATATTAATATCTTAGTTGTGATAAATGCATAGTGGTTATGAAACATGTTAACATTAGGGGAAGCAGTGTGAAGAGCGTGTGGAAGTCTGGAGAGGTAGCTTGGATCAAATTGTGAAGGTTTTATTTATCTGTTATTACTATTTTTTAATTACAAGCTAACAAGGTTATTTTCTATCCTGAAACCAAAGAGCAATAGTGTGTTTCAGTAGAAAAATGACATGATGATTGATTTGCTTTTACGTTTTTGTTTTAGTTTTTGTTTTTTTTACACAGATCACTGACTACAGTAGGGAAGACAGAGTTGGGAAGACAGGCAACAGTGAAACCGATTATCCAATAAAACTATTATTGAGAAACTATGATTAAAACTATTATTGGAAACTATGATTAAACCTACTATTGAGAGCATTTACTTTGTGTTCAATTATGAGCAATTGCCAACCTTCTTAAACTAGTATTAATGAACATTATTCGATCTTAATGAGAATGATGACACAAAGAAGATTGTCTCTTATCTGGTCTGCAATAGCGTAATTTTGATTCTGGTACACAGGCATTTCTAGTTGAAACACCTTCACCAACAGGCGGTCGAGCCCTAAGGAGGTAAAGTCAAAGCTTCAGGATCACCAGGGGCTGATAACCAGTTTTGCTAACTCTAGTCCAGTGCCCCTTCACTAGTGGCCCCTGGTGGATTAGGCAGACATGAAGACTGACTGCTTGGCTGCGTTTCATGCTGATGCTCTAAGGCAGAGCTGAGGAGAACTGAAACTGGGAGCCAGGGTTTGAGGACGCACCTAGCAAGGGGTACAGTGGAACTGGGCATACTATCTTGACAGTTACTTCTCTTCAGTTTTGGAGGAATGACATGATATCATTACTGCCAACTTATATTTGGTGAGTGGTGCTATTTTTTATATACCTATACTGGGCATCTATTGTTTTTATCTGCTAAGCACACTGCTTAGTTCTCTTGGTAATAATAGCGATTCTCTTTTCCTTCCTTTTGGGGATTGCTCCTCATTCACTCTCTGAATTTCTAGCAGGCCACTAATCACAGTACCCTGCCCCTCCTGTCTGCGTTTGTCACTCAGGTCAGGAAAAGCAAAGCACTACACCTCCCTTGATACCTAGTTCATGACAGACAACAGCTCTTCCCAGGACTTTTGAGAACTAGAGTTGAACGGATGGCTCTCTTCTTCCCATGCATCATGACCTACATGTACATGACATTAGTCCTGCTGGTGGTCATGCCTCCCACCATGAAAAGCAACCTAAGAGAGAAAGGCCAAGATGAGAGGCAGAGAGACAGGGAGAAACATGGTGATTGTAATAGTTTGAGTTGCCCCAGGGGCAGACCCTTAGACAAGTATTCCAGGGTAACTAGTTTACTTAGAAAGTAAAAGAAACACCATCAGAGTAGTGTGGAAATGAGACAAAGAAGAAAAGCAGGCTCATAAAGGGTAAGTTACAAAACCACTTACTACTGTGATAGTGCACAATCCAAAGTGATATTTTTTCACACTTACAGTGGTTCCAGATTGAGATGTATGTGCTGGTGTTTGGAAAGCAGCACCTCCCTGGCTCTGAGGGAAACCAAATGATAAACAGACGATTGCTTCTAAAGGATGCAATCAGAACAAGAGGGCTTAGCCATTGGATTCAACATTCAATGAGCTCAGTCTGGACAAACAGGAGCAACCATGAGTCCAGTCACTCATTCTTCCCCTGGGCCATGCTCGGTATGCAGAACCCATTTCCCCTCTCAAACACCTTAGATTCCTGTTTCATATCCTCTGTCTCCCTCTGTCTCCCTCCTTTCTCTCCTCTCTCTCTCTTCCTCCCCTCCCCGCCACCCACCAGCTCTCCATCATTGGTGGTTACTGTGTATCTGACACTAAGAGCTTAACCTGCATTATCTCAGTTGGTTAATTTTCCAAGCAGACTTATGATTTAGGTACTACTAGTTTTATCTTCTTACAGAGGGGGAAGCTCCTGCATAAGAGGGTGTGACAGCAGCCAACTTGCGTTTATTTTATTGATTAGTGTTTAGAGTTTGGGTGTATTTTTAAGGTATCAACAGCACTCTATCACTCTCCTTCAACATTTGCTCTTACTTTTACCTTTTATTCTACCTTTTTTTTTTCTTTCCCTCCCAAATGCACTCTGCACTGCCTCCTCTTTGGCTTTTGATATTCCTGCTTTTATACAAAGTACATTGTAGACTACTCAATATTGAGTCTGAAGAGGCTCAGGTTTCAAACAGATATGTTTTACCAACAGATTTTTAAACTAAGGTATTTAAACTAAGGCAAGTGGCTTAAGCCCTCCAACCTTTTTCCATCTCAAAGTTGAAGCCAATCCTCTGCAGGATCCACCTCACACATCAAATAAAGTCACAACATGCAATCTCTTTGCTAACTGGCAATTGCTATGAAGATTAAGGTGTTGTGGAAGTGGGAGAGGGCATGTGTGGAAGTGTGGGTACAGTGGGAGAGGCAATAAGGCAGGGCTTAGATGGCCCCATTCCACATTTGAGATGGCACACAAAACAACTGTGGAATAGAATCTGCAAGCTGGAAAGGGGTTTACAATTGCTGAGGTTTGAAAGGATCTGCTAAAGTGGTTTTAGAAAATTGTTGACTAAGTAGTTTATCAATCCTCATGTTATCAACCTGCACACATGTTTCATGCTCTGCAGCATCTCAGCAAATGCCTTAGTTAATTACCCACTAATTATAACATCATTGAATGGCTACACTGAGGCAACCACATAATTATGGAGCAGAAAGCTCTGAGCAATTACAAGGCTGAGCATATTGGTTGATTACAGTAAATCCCCAGCTCATTGTTGATATTTGTCACCTGCTTAATGTTCCTAATCTCTTGATGCATGTGATAAACCATGTGCAACAGAGGAAACAGGGCCTATGGAGAGAAAGCCAAATTTACAGGAGAAATAACATATATGCAATGAACTAATGAGTAGATAGTCTGTTCACCTCTATTTGTCTAGCCAGTATGTAGGAGGTAACTGCTCTAGTGGTTCTCCTCCTCTAGGGCCTCCCAGTCCATGAGAGGAGACAGTCTTGTATGCACAATATAGTGAATTAGCCTTGGTAGAGATAGATATGAAATCCATCTCTACCAATGGGAGCCTGATAAGACAGTGACTTGGAACATTGGAGAACATTCCAGAAGATCTCCACAGAGGAGGTAATATTGAGGTCTGTTTTTGAATGATGAAAATATTGCTAAGTGTACAGGGGAGAAAGGGAGTCTCTGAGAATATACAGTTTTCTTTAAAGCTGTTAGTGAATCAGCAAAAACACACACAGAAATAAAATAACAATATTTTGTTGCATCTCCTGAAAATAATGCCCAGCTTCAAGTAAACAGAAGAATGAGGGAGATAACTAGTAGAAAGAAACTCCTGTAAAAGTGTATTTTAAATGCTTTGATTCTCTCTACCACACCCAGCTTCCTCAAGCTGGAAGGAAGCAGGAAGCTTGTGTTTCTGAAACAATCGTATGTAAGAGCTTCCCTTGGCAAATCCTACAATTGATCTCCATGCTTGGAAAAACAAAGGAACCTTGAATCAATCTGGAAAAAATGTTGTAAAATGTAATTAGGTAATTATAGAAGAGTTACATTTTCACATTGCCTTCAAGACAGCATTGTTTTTAGCCTCCTATCTTTCCCTCCAATTCTAAAACTTCTTGAAGTGTCTTGGGTATTTTCACCCTAAACATTTTCTTAGACAGATTGTAAATATCTCAAAACATTGGATTGACATTTTTTGTATACGGCATATGGATTTCTCTAGATTTTTTTCAGATCCTGTGGGCCAAAATCAAAAATTCACCTACTATGTAATTAATATTTACCTTTAATACCTAAGATTGGCCCATGATCATTTCACTGAGGAAACTGAAAATTAGTAATTGAATGTATTACATAGCTTAGAGCTATAGAAGTAGATTTTTCACATAGAACTAAGTTTCTGTTCCCAGGAGGGAAAAATGAACACATGGAAAAGAAAAGTGACAGTCAAGTTCCTTTGGTACACTATTTCGACAGTTATGTACTGCTCTGCACATAGTAAGATTCAATAAGTGTCTATTGACTGAATTAGAAATTTTCAGTCACCTTGACAGAAATTTGTGTGTGGTTATAAGAGATCAGATTGGGGATAATGTAGGCAAAACACTGTCTGAGAACTCTGCCCACAGCTAAGTGTTTTAAAGATCAGCCATTTTATTATAGCTTTTCTCTGCACAGAATTGGAGAGTCAGCACTATTCTGTAAAACTCCTGCCCAACCAAATTGCCCTGTGTGAAGAACCAATGCTCTCTTTGGAAGAGGCATTTCCCACTGAACTTTCCACACCATTCACTACTTGAATGCTCTAATGAAGTCACCAGTTTCCTTAAGCATTATTCTATTATTTTAGGAAAATCTCTTATTGACATTTGTAAAGAAATGTCAATTTTATAAAATTACAAATAAAATCAAAGATTTTATCATTGTTTTTATCACAACCTAGACCTTTTAGAACCCTATATGTCAACACTGTGTCTAGCACAGTGTCCTAAAGGTACTCAATACAGTCTCTTTTTTTTGGAGGCGGGGAGGTATTTTGTACATTTAGCTTCCCATTTTTACCAATGAGGTTTAAATTATACTTTTCCTATATATGTTAATATATTTTGAAAATTGGAAATACCTGACCTATTATATAGTTACTAAACAGAATATAGTCAAGTATAACACATTCCATACTCATGCTAAACAACTGAATGTTTACTGCGTTTCAAGATAATTGCTCTTAGATTCAGTTTCCCATTAACAAAATGGGAATGGAGATATTTATCTAGTCCTACAGCACAGTGTGAAGGATATAATGACCTTAAAAGAACTTTCTGGATTATAAAGCTGTCTGCACAGGCAAGGAATTGTCATCACTGTGAAAGATCTTCAGTGATTACAGTATTATGTGTGCCATTGCTTCATGTTTGAGGCCCTCAAAACAGCTAAAAAATGCCCAGCTTTAAAGTGGAGACAAGGGATGCTTAAGCCAAAAGTGACAGACCTTTCCCTACCTTTCTCAGTGTGATGCAAACTCCAAGCCAGCCTGTCTGGCCATGCAGAGACTCCTGCTGAGGCCACTACATCATCTTTCCAAAAAGCACTGCACTAAAACATTGTCATTTAATCATTGAATCCTTGGGCTCAAAGACCATTTAGTACATTCAACTCTTTCCAAACTGAAAAGGTGTTGGTAAACATGACTATAAATCAGTATTACAAATTCTAGATTTGGCATGAGTATGAAGAGTGTTTAGTGTCACTAGGACTCTGGTCCAGTACTGAAATTCTCATATTTCCTTTTTTTTTTTTTAATCTACATATCTTTAAAACACATTATTACATCCTTATATCATTCTGCATCAAGTGAAAAGACTATCTTAAAGTATAAGAAAACTTGAAATACATAAAAAGAAATGTTTTCTATGTTCAAGAGGGAAACCATTTGGATTAAGAGGTAACACTGGTCTTCATGGTTTAACCTTAAAGATGCTTATTTGAATATTTAGATGATTTTTAGAATTGAAATTGGGACAAGTATAGCCCTGAAGAATCATCCCATACATATTAGTGTCCTGATCATGTGACATTCTAACTCATGGAACTCGGTTTACTGTTTTTTGGGTTTTTTAAAATTTAATTTAATTTTTTTTATACAGCAGGTTCTTATAAGTTATCTATTTTATACATATTAGTGTATACATGTCAATCCCAATCTCCCCATTCATCCCCCAACCCCACCACTTTCCCCCCTTGGTGTCTATATGTTTGTTCTCTACATCTGTGTCTCTATTTCTGTCCTGCAAACCAGTTCATCTGTACCATTTTTCTAGATTCCACACATATGCATTAATATACGATATTTGTTTTTCTTTTTCTGACTTACTTCACTCTGTACAACAGTATCTAGGTCCATCCATGTCTCTACAAATGACCCAATTTCGTTCCTTTTTATGGCTGAGTAATGTTCCATTGTATATATGTACGACATCTTCTTTATCCATTTGTCTATCAATGGGCATTTAGGTTGCTTCCATGACTTGGCTATTGTAAATAGGGCTGCAATGAACATTGGGGTGCATGTGTCTTTTCGAATTATGGTTTTCTCTGGGTATATGCCCAGTAGTGGGATTGCTGGGTTATATGGTAATTCTATTTTTAATTTTTTAAGGAACCTCCGTACTGTTCTCCATAGTGGCTGTATCCATTTACATTCCCACCAACAGTGCAAGAGGGTTCCCTTTCCTCCACACCCACTCCAGCATTTGTTGTTTGTAGATTTTATGATGCTACCCATTCTAACTGGTGTGAGGTGATACTTCATTGTAGTTTTGATTTCATTTCTCTAACAATTTGTGAGGTTGAGCAGCTTTCCATGTACCTCTTGGCCATCTGTATGTCTTCTTTAGAGAAATGTCTATTTAGGTCTTCTGCCCATTTTTTGATTGGGTTGTTTGTTTTTTTAATATTGAGCTGTTTATATACTTTGCAGATTAATCCTTTGTCCATTGATTTGTTTGCAAATATTTTCTCCCATTCTGAGGGTTGTCTTTTTGTCTTGTTTGTAGTTTCCTTTGCTGTGCAAAAGCTTTGAAGTTTCATTAGGTCCCATTTGTTTATTTTTGTTTTTATTTCCATTACTCTAGGAAATGGGTCAAAAAAGATCTTGCTGTGATGTATGTCAAAGAGTGTTCCTCCTATGTTTCCCTCTAAGAGTTTTATAGTGTCTGGTCTTACATTTAGGTCTTTAGTCCATTTTGAGTTTATTTTTGTGTATGGTGTTAGGGAGTGTTCTAATTTCATTCTTTTACATGTAGCTGTCTAGTTTTCCAGCACCACTTATTGAAGAGGCTGTCTTTTCTCCATTTTATATCCTTGCCTCTTTTGTCATAGATTAGTTGACCATAGGTGTGTGGGTTTACCTCTGGGCTTTCTATCCTGTTCCATTGATCTATATTTCTGTTTTTGTGCCAGTACCATATTGTCTTGATTACTGTAGCTTTGTAGTATAGTCTGAAGTCAGGGAGTCTGATTCCTCAAGCTCCGTTTTTTCCCTCAAGATTGCTTTGGCTATTTGGGGTCTTTTGTGTCTCCATATAAATTTTAAGATTTTTTTGTTCTATTTCTATAAAAAATGCCATTGGTAATTTGATAGGGTTTGCATTGAATCTGTAGATTGCTTTGGGTAGTATAGTCATTTTCACAATATTGATTCTTCCAATCCAAGAACATGGTATATCTCTCCATCTGTTTGTGTCATCTTTGATTTCTTTCATCAATGTCTTATAGTTTTCTGAGTACAGGTCTTTTACCTCCTTAGGTAGGTTTATTCCTAGGTATTTTATTCTTTTTGTTGCAGTGGTGAATGGGATTGTTTCCTTGATTTCTCTTTCTGATCTTTCATTGTTAGTGTATAGGAATGCAAGAGATTTCTGTGCATTAATTTTGTATCCTGCAACTTTACCAAATTCATTGATTAGCTCTAGTAGTTTTCTGGTGGCATGTTTAGGATTCTCTATGTATTGTATCATGTCATCTGCAAACAGTGACAGTTTTACTTCTTCTTTTCCAATCTGTATTCTTTTATTTATTTTTCTTCTCTGATTGCCATGGTTAGGACTTCCAAAACTATGTTGAATAATAGTGGCGAGAGTGGGCATCCTTGTTTTGTTCCTGATCTTAGAGGAAATGTTTTCAGTTTTTCACCATTGAGAATGATGTTTGCTGTGGGTTTGTCGTATATGGCCTTTATTATGTTGAGGTAGTTTCCCTGTATGCCCACTTTCTGGAGAGTTTTTATCATAAATGGGAAAACTTGTTTTACTGTTGATCGAATCCAACCTACTGCTATATCAAGCAATTCATTATAACTCTGAAGGATATTCTTGAGAATTTTTTTCCCATAGTTCTTGAGGTTATATCCTTCCAGGAGAAAGCCTCAGAGACACTGGGATTTCAAATCCTCTGTTCAGACTGTTGTTATAATGCAAATAAATATTTAGAAAAACCAATAATTGTTTTTCATTTCAGAAGATAGAGAATGAAAATATTAGAAGACTAGTTTTGGGAGAACCTGGTATCAAAGAAGAGGAGACTAGCCTTGCTTGAAGCAGTGGATTCTGTTGGCTTGTTTAAGGAAGCTATATCTAGTCACCTGATGTCAAAGCATTTAACAAATAACAAAGGAAATAAGAAGTCCCCACACCAAAAAATTGTCAAGAAAAATATGCTATTTACATCCTTTGCCTGTGAGTTTTGAGAGGTTGGATCTAAAGTTCCAATATGATTCTTATTCTATGTGAGGTGTTTTAACAAGAGGACTTTTGTTTTATGACTGTTCAAGCCATAAGAGGTGGCTCCCACTACTTTGGCCTTTGTTTTGGAAACAATACACAAGTTCTCAGTTGATTTCCATGTATTACATATAGGCACAAATATACAGGCTCGTATCTAACTACAAGGGACTAATACTAAGTCCTAAACATAACTAGGGTCTGAAGAAATATGAGATTGAGATGTGCACATATATCACTGCATCAGAATGCTAGAGATCACGAGGAAGTATTTAGTGTTAATGTGATGTTTGCTATGAATGCAGCATCATGTAAAAAGTAATTCTACAGGGATTTTATTTTTATAAATTCTGGCTCAAATTGCTGGCCAACATAGTGATGGTCAAAACTCTAAATTTACATGTGTTGTTTTGCTCCATATATACATAGCCTTAAAATATGTATTCCTGTTTATCTAAAGACTCTGACACCAATTTCACATTATTTGTCCTCCTCCTCTTTTGGAAACTTAGAGTAAATGGGCCCAAGATGGCACACAAAGCAGTCTTCATGTGATTAGATGTCCTGAGAATCATGCTTGTGAGCAATAACTGTTGTATTCTCTACTCCCTCCTTCAAAGATGGTGGCCAGCTTGTCTTTGATTAATGTTTCTAGGTTGCCACTAGTATGTGATCACACCCATTTTTCCAAGCAAAGATCAACACTGTCAGCCTTCACCTTCTGTTTACCCAAATTTGTAGCATACACCCATACCTGCATCAGCTCCTTCAACAGACATGGATTCATAGCTATACTACATGGTTTGGCAAGGATAATAGGATGAATAAAACATGGTTATTACACTACATAAGCTTTGAGTCTAAAAGGAAAATGTGCAATGTGGTCAATGAATATATTACACTAAGCAGACTAGGTCACTTGTTCTAGAAGAGATTAAAAGACACTGTGGTCCTTCATAAGAGGGAGATGATATAAGGCTGTGGGGCAGTTGGGGATGGGGGTGGAAAGGGAGGTAAAGGTGAAGAATATTTAGGGGAACATGAGATTTGAAGTGATTCTTAAGAAAACACAATAACCTATGTGGGAATCATTGCCACTATTTAAATGTAGATGGGATGGAGGAAAAGATTGTGTTCTGTAAGCATCTTTGACTTTTTAGAGTGACCAACCAGTCTGTTTTAACCAGGTCTGAGGGTTTTCTCAGGATGCCGAACTTTCAGTATTAAAACTAGGAGAATCCTGGGCAAACTGGTCACTCTACGTTTCCTCCTCTTACACCAATGCGCACTTGTGATTTAAGGGTGACCTGTGGATTTCAGCAACTGAATATTTCTTTAAAGTGTCTTGTCCTCTCTTCCGTCATTTTCACATTTTTTGTTCAATTTTCGTAATTTCTTGCCTGAATTACTCCAGAAGTCTTCTATCCATCCTCCTCCTGGATAATAGATGATCTTTCTAAAATACAAGTTTGGTCATGTCACTCCCCTGCTTAGAATTCTTCAATCACTCCTCATTACCTTTAGGATAAAATCCAATGTCTTTAGAGTGTATCATAATCATGTAGGAGGAGAGATTCTTTAAAAAGTTAAATGCCCATTCATTCATGTGTGTATTAATCCAACAAGTATATGTTAAGGGTCTATTATATGTCAAACACTGTTCTAGGAATCAGGTTTAAGATGGTGAGCAAAGCAGACAACATCCCCATCCTCACGTAGCACATATTCTAGTAGGGCAGGGACGGACAGTACACAAATATATACTGAGTACAATGCCAGATAATGATATGCTGTTAGGCTTTCAAAGAAAACAAAGGTGAGTAAGAGAAGAGAGGGTGGGTACAATTTTAGATAGTGTAGTCAGGGAACACTTCTCTGACACCTGAGCATGAAACAGGGTCTTGAGGATATTTGGAGAAAAGAATGTTTTAAGAAGAGGGAACAAAAAATACAAAAATCCTGAGCTGGGATAGTGTTCAGTGCCCCTCAAGAGACAACAGGAATTCTGAGTATGGCTGGAAAGGAGTGAGTATGAGAAGACTGACAGGAAGCAATAGCAGAGGGAGAAGCCAAGAGCCAAAGCATCTAGACACTTGTAGACCATTTTGAAGATGTTTGATTTCATTCCAATGAGATGGTCAGCTGCTTAGAGTTTTGAGCAAACGAGTGGCATGATTTGCATTTTAAAAAGGTCTCTCAGGCAGTATGAAAAGACTATTAGAAGAGTAGAATCAGGGAGACATGTAGGAAGCTAGTTACTATAGGAAGGAAATGATACTGGCTTGGAATACAGTGGTATCAGAGGTGTTAAGAATTGGCAGTGCCTCAGGCCTCACTCAACACCTCCCTCCAGCAGCTATACCTCACTACTTAGATGCTTGCTCACACCTCTGTGTGTTGTTGGCTCTGCCAGTAATTCCTTTCTCCTCTCCACATGCCTTGTTCTAGATACCTCACCTTTTTAAAAAAAAAAAAGCCTAGTAAAATAATCATCTCTTTCAGGAAGCCATCCATAGGTCTGGGTTTGGCTTTGATGTTTTGTCCATGCTGCACTGCACCTGTCCTTAATTTACACACTGGTTGTGATTGCCTGTTTACATGTCTGTTTACAATCCACCCAAAGCTCACACTTATTCTCAATATCTCTCTATCTCTCTGTCACACACACATACACACACACAGGCACCACAGCTGTGATCCCTTTGAGGAAAGTGACTGGCATATAGTAAATGAAGAATACATGTTGTGTTGAATAAATGAAGGAAGGAGTTTGCATATCAAAATGAAAAGACGAGAAATTGGGCCCTACTTGTACAGGAGTTATGAAAACAGGAATATTCAATCAATGGACTCCTTCATTCATTCAGTGTATATTGTTTAGCATCTACTATATGCAAACATGCAGATGCATGCTAGGTGTTGGAGATACAATGATGATAAGACACAATCAGCACTGATTGCAAATCCAATCATCAGTATATTCCAATTGTGACTGAAAAGTACATTATCAAAAATACCTAAAACCAGCTAGCAAACGATACGTGGAAGCTCATACATTGTGAAATAATCACAGATGGTACTTTACAGAAAGCTCTCACTCCTATAGTTATACTTCAATGATTAAACAGAGTAAAATTTTTTAAATGTATAACAAATGTCCTCTATTCCGAAGAGTATAGACAGAAATGATTTTGATAGAAACCATGGAAATGAATTACGAGTGACATGAGACCAATCCCAGTCCAGGTCAGGGACAAGCTATAAAACAAAGCACAGGCCCATAATAGAATCAGCACTATGCCCAGTATAATTCTATGGCATGAAACACTGATAGCAGATATAGAGAACAGTTGTTCTTTGTGTATAGACACTATAAAAGCCTAAAAGCAACTTACAGGTCAGGTGGCTTGTAGCAAATACCACCTTCTTGTAAAAATCATACAAGACTGATGAGAAAATCATGGGGTGAACCCAGAATAAGCCAAGGTCCCCAGGGTATGGAAAAACCAACCAGGGGGCATTGACCTTTCTGTTCTCATTATGACCAGGTTTTGCAGCAGAGCTATGCCCTTCTACTACCCACGTTGTCCAACGGCTTGCAGCTGGAGTAAATAGCTTAATTACTGACATCCACAAATGCAGTGGCCAACAGTTCCCATGGGGATTTCTGAAACCACTCAGCTACAGATGGAAGAAGGGAATCTGCAGCAGGATAAATAACTGCTTGGGTTAGAAAGCATCAAGGCAATCATGCCTGCTGTGAAAACCAAAACGGCATACTGCTCCTGTCTGTGGCTGAGTCTCTGAGAACTGATTCTGATGGACTAAAATTTCAGGGCACTGTATAGGTTCAGAGACATCATCAGAGTCAAACAAACCTGGGTTCCAAGCATAGGGCTTTGTACATTTTTATTAACTGACTGTGAAATCTTAAAACTATTAATTTTTCCTATTCTTTTTTTTTTCAGTAAGGACCTTTAATAGCATTATGTATCCTATCAGAATTGATCAACATTGTAATACTGAAACATGTTTTCACACCTTTTTTTCTTTCTTTTGCCTCTTTTTTCATTTATTTTGTTCTTGTAGTTATTCCTTCAAATGCAAACAAAATACCCAAAAGAAATCTTGTAGACAAAGGATTTAAAAAACAATTGAATTGAGATCCCTGACATTCAGGAAATGATTATTAGATAAATTCCAAAAGTCCCTGTCTTCCTCAGTGTTTTCTTAAATACATTATCACAGAATTCATCACCATGCATCAACCAAAGGTGAGAAGTTACCAATTTTATACTCATCTATTACTGGAAACTAATCTCTAACCCAATTTTAGTACTGGTACTGGTAGAAAGGGCATCTATCATTGTGCTCCAGTTTCACATTTTTATCCTATCCCAAGTGTTCTTTCTGATGCTTAATTGTGTTAATTGCAGATTACTAGCTAACATTTATTATGTCTTGATATCATGTGAGTCTTTGCTATCATCTTTTTGAACTAATTGTTTGAGAATAGGAGAAAAAAAATTGTGTCATAACGGAAAAATACTGGCTATGGATTATAAAAACTGTAAGAAATAGCATTAACAATAAAACATGATTTTCAGTGTTTGCTATATACCAGGCACTATGCTTATATTATTATATTGGGTTGGCCAAAATGTTCATTCAGTTTTAAGTAAAAATAAAAGACATATTTTTCATTTTCTCCAAGACCTTTATTGAACGATGTATTCACTAACCGATCGAACTTTTTGGCCAATCCAATATTTAGTCAATTTAATTTTGTCCTGGTATTTATTAATTTTGTATATCTGAACAAAATTTTTAAGCTCTCTGAGACTCAATCACCTTCTATAAAAAAAGGTATAGTAATATCTCTCATATGGGATTGTTGTGAGGATTAAATGAAACAAAAATTCAAAAGTAGAGTGTCTGGTATGGGAATAGATAAATGTTAAATGATTATTTTAAACTTGGCATCAAGAACTGACCCCCTATAAAACTGGAAAAAGAAAAATTAACTTGCTACTTATGGCTGTTTCCTTTAAAACTGTTCCTTCATACAAATCCAATGAAGGAAAATATCAAAACCAGGAGCAAAGGTTAGAAAGGGAGGGGAACCACAGTCCTGAATTTCAGTGGTTAAGTACAGAAATTTCAAGAGCTGTGAACATTCAGGTGCCTGATTTCACTTCTAGTAAGTGGTAAAACTTAAGGGCAGGGCTAATATGTGAGCTAAAGGAGAAGAAAAGATTGAATACTTAATGCTTTTGGAAGGTTGAATATAACATGATGCTTTGTAGTTATAAAGAGAGAGTTTTCTTCTGTTTAAGATGACAGGACAGTTCTTGGAGGAAAGATATTTGTAGATGAAAGTAATGAGATAGAATTCAATGAAAACAATGAACGGCCCAGAGATTAGTATGCAATAAATTACTCTCAAATTACTCTTTCCCCTCAAGTTGCCACCTTCAAAAATATCACATCCTTGACCCCACATTCCTTTCTTTATCTTATCTCTTATACTTTTCATTCACAGAGTATTCACTGCCTCATGAGCTTTCCTCTTATTCATTCTTAAGGCAACCCTTACCTCCCTCTTACTCCTCATATGTTGTTATTTCTCAGAATCTATATTTTTGGTCCGTAGCTGTTCTCAACCTATTCTTCCTAATCTAGAACTGACTCACCTTTGCAATAATTTAAAACCACGTCTCTACAAAAGACCTCTCTCTTGAGCTCCAGCCCAAAGACTGGAGCTCATCATGACTTGAACAAGCCAAAAACTCTTCAATGGTCTCAAATAAACATGTTCATTTGTGGTAACTTCTCAAGAAATTATACCAGCAATCAATCCACTGGCCTTAAAACATCCCAGATTTCTGCCTTTTCCATACCACTCACCCAAAGCAGTTTTAACTTTAACGCCTACATATCTAACTATGCCCCATATACTCCATGCTCAACTCCAAATTTTAATTCTGAACTACTTCATTTCTCACCAGAATGACTATAGGAGTATTTCTAATTCAGACATCATTTGTTAAACCATGGTCTCCAAACATTGGGTATTTCCTGTACTGAAGAGGGAAGGGTGAAGGGAGGCAGAACAATCAGGTCCTAAGTTCCTCATCCTTATTTCAAGCAAGTATATCCCTCTCTATCTAAGGTTTCAAATAATATTTCCTTTGAAAAGTAAAGATTCTGCTATTTAGAATATGTAAATAATTATTCTATATCTAATCCATTTTCCATATTATCGACATCATGCTAATGTGAAAATCTTATATCATTTCCTTGATAAATAGCCTTGGTATCAGTTAGGGATTTTTCCTACAGCTCAGGAAACCAGAACCATAAGTGATAAGGAGTAATAGATTTATTATAGAGGTTAGACCCTACACTATTGTGGAAACTGTTAGAGGTCTGTGGAAGGTTGTTGCTTATGCAATGTGTGGTGAGCTGAAGTCACTGTAGGTCAAAGGATTGGCAGTCAGGAAGAAAAACTGGAGGGAGAGTGAGAAAAACAAGCCCATGAGGACAGCTAGAATGTACTGCACAAGGCCAAACTGGAACTCACATCTGTCTCTCACTGATTTCAACCTTGACAACACATGTGACCTGCAGAAGAAGCCATTATCCTTCACACATACCTGTACACGTTCTGGCTTAGGACTCACCGAAACTGAAGAAGGAGACATGGTGGGAGGTGAAGGAGCCGTGACTCTGCCAACAAGATGAGTCTCCACATATAAGTAGCAGTGTGAACAAGCTATGGTAGTGTCTAGCTCCCATACTGACTTGCAGTATAGTGACTGTTACTTCACTTTTGCCCTTAAATCTTACACAGATTTCTCCTGTGGGCAACACTAATCTCAAAGCATACGGGGAAGCAAATTCTCTGAAATATAGCTCCAGTTTGCTAAGCAGACACTATATCAAACCGCAGTTCTTTTCAGTTGGCACCTATAGCCTTCAGGGGAAAAAATGTCATACCTCCCAGCTAATACAGAACTGTTTTTACAACCTTGTCTCAGTTTGCCTCCCTAGTCTCATCTCTGGGCATACTCTTATGTTCTAGACATATCAAATAAGTTGCTGCTCCCAAGTTTCTGCTTTTTCAATCTTTATTGCCTTTGTGCAGTTTCTTATCTAGAAAGCCCTTGTTTTCTTTGACTGATCAGCTACTACTCATTCTTCACTTAGCAGGTTAAATCTCAACTCCTCTAGAAATCCTTCTTCACACCTCCTTGTAGGTAGTCTGAATAAGAGGTACTTCCAATATGAACACTTCCATATGGTAGGTACTACCATAGCTATAGTTTTTGGTAGTTACTGATGGAAAGTTCTGGATTACTTGTTCACTTTATTCACTATATTTTAAGTTCTTTGAGGACAGAAAATATGATCTTGTACATCCATGTATATAAATACTTCAAAGAATGCCTGGGTTATCATAAATATTCAAAAGATATTTGTTGATTTGTTGATCAGTAAAATGAGTAAATGAATAAATGTATGAATACATGACAGGAAAGAAGACCAAAGGAGAACTACTGCTACAAACTGGTGATTCTAGTAAAGAATTGCTCATAAAGAATTGGGTGATAATTCTAGTGTGAAAAGCAAGACCTTCCTCTGTATGAGCTTGCTTTCATTCACTACAGATGAAAACTCTGATCTCCATCTCAAAACTCACATGTTTTTACTTAAAGGTGAGTTTATGTTTAGCAGTTCCTACAGGAGAACTTCCTGCCTATCCCAAGTATACCGAGGAGTTGTCCATGTAGATTGAAAAGCCTGTCTCCATATAATGCGTGTTACCTGACACATTCACACACAGTTTTCAGTAAAGTATTAAATCATCCATGTCAATGGCTTACATTGGCCAGGCAGGGGTAGCTTCACGGCAGCCAGGGAACTGCATGCATTGTAGTCACTTCCCTTAGACAGCAGTGGGAGAAGTGAAGGGTAGATTGTGGCCATCGGTCAATTGTGTATGTGGACTTCACTAAGGTGGTCGATTCTGTCAAATACGTCAGTGTGTGAGGAATCCTATGAGAGATCTGCTGTCGAGGGAAGTTTACACACATCGCTCTCTTACTTTATGAGAGAATCATGAAAAAAGATGTAGCTGTGAGAGAGACAGCAAATTCATTTACTGTGACTAGGTGTACAGGCCAAGATGACATCTCTCAGCCATTAAGATGTGCATTCCAGCAGTATTCCACACTGCCTTCAAGTATAGTATTCCAGCAAGGGGGAATCACTGTATGTGATTTTAGTTTTACAAAAAAGGACAAATATCCTATGGTATGGACTAGTCATAGAATAATTATGCTGCAGATGTGGTTATATTTAGGTTATATATATTGACTTGCAGTCTGTACTACCTTTTGACTTTTTCAAAAACAGAAGATGACAGGTTTTCGTGTATTTTACAATTTAGAGATTTCTATTACAAGTATATATCTCTAGTCCAAATCTCTTTCCCAGTCCCCAACTTCCCTAAAGAATATTCAAAATCAATGTGTACAAGTTCCACTACTTCCCCTTCTGTCCCCTGAACATATATATACCCAATTGGAGGATGAATTCTATAGACTCATTTTTATCAATTATTTTTTAATTTCCACTCTAACTCAGGCCCATATTACCTTTTATCTTTGAAAGCACAAGTCAGGAACCCAGAATAGAACTTTTTTTTTTTTTAATTGGGGTATGGTTGATGTACAATATTATATAAGTTTTAGGTGTATGACAGTGACCTGAATTTTTAAAGGTTATATTCCACTTATAGTTAATATAAAATATTGGCTATATTCCAGAATAGAACTTCATATGTGCAAATTCCAGCTAAGCTTAAAAACAAGGCTCTTATGCTGACACCTGTATTTGAGCTCTTTGTGACTTTTGTGTCCCAGATACTCTTATAGGATTCTGTAGCTATCCCCCAAAGACTGACCATACTCTTGAGTGATGGCCAGTTTTTTCAGGTTTCCTTGAATGCTTCCCTCTCTGCTGGTCAACGTTTGTCTCTTTAGAGTCTAACATACATTCTGAAGCCCTCACCCCAGCCTCTCTGGAGTGCATCAATGTCTCCCAGGGAAGGCTGACCTGACTGGTTTCTCTGTTCCTCTTAACCTGTTCCCTGTAGGTCCCACCGTTTCCAGATATCTCATAAAATAATACATTAAAGGGAAATGACTCTATTATAGAATGTTGACCAAAGTCAGGATCAAAAATCCAAGATAAGAAGATACTAAATGTGTTAGGAAATGGACTACAAAGAAATTGATTTTCCAGTATGTTGGAAGGTGATAGGCAGAGATATTCATCAGACATCCTGTGCCCTACCTGTGCTTTCTCTTTATGAAACAATCCTCTCATATACCCTGGATGAAAATATGGTCTTACTGGCACTGACTTTAGTCCAAAAGAAAATCTGCTATTTCTCAATACTATTCAACGGAAACACACTGATTGTGTAATTTCTTTACAAATCATGCTGCAATGCCAAAGTAGAAAATGACTGTGACATAGTAAGAATTGAACTTGTCAGGACTTGCGAGACCCTATCTTATAAAGAGAGTGTCATCCACATGCTGTGTGCTCATGCTTCCACCCCCCTTAGGTTCTCTGGAGACCAAGCAATTGCATTGAGATTTACTGTAACTCTCTCCTCTGTGTGACCACCTTACTTCTAATTAGACTTTGTAAAAATTAAATCAGAAATGTTATCTTACACTGCGTGAATGTGTGACTTCCTACCTTAAATCTACAGCCTACTTAAAATGTTGCAGACATTCAGGAGGTGCCAAATAAATACTGTCTATTTAGTACGGCCTTCAAGACTCTCCACAGTACCATTTCAACTGCATCTTCAGCCCTGTCACCTACAAATGTATGAGTGTATTTTATCTTCAGCTAGATGAATTATGAGTTGTTATTATCACCATCATCTTTCCATATCTGTGCCTTTGCTCTGCTGCTTTCCTGGTAGACTCTCCTTATGTCCACCTCTAAATTTCCAAGTCATCTCAAGTCCCATGTCAAAGCTGCCTCCTTCACAAATCCTTGGTTATTTTCCCCCAATATGTGCTGGTGTCTCTCTTTGCCGAACCCTCAAGGCACTTTATTAATATTGATTTTCTTTGCATTCTTCTCAATCTTCCTTTTGCTATTGTATTACCAACATGACCCTCTTGCAAATTTCTGCTGGATTGTAACATTGTATCTTTTGGAATCAAAACGTATTGGCTAATTTAAGTTGCATAGTTTCAAGAGGAAAAATCCCTTTTTAAAAAGGAGAAGCAGAATCTTCAAAGTGAAACCAATAGCAGTGCTTTGCAAACCTTAGTGGACAAAGCCAAAAGGAACTTCATTTATGAGGCCTGTGATAGGTTCAGAAAGTTGCATTTTTAACAAGCAACTCAAGTGATTCCATGCAGGTGGTCTGAGCACCACATTTCAAGAAACAATGCCAGAGAGAACATACAATTGCTAAAGGGAGCAGACAGGCGGTAGCCAATGTGTATAACAAACAATTATCTGTAATTTAAATTATCTGTAGTTCTGGATTCACAGAACAGAAAGCTGGTCCAAGTACAGAAATGGTTAGCTGTAAACAATAAAAAACTCATGATTAAAAAGGTACAGTGAAGGGAAATTACACTGGACAATTGTTCTACACAACTTGAAAAATGGACATGTAGAATTCTTTTTTAGAAACAAAATTTTAAATAAGCTTTCTTGAACTGATTCTGTTGGCTTTACAAATGGGAGGCAGGAATTTCACATAGATACCATGTAAGAAACTTAGTTAGAAACGGTCAATACAAACATTAAATTGTGTGATATCAATCTAGAGCTTAACATAGATAAAGTATTATAAGTGACAAAAAGAGTTAAAAATGTAGGAAACAATCAATTTATAAATATTAACTGCTTACAAAAGAGGTATGCAATTGCACATTGGGATTTGTCTTTTAATTATGCCCTGATTTTCTGTTTCTTTAAATATATAATATTTATTTAAAATAACATTTATATTTACAATATAAGGTAGGTCACAAGCATAGCCCAAGTTTCCTCAGGTCTAAACAGCCTGAAAGTAAGGATAAAGTCACATTAATAACAATGGTTCTAATCTTGCTCCCACTTGCCCCACTTGCAAACTTTGCCAGTTCCCTAGCAAAGTCATCTTCACTGCCTGTAGAAGAATTCAAGACGTGTCATGTATACTCAGAAATAGATCCTTTTTTATTATTATGCACAGATGCTGACTTGCTTGGCATCATCTGGGTACCACTATTTTGCCAAGTTCCTATCATCTCTAGTCAGTCATCACTGAGTACCTCCTAGTCCGCCAGATGCTATAATCTCCTTCCACAGCCGAGTCATTGGCACCACCAAGATGATTAACCTCCATGGTGTTCTTTTGCAAAATGGAGAATACTGCTTCTCTCTCCTTTGGTTCTTAACTACATTAGAATGCACTGTGAATGCTCTTGCTTAAGATCAACATTTTACAGAGCCCTTTTTGCTTATAAATAAGCCCTTTTTGCTTATAAACACTCTAATTTTCATGGAACTTAGTTGTGAACCCAAAGGTGGCTGGACCAAGAAGCTAATATGAACTATACACATACCCACTGCCTTCTCAAATACTTATACACCCAGGGTGCATTGCTCCAAGAGCTTCTCATTTCTCATGTGAGTGAGCTTCTCTTGATCCTCCATTACTATCTCTGTCATGTCCAGTTTCATTTATAGTCCAATAAAGACCACTGTTACTTAAATAATAGTTATGTTTTGTTTTGTTAAATTAAGAGCTCTAACTTTTAGAGTGAAAACATGCTCAAGTGAGGAAAAATGTTATATTGTAAAAAATATAGGTATCATATTTATGAGAAGCTTTTTTAAAAATTTAAATTATAAAAGCTTAATCCAGAGACTACCAACTGTCTGGTGGATACTTATATAAACTATGTATGCAGTGGCAAGAATAAAAGAATTTCCATAAGACTTAATCAAAAGTTGCAAATTGAATATTTTTGTTTAGCCTGCACAGTTTTTTAACTTAAAAAATACTTAATTGTTAATAATTAAATAATAAAAAAAAATGGTTTCTGACATTTATTAAGTGCTTATTATGTAGGGCCTTACATGAATTTAACTTATTTAGTCCTCACAAAATCCTATGAGGTAGGCAGTACTACAATAATGCACACCTCCCAGGATAACAATCATGGTATGTTCTTCATAGCCTTCAAGACAGCATTATATTGAACTACATTTTCAGTTTAGAACACTGAGGCATGGAGCAGCTGAGTAACAGCAGAGTCACAGACTAGTAAGTGGCAGAGCCAGAATTCAAATGCAGAGTCTCAGGCGCTAAGCCTGCCTTGGGCTATACTGCCTCTGAAATCAGAAGATTTCACATTACAACTCCTATTTCTGTCCTCTGTGGAAAAATCAGATGATCTGGCAATATTAGCCCGTCATTTTGTCATGATTCCAAAGGGCTGAGGGGATGATGGATGCTCCCCTGTGCCAGCACACATATCCCTTTTGCACAGCCCATTCCTCTCTATTGCCTCCCTGTCAGGGAACCCTTCAATGTTATACCTGCCTTGTCGTCCTACAGTACAGGTGAAGGGAAAGTGAAACATTCTTGAACCCAAAAGATAGTTCAAGAGGGCCTGGTATTCTATCCATCATTCTTTAGAAACCTATATCACCACTGGCCCTGTATGCATGTGACTTTGTGAATTTAGATCTAGGTTTCCAAATCAAGACTTCTTTATGAAATAACAGCAAATCTCAGAATTATAATTGTAGCTATATAATATAGAGTTTCACTCCAAGGTTGTAGAATATATAGATTTTGATCACAAGGCTTTGGATTAGACAGACCTAATTTAAATAATAGCTTTACCACCTATAGCTGTATAACTTAGAATAATTAAATTTTAAGTCCTGAGCTTCAGTTTCTATTATTATTCAGTGTATCTAATGAAATAAATAAATGCCCAACCCATCCATACTCACTGAATGAATAAATGATTAGGTGAATGAAAATATAAATGAAACATTATAAAGTGTTAAATGAGTACTGTTATTTTTTATTATTTTTATTCATTAACTCAGTTTCATGTTTGGGTCTTTGATAGGAAAAAGAAAAGTGCTGATATTAATCACTCCAGGCTATCTATATACTGATGATTTTGTCCTGGTAGCTTCTAATCAGGACGCCATGAGACAATGGTTAAAAAATTTGCTAAAGCTGTACTTTTCTTTGATCTATCAATGCTAAAGGAAAATACCTTCCTGCAGAGCTAGCAGAGACACCGGGGAATTGCTACCAATATTCCTGGCCAATGATTTCATTCCACTAACAACTGAGATGACTTTTGCTACTTGAATGTATTCTTCCTCTAACATCAGCCTTGAGGAAGTAATTATTAGCTTGAAAATATACTCATTGTTTCTTTATTGACAAAGCATTTGCAGAAGGTGGATGATAACAAACATGAAACTACAGTGCCCATTATTTTCCTATAACATGCATCTCTTTGAATTATAATGTCTGGATACTTGACTGCTGAAATATTAGATCCTTGGAGACTAATATTATTAAGGACTAATACTGAGGACCCAGCCAAGTGTTTTACAGAAAGCAGACACTCAGTAAATACTTGCTCAAGAAACAAATTAATCGATGTATAAACAATTGAACATGTAGCAGGAAGGTGACTGGATTCACACTCATTGGCATGAGATCACATATACAATCAGACTTGGTATCAAGAGAGGGAGAAAAAAATAGATTAAGTCATGGTCTCAGCAGAACGCCCCTCACTTCACTAGATTAGGGTCTTTCCAGATTTCCAAAGGTAAGCAATGAGATGCAAAGCTGGTTTTAGCTAATTCTTTGAGCATATAATGATTTCCTAAAGGGAACTTGAAGGGGCTTCATGATTGCCCCCATTAAATATACAAAGATTTCCTAAAGTTCAATTCAAAGGGACATTTCTCATGGGAACGGGATGTAAAATCAAACTCCAAATGGCTGCCCTATACCACAGCATGGACCAGCTGTTTCCAGAGAATTCCGTGAATATGTCAGGATCAAAGAATATTGTGAAGCAGGCATTGAATGAGAAGCCAAGTTCCAATAAGGCATCTGATGGAACATTAGACTATTCTATAACTAAGGAACTATCAAGACATTCCTAAGTGCACAGTCCAAAATATAAATTATATTTAGCAAAAATAATTTCAACAAATGCTTACATTTTTATTCAGTTCCTCAAACTTGACACCTGTGAAGCCTCGGTTTAGTTTTCAGTAAGTGTTGCTATTAATGACTCCAAAATATAAAAAGACTTTCATATGTTCTTATCTTGTAAGTATTAGACTTGAGTAATTTGGAGAGGAAAAAAAACACATTCCTGAGAGGGCAGAGAGCAGAAGCAAGAAGAGCTACAATCCTTCAACCTGTGGAACAAAAACCACATTCACAGAAAGATAGACAAGATGAAAAGGCAGAGGGCTATGTACCAGATGAAGGAACAAGATAAAACCCCAGAAAAACAACTAAATGAAGTGGAGATAGGCAACCTTCCAGAAAAAGAATTCAGAATAATGATAGTGAAGGCGATCCAGGACCTCGGAAAAAGAATGGAGGCAAAGATCGAGAAGATGCAAGAAATGTTAAACAAGGATCTAGAAGAATTAAAGAACAAAGAAACAGAGATGAACAATACAATGACTGAAATGAAAACTACACTAGAAGGAATCAATAGCAGAATAACTGAGGCAGAAAAACGGATAGGTGACCTGGAAGACACAATGGTGGAATCACTGCTGCTGAACAGAATAAAGAAAAAAGAATGAAAGGAAATGAAGACAGCCTAAGAGACCTCTGGGACAACATTAAGCACAACAACATTTGCATTATAGGGGTCCCAGAAGGAGAAGAGAGAGAGAAAGGACCCGAGAAAATATTTGAAGACATTATAGTCAAAAACTTCCCTAACGTGGGAAAGGAAATAGCCACCCAAGTCCAGCAAGCGCAGAGAGTCCCATACAGGATAAACCCAAGGAGAAACACACTGAAACACATAGTAATCAAACTGACAAAAATTAAAGACAAAGAAAAATTATTGAAAGCAGCAAGGGAAAAACGACAAATAACATACAAGGGAACTCCCATAAGGTTAACAGCTGATTTCTCAGCAGAAACTCTACAAGCCAGAAGGGAGTGGCAGGATATACTTAAAGTGATGAAAGGGAAGAACCTACAACCAAGATTACTCTATCCAGCAAGGATCTCATTCAGATTGAATGGAAATATCAAAAGCTTTACAGACAAGCAAAAGCTAAGAGAATTCAGCACCACCAAACCAGCTCTACAACAAATGCTAAAGGAACTTCTCTAAGTGGGAAACACAAGAGAAGAAAGGACCTACAAAAACAAACCCAAAACAATTAAGAAAATGGTCATAGGAACATACATATCGATAATTACCTTAAAGGTGAATGGTTTAAATGCTCCAACCAAAAGACACAGGCTTGCTGAATGGATACAAAAACAAGACCCATATATATGCTGTCTACAAGAGACCCACTTTAAACCTAGGGACACATACAGACTGAAAGTGAGGGGATGGTAAAAGATATTCCATGCAAATGGAAATCAAAAGAAAGCTGGAGTAGAAATACTCATATCAGAAAAAATAGATTTTAAAATAAAGAATGTTACAAGAGACAAGGAAGAACACTACATAATGATCAAGGGATCAATCCAAGAAGAAGACATAACAATTATAAATATATATGCACCCAACATAGGAGCACCTCAATACATAAGCCAACTGCTAACAGCTCTAAAAGAGGAAATCAACATTAACACAATAATAGTGGGGGACTTTAACACCTCACTTACACCAATGGACAGATCATCCAAAATGAAAATAAATAAGGAAATAGATGTTTTAAATGACACAATAGACCAGATAGATTTCATTGATATTTATAGGACATTCCATTCAAAAACAGCAGATTACACTTTCTTCTCAAGTGAGCACAGAACATTCTCAAGGATAGATCACATCTTGGGTCACAAATCAAGCCTCAGTAAATTTAAGAAAACTGAAATCATATCAGGCATCTTTTCTAACCACAACGCTATGAGATTAGAAATGAATTACACAGGAAAAAACGTAAAAAACACAAACACATGGACGCTAAACAACACGTTACTAAATAACAAAGAGATCACTGAAGAAATCAGAGGAAATCAAAAAATACCTAGAGACAAATGACAGTGAAAACGTGACGATCCAATACCTATGGGGTGCAACAAAAGCAGTTCTAAGAGGGAAGTTTATAGCTATACAAGCCTACCTCAAGAAACAAGAAAAATCTCAAATAAACAATCTAACCTTAAACTAAAGGAACTAGAGAAAGAACAAACAAAACCTAAAGTTAGCAGAAGGAAAGAAATCATCAAGTCAGAGCAGAAATAAATGAAATAGAAACAAAGAAAACAATAGCAAAGATCAATAAAACTAAAAGGTGGTTCTTTGAGAAGATAAACAAAATTGATAAACCATTAGCCAGACTCATCAAGAAAAAGAGGGAGAGGACTCAAATCAATAAAATTAGAAATGAAAGAGGAGAAATTACAACAGACACTGCAGAAATACAAAGCATCCTAAGAGACTACTACAAGCAACTCTATGCCAATAAAATGGACAACCTGGAAGAAATGGACAAATACTTTGAAAGGTATAACTTCCCAAGACTGAACCAGGAAGAAATAGAAAATATGAACAGACCAATCACAAGTAATGAAATTGAAACTGTGATTAAAAATCTTCCAACAAACAAAAGTCCAGGACCAAATGGTTTCACAGGTGAGTTCTATCAAACATTTAGAGAAGAGCTAACACCATCCTTCTCAAACTCTTCCAAAAAATTGTGGAGGAAGGAACACTCCCAAACTCATTCTATGAGGCCACCATCACCCTGATACCAAAACCAGACAAAGATACTACAAAAAAAGAAAAATACAGACCAATATCACTGATGAATATAGATGCAAAAATCCTCAACAAAATACTAGCCAATAGAATCTAACAACACATTAAAATAATCATACACCATGATTAAGTGGGATTTATCCCAGGGATGCAAGGATTCTTCAATATACGCAAATCAATCAATGTGATACACCATATTAACAAATTGAATATTAAAAACCATATGATCATCTCAATAGATGCAGAAAAAGCTGTTGACAAAATTCAACACCCATTTATGATAAAAACTCTCCAGAAAGTGGGCATAGAGGGAACCTACCTCAACATAATAAAGGGCATATATGACAAACCCACAGCAAACATCATTCTCAATGGTGAAAAGCTGAAAGCATTTCCTCTAAGATCAGGAACAGGACAAGGTTGTCCACTCTCACCACTTTTATTCAACATAGTTTTGGAAGTCCTAGCCATGGCAATCAGAGAAGAAAAAGAAATAAAAGGAATACACATTGGAAAAGAAGAAGTAAAACTGTCACTGTTTGCAGATGACATGATACTATACATAGAAAATCCTAAAGATGCCACCAGAAAGCTACTAGATCTAAGCAGTGAATTTGGTAAAGTATCAGGATACAAAATTAATGCACAGAAATCTCTTGCATTCCTATACACTAATGATAAAAAATCTGAAAGAGAAATTAAGGAAACACTCCCATTTACCACTGCAACAAAAAGAATAAAATACCTAGCAATAAACCTACATAGGGAGACAAAAGACCTGTATGCAGAAAACTATAAGACACTGACGAAAGAAATTAAAGATGATACAAACAGATGGAGAGATATACCATGTTCTTGGATTGGAAGAATCAATTTTGTGAAAATGACTATACTACCCAAAGCAATCTACAGATTCAATGCAATCCCTATCAAATTACCAATGGCATTTTTTACGGAACTAGAACAAAAAATCTTAAAATTTGTATGCAGACACAAAAGACCCCGAATAGCCAAAGCAGTCTTGAGGGAAAAAAACGGAGCTGGAGGAATCAGACTCCCTGACTTCAGACTATACTACAAAGCTACAGTAATCAAGACAATATGGTACTGGCACAAAAACAGAAACATAGATTAATGGAATGAGATAGAAAGCCCAGAGATAAACCCACACACCTATGGTCAACTAATCTATGACAAAGGAGGCAAGGATATACAATGTAGAAAAGACAGTCTCTTCAATAAGTGGTGCTGGGAAAACTGGACAGCTGCATGTAAAAGAATGAAATTAGAACACTCCCTAACACCATACACAAAAATAAACTCAACATGGATTAGAGACGTAAATGTAAGACTGGACACTATAAAACTCTTAGAGGAAACCATAGGAGGAACACTCTTGGACATAAATCACAACAAGAACTTTTTTGATCCACCTCCTAGAGTAATGGAAATAAAAACAAAAATAAACAAATGGGACCTAATGAAATTTCAAAGCTTTTGCACAGCTAAGGAAACCATAAACAAGACGAAAAGACAACCCTCAGAATGGGAGAAAATATTTGCAAATGAATCAACGGACAAAGGATCAATCTCCAAAATATGTAAACAGGTCAATATTAAAAAAACAAAGAACCCAATCCAAAAATGGGCAGAAGACCTAAATTGACATTTCTCCAAAGATGACATTCAGATGGCCAAGAAGCACATGAAAAGCTGCTCAACATCACTAATTATTAGAGAAATGCAAATCAAAACTACAATGAGCTATCACCTCACACCAGTTAGAATGGGCAGTATCAGAAAATCTATAAACAACAAATGCTGGAGAGGGTGTCGAGAAAAGGGAACCCTCTTGCATTGTTGGTGGGAATGTAAATGGATACAGCCACTATGGAGAACAGTACGGAGGTTCCTTAAAAAACTAAAAATAGAATTACCATATGATCCAGCAATCCCACTTCTGGCATATACCCAGAGAAAACCACAATTCAAAAAGACACATGCACCCCAATGTTCACTGCAGCACTATTTACAATAGCCAGGTCATGGAAGCAACCTAAATCCCCATCGACAGACGAATGCATAAAGAAGTTATGGTACATATATACAATGGAATATTACTCAGCCATAAAAAGGAACGAAATTGGGTCATTTGTAGAGATGTGGATGGATCTAGAGACTGTCATACAGAGTTAAGTAAGTCAGAAAGAGAAAAACAAATATTTTATATTAACGCATATGTGTGGAACCTAGAAAAATGGTACAGATGAACCGGTTTGCAGGGCCGAAATTGAGACACAGACATAGAGAACAAACATATGGACACCAAGGGGGGAAAGCGGGGGTGGGGGGGGTGGTTGTGTGATGAATTTGGCAATTGGGACTGACATGTATACACTGATGTTTATTAAATTGATGACTAATAAGAACCTGGTGTATTAAAAAATAAATTAAATAAAATTCAAAAAAAACCCCAGAAGAACTAAAAAACAAAAAAAAAAACACATTCCCAAATTCAGATTATGATTTGATGGTACAAACAATAAGAGATTTTAAATATTTCAACAAAATCAATTTTAAGGTATATTAAATTGTGAATAATTAGAGAAAGAAGAATCTGATATCTTCTAAGATAAAAGTCACAGGAATTCTTTATTATTTTCTGTGAAATAACACATAATGGAGAATAGCTTAAAACAGAGAAAAACAATAATGTTTAATAATACCTGATGGAGTAAAGTCATGTTTATTTAATTATTCTCCCTAAGTAAAATAAATGATTAAGAAAAAAGTGAGCTGAAAATTCTAGCTACAGTGAGATTAAAAATGACTACAAACCTCAAACCATATTTTATCAAAAATGCCTATCAAATATTATTCAATTTGGATTAAATCAAGGTAGATCCTAAAACTCAATACAATGTTTCATAGTTCAAATAGCATGTGTAGTTCCCTAAAAGATATGTATGGGACTTTGAGAACCTAATTTTTAATACTTTCCTTGGAAAAATTAGGGGGAGGGTGGGTAGGAAAACCATTAGAATAGTTGACAACTTCTAGTATGCATGATTCTAGAGGGAAGGTCAACTGGGGAGACAATGTTAAAGAAAGAAAAGCACAGCTTAATCATATTTATTTTAGAAGAACCAATATCCTCTTAAATTTTATAAACATGAAAAAAATAAATGGGAGGAGAAGTAGCAATCAGCTATTATCTCCTGATTTCATTCAACATGTCAAAGAAGAACAAAAAATTAAACAAAAGACCTGTGAATTTCAGAGATGGCACCTCACCTTTCTGTCATTTCCATAGGCTAAAATTTGAAGATAAACATGTTCCCGAGATATAAGACACAGAAGACTGAAATTTGTTGTGGAGTGCTTTGGGAATCAACATCTATTGGGAAGTGAAAAAAGCAATATTGGGTAGAGTGAGAAGTTTGGCTATTATGTAGTCACAACAAAGGTATGCACTGATCTCATGGTGACTCAGGAATTGGAATAGCCCTATAGAGTTGTACCCAATTGGCAGGAGGCATCAGCCTTTTATAATTTGACATTTCCATTTACTGAATGCTTCCATAGAGGTTGGAAACCTCTCTTAAGCTGAGAGCAATTCCCAATAGCTGGAGGAATGAGTGCTTTATTTCTGAAGTTGATGGGTGGAGATTACGGCAGTACGTGACAGTGTTCACTAAACATATTTGAATCAGTGAAACACAGTATGTACAGGTATTGTTGAAAACAAAGTCTATGACTTAAAAGATTTTCTTGAGGAAAATTATCAAAATCTAAAATAAAAAGGAGCAATGATATACAATGCTTAGAAAGCATATGATAAAAAGATGGAAGACAAAGGATGTCCAGCATATGCATTACTAATATTCTCGAACAAAACAGAACAATAAAATAAGAAATAAATTCCTGTATGATAAGTAAAATAAATGAAAAACTGAATAGTAATTTCAAAAGGAATAGAAAACAAATGATTAAGACTATTAATCCAATAATATTGTGATGAATTTACTGAATTCAAGTTTAAAGAAAGAGTCCCAAGGAAGTAAAGACAGAATTAGTAGATCATCTCCATAGGGGGAACATTAGGCTAATTCTTTATTGTTTCATAGTAAATTTTGGTACCAGAAAACAATAGAAGAATATTTACAATATTTTAAAGAAAAAAACATGTCAAAGAATATTATTTCCAATTATTTGTTCTTCACACTTGAGGTTAACATGAAGATGTAATGTGATTAGAAGCTATCAGTAAACCTACCACCCATGAACCAGGCTTTAAAAACAAAACTTAAAAACTGTAATGTGAAAAGCTAACAGATGAATAAAAATAAAAATCTCAGAAACAGAAAATCTATTGTTGATATGAATGAACTGCAGTGAGCACTGAAGCCCAATTTAAGTATATAGCCAAGGTTTTTTAATAATTTAAGTCTAGATCTATGGGAATAATGATTAAAAACAAAATATAAATGTTATAAACTTTGGTACTATAAAAACAAAAATGAAGGGACAGGAGAGAAAATGGATATTTGAGGAAATTTAATTATGTTAATTTTTTAATCTTTCATGATGAGAACTTTCTATCAAAATAAACAAAACAGAACAAAATAAAAATACAATCCGTTTATGTATTGTATGCAAGTATGTAAAACCAAGGAACTCAAAATGATTATAAGTTTAAAAAATTGGGCCAAAACATAAAAGGGAAAAGTAAGCAAAAATCAAAATAAATCAGGTCACACAAAAAAAAGATACACTCTAAAGAAAACATTATAACTGGTATTTCATCAAACTGCACAAACCATACATGCAAGAAATACTTGAAGAAATAAATTGAAACACAATGGTAATTAACTCATTTTTGATACCATTGACAATTGAACATAAAATAAATAGATAGAGAACCTGAATAAAATGATTACTAATATTAGCTATACAAATAGATAGAAAGGTAGATAGTCCATATAAATGTTCACTCTGATATTAATCATTTTTTCTAAGACAAATGGAATACATTTTAATGACCCTGCATTTTAATAAATTCTAAATGTTATATAAATATCCTTCTACAGTTTATTTTTATACCCTTTCTTAACCAATTCTTAAATCAAACAGAAATCAGAACCAAACGTGTAGAATACCCAGAAAACAGCAATGGTGAAAATAATCTCTCTTAAACATATGAATCCACTAATAAACAGAAAAGAATAAAGAATGAACTATCAACTCAAAATTTAGAAAAAGAGTAGAGAGGAGGGATTATTAAAGATATAAATATAAATTAGTGAGTTATAAAACAGAAAGGAAGTAAACATAATAGTTCTAATATTAGGACCTCTGATACAAGAAAAAAAATAGAAAAATCATCCATATTAATTAATACAAAAGTGGGGAGAAAATATAACCTTATAAAATTGCTTATGAAATGTGGAACATTATCTGAAAGAGTAAATGTTTTTTTACACATACACACAGACACACACATCCATGAAAGAAAATAGTTTGTACAATTAAATGCAAATAGATTTGAACACAAGGTTGAAATATGTCATTTTTCTTGGAAATATAAATTAGCAAAAAGATCTCAAGGAAAGATATAAAAGCTGAATATACACTTGGGAATAAAAGAAATTGAGAAGGTTTCTAAAGGATTAAACCCCGAATTTAAGCCAGGTTCTATGACTTTAAACATCAAGGATAATCACAAGACTATGTAATCCTCAGTCCTCATTTTACTTGATGTGTCAGCAAGGTGTGGCAGAGTTGGCGTTGCTTGGTCCTTCCATTTTTCCCCTAGCCCTAGCCCAGACTTTTCCATTAGAGTAGGCTTTCATCACAACTAATGGAAACTATATTTTCCATTTGCTCAAGCCAACAAGCTTCATCATCATTTATTTTCTTCTCTTTTTCTCACACCACACATCTATTCCACCAGTAAATCCTATTGGCTCTACTTCAAAATATATCCAGTTTCTCTGACATCTAGCTTTTTATCATTCCTCTCGTCATACCATCCTGGATTAAACCACCATCATTTCTTCTCCGTATTATCCACTACCCTCCTCACTGATCCTCTCATCTCTGTTCTGGCTTCTTCTTCTTTTATTTATTTATTTGAAAAATCTTTTTGTCCACCTGTTCACCTACAGCCTTTTTCAACGAAACAGTAAGAATGCTCTTCAAAAAGTTAGAACATATTATTCCTTCCAAAGTTTTCCTATCTCACTCAGAATAAAAAATACCCAAAATCATCTAGAAGGCCCAAACTCTCAGACTTCCTGTTACTTCTCTGATTTTAATCTCCCATCATTCTCCCTCTTGCTCATATTACTCTAGCTACACCGCTACACTAGTCTTTCCTGTGACATGCAAAGTATGTTCTCTGGCTTCTGGGTCTTGTCACTTGCTATTCCCTCTGCTTGGAAGGTCCTTGTCCTATATAAATGCATAGCTCACTCCATCACCTGTTTAGTTCAAATGTCACTGTCTCAGTGAGATTACATTTGTTTTCTTTTGCTGCATAGCAGATTACCACAAGTTAGCAGCTCAAAACAACATAAATTTCTTACTTCACAGTTCTGTAGGTCAGAAGTCTGAGGTGGCTTGGCTGCTTTCTCTCCTCTAGGTTTCACCAGGCCCAACTAATGGTGTCAGCCAGTATGGGTAATTACCTCCAATCTCTGGGGAAAAATATGCTTCCAAGATGATTCAGGTTGGTAGAATTTAGTTCCTTGCAACTGTGGGACTGAGATTTATGTTTTCTTGCTGGTTGTCAGCAAACAGCTTTTTCATCTCCATAAGGTCACCTGCATTCCTCAATACCTTAGCTCCTCCATCTTCAAACCAACAAGAGTATGTTTCCCTTCTCACACTTCTAATCTCTCTGACTTCTTCACATCTCCTCTACTTCCAGCTGGAGAAATTCTCTTCTTTAGGGGCTCATATGATCAAATTCGGGCCACCAAGATAACCCAGGATAATCTTCCTATTGTGAAGTCTATAACCTTAAGCATATCTGCAAAGATCCTTTTTCCACATAACATAGTATATCCATAGGTTCCAGGGATTAGTGTGTGCACATCTTTGAGGATCATTCTGCCTACCACCCCACTTTGACTACTCTGTTTAAAATAGAACAGCCTATGTCCACACTACCAATCCCTTTATTATTTAGTTGTCTCATAAGCACTGATCATAATTTATTTATATAATTTACTTGTTTGTTTATCATTTGTGAACACATGATAAACAAAATCCTAAAATATAATTTTATGAAGGAAAAGATTTTATACTGCTTCATTCATTACTGTATTTTCCTAGTACCTAAAAGGGTGCCTAGCATGTATTAGGCATTCAAATATTTACTGGATGAACAAATTAAATAATATTTAATTGTCTGAGAATGTAGAGAAAAAGTAAATCTTCTATATTAATTAATTTCAAATGTAGTATAACACATTAACAAAATTTGACAAAGATAGCTCAAACAAGAAAAATATAGAAGAATGAAAATTTGGACACCAAACTGCTGCTGTGGTTTCCCTTGGAGAGAAAAGAGGAATTAGTGGAGGATATGAAGAAAAAAATTCTGAATAATTATTTATTCTTTAAAATTTTATGATAAAGATACATTTAGTTAATAGCCAGATAATTAAAATGTATAAAGATAAACTTTCTCTTCAAAACTAAAAAGCAAACTAAAACAAACTTCTGACTATAGTCAAATTAATAAAAATCAAAATTCTTACAAGAATCAGTTGGACATTAGCAAAATGGTTTTAATATTAACCTGAAAAAATAAATACGAACAAATGACCAGAGAATTTCATAATCAGAAGTGTAAGGAGGAGTAGTCATAAAGATTATATTCAATAATACAGGTTTTATAAGTTTGGTATTGGCACATGGATAAACAGAACAGAATATAAACTCTGGAAATAGCACAGAATACATATGGGAAATTAATATATGATATAGGATTCATACCAGCTAGTAAGGATTTTTCACTAAGTAATATTTGGATACCTTTAATAGTTTGAAAAACAGATGAATAAATCTGGGTCCATATCTCACTCCTCATATTCAAATAGATTCTAGAGAGAGAGTAGATTTTAATTTAAAAAAAAACTATAGTATTGCTAGAAAAACCATAGGTGAATATTTTTATGATCTTAAATTATATAAAGTCTTTCTAAGAAAAACATAAATCCTAGGACCAAAAGGGAAGCAATTGATAAGTTTAATTACAGGAAAATGTTAAATTTGTATACAACAAAACTACAGCTTCATTAATGAGGGTAAAATATTATTTTAAAAATCTGATAAAAACTACATATATGCATATGAGATATGAATTTGAGATATATACATAAATTGTAAATATGTGACAAAAGACTAATTTTTCTAAATCTTTTTTGAAATGACCAAGACTCAGATACAAAAAATGGTCAAAGGAAATAAACGGCATTGCCTAACAAATGAGTAAAAACAGTCAATTGACATATAATTAAAGAAATACAAATTTGAACATTTTTGATAGCACTTTTCACCAATGAGATCAATAAAATTTTAAGAAATATTAATATACAAAACTCTCATGCACTCTGAGACTGTGATATGTAAAATCATTTTGAAAGGCATTTTGATTATCTATCCTCCTATTTACCTATCATCTATCTGTATATACATAGAGGATAGAGAATCCAGAAATGGTACATAAATACATATGAGAACATACACTTTTTAATGAGCATAACTTTTGACCCATATCAGTTCCATTTTTGAATATGTGTGATATACTCACACAAAGATAGTGAAAGATGTATAAGTAGATTGATATCACTGCACACTTTGTAATTATATAAACTGAAAATAAGTACATTTTAATAAAGTATTGTTAAATAAATTAATGCACTTTCATATGATGGTGTGCTCTGCAGATCTTATAAAGAATGAGGTAACAAGAAATATTTGAATTGTTTGCCATGTTTCTCCACCATAAAATTCCCCTTTATATTTAATAAATATCTTGAGGAAAATACTTTGATACTAGACAAATATCTTGTTTCTCCTCAAAGAGGGAAACCTATTTACTAACTAGAGTACAGTACTTTTATACAGTTCTTATTGTCTTTAGCCTTACAATGTGCAGTCAAATACTGTTTTCCAAAGTTAATTATAGGAATTCTGTTCGTCCCTACCCCTCTCAGTGTAATTATATTAGTGGTCTGTAAGACTAATTTGTTATGGTTGGTATCCCATTTTAGGTTCAAGAAGTATGGTGAACTTGCAGTTTGTCTAGCTTTTTTCTTTTGCATATTTGGGAGTGACACTTTCCCCAGATCTCTACTTTCCCAAGTGAAAAGTAGAAGTTCTGATCTGCATTACTTTTCAAGTGAAGTTTTATAGATGAAGAAAGCACAAGTAACTAAATCTTGAACAATCTCCAATTAATGAATACATTTCTAAGCATGTCTAATGCAATTATCAAACTGAATTTTCAGGAAGAGACACAATTCTAAGTATATTGCATGGACGCCCTTGGTTCCCTATAGTGAGACCTTGGTTTGTAAGTGTCCATAATTTGATTTAAGAGATACTCAAGCCACATTTCAAATGCCATTCTTTGCTGCCTTTATTGCCCTTTGGGCTTTCAATGATTCCCAAAACATAGTTGTGCCTACATCAGCCTTGATAATTACCCAAGCGTTTTTGAGTTAAAATAAAGAAAACAGTAATTGAATGAATATAGTTCTATTTTGCCCTATGGTGAACTTAATTTTCTTTGTAAGTGTCTTTACCATTCATTCTAAAGCTGCATTCAACATCAACTAATGTGGAGCTTTAGGGAAGAATTTCTAAGATGTTTGGAGAATCAAAGCAAGTGATTCTAAATAAGGTTGCACTGAGTTAATTTTAACTATAATTTACAGATGTGTTCAGATTTCCAAAATGTATAGTAGCATATTATGTAAGGGAACATTTACTTCTGTATTTAGGTTTAACTGTCACTCATAAAACACACATAGTACTGTACTATTATTAGAATGATTTGAAACACTTGACAATTGTTAAATAAACACAGTAATTCATTAAAACCTTGGGGAAGTTTTCTCTTTGGCAGTATGAATAGCTTTTCTTTTACTTCTGCACAGAACGCTAATGTAGAGAGCCTGTGATCAAAGTGTACTGGAGGTGCGCTTTAGGACAGGGAGTCACCCCACATTGGTGTTACTGCTTGATTCTTTTGTTCAGTAAAAACGCCACTTGCTGCAGAAGTACACACAGAGCGGGAGAAAGTGACAATTCTGAACACGGAAATCAAGTAAAGTTGAGATGCTTTTGATATTCTGATAAATCTGAAAGGTTTTCCTTTGAAGCCCAGCCTTTGCTAAACACCTTTTTTTCTGCTGTGAGCAAAGTGACTGCTGGACCTCTACAGCCTCTCTTTCTAGCTGGCAGGAATGTTCCTAGAAGTTGACAAGAGGCCCACATAATGTGGCTTGTATTCTTATTACTGAAGACAGGCTGAAAATGCATTGCTTGTTCTGATGCTCACTGTTGCAGCTGTTGCTAATGAGGTGCTTTTTTTGTTAATAACAAGTGAGACTCTAGCCATTCTATAACAACTTAATGTCCTTGTTTTTTCAGTTGTGGATCTTGATAATCCTCTCAGACTTGTCTGTAACAATCTTCAATTGTAAATGGCTTTATTTCACATGTATATACTACTGATGCTAGACTTTAGCTCTTTAACATTATTTCTAAATGCTTTCTTAGAAGCATTTAACTCTCATTTGGTCCTACTTAAGATGAAGAAAGTATATTTAAATTAAAAATTAGTCTACCTCCTTAATATCTCAGTCTGATTTCTTTTTTAATTTTATTTATTTATTTATTTATTTATTTATTTATTTATTTATTTATTTATTTATTTATTTATGGCTGTGTTGGGTCTTCGTTTCTGTGCGAGGGCTTTCTCTAGTTGCGGCAAGTGGGGGCCACTCTTCATTGCGGTGCGCGGGCCTCTCACTATCGCGGCCTCTCTTGTTGAGGAGCACAGGCTCCAGACGCGCAGGCTCAGTAGTTGTGGCTCACGGGCCTAGTTGCTCCGCGGCATGTGGGATCTTCCCAGCCCAGGGCTCGAACCCGTGTCCCCTGCATTGGCAGGCGGATTCTCAACCACTGCGCCACCAGGGAAGCCCCCTCAGTCTGATATTTTATTTCATCTGTAACATGGAACTCTTACATGGACATATATTTAACATTAAAAAAATCACGTTTTCAAATAAAATTTAATAAAATATTTCTGTTATTATATTCATAATATGATGTAATATTATATTATATAATTCATAATATATGACATATGAATTATATAATTCATAATATAATAACAGAAATATTAGTTTAAAAACAAAAATATGATGTGACCTTAGTTCTGTAAAACCATATGTACCGCTACTAACATTACAATATGTTCATAGCTGAAACCTAGTTAAGAGTCCAGAAATAGACCCAAACATGTATGGTCGATTATTTTACACAAATGATCCAAAATAATTCAATGGAGCAAGGATAGTTTTCTCAACAAAAGGTGTTGGATCAACTGGACATCTTTACGCCAAAAACTACTTAATAAAATTTTTAAAAACCTTGACCTCACACCACATAAAAAATTAACTCAAAGTAGACCACAAACTTTTGTAAAACTTAAAACTATAAAACTTATGGAAGAAAATGGGAGAGAATCATTGTGACCTTGTGTTAGTCAAAGACTTCCTAGACATGATGCAAAGAGCACAAATGTAAATATAAGATTGCTAAATTAGACCTCATCAAAATTAAAACCTTTGTTCTTAGAAAAGACATTGTTTAAAAAAAGACAAGTCACAGAACAAATATTTCAAAACAAGAATAAAGAACTCTCAAATATCAATATAAAGAAAACAAAAAACTGAATGAAAGGTAGGCATAAGATTTTGACAGAACCTTCACTGAAGAAGATATATACAAGATAGCAAAGAAGCACATACTAGCATGCTGTCACAATCATTAATCATTAAAGAA
Organism: Balaenoptera ricei; assembly: GCF_028023285.1. Classification (NCBI taxonomy): domain Eukaryota; kingdom Metazoa; phylum Chordata; class Mammalia; order Artiodactyla; family Balaenopteridae; genus Balaenoptera; species Balaenoptera ricei. Next base: position 98,399,613 of record NC_082640.1, on the reverse strand, counting down.
ATAAAAATTAAAACCACAATAACATATCACTACTTATCTATTAGAAGGGCCCAAATTAAAGGAAAAAAAATCTTTCTATACAAAATAGTGGCAAGGATGCAGAGTAACTAGAAAGCTCATATATTGCTGATGGAATGCAAAATGCTCCAGCCACTTTGGAACAGAAACATATATCCACACAAAAATTTACATATGGACGTTCTTTGAGACTCTGTTCCTGATTGCAAAAAATGGGAAACAAAGCAAGGTTCTTCGACTAGTAAACAGGTAAATAAACTGTAGTACATCCATACTATGAAATTCTATTCAGCTATAAAAAAAAATAAGTTACTGATTCTCACAGAAACATAGATTCCTTTCAAAAGCATTATGCACAATAAAATAAGCCAGACCTAAAAGGCTGCATACTTTATGGTTCTGTTTATACGGCATTCTGGAAAAAGCAAAACTATAGTGACAGTAATCAGATCAGTGGTTGCTAGGGCCTCAGGGAGGGGGATGAAAGTGACCATGAAAGGATGCAAGGAAACTTTGGAGTGATTAAAATATTCTATATCTTGAGCACAGTGGTAGTTCCATGACTTATAAATTTGTCAAATTTCATAGAAGAATGCATCTGAAATGGGTGAATTTTGCTATGTGAAAAATTTACCTCGACAACCAAGAAAAGTGTTAATAATAGTTATTTCTTGGTAATAGAGTTTTCTTCTCTTTGTTGTTTTATAATTTCAAAAAATTTAAAAATATTGTAGCATTTCAATACTGGAAAAGTGCATTTTTCTCAGTATTGTAAATTAATTTGATTGGAGGAAGAGACTAAAGCAGGCTTCACAGTACTGGCTGCTTCTCTAACACATCTCCTAAAGATGAAGAACACAAGTGAAAATTTTCTTTGGAAGAACAGAGAACTTGTATTTTGAAGCAACTGAATAGAGATACTGAAATGTAGAAAAGTAGGATCCTCTAAGACTCATCTATGAGCCACGAGAAATCTCTTATTTAGCTCCTCTTCTTCTAAAGTAATCACTATATTCCTCTGGGATTTTTAAAAGAGGCTAAACAGCCCATATTTATTCAGGTTTTAGAATAAAGGGATATGGCTACTATGCTGTTAAAGTAGTAGTATGTAGTTATTTGGGAATCAAAAATTCTCTCAAGAAAAGTGGCCCTGGCAATCATTAAAGGGGCATTCACTCTTTCATGTTGCTGTAGTACAACGTCAGGAGTCTCAAACTCATATGAGTACAGAGGTCATTTAAGCAACAGTAATAGATGAAGCCAACTTGGTGTAATATGATAGGCAACGTGGAAAATAAGAGAGTCTGCAGAATGCAGCCTTCTAAAAATGTTGACACTAAAAATTTTAAATACAGTGCAATTTAAATAAAACACTTCCCATTGAACATAGCCACCTGGATGCCCTTTTGATTTCTGGATTTATGCATCACAACCAAAAGCATAGTAACTGCTTTTTTACTTTTTATGGACCAGTTGCCCAGAAAATAGATTGTATTATCTGAATGGAGAATTTTTTCCTTAAAAGTAACTTTAATTTTTAAATCAGATTCATACAAATAATTCAGTTAAAAATAATCCATTAATAAAAGATGAAACCCCACTGAAAATCAGAAAATAATTTGAATTGAACAAAAATAGTATAATTTCGGGATGCAGCTAAAGCAGTTCTTAAGGAAAAATCTATGTCTTTCAGTGCTTATATTAATAAAGAAGAATGATCTTTAAACAAAAACTTAAGTTTACATCTTAAGAAACTAATATAAGAAAAGTAAACTAAAATTAAGCAGAAAGAAGGAAATAATAAAGATTAAAGAAGAAATTATTGAAATAAAAAACAAGAAAAAAACAGAGAAAGTCAATTAATCCAAAAGTTGATTCTTAAAAGTAAACAAAAATTGACAAACTTTAGCTAGACTGATCAGTTTATAAAAGAGAGAAACCACACATTACCAAACTCAGTAATGAAAGAGGAAGGCATTATTCCTGAGCTACAGAAGCTAAAAGGATTAAAGGAGGATACTGTGTGTACAAATTTATGCCAACCAATTAGGAAACTCTGATGAGATGGACAAATTTCTAGAAACAACTGCTGAAACTGACTCAAGAGAAAATGGAAACTGAATAAATCTATAACTAGTAAAGAAATGGAATTTGTGATGAAATTTTTCCCTACCAATAAAAAGTTCAGACCCAGAGAAATTATCTTATGAAATCTGTAATTTACTTAAAGAATAAATGTTACCAGTATTTCATAAACTATAAGAAAATAGAGAAGGCAACACTTTCTGCCATATTCTAAGAGGCCAATAATACTATGATACCAAATGAAATGTATGAAAAGAAAAGAAAGTTGACTAAAATGGCAGAGTAGGAAGACACTGAACTTACTTCCTCCCATGGGCACACTAAAATTACAAATATTTACAGAGCAACTATCAATGAGAACAACCTGAAGACTAGCAGAAAAGAGTTTTCACAACTAAATATACAAAGAAGGAAACACAATGTTATGGATAGGAGGAGCAGAGATGCAGTAGAGTCAAGATCCATACCCCTGGTTAGGGGACCCACAAATGGGAAGATAATCACAATTGCAAAGATGTCCCCAAGGAGTGAGGGTTCTGAGCCCCATATTAGGCCCCCCAGGCAAGCGTCCTTCACAAGGAAGAAAAATCCCCAGAATTTCTGGCTATGAAGGCTAGTAGGGCGTATAAATGGGAGAGCCAGAGGACTGAAAGAAACAGAGACTCCAGTCCTAAAGGACTCACAGAAAATCTCACATGCTCCAAGACCTAGCAAGAGGCAGTAATTTGAAAGAAGCCTGGGACAGACACACTTGCTGATCTTGGATAGCCTCCAGTAGAGGCAGGAGGCAATCTGGAATCACCCTGGAATTTTTTTTTTTAATTAATTAATTTATTTATTTATCTTTTTTTTTTAAATCTATTTTTGGCTGCATTGGGTCTTCGTTGCTGCACACGGGCTTTCTCTAGTTGCAGCGAGCGGGGGCTACTCTTCATTGCAGTGCTGGGCCTCTCATTGCGGTGTCCTCTCTTGCTGCGGAGCACGGGCAGTAATTGTGGCTCGTGGGCTCTAGAGTGCAGGCCCAGCAGTTGTGGCACACGGGCTTAGTTGCTCTGCAACAAAGACTCTGGCAGCAACCATTTCTGGGAGTTCATTCCACATTGGGGACACTGGTGCTGGCAAGCAAAATTTTGGACTCCTCCATATAGGCTATTATTGCCAGGGGCTTACCTTTCCCCCAACGGGTTGACACCCGTTGACACTAGGACAGCCCAGGCTGAGTAGTCAGCCATATGGGTACTCAGCCTTGCCCACCAGTGGAGAAGCAACGGTCCTAGGAATCCCCAAACCCTGCAGCTAGCCACCTGGGGATGGGCACCAGGATACCCCTGACAATGCATCCAGCCACCCCAGGACCCAGCACAGGCCACCAAGGGGTGTTACTATCCCAAGGACCCCCAGGTTGCACAGCCAGACACCATAGGAAATGGACCCAACAACCAGCAGGCCTGCAGTCTCTGCCCAAGGCAGGACCTGGCAGCCAACTGGGCTGGGGACCAGCCCTACCTTCCATTATGCCCACATAGGGGGCACTCCTACAGCATAAAACTATGGTAAACAGAGGGGAGTGTGCTCCTGAGCCCCATAAGAGGTATCCTACATAAGGCCACTTCTCCAAAATCGGGATATATAACCAACCTAGCTAATATATAGGAATAGGCACAGGTAGTTAGGCAAAGTGAGGACACAGAGAAATACGTTTTGAATGAAGGAACAAACAAAACCCCAGAAAAAGAACTAAGAGAAGTGGAGATAAGCAATCTACCCAGTAAAGAATTCAAGGTAATGATCATAAATATGTTCAAGGAAATTGGGAGAAGAAAAGATTAACACAGTGAGAAGTTTAACAAAGAGTTAGACAATATAAAGAAAATCCAAACAGAATTGAAGAATATAACTGAAATAAAAAATGCACTAGAAGGAATCAACACAACAGAGGAACACATCACCAAACTGGAAAACAAGAGTGGTGGAAATCACAAAAGCTGAATAGAAAAAAGAAAAAAAGGGTTTAAAAAATTGAGGACAGCTTAAGAGACTTCTGGGACAACATGAAGCATACTAACATTCACATTACAGGGGTCCCAGAAGTAAAAGACAGAGGGAAAAAGGCTAAGAACTTATTTAAAGAGATAGTAGCTGAAAACCTCTCTAACCTGGGAAAAGAAACAGATATCAAGGTCCAGGAATCACAGATAGTCCTAAACAAAATCAACCTAAAGAGATCCACACCAAGACACACTGAATTAAAATGGTAAAAATTAAAGATAAAGGCAGAATCTTAAAAGCAGCAAGGAAAAACAACTAGTTAGGTACAAGGGAACTAACTTAAGACTGTCAGCTGACTTGAGCAAAAAGGGAGTGGTCCAATATATTTAAAGTGATGAAAGGAAAAAAAAAACCTACAACTAAAAATACTATACCCAGCAAGGCTATCATTCAGATTTGAAGGAGAGATTGAAAGTTTTCCAGACAAGCAAAAGCTAAGAGATCAGCACCACTAAACCAACTTTATGAGAAATGTTAAAGGAACTTCTTTAAGTGAAAGGGAAATAACCACAACTAGAAATATGAAAATTATAAAAGGAAAGCTCTCATTGGAAATAGCAAATATGCCATAAAGATAATAAATAAACCACTTATAAAGTTTGTAGGAATGTTAAAAGACAAAAGAAGTAAGATCATCTATATCCACAAGTTAAGGAATACACAAAACAAAAAGATGGAAAATATGAAATCAAAACATTAAATGTGTGGGGAGAGAGTAAAAATGGGGATTGTTAGAATGTGTTTGAACTAAAGAGATCAGAAACTTTAACAAATCATATATATAATATATATTGCTATACATAATCCTCATGTTAACCACAAACTAAATATCTATAAAAGATACACACAAAAAAAGAGAATGAAATCCAAACATAGCACTAAATACAGTAATCAAATCTCAAGGGAAGATAACAAAAGAAGATGTGAAGAACAAAAAAAGAACTACCAAAACAACCAGAAAACAACAAAATGTCAATAAGTACATGCCTATTAAAATTACTTTAAATATAAATAGACTAAACACTTCAATCAAAAGACACAGAGTAGCTGAATGGATACAAAAATAAAACCCATATATATGCTGCCTAAAAAAGACTCACTTCAGATGTAAAGATATGTACAGACTGAAAGTGTGAGGATGTGAAAAGGTATTCCATAAAAATGGAAATGAAAAAAAATCAAGGGTAGCAAGATGTATATCAGACAAAATAGACTTCAGAACAAAGACTATAACATGAGACAAAGAAAGACATTACATACTGATAGAAGGATCAAATCAACAAGAAGATATAACAGTTATAAATATATGTACCCAACATAGGTGAATCTAAATACATATACCAAATATTAACAAACATAAAGGGAGAAATTGACAGTAACACAATAATAGCAGGGGACTTTAACAGTCCACTTACATCAATGGACAGATCATCCATACAGAAAATCAATAAGAAAACACTGGCATTAAATGATACATTAAACTAGATGTATATAATAAAAAAATATATAGAACATCCCATCCAAAAGCAGCAGAATAAACATTCTTTTCAGGTGCACATGGAATATTCTCCAGGACAGGTCACATGCTAGCCCACAAAACAAGTCTCAATAAATTTAAAAAGATTAAAATCATATCAAACATCTTTTCTGACCACAATGATATGAGGCTAAAAAGCAACTACAAGAAAAAAAACCTGCAGAAACACAAACTCATAAAGTCTAAACAACATGCTAGTAACAACTGATGAGTCACTCTAAACAATCAAAGAAGAAATGAAAAAAATATAATTGGAACAAGTGAAAATGAAAACACAGTGTTCCAAAGTCTATGGGAAACAGCAAAAGAAGTTCTAAGAGAAACATTTATAGCAGTACAAGTGTACCTCAGGAGAAAAGAAAAATCTCAAATAAACAACCTAACCTTATACCTAAAGGAACTAGAAAAAGAAGAACAAACAAAACCCAAACTTAGCAGAAAGAAGAAATAATAAAGATTGGAGCAAAATAAATCAAATAGAGACTAAAATAAAATAGAAAAGGTCAATGACTAAGAACTGGTTCCTTGAAAAGATAAACAAAAATTGATAAACTTTTAGCATGACTCATCAAAAAATAAAAAAATTTAAAAAGAGAGAGGGTTGAAATCAATAAAATCAGAAATGAAGACATTACAACTGACACCACAGAAATACAAAGGATCATAAGAGATTATGATGAACAGTTATACTTCAATACAATGGATGACCTACAAGAAATATATAAATACGTAGAAATGTACAGTCTCCCAAGCTTGAATTAGGAAGAATTAGGAAATATCAACAGACCATTTACCATTAATGAAACTGAATCAATCATAAAAAACTCCCAACAATTTAGAGTTAAGGACCAGATAGCTTCACAGGTGAATACTTCCAAACATTTAAAGAAGAGTTAGCACCTATATTTTTCAAACTATTTCAAAAATTTGAAGAGAAAGGAATGCTTTCCAAACTCATTCTATGAGGTCAGCATCTCCCTGATACCAAAACCTGAAAAAGACACCACCAAAAAAAGATTACAGGGCAATATCCCTGATAAATATAGATGCAAAAAAATCTCAAAAAATATTAGCTAATTAAATTCAACAATATATTAAAAGGATCATTCACCATGATCAAGTGGGATTTACCCCAGGGATGTAAGGATGGTTTGATATTTGCAAAAAAAATCAATGTGATCAATCACATTAACAAATTGAAGAATGAAAATATATGATCATCTCAATAGTTACAGAAAAAGCCCTTGTCAAAATTCAAAATCCATGTATGATAAAAACTGTCAACAAAGTGGGTACAGAGGGAACATAACTCAACATAATAAAGGACATATATGACAAACCCACATCTAAAATATTCCCGAATGGTGAAAAGCTGAAAGCGTTTCCTTTAAGACCAGGAACAAAACAAGGATGCCCACTCTTGTCACTTTTGTTCAACGTAGTATTAAAAGTTCTAGCCACAGCAATCAGACAACAAAAAGACATAAAAGAAATCAAACTGGAAAGAAAGAAGTAAAATTGTCACTATTTATAGATGCATGATACTATATGTAGAAAATCCCAAAGATGCCACTGAAAAACTACTACAACTAATAAATGAATTCAGTAAAATTGCAAGACACAAAATTAATATACAAAAATCTGTTACATTTCTATATGCTTAACAACAAACTATCAAAAAGAGAAATTAAGAAAACAGTCCCATTTACAACTGCCTCAAAAAATAATAAAATACCTAGGAATAAATTTAACCAAGGATATAAAAGACGTGTACTCAGAAAACTATAAGACATTGGTGAAAAAAACTGAAGACAACACAAACAAATGAAAAAATATACCATGCACATGGACTCGAAGAATTACTGTTGTTAAAATGACCATACTCCCCAAGGCAATCTACAGATTCAGTGCAATCCCTATCAAAATACCAATGGTATTTTTCACAGAACTAAAACAAATAATTTTAAAATTTCTATGGAAATAAAAACAACCCCAAACAGCCAAAACAATCTTGAGAAAGAAGAACAAGCTGAAAGTATCATGCTCCCTGGTTTCAAACTATACCTGAAAGCTACAGTAATCAAAAGAGTGTGCTACTGGCACAAAAACAGACACATAGATCAATGGAACAAAATTGAGATCCCAGAAATAATTCCACAGTTATATGACTAATTAATCTACAACAAGGAGATAAAAATATACAGTGGGGAAAACACAGCTTCTTCAATAAATGATGTTGGGAAAACTGGACAGTTACATGCAAAAAAATTAAACTGACTATTTTCTCAAACAATATACAAAAATAAACTTAAAATGGATTAAAGACTTAAATGCAAGACCTGAAACTATAAATCTCCTAGAAGAAAACATAGGAAGTATGCTCTTTAACATTGGTCTTAGCAATATTTTTTGGCTATGTCACCTCAGGCAAGGGAAACAAAAGCAAAAATAAACAAATGGTAGTACGTCAAACTACAATGCTATTGCACAGTGAAGGAAACTAACAACAAAACAAAAAGACAACCTACTAAACAGGAGAAGATATTTACAAATGATATGTTTGATAAGAGATTAATATCTAAAATATACAAAGAACTCATACAGCTCAACTACAACAACAAAAAGATTAAAAATAAGTAGAGGGCCTGAATAGACATTTTTCTTAAAAAGGTATACAGATGGTTAATAGGCAAATGAAAAGATGCTCAACATCACTAATCATCAGGGAAATGCAAATCAAAATCACAATGAGATATCACTTTATACCTATCAGAATGGCTATCATCAAAAAGACAACAAATAAGTGTTGGTAAGGTGGTGGATAAACAGGGACCCTCATGCACTGTTGGTGGGGATGTAAATCAGTACAGCCACTATGGAAAACAGTATGGAGGTTCCTCAAAAAAATTAAAATAGAACTATCACACAATCCATCAGTTCCACTTTTGAGTATTTGCCCAAAGAAAACAAAAACACTAGTTAGAAAAGATATATGCTCCCCTATGTTCATGGTAGCATTATTTACAATAGCCAAGATACATCAACAGAAGCAAACTAAGTGTCCATTAACAGTCTAATGGATAAAGAAGATTTGGTATATATAAATCTATATAATGGAATATTGCTCAGCCATACAAAAGAATGATATCTCGCCATTTGTGACAACATGTATGGACCAAGAGGGTACTATGCTAAGTGAAATAAGTCAGACAGAGAAAGCCAAATACAAGTGAGATTTCACTTATATGTTGAATCTAAAAAACAAGATAAATGAACAAATATAACAAAACAGAAACAGACTCATAGATTCACAGAACAGGTGGCTGTCAGTGGGAAGAAAGGAAGGGGAAGGAGAGAAACAGGTGAAGGACATTAACACGTTCAAATTTTTAGTTGCAGCAGGGGGGTTGGTTGGTTTCTATCTATTACGCATTTCTCCCAGTACAAAAGGACAAGAGAAATAAGGCCCACTTTAAATAAGCACCTTCAAAGCAATTAATGATCTAATCTCAACTTAATAAGCAAGCACAAACTAATTTACCCGAGACCAGGGTTTTGTTGGGGTGGCAGAGCCTGGCAATTGCGTAAAACTTAAAGCTTTATACTCGGAGGTTCAAACCCTCTCCCCAACAAAATGTTTATAATTAACATTTTAATGCTCATCATCCCTATCCTCCTAGCCGTAGCATTCCTGACACTAGTAGAATGTAAGATCCTAGGCTACATACAACTCCGAATAGGACCAAACATTTTAGGCCCTCATGGTCTGCTCCAACCCTTTGCCGATGCAATCAAGCTGTTCACTAAGGAACCCCTGCAGCCAGCCACATCCTCCACCACTATATTCATCACTGCACCTATCCTAGCCCTGACTCTAGCCCTCACAATGTGAATCCCTCTGCCCATACCATACCCCCTCATCAACATAAACCTAGGGGTATTATTCATACTAGCGATATCAAGCCTAGCCGTACATTCCATTCTATGATCCGGCTGGGCCTCCAACTCAAAATATGCATTAATTGGAGCTCTACGAGCAGTAGCACAAACAATTTCATATGAGGTAACACTAGCAATCATCCTCCTATCAGTACTCTTAATAAATGGATCCTTTACCCTAACAACACTAACTACAACACAAGAACAACTATGGCTATTCTTCCCATCATGACCATTAGCTATAATATGATTCATCTCTACCCTAGCAGAAACCAACTGAGCCCCATTTGATTTAACAGAAGGAGGATCAGAACTCGTATCCAGCTTCAATGTAGAATACGCAGCAGGCCCTTTCACTATATTCTTCTTAGCGGAATAGGCCAACATCATTATAATAAATATATTCACAACTATTCTATTTCTGGGAGCATTCCACAACACTTACACACCAGAACTATATACAGCAAATCTCATTGTTAAAACACTATTACTAACAACATCTTTCCTATGGATTCGAGCATCCTACCCTTGATTCCGATACGATCAACTAATACACTTACTCCGAAAAAACTTCCTACCTCTGACACTAGCCTTGTGTATATGACATGTCTCACTACCCATCATAACAGCAAGTATCCCTCCACAAACATAAGAAATATGTCTGATAAAAGAGTTACTTTGATAGAGTAAATAATAGATGTTTAAGTCCTCTTATTGCTAGAATCATAGGAATTGAACCTACCCTTAAGAATTCAAAGTTCTTCGTGCTATCACATTACAATACAATCTACAGTAAGGTCAGCTAAACAAGCTCGCGGGCCCATACCCCGAAAATGTTGGTTTATATCCTTCCCGTACTAATAAACCCCGTTATCTTTATTATTATCCTAACAATCATCATTTTAGGGACTACAATCGTAATTACTAGCTCTCACTGATTGCTAGCCTGAATTAGGTTCGAAATAAACATAACAGCTATCATCCCCATCATAATAAAAAACTTTAGCCCGCGAGCTATAGAAGCCTCCACTAAATATTTCCTAACACAGGCCACCGCATCCATATTACTTAAAATAGCAGTCATCATTAATCTACTGCACTCTGGTGGTGGGATGAATTGGGAGATTGGAATTGACATATATACACTAATACGTATAAAATAGATAACTAATAAGAACCTGCTGTATAAAAAATAAATAAAATTAAAATTAAAAAAAATTTAGTTACGAAAAAATAATGAGTCATGGCTATGAAATGTATGGAGTGAGGAATATAGTCAATAATATTGTAATAACTTTGTATGGTGACAGATAGTAATTACACTTATCATGGTGATCATTTTGTTAGGTATAGGAATATCAAATCACTATGTTTTGCACCTGGAACTAACACAGTGTTGTAGGTCAATTATACTTTAACTGAAAAAAAAATAAAGGAAAGAAAAGAAAATTGCAGGTCAATATCTCTCATGAATAGAATAAAAAAAGAATTTAATGAGATTATAGCTAAAGAAATCCAGCAACACTAAAAGGATTATCAAACAGGACCAAATGAAAGTTATACCAGGCATGAAAGGTTGGTTTAACATTCAATATCAATTAATATATCATATTAATAGTATAAAAGACAAACCCCATATTTTCAACAGAAAATACATTAAACAAAATTCAACTACTATTCATGACAAGATATCTCAACAAATTAGGAATAAAAGAGAATTTCCTCAACCTGACAAGGGCACCTATGAAAAATATACAAATAACATCCTTCGTAATGTTGAAACACTGAATGCTGTCCTCATAATATGGACATGAGGGCATGTCCACTCTCACCACTTTTATTCAATAATTTAGTGCTAGTCATTGCAATAAAACAAATTAAATAAAATATAAAACTATTCAGATTTTAAGGAGGGAGTAAAACTCTATTCACAGGAAACCTGATCATATTTGTGAAAATACAGACATAACAACACTCACACGTGCACCCAAACTGATAGAATTAATAAGTGAGTTCAGAAAGTTTACAAAATAGAAAATCAATTGTATTTCTATGTACTACTGATGAATAATTAGAAAATAAAATTAGGAAAGCAATTACATTTAAACAGAAGTTTTAAATACTTAGAAAACACTTAACAGAAGACACATGGGAAACTATAAGACACGAAGAGAAACTGAAGAGTATCCAAATAAATTGAGAGGTATTTCATGTTCATTAATTGGAAGTTTCAACATTATTATGATGGAAATTCTCCCCAGATTTATCTATATATTCAATGTAATCCCTATCAAAATAACATCAGACTTTTATTTTCTGGATAGAGACAAGTTTACCTGAAAATTTGTTCATATACACAAAGGAACTCAAATAACTTAAATAACTTTGAAATAGAAGAGCAAATTTGAAGGAGTTACACTACCCACTATCCATTAATTGAAGCACTGTGGTACCCTTGTAATAATGGGCATATACATAATGGAATGGACTTGAGAGTCCAGAACTAAACCCTCATATTTATGATTAATTTTTCATTTTGTTTTGTTTTTTTGTGAATGTTCTGAAGCAATACAATGGGAGAGAAATAGTATTTTCAACAATGATGCTAGGACAAATGGATATCCTTATGCAAAAATATGAATGAAGACACCCCAAACCAACATAGAAATACTGACTCAAAATGAAGTACAGAAACAAAGATAAGAGCTAAAATTATAAATCTTCTGGAATAAAACGAGTTAATTTTTATGACAATGGGTTAAAGAATTCTGAAATGTGATAACACAAAGAAGGAAATAATTGATAAATTGGACTTAACCAAAATTAAAAACTTGAGAGTTTCGAAATGCACCAATAACAAAATTAAAGGCAAGTGCAGGCTTACAGAAAATATTTTTTCAGTCATACATCTAATAATGGGCTTGTATCCAAACTACATAAAGAATTCTTACAACTCAATAATTAGAGGACAAAAAACCAATTTTTAAAAAGGTCAAATCATATGGATAGGCATTTTACCAAATAGGATATATCAAGAGGTAATAAGCATACAAAAAGATGCTCATCATTATCAGTCTTTAGGTAAATACAAATTAAAACCCCAACAAGATATCACTATGTTCCCACTTAAATAACTATAATCAAAAAGGCAGAAAATAACAGTTGTTGGTGAAAATGTGGATAATCTTGCTTTGCATTGTTGATGGGAATGTAAGATGGTAAAGCTACCTTGGAAAACACTCTGTCAATTTATGACTCAGAGATCCTACTCTCATGTATCTACCTAAGATAAATAAAAACGTATGTCCAATGAATTTGGTAAAACTGCAGGATACAAAATTAAGGCACAGAAATCTCTTGCATGCCTACACACTGATGATGACAAATCTCAAAGAGAAATTAAGGAAACACTCCCATTTACCACTGCAACAAAAAGAATAAAATACCTAGCAATAAACCTACATAGGGAGACAAAAGACCTGTATGCAGAAAACTATAAGACACTGATGAAAGAAATTAAAGATGATACAAACAGATGGAGAGATATACCATGTTCTTGGATTGGAAGAATCAATTTTGTGAAAATGACTATACTACCCAAAGCAATCTACAGATTCAATGCAATCCTTATCAAATTACCAATGGCATTTTTTACGGAACTAGAACAAAAAATCGTAAAATTTGTATGGAGGCACAAAAGAACCCGAATAGCCAAAGCAGTCTTGAGGGGAAAAAATGGAGCTGGAGGAATCAGACTCCCTGACTTCAGACTATACTACAAAGCTACAGTAATCAAGGCAATATGGTACTGGCACAAAAACAGAAACATAGATCAATGGAACGAGATAGAAAGTCCAGAGATAAACCCACGCACCTATGGTCAACTAATCTATGAAAAAGGAGGCAAGGATATACAATGGAGAAAAGACAGTCTCTTCAATAAGTGGTGCTGGGAAAACTGGACAGCTACATGTAAAAGAATGGAATTAGAACACTCCCTAACACCATACACAAAAATAAACTCTACATGGATTAGAGACCTAAATGTAAGACTGGACACTATAAAACTCTTAGAGGAAAACATAGGAAGAACACTCTTTGACATAAATCACAGCAAGATCTTTCTTGATCCACCTCCTAGAGTAATGGAAATAAAAACAAAAATAAACAAATGGGACTTAATGAAACTTCAAAGCTTTTGCACAGCAAAGGAAACCATAAACAAGACGAAAAGACAACCCTCAGAATGGGAGAAAATATTTGCAAACGAATCAACGGACAAAAGATTAATCTCCAAAATATATAAACAGCTCTTGCAGCTCAATATTAAAAAAACAAACAACCCAGTCCAAAAATGGGCAGAAGACCTAAATAGACATTTCTCCAAAGAAGACATACAGATGGCCAAGAAGCACATGAAAAGCTGCTCAACATCACTAATTGTTACAGAAATGTAAATCAAAACTACAATGAGGTATCACCTCACACCAGTTAGAATGGGCAGCATCATAAAATCTACAAACAACAAATGCTGGAGAGGGTGTGGAGAAAAGGGAACCCTCTTGCACTGTTGGTGGGAATGTAAATTGATACAGCCACTATGGAGAACAGTATGGAGGGTCCTTAAAAAACTAAAAATAGAATTACCATATGATCTAGCAATCCCACTACTGGGCATATACCCAGAGAAAACCATAATTCAAAAAGACACATGCACCCCAGTGTTCATTGCAGCACTATTTACAATAGCCAGGTCATGGAAGCAACCAAATGCCCATCGACAGACGAATGGATAAAGAAGTAGTGGTACATATATACAATGGAATATTACTCAGCCATAAAAAGGAACGAAATTGGGTCATTTGTAGAGACGTGGATGGATCTAGAGACTGTCATACAGAGTGAAGTAAGTCAGAAAGAGAAAAACAAATATCGTATATTAACGCATATATGTGGAACCAAGAAAAATGGTACAGATGAACTGGTTTGCAAGGTAGAAATTGAGACACAGATGTAGAGAACAAACGTATGGACACCAAGGGGGGGAAAGTGGTGGGGGGGTTGGTGGTGGTGGTGTGATGAATTGGGCGATTGGGATTGACATGCAAACACCGATGTGTATAAAATTGATGACTAACAAAAAAAAAAAGAATTCAAAAAAATAAAAAAAACGTATGTCCACCCAAAGATTTGTGTACAAATGTTTACAGTAAAATTATTTATATTAGTAAAACATGGAAACAATTCAAGTGCCCATTAATTGGTGAAAGGATAAACAAAATGTGGGGTATTCATCCAATAGAATATTATTCATGAATATAAGGAACAAGCTACTGATATGTGCTACAATATGAATGGACCTTAAAACCATTATGCTAAGTAAAAGAAGACAGATGCAATAATCTACATACGGCAGGATTACATTTATATCAAAGGTCCATAAAAGGCAAAGCTGATCCATGGTTGTCTGATATTGACTTCAATTGGGCATAAGGAAACACTTTGGGGTAATGGATGTGCTCGAAAACTGGGTTGTGTTGATGGTTGTACAACTCTATAAATTTATTTAAAATAATTTAAGTGTACTCTTACTATGTGTGATTTATAGGATATAATTTATATACACCCAAGCCTGTAAAAATTTAAAAAGTAAATGGGAAAAATAATACATGTGTTGGTGTCAGTTCTTTTCAAGTTAAAGAATTCTGAATAGCAGAAAAACTTGAGTTCTAGCAATGTTAAAAAAAAAAAACAAACTTATTTTTGCCTTTTTTTTCCTTTTGCTTACCTAGTTTAAAGTTTATACATGAAAGTCCTCAGATTTTATTGGAACTCATAGCAGCAGGTAGGTCTACTAACTGTTTCTGTCCTACATTTATTCTTTACTCCATTCTTTTTGCAGCTTGTCTTGCTGAACAGTGGTTTATGGCCTTAGAGGAATCAAGTCTCTAAGACAAAATTTCACGAAGTATGTTCCACCAGATGTTAATGGATGTAATTTCCCCTCTCCATAATCTCAAAATATTTTATGGATCAATAAGTTTGGATAACAGTAGGGTAAAATAAAAAAAGATATAAACAGCTTTAATTACTGCAGAGCCTCTCGGAGTCCTCAGCATGTTGCTGCAATTTTGTTTTTTTTCACAAAATATATATTACATGATCTCCTGCAGTCACTCAGAGACCCAGTGATGCCAACTTCAATGATCAACTTCAAAGCCCAAGCATATGATTGGGGGTCACTATATCTACCTGGAAGATAAGGAAAAAGAGAGTGTGTGCATTTCCGTGGTCAGAGCTCCATCATATGATCACACTAAACTGCAAGGAAAGCTGGAAATATAGGCCAACACTGGGCACATGAAAAAGGAAAAGAAGTAATGGATATGATAGACATCTAGCCAATGTCGTTTTTTAAAATGAGAGTAAATCACTTGATTCTTTGGTTTGTACATCTCATACATAGATTTCCCAGTGACAGATGGAATATGACTACAGATAGTTATACCCTACATCTCTTTTATAGAAGAATATGATGTACCCGACACTTCTTAAAATTTTCGTATACTACTTTTCATCATCTGAGCCCTTTGTCCTCTACTATCTATGTTTTTTAAAATATGCTTTGCCTGAAACTGCCATAACCCGTTGGGGGAAGGAGCAAAAGTGTTTTTTTAAAAGCATTTAAAGAAAAATTTTCTCTGAATGCACAATGTATTCATATTGTCTACATTTTCCTCAGTTTAACAACAGCACTAATGTTTGTGGAATGCTTTTGGTTTTTACTAGTGGTTACCAGTGGGGAAAGGGAAGGGTGGAGGGGAAGTATAGGGGTAGGAGAATAAGATGTCCAAACTATTAAGTATAAAATAAAGCTACAGGGATATATTGTACAACACAGGGAATATAGCCAATATTTTTAAATAACTATAAAAGCAGTATAATCTTTAAAATTGTGAATCACTATATTGTATACCTCTAACATATAATATTGTACATCAACTGTACTTCAATTTAAACAATGGGCAAAAAAAAGAAAATTATTGGTAATAAGTAACCACACTTATTTCATACCTCTTTCCTTCACAGAAAAAAAAAAATTTACATGCAAAATTCCATTTAATCCTTACACTTGTCCTGGAAGATATATATTAATATCCTCATATTATAAAGAAACAGTAGATGGGGATGTAATGTGTACCTTTTCATTGACACTGAAAAGTTTTGTAACACATTTTGGGGAATACCTCACAAGAGTACAAGTTGGAATCAGACATGATTGAGGGATATTTTATCTCAGTCAGTCAGGGGCAATTTTAAGAACCTGACTTTAGGAAATAAAATCTACACTAAAAGGAAGGACTTACTCATGTATTCATTACATAATACCCCTAAATTCATTGAGTACAGTTTTTAGATCCCTGTATTAAGTACCAAGATTACAAAGAGGTTTAAAAATCAACATTTTATTTCCTGCAAAAAGCATCAAATCTATCTGAAGTGCCAGAACTTGCATAGGTAACACTAAACAGTACTTGAGAACACCTGTGTTTATGCCAAATGAGTGCAATAATGAGTACTACAAGTATAGATCTGAAGTGAGTCCTTAGGGCTGGAGTAATCAGGAAAATCTCCCAGAGGCTGCTAAACTGAGCAGAGTTAAGGGAGTCCTTTAGGTGACTAAGAAGGAGAAAAGGAAAGGGAATCAAGGCATGAGGAATTGCAAGGACCTAAGCAGAGAAGTAGGAAGCATTATGGGGTATCCAAAGAGTATTGCATAGACCTGCTCTACAGAGCAAGATTTCTTATTGGGAAACGAAGGTCCCTAAACACCAAAAAAAAAAAAAAAAAGGTTAAGATTTTTCTATAGGCACTGGGAACCAATTATTTCAGAACAATTATCCATATCTGAAATTATTCTATTTATTTGAATCCTCTCACTAGAAAATAAGGGAGTATTATGAGCAATTATTTGTCAACCAACTAGATAACTTAGATGAAATGGATAAATTCCTAGAAGAAATGGATAAATTCCTAGAAAATCTGAATAGACATATAACAAGAAATTGAATTAATTTAAAAACTTCCTACAAAGAAAAGTCCAGGGCCAGGTGATTTATTTGTTAAATTCTACTAAATGTTAAAAAAATTAACACATATTGTTGGCAAACAAAAAATAGACAAGAGAATACTTCACAAGTTAGTCTATGAGGTCAGTGTCATGCTAGTACCACAACCAGACAAAGACATAAGAAAAGAAACCAGAGAGCAATATCTCTTATAAGTATAAACACAAAAATCATGAATAAAACTTTAGCAAACCAAAGCCTGTAAAGCATAAAAAACATTATGCTCCATGACCAAGTGGGATTTGTCCCAGGAATGTAGAATTGTTTAATATCCAAAAATCAAACCATGTGATAAACCATATCAATAGAATAAATGACAAAAGAACACACGATCATCTCATTAAACATAGAGAGAGCACTTGACAAAGTACAACATCATTTTATAATAAAATCTTTTAAGAAACCAGAAATAGAAGGGAACCTCCTAAATCTGATAAAAGGTATCTATAAAAAACCAATATCTAACAGTATACTCTATGGTGAAAGACCAATTGCTTTTTAGCTAAGATGAAGAACATGACAAATATGTCTACTCCAGTAACTTTTATCCAACATTGTGGTGAAGGTTCTAGCCAAGACTATTAGACATGAAAAAAAAAAAAGACATCCAGATAGGAAAGAGAAGTAAAATTATGTCTATTCACAGATGACAAGATCTCATATACAGAAAATCCTGAGGAATCACAAATTTAAAAAAAAGAATATCAGAACTAGTAAGTTTGGCAGGTTACAGGATACAAGATCAACCTACAAAAATCAACTTCTATACACTGTAATAGACAATCCGAAATTTAAGAATACAGTTTCATTTATGATAGCATCAAAAAATATAAAATACTCGGGAATAAGTCTAACAAAATAAGTAAAAGACTCTTACAATGAAAACTACAAAACACTGATGAAAGTGATTTTAAAAGATCTAAATAAATGTAATGAAATCTCATGTTCATGAATTAGAAGACTTAATATTCTAAATATGGTAATACTCCACAAATAAATCATATTGAAAACAATCTCTATGAAGACCCTCAAATTCTGCTTTTTTGCAGAAATTGATGAACTGATTTTAAAATTTATCTGGAAATGCAAGGGTCCCAGAATAGCCAAGACAATCTTGAAAAACAAAAAAAAGTTGGATGATTCACACATCCCAATTTTAACACTTACTAGAAAGCTATAGTAATCAAGATAGTGTCGTATAAGGATAAATATATAGATTATCAGAATAGAGTTGAGAGTTCAAAAATAAACTTTTACATTTATAATCAATTGAGTTTTGACAAAGATACTTAGTCAATTCAATGGGGAAAGGAAAATCTTTTCAACAAATGGTGCTGGTATAACTGGATATCAAAATGCAAAATCAAAATGCCTCAAACTATATACAAAAAATTAAGTCAAATGGATCTTTACCTAAATATAAAAGCTAAAACTATTCATAGAAGAAAACATAAATGTAAATATTTGTTATCTTAGCTTAGACGACGGTTTCTTAGATGTATTATCAAACTCATAAGCAACAAAAGAAAAAGAGATAAATTGGACTTCAGCAAAATTAAAAACTTTTGTACTGCAAAGGCCACCAGCAAGACAGTATTTGCAAATCATATATATTATAACAGACATACGTCCAGAATACATAATGAACTCTTACAATAACGAGTATATAAAGAGCTCAACAATAAAAAAATAATAAGCCAATATTCAAAATTAGCCAAGGATTTGAATAAACACTTCTTCAAAGAATATATACAAATAGCTCATGAGCGCAAGAGAAGATGCTCAGTAGCTTTAGTCATCACGGAAATACAATTCAAGCCACAATGAGATAATCCTCTAATATAGACCAGGTTTAACTTCAGTAGCTGCCTAGCTCCCCTTTTTCATGACCTTTTCCTCCCTCCTAATCCAAGCCTTCATTCAGTCTACAAAATATACTAACAGAAGGTCAACAGAATTCTACAATTACAGAGGGCGCCATTTACATTGTATTCTATTGTAATGATAGCCCCCTGGATTTGTGCAATATGTCAGTATTGCCTCAATATGTATGAATTGGAACAATTAATTGGAGAAAACCTTAATGGTAGTAACATCAGCAAGATAGCAGAGTAGGAAGCCCTGGACCTCCTCTCACCCACAAACACAGCAATTCAGCAACAATTCACAGATAAATTCCATTTGTGAAAAATCCAGAAACTAATTGAAAGGCTCTTGCACACCAGGAGAATATGAAATTCATCAAAGCCAGTAGGGAGATCTGGAAAAACCTATCACCAGAGTCCCTGCTGCAGACACAGAATGATACGATCAGCAAAATACTTCCTAGCCCCCATCTTCACTTAGGGGACGGAAGGGGTAGGTACACACATCCAGTGCCCCAACTTTTCTGAGGGGTGCCTCAGAGGACTGGCTTCTGTCTTGCCAATCTTGGAGCTTCAATAAGCCCAGCACAGTCTAGCCACAGTCTTCCCCCAGAGAGGGAAATGCTCAGGCTGTTAGATCCTCACCCTTCTTAGCACAGAATAAGCAAATGAAAAATCCAAATTTTCAGCTTACCACTAGGGAGGGAAAAAGTTGATTCATGTATCTAGAACTCCAAATTCTCCAGAGGTGCTCAAAGAAGTTTTGCCATTCTTGAAGTTTTGCCATTCTTGAAGCTTTGATGGGTCTAGTGCAGTCTAGCCACCTAGAGAAGAAAAGAAACAGTGGCTTCGGTTTGTAGACACCACAGATTCTTCCCTTCATGCTAGCATGGAGTATGTGTATGAAAATTCCCAGCTCTTAGCTTCCCCCAGAGAGAGAAAGGGTTGATCCATGCATACAACACACCAATTTCTCTGGGTCTGCCCAAAGAACTAGTATGTGACTTGCCAGTCTTGGAGCTTTGATGGGTATGGCACAGTTAGCCATCTGGGGAAGAACATGAATGGTGGTTTGGACTACATGCCACAGCTCATTTCCACCTCAACTCAGCACAGAATGAATGGAAAAAAACACCGCTGCCTGCTTATTCCTGGGAAAGGAAAATTTGGTAGAGACCCCCAGAATCTTGAGTCAGGCTGATTGGTGGGGGGTCTTCACCCATAAAAGGCCAGTTTATGAAGACTGGGAGAGGCACCTGCTTTGTCTAATGCATAGACAGTTTTTGTAGGTGACCGAGCTTAAGTTGTTATCAGCGTAAGTAGACTGTTAATAAGATATTTTACGTAAGCTTCAAGGTCACCACAAAAGAAAAATAAAAGAAGAAAGGAATCAAAGCATATCAATACAAAACACAAAGGAAGACAGATAAAAAGGAAAATACATACAAAAGAAACATAAAACTACCAGAAAACAACTAACAAAATTCAATAGTAAATCCTTCCCTAATGATAATTATTTTAAATGTAAATGGTTTTAATTCTCCAATCAAAAGACACAGAGTGACTAAATGGATTTAAAAAAAAAAAAAAGAAAGAAAAGGACTCAACTATATGTTGTCTACAAGAAACTCACTTTAGATTTAACTGCACACATAGGCTGAACAAAGAGATAGAAAAAGATATTTCCTTCAAATGGCAACCAAAAGAGAGCAGGTGTGGCTTTACTTATATCAGACAAAATAGACTTATTCCAAAAACTTTAATAGATGAAGAAGAATATTTTATAGTGATAAAGAGTACAATTCATCAAGAAGATATAACAATTATAAATACATATGATTCCAACATCAGAGCACCTACATATAGATCAAACACTGGCAAAACTGAAGGGAAAAATAGATAGTGATATAAAATTGTAGGAGACTTCAATATCTGACTTTCAATAATGGAGAGAATATCCAGACAAAAGATCAATAAGGAAACAAAGGACTTGAATATCACTATAGACCAAATAGACCTAGCAGCCACACACAGACGATTCAGCCAAATAAGAGCAGAATACACATACTTCTCAAGTACACATGGGTCTTCATCAAAGATCAATCACATTTTAAGTCACAAAACAAGTCTTAACAAATTTAAAAATATTTAAATCATATCAAGTATATTTTCCAACCACAATGTAATAAAACTAGAAATCAGCAGCAAAAGCAAAACTAAAAAATTCACAAATATGTGGGAATTAAACTGCACACTCTGGAACAACAATGGGGTCAAAGAAGAAATCAAAAGGAAAATTAAAAAATACTTCAAGACAAGGGGCTTCCCTGGTTGCGCAGTGGTTGAGAATCTGCCTGCCAATGCAGGGGACACAGGTTCAAGCCCTGGTCTGGGAAGATCCCACATGGCGCGGAGCGACTAGGCCCGTGAGCCACAATTGCTGAGCCTGTGCGTCTGGAGCCTGTGCTCCGCAACGGGAGAGGCCGCGATAGTGAGAGGCCCGCGCACCGCGATGAAGAGTGGCCCCCACTTGCCGCAACTAGAGAAAGCCCTCACACAGAAACAAAGACCCAACACAGCCATAAATAAATAAAAATAAATAAAATGTCCCTTCTTTAAAAAAAAAAAAAAATACTTCAAGACAAAAGAAAATGAAATGAAACATAAACAAAACTTATGGGATGCAGCAAAAAGAGTATTAAGAGGGACGTTCATAGCAATAAGCACCCACATTAAAAAGAAAGATCTCAAATAAACAACCTAATTTTACACTTCAAAGAGCTATATAACAAAGAACATATTAAACCCAAAGTTAGCAACAACAAAAAAATAAATACATAACAGAGCAGAGCTGCATAGCACAGGGAGATCAGCTCGATGCTTTGTGATGACCTAGAGGGGTGGGATAGGGAGGGTGGGAGGGAGTCTCAAGAGGGAGGGGATATGGGGTTATAGGTATACCTATAGCTGATTCACTTTGTTGTACAGCAGAAACTAACACAACATTGTAAAGCAATTATACTCCAATAAAGATGTAAAAACAAAAGAGCAGAAATAAATCATGTAGAAATTAGAAAAAATAGGAAAAACCTAACAAAACCAAGAGTTTTTTTAAAAGATAAACAAAATTAATGAATGCTTATTTTAAAAAGAAAAAATAATTCAAATATATAAAATCAGAAATTAAAGAAGAGGCATTAGAACTGATGCCACCAGATTAAAAAGGATCATAAGAGACTGCTATGAACAATGATATGCCAATACTACCAAAACTAAATGATAAATAAAAAGTCTGAAAAAATTTATAACAGGTATGGAGATTGAATTAGTAATCAAAAACCTCCCAAAAAATAAAACCCAAGATGAGATGGTTTCAATAGTGAATTCTACCAAACATTTAAAGAGGAAGTAACACTAATCCTTCTCAAACACTTCCAAAATACTGAAGAGAAGGGAGTACTTCCAAATTCATTTCATAAGGCTAGCATTACCCTGATATCAGAGCCAAACAAAGACAACAGGAGAAAACAAAACTACACACCAATATCCTTGATGAATATAGATGCAAAAACCCTCAACAAAATACTAGCAAACAGAATCAAAGAGCAATTCAAAGGATCATACACCATAAACAAGTGGGATTTATCCCTGTGATGCTTTGAAAATCAATTAATGTGACACCACATTAACAGAATAAAGAATAAAAGTCATATGATTATCCTAATAGATGCAGAAAAGCATGTTACAAAACTCAATACCTTTTCATGATAAAACTTCCCAACAAACTAGAAATAGAAGGAAATTACTTCAAAATAATAAAGGCCATATTTGGAAAACTAATTTCTTATATTGTATTCAATGGTCAAAACTGAAAACTTTTCCTCTAAGATCGGGAACAAGGCAAGGATGTCCACTCTAGTCACTTTTATTCAACAGAGTACTAGAAGTCCTAGCCAGAGTGCTTAGGCAATAAAAAGCAATGAAAGGCATACAAGTAATCAAGAAAGAAGTAAAACTTCCCCTGTATGCAGACTATGTCATCTTGTATATAGAAAAATCCTGAAGACTCAAAAAATATATATATATACTGTTAGAACTAATAAACAAATGCAGTAAGGTTGCAGGACGCAAAATCAACATATAAAACATCAGTTGTGTTTCTACACACTAACAGTGAAATACCCAAAAGGAAATTAGAAAAGCAATATCACTTACAAAGGCATCAAAAATAATAAAATGAATAGGAATAAACAAAGAGGTGAAAGACTTGCATACTAAAAACTACAAAACACTGACTAAAGAAATTAAGGAAGACACAAACAAATGTAAAAACATTCTATGTTCTAGATCAGTAGACGTAATAATATTAAAATGTCCATATTACCCAAATCAATCTATAGATTCAATGTAAAATCCCAATGGCAATATTTAGAGAAAAAGAAAAAAATAATTTTACAACACATATGGAGACTCAAAAGACCATGAATAGTCATATTAATAGTGAGAAAAACAAAGTTAGAGGCATTACACATCCTGATTTCAAATATATTACTAAACTACAGTAATCAAAACAGTATGGTACAGACAACCTACAGAATGGGAGAAAATATTTGCCAACAGTGCGACTGACAAGGGATTAATCTCCAGTCTCCAAAATACAAACAGCTCTTACAGCTCAATATCAAAAAAACAAACAACCCAATGAAAAAATGGGCAGAAGATCTAAATAGGAATTTTTCCAAAGAAGACTTATATATAGTCAACAGGCACACAAAAAGATGCTCCATGTCACTAATTATTAGAAAAATGCAAATCAAAACTGTAATGAGGTATCACTTCACGCTGGCCAGAATGGCCATCATCAGAAAGTCTGTAATTAGTAAATGCTGGAGAGGATGTGGAGAAAAAGGACTCTCCTACACAGTTGGTGTGAATGTAAATTGGTACAGCCACTATGGAGAACAGGATGGAGGTTCCTTAAAATACTGAACATAGAGCTACCATATGATCCTTCAATCCCACTCCTGGACACATATCTGGAGAAAAGTATAATTCAAAAAGATACATGCACACCAATGTTCAATGCAGCACTATTTACAATAGCCAAGACGTGGAAGCAACCTAAATGTCTATTGACGATGAATGGATAAAGATATGGTACATACAGACAATGGAATATTACTCAGCCATAAAAAAGAATGAATTAATGCCATTTGCAGCAACATGGAGGGACTTAGAGATTATCATACTAAGTGAAGTAAGTCAGACAGAGAAAGACAGATACCATATGACATTGCTTATATGTGGAATCTAAAAAAAAATGATACAAATGAACTTATTTACAAAACAAATAAACCCACAGACATAGAAAACAAACTTATGGTTACCAAAGGGGAGAGGTGGGGGAGGGATAATTTAGGAGGTGGGATTAACATATACAGATTACTATATATAAAATAGATAATCAACAAGGAGCTATTGTACAGCACAGGGAACTATACTCAATATTTTGTAATAACCTATATGGGAAGGAATCTGAAAAATAATATATATATGTATATATATTTGTATGTGTGTATATATATATATATATATATATATATATATATATATATATCTGAATCACTTTCCTGTACACCTAAAACTACACAACATTGTATATCAACTATATTTCAATTAAAAATTTTTTTTAAATTTTAAATAAATAAAATAACTTGGACAGGGGAAAAAAAATCTACCTTGGATTAAACTTTAAACTGCTTAATGCTTGTATCAGATTTGAGAAGGATCCCAGGAGTCTTCCTTGAATCATTTAATAAGAAAATTAAGAATTACAAACTAGGAGACATGAGAACTACTTCAATTAAAAAAAAAAAACAGTATGGTACTGGCATACAGACATATAGAACAACTGAACAGAACAGAGAATCCGGAAATAAATCCATGTGTTTACAGTCACCTGATCTTCAAAAAGGGTACCAAGAATACAAGAAAGGGAAAGGACAGTATCTTTAACAAATTATGTTAGGAAAACTGGATATCCACATGAAAAATAATGTTTGGAACCATATCTTACACCATGTACAAAAGATCAACTCAAACTGAACTAAATGTCCAAAACTGTAAAACTTCTAGAAGAAAACATAAGGGAAAATATCCTTGATATTGGTCTTGGCAACAATTTCATGAATATGTCACCGAAAGCACAGCCAAGATGTAGAAACAACCTGATGTTTACCAATTGATGAATGGATAAAGAAAATGTGGTTATTAGTTCCATATTTCTTTATCGATATACACACATACACACACACAATAGAATACTTTTCAGCCTTCAAAAAGAAGGAAATTCTGTGATACAGCACAACGTCGATGAACCTTGAGGACATTATGCTAAGTGAAATAAATCAATCACAGAAAGGCAAATACTGTATGATTCCACATATATGAGTATCTAAAACAGTCAAAATCATAGAAGCAGAGTGGAATGGTAGTTGCCAGGGGCTAGGAGGAGGGGTATACAGGTAGTTTCTAGTCAAGAGGCATAAAGTTTCAGTTAAGTAAGATGCATACTGTCTAGAGATCTGCTGGGCAACATTGCCCTTATAGTCAACAAACATATATTGTAAGCTAAAAAAATTATTTGGAGGGTAGATCTTATGTTAAGTGTTTTTAGAACAGAAAATAAAATTAGGGGAAAAAAGAAAACCCTAATGAATAGCGGCATCAAACTCTGACCACCTGACATATACCCTGCCTCTAGAGTAGTAGATATGCCAAAAGAAGTTGCTAATTCCATCATTTGGATAGTGTTCAACAGAAGCTGAAGAATCTAAAGTTTTCCCTTTGTCTAAGTCACCATTCTTCTATTGATATTTTGACCACAGAACTATTAGAACTTTATTCAGGTAAATATCCTTCTACATAGGTATCCATGAACCAGCTATATCATAGGGTTACATCTGCAGATGACTAAATTCATTAAGTTTGATTCTCAGTGTTTTCACAACCAAAAACTGGCTCTTGCTTTACAAGCCACCATACTGATTTCTTTATTACTGCAGTTTGTGAATAAAATATCAGTTGGAGAAAAATTTGATCTAAGTACCCTGCAATATTAATGTAGTAGCCATAATGACGTCAGTCAGATTCATCAATAGGGCTTGCTTAGGGATTATATTTATCCCTCTTGGACTCAATAACACATGGGGGAATTTTGTTGGGAGACATTGGTCCATTTCATTTTATTAGATTCCTAGTGATATGTAGCATAACTTCCCTGAACATAGAACTATAAAACTTTACATCCCACTCTTTCCCCCATCCATAAGTTCTAGATTTTTTTCTTTCTTTTAACATCTTTGTTTTAATTAGGAATCCTATAATTCTTTACGGTTTACACAAGGCAATTATAATAACTTTTAATTACATACAAATGAATTGAGATGTAGAGGAATTGTACTACACATTCTTAAGACTTTCAGTTGCTAAGAGTTGAGGTTCAGGATTCTGGGAAGCTAGAAGTCCCTAGAAATAGAAGTATCTGGAATACTATTAACGTGTTATTACTATGATACCTGGATGGTTTTAAATCCACCAGACACAAGTGTGTTAATATAATCCATTAATGAATCTTTGCTATAACTTGTACTTTGTTATTTGGAAGGCTAGCCCTTAAAGAATTTTCGCAACACTACATCAATCATAAATGAATTGTATTTTAGCATAGCAGATTTTTTTTTTAATTTTAAGGTGATTTATTCTACTGGATTGCTGGTAAACTTTTGAGCCTCAGAGATTAACAGATTTCAAAATGGGACTTCTATTCCTTTCAATCTGTTGACCTAGAGTGAGCTATTCAGTCTCTTAGACATCTGTGACCTCAACTTCAGAACAGGTTGGGGTATACATACCTCTCAGGGGCATTCTGAGGTTTAGATAAGATAGTGTGTGTAGAAGCACCTAGCACAGTGACTTACACATGAAGAGCGATAATAGAAGTTCGTTAAATAAACTGTAGTTTCACACATTCACCCAACAATTTGTTGAATATCCATAATAGGTCATGAGATATTTAATAAATATAAATTGATTTTGGATTAAGGGATACATTTGATAGTTCCTGAATGATTTTTTAAAGACTAAGAATAATATGTTCATAGAAGTATCTTACTGTAGTAGAGCAAATGAAGAGTAGAGGAATCACTAAAATATTTCAGATTCCAAACCCATTCTTAATGCTAGGAGTCTGAACTTTCCATATAAGTTTCCTGCATTACAGAATGATAATGCACAGTGGTTAAGAGCATGGGCTCTGAAACCATACTTCCTGGAATCAAGCCTCTGCTCCATCCCTTCCTATCTCTTTGACCTTGGGCAATTTACTGTACTTCAGAGTTCTCATTTGGAGGTTAGGAACATAACAAAGCTATCTCATAGAGTTGCTTTGGGGATTAAATACATCAATTCATGAAAGGCCTGGCACATTGTAATAATTAACTGTTTTTGTTTTTATTGCATAAACTTATTTAACCTCCTCTTTACTTAGTTAGGCAGACACAGAGTAAGACATTAAGAAGCAGGATTTCAACTTCCTAAAAGATATTTTAGTTTAGCTCATAAATTTTTACTTTTAATCTTTGTTGGCAAAGGCTTTAAACAAACATTATGCTTACCATGGGAGGCATGAATTTTTTGCCTCTTTTTGAAAGTGATTATAATTCTCTATGTCTTTTTTTTTTTTTGTAATTCACAAACATTTCCAGACCTCCTGAGAAAATTTCTCACATTTTTAATCAGAAACTGGGGGAGAAAAGCACAAATCTTGAACAGGTTGAGAGACAACTACAAAAGAAGAGATTCTCTGACAATGGGAACAAAACTCCATAATAGATGACCAGAGTGTCTTCTTTCATTTTTTGACCTTTAATTGAAAGATTAAAGATAAGTAGTTCCTGTGATAAAGCAAAAGGCTGATTCACTTGCCCTGTAGCTTGAAGTAAAAAAGCTTCCTGGAAGCCTTACTATATATTATGAATCACTCTCTTGTCACTCTAAGAAGTTCATAGCTAAGTAAAATGCTAGAAATGGATTGATGGTGCTGTGACAGGCACCAGGGCTAGAGGAAGAGGTGAAAGGCCTCTAGATAATACATTTGGGCCTCCCTCAAGGCATTTTTTGTAAAGCTGATGTTTCTGACCTAAGGCTTTCCTGTCTCACTGTATCAGAAAAGACTATTCTTTAAAAATTCCCACTATCTTAAAACATATGAATCTGTAGAGTAAGGTTATGAAAAGCCAATTTCTTTTTTTGCCCCTTCAATTTAAACATTCCCTGTGCCTTTGGAATTATCCCAAGGGTGTATCCAAAGATAAGTCCTAAAATACTAGTAGTCTTTATTTAGGAAGTCATTGAAAATCCCATAATAATCAGACCCTGGGCAAGAAGCTGCTGAAAAAAGGAAATAGTTGGATTCAGGCCAATATCTGACACGTCATTTTAACAATCCATACAATCACTTATCATTTTTTGCATCACTTTTCCTCTAACTCAATCAAGCTAATGTCTTTTTGCATTTACTTACTATAATTCAGCCATAATTATTAATCCTTTATAGATTTTAAAGCTTTCAACAACTAGGCCCATCTAAATATGGAGTGGTTGGCAGCCACTTCCTCATGCAAATTAAAGGATCATTTGTTTCCTCCCCCAAATTTCTATTCACTATACTGGATTTATATAATATGCAAAGCATTATTATAAACACTGTATCACACACAGTGAGACAGACATCAACTAGTGAAGCTAGTTGATTGAAGATAATAAAAGATTTATTCATATTCTATAGAATTTGAATTTTTATTATAATAAAAGGTAGCTTAAAGTTAATGTCATATACAAGTGTCAAAAATTCAGTGGGTTCTATGTTAGGGACAGTTCAATTATGGTGGGGAGATCTAGAAAGCTTGCTGGCTTCTTGGATCTTGGAAACTAGGAGTGAAAGGTAAGGGACAGAGGGAAGGAGAGAGACAGAGACAGAGAAAACATCTTAGGTCTAGGGAACTCGAGGTGACATTGTACAGAGGGCAGAAAGTGAAATGTGGTTTGTGGCCCTATATGGCTTGAAGGTAGGATATAAGAACTGAAGAAGTAGTCAATAAAGTTAGAAAAAAGGGTTCAGTGAGGGCTGATGGGTGTCTTAGTTAATATTAAATGAATTATTTAGCCATTTATTAAGCCATAGAAGAGAGGTCACTTGTAATGAAAATTGCTTGATTTTGCTATCATATAGACTTAGAGTTACATAACAGATCTGATTCCCACTAATTGTATGATGCTAAGCAAGTTACTTAATCTGTCTGAGCCTCAGTTCTCTCATTTGTAGAATGAGAATCACATCTAATTTTCAGGGTTGTCTAAAGTTTACAGGCAATATATATGAAATATGTATCATTATGTTTGGCAATATTTAGGCATATAACAAAGTGATTAATAATAAGAAGCATTCACTGGAGTTTACTATTTTATAGAAATATATTATGTTATTTTTTAATTATTATTATTTGTAGAACTAGTGTGTTCACCAGAATTTAAGCTTCCTGAGGGCAGGGACTTATTTATATTATTTATTACTATATCCCTAGTGATTAAAACATTGCCTGGATTATAACATTTGATCAATCAATATTCATTAGATGAATGAATGAAAAATAATCATATTCAGTTTGTTATAAATATTCATCCCTGTCAAAATAAAACTTTAAGAGGATTGATCTGGAAGTTCTACATAGGGAGAATTAGAATGAGAAGAGATAGGGGCCTCCTTTGTGGGGATGCCATCACATTAACCTAGATGAGAAGTATTCCATAATTGTAGTGAGAATGGATGGAACAAAAGGGAGCTATTCAAAAGACAACATGGTGGATGAAAGAAATGCCAGATTTCAGCAATTGATGGGCTGAAAAAGGATAGGCTGTTTCAATGCAAATTAAGGAGTTGATGATGCTTAAGGTTTTGAGCCTTAGCACTTAGAAGGATATTGATCTTAATTCACCAAAATGAGGATGTCAGGACAAAGAGAAAGTGAACAACTCAACTCTAGATATTATATATGTTTATATACACTTATTGAGTGTTTTCCATGTCAGAAACTATGCCAAGGGCTTCATATACATGATCACATTATATCTTTCTCAATGCTCAGATGAGGTGGATATAATAATTACTCTCTCTTTACATAAACCAGGAGACTGAGGCATACAGTGATTGGATAACATGACTAGGGTCAAGCAGATAGGCTGTGTCCAAAGTAGGAATTTGAACACAGACTTTCTTGACTCCAGAGATTCTAACCATGAGGCTCCACTGCATAGTTTGAGTATGAGATGCTATTGGGCTTTATGGGAGGGGAAGGAATATTTGTCCAATAATTGAAGGGAAGGGCTTGTCTTTTCACTATTATAATAGTCTTATGATGCATCATGGATGAGTTTTTGCTTTTAAGAAATCTCTTTCATATTATTTCTGGAAGTAGTTACACAATAGAACCCTTTGCCAGACAATTCCAAATTTATTTGTTCAATCACAAATACTTATTTAATTCTAAGCAGAGGTTGCCATAAATAGGATTCAGTTAACCCCTGGGGTGGGTGTGGTAAGGACCACAGTGGAGAAATGGACAGCAATGGGAGAAATTCTAGGTGACACTGACCTTTCTGCAGACTTAATCTGACAACATTCATCTGACGTTTTACCATAAACTTTGCAAGTTCTTATTTTCCACATGAATTTCCTCAGAAACTATTAGTAATATATTTATTTAAATACTCCCTGGTCAATTTCCCATTTCAAACTATAAGTAAGGAAAGTAGTTTTTAGGTTGTACTTAGTTGATTCATGGGATGAACTTTAACCAGTGTTCTTGAGAATCTCCCCTCTGTCTCCTATTTATTTAAACAAAGAACACATTGTCATTCTAGTGAAGTTTGTAACTTTAGCAACATTTCTGATTCATCAAGACCATTCTCTTTGCTTACATTTTAGCTATCATGTTATATTTTAACACATGCTTAATTGCAAATCAAATACGTTTTTAGGAAATGA
Source organism: Balaenoptera ricei (assembly GCF_028023285.1). Taxonomy (NCBI): domain Eukaryota; kingdom Metazoa; phylum Chordata; class Mammalia; order Artiodactyla; family Balaenopteridae; genus Balaenoptera; species Balaenoptera ricei. Next base: position 98,367,888 of record NC_082640.1, on the reverse strand, counting down.
TATTTTAAGCATCTAATTGCATCATGCTGTCAAGGCTAGCATGTCACATACAAATTGAAGGAAAGACTGATGCTCAAACAATAGTTTATACTTGAGTTTACTAGACAGGAAGTAGCTCTGCGTCTCATAATCTACAGTGATAATAAAGCAGTCTTCAGTTAACTAGAAGGCCTTGTAGACAAAAAATATGTATATTTTACATTAGTCCTTTAATGGGTAGACAATATTAAGTGTAAAACAGACTATTAGGCCAAGTCTTTGTGACTATGTCTTATGTCAGAGGCTCAACTAGGAAGCACTCATGATTAGATATTATTAAAGCTTGAATATGGGGCCAGAAGTTGCCTGTATATATGGAATTTTGTACTTCTCTATTTGATTGCTCATGATTTTTTGAGTTCATAGGAGGGAAAGCAAAAGCTGCCTTCTTCAACTCTATATCCTTCATAATCCTCAGCACAGGTCCCTGCTCTTGACACATCTTCTGTGAATATTTATAAAATTGAATAGAAGTTGAGATTCTGAAATAACTTAAATCAGATATCAAAGTAGCTCAAAGGGTGTAAACTTTCAGTTATGAAAGATAAATAAGTCCTAGAGATCTATTGTATAGTTTAGTGCCTATAGTTAATAATACTTTATGGTATATGTAAAATTTTGCTAAGAGGGGAGATCTTAAGTGTTCTTATCACAATAATAATAATAATAATAAACAAATAAGACAGGAAGAAACCTTTGGTAGTGACAGATATGTTTATGGCATAAATTGTGTTAACAGTTTCATGGACGTATACTTATCTCCAAAATCATTGTCATATACATTAAATATGTTTTTTGTATGTCACTCATACCTCAATAAAATGGTTTTAAAAATATGTCCTATATTCTGGGCTCACATGATTCTGGGCTTCCCTAACTCAGGAGGACCTGGAATTTGCCAGCTCAGAAACAGATGTCAGCATGCAGCGTGCTTATAGAGCTAGAAGCACACTTGTAGTGAGAAACTCTGGTGAGGGAAGTCAAGATTTATTTCTCATGGGTTATGTTTCCCATGGTCTTTCCCACCAGATAGTCACAAGATCTCCCATCCCAGATGTGTGTTGGAACTTTGAAATGTGGCAGTATAGACCCTGAACTGGAGTCTACTAAACAACTTTCTTTTCTAGGACCTTCTAATTTCTTTAATAATTACAGCAATCATTTCTTTGAGTAGAGTCAAGAAAAGGGGGTACATAGGAAAGCCCTTTACAGTAATGTATGTCTTGACTCCAGGAAATAACAGGTCCTCACATGTATCTAAGACTCTTTCTTGACTGCCACACCGAAGAGGTTCCTCCTGACCCCTTGCTGAGCTCACTTCTGCCCTTGGTGTAGAAAGCATATTACACAGCCTGAGTATGGAGTAAATGCCCAATGGAGACATGTGGGTATTCACAGACTAGACTGTTATCATTCCAACAGCTTCATATTATTAAAGAGAGATGCTCTTTTCCTTAGGATTAATTTGGTTTATATTACAAAGGACGCAGTGGACAAGTGAGAATCTTTTAAGCTTTTTCTAGCCTCGTAAAAGCTTGGGTTGTCCTGGAAAATGGAAATGAAGACAAGAAGGCTTTCTAGGTCTCATCTTTGAAGAGCATTTTTTGCTATCAAAGGCAGAGCTACTAAGCAGAACTGACATTCTGAATCAGTGGTGGCAATAATATCTCATGAAATAAAATAAGGTAAAAAATCTCTACTTGGACTCCACTAATTTGGAATGTATTATAATATGGAGCCAGACTGGACATAAGTCTACTTTTAGAAGGGGTTTACCACCAAAAACATGCAATAAGACAAAATGTTATCATAGTTCCCATCAATTTAGGTTCTTTTTCAAGGTTCTTAAGCAAGAACATTTGCAAGCAATTAATAAAATATAAGTAAATAAAGAATAACAAGTAATGTTCATTTATTCATTAAAATGTCAGGATGTTCCCTGATAAGAGCTTGATATTTTCATTTTTGCTAATATTCATATAGGTATCAATTATTTTAAAGACAGGATTACAGAGAAGAGATTTGTATCGGTGACTTGGAGAGAATGTATTGGCGTCAATCTATATTAAGAATGGCTGACTTTTACTGAATGTTTAATATGAGCCATCACTGTACTTGCATTATGAAATTTAATTATCACAATAGACATAGCAGGTGAGCACACCCTTGTTATGTTTTATAGACTAAGATACCATAGCTTAAACAGTTAAAAGCAACTTGCCGAAGGGCACAGACAGGGCTTAGAGACAGGTCTGTCTGATACTGACTCATGTGCTTTTAACTCTTCTGAAATATTGTTTCTGTATTTAAGATTATGAAAAAAATTTCCATATGTAATCTCTTCTCACAGCAGCATTAAGACATTAATAAACTCATACACAAAGAAATACTATATGATGTATAAACTCATATACAGCCTATCAGTCTATTTGTTAATTCTCAGGGACCTGTTTATGTGGGTGTGTGGTAGGGTACAAAACAATAAAGTTGGGAAGGACGTCAGTGGAATAAATGAGGGGTAACAACGTGAAAATGGGCAATTCAGGAGTGAAGGGTCACCTTACAGTTGTTAAAATAAAAAGCAAAAACTCAAGTCCACAAACATTAGCCTCCAAAGATCCTATTACCATTTTGGGCCATTCCTTACTTTATGTATTGAAATCACTGGTGAATATATTCCTAAAGAAGTTACATCAAGATCCTTAAAGTTTGCTAATATTTCAAAATCAAATTAGAAAATCTGCTTTGGTGAGAATATAAATATATTTATAAAAAATATTTTCTTAAAATAGTATAAATTTAGATATCACTAATTTAGACTATCATTCCCTCACTAATTATAAGTTAAATGAACTTTTATGTTGTTCCTAAGTAGAGGCTGACTCTAAACTTATTTGGCATAGCAAACCACTATTGAACCACACATTAAAATAACCCACTTAGGCTTTTACAAAATAGACTGTAAGAGCCTCAGAGGAGACACTACTGGTGCTGCTGTCAATAATTCATGGATTAGAGTCTACCCACAGGCTTTGATTTGATAGATTACAAGATACAAATGATCAAAAAAGTGTGCTTTAATGCATAAAAAGAAAATTCAATATTTGTCTAGGATCATCTTTATACTTCTCTTTTTTAAAATTTAACACCTTGTTCACAGTTAAGGGAAAAGTTGACTCTTTCCTCCTCATGATATTCTCACACCCCTTTAAAAAATGAAAACTAAAGAGAGAGCAGGGGAGGGAGAGGAGAGAAGAAAGAGGGAGATGGGAGAACTGATGGAAATAATAGCTGGGATTTATTTGTCACTGGCCAAAAAAGGATAGAGGGATTAGTGTATGAAAAGTTATGCCCATCCTAAGGAGAAAATTTAGGACTGGATGGGATTTAATTCTTAATTCTTAATGTTAGTCATTTGTCAAGCTAAACTATATGAGGAATAAATATGCACTACCTGGAAACCTAAACCTGGACCATCATAGGAAGATGAGAGTCAGCAACGTAGGAAGGGACATTAAGACACTGTATATGTTAAGAGAAGTCATCCAGTGCCACTGTTTCATCAAATATGTATTTGTGACTAGATGCCTAACCAGGTGGGAAACACTGAATAAAGATAGAAGAAGCAAATATAAATCAGGGACTCTTCCTTAGAGGAATTCAAGTCTAGTTAAAGAGATAAGATATATACAGATATAACTCAGTTAAGTGACTACATGCCATCAACTAAATTGTGTCTACTCAAAAATCATATGTTAAAGCCCTAACCTCCAATGGGACTATATTTGCAGATAGGGCTTTTAGGAGGTATATAAGGTTAAATGAGGTCACAAGGGTGAGATCCTAATCTGATAGGATTGGTGGCTTATAAGAAGATAAAGAGAGAAAGCTCTCTCCATGCACACACACCAAGGAAAGGTCATGTGAGTACACAGCAAGAAAGAAGCCTTATGCAAGCCAGGAAGAGAGCTCTAAGTAGGAATCAAACCAGTCAGCTCCTTGTTCTTGGACTTTCTAGCTTCCAGAACTATAAGCAACAAATTTCTGTTGTTTAAGCCACTCAGACTATGGTATTTTGTAATGGCAGTTCAAGCTGACTAATACATTATATAAAGAAGGAAATTATTTTTGACCAAAATAAATGTCATAGATAATTCAGAGAGAAAACCATTGCTGGGGCAATCAGGGAAGCTTTTATGGAAGAGGTAGGTCTTGGGCATTCCTGCTTTAAAGAGAAAAACAAAGAGTTGGATAAATATATATTGGACCTAAGAATGGAGAGGTGGACTGAGCATGTGTAGGGGGATGGAGGAGGATGGAGTCACAGGACTAGACTGGATCCAGACCATGGCATTTTCAATACCAGGCTAAGGAATCTGGATGGAGCAATGAAACAAACTAAAAGTTTAGGAAGTATATGGGGTGGTTGTGTATTTGAAGGATTGGAGAAGGGGTAGTTGTAAAGCAAAGAAACCAATTTGAATGTTTTGCTTTAATTTAATCAGTAGATGAGAGGTTTATCCCTGATGATGACAGCTAATCAAAGGTTTTATAATCTCATGAATTAGAAAAGAGTAAATGAAACTATTACATTTTCATAGCACTAAGTTCTAAAGGAATCTAAGATAGTTCCCAGCTCAAGGGAAGTTGTGAAAACAGCAAAGATCAAGGCACAGCCTGAGGAGTTCTGAAGAAAAGCACAGGGCCACATACAAAGTTGCATTTGAAATTTATTACTGAATGGTGATTTTTATTTTCTCAACTGTTACTTTAGTTAACTCTTATAAACATTAATGATTCACAAATTTCTTCTCTAATTAATTAAATCATTAATGTTTAATTAATCATTAAACATTAATGATTCACAAATCTCTTCTCTAATTAATCATTAAACATTAATGATTCACAAATCTCTTCTCTAATTTACCTATATCTTTAGCTGCTTCAAGGGTTTTTTCCAGAGCCTTACTGGATGATGAGTACTTACTATATTAGACTGAGTTCTCCAGAGACAAGGAAATCAATAGGAATTGATTATCCTATCAATAGGATAGATAGATGGATAGATAGATAGATAGACAGACAGAGAGAGAGATAATAAAGAATTGGCTCATGCAGTTATGGAGGCTGAGAAGTCCCAAGATCTGTAATCTGTAAGCCTGATTATGGGAAAGCCAATAGTGTAAATTCTAGTCTGAGCCTGAAAGCAGGAGAAGACCAATGTCCCACTATCAAGACCATCAGGAAAAGGTAGTGAATTCTCTTTTGCTCAGCATTTTGTCCTGTTCAGGCCTTCAGTGGATTGAATGAGACCTGCCTACACTGGGGAGGACTATCTGCTTTAGTTAGTCTACTGATTCAAAGGTTAATATCATCCAGAAACACCCTCACAGACACAGCCAGAATAATCTCTAACCAAATATCTGGGCATCCTGTGGACCAGTCAAATTGACACATAAAATTAATCATCATAAGTACCTCAAAGTAAAAAATTCCAAACTGAAATCACCTTTTCCATTCCTATCTCCACAAATAGAGCCACTGCCAACCCAGCAGCCCAAGCTTCTTCTGCTTTCTCTCTCCACCCTAATTTCAACGGGTTAGGAAAGTTAAATTAGCCCAGAAATATGCCCTTTCCCTTCTGTATAACACTCCACTGCCTTTATTTGGATCTCCACCTTCAATGGCAAGGACTATTGCAAAAACTAACCTTCTGGTCTTCTTGCTTCTAATCTCACTCACTTTACAACTTTCTCCACTACCATAAAGACTTATTTTTTCTAAAATGTAATTCTGATCATGATATTTCTCTGTTTAACATCAGCCTTTGTTTCATCATTATTTACAAAATAATTCCAAAGTCTTTACTATGACATTATCCAAATTTGGGTTTTGACTACCTTTATAGTCACATATTTCACCATTCTTCCTGGTGTATCATTTTATCCTATGGTTGAATCAAAATACTTCTAAATCTATGAATACATATGCTATGAACTGAATTTATCACCCCCAAATTCAAATGTTGATGTTCTAGCCCTGAGCACCTGAGAATGTGACTACACACAGAAATGGGGACTTTAAAAAGGTAATTAAAATTAAATCATTGAGGTAGCCTTAATCCAGTATGACTAGTGTCTTTATGAGAAAAGGAAATTAGGACACAGACACATATAGAGGGGAGACTTTGAAAAGATACAGAAGACAGATAAGATGGCTGACTACAAGCCAAGAAGGCTGTTTTCGGAAGAAACTTAATCCTGCCAACACCCTGATCTGCAGAACTGTGAAAGGATAAATTCCTGTTGCCTAAGCCACCCAGTCTGTTGTACTTTCATATGGCAGCCATTAGAAAACTAATACAAAATAACATTCATTTAAGTTTCCAACACGGTATTTATTAAATGTTCTCTTCCCCCAACCAAAGATTCCTTTCCTTGTATTGTCTCCTTGGTAAAATTCCACTCATCCTTCACTACTCAACTCAGTTTCATCTGAGAAATGCTCTCTTTGTCCTCTACAAGTACTTTATACCCGCTTATGGCACATATCACATTATGCTTTAATTATCTTGTTAATATGACTTTAACTGGAAGAATATTTTGGACTTAACAATTTACTCTGGAGGTCTGGAGTTACAGAAATTCCAGGATTAGGCAAGATATTTGCATGGATTTTTACTGTAATAAACAGAATCAAATAACCTCTACTCCTTTGTCTCAGATTGTTTTCCCCTTCATATTCAGTTGATATTCAAGATGAAAAATTCTGGGTATTCATTTGCTGGTCTATTAATGCTAGATAAGAGGGAGAAATAAAAGTACCAAGGTGTTTTTACAAAACTTAAATGATGTAATACTCCTAATTGAAGTGTCACAAGAAGATAGGAGATAAACTCCCAAGACGGGGAAAAGCATTTTATAGTGGTTGGAATCCAATTTGTACTGATACTTCCTTTACCCACTTCAACCCCATATCATAAAATAATTATCCTTAATTGAGGACAAGTGTTGGCAAATATTACCTGTAGCACCAGATAGTATATATTTTCAGCTCTGTGAGACATATGTCTCTGTTGCAACGATGGAAACCTGCCATTGTAGCACAAAAGCCACCATAAGAAATATGTAAATAAGTGTCCCCATAAAATTTTATTTAGAAAACTAGATGATGAGCTGGATTTGGTGTGTAAGCCTAGTTTGCTAACCTTTTATTTAGGGAATAGGGGGAAAAAGTGAAAGGATATACCTTTTACTTTGCAAGTTAGCCTGTAGAAATATACTAAAAAACAACCTATATGTATTTGAAATTATCAGTAGAAGAGTTTTATAGAGAATAACAGAAAGATAAGTCTTAAACTTAAGTCTTGGAATATTGCTATGATGAAAAGCTAGGAAGAATAAATGGAAGGAAAAAATAGAAGTTGGCTAGATGACTATGCTGATGAAGCAATCTTCTTAATCATAGACCCCTTTCCCAAGTAATTCTTCTCTACCTCTTAATTCCTATCATCCATGTCTCCAAATCAGGGATTGTGTGTTTCAACCCTTTATACAATTTGCTCATAGTTACTTTTTTAGAATACAGGAACACCCTTTCGATCCAGTAGTAGGTTCTGCACTCCCTAAAATATGTAGTAATGGAAGTAAAAGGCAATGATAAATTCTAACCCACTCTACTTGCTCCGTACTAAGAGTATCCCAAATTTGTTCAGGGTACCAAATGTACCCGGCTAAGAATTCCAAGTTCTAAGCTACCTTGCAACTAGGGTATCCATATGAATTTTCCTGAGCAATGACATAAATCTGAAAAGGCTGAGTGGGCCTTCTGGAAAAGCTCTGCAAAGATGTCATTTTGCTACCTGCTCACTCATCTCTTCATCTTCTTCCTTCTTGGGGTGAGGATGAGATGCCTAGAGAAGTGGCAGCCATCTTACAAAAATAAGAATGAAAAACATCTGCTAAGAATGACAGAGCAAGAAGCTAAAATGAGTCTGGGCCAGGATGAGCAGCAGCACCTGCCTTGGGCTACCTAACTCTGGATTTCTTGTTGCATGAGAAAAAAAAACTCTGTCTGTTCAAGTCAGTGGTAGTTGGACTTAGCATTTTTTTCTTTCTGTTTACATCCAGGTTAATAAGATGAGTAAGAAAATCCATGGTTGTAGCAAACATGAGATCATGGAAGTATTAGTTTTCTATGCCTGCTGTGGCTACCAACTTAGTAGTTTAAAACAATGCAGACGTCACTTTACACTTCTTTAGGTCAGAAGTCTGATGCAGATCTCACTGGGCTAAAATCAAGGTGTTGGCAGTTCTGTACTCCTTTCTGGAAGCCCTAGGGGAGCTTACTTTCCCTTTCCCAGTTTCTAGAGGCCACACGTATTCCTTGGCTCATGCCCGCTTCCTCCATCTTCAAAACCACTCCTTGGTAGTTACATTTCTCTCCAACTCCAGCCTGGAAAGGTACTCTGCTTTTAAGGACTCACATGATTAGACTGGGCCTGTATAATCCAAGATAATCTCCCCATATCAGGGTTCTTATCTTAATCACACATGTAAAGTTCCTTTTGCCAAGTAAGGTAAATATTCACAGGCTCTGGGGATTAAGATCTAGACATCTTGGGTTAGCTATTATTCTGCCTACCAACAACTACATAAAGAAAACTATATACGGTTAAATGACCGTGTTTCTTGGTATAACTCAATTTTTTTGTACAGAGTTATGTAAATAGTAGAAGAATAATGAAAAATAACTTTTTATCAGACATAAGAAGTATTGCACCATTTTTTAAAAAAATTCTATACTAAAGTAATACTATTATATCAGCAATAATCTACCTTTCCAGGATGGATAATGAGCCTGAACATCCCTTAAACTGGGAAAGCTAAAAATTGAATTAGGCAGAAATAATGAAAAATTTCTATTATTCACACATGGGTTGTTGCAATTTTTCAGCAGGACAGATTATAGAGGTAGAAAATTTTATAGAACAAATGACTGCTTCTCAAGAAAAGAAGTAGTTGTAGAAATCAGGAAGCAAAAATCTATACAAAAACTTATGTAATAACAAATATTTTTAAATATTTTACAATTTATAATGTGATTTTTTCACATTATTCATTCCACTTAATCCTACATTCTTCCTAGAATTAATGCACATTAAAAAGGAATATCTGATTACTCTATTCTACTTTATCTTCTATATATAGTAAACCACCAAATAATTTGATAATTTTTCAGGGAATCCTCCTGGTTTCCATGTCCTTGCCAAACCCACTGTCAAGTCATGTCCAAGTAAGACATAATTTAGTTTTTAGATTGCCTTGTTTATTTGATCTTAAACTCTTACCCCTATAATACATGCCACATGCTGTTTCTAGAACAATCCTAGAAACATAAAATTTTACAATATATTTGTAAAATACAAATTTTACACTCATTTAAGGGAATACACTCATTTAAGGGAAGCTTGAGAAGTAGCCATCAACCCATTAGTTTCTGCCACTTCCAGGGGCAGATAATGTTGTTTTGCAAAGCTCTCCATACTATTTATATATAGCATTGGTAAACTTTCTGATTATTTGGAAAACTTCCCTTCCTATTTTTATTTAACTCTCTATTTTTGCCTTTTACAGCAACATGCATTAAATAAACTCTTTCTCCAGCATAATATATTTTCAAATATTTGAAGATAGTTATCATATTTCTTCTTAATCATATATTGTCTCAGTTAAACTTCTCCTGTTTATCCAACTCTTCCTCATTGCAACTGAAAACTCAAGATTTTTCTGCTCTCCTCTGGATACATCACAATTCATCAATGATCCACTAAAAGTTTTTTTGGTTGAGTTAAATTGAGTATTCCTAAGACCACCACACTGCAGCATATGGAGAGCAGGTAAATCTGGCTGTAGTTTTTTTATATTGCCTATGATTCATGAATTCTGTGACTTTATATTTTCTTCCATCTTTCATATGACCTACTATCAAACATGATCTCTCCTATCCTGATCTTTTACAATTTATATTTTTAAATAAATATTTCATATTACACATGTAATAACTATTCATTGTAGGAGATAAAGATAAGTAAAATGAAAAAAATAAAAATCATAAACTTGGCATTCAAAGAATTATTAATCATTTGAATCTAAATGTGAAAATCATACTTGCTTTTTAATAGTAGATAAAGCAACTAGATCAATCTTCCCACCAAGGACAACTAGAACAATCTGATAGATAGATAGAAAGATATAAAGGTATATAAATATCCTTGAACACTAATAAAATTAAGACATTTTACTGATACTACATATAATTGAAGTTAGAAATCCAAAGAGGTGAAACAACACTTGGAGCAGCTTTTCTGCTGGTAGTGTTTGACATGCTGAGAATGTCAGAAGCACTTCTGAAAACATCTTGGGGCAGGGAATAAATCTTTGGAGTTCAGGATTCAAAAAACATGGAAGTCTTGGTAATTCTAATACTTTGGATTGGGACTCTAAAAAGCTGCAACCTAGGAAAAGAGTGACCTGGAAATAGAACTAGATTGGCTCTCATAGAGACTTTGAAAAAAATCCTCAAATATTCTCAATTCCTGGGAATTGATTAAAGTAATATCAGATATCTGGTGTCCCCAGATACTTAGGAGAAGTAAAGATGAGTCCTCCATGTAGGATTATGACACTAATCTAATCCTCAAATCATTTCTAAAAATAAATTTCCAAATATAATGTTAGTTACACAATCAAAATGATCAAGCCTACAGGAGATAAGACTACATGAATGGCCCAACACTTAATATAGATCATAATACAAATTACTATATATGAGAAAACTCAGTTTTCAGCAACTTGCCTGTTGTCTCACACCATAAGTAACAGAACCAGGAGTCAAACTGAGGCAACGTGACTGCAGAGTCTGTGTTTTAACCACTACAACACACTGCCTCTTAATTAAAATGTGTAGGTGAGAAACAAAGGAGAAGTAGGTAAGTGTGTTATCTGGACTGGAGTCAGATTCCTTGGGCTTGGATTCTGGCTCCAGGCCCTTATGCAAGGTACTTCATGTCTCTTTCTGTCTGTAAAATGTGAATGTTGTTAGCACCTACCTCACGTGAATTCTGTAAGAATTCATGAAAATTGTGCATACTGTGTTTGGCAAGTAGTAAGGTGCTCAAAAAATAGCTATTATTTTTTATCATTATGTGCCCCAAACAGGGGCCATAGTATTTAAAATTTGTTTTGTAAGAAGGGAGACACCATATCTGATTTATAATATTAAAATAAATTAAAAATGAGGTAGTCAAGGAAAAATATTTCTCCTCCTGCCTTCTACAGAAATAAAAAATTACAAAAGCAGAAAGAAAACTGTAAAAGGAACAAATTTGTCAAGAAAGACTAAAGAATATTGGCCACTCTTACAGTTATCTCACTTATTATTCACTTCAATCCCACAAGAAAAGTGATTTTATTCCCATATTACATTAGGAAAACTAAGTCTTGATTATTCATAATTACAGAGTCAGTAATTGACAAAAACCAGGAGGATATGAAACCATATCTTCCTGACATCATAGCTCTAATTTAAAACAAAGAGAGACTACATAAATGAAAACTAAAGGAAGAAACAGACAAAATAAACAGAACAACAGGGGGTCAGGATATTGGAATTACAACTCACATAGTTTAATATAGGAAGTAAACTGAAAATTTTGGAAGAGAATTAGTAACAATATGAAGGGAGTTAGATTTGAAAGAAAATAAAACTCTTATAACTGAAAAAATAACAGATATAAAATTAAGAATCCAATGAATAAATTCAAGAAGGTAATCTCTCTTACACCATAAAAGCAAAAGTCCTTATTAATGAAATTTTAGAATATTAAATCCAACACTAAATTAAAAGGATAACACATGATGACAAAATGTGGTTTTTTTCAAAATGCAAGTTTGATTTAACCTTTGAAAATCAATCAATATAATTCACCTCTTCAGCAAAACAAAGGAGAAAAAGCATATTGTTCTTTCAATTACAGCAAAAAAAAAAAAAAAAAAGCAATAGATAAAATTTAATTTATCCTAAAAACTCTTGGCAAACTAGGGATATAAGGACATTTCCTTAATCAGACAAAAATACCTATCAAAAGAGCATACTAATAACACTGAAAAATTTACCCTGATTCAGGAACAAAACAAGAATGCAACTATCTTGATTTGTTTCACATATTGTACTTGAGGTCTTGGCCAGTACAAAAAAGCCATAAAAAGGACTTCTGGTTTTGGCTAAGATGAAATAGCCCCATTGTTCTCAGGCATTGCCTCATAACTGAAAACTCTGGACATAACACAGCAGACAAGCACCAGAAGGCTCAGAAAGGTGGAAAGAAGAAGGCAAACTGCCTAGGGACCATGGGACCTGAGGAATGGCAGGACAGTGAGCTCCCTGGTTTCCTTACTGGTTGACATTACATCCCAGCAGGGTGCTGCAGAAGCCTTCAAACCCAAGACCTGCCACAGGCACAAACAGAAAACAAAACCAAAACCAAAAAAGCTCCAAGAAAAGCCTGTTCCACTTAGCCCAAGGACCAGAAATCCATGGCTTTACAACAAAAATCCTTATTGGCAATACCCTACTCCGGTCAAACACCAGCAGCAAAAAGTGCACTACTCGCTGTAAGAATTCAGAGGCTGAACAGGAAACTAATCTTCTACCAGCCCTACCCCTGCCCAGCAGAAACCAGGCAGCAGCTCTCCAATTCTCCTCCCCAGTGGTATGGGTGTAGCCAAGCTGGGAGCTAACCTTCCATCCCCAAACTGGCCGAAGCTGGCAGCACTCCAATTCCCTGATAAAGTGGTTATCATCGTTCTGAGTCTGGAGCTCATCTTGTAACCTCTGTGTGTCTGAAGCAGATGGTAATGCTCCAACTCCCTGATCTTCCACCTGGAAGTAGGTGGTGCTAAAATTACTCCACCATGGTAGTGTCAGGGGGGTCCAGCCATAAGCTAAGCCTCCACCCCTTCCACAGCACTGAGACTGTACAAGGCAGTGTGAGTCAGGACTAGTCAATATTCTAAGTCTTCCTCATTCCTGCTCTTACCAGTGCCCCACGGGGAGCTGAACCTTCACACACACCCAGCAGCAATGAGATTGAATGAGGCTGTGAAAAGTAAGGTTAATTGACATGAATGCTGGCCATCTCCCAGTATCAGTGGGGCCCAGTGGGGCAGCTGAGTCCCCACCTCACCTAGCATTAAGGAGGCAGGATGAGCTAGTTGGCACTCTGCTTCCTCTGTTCCCCTCTGCTGGTGTCAGTGGGGCCCAGCAGGAAGCTGAGCCTAAATCCCCTCTTGGAGGCAACAAGGAGGTACAAATTGGTGCCCCAGTTTCACCTAGAAGGTGTCAGTGGGGCAGAGGAGAAACTGGATTTGTCTGCAATAATGCAGTGTGAGTTGGCACTCCACTTTTGCTAGGGTGGTTTTGGCAGGGCCTGGCCCGAAGCTGAACGGACACATCTACCTGCCCCAGAGGTACACCTCAAATGGGAGGACTACCTACTACAATAAGAAGATTACATAGTATCCAAAGTTTCATAATATAATATCCAAAATATCTAGGGAACAATAAAAAATCACTCATCTTTGAAAGAACAAGGAAAATCACACCCTAAATAAAAATATATACCAGATGTCAACACTAAGATAAATCATACGTTGAAATTATCTGAAAAGGATTTTAAAGCATCCACCATAAAAAAGGCTTGAAGAAGAAATTGTGAATCATCTTAAAATAAATAAAAACATAGAAAATATCAACAAATAAGTAGAAGTTATGAAAAGGGACCAACTGGAAATTATAGAACTGAAAAATACAAAACTGAAATAAAAAACCTGCTCGATGGGCTCAATAGTAGAGTGGAGATGACAGAGGATAGAATCAGTAAAATTAACACATCAATAGAATTTACCCAATCTGAACAAAAACGGAAAATAGACTGAAAAATAAAACAACAACAACAACAAACCCAGAGCCTCAGGAACCTGTAGGACTATAACAAAAGAATTAGCACTGGTATAATTAGAACCCCGTAAGAAGGGAAGAGTGAGAGTGGAACTGAAAAGTTGTTCAAGGAAATAGTGGTTGAAAACTTCCCAAATTTGGTGAAACATATAAATCTATAGATTCAAGAAGCTGAGCAACCCAAAGTAGGATAAACCTCAACACCAAATGCTGTCAAGGATGTGGAGAAACTGGATCACTCATATATTGATGATGGAAATGTCAACTGATACTCTGGAATATAGTTTGGCAGTTTCTTAAAAAATTAAACACGAGCTTACCATATGACTCTGTAATGGCATTGCTGGGCATTTATCCTTGAGAACTAGAAACATGTTTACACAGGAACTTGTACATGAATGTTCACAGCAGCTTTATTCATGATAGGCCCAAACTGGAAATACGCCGTTTGTCTTTCAATGGGTAACTGGTTAAACAAAATGTGATACATCCATACCATGGAATATAAGAAAGAAGAAGGAATAAACTTTGATACAACTTGAATATTGTATGATGGATGAATCTCAAGGTCATTATGCTGGGAGGAAAAAAAATAGTCTCAAAGGTGTCATGCCATTTACATAACATTCTTGAAATGACAAAATTATAGAACTCAAAACCAGATTAGTGGTTGCCAGAGCTGAGGGTAGGCAAGGGGTTGCAGTCATGGGGGAGGCAACTGTGGCTGTAAAAGGGTAGCACAAGGTATCCTTGTAACGGAACTCTTCTGTAACTTGAATGTGAATGTGGTCACACGTTATGATAAAATATCACAGAACAAAACACACAGACACACACACACACACACACACATATACAAAGGAGCACATGTAAAACTGTTGAAATCTGACTAAGATTGATGGGTTGTATCAATATCAATTTCCTGGCTATGATATTGTACTATAGTTATGCAAGATTTAACTGTGGGGGCAAACTGGGTGAAGGGCATATAGAATTGTACTGCATTTTGTCTTACAACTGTATGTGCATCTATAATTAACACAAAGTTGTAAAATGCATAAAAATATAAATATTGTAAATTAATAAACTTTATTTGCAGATGACATGATCGAGTAAGTAAGAAAAATCATCCAGAAGAATTTAAACTGTTGGAATTAATTAATTTAGCAAAGTTGCAGGATATGTCAATATTCAAAAAATAGTAATTCTCTGTACCAGCAGCTAACAATTATAAAAGGAAATTTTAAAAAATGTTTCATCTACACCAGTTTGCCTAGGAGTAAATATAATACAATATGTGAAAGAATTATACACCAGAAACTATGAATCATTGCTCAAAAAGAATTTAATAGCCCAATTTTAAAGGATTAGAAAATCCCTTATGATTAGTATGAAAATTCTCCTTCAAATTTATCTTCAAATCCTCTGCAAACACAGCATATTTTGGGGGAAAATTGAAAAGCTGATTCTAAAACTTATACCTAAGTGGAAAGAACCTAGAATAGCCAAGACAATCTTGATGATGAATAACAAAGTTGGAGGAACTACATTATTAGATTTCAAGACTTATTCTAAAACTAGAGTAATTAAGAGACCCTAGTTTGGCATATGCATAGAAAAACAGACCAGTGTAACAGAATAGACAATCTAGTAATGGACCTGCAAATGTATAGTCATCAATGGTTTGAGCTCTAATTCACTGGAGGAAAGGGTGTCTTTTCGATAAATTATACTGGGACAATTGCCTATTTATTAGTTTAAAAAAAAAAAAAAAAGAAGAACATAGACTCCTACCTTACATGCTCATAGGATATGTACAAGTTTATTCAAGATGGATCATAGACCTACATGTGATTGGTAAACAATAAAGCTTCTAGAAGGCAATAGGACAATATTTTCACATCTTTGGTGTAGGCAAAAGATTTCTTAAACGATACCCAAAACCACTAATTAAAAAGAATATAAATAATCCTTTGATTTTATGAAAATTAAAGATGTTTATCAACCAAAAGACACCATTAACTAAGTGAAAAGATAGTTCACAGACAGGCAGAAGATATTGCAGTTCACATATCCAACAAAAGATATGACTGGAGTATATAAATCGCTCCTGCAAATAATTTTTTTAAAAAAACACCCAATGAAAAAGGGCAAGTCTTGAACAGGGACTTCATAAGAGGGAATCAAATGGTCAGTAAGAATAGGAAAATGTGCACAACATTTTTACCTACAAAGGGGATGCAAGTTAAAACCACAGTGTGATACCACTACATATTTCCCCTGAAGACTCAGATTCCAAAGAGTCACAATACTAATGTCAGCAAAAACGTGGAGTAACTGGAACCCTCAACAATCATTGTCAGGAGTGTAAATATTTACCAGCACTTTGAAAAATACTTTGGCAATATCTGTTAAAGTTATACCACTCCTAGTCATATTCACAAGAAAAATGAGTGCATAAGTTCCTCCAAAAGTGTACACAAGAATATTTCATAATAGTACTAAACTGGAAACAACCTTAATTTCTATCAACAGTAGATTAGATTAATAAATTGTGGAATATTCATATAATGGCATACTATAAAGCAATAAAAAGAAACTATAGATACATAGAACAATATAGATGAATCTCATAGTTATTATGTTGAGTGAAAGGAGTTGGGCATTAAACATACAAATGACTCCACTTATATTAATTTTAGAACAAGCAACACTAACTGATGGTGATATAAGAATACTGAATACCCCTGAGAGATGAGAGAACCTTCCAGGGTTCTAGAAATGTTCTATATGTTGAAATGAGTGGTAATTACAAAGGTGTAAATATATGAAGATATTTACTAAGCTGTACACTTAATGCCTTTTATACAATCAATCTATAGTATCTAAGTTACACCTCCATAAAACAAGTTTTAAAAAATCATAAAGGTTCTTAATGATACTACCTCCCTCCAAGGAGGGTTAATTTTTTTTTACAGGCAGAAAGACTTTTGGCAGAGCACTGTGATCGTATGGAGGCATGGTGCCAGGTTTCCTCAGGACTGCTCTTCTTCAGATTTTCCCTTACTCTCAAGCTATGAATCTTATTTCTTTGATGGGTCCCTTACTCTTAGGACATGGCCTTTCTGGGGACTCACTTGAAAGCCCAAGGTGCTTATGAAGTCTTCTCCACCTTTAAAATGCTTGAATTCCAACCTCTGTCTCCACAGCACAACACAGATGCTAAAAATCTCTGCTCAGTTTTTCAACATTCTAGATGTCATATTTTACTGAATGCTAAGGTGACTTACCCTATATACACGTAGTTTAAGTACTGGCCAAAGACTCATGGGAGTGTATAGGCAGATTTTTGAGTGTCTTCACTGAACTCTCCTTCTGTCCAGAATTTAGCCTGTAAAGTACCAACAGACCTGAACTCTGTCTTCTCAGTCAGTTAATTCTATCAATTTCCTTTCCCTAGCAGCACAGTTTGGAAAATCCCCTTAGAAGATAAAGCTGGGATAAAAATGGAACTCTCCTACTGTGCTTTTTTTCCTCTAAAGGATCATAGACCCTGAAGCACTGCCTGCATTGGTTGCTCTCCATTGTCTTTCAGTAGTTTTTTGTTTTTTTTTTTAATTTCTAAAGTTATTTTTTCCAGTTTTTGTATTCCCACCTACACTTCCTGTTCCCTCAGTTGCAAAGTTAATCGGATACAAGCTATTCTGTCAGGAGAGCTTGAAGTCTATTTGTTTTCTTCACACATGGAATATACAAATTTAGGAGTGAGGAAACACATCACATACTTTTTCAATTCTTAAATTACCTAATTCTTTTTTCAGGTCACAATTTCTCCTCAGAAAGTTTTTTGATTGCTTCATTTTAACTTGAATAAGAGGCAGGAAAACTGCAGACAGCAGTTGTGAGCAAATTACTGTGTGATAGTGAGAGAACCTCAGTTAAATTTAATACTGGGTAGAGAAGGACTAATCCTGTATCTCTTTCAGGTAGTTGGGTCTGTGGGAATGATCCTCCAGTGCATTACGATTCTCTGATGCCTCCCTGTACATTTTTCATGAGGCAGTGCAGAACAGCAATCACAATTCCTTTTGACATTGCATTTGTGATTCATAAATAGAAATATCTACTTTCTTGAAATGTTTCAGAAAAATTATATAACAGATGAGGAAACTGAGAATCAGAAAGGATTAGAAAAAGTGGAGAATGGAAGCCAACTGTCATTCAATCTCCACTAAGAATCATTGTGCAGATTTCTTACACATAGAACCTATTTTAATTCTCACAGCAATCCTAGGGATAAATGGTTGGTAATTTTCAAAGAGATTAATTCTTTTTTCCTAGTTTCTCAGGTAATAATGAAAGGGCACTGGAACTTGAATGTGTCCTCTGACATATTCCAGTGCAGGTTCAGACAGAATAGTAATTAGTGCACACTGACTCTAGAATAAAGCATGCGAAAACCTCCTACATACCAAATCTGAGGGTCTTAGAAACAGAATGTACAAAAACAACAAAGGCTGCTGATTGATAGCAAATTTAAGAAGCTCTTTGTGATGCAAAACCATTAATAAAGGATGGAATACCAATGTGTGGTTTGGAACAACTCTCTCCTTTTCTAAATGTACAAACATTATTCAAATGCTACACCCAAGTACTACATGTAGAGCTTGAAGTTTCCTTGGAAAATGATACCATAAAACTAGAAAATATAAAGCTGACACCACATGATTTCCAATATTTTTTCTTGTGTTTTATGCTATTTAAAGGTAAATTGTTCCCATTTGACCTAGATCAGCACTGTGAACTGAAGAAGACACTTAATTGAAACAACAGAAAGTTTTTAAATATATAAAAAATTATAGGCAGTCTAAAAATGTATTTATAGTTGATCAAAGAATTTATCTCATCATATTCCTTATAATTTGGCCTTTCAATAAAACCATAACCAACTTGGAAGTGAGAAAATTTTTTACAGTGCATAAAAATGATTTTGCTAATTTCAAGTAATGAAATCAGTAAAGGTTGTATTCTTTGATTATGAAGTAGCATAAGGACTTTTGAAAATCAGACAACTGCTCCAACTGTACAACTAGATCTTGATTAGGTGTGCATGTAAGGGAGCCTGGGCAGAGCCAGACAGAGGAATAAAAAAGTTTGTCACATTCTGGCCTTCAAGGCTGATCTGTTTCTCTGTGTGCTTCATAAATATTGTGATAGGAGAACCACCTTCTCTGGGGAAACCTGGACACAATCTAGTCTGTAATTTCACCAGATTAAGCAAGGAATCTTGACTTTTAGTAGAGAAAGCTTGACCTTGCAGCCATTTTTTCTTCTAAGGTGTAAGATTTTTCTGCTAAAGTTATAACACTCCAAATCTTAAGCTGTTGACACTGAACTCCTTCCTGGAACACACTATACTTGCAAAGGTCTAAGGTGATCCAGTTGTTCCAAATGAATTACAAGTAATCCTAATTTAGCAAACAAAACCTAATATTTATACAGGATCTTGTCCAGAGAAATCCAAATCCTTTAACATATTACCTGTATCAAAACACATTATTACAAAACAAAAAGTTTTCTCAGAAAGTAAATACAAAAACACTCCATTCTTGCAAACACATTATTTACGTAAGCTCTAAGCTACCACATTTTTTATAATTTCTCTTTTAAATATGAAGCCATTCATGAACTATAAAAGAATAACCGATAATATGATTCTCATACCATCTTTACTATTTTCAGATAACTTTTTTCTATTCTACTTTATATTTTCACCTAACATTTCTTCTACGGAATTAGTATTATTTAAAAATTTCATGAGTTGTAGACATATCTTATGATTAGCCTTTCTCACTGGTACTTGTTTTTTAAAGATTAACTCTTATTAAAATTTCAATCTTTCTGTCTCTGGAACATCCAAATTGTCCACAGGATGCTCCTCCAAATCCTTGACATTAAATCACCCACATGTTGGTATCTTAGCAAATTTTCCCTTCTCCATAAGGACTTCTTTCCTTTGAAACTCCACACTATCTACTCATTAAGTCTCTGTCCTATTTCTTACTTTTTTTTTTTATTTTTTTTTTATTTTTTATTTATTTATTTTTTAAAAAAATTTATTTATTTATTTTATTTATGGCTGTGTTGGGTCTTCGCTTCTGTGTGAGAGCTTTCTCCAGTTGTGGCAAGTGGGGGCCACTCTTCATCGCGGTGCGCGGGCCTCTCGCTATCACGGCCTCTCTTGTTGCGGAGCACAGGCTCCAGACGCGCAGGCTCAGCAATTGTGGCTCACGGGCCCAGCCGCTCCGCGGCATGTGGGATCCCCCCAGACCAGGGCCCGAACCCGTGTCCCCTGCACCGGCAGGCGGACTCCCAACCACTGCGCCACCAGGGAAGCCCCCTATTTCTTACTTTTGACTAAACTAATTGAAAGTGTGGTTTATGTCCATTAGCTTCTTATTTTTTCAATTATGACTCACTCCCAGGATGATTTTGTTTTTACTTAGTTCATTTTTGATGACATCATCAATGAACTCTTAATTGCCAAAAATTATTCCATCATTAGTCCTATACTATTGACCATCCCATCTTCAGGTAAGATCTCTGCTCCCTTAGCTTTTGGCACACTATTCTCTCCTAGCTCTTCTCCTCACTTTTATAATTATTCTTCTTGTCAGAATACCCCCATTCTGCTACTCCTTTTAGGGTTTATGTTCTAGAGGGCACTGCCCTTTGAAGTCTCTTTTTATCACAAGTGTTTTTTCAAGCTCTTTTTATAGGCAGGCATCTTGCAAAAGCCTATTTTCTGAACCAACTTCTCTCTTGAGCTCCAATTATCTACTGGATATCTGCACCAAGATAGTCCTTAGACATCTGACACACTGCCACAGGAGACATTTGATTACATAGTCTTTATACTTCTGTATTTCTCAAAGATTTCATATAACGTACCAATCAGTGCACTTCATTTCACTAGGATACCATTCCATTTCACCAGTGGTGAAAGTCTTGACAATTGCACACTATCCCATTCCAGAGGTTATCCAATGATGGATGTGTCCTGCCTTGCTAGATATTTAGTTCAAAATCCCATTTCAGAGCTATCAATTGCAGAGCTTATTTACATACAGTGCTGACACATATTATTTTGACATAAAAAGCCATTACAGCAAATTCAAAACAAACTAGATGGTTTTAAGAATAGTTTTGTTAGATTAGTACCTGCTAGAATTTCTATTTCCAGCCTGCAAAATATGGAGGTATAGGGAGAGGTTTAACATCTGTGTAGAAAATTTAGAAATAGAAGGCTCTGTAGGAACTAAAATAAGAGAAATTGTGTTTGAATCTTAGTTTCACACTTTAAAACTGACTTTTAAAGAAATCAATCTCTCAAGATCTAAATTTCATCATTTGTAAAGTGGTAAAATAATATTAAATTGTTTATATAAGATTTGCTTTCTCTGGCATGTAAGAAATATTCAATTATCAATCATTCATTCAACAAATATTTATTGAATACCTACTATATGCCAATCATAGTTCTGGGTGTTATTAGCTATTTTGTTTTTGCTATCGTCATTTGTATTGTTTTTGGCTTTATTATCATGCCATATGGATACACAGAAGGAAAAGGAAAATATCACATCTACTTATTTACCTCCTGACCTACCTTAAACCTTTGGAACTTTGGTACAGTGTTTTCTATAAAAAGATCTTAAAGTTTATTCCAGTTGATCCATGTTATTCCATGGTTGGGCAGTTTCCTGCTTATACAATTAGCTCAAAGCTAATTATTAAAATTGGCAAATGCTATGTTTATCTTCAGTTTGTCTTCCTTAAATCTCTAGCAGTAGAGAATACAGGTATAAATGAGCAAGCCTGGAGCCTGCAGTTTAGTGATGTGGTTTTAAATCCTCTCCTGTATGGCCTGTATGTAGAAAAGTTATTTGATCTCTTTCTGATTCAATTTATTTTCCTATGAAATGGGAAAGGATACTAGCAACTACCTTCTAAAGTTGTTGAGAGTTGAATGAGTGCTTAGAATAGAGCATGGCCCAAAATCAGCCCTCAACAAATGTTTCCTGTTCTTCTCACAGGACTAGAAGATGGTCTCTAATTTACCAGACATGTGAATACTGTTACTTTAAGTTTACTCACTGGGTCACTATTCCACTGAGCTCCACAAAGATTCTATGATCCCCAGATGTTCCATCAATGTTTTCTTCAGTTATCAAATGGATAAGAGTTCAGATTTCCTTTCTTCACTAGCAGTGCCAATGACACATAATTACACATCTTCACATCTTAGAGAGTGAAGGCTACATGGACAATAACCAGCAAAAACATTTATTCAATATTCTTCATTGTTTTTTACTTTTAATCAGAACTAGATTTCTATGGGGCATAGATTGGAAAAGGACATAATTTTGGTTATAAATCTACTTTCAGGGGGATGTTTTCTGTAATGAGAGTAAAGGTATAAAACACAGACATTGAAAACC
This sequence comes from Balaenoptera ricei, assembly GCF_028023285.1. NCBI lineage: Eukaryota > Metazoa > Chordata > Mammalia > Artiodactyla > Balaenopteridae > Balaenoptera > Balaenoptera ricei. Next base: position 98,345,329 of record NC_082640.1, on the reverse strand, counting down.
ATCTGATAAAAAACATCCCAGTTGAGCATTATACATATTTCAACAGTATTAGATCTCACTATCTCTCAGTCTTGTTTTTATTTTTCCTGGCTAACCCTATTTCTACTTTACTAAGTGAATAAAATATTTTTACACTTGGTTACCGGTTCTATTGCTTTGTCTTTACTTAATCATTCTGTATTTGCTTTTACTGGCCTCAGAACTAATTATCTCTGTGTTTTCCTTAGCATACACTACTGTAGTAATTGCTGAAAGCAACAATTTGATACAGTATCTCAATCTCTTTTTTATTATTACTTGTATATTCTTTTAGTTTCATTATATATCAATCAGCTGTTAAAGTTAATGATAGCTAACTTTTATTGAACTCATATCATGTGCCAAGCATTGTACAATGAACTTTGCATGTTATTTATTTTTCACAAATTCCTTTGAGGTCAGTGCTATCTCTACCATTTGGAGATAACTGATGCTCAGACTAGATCAGGTCCTCCGTTATATTTTCTCTTAATACATTCTGTACTTTTTTAATAGCACTTATCATAATTTATACTTGTGGATTACCTAGTTCCTCATAATAATATAAACACATTGGGTGAAGGGACTTAATCTGTTTTACTTATCCTTGTTTTTCCAGTACATAGCACAGTGCTTGGCATATAGCAGGCACTCAATAAATATGTATTGAATGAATAAATAAATGTCAACTTAAAAATTTTTAAAGATTCTTTTTTGCCTGATAATTTACTTCAGTAGAGGGAGAAATGTTTGTTTCTGCCATCCTTCTAATGAAATGGTCATACCTTCTGTTGTAAGCAGATCTTAACAACACAAGGAGAGTCAATCACAGCTGCGAATTAGTACAGGACGTTAAAAACAGGCAAAATTTTCTTTTCTGATATAATTACAGACTCCCAGGAAACTGCAAAAAATGTACATAAAGTCCCATTAAATTATTTTTAGTATATAATATATGGGCATCAAAAAGAATTAAAAAAAAAATAAAAGTACAAAGACCAAAATAATGATTTTCTCAGAAGTGGCAGAAAGCAGTAACCACTGTTGATATTTTAGTGCATTGCCTTCCACAATTATCTATGTGTAAGCATTTCTACAAGACTGAAATCAAATCATATGTGGTTAGTACCCATATTATGGCATGAGCCTTTTCCTATTGTATAGGTAGCTCTGAAAAATGCCACTATAATACCTAACCAGTATCACTTCAAAAGAATTTATCATAAATAATTTAATCATTCTATTATTTTTGGGTAATTGATTTGTTCATAATTTTACTATTAACAATTATGCTTCAATTAACAGTTTGAAAAGTCATCTATGACAAAGTTTCTACTTCTTTAGGGTAGATTCCTTGATAATGAAATATCTGATAAATAATATGATTATTTTAAGTACTCTTAATTCAAACTGACAAATTTCTTTCCAGAAAACTTTAACCTATTTATTTTTATGCAAGCAGTTTATGAGAATGATTATATAAATTGATCCTTATCAAAAATTGATATTACACTTTTAAAAAAGCTTTGCTAATTTGATAAACAAAAAGTAGTGCTTTAGCTATTGTTATCTGGAAACCACACTACCAATGGTGGAAATGGCCTTGTTCTGGAGCCAGCAAAATAGTGTATCTGGGTCCAGATAGCCAAGGTGGATGTGGAATTGCAGCACTATATGGAGATACCAGAGACCCCAGGCTTCCCTTCAGAGACAACTTCATCACACTTCTCTAAATAGTCAGATCTTCAAAGGACAACACTAAAGAACATTCGAGGAAAATCAGACACCAAGAAGCCATCCTATGGCATTGGATGGGGTCAGCACACCAGGTAGAATAAAGATAGAAAGCTCATCTTGTGTAACCAGGTCTTTGTAAAGAACAGGTCTCAGCAATGAGGGGCACAAACTGCATCCTAGGAACAAACACTCCAGGAAAAGGTGACCAAGTCAACCAGCCTTCCAAGAAAATCCATATACCTCCAGCTGCTCCAGGCTCTTGGGTTAGGACCCACCTATAACCAACTCAGCCTACTGACCTATTGTGGAGATTGCCTATGTCATCCACACAGGAATGGCATTCACAACTCAAGCCAGCCCAGCTCCTTAGGCTTGCATGCAGGGATATTTTGGGGGTTATTTCTGGAATTGCCTCTGCCCCTTAAACCTCATGTAGAGACACCTTCATTCATTGTGCTAGGGCAAGATGCCATTCTCCGGTCAAATGAACCTCTGGGGCTTCAACTAGGAATTTCCTCAGGGTAGCTTCTCACATAAGGAGGAGCAATGTTTCTGTATCAAAATTGGCCTTTGAGTTCAGTATTTGTATATCCAAGCATTCCTCTCATACAAAACTGTGCCTTTCTACCTTCCTTTAACCCATCGCCAATTCCCCAGTTACCCCCCAGCCCCAGTGAAGTCTGCTACCACAGTTTTGAGTACTTATTAATCCACCTTGTAAAACACTCCAACAATTAGGGAACCATATAGTTTAGTGAGCACTTACTGTGAGTTCTGTCAGAATACATCTATGTTTTAAATTTAACTTTCTTTACGTACCCTGGATATACTTATTGAGTTTATTAACACATACTTCTTAGTTCATAGAAAATTTATCATTAACTTAGGCAAGGCCTCTCCCTTACTTTTTAACTCTTTAACCCCAAAGCACAATGCTACCAGTCACTTAACAGGTTATATTTCACAAAGATCCTTAACAATGTACATATATAGAACTTCTGCTTTTGCTGTAAGGAATAACTGCCTTGCCCTCATGCCATAAACAATTAGAAATGACACAAAAATATACTAAATAACATTATTTGACTATAATTAATGCAGGGCAGAGATTCCTGAGAGAAAGAAACAAATGAAGTGAGTTCTATGATCATCCTTGTTTTGTACATGGAGGACCATTCCAGTCTGTGAAAGAAAGACAGGGAACTCAAGCAGAAAATGTCAGCCATACTGGGTTGAGAAGACAGAGATTAGAAGTGGGTGGAGAGACTAAGGTAGCTGGAATTTATGGGGTGTGGTGGAGTAGAGGAGAGATGGGAGATCAGCAGTGATAGCTTCAGAAATTGAACCCCCTGAGGCTGTTCCAGACCATAAATTGTATACATATGGTGAGACTTCAAGCAGCTAGGCAAAGGCAAAGAATTATAAGTTGAACAATTTCTAGAGGTCACAGTACAGTACAAATTGTACACTTAAAATCAGTGATTTGTATTGTTTATGAATTATAACTCAATAAAGGTAATTTAGAAAAATAAACAATGTGTATTATCTTATAAAATATAAAATGGTGTTTCAGGTGTATGTTTCTAATGTAACTAAATGAAGTTGTGCTAGAAATCTCACATTTTTAATACTTTTTTCATTCAATAATCTTTTCCAAAGATCTATCTATCTATCTCTGTTTATTATTTATTGTTTTTAGGTATTTAAATTTATGTGAATAAAATTATAATGATGTTTTTATTATATATATATTATATATATATATATATTATATATATTATATATTTTAAATCTGCAATTCGTCTGCTTACGTTCCTCTTACCTTTCCTAATATTGTGTGTGTCTTCCTCTGGTTATAAAAAGAAATCTCAATTAACTTTTGTCTTTTAGTCTTTGCCAAGAAACAACTTTTGTCTCTTAACAATCTTCTCTTGAATCTTTTGCTTTATACCTGATTGATTTCTCCTCTTACTTTTATATTCTTTCTCATCATTTATTTTAGGTTTGCACCCATTTTTTACTTTCTTAGGCAAGACATGTAATTAATAAATTTTATCCTTAATTCTTTTTAATAGAAATGTTTTATGTTATAAATTGCTCTATAAATGCATACTGTTTCAGTGCATCCCATAGTTATGATATGTGGTATTTTCATTACTGTATTTTTAAAACTAATCATTTTTAAAGTAAAAATAAAGTTGCTTTTACATTTGTCATTTATCTATAGTAAATAGCTAATCAAACCAAAAATTATCTTTGCACTTTCTATTGATAAATCATACACATAATGCTCCAATAAATGTTGATATTATAATGTAGTAATTAAAATTAAAATTAAAATATAAACAACTCACATGTAAGATTTTTTTTTTTTTCACACACACACACTATATTTTATTTTTACAAGAGATAAATCGACTGACACCAAGCATTGTACATGGATGACCACAACAAAAGCAACAATGATTGCAATTACCAAACATGAAACACACTCATACTATGTCATAGTATTGACATTCAGTCCAGTAATCCTCCACTGTAACAGCTCCTTTACTTTGCAGTGAAAATTGATTTGTATATTCTTTGCCTCTGAGTCCTTGTGGAATTTTTTTTTTTTTTTTAAATTCAGACAGAAAGTCACAAAAATTATACTCATCCTCATCAGTTCACTCAGTCCCATGTAATTAATTTTTTTTTTTCATCTTGATCTTTTCTGGTAACGGACTGTACTGCTGAACTGAATGAATAAGCATTTTCAGAACTCTAATGAAAAACTGATGAACTCATAAAAGTGCTAACAAAAGATCACATGTAAGATTAACATATAAGTGATATTTACCAAAAACTTTTCTGAAAATATAGTTCCATCTATCTTTAATTTGAATAAAAGGGTAGTCTCTTAAGTAGTCAACAATTCTTAAATTTATAATAAAAGAGAAATACTCTAAACTTATCTTGATGAGCTTCTAAAAAAATTCAAGATTTTCTGGGTGTGATTCCAGAAGTACAAACAGTTGGTTTACTTAAAGGTTGAATTAAATTTGAAGAGAATCTCTTCTATTTTCAGGACATGAAGTTGATGGAAAAATCAAGCTCACAGAGAAAAAAAGGACTTCTTCCACAATATACCCCCACTTTTTAAAATGAAATCTAACCAAGGATGAGCATTATATTTAGGTGTTATAGCTCTTGACTCTATTTTTACATTTTTATTGATGTACTATATACACACTCTTGAGTTTTCTTTTAGACAGAACTCTTCTATTTATTTTTTACATTATGTATTGTTGGTGCGATGAGACATTCTGTGAGGTGTACATATGGCTATAAATGTTCCTCTGATGACTGATGTAACTGCATCCAACAGATTTTGATATGTGATGTTCTCATTATCACTCAGTCTGAAGTATTTTATATTTTTTCTGGAGAATTTTTTGACTCGAGTTATTTAGAAGGGAATTATTCAATTTCACCTGTTTCATTCTACTTTTTAAATATGGCTACCAGAAAATTTTATACATGAGTAATTTTATTTATTGATTCACACTACATACAAGCTTTATATTATGTTTTATTAAAGAGTACTGTTCTATATTTTTACTAATTTTTAGACTGATTTATCAGTTTTAAGAGAGATATGTGTTTGGGTTGTATCAAGTTAAAGATTATTGCCTGTATTACTAGTTTTATGAATGTTTTCATCAGAAATATTGTTGAAACTTATCAAATTATTTCCCTGAATCTATTAAAATAATCATATTTTTCTCCTGTAGTCTAAAAGAGTGGTTAATTACATACAAAAATAGTAATATCTCATTGTTGATTTAAATTGGGTCTTTAATCAACAGTTAAATTGAAAGTTAAAGACAGAGTATGAGAATTCGGAGTAAGAAAAGTAAACTTCAAGATAGTAGGCAGTCAATGAAACCAAGGTTAGCGGTTGTTTCCATTTCCCTGAAAAAGAATGAACAGTCAACTAATAAGATTACTGAAAGATCACTAAAAAAGTTGTGCAACACAGAAGGCAAATCTAGAAAGATTGATTTTGCTGAGATTTTGTGGAGTAATCAAAAATAAAATGGTTTGAAGATATAGCAGAAAGTGACAAAATAAGAACTAAGCTTGATCATGCTCATTTACTTACCTCTAATCCAGAGGTCTGTTTCATGAGAGAGAAGAAAATCTACACCATGACAATTCTATCTTCTTCATCCTAAGTACCATCTACCCATTTCCTCACACACATACCACAAAAGGAAAATTTCCCTTCACATCTCAGAAAAATAATTTGTACTAAAGAATTAATGGGGCTTCCCTGGTGGTGCAGTGGTTGAGAATCTGCCTGCCAATGCAGAGGACACGGGTTCGAGCCCTGGTCTGGGAAGATCCCACATGCCGCGGAGCAACTGGGCCCGTGAACCACAATTACTGAGCCTGCGCATCTGGAGCCTGTGCTCCGCAACAAGAGAGTCCTCAATAGTGAGAGGCCTGCACACCGCGATGAAGAGTGGCCCCCGCTTGCCACAACTAGAGAAAGCCCTCACACAGAAACGAAGACCCAACACAGCCATAAATAAATAAATTTAAAAAAAAGAAAAAAAAAGAATTAATGGATGCAAGTACAATTGTTTATCATCCTAACATGGTATATTAATTATCAGACATTGCCTTTAATTTCAAAAAGCTATTACCATAAATATAAAGCAGAAAGCTCTGAAGGAAAAAAAGTTTTTTTTTATATCTTAATATTTTATCAAGTAAAGCCTCATGTGACCTTCAGGCAGAGAAAAAAGTCACATTTGGTAATTGAAGCCATGTTCCCATTTCTTGTAAATAGTGAACCATTATATTACTTGCCTATAACAACCTAATTCTCATTGATATTTTACTAAGCTCTCTCCAAAGCTGAGATGTTAATCAAGACATGGATGGGAGGGCTTCCCTGGTGGCGCAGTGGTTGAGAATCTGCCTGCCAATGCAGGGGACACAGGTTCGAGCCCTGGTCTGGGAAGATCCCACATGCCACGGAGCAACTGGGCCCGTGAGCCACAATTACTGAGCCTGCGCGTCTGGAGCCTGTGCTCCGCAACAAGAGGGGCCGCGATAGTGAGAGACCCGCGCACCGCGATGAAGAGTGGCCCCTGCTTGCCGCAACTGGAGAAAGCCCTCGCACAGAAACGAAGACCCAACACAGCTAAAAATAAATAAATAAATAAATAAATAAATAAATTTATAAAAAAATTTAAAAAAAAAAAAAAAAAAGACATGGATGGGAAAATGATGTAAATCTTCATGTTCAACACCATGAATATCTGGTTTATTCCTGTGTAATGACTTAAATGATCTTACCCACAGGCTTTAGACCAAAATTAGTGTAATATACATTTTCAGGTCTAATGCATAGCAACCCAGTCTTTATTTGACATTAATGTTAGTGGTATAAAAAGCATTTAAACCAGTAATGGGATTTATAACCTTAATGAATAAATTCTCTATTCAATTACACTTCTATAGTCATTATGGAGTTCTTACTTTTATATTTATTTTCCCAAGCCTAATGATTAATTTGAATTTTGAAATATTAGATGATGATCCACAAGTAGTTTCCAAATGTATCATAATCTTTTTAAATTCCTGGCAGACTTCCCTGTTTATCCATTTGCGAGACTTGATGCCTCATGCATTTGAAATTACATAACCAAATAAGGTGAGAAAAAACAAATATTGTACATAAAAGTTTCACTACATCTCTCAATTTTTGAAAGAACTAAATAATTATCTTACAACAAAACAAAATATGAACTGTCATGGCTTTCCTTATTTTTAATTTTTGTTATGGGCAATGGAAATAATGATTTTTTCAATCACTTTTTACAGTAGAATATAATTATAAAATATAATACATCTAGAAATATGACATTTTGTGATTGACTTCTTCCATACTTACATGCAAAGAAAAAGTTCCTTCCTTGATCTACATCTGTACTATCTTTATAAATTTTAGAGCGATTATGTAATGGATTAAACTGAGTTAGAAATTATGCTATGTGGCCTGTATTACATTACTGAAATTACATGTGCTAAAATTACATAGAAATGAAAATGCCCATTTCTCACAAAAATTCCTTTTTAAACCAAATTTATGTCCAGTCAGTAAGTCAGACTAAGCTGATATGTCACCACCACACATATATACCAAACATATAGAAATGTCAGATAAAATATGGAAAAATATTTACATTACAGAGCTAAGCTTGAAACAAAAAAGAAAAATATCTAGGCACCCAAAATGTTTTACAGATGATTTAGAAGAGAATTAAATTCCATATAACAGAGGAGTTCAAGCTAAACACCTGCTGTACATGATTAAAGCCAGGATATCCCAAAGCATTTCTCTATACAAAAAGTAAAGAGTAGGAAAACTCTACCTACTGATCCATAAAGGAAGCAAGGAAATTTGCCATCTTTCTGGAGCCATAGGTAGAAATAAAGAACACAGCAACAGCACTGAAGGTCCTTCCTGTGCGACATCCATGTGTGAGCCAAAACACACAATCCTTGTGCTGTGGAATCTCAAGACAAACATTTAACATAGAAATAGTCTGTAATCAATAAAATATATTAGGCCTGATAGCAGCAAATATGAAGTCAGCTCTTTAAGTCACTTTTATAACTTGGGCACTCCACGGAAAGTAAGTATCAGTGAATTTTAATTCATAATAAAAAAATCACAATCCACCGTTTGTGAAATACTAGATAGTTCTAAACCAGAACTACTAGATTATTTAAAAGTGACATTTAGACTAAGGCTTTTCTAAACGTTCAAACACAATTTTAAAAATGAAATAGAAACCATAAGGCAAGAACAGGACAGTATGAGATAACAGAGTAGGTCTTTAAGTTAAACACTCAAAAAGACTAACATGTGTCACTAAAGATTGGGATCAGTTTCTGAATCTAGTCTGAAAAATCATAAAGGAATGGAGATTAGTGGACCTCCTGATGTGAAGGTTGCATTGAAGGTAAAGTGCGTTTCCATTTTAATATGCACTCTCAATGTCTTTCAGGGCCAAGAATGCATGAGTGATTCCTTTGGACTAGATGTCGGTCATGTGGAAGAGAGAACATTCCTAGAGGAATAAACTTATTTAGAATTGGAAAACTGACATATAGCTAGATAGCCAGGCATTTAAGAAAGAAACAGCAACAAACTCTAATCAGAATACATTCTCCCTAATGTAGGAAATACAGATGAGAGTTCCCTACAAATTAGGTGGGGGTGAAGGAAAGAAAAGAGAAAATATTTGAAGACCCATCAAAGTACTCAAAGAGAAAGATTTAGCCTTACAGATTTGCTCCTGCTTTATATTCCTGAAGGCTTACCCATAAGAGTTACATCAAGTCTTTAGCTGCTGGTTGATTTCAGCCAGTGGAAAAAACCCACAGGATATCTGGGGGTTTGGGCCAAGTGGGATGAAAGAGAACCTGGTTTATTTATTCTCTTAGTTCTCTCCCTGCTTGGGCTGTGGCTTGGCAGTGTCTGTATTCCTCCACCTCAGGCCTAAGCTATTGATGGGTGACCTCAGGTATGGTGGTGGCTTTTCACTCTTCCTAACCATGGGGTGTTTCACCTTTCCTTTTAAAACACTCTCTTCATTAAACTCTTAGTAATCATCCCTTTTGGATGTGCCACCTGTTTCCTGCCAGGACCTTGAATGACACTGTAAGTCAGAACTTTCTTCATCTCTCTACATCTCCTAGCTACCCAACCTCCATCAACTCTGGAGGCCTCAGACACAAGATTAAAAAGCCAAGGAAAGCCCTGTAGAAATTCAAGGCAGAGGGAGAGAAGCAGACCATATGTGCCCCATCTCAACCTTAGACTTTACTCCTGTACTTGGCCCAAGACAGAGGTGGGAAGAAGTTTCAGCATTAAATCAAGTTTAGAGTTTTGACTATTACATGAAACTCTAATGATCCCAGACCTGAAAATTTAATTACCAAATTGAGACAGTATTTAGTGCTTCTAAATAACCATATGATTCTTTATTAGCTAAGGGCAATTAGAAATGTCACAGACTACTTGAATTTTGCCTATTACTTGGGAAGAGTAAACACCCACAGTGTAAGTATAAAGGAATAGGGGAGACATATGAAGTGGCTTCATGATTAAATCCCACATATTCATGGTTATCCAATGTACTAATTACATATAGGAGCAAAACATAGGTTGGAAGGATACACACCAAAACCTTTATGGTAGTGGCCCTTGGGGAAATGGTAGCCAAAGTTAGTTCAACATTATACATGTATCTACTTTATATCTTTTATCAAAAACCTTACATCTAAAGCAGCAATGTCAATCTTTTCAAAAAATTGTGGATGTGTGGTATATGAATGTTTATCATATTATTCTTGATACTTTTTCCTCTCTCTTTTAAAACTGGGCCTCAGTGTTAAATCCATATATCCTTCATCTTCACAAATTCTACTTTTGTTCAAGCCACAAAGGCATGTTGCTTTATTCGGCTAGCCTGAGAAATGGCCCTACTATTGATCATTTCTTAGTTTACAATCTGATTTGAAACTTCAAGGGTCCTCACAAAGGCAGGAATTCAAAACTCTATCGCAGTGATATAAATGCTAATGGGGAACTAAATGACATTGTTAACTACAGCTCATTTTGCAGTTATAATTCAGGGCAGCCAGACATGGGCCTGTAACTCAAGAACTTAATGGGAATCCCTGAAGCAGAACTACTGAACTGCCAAGTATGTCTGTAAGAACTAGACAAAACACACCCCAGCAAGACTCTTTCACTGAAATGACTTCTTAAATTTGGAAATTGACACTTGTCTACTTTTTGGCTACGGTTTAGAAAAAGATTTTTCCTTACTTCACAAACCACTCCAAACCCTTCAGTCAATATTAAATTACTATTTTCCTATTTTATTGAAAGCTGCATGAAAGCATTTTTGCTTTTTGACAAGACAGTCCCCATGCTTTGAGAATGATCGATGTGCACTGAACTTTGATATAACCTAAATTAAACTGGGCCATCAGTTGGCCAATACCAGCCAGATATCAAAACTTAAAGAAACTAAAACCAACAACTTACCCTCACAACAGAAAATCAAAAATCACAAACAAAACAGAAAAACAACAACCTAGTAGCATAATGTAGTTCTTGAAGCCTATTGATGAGATGCCAAAAGAGAAATTATGTTATATAAAAAAAGAGCAAAACTTTCCAAAAATTATATCTGCCTAATTCTAGTCTAAATCTCATAGAGAGTGGCATGGACAGATATACACTACCAAATGTAAAATAGATAGCTAGTGGGAAGTAGCCACATAGCACAGGGAGATTAGCTCGGTGCTTCGTGACCACCTAGAGAGGTGGGATAGGGAGGGTGGGAGGGAGGGAGATGCAAGAGGGAAGAGATATGGGAACATATGTATATGTATAACTGATTCACTTTGTTATAAAGCAGAAACTAACACACCATTATAAAGCAATTATACTCCAATGAAGATGTTAAAAAAATAATAATAATAAAAAAAATTAATTAAATAAAATAAATCTCTCTCATAATATGGCACCTACTCCCCAAACTCTCTTCTTCTCACCATTACTCTCCATCTCTAAGCCACTCCTCTTACTCCACCCACCCCTTCTCACAACTATTTTGTCCTTCAGAAAGGATTCTCCCATTCTTTCTACTCTAGAATGAAGGTATCCTCTTTTACTAATTATCTAGTCTCTTCTTATCCAATACCCCAATCAGAACAATAAAATTCCAAGGGTTCAGCAGATCATAAAGAGTATTTTCCTAGGAAAACTTGGTAGAAGGGACACAGACTTGCCAGGTTTTGCAAATAAAAATATAGGTGACACAGTTAAATGTGAATTTCCAATAAAAACAAATTTTTTTAGTATAAGTATGCCCCAAAGAGATAGTTTGAAAATATTTATACTAAAAAATATATTTGTTGTTTATCTGGAATTAAAATTTAACTGATGGTCTGTAATTTATCTGTAACCCTTGCAGTGGGGATTTGTAAATATGTTTACATTATATTTTTGTCCTTGTGAAACCTATAAAACACGAAGATCAAAGTAACAACTCCTTCACCTCTGTATCTTGTGATATTAATTATCTATGATATGCTTACTTCAATTCATACAGCACCCTAGCTTGGTGAGGATTAGTTTCCTAAACTTTTCACTGGCATTTCTTCATATGTTTGATGCCTGCAATATAATTCTGCAAATCACTCCAGGAAAATACTGTCATTTTTTAACGCTCATTATCAACAAAAGGACATTTATAGAAGAGTATAAAGAATGTCATTCAGATAATCTCACCATGGACAGGAAAGGCTCTCATTATTGTCACTGCAGTCAAAACCTGCATTAATAATACTAGGGTCTACTCAGACTCTAAAAGAGAATAGCAAAAGAAGATAGAGGAACTCAACTTCTAAGATGCCTTGAAACTGAGGGCAAGCATCATTGATGTGGTCTAGAACATTCAGATTCAATTATTGTGCTGAATTAGATGTATGATCCAATTTTCCTTCTTAATCTTTCTCAAAAAAAAAAAAAAAAAACCTCTCTTAGTTACTTAATAACCAAGGATTTTAAAGCAATTGACTTAAAGCTTCCTCCTTTAGTGGCTTTCATGCTAATGTACTTGGGACAAATTATTTAAGTTGTAAAGCAATAGACTTAGGACAAATTTGCTGTTGTTTCATGTCATTACTTGTTACACAGGCCATGTGCACTATTAATTAAAGTGGTAAAAACACATATTGGGGCAAATAGCATAGCACATTTAATTTTAGAAGTTGGATATACAAAGGTTGATTGAAAACTGGGTATGCTTTGACTTCTCTCGCTAATGATATATTAGCTAAAGGATGGATTTTTAAGGGAAAAAAAAAGCAACAGGTTCATATCTGCAGAATTCATCGTTTTTAAAGCATATCCTAATGTTTGGGCCTTTGGTTTGATGAAAGAGGGAAATGAGTGTACTACTGAAAGTTCACCCATAGCACCAGCATATAGATAACTCTATGGGTTCATGGTGCTGTTTTACAGGATACAATGTACCATTTAAGATAGGAGCCAAAATATGGTTCTATTTTCTCCATACAAGCCAAGGTACCAAAAGAAGGACTGACTTTTTTTCCTATTACTCCTATTAACCCAGTTGAAGAATCTGAATCCTGTCTCTACAACCTTGAGCTCAATGGATTTAGAGATCCTAAAGCCCAAGGGAATAATGTTATTACCAAACACTACCATGGTTCAAGGGATTTGGATGCTGCAGCCACTACTGGCCATTTTAGTTTCTTTATAATGGTAAACCAACATTCAGAGAAGGGGGTCAATTTACTGGTCAGAGTGATTGATCATGATTACTAGGCCAACTGTATTGATGCTATGTGGTGAACACAAGGAATACTGTTTGGATCCCAGGGAATTCATAGTATTCCTTTTCCCAATAGTCAAAATAAATGGGAAACTGCAGCAACCCAGTAAAGACAAGACCATCAAGAACTCAGGTCCTGCAGGAGTGAAGTGCTCTGTCACCCAACAGGTAAGTATCACTGTTCAGTTGATATTCTGGCAGATGGAATGGGCAATATGGAATGAGTTTTGGAAGAGTATAGGTACTGTTGTGGAGGAGGAGTACCTCTCACCAGCTACAGAAATGGTAGCAATGGTCTATGTAGCAGCAGTTATGGTTTATGTTTAATGTTTTATGTTCCTTGATTTTTCCAGTCTATAAATGTTTCAGCTAAGATTTTCAGTTTTAGATGGAAGTATGACTAAACTGATATCATTCCATGATGATATAGTAATTGTTGTGACTTTGTATGCTCCCGGTGTTGGGTATGTAAATTTTTATCAGAATGAATTAAGGATGAGTGTACAATAAAGGTACCGGGGTGAGATGTGCTAGATAATTTCTTTTTGCCCTCCATATCTACTTTCTACTTTTTTCAATCTTGCTAGGGCTACATACTAACTTGAAAATCATAGGGAAGATACTCAGCTTTTAAAATATCAAATTCAATGTGCTATTTTATACATATAAAAATACACATAATATTTACATAAGCTTTAAAGCATAATTTTATTTATTTATTTATCTATTTATTTTTTAATTTTGGCCGTGCCACATGGCTTATGGGATCTCAGTTCCCCAACCAGGGATTGAACCCAGGCCATGGCAGTGAAAGTGCAGAATCCTAACCACTAGAGCACAAGGTTAAAAGGAGCACATGTGAGCCATCTATACAAAAGAAAAAGTAGAATATTGCAAACATTCTTAATGTTGTACTTTTCATTCCTTTGTTTCTGGTTAACTTTTATAAACATTTGTTTTCTGATATATAAAAGAAATAACAACCTACCTATCATCAAATCTCATTGGTTCAGTCTTCAAAATACCTCTAGAATCTGGTCACATTTTGCTACCTCTACCACTAAAACCCTAGACTCCCAGACCAAGTCACCATGATCTCTTCTTTGAACTATTGCTATAACGTCCTAACTAGTCTCTCAGACTTGCCCTTTTGTCTCCCTGCCTTCTATTCATCCCATAGAAGGCAAAATGGTTCTTTTAAAATATAAGTCAAATGGTGTAACTCCTCTGCTCAAAAACCTGTACTAATCATTTCCCATCTCACTCAGAATAAAATCCTAACTTCTCACCACAGCTTAGAAGGTGCCACATGCTCATGTCATTGCCTCCTTCTCTAACCCCAACTTTTCCCACTCTCACTTCATCCACTCCACTTCAGCCATCCTGATCTTCTTTCCACTTCTCAAATTTCTCTGTTAACACTCTAACTTCTGTACTTACTATTCCTTATGATTAGAATGTTCTCTCACATTTCCCCAAAGCTCATTCCCTCCCTTAGTTTAATTCTTGCTCTTTTCAAAAGCCATCTTCACAGAGAAACTTTTCAGATAACCCTACCCTATGGTACTCACTTATCTCATTGTCCCATCAACTCCTTATTTCTTTTCCCTATTTGCATTCTATGAACATATTATGTATTTGTTCGTAGTATATTATCCACCTTTAAAATGTAAACACACCAAAGACAGGAACTTTACCTCTGCTGTTCACTGCCATGTTTCCAGCACGCAAAGCAGTGCCTACCCCAAGATACTGATACTTGATACCTCAGCCTCTGGGTGACTAACCCAGCCTGTTTGCTTGAAACAACCATATGTGGTTACTCCAGTGTACTAATATTATCATTGTCTAAGTGTACTCTGATGTTATAATGCAAAATTCTGGAAGGGCTTGATTACAGAGAATAAAATAAATAAGATATACAAATTCAACTCTTATGCTAAAACTTTTATGACAGTCATGCAAAACCTATAAGAACATAGGAGATGAGTAAATACAATAAACAAAATATTGTGTCAACACATGTTTAATACACAAATGAATAACTGAAAAATGAATGCTTCTCTAGGCATTCAATTTGATGATAAAGCACCATGGGATGATAACATAGCTTTCTGAATGAGAAAAAGTTGACATATAAATATCAATAGCAAGATTAAAAAAATCTATGAGATGATGAACCTCTAAGTGATCACTACACTATCAGTGGAAGAGATATGAAAATAATGAAAGAAGTTCCTGAAGATGTTTTCTTCATGTGTTTTTTACCTCAAAATACTGGGCATTTACAGGAAGGGCACCGAAGACAAAGGCAGAAACAGACTACTTTGGTTCCTTTGAAGGTATAGGTTTACAATCAGATTTACACTTACTCTAAAAGAAAGCTTATCCCTGGAAGGAAGCCAGACAAACATGTCTAAAATAACTGAAGGTCTTTTAAGGACAGATTCCATAAATGATTTCTTTCAGATGTATCTATATATAAATAATTCCTCAGAAAGCAATTCTGCATAGATACAGATAATAGAGATGTTTGTCCTTTTTATAAAAATCTTCTGAGAATATTCAAATACTATAACAAAATATTCCTTTCATTTCAGCATAAGATTTCTCCTATTTTTGAATTCTTCACAGCGAAAAATAAGAGCCGTGTTGTCAGCTAACACCATCAACATTTATTTTCACTTCTGCTAAGTGTAGCAATGAAAATAAAAATATAATAGCAATAAAAATCAAAAAAGCACGAGGAACAGAGCAAGAAGCAGGTTATGACTTAAGAAGCAGCGCACAATGTATGTAAGGTTCTCAAAGAAAATAATTCTTAAATGATACTTTGCATACCTTAAAATGTGTGATCTTCATTTCGTATTTCTTAGTGTATGAAGTATCTGTGATCTCCAAAGAACAAGACAGAGCTCAGTCAATTAACCAAATTATGACCAAGAAGCAAAATGTTTGTATGTCAGGTATACAACATCAACTTCTTAAACTATCCACAAAGTTGTGCAAATGCAACTGCAAACTTTTTTAAATGTGAAGGAGGCACAATTATTTTTTACTTCTGTCATAACATTTTTAATAAATGCCCTATCAGTATGAGCATCTTTGTCAGAGATTCTTCATGAATTTTCAGCATAAAATGGAGCATAAAAGTTACAGAGGGGTTATTAATCTATCAAGTAAACAGTAAATATTGTTAATTTCACCCACATATACTGTCATGTCACAATCCATAAAAATTACCAAGAAATCCCAGACACTGTGCTAAATAAATTCTGACAAAATCTGCACCATGTCATAATGAAAGGATGTATATATGGAAGCCAATCCCAAGAGACCCTTGTTGGTATATTTATGGTGAATATTGTATAATGACGATCCCTATAAATTATTTTTATTCAAAACTCATGTTGTAGCCACTCAATAATAGATTTTATATTACATATTGTTTACACTTCAAAAAAACAGGAAGCTCTGAGTTGAATTATTCATTTTATTTGGGGATTATTTGTGTTTTGCTTTCAAGAAGTATTGACTATTTAACACAATTTTCTTATCTCTTATAATCACAAACATGTCAATAATTTTCATCCAAAAAATATATCCAAAGTCATAATATTAAACACATTAAAACAGGAAAGAAGGTCCTTATGTTTAGAGAAGAAAATAAGCAGAATTACATATGCTCAGATACCTCCTCCATCTCTTTCTGAGATTCAGAGCATTTATTTCCATGTATTAATCTCCTTGCTGTAGAGGGTTGAACATCATTATTTGATTTTTAGAATCTCAAGACGTAATCATATGGAATCATTTCTTTGGGTTTGGCTTCTTTCAGTGTTTAAGGGAGTCATTCACGTTGTTGCATGTATTGATGTTTAGTTCTTCTTTATTACTGAATGACATTTTATTTCATGAATATGCCATGATTTGTTTGTATATTCTCCTGTTATTGGACATTTAATTATTTATAGTTCTTGGCTATTATGAATAATGCTTACTTAAAATTATTGTACAAATATTTTTGTGGATAGATGCTTTATTTTTCTTGGATGCATAACTGGGAATGGATTTCCCAGGTCTTAGGGAATTTTCTAGCATGATAGAAACATTAGTTAAAGGGGTGTATGTGTGTTTTATATTGAGTTGTGTGATTTTTTAATGTAATTTGAATATTAACTCCTTATTTGATATATCATTTGTGAATATTTTCTCCCATTCGGTAAAATGCAAATTAAAACAACACCTGACACTTATCAGAATGGCTATCATCAAAAACAATAAACAACAACTGTTGACAAGGATGTGTAGGAAAGGGAACCCACATGCACTATCACTGGGAACGTAAATTTGTGCAGCCATTATGGAAAACAGTATGGAGGCTCCTCAAAAAACTAAAAATAGAGCTACCATGTGATCCAGCAACTTCACTCCTGAAATACATCCAAAGAAAAAGAAAACACTAATTCAAAAAGATACATGCACCCCAATGTTCATAGAAGCATTATTTACAGTAGTCAAGATATGGAAGCAACTTAAGTGTTCCTCAACAGATGAATGGGTAAAGAAGATGTGAGATATATATACATATAATGGAGTAGTACACAGCCATAAAAAAGAATGAGCTCTTGCCATTTGCAACAGCATGGAAGGACATAGACTGTATTATGCTAAGTGAAATAAGTCAAACAGAGAAAGGCAAATACCGTATGATTTCACTTATATGTGGAATCTAAAAACCAAAAGAAATGAACAAACAAAACAAAATAGAAACAGACTCATAGATACAAAGAACAAGTTGGGGATTACCACAGGGGATGGTGGGGGATGTTGGGCAAAATAGGTGATGGGGATTAAGAGATACAAACTTCCAGTTGTAAAATAAATAAGTCACAGAGATGTAACACACAGTGTAAAAAATACAGTCAATAATACTGTAATTATTTTGTATGGTGACAGATGGTTACTGAACTTGTCATGATGATCCTTTTGTAATGTATTCGATTGTCAGATCACTATGTTATCCACTTGAAACTAACATAATATTGTACATCAACTATACTTCAGTAAAAAAGGAGTGTGTACATTTGTCAACATTCATCCAACTGTACACTTAAGATCTACAAATTTTACTGTATATCTTTAAAAAAATACTTGGAATGTATTTCCCATTATTTTACTTCCTATTAAGTTTATTTATAATACAAAAATTCAAGCATAACAAATTATCAGCCTTATTCATAGAATAACTTATGTTATTTAAAAACCTTTTATGTACATTATTACAATCTCAAATTTTACTTGCAACTCTATTTGGTAGCTAGAGAAAATATTATCACTCACTGTAGACAAGGAAAGTGAGGCACCCAGAGAGTAAATGGCCTGACCAAGTTACATAACAACAGATATTAGGAGATCTCAGAGTCCTTTGTCCAGTGGAGCCAACAATAATAACTATTTCTTGGAACTGTTTTCACGGAAATCTTTCTGCATCATGTTTAGAACATTTTTCGTGAATAGATTTCAAAAAAGAGCTTCTAATTATAACCTAATGTACTGCTACTTCAAACTAGATGCAATGGTAGGAGATATTGCCCTTTAAAGATTTCCTAAATGTACTTGGAGTTAACTGCATGTACTCTCTCTTATTTGTTCACTGGGGTTGTGCTGGAACAGAAGAGCTTTTGCATTTGCACGCCCACTGTTGGTTCCATCACATGAAAATTTCAGAAGGCTGAGGAAGAATTGGTAGAAATTATTGAATTTACTAGACCAAAGAGAATGACATCATTCCAGTAATAAAGCTGTGCTCAGAGCAGATACTCATCTTCAATGCAAACAGCTCTTCATGATATAATCTTTATGAATCAGCTACATTACTGTATGGCTACCATTTTTATGTCACGTGGACCTAAGAAAATCCATTATTTGTGTATCTTCCTCTCACATTTCTATACCCTTCTCCTCTACCCGCTGTATTGTTCAATGACTCACAAGGATAGCAGGCCATAATGAAGCAGATTACTTTCATGTCCAGACTCTGACCCAAGGCCATAATTAGCTTTTTTCTTTCAAATATATATATATATTATATATATATATATAGTGAATTTTATGGGAAATATATGAAACAGTGACTCCTCATCTCTTTTTATACCTTTATTAGTAATGGAGTAATAATGTGAAGATAGGCTTGGAAGTTCCATGTAATGTCCTCTAATTGGGGATAAATATCATAAGGGATCAAAAACTGCAGAACAGAGGATGGTTCCAAGATTGGGAGAAAGGTTTGGTAGGAAGTTACACTGTTACTGAAGCCTAACACCATTTTAGCACACCCATATTAGTAAGGGTCAGACAAATTACTAGTTCAGAAATACTTATCTAAAACAGAGTATCTTTTCCCCTGCAGAAATTCAAGTACGGGTTTCCTACAGCTTTACATTTTTTAAAGAAACTGGAAATCCAGATTTTTATGTAAAATCTCAAAGATCTTGGATGTTGGAAACTAATTCTGTTTATTTTAAACACTGTTCAGGACACACAAGTCCATCAATGGGTCATATTCAGTTGAAAAGCCACCATCTTGTGTCTTCTGCTTCGCTAATAGTTTAACTTCCTACCAACCCCTTCTCCCAATCTTGGAGCTATCTTCTGTTCTGCAGATAGTCCACCCCTAACCATCTTTAGCCACAATTAGAGGACATAATAAGAAACTTCCAAGCCTATCTCCACATTATTATGCCAGTACTAATAACACTGAATTCCAAATGGGTATCTTTTGACTTTTCTTAAACCTTGACTCTCTCCCTTCCTTTTGGGACAAGGTGGCTGAACCTATCTTTCTTAGTTTTCCCCAACTTGACTAATCCATTGCATTTTGAACACTATGTCTGAGATGCACCTTGACTACTCTCGAACTCCACCAATACTGAATTTACTCTTAATTATAGTTGTCTCTCCCTTGTTTTTCATAAACAGATGTCATAAACAGGTCTTTATATTAATCCTACTTAGCTGTCAGAGCTAAGCAGGGAGTTTCCCAGAAAATAATAACAGAAAGAGAGAACAGCTAATAAATATCTGGAAATAAATGAACTATTGATACAAATAAAATGTCATAAGTCTCTATACTTCATCCAGATACTTCAGAGAATGGTAGAATACTATTAGTAAATATCACATAGTACAGACTCTCCAAAAGTTGTCAAAACACTAACTTTTTCTCTAGTATAACTCTTTGCAGTTTGTAAAGTCAAGGTAGGTGAAGTGAATAACATAGTTTACATGGTAATTTTAATATTCCATTTTCCCATTTTCACCATTTTCATTTCTCTAGCCCAACTTCTGGCAAACCAAGTTCTCTTACCCTTTTTCTCCCAGGTCATTGGGTAATATCCCAAACCATTTTTCAAACCAATGATCCTTTTCTTTCCATCAAAGTGTGCTTTACAATGATGTATTCCCTTAGATCCTTCACTACACTTGCTCTTTTTCTTCTCTCAACTATGCAATATTCTGTCCCTATCCTTTGTTTTAGGTTGATGACTTCACTTCTTATATCATGTAAAATATAGAACCAACCAAAATTAAATAACCTCAGCATCCCACCAACAAGCCCACCCACCTACCTGTACTTGTTGCTCATATAATCTTCCTTCCTGTTTTAATATATAAGCCACTCTTTATTTTAGCTAATGCCAACCTCTCTCTCTATGGACTGTATACCATTCTCTCAGTCTCTAGTGCCTACTTAAGTTCTTTGCTCCCTCAATTACCCTCTAACTTCTGCATAACCAATGTTTACCCACATAATAAACTTTTTAATCAAAATACAAACATAGCCAGCTTACCCTTCCAACTCCCCAAATGTAAAATAGCTAGCTAGTGGGAAGCAGCCGCATAGCACAGGGAGATCAGCTTGGTGCTTTATGTCCACCTAGAGGGGTGGGATAGGGAGGGTGGGAGGAAGACGCAAGATGGAGGAGATATGGGGATACATGTATATGTATAGCTGATTCGCTTTGTTATACAGCAGAAACTAACACACCATTGTAAAGCAATTATACTCCAATAAAGATGTTAAAAAAAAATACAAACATACTAAAATATTTCTATCTAAAAATAATCCTCTTTATGTTAGGTCCTTTTCCAATTGAGGCTACACTTTTTGTTCCCATTTATTTTAATAGGTCCCCAAATTGTCCATATATGCCTACTCTCTTCACTTAATTCACATGCCATTTAGCCTTTCTTCGCTACTACTCCACTGAAACAATTCTTGTCATACTCAAAGTGACTCCATCTTACCATATACAATGGTCAAGTTTTAGGCTTCAATCTATTTACTTTATCAAAATCATTTGACATATTTAGTCACTCCTTTCTTGAAACAATTTCTTTACTTGGATTCCAGGACTCAACATTCTGGTTTTAGCCATACCTCACTGTCAATTTTTTGTTTTTGTTTTTGTTTTTGATTTTCAATGTCTCTTGTCCCAGAACTCTGCACATTAATAGTAGCAGAAGAATGATCTCCTTGGTCTCTTACTTTTCTCCGTCTATAATCACAAACTAACACTGAATTGAGTTCTATGGATTCAAACACAATCAATATACTGATACTTACCAAATTTGTATTTTTAGTCCTGACCATTTCTCTAAGCTCCAGAATAATATCCCAACCACTTATTAGACATCTTGTGCCATAAATCTTCTACTTGCCCCTCCAGATTCACTTTTCAACCCTCTCTACTCTGGTCTCTACCCTGAAAATTTGATGTATATATAATGAGAGTCCTTATGACCTTTGACTTCCAGTTGCCTTCATTTATCGTAAGGGAAATGCTAATTAAAATCACACTGGGATATAAATATGTATGAACCAAATTAGGCAAAATGAGACACACACACACACACACACACACACACACGCACACACACACACCCCAAGCGTAGATACAATGAATATGTGAAGAAGTCAGAACTCTCTTACACTGATGATGTGGGGTACAAATTGATACAGCCACTTGATAGTTTAAAATACAGAATAAATCTGGAAATATACAAACCTTAGGACTTTTAAAATTCATTCTTACAACAGAGCAGATATACAGAAAACAGAAAATTGTAGCTTTTTAAATCAAAAGCCATGGACTAGAATGTTCATAGCAGTACATTTGGTAATAGCCTCAAATTTTAAACTGCACAAATGTCTACAAAGCATAGGATGGATAAAATAAGTGTGGTATATTCACAAAATAAAATATCCTACAGTACTGAAAATAAATTAATTTTAACAATTTGCAGCAATATGAATCATTAGTATACACATAATATTAAGCAAAGGATCCAGACACATAAAAGCATATAATGTATGATTACATTTATATAAAGTACAGAAATAGGCAAAATTAAATATGCTGTTAGAAGCCAAAATGGCAGTTACCTTAAGTAACAGAAGGGAATATTAATGCATCTTCTGGGGTAATGTTCTGTTTCTTAATCTGAGATATTATATATAGATATGCTCAGTTTGTAAAAATGTTAAAGGTTAAAAAATGAATATGAAAAAAAAGCGTTCAGCAAATATATTAGAGAGAATTATAAAACTTATGAGAAGGATATTAAAGGAGAGATGAACAAATGGAGTTAAATGCCATGTTTAGTGATCAAACACTCATCATAAAATTATCAGTTTTTCCTAAAGTGACCTATAAAATAGATGCAATCCCAATAGGCTCTTTAAAAATTAAACTTAAAACATAATTTTAAAATTTACATTGATAAGGGCCAATTATTAGCAAGATATACCTAAAGATGAAAAGGTGTCAGGCATGTTCTAACAGCAGTTTTTAAGACAGTGTGTTATTAATACACAATGGACAAACTGGCCAAAGAAGCATCATAGAGATTTCAGAAGTAGACTCAAATTTATATGGAAATTTGATTAAAAAAACAGAAAAATAATCACTGATAACTCAGGAAATGTTGATTCTTCAGAACTTGTTGCCAGGAAAAATTAGTTATCTTTGTAGAAAAAAATAAATGAATTCAATCACCACCTCAAGTCATAAAGTAGATCAATTCCAGGTGGTTGAAATAATAATGGAAGGAGAAATAAGCCTTTATAAATCATTATAAGATATCTTTAAGCTTTTAGGGGAGTGAAAGATGTCTTTAAAAAGATTAAAAATGAAAAATATTGCTAAATTTGACCATATTAAATTTAAAAATAGTTCTTCACTAAAATAAATCATAATGAATATAAAGAGGTAAACTACAAATTGGGAGAAATCATATAATCTACAATATATTAGTTGGCAGAATATACACAGGAATTTTACATGTAAGTAAGAAAAAGATCAAAAAGAGAAAATATGAAAATGTATTTTAGGAAGCTGAAAGGAGGGGGAATGAAAAAGACACTGAAAATACACAGGAGGAGCTTCAAGATGGCAGAAGAGTAAGACTTGAAGATCACCTTCCTCACCACAAATACATCAGAAATGCATCTACATGTGGAACAACTCCTACCGAACACCTACTGAACACTGGCGGAAGACCTCAGACCTCCCAGAAGGCAAGAAACTCCCCACTTACCTGGGTAGGGCAAAAGAAAAAAGAAAAAACAGAGACAAAGAATAGGGACGCGACCTGCACCAGTGGGAGGGAGCTGTGAAGGAGGAAAGGTTTCCACGCACTAGGAAGCCCCTTCGCGGGCAGAGACTGCGGGTGGTGGAGGGGGGAAGCTTCGAAGTCACGGAGGAAAGTGCAGCAACAGGGGTGCGGAGGGCAAAGCAGAGAGATTCCCGCACAGAGGAGCAGTGCCGATCAGCACTCACCAGCCCAGGAGGCTTGTCTGCTCACCCGCCAGGACAGCCGGGGGCTGGGAGCTGAGGCTCGGGCTTCAGAGGTCGGATCCCAGGGAGAAGACTGGGGTTGGCTGCGTGAACACAGCCTGAAGGGGGCTAGTGTGCCACAGCCAGCCGGGAGGGAGTCCGGGAAAAAGTCTGGAGCTGCTGAAGAGACAAGAGACTTTTTCTTGCCTCTTTGTTTCCTGGTGCGTGAGGAGTGGGGATTAAGAGCGCCACTTAAAGGAGCTCCAGAGATGGCCGCGAGCTGCAGATATCAGCGCGGACCCCAGAGACGGGCATGAGACTCTACGGCTGCTACTGCAGCCAACAAGAAGCCTGTGTGCAAACACAGGTCACTATCCACACCTCCCCTCCTGGGAGCCTGTGCAGCCCGCCACTGTCAGGGTCCAGTGATCCAGGGACAACTTCCCCGGGAGAACACATGGCACGCCTCAGGCTGGTGCAACGTCATGCCGGCCTCTGCCACCGCAGGATCCGTACCCCTCCCTCCCCCTGGCCTGAGTGAGCCAGAGCCCCCAAATCAGCTGCTTCTTTAACCCTGTCCTGTCTGAGTGAAGAACAGACGCCCTCAGGCGACCTACATGCAGAGGCAGGTCCAAATCCAAAGCTGAATCATGAGCTGGGCGAACAAAGACGAAAAAGGGAAATCTCTCACAGCAGCCTCAGGAGCAGCGGATTAAATCTCCACAATCAACTTGATGTACCCTGCATGTGTGGAATACCTGAATAGACAACGAATCATCCCAAATTGAGGAGATGGACTTTGGGAGCAACGATATATATATTTTTTCCCCTCTTTCTCTTTTTGCGAGTGTGTATGTGAATGCTTCTGTGTGTGATTTTGTCTGTATAGCTTTGCTTTTACCATTTGTCCTAGGGTTCTGTCTGTCCGGTTTTTTTGTTTTTGTTTTTTTTATTACTTAAAAAGAATTTGTTTCCTAATAATTATTTTTTATTTTTTATTCTAATAACTTTTATTTTATCTTCTTCTTTCTTTCTTTCTTTTTTTTCTCCCTTTTATTCTGAGCCGTGTGGAGGACAGGCTCTTGGTGCTTCAGCCAGGCATCAGGGCTGTGCCACTGAGGTGGGAGAGCCAAGTTCAGGACACTTGTCCACAAGACACCTCCCAGCTCCACGTAATATCAAATGGCGAAAATCTGGCAGAGATCTCCATCTCAACGCCAAGACCCAGCTCCCCTCAACGACCAGCAAGCTACAGTGCAGGACACCCTATGCCAAACAACTAGCAAGACAGGAACACAACCCCATACATTAGCACAGAGGCTGCCTAAAATCATAATAAGGCCACAGACAACCCAAAACACACCACCAGACGTGGACCTGCCCACCAGAAAGACAAGATCCAGCCTAATCCACCACAACACAGGCACTAGTCCCCTCCACCAGGAAGCCTACACAACCCACTGAACCAACCTTAGCCACTAGGGACAGACACCAAAAACTACGGAAACTACAAAGCTGCAGCCTGCGAAAAGAAGACCAAAACACAGTAAGTTAAGCAAAATGAGAAGACAGAGAAACACACAGCAGATGAAGGAGCAAGGCAAAAACCCACCAGACCAAACAAATGAAGAGGAAATAGGCAGTCTACCTGAAAAAGAATTCAGAATAATGATAGTAAAGATGATCCAAAATCTTGGAAATAGAATGGGGAAAATACAAGAAACATTTAACAAGGACCTAGAAGAACTAAAGAGCAAACAAACAGTGATAAACAACACAATAAATGGAATTTAAAATTATCTAGAATGGATCAATAGCAGAATAACTGAGACAGAAGAACAGATCAGTGACCTGGAAGATAAAATAGTGGAAATAACGACTGCAGAGCAGAATAAAGAAAAAAGAATGAAAAGAATTGAGGAGAGTCTCAGAGACCTCTGGAACAAAATTAAACACAACAACATTCGAATTATAGGGGTTCCAGAAGAAGAGAAAAAGAAAGGGACTGAGAAAATATTTGAAGAGATTATAGTTGAAAACTTCCCTAATATGGGAAAGGAAATAGTTAATCAAGTCCAGGAAGCACAGAGAGTCCCGTACAGGATAAAATCAAGAAGAAACACACCAAGACATATTAATCAAACTATCAAAAATTAAATACAAAGAACAAATACTAAAAGCAGCAAGGAAAAAACAACAGTAACACATAAGGGAATCCCCATAAGGTTAACAGCTGATCTTTCAGCAGAAACTCAAAGCCAGAAGGGAGTGGCAGGAAATAATTAAAGGGATGAAAGAGAGAAAACCTACAACCAAGATTACTCTACCCAGCAAGGATCTCATTCAGATTTGACGGAGAAATTAAAACCTTTACAGACCAGAAAAAGAGAATTCAGCACTGACAAACCAGCTTTACAACAAACGCTAAAGGAACTTCTCTAGGCAGGAAACACAAGAGAAGGGAAAGACCTACAATAATAAACCCAAAAAAATTAAGAAAATGGTAATAGGAACATACATATCGATAATTACCTTAAATGTAAATGGATTAAATGCTCCAACCAAAAGACATACACTGGCTGAATGGATACAAAAACAAGACCCGTACATATGCTATATACAAGAGACCCACTTCAGACCTAGGGACACATACAGACTGAAAGTGAGGGGATGGAAAAAGATATTCTATGCAAATGGAAATGAAAAGAAAGCCGGAGTAGCAATTCTCATATCAGACAAAATAGACTTTAAAACAAAGACTATTACAAGAGACAGAGAAGGACATTATATAATGATTAAGGAATCAATCCAAGAAGAAGACATAACAATTGTAAATATTTATGCACCCAACATAGGAGCACCTCAAAACATAAGGCAAATACTAACAGCCATAAAAGGGGAAATTGACAGTAACACAATCATAGTAGGGGACTTTAACACCCAACTTTCACGAATGGACAGATCATCCAAAATGAAAATAAATAAGGAAACACAAGCTTTAAATGATACATTAAACAAGATGGACTTAATTCATATTTATAGGACATTCCATCAAAAACAACAGAATACACATTCTTCTCAAGTGCTCATGGAACATTCTCCAGGATAGATCATATCTTGGGTCACAAATCAAGCCTTGGTAAATTTAAGAAAATTGAAAATGTATCAAGTATCTTTTCTGACCACAACGCTATGAGACTAGATATCAATTACAGGAAAAAATCTGTAAGGAATACAAACACATGGAGGCTAAACAACACACTACTTAATTACCAAGAGATAACTGAAGAAATCAAAGAGAAAATCAAAAAATACCTAGAAACAAATGACAATGAAAACACAATGACCCAAAACCTATAGGATGCAGCAAAAGCAGTTCTAAGAGGGAAGTTTATAGCTATACAAGCCTACCTTAAGACACAAGAAACATAGCAAAAAACAAGCTAACCTTACACCTAAAGCAATTAGAGAAAGAAGAACAAAAAAACCGCAAAGTTAGTGGAAGGAAAGAAATCATAAAGATCAGATCAGAAATAAATGAAAAAGAAATGAAGGAGACAATAGCAAAGATCAATAAAACTAAAAGCTGGTTCTTTGAGAAGATAAAATTGATAAACCATTAGCCAGACTCATCAAGAAAAAAAGGGAGAAGACTCAAATCAATAGAATTAGAAATGAAAAAGGAGAAGTAACAACTGACACTGCAGAAATACAAAAATCATGAGCGATTACTATGAGCAGCTATATGCCAATAAAATGGACAATCTGGAAGAAATGGACAAATTCTTAGAAATGCACAACCTGCTGAGACTGAACCAGGAAGAAATAGAAAATATGAACAGACCAATCACAAGCACTGAAATTGAAACAGTGATTAAAAATCCTCCAACAAACAAAAGCCCAGGACCAGATGGCTTCACAGGCGAATTCTATCAAACATTTAGAGAAGAGCTAACACCTATCCTTCTCAATCTCTTCCAAAATATAGCAGAGGGAGGAACACTCCAAACTCATTCTACGAGGCCACCATCACCCTGATACCAAAACCAGACAAAGATGTCACAAAGAAAGAAAACTACAGGCCAATATCACTGATGAACATACATGCAAAAATTCTCAACAAAATACTAGCACACAGAATCCAACAGCACATTAAAATGATCATACACCATGATCAAGTGGGGTTTATCCCAGGAATGCAAGGATTCTTCAATATATGCAAATCAGTCAATGTGATACACCATATTAACAAATTGAAGGAGAAAAACCATATGATCATCTCAATAGATGCAGAGAAAGCTTTGGACAAAATTCAACACCCATTTATGATAAAAACTCTCCAGAAAGTAGGCATAGAGGGAACTTTCCTCAACATAATAAAGGCCATATATGACAAACCCACAGCCAACATCACCCTCAATGGTGAAAAACTGAAACCAGTTCCACTAAGGTCAGGAACAAGACAAGGTTGCCCACTCTCACCACTATTATTCAACATAGTTTTGGAAGTGTTAGCCACAGCAATCAGAGAAGACAAAGAAATAAAAGGAATATAAATTGAAAATGAAGAAGTAAAGCTGTCATTGTTTGCAGATGACATGATACTATATATAGAGAATCCTAAAGATGCGGCCAGAAAACTACTAGAGCTAATCAATGAATTTGGTAAAGTAGCAGGATACAAAATTAATGCACAGAAATCTCTTTCATTCCTAAACACTAATGTTGAAAAATCTGAAAGTGAAATTAAGAAAACACTCCCATTTACCATTGCAACAAAAAGAATAAAATATTTAGGAATAAACCTACCTAAGGAGACAAAAGACCTGTATACAGAAAATTATAAGACACTGATGAAAGACATTAAAGATGATACGAATAGATGGAGAGATATACCATGCTCTTGGATTGGAAGAATCAACATTGTGGAAATGACTCTACTACCTAAAGCAATCTACAGATTCAATGCAATCCCTATCAAACCAGCACTGGCATTTTTCACGAAACTAGAACAAAAAATTTCACAATTTGTATGGAAACACAAGAGACCCTGAATAGCCAAAGCAATCTTGAGAAAGAAAACGGAGCTGAAGGAATCAGGCTCCCTGACTTCAGACTATACTACAAAGCTACAGTAATCAAGACAGTATGGTACTGGCACAAAAACAGAAATATAGATCAATGGAACAGGATAGAAAGCCCAGAGACAAACCCACGCACATATGGTCACCTTACCTTTGATAAAGGAGGCAAGAATATACAGTGGAGAAAAGACAGCCTCTTCAATAATTGGTGCTGGGAAAACTGGATAGCTACATGTAAAAGAATGAAATTAGAACACTCCCTAACACCATACACAAAAATAAACTCAAAATGGATTAAAGACCTAAATGTAAGGCCAGACACCATCAAACTCTTAGAGGAAAACATAGGCAGAACACTCTATGACATAAATCACAGCAAGATCCTGTTTGACCCACCTCGTAGAGAAATGGAAATAAAAACAAAAATAAACAAATGGGACCTAATGAAACTTAAAAGCTTTTGCACAGCAAAGGAAACCATAAACAAGACCAAAAGACAACCATCAGAATGGGAGAAAATATTTGCAAACGAATCAACTGACAAAGGATTAATCTCCAAAACATACAAGCAACTCATGCAGCTCAATATCAAGAATACAAACAACCCAATCCAAAAATGGGCAGAAGACCTAAATAGACATTTCTCCAAAGAAGATATACAGTTTGCCAACAAACACATGAAAGAATGCTCAATATCATTAATCATTAGAGAAATGCAAATCAAAACTACAATGAGATATCATCTCACACCAGTCAGAATGGCCATCATCAAAAAATCTAGAAACAATAAATGCTGGAGAGGGTGTGGAGAAAAGGGAACCCTCTTGCACTGTTGGTGGGAATGTAAATTAATACAGCCACTATGGGGAACAGTATGGAGTTCCTTAAAAAACTAAAAATAGAACTACCATACGACCCAGTAATCCCACTACTGGGCATATACCCTGAGAAAAGCATAATTCAAAAAGAGTCAGGTACCACAATGTTCATTGCAGCTCTATTTACAATAGCCAGGACATGGAAGCAACCTAAGTGTCCATCGACAGATGAATGGATAAAGAAGATGTGGCACATATATACAATGGAATACTACTCAGCCATAAAAAGGAACGAAACTGAGTTATTTGTAGTGAGGTGGATGGACCTAGGAACTGTCATACAGAGTGAAGTAAGTCAGAAAGAGAAAAACAAATACCGTATGCTAACACGTATATATGGAATCTAAAAAAAAAAATTTTTTTTAATTAAAAAAAGAAAATGGTTAGAAGAACCTAGGGGCAAGATGGGAGTAAAGATGCAGACCTACTAGAGAATGGACTTGAGGATACGGGTAGGGGGAAGTGTAAGCTGGGACAAAGTGAGAGAGTGGCATGGACATATATACACTATCAAATGTAAAATAGATAGCTAGTGGGAAGCAGCCGCATAGCACAGGGAGAGCAGCTGGGTGGTTTGCAACCACCTAGAGGGGTGGGATAGGGAGGGTTGGAGGGAGGGAGATGCAAGAGGGAAGAGATATGGGGACATATGTATATGTATAACGGATTCACTTTGTTATAAAGCAGAAAGTGACACACCATTGTAAAGCAATTATACTCTAATAAAGATGTTAAAACAAACAAACAAACAAAAAAAACAGATACACACACACAAAAAAATGTATTTTAAGGAAGAAAAAAAATTAATGGTTATATATATATATATATATAAAAGCAATGATCAACCTCCTTAAGTATCAGGTAAATGTGAATTAAAATCACAATGATACTCAATATATTGGCAATAAATAAACAAACGTGGATAAGGATACTCACTACTCAAGTTGTAGAACAATATGAACTCTCATTCACTATTTATAATAATAGAAATTGGTGTAATATCTTTAGAAAATTATTTGGAATTACCTTATAAATATGAAGATGAGTTTAATCTTCATTTAAAAATTCCATACCTATGTACATTCCTTGGACAAATATGTTTATGTGCTACAGGAAGTATGTTCATATCTGCACTATTCTTAATAGCTAAAAGGGGAAATAATCCAATGCCTATCAATTGTATAATAGGTGCATTGCTGTGCATTCATACAAAGAAATACAATGCAGCAATAAAAAAGAATGATCCACAGATGCACATGTCATCATGGGTGATTCTCAGAGGTATAACAAAGCATAAAAAATATAAGCCACAGAAGAGTATGTCCTATATATTCACTCATACAAAGTGAAATAAACAGACAAAATTTCAAAAATATTGTCTTGAAACATGACGTGTATGGTATACCAATGAAGAAAAGCAATGGGAGGATGGAGAGGGATCTGTTCATGGAGGAGCCACATGGAACTTCCGTACTAGTCACTTTCTTGTCTTTCTCACGCTGATGTTTGATAAACAGTGTTAACTTTATTATATTTTAAATTATTCATCTACTTTACACTTTATGTCCCCCTTTACATCTTGGATATATCACTAAATAAAAACAAATATGAAACGACAACCTTTAAAGTTTCTGTGGAGATTCCCACTTGAAGATAATGATAAAACACTTGACAATCTCTACTTCTCTTTTTGGAATTTTCCAAGGGTAATAAGAAGAATTTTTTTTTAATTACAATTACACACTCCATTAGCTATGTGTAAGGGATAGAGATAAAAAACTCAAAGCCTCATAGAGGAGGAAGTTCTGCCACACGCAATAGAAATAGGCAGACATGTTCTTGGGAGAACGAGAAGAGCAAACACTGAAGCTAATGATAACAGACAAATCAGCAAACTATACTTCTCACAGCTGAAAGGCACATCCTAAGGCATAAACCATAAAATCTCTCCTTGTAAGAGCAGAAAAAGGGCACATATGCTGCAATCTGAAATTTTCCTGGATGATTAAACTCTGAGAAACACAGAAAATAGGGCTAAGTAAAAGTCAGATAGACTAGCCATGTTTTCATGAAGTTGTCTGCCTCAGTGGCTTCAAGGGAGAAGGAAGCCATTGCATTGAGAAATATCCCCAAACCACCCATAACCTTTAGGTGGCAAGAAGTAAAGACCAAATAATCTCACACACAAAACCCTGGGAAATAAAGGAAATTCCAGTAAGCTACCCTTCCTTTGAACAAACATTTAGGAAATACCTGATATAAGGGAAAAAACACTCACCTGTGATTTAAATGATTAATCAAAAAGGAAATAGAAAATCTGCACAACTGTACTACAAGAAAAGGAGGAAAGTCTAGAAGAAGATGAAAACTGTGGCCAAATATCACCCTGAGTTAAAAAAAAAAAAAAAAAATCAACCAAACCAATGCTTCTCTGAAACAAAGCACAAGCTCACGAAGTGCGTAAATTCAGGGAAGTGACTGCCAACAGCAAGCAGAGCTTAACAGTGAATATTCAATGTTCAGGATAGAAGTATAAGGCAAATACAAAATAAAACCATTACAGAAATTAAGGTAAATCTGAAAGGACTGCAAGAAGAAAGAGACAATTTAAAAACATTAATTATCATAAATTAGAGAAATTTTGAAAAATAATGTAAACAAAATAGAACAATAACATAAAATAAAGAAAGGCTTAAAATAATTAAATGGAAAATACTGGATATAGAATAGAGAAAAAAGATGATACATTTATAAAACCAAGTACCCAAATTTGTAAAAGAATCCAAGATAATAATTTCATTGTTATATAACTGCCCCAAAATATAGTGGCTTGAAACAGGAACTATTTTATTTGCTTAGATTCCTGAGAGAGGAGGGACTGTTCTTAACAGTTCTTTAGCTCTCTGTCCTGTCAACTGCAGTTAGCTAGTGTCTTAGCTGAATTAGAAGTTCCAAATACATTTGATTCCTATTCTTGGCCTATCTTTCTACATGGCTAATTCAGGCTTCATCCCAAGGTAGTCTGACCTATTTCTGGTGGCTGACTTAGAAATGACTTTCACCATTTCTAAGATGGGTAAAAGCAGAAGTTGTACAGCATCAGTCCCATCACATTCTGTTAGTCAAAAACAGACACAGAGCCAGCCCAGATTTAAAGGGAAAGATGATACTCCCATCACTCAGTTTTGGTGAGGTGTGGCAAAGGATCTATAGCCATCTTTAATCTACTACTCTACAAGAATATAATTTAAGAAAACAATATTAAAAAAATAATGTCATATAATATGTTGAAAGTACATCCTGTGTTCCAGGAAAAACTGAACCTGAATAACTGCCGCCAAAATATAGGCTTATAATTTTCACAGATTCCAAATTATACAAATAGCTAACACTTACTAAAAATGTTACTCAGTAGCTATATGCCAGACATAAAGTTGCCAGATTTAGCAATAAAAATGTCTTGGGACATACACTAAATGTCTTGGGACATACTTCCACTAAAAAAAAAAAAACTGTTGTTTATCTGAAGTTCAAAGTTTAACTAGACATTTTTTATTTTATCTGGCAACCTTTCTAAGCAGTAATTTAAGAAAAGTACTGGAGGTGGAACTCCAGCCAACCAAAAGATAATCGTAAAACTAGGGTAAAACATCTGGCAGTAAGCATTAAATGTATTTAATAGAATGGCAAGATAATAAAATATAGTGATTAGTTTATTAAAACAGTATGTAAACATATGCCCTGACTATGCAGAAAACACAACTAACAAACATTTGGGGGGGAAGCTGTGTGAAAAGTGAGTGGTAGCATAAATGTGTAGAGTTCTTCATTTTCTATACCAGGAATCAGAGTTTATAAGTTACAGGTGACTATTCAAGTAACAGAACTGTAAGCATAGTTAATAGCACTATGATAGACACTGAGAAAAAAATCATAATTAGCTAAAATCTCGCATTGGGATAGAGTGAGGGAAAGAAGAGAAAAGGAATTACGCTAATTTTATCATTGCTTATAATAGGCATATCAGTCAAGGGGCCCAGCACGAAAGAGATGGTATACTGAAAATAGGAAAGTTTGAGGTAGGTTTATTTGCAAAGGAATAATTTACAAAGTGTGGGTTTAATGAAATAACAAGGAATAGAGTAAGAACCAGGGTTCCTATCCCTAGCCCAGAAAGAATGAGGGAAGCAGTACAGAGTATTATTTAGAATCAGTCACCATAAAAGGGACAGTGATGGTAGGTCAAGGGACACAGCCATTCTCTCCTCCATCCTATTTCTTGCCAGGGTTCATCATTGGCTGAGCTCAACCAGAAGACAGAGGGCATGGAATTTACTGATATAATCCATAGGGTCAGACTCTGGACCAAAGAGCAAGTAAAAATATGGAAAGTGGATCTGGAGGGGCAAGCAAGGTATGTGGTATCATAGATAATAAATATTGCTGAAGAAATAGACCCTATAGGGGATTATATGACATTATAGTTACAAAAAAAAACCACTATGGCAAAAATAAATATATCAAAGGAAATATATGTTAAAAAACAAAACAGAGAAAGAGCCAAATCAGATTTTTACAAGCTATGAACAGCTATCTGAAAATAATTTAAGATAACTTAAACACATATGCTATGTCAGTAAATGAAAATGGCTTATATTCACTTAGTAAAAGAAAAAGGTATTCGCATTACCTTACAAATAAAAAATACTGTTTACATCATTTTTTAAGACACAATCTAAAGCAAAGTGATTTGGGAAAGTAAATAAAAGGATTTGCAAAGAAATGTTAGTAAAATGCAAACAAAAAAGAACAGTGGGTATGCCCTTCATATCAGATAAAGATACATTCATTTGAAAACCATTAAGTAATCATAGAAAGGCACTTGCAACAATTTAAGAGTAAATTTATGATGAAGAAGTAGCAGACATGGTTACCAAATAACAGAGCATCAACAGTCATAAAGTATAAGATTATAGGTGATAAGTGATTAAAAATAAGTGATAAGCAAAAAATAAATAAGCAAAATATTTTAATTCATTAATGTCAGTCTATAACAGAGAAAATGGATATTAAAAAAAAAACTATGAAAACAGATGACCTAAATGCACAATAATTTGTATGTCTATATAAAATGAGTTGGGAAGTGTTCACACCATTCCTATTTTCTGAGATGGTCTATTACTGGTATTTTTCATCCTTAAATATTTGATAGAATTTATAAGTATAGTTATGTGGCCTTGGAGAAATATTTATATCTATCAAAACTTACTCTAAGGAAACAGAAAGTCAGAAAAGACAATCACAAAAAAGAAAAATGTGTCAAACAGTTACTCCCCAAAAGCATGAGGATAAGACAGTTTTAAGAAGAGATCTACAACATCTTTCAAGACCAGACAAGTTAATGCTATTTAAGTTTCCAAAGCACAGAAAGAGAAAGCATCCAGACTCTTTATGTGAAGTGAGGATAATTTAAAAACAACAGCAATAGCAACAAATATTGCAAGACAAAATAATGTAGACAAATACCACATGACAAATGGTAATAAATTCTAAGTAAATTATTAACAAACAGAAACCAGCATAATAAAAAAACAAAAACAAAAAACAAATACAAAACCAAGTGGGACTTTTTTTCTAGAAGTACAAAAATGGTTAGAAAGAAAAAGGAAATCTACTTACATAATTAAACGTATTAATAGTTCAAACAGGAAAATTCCCATAGATCATTAACAGAAATCAGTAATATTAATCACCCACTCTTGATTTCAAAAATCTTAATAAAACAGGATGATTTTTATTAACATGATTATTAATAATCATGAATCCATGATTATTAACATGGATTATGTTAACTCCAAAGACAGCATACGCATAATGGGGAAACACTGAAAACATTCCCCAAAAATTCAGAAACAAGGTAAGATGTCCATTGTCACTACTATCACTTAGCATTGTTCTTAGAGTACTATCATTGCAATTACAAAGCCAGGAAAAGAGAATGGTATGGAATTGCCTTTACTTTCAGTCACCAAAATTTTATATCGAAAAAGGGGAACTATAACTGAAAATCGATAACAAAAATAATTCCATAATATGAGTAGATACTAACTTAATGCACAGAAATCTATAACAGTCATGTATTAAGACATCAACAGTTTAAAAGATATAATAAAATAAATGTCCATTTTCAATAGATAAAAAATGTTGAAATATATTAGGAATAAATGCATTAAGAAATATATAAGACCTATGTGGATTAAGCTTGAAATTTTTCCTGAGAGACTGAAGGTAAGACTAATGGAAACTCACAACATTGTTTTTTCAATGGGAAGGTTCAACATCATAAAAATAAAAACTTTACATAAGATAATCTTTAAATTTGACACAATCACAATTAAAATGCCAAAAGCATATGCAAGGTGATGCCAAGGTCATATGGAAACAAACAAGAATAGTCGAGAACACGAGAAAAGGAAGAATATTGAGAAATAATTAGCTCAAACAGATATATAAACATTACAAATATTAAGTAATAATGTTGGTTTTATTCTTATAAAATAGAGATGCATGAAAGGAATGGAATGAAAAATTGTAGAAACCGATACAAAAACAGACAGAAATATGATAAAGTAGGTATCTACATTAAAAGAAGAAAGTTGGATTATTTAATATACTATGTTAAAAATCTACATGGAAACAATAATTTTATACAGATTAAATTCCAAATAAAGCAAACATTTACACATAAACATATAAATAAGAATTAAATAAATAAAACCATAGTAGTATTTGAAGAAACCATAAGAAAATTACAAAACTATGTATGTATGTATTTGATTGTACATGCATGATATATTTTTGGAAAAATATTTAAGAGACAGAAATATCGTTTGCCTGTAGTAGGGAGAATTACTTGGCTGGGATCAAAGATGAACT
This sequence comes from Balaenoptera ricei, assembly GCF_028023285.1. Taxonomy (NCBI): domain Eukaryota; kingdom Metazoa; phylum Chordata; class Mammalia; order Artiodactyla; family Balaenopteridae; genus Balaenoptera; species Balaenoptera ricei. The sequence goes on along the minus strand of NC_082640.1, from coordinate 98,308,397 downwards.
GAAGACTGTTTGCTAAATACTTTTACATAATGTTTGGATTTTCCACCATGTGTATGTATTACCTATTCAAAATCAAATATACACAATTTAGAATAATAAAAAAATAAAATGCACAAAGTGAGTAACAGTAATTCTTAATCCAAGAAATAATCCAAAGCATTAACATAAATATTTCATGCATATTATGGGCGGTGTTCCAACCCCTAAAATTATTGTCCCTATCTGCTTCCTCTGACAGATTTTAGTCTAAGAGTCCTGGTTTATAATGCCCTATTCAGTCCCTAAATTTTAAGGATATCTTCTGATTTTATTGAAAGATTAAAAAATAGTTTACAAGTGGTTTTTTAAATTTTCTCTGAATTACTGCAATTAAAAGTAAAAAAAAAAAAACACAGAGAGAAAAATTAATACATTTCATGGGTTATATTAAACTTTCCATGAGCATAGAGATTTTGGTGTTGAGAATTTTATTTCAGGAACTTAGGTCTGGATGAGAACCAAGTACCCACTGGCAGATGTATCTGATGATCTCGGCTGAGGTCCTATTAGAATGATCTGAGACTCCTTTGTGGATGGTTGCCTCTGATACAAAGCAGTCTTAAGTCAGGATAGATTTATGTGCATTGGCAGAGCCAAGTAACAAACGAAACATGTTCTCACAGTATGTCTGGCCTGAGCCTGTGTTATTAAATCCTGACTTTGATGAATCCCAGACCTTCAAGGAAGAGAAAATAAAGCCCAAAGACAGTTGCTTAATAAGAAATTACTGAATCAGCCTGGCCTAAGATGTTGTAGCAAGAGGAGCAACATTTAGTAAGTATGCAGAGAAACAGACAGAGGGAACAAACTAGAAAATAAAGGTTATACTTTTCCAACTTCCCCTCAATTTTGCTTTCATCACATTTTGGATATTATAGATATGTAGAATAATTTATCATTGAAATTGTATCTTTTATTAAATTCAGAGATGTTGCTATTAATAATTATATAAGTACAACAAGTATAATCTAGGACTGCTCTGGGCAAATCAACTTATTTAGTTACCCAAAGTATGGCACTTATTCCAAAGCATTACAAGATTTTGTTTATGTACCTGTCTCCTCACTAGTATGTGGATTCCTTGAAGAGAAAGACAGTGTGTGTTATTCATCCTTATATCATCATTGCCTCATGCAATGTGTGGTACATGGCCAACATTGAATATTTTGTTGAGAGAGGGAAAAAATGAATGAATTAATTTGTGAATCGATGGATAAACACCAGGGACACCCCATCTTACTAATATGTTTCCCCAGTGTATTTTCCAATGATGTGATATAAAATTATTAGGTCAAACTATATAATTTTATTGTACACATATTATAAAGGTATATATTTTTCAAAAAGATGGCTTTGTGGTAATTCAAAGGGTTGAGACTGGAGTTTGGAATGTTCAGATCTAGAAAACATATTCAATATGAAGTACTACTTAGTACTTTTAAGTATTCTTAGAAGCTTAGGTTTAGCCATGGGTGCTGATGAGCTTTATGTATACTGGTACAGTAATCTTAACTGAGCCCAGTAAAATGTTGATCAAGAGAAATGTTTGAACATAGAGTGGTAAAATTAGCTGGAAAATATTTATGTCAACATCTAATAAAAATTATTCACAAGCCTAACAGTTTGTTCTTCATACTTCCCTTAATAAAGGTATTCATAGAGACTTCGTTGTTACAGAACTAAAGATCATTGTTCAGAACAACCGTTTTAATTGCACATAATTGTAGACAGAAAACTAGGCTGAATGCATATTGACACAAGACAATGCCTAAATTTAAAGTATTATTTGGTTATTATCTCCACTTAAAATTAGAAACTGTGATGCCAATATCAGATAAGGACAGTGTAAGAGAGAATCCATAAATTCTAAATGAAATATTTCAGAACCTAAATGCACAACACATATAGGCTATACATTGAGATCAGTCTAGGAATTTGGTGATGGCATAATATTAAGAATTTATTAGAAGTGACAGCAATGAAAATGGTGGAGCAAGAACCTCAAAAAAATTCTCTACTTCACAAAAACAATAAAGGCATTGGCAAAAAAAAAAAAAAATTAGAATAAACTTCGGCATTCTCCAAATTAACCAAAGACTTACAGAAAATCAGGGAGCATTTATTCAAGAAAAACAGCTGACTCTCTGTAAGCAAGTTTACAGTATTTAATTTGCCCTATTCCCATCTTCCCTACCCCTTAAGCTTTGTAGTATCTTTGAAAACCAACAGCCTGCAGTCACAGTAAAAATTAATAGCTTAGTAATCACTAGAGGGGGCCAGAAAAGGTTTGGAGCTCTTTCAAAGCCCCATTCACAGAGAATTTTTATTATTTGACTGGTCTGGTATTTCCTTGGAATATCTCACTTGCAAGGCTTTCTTTACTTAAAATGACCTAGAGATTGCACACAATAGGCTCACCAAAAAGCTTAAAAGAAAAAAGCATAAGATGTTAATAGGGGATTTGGCAAAGCTCTGATGTATTTCTGATAATCTAGAATGCCATGCATGTAGGGCTTTATGCATTCCCAGGGCTATGAACTAGTTCAGGAAAGATGTGAAAAGACCCCACACTCTCACTACTAGCTATCCTTGATCATCTGCACAAGCAGGAAGTGCAGGCTAAGGCAGAGTTTTAAACTCCCTGGCTGAGTGTTAAAGGAATTCACTAATACACACATAGAGCCCCTTGACAAACATTGGCAGAATTCTTGGTTCCAGGTATCTAAGAAATCTCTATGCAATCATTATCTGACCACTAAGCTAACTGAGCAGAAGCCTTAGTAACCACACATGACAAAGAATACAAACTTTACAGAATTAGTTCAGAAAAGTCACTAAACAAACAAACTACAAGAAAAAGCAAAACCAATAACCCTGGTAAGAAAAATAATGTGATTTTCAGTTTCCTGTTTTCAATAAAAAGAAAAAAAAATAAAACTATGTGGCATGGAAAGAAACAAGAAAATATGGCCTATGTGCAGGAAAAAAAAGCCAAAAACTGTCCCTGAGGAAGCCCAGAAATTGGAATTGTTTGACAAAGGCTTTAAATGAGCTTTTCAAAATATGTTCAAAAAACTAGAGACCATATCTTAAGAAACAGAGGAACATATGAGAATAATGCATCACCAAATAGAGGATATCAATAAATAGATGAAACAGAAATGACAGAAATGAAAATTTCACTAGAGGAGCTCAACAACAGACTTCAGCTGGTACAGGAAAGGATCAGTTAACTGGGAGAAAGCTTAATTTATTATCCAGTCAAAGGAACAAAAGAAAAAATAGTAAACAAAATCAACAGAGCTTCAGAGACTCATAGAACACCATCAAGCATACCAAGCTTTAGAAGGAGAGAGAGGAAGAGGACAAATGAATATTGAAGAAATAATTAATGAATATGACTAAAGTTTGATGTAAACATTAATCTGCATTGAGACAAAAGTCTCAATGAACTCAAAGTAGGATAAACTCAAAGAAACCCAAACCTAGACACATCATGACTAAGCAGTTTATAGTCAACTAGTGAGAATGTTGCAAATAGGTAGAGAAGCAATTCATCATATGCAACTGATCCTAAATAAGATTATAAGCTAATTTCTCATCAGAACCCATGAAGGTCAGAAGGCAATGGGAAAATAAAGTCAAAAGACTGAAAGAAAAATACTGTTGACCACAAATTCTACATCAGGCAAAACTGTCCTTTAAAGATAAAGGAGAAATCAAAACATTCCCAGAAAAACAAAAACTGAGAGAGTTCATTAGTAGCATACCTGCTCTACCATAAATACTAAAGGGTGTCCTTCAGGCTGAAATAAAGGTCACTAGATAATAAGAAGAAATAAAGAGCACCAGTAAAGGTAACTATATAGGTAAATTTTTAAAAAAGTATAAATGTATTTTTGTTTGTAACTCTTTTCTCCTACCTAATTTAAAAGACTACTGCATAAAGCAATAATTATAAATTGGTGTTGGTAAGATACAATGGATAAGAATTTAGTTTATATGACAATAATAGCACAAAGGAGTTGGGAGGGAATGGAGCTCACAGAGCAAAGGTGTAAAGAAAACCTACACAACTCCGCCTGTGTATTTCTTCTTATTCTCACACTACTATCACACTCACAACACTTCTAACACCAGGCATGTGGGGGTTTTATCCACACCAAGCAATTTTGCAACACCAGTTGTGTGCCCTACAATTTAACTCAATTCTGATGTTACCTACTTAGGGATAGCATCAGATCCCATAGGGTAAGGGCTCAGTTCCACAAGACTATCTTACCCCTTCAGATGCCAATTCCAAGGCCTGTTTGTCACCTATGCTTCTGAAAATCAGCTATAAATCAGAGGATCCCACAACTCCCTTGTCAGGTTCCATTAATTTATTAGCATGGCTCAAGGAACCAGGAAAACTACTTACTGTTTTATCAGTTTAATATAAAGGGAGATATTAAAGGATACAGATGAACCTCCAGATGAAAGACATGTGTAGAGCAAAATATGTGGGAAGAGACAGAGTTTCTATGCCTTACGTGGGTATGCCATTTTCCCACCACCTCCATGTTCACCACCCTGGAAGCTCTCTGAACCCCATACATTTTGGGATTTTTATGGAGGCTTCATCATGAAGGCATGATCAATCATTAACTCCATTTCCAGCCCCTCTCCTCTCTCTGGAGAATGGGTTGAGGGACTAAAAATCCCAAGCTTCTAAGCATGGCTTTGTCCTTGTGGTGATGAGCCCTATACAGGAGCCATCCAGGAGCCCACCCAGAGTTGCCTTTTGCCATCAGAACAAAAGACATTCCTATCAACCAGGAAATTCCAAGGAATTTAGGAGCTCAGTGTCAGGAACCAGGGTCAAAGAGCAAATATTAGAAGAAAAGATGCTCCTAGTGTTCTTATTGCTTAGGAAATTACAAGGGTTTTAGAAGCTCTGTGTCAGGAACTAGGGGTAGAGACCAATATATAAATTTTCTGTTATTTCACAAAAGGTTTTGTATATTATTAAATTTGAGTGGCTATCAATCTGACAGATTACTATACATCAAAATATTATTTGTAAATTCCAAATTGCAAAAAAAGAAAATGTAGTTTTTCTTCAGTTTTGTTAAACAACTCAAAAATAATGAAAAAAAATGACAAGGGAATAAAAATGGTACACCAGAAATGTCTATTTAACACAAAAGAAAGTAGTAATGAAGGAATAGAAGAAAAATGTGTAAGACATTAAAAAATAGGAAAATGACAGATATAAATCCTATCTTATCAGTAATTACATGAAATATAAATGGATTAATCCTCCCAATAAAGGATGAACAATGGCACAATGGATTTTAAAAAAATACAAGTTTACTTTCAACATAAATTGAAAGAAAAAGTTTGAAACTAAAAGGATGAAAAAAGATATATCATGCAAACAGTAACCAAGAGAGAGTTGGAGTGGCTAAACCAATATCAGATAAAATTGACTTTAGGACAAAAATTTTTACTAAAATATTATTACAACAAATTGTTAATTTATAATAATAATAAGGGTAAATTCATCAAGAAGACAGAACAATTATAAACAAATATGCACCTAAAATAGAGCCCAGAGAATACATAAAACATTAACTCACAGAATTAAAGGAAAAATAGAAACAACAACTGGGATAGGTGAACAAGTCAATGATCCACTCTCAATAATGGATAGAACAACTACAAAGAAGCTCCAAAAGGAAAAACGAACACATGACCAACACTATAAACCAACTAAATCAAGCAGGTATGTATAGAACACTCCACATAAGAGCAGAAAACAAATCCTTCTTAAGTGCACATGGAATATTCTCTAGGATAGACTACATATTAGCCCACAAAACAAGTCTTAATAAATTTAAAAGGATTGAAATCATACAAAATATAATCTCCAACCACAATAAATGATATTAGAAATAAATAACAGAAGGAAATTTGTGATTTACAAATATGTTAAAATTAAACACACACTGCTAAATGATCAATGAGCTAATAAGAAATCACAAGGGAAATGAAAAAATACCTTGAGATTAATGAAACAAAAACACAGCATACCAACACTTATGGGATGCAGTAAATGAGAGCATAGAGGGAAATTTATAGCTGTAAACACCTATAGTAATAAAAGAAAAAAAGAAAGATAAGAAATAATCTTCTACCTTAAGAAATTAGAAGCAGAGAAGCAAATTATGCCCACAGTATGAAAAAGGAAAGAAATAATAAAGATTGGAGTGGAAACAAGTGAAATGGAGAATAGGAAAGCACTAGAGAAAATATACAAACCCAAAAGATGGTTCTATGAAAAGGCCAACAAAAATGGTGAGGCTGTAGCTAGATTGTCCAAGAGAAAAAGAGCAAAAAATCAAATTACTAAAATCAGGAACAAAAGAATGGACATTACTAGAAATAAATAAAATATTTCAAGGGAGCACAAATTCTTTACAAACTTTCATAAAAAGTAAAAAGAGAAAATACTTCCCAACTCATTCTGTAAGATCAGTAAAGAGATGCAGAAAAAACATTTGACAGTATCAAACATACTTTTATAAACAAAAGAAAAACAAACACTCAAGAAACTAGGAACTGAGGGAACTTCCTCAATCAGATAATGCACCTCTACAAAAGCAAAAAAAAACAAAAAGTAACAACAACAACAACAAAACAAAACTAACATCATGCTTAGTGGTAAAAGACCCACGTATTTTCACTATGATCAAGAAAAGATAAGGATGTCCACTCTCACCACTTTTATTCAGCATTATACTGTAGGTCCTGGACAACATAATTAGCAAGAAAAATAATTAAAAGGCATCCTGATTAAAAGGGACAAAATAAAACTGTCTCTATTTGCAGTGGATATGACTTATAATATAGAAAATCCTAAGGAATCTAGTAGAAAACTAATAGAGCTAATAAATGAGTTCAATAAAATCATAGGTACAAGATAAATACACAGAAATCAATTGTATTTTTATACACTTGTAATGACTAATCTGAAAGTAAAATTAATGTAAAATCCATTTAAAATATACTGAAAATAATAAAATACTTAGGAATAAATTTTTAAAAGAAATGTAAGACTTGTGTTCTGAAAACTACAAAACATCATTGAAAGAAATTAAAAGAGGACCTAAATAAGTCAAAAGACATCCTGTGTTGGATGAGAATGACTTAATACTATTAATGTAACAATACTTCCCAAACTGGTCTACAATTTCAATGCACTCCCTCACAGAATATCAGTTCATTTCTTTATAGAAATTGACCAGCTTATTTTAACATTTATGTGAAATTTCAAGGGACCCAGAATAGACAGAACAATCTTGAAAAAGAACAGTAGGAGGATTCTCACTTCTGATTTCAAACGTTACAAAAAGCTATGGCAATGAGGATGTGTGGCACTGGCCAAACACTTACATATAGGTCAGTGGAGCAGAATTTAGAGTTCGGAAATAATCCTAGACATTACAGTCACTTGATTTTTTACTAGCATGCCAAGATCATTCAATGCGGAAAAACGGTCTTCTGAATAAATGATGATAGAACAATAGGAATGCCACAAGCAAAGGAATTAAACTGGATCCCTACCTCAAACTATATACAAAAATTAAAATCAAAATGAATCAAAGACCTAAATGTACAAGTTATAACTATAAATTTTTTAGAATAAAACGTCATGGTAAATATTTGTGGCCTTGAATAAGTAATTGTTTCTTAGATGTAATGCCAAAGCACAAGCAACCAAAGGAAAAAAAAAAATAAGCTGGATGTTACCGAAATTAAAATCTTTTGTGCTACAAAGGACACTATCAAGAAATTGAAAAGGTAACCCACAGAATGAGAAAAATTATTTGTAAGTCATAAATCTGATAAGGGACTTATGTCTAGAACAAAGATACAAAGGACTCATGACTCAACAATAAACCACAAATAACCCAATTATTCAATAAAAATGTTCTAAGGATTTGAATAGTAATAAAAGATAAACAAATGGCCAATAAACACATGAAATGGTTCTCAGCATCATCAATCATCAGGGAAATATAATTCAAAACCACAACATGATACCACCTCACACCCACTAGAATGGCTATAATCAAAAGACAAGCAATAACAAGTGTTGATAAGATTGTGAAAATATTAGAACTCTCACACATTTCTGCTGAAAATGTAACATAATGCAGCCACTTTGGAAAAGTTTGGCAGTACCTCAAAAAATTAAACATAGCGTTAACATGTGACTCATCCATTTCACTCCTCAGTACATAACCAAGAGAAAAAAAATATACATATATATATATGTATGTATATATATCCACACAAAAACTTATACATGAGATGTCATTGTACATTTGTCCAAACCCATAGAATGTACAACACCAAGAGTGAACCCTAAGTGAAACTATGGACTTTGGATGATTATGATGTGTCAATATGGGTTCATCCTTGGTAAAAAATGTACCATTCTAGTGAGTGATATTGATAATGGGGGAGGCCATGCATGTATGGGGGGCAGTGAGTATATGAGAAATATCTGTACCTTCAATTCAATTTTGTTGTGAAACAAACTGCATTAAAAAAGTAAAGTCTTAATTTTTTTAAAAAAATTACACTTATACATGAATATTATGGCAATATTATTCATAATAGCCAAAATGTGGAAATAACTCAAATGCCCTTTAACTAATTAATGGACAAATAAAATATGGTATATCCACAGAATGAACTATTATTCAGCAAATAAAAGGAATAACATACTAAGTGAAGTAAGTTAGAAAGAGAGACAAATGCCATATGATATCACTTATATGTGGAATATAAAATATGACACGAATTAACTTATCTACAAAACAGAAACAGACTCACAGACATAGAGAACAGACTTGTGGTTTCCAAAGGGGAGGGGAGGTAGGGGAGGTATGGATTGGGAGTTTGGGATTAGCAGATGCAAACTATTATATATAGAATGGATAAAAAACAAGGTCCTACTGTATAGCACAGGAAACTATATTCAATATCCTGTAATAAACCATACTGGAAAAGAATATGAAAAAGAATTTTTTTAAAAAAGGAATAAAGTATTGATACAACATGGGTGAATCTTGAAAACATTATGTTAAATGAAGGAAGCCAGTCACAGAGGGCCACAGTTGTATGATTCTATTTACTTGAAATGTCCAGAATAAGCAAATCCATACAAATGTGAAGTAGATGTCATGGTGAAAGCTGGGAGGGGAGCTGGCAGGGAGTGAAAGGGTATGTGCTTTCTGAGCTGATAAAAATGTTCTTGAATTCAATAGTGATGATGGTTGTAAATTATTGTGAATATACTGAAAACCACTCAACTGTATACTTTAAAAGGTTGAATTTTATAGTATGTAATTTATATCTCATTAAAACATAAGAATTTATTAATGTGAATCACTAGAGATGAAATAAAAATTACAAGTTATCTCAATGAGAAATAAATATTTGATGAAATTTAATATAGTAATAATTTTTAAAATTAGTAATAAACTAATAACAGAATGTCTCACTTAAATTGATAAATAGCATTCAGTAACATAGCAAATAACATAAAAATAAACTTTTATCACTAAAATTTTAAAAGTCTGACACTTAATAAAATATCACACACATACCAGCTGTTAGAAACATGTGACCAAGTAACATGGAACAAAGGGAGGTTGGGACACCATAAAAATAAACTTCAAGTAGCCTAAATATTAAAAGTTACAACTTGAGCTTACTTATAATTAATATGTCAAATGAAACAAATTACATGGTAGAAAATTGTGCCAGAGGACTCATAACAAGACTATCAAATGTGAATTTTAGAACTTAAATTACTATAACTGAAGATGAGAATGTAGTATACAGGTTTTAAAACAATGAAATGTAGCAGATGAAAGAGTTAATTGATTGATTCAACAGATTATATCCAGATTGAAGCACAGAGATAGAAGAGTATGACCAATTAACCAGAAGAAGGTAATAGACTTGGAAGCCATGTGAGAAGCTCTAAAATACCTATAGAAGGAATTCCAATAATTAGTGATGTTGAGTATCTTTTCATGTGCCTCTTGGCCATCTGTGCTTTGTGATGACCTAGAGGGTTGGGCTAGGGAGGATGGGAGGGAGACTCAAGAGGGAGTGGATATGGGGACATGTGTATGTATATGGCTGATTTGCTTTGTTGTGCAACAGAAACTAACACAGTATTATGAAGCAATTATACTCCAATAAAGATCTATTAAAAAAATAAATTTAATTAAAAAAAAAAAGGAGTTCCAAAAGAAGAGAAAAGAATGAATGGGGTAAAAACAATAGTTGAAACAACACTGGCCAAAAATCTTCCAAAATTGAAGAAAAACAAGACACTTAGAGTAGCTCAATGAATCATAACAAAGAAAAGTACAAAGAAAAGCATACCTAGACAAAGCAGAGTCAGACTACTTAAAACTAAAGACAGAAGAAAATCTTACAAGCAACCAGAAAGTAAAAACAGGTGCATTGCCTTCATAGAGTAACAAGAAACTCACAGCTTACTTCCCAACAAAAATGATGGAAACCAGAAAAATAAAAAAAGTGTCTTTAAGGTGCTGAATGAAAACAACTGCCAAACTAGAATTCTATATGCAGTGGCAATGTTCTTCAAAAATGAGGCCACATGAAGATGCTATTGAGAAAAAAGAAAAACTGAAAGAATCCCTCACTTGCTGAATCTTACTAAAAGACTTACTCAAGGCACAAACAGAATTCTTCTGGGAGGAGATAAATGATGCCCAATGGAAGTACAAAAAAAATGAATGCAGATTTTTAATGGTATATATATGGTTAAATATAAGTAAATGTTGACTATATTAAACATAATGTTAATTTTGTGGGATTAAAAATTTATGTAGAATTAGAATATGTGCCCCCAAAGCACAAAAGTTGTAGGCAAATAAATAGACCTGTGTTGTAAAGGTTCTTGTTTTGTCAGTAAAGTTGTAAATGCTCCAATTTATTTTAAGTTTAAATAAGTCAAGGATGTATGTTGTAATCTAATGCGTAACCATTGAAAGAATTATAAAAGAATGCATAACTACAATGTCAATAGAGAAGAAATAGAGAATTTTAAAGAATAATTGATTAATCCTAAAACTGGGAAAAGAAAAATACAGCAACACAATACAGAAGTAGCAAAGAGGAAACAGTATGATAACAGATTTAACTCCAAATATATGTACAATTATATGTGAATGAATTAAATTCTGAAATTAAATATGACTTTGTATTGCATATGAGACACAGCATAAATTTAACACAAAAACGTTACAATAATGCAAAAATGTATTGCATGAAAACATTAACCAAATAAAAGCTAGTACAGCTAGTACAGCTAGTATTAGACACAGGAGACATTGAGACATAAACATTATTAGATATAAAAATTATTTTCAAAATAATAAGGGATCAATCTTTCAGAAAGGTATTCTAAATCTGTAAGTTCTTGATAATTTAAAGTCAGAAGTTAAAAAATAAATAGGAAGATCTAAAGTCACAGGGAAAGATTTTAACGCTTATTTCTTAGTAATTAATAAAACTAAAAAACAAAAAAAAACTGTAGGTGATTAGAAAATTAGAAAATTTGAAAAACACAATTTAAAAATTCAACTAAATTTATATATATAGAATACTGGACCCAACAAAGGCCAGAGTACACATCCATGCACATAGACTATTTACCAAATATAACCATGTACTTAAACATAAAGAAATCCTCAAAGATACTCTTTGATCAAAGTAGAATTAAGCTAGAAATCTGTAACAAAAAGATGTCTGGAAAACCCTTAAATGTTTAGCATTTAAGCCTTATACTTCTCCATAACACAATAGCTAAAGTGGATAACATGAATGGCATTAGAAATTATTATAACTGAATGATAACTGAAGTATTACATGAAAAAATCCTTGATTTATACAGCTAAATCAGCTTAGAAAAAAATTAGAGATTAAAATTCATATAAAAGAAATAAGGCCTGGAAATCAATATAAGTATTCATTTTAAAAAGTTAGTGAATACCAGAAAATCACATTCAAAGAAAGTTGATAAATAGAAATAACAAAATAACAGCAGCTATTAATGAAAAAGAAAACAAAGGTACAATAGGGAAATAAATAGTGATAAATGTTGGGTCTTTGAGATGAGAAATACAATTGATAAGCCTCCAACAAGGGTAATGAAGAAAAAGAGAAATCACATAAATATCAAGAATGAAAAATGGGACATTAATGCAGATTCTACAGATATTAAAAAGATAATAAAAGTAAACTCTGAAGAAATTCAGCCAATAAATACCTGAATAGTCTATTTTACTAAATAAATCAAAATAGTAATTAAAATGTTCCTACAAATAAAGCCTAAGGCCCAGATGGCTTCCTTTCAAGTTCTTTCAAAGTTTTAAAAATGAAATAACATCAATTTTCTAAAAACTTAGAGTATAAAAAAATAAAGGAAACACTCCTAATTTCATTTTATGTAGCCTAAATGAACTTGATGTCAAAACCTGAAAAGAACATGACAAGAAACAAAAATGTAAAAATAATGTTCTCATTAACATAGACATGAACTCTACTCCAAGTAATAGTAAACTGAATTTTATAATTTATTAAAAAATACAACCAATTTATTCCCTGAGTGGTAGCTTGGTTCAACACTTAAAAACAATAATAATTAATGCATTCACTGTGCTAACACAAAAAAAGAAAAACAATTATGAAATCATTTTAACATGCCGTAAAGTTTTTCTTCAATTTAGTCATCTGTTTATAATAGAAACTCTTAGCAAACTATGTAAAAAGTCATTGAACTACATACTTATGATTTGTATACATCTTGTATATATGTTAAACTTGATAAGTTTATATTCTAAATAAACAGGTGAATAAATTTGAACATCTGAATGACCAAATTCTCCCTACTTATTTTCTTGCTTCTTTAGTATATTAGGTTATTTTATCCAATTATTCACTTCCTCTCTCTATTTTAATTATGAGAACCATGAGTCTTTGAAGTACCTCCAAATATTGTGGGTAAAGTATATTGCCCTGTCCCATTGATGTTTGGCTTGCCCGCGTGACTGCTTTGACAATTGCAATGTTAAGGAGCTCTACTCAAACAGAGGCTTTACACATGTTGTGTGGTTTAGTTTAGCCCCTCATGCTTCTGCCACAAGTCATGAGAAGATCATGTCCCGGATATCACTGGCTCAAAGAGAATAAGAAGACAGTCCTGAATCCAAATGTCAGCCAGAAGCTGACTTCAGCTAATCCCAACCAAAACTAGCAGAACTATAGCCTGCTTGCACACCCATGAGAAGGAAATAAATGCTTGTCATGGTGAACCACTGAGTTTTGAATTGTTTTAATGCAGCACTATTTCAGCTGAAACCTGACGAATACAGCTTTCAAAGATTTAGTAGACCCATGGGTAATTCTTAATTTGCATCTGTAATTCATGAGGGCTTTGTGAAATTAAGCTAGAGGTCATGAAAAGACTGGAAAGTCAAATAATACTGGGCAGTTAAAGTAAGATAACCATATTTAAAAGTAATTAATATTTATTGTGTACCATTGTTCTATAATTTTTCACAATATTTTAGTGCATTAATACATAGAAGTACATGTGTGATTATACTGTATGTGTGGTGCTGGTTGGTGGTGGAGGGAACATTTTCCTTCAACAGAATAATCCAACACTGCCTTTCCCCTACCCTGCAGTGAATGCTAGAAACATCGGTAGGGTTCTTATTTACTTCTGGTGACGTTTCTGACTATTCCTCTCTTTTGCTAGCGTGGATGAAGACTGTAAGCAAGTGCATGGGGAACCTGAGAACAGACAAAAGAATTGGTTCTGCAATTTTTTTTGAAGCATTTGGAACATCACAAGGTGAATTCTTGGTTTGCACACACACATATGCACACATATCTGTGACTCTGTCATAGCCCTCAGTCTAATTGCACAAATGTTCCCATTTTATATATCTTTCACATGTAGCAAAAGGTGCCACATGCCAGTTTCTTCCTCAGAATCATATGCCCCAGAACTGCTATGCAGGTATATTTTTATTACCTCCTCCTCTCACTACTGCCAGTAGCAAATGAGGTAGTAAATACATTCTAGGCTTTCACACTCAAGTCCCTTAACATTTTGCAAGGCCAAAACACAGATGGGTACTATTTTTAATTTAAAAGCACAGTCAGATGTTAAAAAGAAAAAGAGCTATCCCTCTAAAAAACTAAGATCAATAAATATATTCTTTTAAAAACTGCTCAATTTTAATTTGTCCTAACTTAAAATAACCAGTCTTATTTTTAAATATCTTAATTGTGATTGCCTACAATCTTGTCTTATTTTACTGCTAATATCTACACTAGATGCCTAAGAGGTATAAAGAAATGAAAAGGTCTCTTATACTGTTTAATGCACATAAGTATATAAATGTTTTTCACATCCTTAAACACTGGAAACTCTGCAAATCAAACTTTATTTCTTGTAGTTGTGAATAATTATGACACTCACTCATCCAATCACAGTACTCAAGCACAGTATATCCCTTGTATTCTTTTGGTTCTATATTTTTCTCTACTCAGAAGATGACAGTAGGCATAATTTAAGGGTTTTTTTTTAATTACAAAATCCAATCAGACTTAACTAAGATTTATGCTTTTTTTTCAAATTAACATTTTATTTTAAGATACTTGTAGATGCACATACAATTGTAAAAAATCATACAGAGAACCAACGTACACTTTATGCAGCTCCCTTCCACCTCAAAAAGCATCTTGCAAAACCATAATACACTATCACAATCAGCATATTGACAGTGATACAGTCAAGACACAGAAGATTTCCATCACCACAAGGAACCCTCCTGTTGCTTTTTATAGCCACCCCCACCTTCTTCCCACAGCCACTTTCTCCTTAACCTGTGGCAAACATTAATGTGCTCTCCATTTCTATAATTCTGTCATTTAAATAATGTTATATAAATAGAATCATGAAGTATGTAACTCTCTGGGATTAGCTTTTTCACTCACCATAATTCTTGGAAGAATCAACCAGGCTGTTGCATGTATCAGTAGTCTGCTCCTTTTCATTCTAAAATAGTATTTCATAGGGTAGATGATCATAGTCTGATTAAGCATTCACCCATTGAAAGATATGTGTTTTTTTTCCCCAATTTTGGCAATTATTAATAAAGCTTTAAAAATTTTTCATGTACAGATTTTTGTGTAAATACGTGTCTTTATTTCTCTGGGATACATGCGTGGAAATATAGATGCTGGGTCATATAGTAATTGCATATTTTGTTTAACAAAAAAATCTAACAAGCTATTTTCCAGAGTGAAACCAGCCTTTCATCCCTGGAATAAACATAACATAGATGTGATAAACAATCTTCAGATTCTATTTGTTAATATTTTGTCAAAGATTTTTACAAGTATTATGTATGAGGAATATTAGTCAGTAGTTTTCATTTTTTGTACTGTCTTTGCCTGGTTTTGATATCAAGGTAGTACTATAGCATCTAAAAATTAGCTGGGAAGTCTTTCTTCTATTTTCTGAAAGACTATGCAGAATTTGTTTCACTTCTTTTTAAACATTTGGTAGATTTCTGTAATGAAACCATCTGGGCTTGAAGATTTCTTTTTTGGTAGTTTTCAAATTACAAATTAAATTCCTTAACAGTTATAAGGCAATTTAAATGATCTATTTCATAATGGTGAGTTATGGTAATTTGTGTTTTTAGAGGATTTGGGCCATCTAATTTGTGAAGTTTATATACATGGAGTTGTTTGTAGTATTTTCTTTTTATTCTTTTGATGTCTACAGTCTGTAGTGATCCCCTCTTTTATTCCTGACGCTGGTAATTTCTGTCTTCTCTCTTCTTTCTTTGGAAGTCTTGTTAGAGATTTATCAATTGTATTATTGTTTTCAAAAAACAAGTGTTATTTCATTGCTTTTCTCTATTGGTTTTTATGTTTTTAATTATATTGATTTCTACTCTTTTGTCCATTATTTCCTTCCTTCTGCTAACTTCAGTTTTAGTTTGTGTTTCAATTTCTATGTTCTTGAGATAGCATCTTAGATTATTAATTTGAGCCTTTTCCTCTTTTCTAATGTGTGCATTTAGAGCTATAAATTTCCCTCTCAGCACAGCTTTAGCTTGGTCTTGCGAATTTTGATATAGTGTATATTCATTTTCATTCAGTTCTTTATCTTTTTAATTTCCTTTAAGATTTCCTCTTTTTCCCACAGATTATTTAGAAGTATATGTTTACTTTCCAAACGTTTGGGGATTTCATCTTTCTGACATTGATTTCTAGTTATTTTTCTACTGTGGGCAGAGAACCCAGAATAGGATATCAATTCTTTCAAATTAGCTGAAGTTTGTTTTATGGTCCTGTACATGGTCTATCTTGGTATGTGTTCTGTGAGCACTTGAAAAAATGTGTATTCTGCTGTTGTTAGGTGCAGTGTTCTATAAATATTAATTAGATCTTGTTACTTGATGATATTTTTCAGTTGTTCTGTATAATTCTTTGAGTCAAGTTGTCCTATCAAATGCTAAGAAAGGGGTGTTGAAGTTTCCAATGATAATTGTGAATTTGCCTTTTTCTTCCTTTAATCCTGTCTGTTTTTATTTCACATATTTGTGGCTCTGTTGTTTGATACATACACATTTAGAATTGTTACATCTTCTTTGTAGATTGACTCTTTTATCATTATATAATGTCTCTCTGTCTCTGATAACTTTGCTCTGAAGTAGGCTTTATTTTATACTAATATAGTTACTGATGCTTTCCTCTGATTAATGTTTACATGATATAATTTTTCCACTTTTTTACTTTCAACCTACCTATATCATTATATCTGAAGTGGGTTTCTTATAGAAGGCATATAGTTGAGTCACATTTTTAATCCACCCTGCCAACATCTTTCAACTGGTATATTAAGACCATTCAAATCTAATCTAATGATTGAGATGTTAATGTTGCCTGCCATTTTATTTAAGTTTCTTGTTTGTTTTCTCTGCTTTCATTTATTTATTTAATTATTTATTTACTTATTTTTGGCTGTGTTGGGTCTTCGTTGCTGCATGTGGGCTTTCTCTAGTTGCGTCAAGCGGGGGCTACTCTTCATTGAGGTTCATGGGCTTCTCATTGCGGTGGCTTCTCCTGTTGAGGAGCACAGGCTCTAGGCACACAGGCTTCAGTAGTTGTGGGACATGGGCTCAGTAGTTGTGGCTAGCAGGCTCTAGGGCATAGGCTCCATAGTTGTGGCACATGGGCTTAGTTGTTCTGTGGCATGTGGGATCTTCCTGGACCAGGGATCAAACCCATGTCCCCTGCATTGGCAGGCGGATTCTAAACCACTGTGCCACCAGGGAAGTCCCTCTCTGCTTTCATTTAATGTTCATTTTTTCCTACACTCCTCTAGGTTATATGAACATTTTTTAGGACTCCATTTTAATTATACACAGTGTTTCTGAGAGTATCTCTTCATATAAAATTTTTAGTGATCATTCTAGGTATTACATTATATATACATGATTTACCATAGCCTACTGGTGTTTTCATTGACCAGTTTGAGTGAAGTATAGAAACCTTATCACTTTTTCTGTCTCTTTCTCTCCCCCGTTTGTAATAAAATTGCTATTAATATTTCTTCTACATACATTTATAGTGACACAACAGAGCTTCATAATTTTTGCTTCCATCTTCAAACATAATATAGAAAACCCAAGAGAAGGAAAGTCTATTGGATTTACTGACATTTTGCTGATCAAGTTCTTTCTTCCTTCCAAAATTTTTTCTTTTATCATTTCCTTTATATTTACAGAAAATCCTTTAGCCATTAGATCTGTTGGCAACAAATTATCTTAGTTTTTTCTTTTTTTTTTTAAATCAAAAAATGTCCAGATTTCCCATTCATTCCTGAAAAATGCTTTCATTGGGTTTAGGATCTATGTTGGCAGGGTTTGTTTTTTTTTCCAGCAACTGAAAAATATTGTGCTACACCTTTCTGGACTCTGTGATTTCTCATGAGAAACCTATTATCATTTGAATTGCCTTCCCTATACCTAAAGTGGCAATTTTCTCTGCATTTATCAAGGTATTTTTTTTTGTCCATAGTTTTCAGAAATTTAATTTTAATATGTTTTGCATGGATTTATTTGGGTTAATACTTTCCAGAATTTTCTCAGCCTCTTGAATCTTTTTACATCTCTTGACAAATTTGGACATTTTTCAGCCATTATTTCCTCAAGTATCTTTTTAGCCCTGCACTCTACCTCCTCTCTTTCCAGGACTCAGCTTCTTTGTTGAGACTTTCTATTTCATTGCTGAAGTTTTCTATGATCTTTTTTGTTTCAAATGTGTTTGCTTATTGAAGTTTTTCATAATGACTGCATTAAAATCTTCATAAGTTATTTCTAAAATCTCTGTCTTCTCACCGTTGAGAACTATTGCTTGCCTTTTCTCATTCAGTTTGAAATCTGCCTGGTTCTTGGAATGATAAGTTATTTTTTAAATTGAAATCTAGACATTTTCATTTTCATATTATGTTATGAGAATTTGGGTCTTGTGTAAATCTTCTGTTTTAACTAGTATTTTCTGACACAGTACATGCAGGGAAAGTGAGGACACCAGTTCTTTACTGCCAGGTGAAGTTGGAAGGCCAAGTTCCCCACTTGGCCACTGTTGACCCTGAAGATCAGGGATTCCTTGTTGCTAATGAGCAGAAGGGTGATTTCTGATTATCCACATAGTCTCCACTGACATCATGTTAAGAGTGGTCTCATTACCAGTGGAAAATGGTGAAAGTTCCAACTCTTTTCTGATATGGAGGGGTGCCCTTCTTCCTTTCTCTTCTCAATAAACATGCTACAGGATTATGGACAATTCACACATACTTAAAACCAGTAACACCAATAAATATTGTACATTTACTTTGAATGTTATTGCTAACCAACTTAAACAGCTAAGAGAGTAAAAACATTATATTAGGTATTAATGCCATTGGTATTATTCTTGCAGACAATTTTGTTGGATGTTCCAAATATGAATATAATACTATAGATTGTTATATATGAACCTTCTGGTAACCACAATCCCAATCCCAAAATCTATAACAGATACACAAAATATAAAGAGAAAGGGACCCAAATATAACACTACAGAAAATCATCAAGCCACAAGGGAAGAGAACAGGAGGAAAAAAAGAAACAAGAGAAAAACTACAAAAGTAAAAAGAAAAAAAAAATTAACAAAATGGCAATAAGTACATACATATCAATACTTAATTTAAATGTAAATGGACCAAATTCTCCAATCAAAAGACACAGGGTGGCTGAATAGATGTTTTCTTAAATGACTCTTCTATATCATGCCTACAAGAGACTCACTTCAGATCTAGAGACACACGTAGACTCAATGAAAGGGATGACAAAAGATTTTCCATGGAAATGGAAACAAAAAGTTGGGATAGCAATACTCAAATCAGACAAAATAAACTTGAGAAAAAAGACTGTAATAAAAGACAAGCGGGCATTACATAATGATAAAGGGTCAATCCAACAAGAGATATAAGCATATCCTCATCTTACTGTTCTTCATTTTGTTGCACCTCACAGATATTATGTTTTTTATAAACTGAAGATTTTTGGTACCTCTGTGTTAAGCAAGTCTATGGGCACCATTTTTCCAATAGCATTTGCTCATTTAATATTTCTATGTAACATTCTGGTAATTCTCACAATATTTCAAACTTTTTCATTGTATTTGTTCATTTATATTTGCTGTAAATAAACTTTGATAGATAAGGAGTTTCTTCTTATTTATGAAGAAAAAAGTGGTTTCTTGGTTGGAATCTAATACTGGTGAAGATACTCTGAAGACTGTTGACATGACAACAAAGGATTTAGAATATTACATAAACTTAGTTGAAAAAGTAGAGGTAGGGATTGAGATTATTGACTCCAATTTTGAAGGAAGTTCCATGTGGATAAAATGCTATCAAAAAGATTGCATGCTACAGAGAACTCATTCATGAAAGAAAGAATCAATGTGGCAAACTCCACTGTTGCCTTCTTTTAAGAAACTACCACAGCCAACCCAACCTTCAGCAACCTCCACCTTGATCAGTCAGCTGCCATTAACACTGAGGGAAGACCCCCCACCAGCAGAAATATTACAACTTGTTGTAGACTCCCATAATGGTTAGCATTTTTTATCAATAAAGTATTTTTAATAAAGATATGTACATTGTTTTTTTACATATAATGCTATTGCACATTTAATAGACTGTAATATAGTTTAAACGTAATTTTAGATGCATTGGGAAACCAAGAAAATTTTCTGTGGCTTTATTATGATATTTACTTTATTGTGGTGGTCTAGAAACAAAGCTGCAATATCTCAGATATATGCCTGTATAATGTTTGTTAACATTTACACAACCAACATAGGAGGACCTAAATAGATAAAGCAAATATTGACAGAGAGAAAGGAAGAAATTGACAGTAATACGTAGGGGACTTTAACCCCCCACTTATATCAATAGGTATATCATCCACACAGAAAGTCATTCAGGAAACATTGGCCTTAAACAACCCATTAGATCAAATGGGCTTAATAAATGTACACAGAACATTCCACCCCAAAACAGTAGAATACACGTTCTTTTCAAGTGCACATGAAACATGCTCCAGGATAGAGCATATTTTAGGCCAGAAAACATGGCTCAATAAATTTAAAAAGCCTGGATTCATATCAAGCATCTTTTCCAACCTTAGCAATATGAAACTAGAAATGGATTACAAGAAGAAAAGTAGAAAAAACCCCACAAAAACATGAAAGTTAAGTGGCATGTTAACAAATAACCAAAGGGTCAATAAAGAAATCAAAGAGGAATCAAAAAATACCTTAAGAGAAATAAAATTAGAAACACAACAATCCAAAATGCAGCAAAAACAGTTCTGAGAGGGAAGATCATAGTGATACAGGCCTACCTCAAGATACAAGAAAAAATTCAAATAAACAACCTAAACTTATATCTAAATAACTAGATAAAGAACAAACAAAGCCCAAAGTTAACATTTTGAAAAGGACATATTGAATGTCAGAAGAAAAATAATTGAAATAGAGAGTAGGCAACAATAGAAAAAAATCAATGAAACTAAGAACTACTTCTCTGAAGATAAACAAAATTGATAAACCTTTAGCAAGCTCATCAAGTAAAAAAAGAGGGCCCAAATAAACACAATCAGAAATGACAGAGAACTTACAACTGAAACTGCAGAATACAAAGGAACATAAGAGACTACAGTGAACAGTTATATGCCAACAAATTGGACAACCTAGAAGAAATGGATAAATTATAGACTCACACAAACTTCCAGACTGAATCATGGGAAAAATAAAACATCTGAATAGGCTAATTACTAGTAATGAAATTGAACCAGTAATCAAAAACTTCCAACAAACAAAAGTCTAGAACCAGATGGCTTCACAAGTGAATTCAATTAAAACTTTAAAGGGGAGTTAATACATATCCTTCATTAAAAATTCCCCAAAAATTGGGAAGGAAGAAACACTTTCCAATACATTTTGCAAAGCCAACATTATTCCTATACCAAAACCAGACAAACACACCACAAAACACACACACAAAAAATGACAATCCAAAATCCCTGATGAATATAGATGCAAAAATTCTCAACAAAATATTAGCAAACTGAATTCAAAAACACATTAAAAGGATCATACACCACAATCATGTATAGGTTATTCCAGGAATGCAAGAAAGATTCAACTTCTGCAAATCAATGAACGTGACACACAACATTAACAGAACAAAAGATAAAAATCATATAATTATCTCAACATGCATAAAAAGCATTTGACAATAGCCAATATCTATTTATTACACAAACTCTCAACAAAGTGCTATAGAGAGCACGTACCTCAACATAATCAAAGCTATATATGAAAAACACAGTTAACATCATACTCAATGATGAAAAGTGTTTTAAGATCAGGAACAAGCAAGGATGCCCACCACAGCCACTTTTATTCAACAGAGTATTGGAAGTCCTGGCCACAGCAATTAGGCAATAAATAAATAAATAACTGGAATTCAAATTGGAAAGGAAGAAGGAAAACCATCACTAATTGCAGATGACATGATTCCAAATATAGAAAGCTAAAGACTCCACATACACACATACAAAAAAAACTATTAGAACTAATAAATGAATTCAGTAAAGTTGCAGGATACAAAAATGTATTGTGTTTCTATACATTAACAATGAACTATGAGAAAGAGATTTTTTTTAAAAATCCAATTTAAAGTTGCATCAAAAATAAATTTTAAAAAACTAGGAATAAATTTAACTAAGGTGGTAAAAGACTTGTGCTCTGAAAACTATAAGAGAATGATGAAAGAAATTGAAGACAACACAAGTAAGTAAAAAAAAATACCATATTCATAGATTGGAAGAATTAATATTGTTAAAATGGCCATACTAACCAAAGCAATCTATAAATTCAGTGCAATACCTATCAAAAAAACTAATGGCATTTTTCATAGAGTTGGAAAAAATAATTCTAAAATTTGTGTGAAAAAACAAAAACCTCACATAGACAAAAATATCTTGAGAAAGAAGAACAAAGATGGAGGTATCATGCCCTCTGTTTTCAAACCAAACTACAAAGCTACAGTAATCAAAATTCTATGATATTGGCAAAAAAAACCAGACACTTAGATCAGCGAAACAGAATAGAGAACCTAGAAATAAACTCATGCATATATGGTCAATTGATATATGACAAAGGAGGCAAAAATATACAATGGAGAAAAGATAGCCTCTTCATGCAAAAGAATGACTGTATTACACCAACACAAAAATAAATTCAAACAGGATTAAGGACTTGAATGTAGACCTGAAATCATAAAACTCCCAGAAGAAAATATAGGCTCTTTGACATTGCTCTTACTAATAATTTTACAGATCTGTCTCCTTAGGCAAGGGAAACAAAAGCAAAAATAAACAAATGGTACTATATCAAACTAAAAAGCTTTTTCATGAAAAGGAAACCAACAAAACAAAATGGCAACCTACTGAATGAAAGAAGATGTTTGCAAATAATATATATCTGGTATGTGGTTAATATCCAAAATATATAAAGAACTTATACAACTTGAATATCAAAAAAAAAACCCTGATTAAAAAATGGGCAGAGGACCTGAATAGACATTTCCCCAAAGAAGACATACAGATGGCCAATAGGCACATGAAAAAATGCCCAACATCACTAATCATTAAGGAAATGCAAATCAAAGCCACAATGAGATATCACTTCATACCTGTCAGAATGGTGATTCTCAAAAAGGCAAAAAATGACAATTGTTGGCAAGAATGTGGAGAAGAGGGAACCCTTGTGCACTGTTGGGGGGAATATAAAATGGCACAACCACTATGGAAACAGGAACATATGACTCATACATCAGGAAAAAAAGCAGAAACTGCCTGTGAAAGATACAGCTGTCAGATTTAATAGACAAAAGCTTCAAAGCATCCATTGTAAATATGTTCAAAGAAAATCATGATGAAAAAGTAAAGTAAGATATGAGGACAATGTGATATCAAATAGAGTGTATCAATAAAAAGACTGAAACTAAAAATAAAACACATGAAAATTCTGTAATTGAAATAAAACTATAGCCAATTGATTTTTGACAAAGGTGCCATGACCATTCAATGGGAAAAGAACAGTCTTTTCAATAAATGGTGCTGGAACAGGAAAGTCACGTGCTGAGGAAAGAAGTTGTACCTCTACCTCTCACCATATACAAAAATTTACACAAAACGGATCAAAGACCAAAATGTAAGAGATGAAACTATAAAATTCTTAATAGAAAGCTTATGGGAAAATCTTTATAAACCTGGATTTGGCAATGGATTCTTAGATATGATACTAAAAGCACAAGCAACCAAAAAAAAAAACCATAAATAAATTAGACTTCATCAAAATTAAAAAGTGCTCCAAAGGGCACTATCAAGAAAGATAAAGTATATGGGGAATGGCCAATATGGCAGAGTAGAAAGACCGTGAGCTCATCTCCTCCCATGGGCACACCAAAATTTCAACTCTTTACAGAGCAATCATCAATGAGAAAAACATCAGTACTAACAGAAAAGATCTTCTACAATTAAAAACATAGAGAAAAAAAACCACAATGAGTGGGGTAGGAAGGGCAGAGATGGTGTATAGTCAGGATCGACATGCCCAGGTAGGCAACCCACAAGTGAGAGAATAATCATAATTGCAGAAGTTCTGCCCAAGGAGCAAGGGGTCCAAACCCCAGACCAAACTCCCAGCCCAGGGATCCTGCACAAGGAAAAAGTGCTCCTAGAATGTTTTTCTTTGAAGGTCACTGGGGCTTGCTTTTGGGAGAGCCAGAAAGCTATAGGAAACAAAAACTCCACTCTTAAAGGATACACACAAAACCTCACATGCTCCAAAATCCAGGCCAGAAGCAGTAATTTAAAAAGAGCCTGGATCAGACCCACTTGCTGATCTTGGAGAGCCTCTCAAAGAGGTAGGAGGCAACTGCATCTCACCCTGGGGACATAGATGCTGGTGGCAGCCATTCTGGGGAGCTCATTGTATGTATGTATACATATGTACACATACATACAAACAACCCCTAGCTCCTGGGGTTCAGCCAAATCCAAAGCTCAACCCCAGGAGCTAGGCGAACAGAGAAGAGGAAGGGACATTTCTCCCAGCAGCCTCAGGAACAGTGGATTAAACATCCACAGTCAGCATGATGCACCCCACATTTGTGGAATGCCTGAATAGACAACGATTCATACCAAAATTGAGGCGGTGGATTTTGGGAGCCACTGTAGACTTTGGGTTTGCTTTCTGCACCTAATTTGTTTCTGGTTTTATGTTTATCTCAGATTAGTATTTAAAGCTTATTACCATTAGCAGATTTGTTTATTGATTTGGTTGCTCTCTTCCTTTTTTTTTATATGTATATATATATATTTTTTTCTCTTTTTCCCTTTTTGTGAGTGTGTATGTGTATGCTTCTTTGTGTGATTTTGTCTGTATAACTTTGCTTTTGCCATTTGTCCTAGGGTTCTGTCTGTCAGGTTTTTTTTTGTTTTTTGTTTTTAGTGCTTTTTATCATTGGTGGATTTGTTTTTTGGTTTGGTTGCAATCTCCTTTCATTCTTTTTTTTATTACTTTAAAAAAATTTAATATTATTTGTTTATTTTTTATTTTAATAACTTAATATTTTTTTCTCTCTTTCTTTCTTTCTTTCTTTTCTTCTCCTTTTTCTTCTGAGCCATGTGGTTGACAGGGGGGTATTGGTGCTCCGGCCAGGTGTAAGGTCTGAGCCTCTGAGTGCGAGAGCCAAGGAAGATAAAAGAGTGGAAATAACTACTGCAGAGCAGAATAAAGAAAAAGGAATGAAAAGAACTGAGGACAGTTTCAGAGACCTCTGGGACAACGTTAAATGCACCACCATTTGAATTAAGGGTCCCAGAAGAAGAAGAGAGAAAAAAAAAAAGGGACTGAGAAAATATTTGAAGAGATTATAGTTGAAAACTTCACTAATATGGGAAAGGAAATAGTCAATCAAGTCCAGGAAGCACAGAGTCCCATACAGGATAAACCCAAGGAGAAACACGCCAAGACACATATTAATCAAAGTATCAAAAATTAAATATGAAGAAAATTAAAGGCAGCAAGGTAAAAGCAACAAATAACATACAATGGAATCCCCGTAAGGTTAACAGCTGATGTTTCAGCAGAAACTCTGCAAGCCAGAAGGGTGTGGCAGGTCATATTTAAAGTGATGAAAGGGAAAAAACTACAATCAAGATTACTCTACCCAGCAAGGATCTCATTCAGATTCCACAGAGAAATTAAAACCTTTACAGACAAGCAAAAGTTAAGAGAATTCAGCACCACCAAACCAGCTTTACAACAAATGCTAAAGGAACTTCTCTAGGCAGGAAACACAAGAGAAGGAAAAGACTTACAATAACAAACGCGAAACAATTAAGAAAATGTTAATAGGAACATACATATTGATAACTACCTTAAATGTAAATGGATTAAATGCTCCAACCAAAAGACATACACTGGCTGAATGGATACAAAAACAAGACCTACATATGCTGTCAACAAGAGACCGACTTCAGACCTAGGGACACATACAGACTGAAAGTGAGGGGATGCAAAAAGATATTCCATGCAAATGGAAATCTAAAGAAAGCTGGACTAGCAATGCCCATATCAGACAAAATAGACAATAAAATAAAGACTATTACAAGAGACAAAGAAGGACACTACATAATGATCAAGGGGTCAATCCAAAAAGAAGATATAACAATTGTAAATATTTATGCACCCAACATAGTAGCACATCAATACATAAGGCACATACTAACAGCCATAAAAGGGGAAATCGACAGTAACACGATCATAATAGGGGACTTTAACACCCCACTTTCAACAATAGACAGATCATCCAAAACGAAAATAAATAAGGAAACACAAGCATTAAATGATACATTAATCAATATGGATTTAATTGATACATATAGGACACTCCATTGAAAAACAACAGAATAAACTTTCTTCTCAAGTGCTCATAGAACATTCTCCAGGATTGATCACATCTTGGGTCACCAATCAAGCCTTGGTAAATTTAAGAAAATTGAAATTGTATCAAGTATCTTTTCTGACCACAATGCTATGAGACTAGCTATCAATTAAAGGAAAAAAACTGTAAAAAATACAAACACATGGAGGCTAAACAACATGATATTAAATGGATCATGAAGAAATCAAAGAGGAAATCAAAAAATACCTAGAAACAAATGACAATGAAAACACGATGAACCAAAACCTATGGGATGCAGCAAAAGCAGTTCTAAGAGGGAAGTTTATAGTAATACAATCCTACCTCAAGAAACAGAAACATCTAAAAGAAAAAACCTATTCTTACACCAAAAGCAATTAGAGAAAGAAGAAGAAAAAAACCCCAAAGTTAGCAGAAGGAAAGAAATAATAAAGATCAGATGAGAAATAAATGAAAAAGAAATGAAGGAGACAATAGCAAAGATCAATAAAACTAAAAGCTGGTTCTTTGAGAAGATAAACAAAATTGATAAACCACTAGCCAGACTCATCAAAAAAAAAAAAAGGGAGAAGAGTCGAATCAATAGAATTAGAAATGAAAAAGGAGAAGTAACAACTGACACTGCAGAAATACAAAGGATCATGAAAGATTACTACCAGCAACTATATGCCAATAAAATGGACATCCTGGAAGAAATGGACAAATTCTTAGAAAAGCACACCATTCTGAGACTGAACCAGGAAGAAATAGAAAATATAAACAGACCAATTACAAGCCTGAAATTGAGACTGTGATTAAAAATCTTCCAACAAACAAAAGCCCAGGACCAGATGGTTTCACAGGAGAATTCTATCAAACATTATAGAAGAGCTAACACCTAACCTTCTCAAACTCTTCCAAAATATAGCAGAGGGAGGAACACTCCCAAACTCTTTCTACGAGGCCACCATTACCCTGATACCAAAACCAGACAAAGATGTCACAAAGAAAGAAAAGTACAGGCCAATATTACTGATGAACATAGATGCAAAAATCCTCAATAAAATACTAGCAAACAGAGTCCAACAGCACATCAAAAGGATCATACACCATGATCAGGTGGGGTTTATCCCAGGAATGCAAGAATTCTTCGATATATGCAAATCAATCAATGTGATACACCATATTAACAAACTGAAGAATAAAAACCATATAATCATCTCAATAGAGGCAGAGAAAGCTTTTGACAAAATTCAACACCCGTTTATGATAAAAACCCTACATGAAGTGGGCATAGAGGGAACTTTCCTCAACATAATAAAGGCCATATATGACAAACCCAGAGCCAACATCGTCCTCAATGGTGAAAAACTGAAACCATTTCCACTAAGATCAGGAAGAAGACAAGGTTGCCCACTCTCACCACTGTTATTCAACATAGTTTTGGATGTTTTAGCCACAGCAATCAGAGAAGAAATATTGCATTGTATATATGTGCCACATCTTCTTTATCCATTCATCTGTCGATGGACACTTAGGTTGCTTCCATGTCCTGGCTATTGTAAATAGAGCTGCAATGAACATTGTGGTACATGACCATTTTGAATTATGGTTTTCTCAGGGTATATGCCCAGTAGTGGGATTGCTGGGTCGTATGGTAGTTCTATTTTTAGTTTTTTACAGAACCTCCATACTGTTCTGCATAGTGGCTATATCAATTTACATTCCCACCAACAGGGCAAGAGGGTTCCCTTTTCTCCACACCCTCTAAAGCATTTATTGTTTGTAGATTTTTTGATGATGGCCATTCTGACCGGTGTGAGATGATATCTCATTGTAGTTTTGATTTGCATTTCTCTAATGATTAATGATGTTGAGCATTCTTTCATGTGTTTGTTGGCAATGTGTATATCTTCTTTTGAGAAATATCTATTTAGGTCTTCTGCCCATTTTTGGATTGGGCTGTTTGTTTTTTTGATATTGAGCTGCATGAGCTGCTTGTAAATTCTGGAGATTAATCCTTTGTCAGTTGCTTCATTTGCAAATATTTTCTCCCATTCTGAGGGTTGTCTTTTCATCTTGTTTATGTTTTCCTTTGCTGTGCAAAAGCTTTTAAGTTTCATTAGGTCCCATTTGTTTATTTTTGTTTTTATTTCCATTTCTATAGGAGGTGGGTCAAAATTAAACAACACTTTTGATCAGATGACTTAATCGATATATGAAAAACATTTCATCCAAAAACAGCTGAATATACGTTCTTTTGAAGTGCACATGGAATATTCTCTAAGACAGTTTACATGTTAGGCCACAAGACAAGTATCAATAAATCTAAGAAGACTGAAATCATATCAAGCATTTATTTTACCACAACAATTTGAAAACAGAAATTAATTACAAGTAGAAAAATGGAAAAAACACACACTCAAACACATAGAGGCTAAACAACTTGCTACTAAACAATGAATGAGTCAACACAGAAAGCAAAAAGGAAATTAAAAATTACCTTGGCACAAATGAAAATGGAAACACAATGCTACAAAATCTGTGGGACAAAACTTAAGTAGTTCATGGCTATATAAACCTACCTCAGGAAACAAGCAAACAAAAAAACCCAAAATCTCAAATAAAGAATTTAACCTTATACATAAAAGAACTTGAAAAAGAACAAATGATGTCTGAAGTTAGAAGGAGGTAAATAATAAAGATCAGAGTGGAAATAAATGTAATAGACCTAAAAGGAAACAATATAAAAGATCAATTAAACTAAGAGCTGGTTATTGAAAAGATAAATAAAATTGATAACCATTAAACCAGCCTAACCAAGAAAAAAAAGAAAGTGGACCCAATAAATAATATCAGAAACAAAAGAGAAGATACAACTGACACCACTCAAATACAAAGGATCACAAGAGATTACTATGAACAATTGTATACCAACAAATTGAACAACTTGGAAGAAATGGATGAATCCTAGAAACATAGAATCTTCCAGTACTGAATCAGGAAGAAATAGAAAATGTGAACACACTGATCATTAGTAACAAAACTGAATCAGTAAACAAAACACTCCCCAAAAGAACAAAATTCCAGAACCAGACAGCTTCACAGGTGAATTATACCATAATTTTAAAGAAAAGTTAATACCTATCCTTCTCAAATTATTCCAAAAAATGAAGAGGGGGAAACACTTCCAAACTCATTTTACAAGACCAGCATTACCCTGATATTAAAATCAGATAAAAATGCTACAGGAAAAGAAAATTACAGGCCAATATCCCTGACGAACATAGATGCAAAAATCCCCAACAAACTATTAGCAATCTGAATCCAATAATACATTAAAAGAATCATACATCATGATCAAGTGGAATTTATTCCAGGGATGAATGATGGTTCAGTATCTGAAAATCAATCAACATGATACACCACACTGCCAAATTGAAGAATAAAAGTCATCATCTCAATAGATGCAGAAAAAGCATTTAACAAAATTTGACATTCATTTATGATACATACTCTCAACAAAGTGGCTATACAGGTTATGTACCAATACAGGCTATATACAAAAACAAAACCAAAAAAAAGCAGGTATGGTCAGGAACAAGACAAGGATGCCCACTATTACCACTTTTATTCAACATAGTATTGGAAGTCCTAGCCACAGCAGTCAGGCAAGAAAAAGAGATAAAACACATTCAAATTGGAAAGGAAGAATTAAATTTTTCACTATTTGCAGAAAACATGATATTATATATAGAAAAGTCTCAAGACTCCATCAAAAAAAAATTACAACTAATAAAATTAATTCACTAAAGTTGCATGATATAAAATCAATATATGAATATCTGTTGCATTTCTATACACTAATAATAACTATTGGAAAGAGAAATTAAGAATACAATCCCATTTACGAATGCATCAAAATGAATAAAATAATTAGGAATAAATTTAACCAAGGAATTTAAAGCCTATACCCTGAAAACTATAAGACATTGATGAAAGAAATGGAAGATGACACAAATAAATAAAAAAATATATACCATGCTCATGGATTGGAAGAATTAATATTGTTAAAACGTTCATACTACCCAAAGCAAACTACAGATTCAATACAATCCCTCTCAAAACACCAATGGCATTTTTTACAGAAATGGAACAAATAATCCTAAAATTTGTATGAAATAACAAAAGACCCCAATAGCCAAAGAAATCTTAAAAAAGAAAAAGAAAGCTGGAGGTATCATGCTCCCTGATTTCAAACTATACTACAAAGAGGTAGTAATCAAAATTATGTGATACTGGCACAAAAACAGACACACAGGTCAATGGAACCAAATAAAGGGCCCAAAATAAACCAATTCTTGTAAGGTCAATAATTTACAGCAAAGGAGCCAAGAATATTCAGTGGGGGAAAACTGGTGTTGGGAAAACTGAACAGATAAATGAAAAAGGATGAGATTATACCACTCTCTTACATCATATATAAAAATATACTCAAAATGGACTAAAGACTTAAATGTAAGACCTGAAACACTAAAACTCCTAGAAGAAAACATAAACAGTACACATTTTGCCATTGCTCTTAGCCATATTTTTCTGGGTCTGTCTCCTAAGGCTAGGGCAACAAAAGCAAAAATAAATAAATGGACTACATCAAACTACGAAGCTTTTGCACAGTGAAGGAAACTGTCAACAATACAAAAAGGCAACCTACTGAATGAGAGAAGATATTGGCAAATAATACATCTGATAAGGAGTTAATATTCAAAATATATAAAGAACTCACACAATTCAATATCTAGAAAAATTTTTTATTAAAAACATGAGCAGAGGATCTGAATAGACATTTTTCTAAGGAAGACATACAGATGGCCAACATGCTCAAAATCACTAATCATTAGGGAAATGCAAATCAAAACCACAGTGAGATATCACCTCACACCTGTTCAGTTTGCCTAGCATCAGAAAGACAACAAATAAGAAGTGCTGGTAAGGATGTAGAGAAAAGGGAACTCTCATGAACTGTGGGTGGGAATGTAAATTGGTATAGCCACTATGGTAAAAATGTATGAGGTCACACAAAAATATTAAAATAGAACTGCTAAATAATCTAGCAATTCCACTTCTGAATATTTATCCAAAGAAAATTAACACATTAATTTGAAAAGATAGATACACCCCTATATTCACTGTGGCATTATTTACAATAGTCAAGATACAGAAGCTTGATAGATGAATGGATAAAGATGATGTGACATATATATATAATGGAATATTAGTCATAAAAAAAGAATGAAATCTTGTTATTTGTGCCAACATGGATGGACCAAGAGAGCATTATGCTAAGTAAGATAAGTCAGAGAAAGACAAATACCATATGATTGCACTCATATGTGGAACCTAGAAAGCAAACAAATGAACAAACCAAACAAAACAGAAAAACAGAAGTAGACTCATAGATACAGAGAACAAACTGGCGATCACCAGAGGGGAATATACGAGGTTGGGAGAAAGAGTTGAAGGAATTAAGAAGTACAAACTTTCAGTTATAAATAAGTCAGAAGAATGTAATGTACAGCATAGGGAATATAGTCAATAATATTGTAATAATTTTGTTTGGTTACAGATGTTTCTTACACTTATTATGGTGATCAATTTATAATGTATATAAATGTTAAATCACTATGTTGTACACCTGAAACTAATATTGTATATCAACTAAACTTCAATAAAAAAGGAAAAACATAATATATGCAGGGAATAAATAAATAAAATTAAATTTTAATTATGTTTGATATTTTCAGTGTTTTATAACTCAAAATGAAAGATGGGGAATTATTATGAAGATGCCTGATTGTAAATAAATTACAGTACACGCAGACATACATATGTACCAACTTATGTATCTATGGGAGATTTTAGCCACTTAAAAAATACAGAATTTGAAAAGTAAGGTAAAAGCACAATAATTTAAGCCGTGACATCCCAAAACTATATTTTCACTTGAGAGGTAATGTGTTTACTTGTGAATAAAATGGAAAAGAGATTATTAGGGACAATTTTTGAAGTTGATGCTGCTACACTGACTCTTGTGAGTGTTAGCCAAATTTTGAAGTTTATGTCTTTAATCAGATCTGCAACCATACAAAGTGGGCAAAAAATGTAGCTTTGAAATAACATTCTGAAAAAATGTAAATGTAAATGTTATCCAAGGAAAATGTGTTAGGAAGGGAAGAAGAAAAGTAATACTTGTTTATACTCATATTATGTGATCCTCAAAACAATATTCAATGAGTATTTTTTATTTTATTTCAAATTTGTGAAAAGTAAGGCTGAAAAGTAAGATAGATCCAAAGTGCATAGCTAATAAATAGCTTAACAAGGATTCAAACACAATTTTATTATTTTAAAAATAATCTCAAAAATACACAAGTAGAAATTACACGCTACAGAAAAGTAGAACCTAAATAATAAGAAAAATTTAAATAACCACTCCTAAGTACACAATGTAATCATGTTAAACATCTTAATGTATAGTGCTGACATTTTAACACACACATACATTTTTAATGAAAATGTAATTATACTCAAAAGCAGGTTTTTGAAACATATGTCACCAATATTTAAGGCAATATATCATATCAACAAATGCACTTTTAAAGCATCACTTTAAATATCTACGTAATAATCTAGTTTTGACTTACCATTTCTCCACTATTCCTTTACTGTAAATAATATTTTTATGAGCATCCTTATAGTCATACAATTTCACTTCTGTTCCAGAAATTTATTATGAGGAAATATATAAAGACATAGGCAAGTTTATAATGTTTTTAATTCTTCGCATCAAGTTTTCTTCCATTTATATCAATTTTATATATTTTATCGTATTACATCAATTTTTAGCAGCACACGAGAGTGTATTTTTCCCAAATCTTTACAAAGAATTGTCTTGAAATAATTGTTAGCAATTCATAAAAGAAATAAATATACTTTTTAGTTTGCATTTCCATTATCAGAAATAGTAAGATTTTAAAATGTTTCCTGGCCAATTGTATTTCTCCCTTGATGAATTGCTTGTCCATGTCCTTTGTATGTCTTCTACTAGGTTGATTCCTGTTTTCCTAATTAATCTATTACTACTTTATTTATCAAACTTATTTTTTTGTAACTTTGAATTATTTTCACTCATGTATTCAAATAACCAGTCTTTTTCTGCATGGCTTCTACATTTGATGTGCTTCCTTGAAAATCTTTCCCCATACCCAGATTATATAAATATTCATCTGTATGTTCTTTTCTCTATGTTTTTTTCTATTTTACACTTTTAATTCATCTGAATTGATTTCATCATGTGAGATAAAGAGACAATGCTATATTTAACAAATAGTTACCCAGTTGTCACATTTTAAATAATCCACCCTTTTGCCACTACTTAAAAATGTTCTTTTAGTTATATTCTTAATTTTTGCATCATTTAAATTTATAGGTCTATTTCAATGATTGCAGTTTTATAATGGGTAATGCCTGGACAGCCTAGTCCTTGAAGACCTTTGAGACCAGAGGTAAAGAGGTGTTTCTCTTACCCTAAGTGGACCAGAAAGAACCCATTTTACTTGGGTGCCAAAAGACTGTTAAAATAAGTCTATCTCTTTTCTTTCCCTCTGTCTCTTCTATCATGTGTATCTAAAGTGGTAGAACACCCTAACTACTAACTTCCATTTATAACTAGGAATCCTCCCCCTCTTTCCGTAGGGTAAAAAGCAATAGTAAAATACATATGTGTTTTACCCAAACTTTGAATGTCTTCATTTTCTCTGAAATTACCCACAAGTTAAGGACATAAAGCTAACCTCTGAAACCAGAAAGTTACTTATCAATCAAATACTCAACTTAAATACCATTTCCTCAGGGAAGAATTTCCAGACAATTTGATAAAATTAATTCTTCATGTGATTATTCAGTGTAAGACTTTTTCTATAAATTTTCATTTCCTTGAGTGCAGGACCCTTGTCTGTCTTGTTTCACTGTACCTAGTACCTCACATAATACCTGTACTACAAAGGATACACAATAACTATTTTGATTAATGGATGGATTATACTTTAGTGTTTGATTAGTTCTTTGCTTCCCTGAGAGGTTATTTAATTAAGTTCCCTTAAAATAACTAAGTGATTTTAATTGGAAACACCATGAATTTATAAATGTGTTTTTGGAAGAAGTGAAATCATTATAATCTTGAATCTTTCCACCTGGGAACATGGATATCACTTTTCATTAACTTAGGCTCACTTAATGTATGTCAAAAAAAGTTTTGTTTTTCTCTTCATGTAGTTTGCTCACATTTGCAATTACATATACTCTTAAGTAGCCCATAATTTGTTCTGCTATTCTGAATGAGAGTTTTTTTCTGTATGTTATCTAAGTATTTATTACAAATATATAAAAACAATAATTTTTACTTATTTATAAGGCAACTGGTCATCTAACTGAATTCTCTCAAGTTCTAATATTTATATAGTTTTTTCTCTTCATTTTCCCAGAAAGATAATCACATAATGTGCAAATGATGTCAATATTTGTATGTCTAACAACTGGTACAGTAGTAAGCACTTAGAAAATATTGCTGAAAAATGTGTCATATGCATATGTTGGCTAAATATTTGTTGAATGAATTAACAAATGAATATATTTTAAAATATTCAAAAGAACTTTAAAAGTGTTCAAGAATTAGTGACATGAACTGAAAGTTCCTTTCACATGCTGTTATTTTGTATGTGTTTTATTTCTTTGTTCTGCCTCGCTACATGTAAAAACCCTAGTTAAAAGTAACTGGAAGGAAAAATAAAGTAACTTAAGGGAAGTTCTGCTACCACATAGGATGCAAAACTCTTAAAGAAAGCATCACACTCTTCCTAACAATGAGAAACCTCCAGGTAATGTATAAAATCATAATTTGAGCCCTTCACCAGATGCCTCACAGGTGAATTCTATCAAACATTTAGAGAAGAGCTAACACCCATCCTTCTCAAACTCCTCCAAAAAAGTGCAGAGGAAGGAACACTCTCAAACTAATTCTACAAGGCAACCATCACCCTGACACCAAAACCAGACAAAGATATTACAAAAAAAGAATATTACAGACCAATATCACTGATGAATATAGATGCAAAAATCCTCAACAAAATACTAGCAAGCAGAATCCAACAACATATTAAAAGGATCATACGCCATGACCAAGTGGGATTTATCCCAGGGATGCAAGGATTCTTCAATATATGCAAATAAATCAATGTAATACACCATATTAACAAACTGAAGAATAAAAACCATATGAGCCTCTCAATAGATGCAGAAAAAGCTTTTGACAAAATTCAACACCCATTTATGATAAAAACTCTCCAGAAGGTGGGCAGAAAGGGAACCTACGTCAACATGACAAAGGCCATATATGACAAGCCCACAGCAAACATCATTCTCAATAGTGAAAACCTGAAAGCATTTCCTCTAAGATCAGGAACAAGATAAGGATGTCCACTCTTGCCACTATTATTCAACATAGTTTTGGAAGTCCTAGCCATGACACCCAGAGAAGAAAAATAAATAAAAGGAATCCAAATTGGAAAAGAAGAAGAAAACTGTCACTGTCTGCAGATCACATGATACTATACATAGAAAATGCTAAAGATGCCACCAGAAAACAACTAGAGATAATCAATGAATTTGGTAAAGTTGCAGGGTACAAAATTAATACACAGAAATCTCTTGCATTCCTATACACCAACAACAAAAGATCAGAAAGAGAAATTAATGAAACAATCCCATTCACCATTGCAACAAAAAGAATAAAATACCTAGGAATAAGCCTACCTAAGGAGACAAAAGACCTGTACTCAGAAAACTATAAGACACTGATGAAAGAAATCAAAGAAGACACAAGCAGATGGAGAGACATACCATGTTCTTGGATTGGAAGAATCAATACTGTGAAAAAGACTATACTACCCAAAGCAGTCTACAGATTCAATGCAATCCCTATCAAATAAACAATGCCATTTTTCACAGAACTAGAACAAATAATCTTAAAATTTATATGGAGACACAAAAGACCCCGAATAGCCAAAACAATCTTGGGAAAAAAAAAAAAAAAAAAAAAAACAGAGCCGGAGGAATCAGACTTCCTGACTTCAGACTATACTACAAAGCTACAGTACTCAAGACAGTATGGTACTGGCACAAAAACAGAAATATAGATCAATGGAACAGAATAGAAAGCCCAGAGAGATAAACCGATACACCTATACTCAACTAATCTATGACAAAGGAGGCAAGGATATACAATAAAGAAAAGACAGTTTCTTCGATAAGTGGTGCTGGGAAAACTGGACAGCTACATGTAAAAGAATGAAATCAGAACACTGCCTAACACCATACACAAAAATAAACTCAAAATGGATGAAAGACCTAAATGTAAGGCCAGACACTTTAAAACTCTTAGAGGAAAACATAGGCAGAACACTCTATGACATCAATCACAGCAAGATCCTTTTTGACCCACCTCCTAGAGAAATGGAAATAAAAATAAACAAATGAGACCTAATGAGACTTAAAAGCTTTTGCACAGCAAAGGAAACTATAAACAAGACAAAAAGACAACCCTCAGAATGGCAGAAAATATTTGCAAATGAAGCAACTGACAAAGGATTAATCTCCGAAATATACAGAGAGCTCAAGCAGGTCAATATCATAAAAACAAACAACTCAATCAAATAATGGACAGAAGACCTAAATAGACATTTCTCGAAAGAAGACATACAGATGGCCAAAAGGGACATGAAAAGCTGCTCAACATCACTATTAGAGAAATATAAATCAAAACTACAATGAGGTATCACCTCACACTGGTTAGAACAGGTATCATCAGAAGAAAATCTACAAACAATAAATGTTGGAGAGGGTGTGGAGAAAAGGGAACCCTCTGTACTGCTGGTGGGAATGTAAATTGATACAGCCACTATGGAGAACAGTATGGAGGTTCCTTAAAAAACTAAAAATAGAATTACCATATGACCCAGCAACCCCACTACTGGGCATATACCCAGAGAAAACCATATTCAAAAAGACACATGCACCCCAATGTTCATTGCAGCACTATTTACAATAGCCATGTCATGGAAGCAACATAAATGTCCATCAACAGATGAATGGATAAAGAAGATGTGATATATATATACAATGGAATATTACTCAGCCATAAAAAGGAATGAAATTGGGTCATTTGTAGAGACATGGATGGACCTTGAGACTGTCATACAGAGTGAAGTAAGTCAGAAAGAGAAAAACAAATATCGTACATTAACACAGATGTGTGGACTCTAGAAAAATGGTACAGATGAACCAGTTTGCAAGGCAGAAGTAGAGACATGGATGTAGAGAACAAATGTATGGACACCAAGGGGGGAAAGGGGAAATGGGATGAATTGGGAGATTGGGATTGACACATATACACTACTATGTATAAAATAGATAACTAATGAGAACCTGCTGTATAGCACAGGGAACTCCACTTCGCTGTACAGTAAAAACTAACACAACATTGTAAAACAACTATACCAATTAAAAAAAATATTTACAAATGCAATAAACAAATAAATAATGAAAGCAAGACCCAAACATTTTATTTGTCTTGAAATATAATATCAAGAAGTAATCGATTCTTTTAATAACTAAAATCAGTAGACATAAAAAAAATTTTTTTAAATAGAGTCCTTCAGAAATTTGAGATTACAAGCCAACCAGATGATGTAGATTTCAAAGAATGAGAATTTCTTCCATTAGGAGATGGAATGCTGAACTCTTATTTTTGACAGAGCATAAGAAGAAGTAGCTGATAAGAAAATAACTAAATAATTTAACAAACTCTTAAATCTGTTTATGCCTTTGTATGACAGTTTAAAATCTCTAGATGTGTCAATCATATAGGCTACATCAATTCACCAGATTTTTTTCCAAGGGTCTCTGTACTAGGTGCTCATAAAGATTGGTGTCAG
This sequence comes from Balaenoptera ricei, assembly GCF_028023285.1. Lineage (NCBI taxonomy): Eukaryota > Metazoa > Chordata > Mammalia > Artiodactyla > Balaenopteridae > Balaenoptera > Balaenoptera ricei. Next base: position 98,269,592 of record NC_082640.1, on the reverse strand, counting down.
GGAAGGACACCTAAAGAATTCCCCTGAAAATGACAGACATCCAGTCTGCCCTGGATTTAGGATGGAACAGGAGAATCTGTAGAAGCCTTCCTGAGCTCTGGATCCTGCATGAGAACAAGGTGAGGATCAGCAGTCCCTAGAGAAAAGGCTACATATTACCCCCACATACCAGACCTTTCTATGCTATAAAGCAAATATTGTCTGACATTAAGCGAGGAGCAGGGGATTTATCCATACTGCAGACCAGCTCTAACATAAGGCAAAAGTCATCTGCCAATGAGAGAGAGAAAGGAAATACTTTCATGTCTGGTTACTACCCTAACACCACAAAAAAGTTGACTGCCATTTGGGGAGGAGGGAAAATCCTTTTGTGCACCAGATGCTGCTATATGATATATAGAGTGCTACTGCCACGTGTACTCAACTTTTCCCTCACTACCACCAATAAAAGGCAAAGTTAGACTGCCATGGAAAGGGAGGCAAAGAGAGAGATAACTCATCTTGCACTATGTAAAAGTCAGAAGTTGCCTGCCATTAGAGAAGGATGAGAAAAATTGAAAAAGATCTACCCCTGAGACTCACACACACAATGCCTGCCTCAGACTGATGTTGGAGCAGAAGAATAGAGATATCTCCCTGCACCCACCATGATCCTTTACCAAATCATAAGCAATAACAGTCTGTAACAAAAGAAGAAGCTAGAGCACAGAGAGAATGACTATGTTATGCAAGCATACAGGGCAGCACACAGGGCCTGCTGAAATCTTAGGGTAGAGAAGGGATAACTGAGAAAATCTTCTGGAACTCCAGGCCACAGACAAGGGCAGGGTAAGGCAGTCCACTACAACAGAAATTTGAAACCTATGGCTCACTGAAGGTAACTATAGAAACAAAAAACGTAAACTCAGTACAATTACTGACTAGACTGACTTTAGCTACACACAAATGGCTTAACAACAGTGTGCTCATTTCTGGGCATAAATTATATATACTTCAGTCTCTATTGTTCTTTTATCACAATGTGCATCATTTTAGACATAAGAGTTATAAGACATACACAGAAAAAGAAAAAAAAATCAAGAAAAATGGACCTATTGTCAAGAGATAAGACACTTAACAGAACCAGATCTAGATATGCCCAGATATAGAAACTATACTGAAACAAGCATGATTAATATGTTAAATAATCTAGTGGAAAAACTGGACAATGTACATAATCAGCAAATTTGAACAGAATTAGAAACTATAAAAAGAGATCAAATGGATATGTTAGAAATTTTTTAAAATGGATATGTTAGAAATAGTTAGAATTAGAAACTATAAAAAGAGATCAAATGGATATGTTAGAAATTTTTTAAAATATAATATCTGACCTAAAGAATTCCTTTAATAGTTCTATTAGCAGATTGGACACAGCAAAGAAAAGAAGAATTGTACTTTAAGATAGTTTGATAGAAATGATCCCAACAGAAACACAGAGGGAAAAAAGAAAAGACTAAAAAACAAACAAGTTAGCTAACAATAACAACAAAGAGAAAAAAATACATTCAAAATCTGTGAGGCAAAATAAAACATAATAATATATCTGTAATTGGAATCCCAGAGAGAGACAGACAGACAGACACAACAGGGCAGGAGAAATATTTAAAGAGATAAAGAAATCATGGCCAAGAATTTTCCAATATTTACCTATGACAATAATACACAAATACAAGAAACACAGTGGACCCTAGAGAGTATAAATTCAAAGAATAAAACTCCTAGGCATTTAATAGTTAAAAGGCTAAGATCCAAAGATAAATAGAAAATATAGAAGACTTCCATAGGGTGAAACATTTCAATCAGAGGAACAAAATTAAAATTATAGCACACCTCTCATCATACACTTTCCAAATCATGGAACAATAAAAAATATTTAAAGTACTAAAAGAAAATACTGTCAAATTAAAATTCCATACACAGCAAAAGTATCTTTTAAAAAAAGATTGTAATAAAGGGGTTTTTTCTTAGCTAAACAATAGCTGAGAAAATGTATTGCCAACAGGACTGCACTATAACAAATGTTAAAAAGTTCTTTGACAAAAGGAAAATAATACCAGATGGAAATTTAGATGTACACTAAGAATGAAGAGTACGAGGACTAATTAAAGAGTTAGCAATGAGTTAGTAAATAAAAAATATTATCTTTACATTTAATCTCTTTAGAAGATAATTTCCAGCAAATAGAAAAAAAATACTAATATATTGTGGCTTTTATAACATATATAGGACAACAACACAGTCCAAAGAGAGAGAAACAGAAATATAATGTTGTAAGATTCTTACATTACATCTAAAATGGTATAATATTATTTGATGGTACACTGAGATAAGTTAAAACTGTATATTGTAAGCCCTAGAGCAATCACTAAAAAAGGGGGGAAAAGAGATAATAAAAAATAAAACAAAAATGTGTTTGAAAGACAAAATGTCATAGTACTTTAGAAAGCATTTTGTCTGTTTTTTCTAAAGAAAAACATAATTTTACCATATGACTCAGAAATCTCACTACTGGATATTACACAAGAAGGAAAAAAACTTAGGTCTACACAAAGATCTATATGTGAAAATTAATAATACCTTTATTCATAATTTCTAAGAACTAGAAACAGTCCAACTGATTGATACATGTGATAGTTAATTTTATGTGTCAACTTGACTAGGCTGAGGGATGTCCAAATACCTGGTAAAACATTAATTCTGAGTAATTCTGAGTATGTCTGTGAGAATGTTTCTGGAATAGATTTGCATTTGAATTGGTAGACTAAGTAAAGAAGATCACCCTCACCAGTGTGGATGGGCATCATCCAATCTGTTGAAAGCCTGAAAAGAACAAAAATGCAGTGGAAGGGTGAATTTACTTTCTTTGTCTTAGCTGTGATATCCATCTTCTCCTGCCCTCAGACAGGACATCAGCATTCCTGGTTCTTGGGCCTTTCAACTCAGACCAGGATTTACACCATCAGCTCACACTATTGGAGATATGTACACACACATGTCTCCATCCTACTGATTCTGTTTCTCTGGAGAACCTTGACTAACACAATAAGTAAATTTTAGTATATCCATACAATAAATTATTACTTGTCTATACAAAGTTATATAGCTCTGATACTTATAACAACATGAATTAAATCTCAAAAAACATTACGCTAATGAAAGAAGACAAAAAATAAGACTATCTACACTATGATCCCATTTATATGACAAACTAGGAAAGACAAGACTATCAAGACCACAACTCATATCAGTTCTTTCCTTGGAGGCAAGAGTTGAGGAGAGAAGACTGACTGAAAACTGGCAGGAAGGAACAATCTGAGTAAAGGATATATTCTATGCTTTGATTTTGGTGGTGGTTATATACATATAAACATTTGTCAAAAGTCATCCAGCGATACATTTAAAAAGGGCAAATTTTATTATGTACAATTTTTACCTTAATAAAAAATTTTAAAATGCATTTTTTTAAAAAGTGACTGAAGTGACAACAGAGAGACACAAAGAATTTTTGTGAAAGGGAAGACACACCACATTCCATTGGGAGACAACATTTCATTCCCCTTTAGTCCTTTAGGTTGGCAATTCTTGCCTGTAGGAAGTGATTACTACATGCTCTCTGATATACTGTAATTAGACTAAATGCTTTGAATCGCACCTGAAATTCCTGAATCCATTGTAACACTATTAAAAATAATACTGGGTAACATTTATTTCATGATTTATATGTGCCAGGTCCTGTTTAAAGTCTTTATAGGGCTGACTTTCCAAGATGGCGGAGGAGTAAGGATGATGTAGAGTTAATCTCGCCCCACAAACACATCAAGAATACATCGACAAATGGAACAATTCTCACAGAGCACCTGCTGAACACTAGCAGAGGACCTGTGACACCAAAAAGGCCAAGAAAGATCCCCATGTAACCAGGTGGGATGGAAGAAAGAAAAAGGGAAAAGGAAGAGGAGAGGAAGCAGGATGGGACCTGCGTACCTGGCAGGGAGCTAAGGTGAGAAAAGATTCCCACACCTGAGGAAGCCCCCTCTCTAGCAGGGAGATCAGCTGGGACAGAAGCAGAGCTTTGGGGACTTGGAGGAGAGCCCAGCAACTGGTCTGTGGAAGGCAGGACAGAGTGAGACCTACACAGATGGTCTGTGCCACAGCACTGCATGCCCCAGACTGAGACAGGTGTCCATCAGTGTGCACAGGGGCCGGGTGCTGGAATGTGGGGTTTGGAGAGCAGACCTGGGGAGGGACTGCTGTTGGCTGTGAGGAGATGGCCCGAGGGGACGGGAGTGAGGGGTTCCACAACCAGGACTTCTTGTGGAGGAAGCCTGGACTGCTACAGAAGCAAAGCTCCACTACTGAGTGACATGCAAAGAGCGGTGCCCACTGCAGCCTCTCTCCTCACACACTGGCCCCTGCCTCTACAGGCACTAAGGAGGGCTCCTGCCAGAGTTGGCTCACATGGCCCTGCCGTCTCCTCCTCCATCATCCTCCCCAAAGCCTCGGTGACCCACTTACCCCGATCACAGCCTGATGTGTTTGCGTTTTCCGATCGCTACGCCAGCACCCTCCTGCCTGGGTGGCCCACTCACCCCCATCACCACGTTGGCTTCTTCCTGCCTGATGGGCTCGTGTTCTCCAGCAACCTCTGGATCCAACTCTGGTGGGAGGAACACAGGCAGAGGTGAAGGTGAAACCACAGCTGAGCCCCAATGGCCATGTGACTAAAGAAGAAGAGGTGAAATCTCTCCTCACGGCTGCGCAGACCAGAGTTACACCATACCTGATGGCTTCCTAAATTCAGTGCCTGCAAAAAATCGGAAAGGACAACAAGTGCTCCTGCAGCTGTGATGGGTCTGACTTTAGCAGCTGTAGGCTTTGTGGGCAGGTACACATGGGGGTTGGGCCAGGCAAGAGTCTAATCTGCCTCCTTAGCTCCCACAGTGGTTCCAGGTGCATGATTACTGCAGTCCTGGGACATGACCTCAGCAGATCTGTGCTGGTGGCCCGGTGAAAACAATGCCTGGGAGTCACCAGGGCCAATTGCTGGCATATCCACAGTTAAGGTGGGACTGAGAGCAGTGCCAACACCAGTGTATTTTGTAAGCCTACACAATGGGCAAAAGGGGACATAACAGAGTACATTCACAGGTGAACAGATCCAGAGGAGTAATACTCAATGGCTTCTCTCCCAGTGGGAGTGCTCCAATCCTGCCTACCTCACACTGTAGATAAGAAACACTGCTAGGAAACAGATCAGGGGGCCTCTACTCAAACAACTAGTGAGCAGACCCTGTCCCTGACAGGGCAGTGACAGCCACAGAGCAAAGGGGCGGCCCCACTCAATATCCAGGGCATGCTCTGGTCACCACAACACCAGTCAAACCCCCTATCAAGAGGATAGTGGCACAAGCCTCTGGACCAACCTCACGCACCAGGGGACACAAACCAGAAGCAAGAGGAACTACAGTCCTGTAGCCTGTGGAAAGGAAACCACAAACACAGTAAGTTAGACAAAATGAGGTGACAAAGAAATATGTTGCAGATAAAGAAGCAAGATAAAAACCTACAGTAACAACTAAATGAAGAGGAGATATGCAATTTACCTGAAAAACAATTCAAGGTAATGATAGTAAAGATGATCCAAGATCTCGGAAAGAGAAAAGGAGGCATGGATTGAGAAGATACAAGAAATGTTTAACAAAGGCCTAGAAGAACTGAAGAACAAACAAACAGAGATGAAAAATAACTGAAATGAAAAATACACTAGAAGGAATCAATAGCAGAATAACTGAAGCAGAAGAATGAATAAGTGAGCTGGAAGACAGAATGGTGGAAATCACTGCCATGGAACAGAATAAAGAAAAAAGAATGAAAAGAAATGAGGACAGCCTCAGAGACCTCTGGGACAACATTAAACACACCAACATTCGAATTATAGGGGTCCCAGAAGAAGAAAAAGAGAAAGGGCCTAAGAAAATATTTGAAGAGATTATAATTGAAAACTTCCCTAACATGGGAAAAGAAATAGTCACCAAAGTCCAGGAAGCACAGAGAGTCCCAGACAGGATAACCCCAAGGAAGAACACACCAAGATACATATTAATCAAACTAACAAAAATTAAATAGAAAGAAAAAATATTAAAAGCAACAAGGGAAAAGCAACAAATAACATACAAGGGTATCCCCATATGGTTATCAGCTGATATTTCAACAGAAACTCTGCAGGCCTGAAGGGAGTGGCATGATACATTTAAAGTGATGAAAAGGAAAAATCTATAACCAAGAATACTCTACTCATCAAAGCTCTCATTCAGATTTGACAGAAAAATCAAAAGCTTTACAGAAAAGCAAAAGCTAAGAGAATTCAGCACCACCAGACAAGCTTACAGCAAAAGTAAAGGAACTTCTCTATGCGGGAAAGAGACCAGCAACTTAAAACAGCCTTATAAATATAAAGACTGCTATATCATCACTTCATGGGAAATGCAAACTGAAAAACTACAATAGATACACACACAAAAAAGAAAAAGTAACACAAACACAACACTAAAGAGGGTCATCAAACCACAACAGAACAAAAGAGGAAGGGAAGAAAAAAACCTACAAAAACAAACCCAAAGCAATTTTTTAAATGGCAATAGGAACACACATATTGATAATTACCTTAAATGTAAATGTAGTAAATGCTCCAACCAAAATATAGAGACTGGTTGAATGGATACAAAAACAAGACTCATACATATGCTGCCTACAAGAGACCCACTTCAGACCTAGGGAAACATACAGACTGAAAGTGCAGGGATGAAAAAAGATATTCCATGCAAATGGAAATCAAAAGAAAGCTGGACTAGCAATACTCATATTAGACAAAATAGACTTTAAACTAAAGACTCTTACAAGAGACAAGGGAGGACACTACATAATGATCTATCCAAGAGGAAGATATAACAATTGTAAATATATGCACCCAACATGGGAGCAACTCAATATATAAGGCAAATGCTAACAGTTGTAAAAGGGGAAATTGACACTAACACAATAATAGTGGGGGACTTTAACACCTCCCTTTCATCAATGGAGAGACCATCCAGACGGAAAATCAATAAGGAAACACAGGCCTTATATGACACATTAGAGCAGATGGACTTAACTGATATTTATAGAACGTTTGACAAAAGCAGCAGAATACACATTCTTCTTATATGCACATGGAATATTGTCCAGAATTGATCACATGCTGGGCCACAAAGCAAGCCTTGGTAAATCTCAGAAAATTGAAGCCATATCAAGCATCTTTTCCAACCACAACACTATGAGATTAGAAACCAATGACAGGGAAAAAAAAACATAACACAAACACATGGAGGCTAAACAGTATGTTACTAAATAACCAATGAATCACTGAAGAAATCAAAGAGGAAATCAAAAAAATACCTAGAGACAAATGACAACAAAAAAACGATGACCCAAAACGAATGGGATGCAGCAGAAGCAGTTCTAAGAGGGTAGTTTATAGCAGTACAATTTTACCTCAAGAAACAAGAAAACTCTCAAATAAACAACCTAACCTTACACCTAAAGCAACTAGAGAAAGAAGAACAAACAAAACCCAAAGTTAGTAGAAGGAAAGAAATCATAAAGCTCAGAGCAGGAATAAATGAAATAGAGACAAAGAAAACAATAGCATAAATCAATGACCCTAAAAGCTGGTTCTTTGAGAAGTTAAACAAAATTGATAAACCTTTAGCCAGACTCATCAGGAAAAAAAGGGAGAGGACTCAAATCAAAGAAATTAGAAATGAAAAAGAAGTTACAGTGGACACCACAGAAATACAAAGGATCATAAAAGACTACTACCAGCAACTCTACACCAATAAAATGGACAACCTAGAAGAAATGGACAAATTCCTAGAAAGATACAACCTGCCAAGACTGAACCAGGGAGAAATAAAAAATATGAACAGACCAATCACAAGTACTAAAATTGAAATTGTGATTTAAAAACTCCCAACGAACAAAAGTCCAAGACCAGATGGCTTCACAGGCGAATTCTATCAAACATTTAGAGAAGACTTAACACCCATCCTTCTGAAACTGTTCCAAAAAATTGCAGAGGAAGGAAAACTCCCAAACTCATTCTATGAGGCCACTATCACCTTAATACCAAAAGCAGACAAAGATACCACAAAAAAAGAAAATTACAGGCCAATATCACTGATGAACATAGACACAAAAATCCTCAACAAAATACTAGCAATCAGAATCCAACAATACATTAAAAGGATCATACACCATGATCAAGTGGTATTTATCCCAGGAATGCAAGGATTTTTCAATATCTGCAAATCAATTAGTGTGATACACCACATTAACAAATTAGAAGAATAAAAACCATATGATCATCTCAATAGATGCAGAGAAAGCTTTTGACATAATTCAACACTGATTTATGAAAAAAACTCTCCAGAAAGTGGGCATAGAGGAAATATACCTCAACATGTAAAGGCTATATATGACAAACCTACAGCTAACATCATACTCAAAAGTGAAAAGCTGAAAGCATTTCCTCTAAGATCAGGAGCAAGGAGCAAGAGAAGAATGTCCACTCTAGCCACTTTTATTCAACATCGTTTTGGAAGTCCTAGCTACGACAATCAGAGAAGAAAAGGAATCCAGATTGGAAAAGAAGAAGTAAAACTGTCACTGTTGGCAGCCAACATGATACTATATGTAGAAAATCCTAAAGATGCTACCAGAAAACTACTAGAGCTCATCAATGAATTAGGTAAAGTTGCAGGTTACGAAATTAATACACATAAATCTCTTGCATTTCTATACGCTAACAACAAAAGGTTAGAAAGAGAAATTAAAGAAATCATCCCATTTACGATCATGTAAAAAAGAATAAAATACCTAGGAATAAACCTACCTAAGGAGACAAAAGACCTGTATTCTGAAAAGTATAAAATGCTGATGAAAGAAATTGAAGACGACACAAAAGATCAAAAGATATACCATGTTCTTGGACTGAAAGAATCAATATTGCCAAAATGACTACACTACCCAAAGCAACCTACAGATTCAGTGCAATCCCTATCAAATTACCAATGGCATTTTTCACAGAACTAGAACAAAAAATCCTAAAATTTGTATGGAGACACAAAAGACCCTGAATAGCCAAAGCAATATTGAGAAATAAAAATGGACCTGGGGGCTTCCCTGGTGGTGCAGTGGTTAAGAATCTGCCTGCCAATGCAGGGGACACGGGTTCGAGCCCTGGTCTGGGAAGATCCCACATGCCGCGGAGCGACTAAGCCCGTGAGCCACAACTACTGAGCCCGTGCGTCTGGAGCCTGTGGTCCACAACAAGAGAGGCCGCGACGGTGAGAGGCCCGCGCACCGCGATGAAGAGTGGCCCCCCCTCGCCGCAACTAGAGAAAGCCCTCGCACAGAAACGAAGACCCAACACAGCCATAAATAAATAAATAAATTTATAAATTTATTAAAAAAAAAAAAAAATGGACCTGGGGGAATCAGGCTCCCTGACTTCAGACTATACTACAAAGCTATAGTCATCAAAACAGTTTGGTACTGGCACAAAAATAGAAATATAGGTCTATGGAACAGGATAGAAAGCCCAGAAATTAACCCACACATCTATGGTCAATTAATCTACGAAAAAGGAGGCAAGACTATATAATGGAGGAAAGACAGTCTCTTCAATAAATGGTGCTGGGAAAACTGGACAGCTACATGTAAAAAAATGAAATTAGAACACTCTTTGACACCATACACAAAAATAAACTCAAAATGGATGAAAGACCTAAATGTAAGACCAGACACAATAAAACTCTTAGAGGAAAATATAGTCAGAACATTCTCTGACATAAATTACAGCAATATCGTTTTTAATCCATCTCCCAGAATAATGGAACTAAAAACAAAAATAAACAAATTGGAACTAATTAAACTCAAAAGCTTTTGCACAGCAAAGGAAACCATAAACAAAATGAACAAACCCAGAGAATGGGAGAAAATATTTGCAAACGATGCAACCTAAAAGGGATTAGTCTCCAAAATTTACAAATAGCTCATGCAGCTTAATATCAAAAGAAAAAAATCTACCCAATCAAAAAATGGGCAGAAGACCTAAATAAACATTTCTCCAAAGAAGACATACACATGGCCAAGAGGCATGTGAAAAGCTGTTCAACATCGTTAATTATTAGAGAAATGCAAATCAAAACTACAATGAGGTATCACCAGACACCAGTCAGAATGGCTATCATCAAAAAGTCCACAAAGAGTAAATGCTGGAGAGGGTATGGAGAGAAGGGAACCCTCCTACACTGTTGGTGGGAATGTAAATTGGTACAGCCACTACAGAGAATAGTATGGAGGTTCCGTAGAAAACTAAAAAATAGAGCTACCACATGATCTTGCAATCCCACTCCTGGGCATATATTTGGGGAAAAACATGGTCTGAAATAATACATGTCCCCCAATGTTCACTGCAGCACTGTTTAGAATAGCCAAGACATGGAAGCAACATAAATATCCATCGACAGATGAATGGATAAAGAAGATGTGGTACATATATACAATGGAATATTACTCAGCCATTAGAAAGAATGAAATAATGCCATTTGCAGCGACATGGATGGACCTAGAGATTGTCATACTGAGTGAAATAAGTCAGACGAAGACAAATATCGTATGATATCAGTTATGATGCATGCGGAATCTAAAGAAAGGGTAAAAATGAACTTATCTACAAAACAGAAATAGAGTTACAGATATAGAAAACAAACTTATGGTTACCGGGGGTAAGAGGGGGAGGTATAAATTGGGAGATTGGTATTGACATATACACACTACTATATATAAAATAGGGGCTTCCCTGGTGGCGCAGTGGTTGAGAGTCTGCCTGCCAATGCAGGGCACACGGGTTCGAGCCCTGGTCTGGGAAGATCCCACATGCCACGGAGCAGCTAGGCCCGTGAGCCACAATTACTGAGCCTGCGCGTCTGGAGCCTGTGCTCCGCAACAAGAGAGGCCGCAATACTGAGAGGCCCGCACACCGCGATGAAGAGTGGCCCCCGCTTGCCACAACTAGAGAAAGCCCTCGCACAGAGACGAAGACCCAACACAGCCAAAAATAAATAAATAAATAAAGTAAACAATGCGTTTAAAAAAAATACATTTAAAAAAAAAATTAGATAACTAAGAAGGACCTACTGTATAGCACAGGGAACTCTACTCAATACTCTGTTATGGCCTATATGGGAAAATAATCTAAAAAAGAGTGCATATATGTATACGTATCACTGATTCACTTCGCTGTACATCTGAAACTAACACAACATTGTAAATCAACTATACTCCAATAAAAAGTTAAGTAAATAAATAAAGTCCTTACAGGTATTATTTAATTTAATCCTAAAAATAACTCTATGAGGCAGATGCTATTATTCCTGCATGTAGATGAGATAAGCAAGGCCCTAAGACGTGGAGAACTGGGAAGCCCAGGCACTCTGACTCTTTATCTTGTCCCAGTGCCTTTTGTCTCCCTCACCACAGATCCACTTCCCAGTCTTCCCCACCCTGCTGGGACCCTGGAAAGCTGACTTGGAGTATGGACTCCAGTGAAGATTTCTCTTTCCCTCCAGCTTCTGGTTAAGTTCAGCAAATAAAAGAAGGCAGAAGAGGGATATCTGCATATTTATTACTCTGGTTTCCGCCTTGTAAGGTGGCTGCTGGCATCAGGCCTTCCTCTATCAAAGGTTACAACTTCTGTTAGGTGCCATATACTCTCTGAGTTCTAGTAACTATTCCTCTGACGTCATTACTCTGGAAATCCTAGGTATTACACTAGTCCTTTAACGGACAATTGCACCTAGGGTGCTTTCACAAACTTCAGAGTGAGTGCCTTCTTAAAGTTTATGCCCTCCGTCCCTAGCCCCATCCCTCATGCCCAACTATCTAGTGTACCATCTGTTTTCTGCTGGGACACTGACCAGTACATGTTCTAACTATGATCTACTGCTCTACATTGCCTCCTCAAATGCTCAGAAATAGTAAATGAAATGGTCCTGCAAGATGATGACCACAGGGTCAAGGCTAAGGGGCTCAATCTAGAAGCAACACATTTTTTAAATAAAATAAATGGGAAAAAAAAAGTATTTGACAAGTTGATTTTCATGACAAAATTACTGGTCTATTCTTGAATGGTTTGAAAATTGTTTCTATAGTGTGCCCTGATGTATTTTTTGAACAAAGGATACCGTTGGATTCAAAGCAACATAGGGGCCATCACTGACAAATATTTATACCACTAAAATAAGCTTCCATGTCCACTGAAATCATCTTGGAGTTTGTAACATGCTAATCGTCAAGCAAACTGCATACAAATTCTACCTCAGTAGCTCTGAGGTAGGATCCTGAAATCAACATTTTAATAGGCATTCCAGATGATTCCAACGCACATGATCCATGGATTACACCTAGAGATGGAACTAGGCTGTTATTCTATTGAATCTTCATAGAATTGGCATATTTTTTGCTGATTCCATGATATTTTTTATACTTTCTCAATTATCCATACCATCGCCAGGTGCAACTAGGTTCACTTGATAGAAGCCATGGAAATGGCAACTGGTGGCCAGAAGATACAAATATTCTGAAGTGCAGTGGAAGATCTCACCAACCCACACGTCCAATGGAGAATAAAACAAAACAGAACAACAAAAAACAATACACTACTACAATATTAGTGAATAAGAAAGACTCATGGGTATGAGGCCCTTATATCTTTCATAATAAAGATAAAGATTCATAATAAAGATTCTTTATTAAGTGGTAGAATTTAAGGTGCCATGACAGCTCAGTGGATGAAGCTATTTTTAGGTAGCCTGCCTTTATACTGTCACACAAATCATATTTCAAATTTGTCAAGTTCACTCTGAGTATAGCATCTTACTAGCACTAAAGTTAGACAAATCTTTAAAAGCATCAAATTTCTATCCTCAAGCTACAGTAATTTAAGATGATAGAGTTGAAAATAAAGGCTATGAAACATATGACACAAATTACTACTCTTCCTTTATATACTCTTTTCAAATCACATTCATTACAATGACATTTATCATATACTTAATTTAAAATATTTCCTATACTTCAATGAAAAAATTAAAAATAAATAAAATAGTTCTTATCTTTGCAACTACATACTTTTCATAAATAATACACGAGAGAACTCTGAGTATAAATTCCTTTGTTTTGAATGATGGTTTGCTTCTTTTGGTAACATATGCTTAAATAATACAGCTTTATCTGTCCTAGGAGAATCTTTCTTGTAGTTGTTTTCTATTTTGTGTGAGGAAACTTGCAAGCTGAATGCTACATTAACATACATTTAATGAGGCCATGAGATGACATGTAAAACACTGACTGCCCCTTCCCTTCCAAATATTTAAATAGAAAAATCTATTCAAATTACAACTTTCAGGTTCTCTGGCAAATGACATCATGCAGCAATTTAAGGGTAGACTTGGTGAAGCAACGATACAGCTTTGTCATCTCACTTTTCTCTCAGTATAAGCAAACCAGGTTCTGCAGCTGAAAGTTTCGAATAATTCCGAGTCCAATTTTTTTTCTTCAGTAAAGAAAATAACAGTGGGATTATGATGATTTGAAGCTACAAAGCAAATAATGTCAATCTTGTAGAGCCCTGTTCTGTACCACCTGACTTTCAGAAACAACCATTTCATAAAAGCCCCATCTACTTTTGTTTTAATTTACAATTATTGAAATTTTAATAAGGATTTTGCGGTAATATCAGGCATCACATAATGCCAGGGAGGAATTATAACTTTATTGCAGCCCACACTGACAGCCAATTCATAAAAATGAATGACATTTTATATCATAACATCTCATAGGCCATTCAGAATGTTAATAGCTTACTTCATCTTTCTTTAGAATAATGAGGCAGACAGTATAACAATATTCAACGTGAAAATGAAGATTAAGAAAATTTGAATTGAGGCAGGAAAGCAACATTTAACAGGATTCAAACAACATTCAGATTAAAAGTTTCAATTAAAACACTGTTAGTAAGATTTTTATCACAAAAGCAAAGCTTTGCCACCAGGACCAATCACTGTTTTGAAGAATATTTATCTGCAGACACATTTAGTTCTTCAACCTCTATTTCTAAAATGTTCCAAAGTTTCTTACCCAGTTCAGCAATGCAGATTCATTGGCTCAGATAGAACTATAAAAGGTCATTAAATTAAAATACTTGCAAAAGACACCTTATAGACACATAACCAAAATAATATTTATCTTTGTGAAAACCATTCTTTAATCAAATAGCCTTAAACTTCTACACATTTTAAAATTCTGTAGTTTACCTTTGGATTGAGGTTAATCAAAAGACAGTTGAGGGTATGTGAATTTTTAAAAAATGTATATATGATTTATAAATATAAATTTATATAAATACAAAATATATTACATAATAATACATTATATTATATATATTATGTATTTTCTACTTCCATATATATGGAATTAAAAATACAAAAACCATGAAGAATGAATGAAACAAAGTGAGATACTCACAGTAGCATATAAAACTTGAAACTGGTTATCCACCTTTGTAAAACTGTATAGCAATACCAAAATAGGGTATTTTTAGTTGTCTGTATATTTGTACAGAATTGAGAAATTCATTTTCATCATCTATGAATTTGAAGTATCAATACAGAACATTTTTACTTAGTTGGGGTGCCCAAACTGCCAGAATGAAGCAGACAGAGAAAGCAGTCAAGGCTAGCCACAGATGGGGATAAATGGGTTTCGCATTCTGAAGCTGAATACAAATTGAGGAAGGTAAAAGTGTTAGGGACAGATTAGCTGTGTCTAATAGACTTCTAATACCAATAATATAATAAGTAAAGAGAATGATAATGTGTCATTTTTGAGTGTTGTCGTATATCTTGTGTGGTTTATTTATGATGTCAGAAGAAACAAAGATACTAGAAAATACAATCATGTTATTTCACATTTTAAAACTAAGATTTATTATCATCTAATTAAATTTGTTCCTCATTTTTCAAGGTGTTAGAATAGTATCAATTCCCTTTAATGAGTGCTATGTCATCATTAGTCATTTGAGATTTTCCAGAAACTTGTCTATTTAGTAACAGTACTTAAAATTTTTTTCATTCTTCTTATTTGGATGGATTTTTTCTTTCCTATTCAGATGACTGCAGGGTTTCTTGACAAATTTTTTTAAATTTTCTGACTTATGCTAACTGCACATTTGTTTTCATGTATTACCTAACTGTAAGAAATCTTCAGAAAACAGTCCGCATTTTCATTCAGTGATTCAATTACCATGAACTCTTAGGGGTAATTAAATATTTTATGATGGTACTATTACATAGCTACTTTTAAATAGATTTAACACTTTGTTGAATTCTTCAAATTTAACACATTTTGTTAATTTTTTCTTGGAAAATCTCCCTATACCCATCCATTGTATTTAATATTTATTCCATTAACACATTATAACGTCTTTTATGTGTAACTTCTGACTATGAATAAAAGGAATAATTGCTTCCATTTTCTTTCCTTTTCATTATTACCCTAGCTTCACATACTATGATACACATTGTATTTTGGATCCTAATCTTAGGAAATCAAAGTCCATCCTTCCTTTTTAGAGATGGTGACCTCTAAACTTTATCTTTTTATACAGTACTTTTGTTTTTTGTTTGTTTTTTATGTTCTAAATGTCATGGGTTTACTTTATTTTACTCTGATGCAAAACCAAAGATTCCACTACCACAGAGAGGCCAATATATTACAAGGTCATGAAAAAGTGGTGTGGGACATGCAGGACACGATGGACAACTGGAGGGTTGGGTCACCTCCTTTGTTACGAGACACTACACCGTCTCTGAGGAAAACATTTAAAACAACACTGCAGAACTGAACTGAAATGTGGCACAAACATGACAACTTCTGGGCATGCCTTCAAGCACCTCCCTTAGGATGGACTCAATATCTAGCCCTCAGTGTGGGAAGGATTATATTTCTTTGGAAGAATAAAAGTTCACACTTTTGAAATTTCACAGAATTTTAAGCCAAAACATAGTGGGTTCATTTCTCTTCACCTCCAGGGACAAAGCTGATGCTTTACTCAAAACCACATTAAGCTTCTAGTTCAAATCCCAGCCCAACCTTGTGCCCTCCTGCATTAAAGTTCTTTCCATTGATTATTGCTGACAGGGTCAGTTTCACTCCTGGTCGAAGGGTCTGAGTATGACCCAGTCCAATCAGACTGGCATTATTTACTTTAGCAGACAGAGAAGTTCTACAATCCAGCTTGTACTTAGCAGCAATGCCAAAATGGCTGTTAGTACTGCCGGCCATCCACGCAAGGTTTATTGATGTTTCAATCTTCTCGTTCACTTTCTGGTAGATTGACCCTCCAGATTCAGTGCCATCATTCACATGAGTGTGCAGCTGGAAGTCTGCGGCCTTGTAACCCAGGGCGAAATTATTCTGAGACAGTTTGGATTTGGCTGTGTCAAAACTCATCTGATGGCCAGCAAGCCAACCTTCAAAGGCCAACACAGCCCAGCCATAGATGGTTGGTCCAGGAAAATCTATATCAAAGTTACTGCCAAGACTGAAACAATCCCATTTATAGGAGGCCTTCAATTTCCCACTCTTCTTTCCTGTGTTCAGTACAAATATGGTATCAAAAGAGTCAGTTTCAACCCTTCAGCCAACTTATTCTCCAAAGAGATTTCTGTCCCAAGAGTACTGTCTGTGTTCTACCTTTGGGTGAAGGTCAGTCCATAGTTACAGATCTTGTATTTGGTCTCTAGGTTGCCTGATCCTTTCCCTGTATCAGTGTAAGCATGACCAGATGTAGAAAATTCCACTCCACTACATGACTTGGTTCTCAGATCTATTTTGACCATGCCAAACCCATATCCTTTGTTGAAGACGTCCTTGGCAGCCTTTCCTAGGTCACAGTAAGTCAGTGTGTTATACATATCTCTGACCGGAGGTCCTGTCCACTCTGTCAGGAGGGCCTGTCCACTCCCTATACAGTAAGTTTTAAGTGATATCTACTGTTGTTAAAGAATGTATCTTTGAAATCAATGCGATTTACTGTTCAGTCTCACAAGGACAAAGACAACATATATTTTCCAAAGTTTTAAAATGAAAAGAGAGACATCAGCCTCCTTTGCCGGCCCTAGTTGTCCTTGTTGATACCTGAATAAGTAACTTAATATTTTTGAACATTAACTTGTCTCAGACATAAAATGGGTATATCCTTTTTGTTTTACTTTGGTAAATAAGTAGGCTAGATTGACCTATTTTCCCCTCTTTTCTTTCTTGTCAAATTGGAGCAGTTTTAAAAACTGCTAAATTTCAAAAGAGTAAAATAACTTTCAGGAATGCTGTGGATCAAATCAAGGAGAGAAGATGCAAAGAAGGGGTAGTGCAACCATTTAAGTAAAACAGTCAGAAATAATGAGTTAGATGTCAAGTTTGGCCCAGAAAAGCACACAATATGGTGGCTAAAGAATGGGTTTTAGAGTCATATTAACATAGATCTGAATCAAATTTACATTGTGGCTTATTTTTAATATAAATTTATTTATTTATTTATTTATTTACTTATTTATCTTTGGCTGTGTTGGGTCTTCGTTGCTGCACGTGGGCTTTCTCTAGTTGCGGCGAGCAGGGGCTTCTCTTCGTTGTGGTGCGCGGGCTTCTCATTGAGGTAGCTTCTCTTGTTGCGGAGCATGGGCTCTAGGTGTGTGGGCTTCACTAGTTGTGGCTCACGGCTCTAGAGCGCAGGCTCAGTGGTTGTGGTGCATGGGCTTATTTGCTCCGCAGCATGTGGAATCTTCCCGGACCAGGGCTTGAACCCGTGTCCCTTGCATTGACAGGCAGATTCTTAACCACGGCGACACCAGGGAAGCCCTACATTGTGGCTTTTGACACATTACCTCTTACCTCCTTGTGTCTGGTTTTGTTTTGTTTTGTTTTGATAAATAAAATAGGGATAATAAAACCTGCTTCTGAATGTGGGTATAAGAATTAAATAAAATCATGGAGGCGAAGCGATCAGCACAGTACCTAGCAAATAACTATTTGTATTTTTATGTACTAGCTTCCATTCATTTGAGACTTAATGACAAGATGGCATGAAACAAAGAAAACCTACCCTGGCAGTATTACTCACAAGTGACCTTTCTGTTTCAGAGTATTTTAGTAAAGTTTTGCACCGTATTTGAGACTTCATTTATGTAAAATTCAAGCAGCTCCTCTAAGAAATAGCTCAAACCAACCCTTGTGAAAAATGCCCCTTTCTCGACGAAACTGCTTTGAAGATGATGAATGTAAAACTGTCTAGGTGTGCAAATCTAGACGTGCAGTTTTCTAATGCAGCTGTAGAATTAATCTGATAAAATAACATTATAAATCACTGCAAATGTACACAGTGTAGCTTCTAAAAATTAAATTGGCATTCTTGTCTGAGTTGTGAAAATTATGTATTATGGCTTAGATTGTGTCAAGTAAACAGTTCTGGCGGAGTAGGGGAAAGAAAGACATAAATCGAATCTTTCTGACTAATGATTTAAATAAAGGGATAATTTGATTTAATTCGTATCTCATTGATCCTAACTCTAGTCAACTTCCGATTAGCTGTGAGTGGAGATGCATAAGGCAAACAATTCAAATAGTTTAGGAACTGATGTGGCAAGTGATACTATGTCAGTCAAAGAACCTCTAGCCTCTCCTCAATGAAAAGAAAGAGATTGGCTACTCACTGGAAATCATGAGCTAACTTAAGCGGTATTCAAGAGATATATCCATAGGTAATGACAAATCAGACTTATCATTTGGATGAGTGAGTCATAGACAGTATTATGGAAAGAAGATAGCTTGGTTAACTTATGAAATAAAAATGAAAAGAAAAAGAAAAAAAAGGCCAAAGAACTCACAGATATATAATCTAGACAAAACTCTCTGGCAGCACCCTGGCTGGCCGAACTCATTGGCATTAGATCCAGCCCAAATTTAGCTTGAATCTCTATACAGTCACTTATTAGCTGTGCTATGTTTAGCAAGCCGCTTAACATCTCTGAGCCTCGTCTTTGTCATCAGTAAATAAGAATAACAACACTTCATCCACATTGTCGTAAAAAGGATTACAGATAAAATATGCAAAGCATATTAGCAAAAAAGTAAGTACTCTATAAATGGTAGTTATTCTTATAAATTGATGATGGTGATGATTACCCCTTGCTTACAAATTGCCCATTTTTGAGAGCCCTTAAGATTCTTTTCTCTCAGGAGGCGGCCCTTTATGTTTGTTTTAACTGGATTTCACTTATGTATAAATGAATGGAAGTAGAAAATAATATAATTTGAATTTATACAATCTTGTATTTCCACCCATACCCCAGCCCCGACCCTGGTTGGTATTACGAAAAGATAGGAAGCTGATGCAGAAGCCCTCGCATTTATTCTAATCAAGCCTGGTCAAGAACGGAGAAACCAAACCTCATTGGTTATCTTCTAAAAAATTACAGAATTAAATGAAAATAGTTATACATGACAAGGTTTTACCAGTTTATAATTACAAAGCAAGGTCATATTATTTGGTAGTCCTGAAATTACAACTCAGAATCCCATCCCACTACTCTGCAGCGATTTGTTCTTTAGTCTTACTTCCCCAAATACTTTCTAGATACCTCAGAGTAGGCTTATATATTCCACATATCTGTTATGATGCCCCTTACAGCTCAACCATCCATTTGGCTGGCTCCACTGCTGACCACCTCCCTGGTTCTTGAAGCACATACATATGTGCTAGAACATCTGGGATGACTTTGTTCTGTATGAGAGACAAACACTTTCCTGAATTCTCAACAGTGATAGCTGAGACAATGCTGCAATACTTAAACAAGATTTACAAAAGTTAAAGAATAAAAGAAGAAATATTAGTGCAGTGCAGATAGTGAAGTGGTGCTAGATGTGACCAGGACACAAGTACACAAATTTAGACCCAGGCCCATTCTTAACAGTTTCCAATAGGCTGTCACCTGCCTGGTTTCCTGAGTGCGGCCCTGAAGCACAAAGTGAATTACTTTTTGCAAAATGTCATATTCTTTTCTAACTGCCCCTATTCCAAGGGCAATAACCACAAAATTCAGAGAGGAAAACACCTCATGACCAGAGCCCCAGATCATCTTTCCAGACCTCATTTCTTGTCTCCTCTTGCAAGAAAGATTTATGCTCAGTATTTCCAAAGCTCTCAGAGGACACCCATCTCCACGTCCTGAGGTGAACCTACTTGATGAGTATCCATGGAATAATTCCAGCACATACAATTGCAGGATATTGTATGCTAAAGCTGGGTACTCAGCCAATTCTAGGACACCAGCTGACTGGTCCAGGTTGAGTTTCTGTTACCCAGCCCAATCTCCTTTTTACTATTTTTCCACTGCTATGGGGTGAAAATCAGGCTTGCGTATCTTTTTTTTTGCAATCTCTGTGGCACCTGTTGCCAATCTAATAAAAGACTTGCTGTACAAGATAAAATACAAACATTCCCACCAAGATTAAGTGAAAATTTTCAGAGATGGTGAAATCTATATCCTTACATAAAAAGGAAACCATTAGCTGACCACAAAGCAGAATATATGCATAGCCAGACTCCCATTCATATGTACTAACCAGAATACTTGTCTAGCTGGTCTGAAAATTTCTATTCACCGGTTTCTCACTTTTATCACTGATTTTTAGGAGGAAAGTTTCCATTTCTTTTGAAATCCAGGGATAATCTGTCAGCATTTCTTAATAATCTACATTAAAACTTTTGACATTCACTAACACCAAAAAAGTTTGTTAAAAATAAAAGGAGTCTTTTTTTTTAAGTTAACTCATGCTTTTCTCAGGGATAATTGGTGGATACTTGCTTTACATTTGCATAATTAAATGACCATAGTTTTGCAATTTTTTCATTAAAAAGGAAATCCTCAAACGTAAATTCATGTTACAACCTCTTTAAGACAGAAAACTGCCCAGAGCTTTGAAATTACTGTCTTCCACGAAGGTTTCAGGAATTAAAAAAAAAAGTAATATGCTTTTAAGAGTCTTCATGAAAATATGATATTCATTACAATCATTTGCTTTTCAAAGGGTAGAACCTTTGAAATGGCACAGCCTCCAGGTAGCTGCAATCCACAGGCTCATGGCTTACCCCAAACTGAGTATTCTTAACAGAATTGGAAAACAGGGTCTTTTACTTGCTGCAAACTGGGGAACGAAGTCCTACTCCAGGGCTAAGGGCTTGAGAACAGAGCATTAGTGCGCTCATGTTCCACTTTCTCTTATCTGTTGGGAATCCCTAGAGCGGACACAACTTGCAAAAGTGGCTTTGAATCAGGAAAGCAGAGGTGTAATTGTGGTATCGTTTATGTTACTGGGGATCACTTTAACTTCTTATTTCCCCAAAGCCAAAGATTACTCTTTTGGGCTCTTACTTGTAATGAAGTCCATTTATAAATTATGTCAATTTATAATTGTTCCGTTAAGTGGTTTATCAATACTCAATCTTGTGTTGTTTGGGAATCAAAATGATTACCTTTTTTAAAAGTCAAATTCTGAGTCATATTTAGACATTAACCCAGAGTTCACAACTAGAGACAGATGATGAGAGAAGACTAATAGGAGGGAGAATCCAATTTACCAGCTAACTGTCATAGACATTCAACATTACAATAAAGGTGAGGTACAAGAAGAAAAGCCTAACTGAAAACAATCAAATGTACATCAAGAGAAGAATAAGCAAATAGTAGTATATTCATACAATGGAATACTGTGCATCAATAAAAAAGAACAAAGTACCTATAACACAGAAATATAGATGAATTTCAAAAACATATAGAGTGAAAGAAGTCAGACACAAGACTACATATGCTGTGGTTCCAATTACATGAAGTTCAAGAACTGGCAGAACTAACCTTATACCTTCTATAACCTTGGTTATAGAAATCCAATCACTGCTTGCCTTAGGTTGGGGGAATAGTGACTGGAAAGGGGCATGAGGGAATTTAATGAGATAGTGGAAATATTTCACGTCCTGATTAAGGTGCTAGCTAAATAGGCATATACATTTTAGATGTATTTCACTCTATGAATGTAATACCTCAAAAAATAAAATAAAACTGAAGAGAGGTAAATAAGAGAAAAAATTTTCCATGCTAATCTAAAGAGGAGGTTTGCCTCCAAAAAAGAAGTCTGGGAGAGGTTTGATTTAAGCTAGAACAAAAATAAGGCTTGTGAGGAAAGAACAGATATCAGGGAAAAAAATGGTTTCTCTGGGAATCAAAAAAGCAGAAATAGATAAAAATGATTGTGGTTCTTATGAATTCAGTGTATAGCAAAGTATTTTTATGAATTTACAGAACTTAGCATGATGTGGTTTTCCAATCTGGCATAATGATTT
The DNA here is from genome assembly GCF_028023285.1 of Balaenoptera ricei. Classification (NCBI taxonomy): domain Eukaryota; kingdom Metazoa; phylum Chordata; class Mammalia; order Artiodactyla; family Balaenopteridae; genus Balaenoptera; species Balaenoptera ricei. Next base: position 98,246,998 of record NC_082640.1, on the reverse strand, counting down.
TCAATCCTAAATCTCTTCTGCTCTAACTACTGGATCTACTGTAATATTTAAACAAGTGCAAGAATAAGTGAAAACATCATAAGAAGAAAGAAAGAAAGAAAGAGAGAAAGAAAGAAAGAAAGAAAGAAAGAAAGAAAGAAAGAAAGAAAGAAGGAAGGAAAGAAAAAGAAAGAAAGAAGGAAAGAAAGAAAGAAAAGAAAAAGAAAGGAGGGAGGGAAGGAGGAAGAAAGGAAGAAAGGAGGGAGGGAGGAAGGAAGGAAGGAAGAAAGAAAGGAAGAAAGAAAGAAAAAGAAATCTCCCTTGAAATACTCACTAAAATCTGAATTTGCAAACTGTACCAGTCAGGGTACTGGGGAAAAAATACAGGATACACTTAAATGGGGATATTTGAATAGAGTATAATGAATGAGCTATTTAAAACTTGTGGGTAAATACACCAAAAGGGATAATGCTATATGTGCCCTGTAGCTGGTACTGTCTCTAGGCCTAAAGGGGCAGAGAGTAACAAACTTATCAAAACCTGGAGACAAAATGTCTGTGTGAACAGAGCCACCTTGAAGAACAGTGATTTTCTTTTGAGGAAGACTCATCCTGTGACCACCCAGAAGGGAGAGAGATCTTTTATCTCCTTCCTTGCTCACCACTGATAACGATAACTGATAACCCAGCTGGAAGCCAGAAGACAAGTGACCACATCAAGGTGCTCCATATCAAGAGATTCCTAAGCCACAGGAGTACACGAGGAAAAATAGAGCACGTTCACACACTCCATTTGCTTCATTCTAATCCATTCAAGACATGATCTGAAAGTGAAAGTGGGCTGTAAAATTGTGAGGTAGTCTACTTAGTATCACAGTGTTGTCTTTCTTATATATAATTCACACAAACATGTAGAGTTTCTCTATTATAATTTTTAAAACAGAATTAGAATACCTGAGAGTGAAGTGGGCTGAATTATACAACTAGCTTAGAGGTAACCACCAAAGAAGCAAAATAAATTTTAACTTTCATGTGTTATAATTTCTCCAGTGATACTTTAATACAGCTATGCCAAACACTACTATCTTTCAACCATTGTTAGACTACTCATAATTCAAATCCTACATTAACATCTGTCAAAAGGATAAAGCTGGGGACCCCTAGACTACAAGGGAGGAGAACACTAGTATAGAATGTGTCATTGCTATTTTTCCCATGTACTATTATACCTGTGCATAGACCTCACAGATAACCCCAAAGAGAATAAATACATATATTATTTTGAGGAGAAAACACTCCAAATACTCTACCATTTTTTAAGAAATATAGCATGTTCTTTTTATATATCACATGTTCTGATTATATGTGTTTGATTTTTATGGGTCTGTGCAAGTTTATTATGAAAATATATATGTATGTTTTATACATACATAAAACATATATATAGGGAAAAAGAGAGACAGAGAATGAATGAAGAGAGAGATGAGAGAATGTAAATCTCCTGGACAACTCTAGTCATTAGGACCATCCATGGGTCAGCTCCATGGAACAAAGATGTAAAACAAGATTAGTTGAAACAAGGTAGTTTATATCTCCTTCACGTTAAGCCCACACTGGTATGGCAGCCTGCTTCACAGAGTAATAAGAAACCAGATACTGTGAAGGAGTTCTAGCCATGCTGCAAGGATCCAACTTTTTTTCCATGTTGCCCAAGAATGTTGCACCACCACATCTTTATTATAGCCAGAAAGAAAGAGAACATGGAAAGAAAAAGACACACTTGTTCCTTACAAAGGCATAAATGTGAAATTCCCATATCTCCTTTGCTCTCTCATCCTTCTGGCCAAAACTTAATCACAGGGCCACACCTTTTTGCAAGGGAGGCAAGAAAATATAGTCTTTTTGGGGGGTGGCCACAAACTGAACTACAAAAGAGGAACACATGGATACTGAGGACAAGGAGCCAAAGTCATCTGGAGTGACTCAGCAGGTATTTGTCATGAAAATTGGTTCCTTGGTATTAGAAAGGAATGTCACAAGGGATTCATTCCCATGTTTACCTAAATATACCCCACAAGAATTGTTGACAAAGTGCCAGATTATTCAGTGCTCACCTTACACACAAACACGCAAATTAAGGTTAAACATCATATGGGTGCAAGATAAAATACTATGAACCAGAGAAGGAAATTATAAAGGAAAATCATTAGCGTGGACAAGACAAGCTAGGATAGAAAAAAGAAAGGAAGACAGAAACAAAGAGTAGGGAGAGGGGACAACACAATGATTAACGAATGCAATCAAGCACTGCAGTATGGAAATGGGTATGATTTTATAAATATCTTTTTTGTTTTTATTAAGGAAAGAGAAAGACATGAAAGCCAATGAAATGTACATGAATAAGTCTTTTACTATTGTGTGCAGCTAGGGCTCAGTTATGCTGGAGACTCTGAAAGATGTAAAACATGCCTATAATTTTGACCTTATAACTGTCTACCTGAGGAATGAGAAAACTGTGTACTTTACTTATGATTTCCTGATTTTATTTACTGATTGAGGGTTGTACCTGGAAGCATCAACTTTCTGGCATTTCTTGCTTGCCAGGAAGAATGTCCAGAGAATGCCCTCAGGCAGAAGGTGTTGAAGTAGAAAGCTTTTTGGAATATATAGGAACTGTCAACTGAAGGGGCAGGTGATTTCCAGGATGGCCTTAAGAGACATGAGTGGAGGATGAACAGCATCTGTTACAGGAAGTGACCAAGATATACAAGACGTCTGCTCTTATGGTTCTTATAATGCATGAGAGTTGATGTACAATAAACAAGTAAAAAAATACATGGATAAGGTAATTCCTGAGAACAAAAGAAATATGCTATACAAATAAAAAAAGAATCACATGACAAAGAATGACTGGAGGATAGAATGAGGGAAAGAAAAGGGAACAAGGAGAAGCCAGATTAGGTATAGTTATCAAAGAAACTTTCTCTGAGAAGGAGGAATTTGAAATATGTTCTGCAAAAATCTGGAAACAGAACATTCCAAACAGAGCAAAATATAAGAACAACAAAGACTCAGAGGCAGGATCAATCTTGGCATGCTCAACAGTCAGAGAAGAGGGAGCAGAGTGAGGAGGTAGGGAGTGATAGGAGATGACATTGGAGAGGGGGTCAGATTACATGGATCCATAGATCACTGTAAGTATAAAAATGTTATATCTCATTTACATTTTTAAAATATCACTTCGGTTACTCTGTAGAATACGGGTTTTATGGGGGCAAGAAGGAAGGGAGTTATCATGGTAAGTAGTCCAGACGAGACATGATGTTTGCTTAGACTAGACTGGTGGCACTGGAGGTGGAAAGAGGCAAGCAGATCAAGATATATTTTGGATCTTCAGTTCACTGAAGGTGTTGATAGACTGGAGTATAGAAGGTAAATGATATTCTACTCTTCATCACTGAAAGAGAGAAATATAGGGGGGGAAATGGAGTGTTGGGAGTTCAGTAGACTTAGTTCTTGACTTGAATTTGAACCTATCTAGTTGTTTCATCCTAGCTCAGCCAAACAGCTGTTTTAGGCTTCTGCTTCTTCAATTCTGAAATGGTATCAATAATAGCATCCCTATGACAGAGTTTCTAAACTTAAAAACTATAGGGATAAAAGAGAGTTGACAATTTCAATGTGCTATATAAATTTAAGGTATTATTAGGGATGTCTTAAGTTGCTTTTAAAAAATTCTATGCTGTTACTTGCTGCTCTTTTATAACCTTTTATTTATGATAATTAATGTGATTAGTGTGCTAATTTTCTACAGCTGTGCCCTGGGGTAATCGTGCAACAGTTGTAATTTTTAAAATTGGGCAAATAAGTAAATGTCAACCTGTAATAAAATCCAAATGAGTCCCTGATGAATGTTGATGGTGACGGGTAATTTACCTGATAAAATATTGTAACTGCCCATTTACCTTGGAATAGCTGACTTCTCAAAGTAATTACCTTGTTCTGCATAGTGAAGTGTCATCAGAGGGAATTTTAACACATAATGGTGATTTTTAATTTGCTAATTTAAATATCATATTTATCAATGAAATAGTAGCATTTTAATTCAGATTATGTCCAAAGACAGAAATGCATATTACATACTATAGAGTGCACTGTTGTACAATGATAAGGTCCTCCCTTGGTCCCTTCCAGATGATTAGCACTGCTGTGACTCTACAATGGAGTTATAAGTAACTGGTGCAGTACAAGAGGCCTGCTCATTTCTTACCTGTTTTTAACTACCATTTATTTTTAAAAAATCTTTCCTCCTGATAAAGATAAAACCTTATTGGAGAAAGAGCTAAAAAGCAATTGGATACAGCCTCCCAACTGGAACCTGACCAAATCTTAAGTCTAAGACATATTTAAGCAGTCAATCTCTAACTTTGTTTTCTGAGAGTCATACGTTAGATTTCATAAGATCTGCAAGCACACTACAGAATCATACTGACAGTATGGAGTTCTAACATTTGTCATGATAGTGTTCACTGCTCATCAAATTTTTGACTTTTAGTTAGCTTTCTGTTTTGCTTTTCACAGCATAATTCTCACAGATACCATCAGTTCAAGAAATCCAGGAAAAAAAGAGCTTAAGATCCTGACTTGAAAATGCATTCAAGAATCACAAAGTAATTGCCTATAAAGATATAAAACATTAGCAGAATATGAAATAATTTTAATTTAAAAATTAAAAAGGAGAAAAAGATTTGAACAAACACTTCACCAAAGAAGATATACAAATGGCCAATAAACACATGAAAAGATGATTAGTATTATTTTTTTTGAATTTTATTTTATCTATTTTTTTATGCAGCAGGTTCTTATTAGTTATCTATTTTATACATATTAGTGTGTATATGTCATTCCCAATCTCCCAATTCATCACACCACCACCACCCCCCCTGCCACTTTCCCCCCGTGGTGTCCGTACGTTTGTTCTCTACATCTGTGTCTCAATTTCTTCCCTGCAAACCGGTTCATCTGTACCATTTTTCTAGGTTCCACATATATGTGTTAATATATGATATTTGTTTTTCTCTTTCTGACTTACTTCACTCTGTACGACAGTCTCTACATCCATCCACATCTCTACAAATGACCCAATTTCATTACTTTTTATGGCTGAGTAATATTCCATTGTATGTATATACCACTTCTTCTTTATCCATTCGTCTGTTGATGGACGTTTAGGTTGCTTCCATGACCTGGCTATTGTAAACAGTGCTGCAATGAACATTGGGGTGCATGTGTCTTTTTTAATTATGATTTTCTCTGGGCATATACCCAGTAGTGGGATTGCTGGGTCATATGGTAATTCTAGTATTATTATTCATTAGAGAAATGCAAATTAAAACCACAATGAGATGCCACTATACATATACCAAATTGACTAAAATTTTAAAAGTAAACAAAACTGAAAGTGATAATGAGTAACAGAATTCTCCTACTTTGCTGGTGGGGATGCAAAATGATACAGTCCCTTAGAAAACTGTCTGGCAGTTTCTTATAATTTTAAACATACATTTACATGCGACCTAGAAATTCCTCTCCTAAGAATTTTCCCCAAAAAGTGGGGGTTGGAGAAATCCATGTAAATATCCCTATGCAAATATTTATAGCATCATTACAATTCCCTAAAACAGGAAACAACACAAATGTACACCAATCAGCTAGCGATAAACAAATTGTGATACATAGATACAATAGATTGTTAACAATTATAAAAGGACAGACTTCAAATCCATGCAAGAACATGGATTACTCTTACAAAAGACACAAAGAGTGACAAACTATTTCATTCCACTTACATGATAGTCTGGAAATGGCAAAAGTATAGAAACAGAAATCAGATCAGTGGTTGCCAGGACTTATAGGTAGCAGTTGGGGATTTAGTACATAAAGGAACTTATTGGGATGATGGAAATAGTCTATATCTTGATTTTGATGGTGGTTACATGATTGTATACATTTGTCAATAATCACAGAACCATATACCTACAAAGGGTGAGTTTTAATGAGTGTAGATTATGCATTAATAAATATGCTTTTTAAAAATTTATTAAGATGGTCTTATGACTAATTTTATGGCAATAATTTGAAAATCTAGAATAAATAGATAAATTTGAAGAAGAATACTACTTACTAAAATAGACACAGGAAAAACAAAATCTGTGTTTTCTGATATACATTCATGAAATTAAATATTTACTATATTCAATTTTGGAATACTACATGCCAGAATTCACTTATAAATTTTTTTTAAAGATTTAAGAAAATAATAATAATTGTAGTCTAACACTTACAGAAAATAGAAGCTGTGGAAACCCCTTCCAGCACTTTTTATGAAGCTAACATTATCTTGATAGAAAATCTGACAAGGTACTACATGTAAGAAAAGCACAATCCAGTTTTATCATAAAAATTGATGCAATGCAAAAATCCTACACAAATATTTTGCAAAACAGCTCCAGCAACATATAAATATTAAAAACAGCCTAAAAGATTTCTGTTTTATCCTAGAAATACAAGGATGTTTTAATATTCAGTATCAATAAATAAACTTTGAGTTTGATAATTGTACTGTGGTTATGGGGCGATGTCTTTGTTCTTAGAAAATCAAGCTAATTAGTTTATGGATAAAGGGGACAATATGGCAAATTAGTCTTAAAAGATTCAGAAAGAAAGAGAAAGAAGGAAAATCATAAACAAATGGGCAAAATGTAAACATTTGGAAAATCTGAATGTATGGTAGTTTCTTAACTTTTCTTGCAACTTTCCTATTAGTTTGAAATATTATCCCCTTCTCCCAAATTTGCCAAAAATACGTTTAAAAATCAATCGGTATAATTCACTAGTGAATGAAAAGACAAATCAAATAGTTTTCTAAAATCTATGATGAATGGCATAGATTAGAAATCAAAACCAATTAGAAATCAAAACCAATTTATGTAAAAGCTCAGCAAACTATAGCAGCTTTTTAATTTAATAAATGTCATCTTCAAAAATATGAGAAAAAAATCTACAAGTGAAAATCCTTCTTAGTGTGAAATGTTATTTTCCCTCCAAGATAAAAAGTGAGGCTAGCTTAGTTACACTCATCACTTCCATTCCATTTCATCCTCTTTTACTCAAAATCAGTGCAAAGACATGGAGTAAAAGAGTAATGATTAGAAAGGGAAAAATGCCACTTTTGATTTCAGTCTATATGTTTGTGTTCATGTGATATCCAAGAGAATTTTCTACTAAATTATTAGAAATAACACAGTTAGTGCGGTTTCTGATATAAGGCCAATATTTAAATTTCTTTATACAACAAATAGAATACTAAAATGCAAAAATGATACTACTTAGAATAGCATCAAAACATCAAATACCTTGAAATAAATCTAATCGAATGTATGAAAAACCCCAAAAGACCTATATAGCATTATTGAGTAAAAATGAATCAAACCTAAATAAATGGAGAGATAAAATATGTTCCTATATGTAAAACCCAAATTTATACATCTGTTCATTTTCCTAAATTAATCCATTGACTACAACAGCAATCATACTTCCAGCAGGCTTACTTATTTTCAAATATTGACACGTTAACTCAAAAATTTAGATGAAAATACAAAAGTCTAAGAGTAGCTAACATCTTTAAAAAGAATAATAAATTACTTGTAGTACCAGATATCAAGGTCTATTTTATAAATATAGTAACGAAGAAAATAAAGGAGTATTGCAAGGGTGGATAGACCAATATGACAGAATGGAGTCCTGAAAAAGAACAACCTGGTTTTATGACAAAGGGGGCAATGCAGTGTAGGAGGGATGATCTTTTCAATAAACAGTGCTTACCAATTGAGTATCCATAAGAAAAAACAAATCTAGACTCTTACCGCACATCAATCCCCAGAATCATTTTCATTTATTGCAGATATAAATGGGAAAGGTAAAGCAGTAATAATTTTAGAAGACAACATAGATGAATATCTTCAGGGCCTTGTCAGGCAAAGATTTTTTAATAGGTAATTAAAAAAACATTAATAATTTGAACTACATTAAAATTAAGTATTGCAGTCCTGAAAAAGGCACCAGTAAGAGTTCAAAAGCAAGCCAAAAGACTAGGAGAATATTATTGCCACTCATATAGTTGACAAATGGCTTGCATGCAGAATACACAAAATCTCCAACAATAAGAGGTAACCCATAAGAAAAATGGTAAGAGTTTTGAAGAAGCAGTTTACAAAAGAGGCTATACAAATATCCAGTAAACATTTGAAAAAGTACTCAAGTTCACTAATCTGCAACTAAATGATAACTAAATCCACCATGAGAAACCACTACACATCCATCAGAATATCTTTTAAAAAAATTTAAAGTGTTGATGAGGTCCTGGAGCAACTGGAAATCTCTTACAATACTTTTGGGGATGCAACTTGAACAACCACTTTGGAAAAGGGTTTCACATTATCTACTACATTTGAACATACACTTACTGTATGACTCAGGAATTTCATTTCTAGGTATCTGTTCAAGGTATCTATTCAACAGAAATATGTGTACATATGCACTACTAGAAATTTTTATAAATGTTCACAAAAAATTATTTATAATAGCCTCAGACTGAAAAAAATGTATAGCAAGACAGGAAAGAAAAAAGTGTTATACACATAAACTGGATTACTATACATCTAGCAAAATAAGTATGATAAAGAACAATCATGTATGTGAATTTCAATCATAATTTTGAGCAAGAGGAGTAAATACAAACAAGGATATTCTGTATTAATACATTCACATAAACTTTTTAGGTTTAAATTATTCTACTCCATTAGAAGTCAGGATAGCGGCTACATTTTGGGAGAAGGGGTAGCATAGTGATTAAGATGGGGCATGAGGAGCCTTTGAGGTCCTGTTAATCTTCTATTTCTTAACCTAGTATGGTAGTTTCAAGCGTGTGTTCACTCAGTCCTAATTTATTGAGCTGTATACTTATGATTTGTACAATTTAATGTATGTATACTATAGTCCAATGAAACATTTTAAAAAGAGAAACACTGAAATAAAATGGTATCATTTTATTTAGTGGAGAAACAGGATTATGTCAAAGGACCAAACACACAGCTAGATTTCCCACTAGTCAATTTTGTGACAACTTGAGCATCAAAAAGAAAAATGATTTCAGTGGGTTGGAACACAATGGATCAATAAAAATCCAAGAGTCCATAATGATTTTAAAAAAAGAAAAGCTGGAAAAAACTCATTTGTCACCATTCATCCTTTGAGGCAGCTATTAAAACAACTCCTTACTTTGAAAACTGATAACTAAAGATAAAGATTTAAGTACTCACATTGTCCTTCCAGTAAAGAACTATATTTTAAGACAACAAAATAGCCCCAGTTGATGAGGGAAAGCTCTGCTTTAAAGGTATTCCCATCACCAGCTAATATGGAGAAGGAATAATTTGAGTTAGGAAAAAATAATTTCACAAACCCTCAATGAAATCATCGATTCAAGCAATTTTTAAAATCCATTAAATGAATATTTTATGGGGGAGCATTCATAGAGTCCCATACTTGCAAGGGGGAACAATCTAATTGAACAATAGAAGGGTCAGATATCACATAAACCAGTGATCAATCTTACCATCACTAACAGTGAGTCAAACTAATATTGTGTATTTTGTGATGTGATGCACAGTGAGGTACAAAATATCCTTAAGATTTATTCTAGCCAAGCATGTTTAACTCAAAACCATTAAGGCTTAAGATATAGCTGTAGATAAAGCAATACAAACTAAGTGATTCCACAAGAAAGCAATCAGACAAGTCCAGAAGGTAGGATATTTTGTAGACGAATTGGCCCCATTCCTTCAACAAGTCAGTGTCATATAAGGGGAAAAGTTCTAGATTAAAAGAAATTTAAGGGGCATGGCAATCAGATATAATGTGTGATACTGCATTGATACTGGTTTGAAGACATTTGCTCTAAATAACATTTTAAATTAACCGGGAGAATCTACAGTTTGGGTATTTTATGCAATGAAAATGTACAAAAATATAAATGTGATGACTGTTGACTGAAAAGCAGGTTACAAAGCAATAATATAGGAAATTTACATTTGATAAAATATAACATGTAAGGCTAGAGGAAAATGTATTAACAATGGTGATCTGTAAGTGGTGGGAATATTTTGGCCCATTTTGCTCCTCTATATTTTCTAATTTTGCTACAATGCATATATGTATGTTGTTTTTGTAATAATAAAAAGTAATTTTTAAATGGGTGAAAATTTCTCAACAGCAAATTATATTTGTACACATTAAAATAGGTAAAATATTGGGCTCTATGGCAACTACTGACTGTACATCATCCAGTCAATATAGATGTACCTATTACCTTACTTTGAAGATATAATTATGAAGTCCTGACCTTATTAGGAGCTATTAGCACAGTAGATATGTTTGCTGAACTTGGAAAAGTTATATGGTATCACTGTTTACTTATGTTCTAAGTTTGATATTTGTACAGTATTTTAAAATTATACATTGTTAAGTTTTTTTTAATATATTTGGATATTTTGATTAAAAATATACAATGTTTATTCAATAAAATATAGAATAATTATAAAGAGTGTAGAAATTAAAAATTGTAAGCAGCATCACAACCCAGAAATAACTTCTAGTTCAGTTATGGGTTTGTCTTTTAAATAATCTATGTCTATCTATCTATCTATCTATCTGTCTCTCTATCTAAATAGATACTGAACTAATACTGATTTGAACACATAAGATAGATACAGAGATAGATAGATAGATAGATAGATAGATAGATAGATAGATAGATAGACAGACAGACAGATATCTTAATTGTTCAAGCCAGAATCAGTTCAATATCTATTTAGGTGGATGGATAGACAGACAGAAAGAAATGGAGCTATAACTTTAACTATAACCTATGGTAACTATCCCTTTCTATGTTATAATTTTGTGTGTTTACTTTAGGACTCTCTCCTTTATGTTGTTTTAATGAGCTTAAATATTTGTCTATATTTTTTATTTTAATTTTTAAATTTTGGATTAAATTAATTTTGGATTAAATAATGGCTCTTGGATTTATTCAATAGTTATACCATTTTCTATTTTCTAATTCATTCATTTCCATTTCTATTTTTATTCCTCATTTATCCTTTATTTTGATCCATTTCACTGTTCCATTTTTTAATTCTTTACTTGAATGCTTAATTTATTAATTTAAATTTTTTCTTTTTTATGTTAAATTAAGTATTTATAGTAACTAGCCTCTGAATGCTGCTATAGCTATGTTCAATGTTTTAAAGCATGATGCTCTATTATTATTTCTTAGATTTCAATTTAATTTTGCTTTGCTCTTTGACCCAATGAAATGATTGAGAGACTTTTACACCAGGTGGTATAGATATTCTGCTTACAGTTGTTATTATTAATATCTATTCTTATTACATGGTCATCATGGATTAAGCTCTGCATTGCTTTTCCATTTTTTGAATATCCTGAGGTCTTCCTTGAAGCCCAGTACTTTGTGGACTTTAGCTTCTTCCATGAGCATTTGAATGAATATCCACCTACTAGCTCTCCCCCAATAGTTATTTTTGTCCTCCTTAATCTCACTTATGTTTTGCCCACTTGATCTTTCATCAGCTGAGAAAAGAGTATTATAAATTTCTTTTAAAAATGTTTCTACTTCCTGAAGTTTTTACTTTATGAATTTTGTAGACATGGTATTTAGTAAATTAATATTTATAAGTTATTTATGTATATTATCTTTTTATTAATATGTCTGTATTTGTTCCTTTAATATTTTTTACCAACCACGAATGAAACTAATTTGATATTAATATTGTGATCCTTGCTTTTTTTCTTAGTTTTCATTTGCCTGTCATGCCTTTACCCAAAGCTCCCCTTTCAAGGTTTTTGAGTTAATTTTTATTAGATATGTTTCTTATATACAGTAAATCAGTGGCATTGTTACTAGAGATAATTCTGAAAGGAATCATGATTCCTCTCTGAGGTTCAACTGTAGAGAACTAAATAAAGAGCCCATTTATAGAGATATAGCTAGGGTTAAAAAATATATGAGAAAGCAAGAGATGCTCAGGAACAGAGACATAGCAACCACAGGAAGCCATAAAGAGACAAAAGGATGGAGAGTGTCACCAGAGCCAAGTGAGTGCTGGAGCTATGAGGAAAGGTCCCCAGCAGGAGCCATACATGGAGAAATGCTGCCAGAGGCACACGACCAAAGTAGGGAGGAAACAGGGTAGAAACAACCCCTTCTTCCTCCTCCTAACTTGAACCCTACTGGAGCCTCCCATTGAGTGTATTCTGCTAGAATTCAGATCACAAAGGAACCTGGATGACCAGTTCTGTATCCATGACCAAAAAGAAAGTTAGAGAAGGAAATAAAATAGATATAGGAAGCAAACAGAAAAGTTCCAGAACACTATGCCCACTCAGCATCCATTCTTGGATGCTTTTGAATCTTTTGCTAAGATCAAGAAAATTATTAAGAAAACCACAGTTCTATTATGACTTAAATTGTGACAGGGTATCAGCAATTCAGCCATAATCCGAACTGAAACCTAAATTTTAATGTTACCCACTATCAGTAGGCTTCATATAAGACAGCAAGGAGTGTGGTAAGAGGAAAGAAATGCTCAATTAACATAAAATATGTTAATTAGCTGCTATTGTTCTTGCCTTTGATCATGAGGCCAAATTTAATTTTCTTTCTATCATCCATTCCATGTTCAAACTACACTTTGCTTAATTTCTGCAGGACAGGATTTTTTGTCTCATGAGATGACCCAAATCTTCATCTCATAGGACACAAAACTAACAATCTATGGTGAGCCTGTCTTTATTTGGTGGCCACACTGTTTCAATGATTATTTTTATGGGACATGTAAGTGATAAAGGGATCTATAGTGAATCTCCTGGATTCCAGACCAGTCTTTCTAGCCCAATTTTCTCTTGCTAATCAGAATTAATCACTCTAGCCATTAGAGCAAACTTCATTGTTGCCAGTTAGGTCAATGGCATTAGAAGTGAAAAATGACAAGGGTGCAGTTTCAAATCTCAATTTAATAGAGACACAGCTATATTTCTTGGCAGAGGTCTTCCTTCCTTGGAAAGCAAAACCTTCAAAGTCACCCAGTATGTACAAGGTTTCAGGGAAGATAAACAAAATTTTGTAAATAGGATATTAGGTAAAATAATGAGAAAGATTCCTCTCAATTCTATCTCTTAGTTCCTGGACCTTCATATTCTGGCTTTTGAGCATATGGAACCATGTATTGGCTGATGGTATAATCTATTAGGCCAGTACCACAATTTCAAACAATACTGTCTCCCAACTGGCACTGTAACTGAGCCTCCAGGAAGCCATTCCATCATTCTATCAGGCCAGCTGCTTACTGGCGATGAGACATGTGGGGAAACATGAGTTTTATGGCTATGAATCTACTGTGACAATTCTTTTGCTGTAAAATGAGTTTCCTGATCAAAGGCAATGTAGTGTTGGACATTATGGCAATGAGTAAGGCATTCTATAAGGCCATGTATGGTGATACTGGTAGAAGCATGGAGGGCAGGAAAAGAGGAACCCATTTCCAGAATGTGTATCTGTTTCTATGTGGACAAATCACTGTTTACTCCATAATGTAAAGAGTTCAATGTAATCACCCTGCCACCAGGCTGGTGTCCCTGTGGAATGGTGGCATATCAGAAGCTCAGCATTGCCTCTGGTACTGGTTGGTTGGACACTAGTGATAGTTACCAAATCAAGCTTGCTAAAGAGTAGTCCATTTTGTTGAGTTAATGCATATTCACCAGCCATGCTACCATGATTACTACATGGTCCCAATAAGCAAGCACTAGAGTCACTGGTAAAAGAGGTTTACAGACAACCATCTATTGGAGAAGTCATACACCTGACCCATTTGATTACTGAGCACCTTCTCTTCAGAGGATTTTCTGATGAATACAAATATGGGATGAGGGAGATTCAGCAAATAAGGAATAGACTGTAGGAGTCTGAGTTACCTGATCATACAATGTACTTGTGACTCCCTTACCTGTTCAGATCGTTTCATATAAATAATTTCCATTTTATAACTTATAATGCTAATGTACATACACTTTAAGATTTGATAACTCAGAGAGCAATAGCACCCACTTGGCATGAGCACTTCAAAGCATACAGTTACCTGGTGTCCCATTCTCAAGTATTTTACTGATACTTCTTCCTGGGTCCATTAGCAAGTCAAAAACTGCTTTTCAAATAGAGAATATTTGGCAGAAGCAGGTGTGGCTTTGCTTCAAAATATTAGGCAAATGAACTGCAATTCTCTTCTAGCAGCTAGCTAGAAACTTCAAACAGCATCTCTCTCAGTCACAGAGACTTCCAGTACCATTAGATCTAATAAGTCATTATGCTTACATGGCAGGGGAGCTTATAGGACCAACTGGACCTGCTGATAGGGTTCTTTCTGCATGGTGGGCAGTACAAAATGCAGTTGCTTGACATTATCTGTAAAGGGGATATTCTTATATACCTCACTTTGTAATAGCCACTATATCAGTCAGCATCCTTGCAAGAAACTGATTTCTGCTTCAATGGTCCACCTTACAGACTTTAGTGAAGGGACTATTTACCTCAATGTGAGCAGGATTCAGGGACTCAACAAAGGATGCTGCAATACTCAGAGACTAGAAACAGTGAAAAGCTCTTAACATACAATATTTAGACCTGAAGAGACAAGGGGTGTAGATAGCATTATTTAAGTCCAGGAAGAGCTGGTCCTGCTGAGGAAGGTTATTTGGTAGAAACTGTACTCCTGTATAATCATCAGGGACATAGGGAAGAAGTGTCATGATTTTTCTCTCTCCTCGTGCTCTCTGATCTCTTGCTAGTACCTTGAATCAACCCGGTTTGACTAGAAGCCAGCTGGCAGGGGGACCAAGTGACAGAGTTTGCAGTCTGCCTCCCAGAGTACACAGCAGACCAGCAAAAGTTGGAGAAGGGATCTGCTGGAAGAAACAGGATAACCAACACATTTTTTTCTTGTCCAATATGAGGTTTTTTTCCTTTAATTTTTAATTTTATTTCATTTACATATATTAGTAAAGATATGCTTAGTTTGAACTTTGTCATCTTATGTAATCATTTCTCCTTTGAATGGTTCTATTTTTTTACATTTTCCTATAATATATCCCTGTATGTATACATTTGTGTTTGTTTCCCATCAGACTATTAGACTATGAATCTATGTGTATGTACGTATCTCTTACGAAGGTTGCTAATAAAAAAATTAAAACTGACTTTTAAATTTGCAAATATCTATAAAGTAGGGATGAACCAAATAAATTTTTGGTCACATGCTGAAAGGCTGAGTATCAAAGTCATTGTTCACCAGAAGCTAAACATTACTATCACAGAATGAATCCAAAATTTTATCAAACTCAGCTGTAACTGCAATTTTGTTAACGAAATTCTAGAAACAAAAATGTAAAGCTTGATGTTATTGTTCAAGACAATAATTTCTTAGCACTGTCAGCTGCTAGATTGCTTCTGTGAGCAATAGCACAGGTAGATGCTAACTTGACTACCTTTTCCATTATTGTACTTATGATGACGTTGCCACCAAATTATTAGATTTCCCCCTCTATGATATTAAAGGACTAAGGTACAGTTTTGAAAATTCTGGATCCTGCAGATAGGGTTGATGGTGATGACACAGTTTCATTGGTGCAATCCTGTTAGGGAACTGTTGACCGAAACTGCCCACCTTGGCCAGGCACGATAATAACCACTTGCATGAACTGTCTCACAACAGGAGGTCCGGATAAGGAACACAGTGCTGCCTCGTAAAACTAACCAGGAGAATTTGGGTGGGGCCACAATGAAGGAGGAGATGCCAGGCCATAATATGTCCTAGCAACCTCCGAGAAATTCTCATGCTAGAATCCATCTTGGCTGAGAGATGCATGCACCACCAGGAAGGACCCTGAGTCAGACCAAATATGGGCACAAGCAAGATGATTGGCCAGAGATGACCCAGAAAGCTAATCCAGTTACCATGAAACCTGAGACTGCGAGCCATGTGGCAGAGCAGTTCTCCTGGGTTCCATTACCCTACTGTTCTCCAACCAGGCGCTGCTTCACAATAAAGTCTTTTGCTTTGTCAGCACGTGTGTCTCCTCAGACAATTCATTTCCAAGTGTTAGACAAGAGCCCACTCTTGGGTCCTGGAAGGGGTCCCCCTTCTTGGTAACAATCCCACCAACCAAAGCTTTGCATACTGACAATATTTTCAGAAGCAGAATTAGGATTGTTACCCTGACTTACATCTTTTTATTCTGTATTTGCCTGCACTAATTGCTCCATGAAATCACTTGAGAATATTTGTCAATGTCTTAGTTTTTAAAATGTGGCAATCGAAGAATTAAATTGGCTTTCAAGATAAAACACTGGTCTCTGAATTTTCAGTTGCATCTAAACTTTCATCATGCACACTAATTTCAGCAATTTACCCAGGTTAGGATGACAAGAAGGTCTTCACAGCAGGTATCCTATAAGAAACATGTACATTCTAATGGTATATTATAGCGGCTACTTCCTCAGCAAATTCCAGCAAACAATTAATTTCTCTGCAAACAGGCACTGGATGCCAGTAAGTCCTGCTATGCAAAGTATTGCTATTAAGGTTTGCTCCAGCAGACATTGTAACATATAATTGTTGCTGATTCATATTGCATAGATTCACGACAAAGGAGTTCCAAGGTTGTATGCATATCACACAGTATTCTTTAACTGAAGATTTTAAGATTCCACTTAGACAAATCAACCTTTCAAAGTAAATATTCAAATATCTACAGTAAATCTGAAGGATTGTGTTGATCCCACCCAAGTTCAAGGATGCTAGAAATGAAGGTAGAGTAGGTTTGTCTAATTTGGTCTCCCAAAGTCTGAGGATAAATCTGAAGGCGAATGGAGATTTGAGCCAATACAGAGTGTAAAGCCAAATGTTGGTGCATTCTTAATGTGTGTGTGTGCACACATGCACACGCACACATGTGAGTGCATGTGCGTGCTTGTATGAGAAAGGAACTTTCAAATTTGCAGAGAAAGATTATGGGTTTCTAATACACACCAAAGAATTAAAAGAGGTATTGTTGAAAGTTCACTGCCTATTACAGTGGAAAGCAAATCTCAAAATAATGGCATTATGGATGATTTGATAGCTATGTTAATTTCCTCTACTGGGTAAAAGAGAGAGTGCTTTCCTCATTTTTGTGAATTTGGGTCTTTGTTCTAAATTGGGAGTTGTCATATTTCTGGAATTGAAGAGAAAACTACAGTCAACCAGAATCTAAACTTTCAATCTAGCCAAGAGTTTACGTATTTCACTCAGTTAAAATGTCAATTCTCTATAATACCTGTTAATAATCTCTTTTAGTCCATATTTTCTCCATTATGTGCAATTCCCACCCACCAGTTGCTGATTTATAGTGAAATCTATTTTTTAAGATAGTAGAATTAATTTTTGAAATATGTATTCCCTAATTCTACAGACTCATAAAATCCATATTCACCTCTATGTTTTATTGCTTATTCACCTAGACCAGTGGTCAGAAAAAAGATCGAGTATATTTCACATATAACTCAATCACTGCCTCTCTTATTTCCTTTTGTTCACTAGTCAAAGGAACATAAGGGAGAAACAGGATTGGAGCAAGAGGGCACATAACTGGAAAAATTTATATATGATCCACCTCTTGAAAAGGTAGCCTAATGTCCTATAGGAAGACTGCTCCTAGGCTTCCATCTGTAAATCATACTACTCTAACTCTTCCAGTTACCAGAGGGAAAATGCCCTTTATTTATGTTGTTATGTTGTTTAACTTGGAAATTAAATAAGAACTTTGTAATAACACCTAAGATAACAGTCTCATAGTAATCTATGTGATCATATAAGATAGTGTGTTTTGTAGTTTGGGATTCCTTAAAAGATTGAGCTACAACTGTGGAGTATGTGATGTAAGGTGTAGAAACCAAGTTATACCAAGAGCAGATAAACAACTAGAGATGTTTAGCTTGAAATGAAGATTTTATGGTGATATCAGAGCTTTCTTCAAATATTTGAAGGCTTGACAGTAGATGACCTTGGAGAGATATTTTATACTGTAATAATTGGTAGAGAAAGAAATCGTATATAGAAGTTTTAGAATAGCAAATTTGAACTACTATAAGAAATTAATGGTAACAATCAGATATTGATTGCATTAAGGGTTAGAAATGCAAATAGAACGGTCATAATAGAGTTTTGTTGTTATAGATGCTGTAGAGGAAATTTGGGCATTGAATGGGGAGTTAGACTAACTAAGCTTTATTGACTCTTCCAATTCTGATGTTCTGTAATTGTATGAAATTATATCACTGACTCTAGCAACTTAGAATAAAAAAAATATAACAAATCTGGGTCTTAGTTCTTTTACTAAAAATAATGATAATTATACAATCTATCTCACAATGTTATTATGTGAGTTAAATTAGATAGAACATATTCAATATAGCAGCCCTTAAAGGTGACCTAATGTGTGCAAGACAGTGTTAGACACTTAAACTCAAAGATAAGAGAGAGGCAACTGCAGCCTAAAATTTTGCTAGGGTTTACAGTACATAAAGAGATAGCTATACTTCAACATGGCAAATGCTATAATAGAGGTGAATCAAAAAGCATTTTATGAAAATATAAGGTTGGGAAAGTAGGGTTGGTTTGGGAGATGAATTAGGAAAAAAATGCAGAAAAAAGATGGCATAAATCCCATAAGATAAACAGATAACATACCAAACATATTCAGCATGAGAAAATGCATAGTGGTGAATAAAAGTCTGCCCTAGGTCTCCTTCCCTCCCAAAATAATAAAATGTAAGCCCTACCTGGTGAATAGCAAATAGTAAAGGCTGACTTGATTATGTATTTGAAAACATTTAGTATGGTACACAGCAGATAGCAGGTACATAATACATGCTCTTTTAAAACCAGAGTGTTTGATTTCTGGTTCTAGTAATAACAAAATAATGGATTTCAGACTTATTCTTCTGCAATAAATGACTATAAAACTAGATAAAATATATGATGCAATAGTTTCCAAGCATTGTACAGCAAACAGTATAGAGTTGTGATTCTTACAGTGAACTCCATATTTAAAGCTGGGTTTCTATATACAGCTACTTTTAAAACTTCAGTAAGGAAGGAGAAACCCAAATAGATAGAAGGAATTTTTCTGGATAGAGAAAGATTATAGGATGAAGCTGAGGCGACTGGAATTTATGAATATGAGCAAGGTCCCAGAGAGGAAAGAGCTGCAACAAGGAGGAGATCCAAAACCATACATATGGATCTTCTTCAGTTTTTGACTGAATACTAAATTGTGTGTACACAGGGTAAGATTCCACAAGGCCAGAGAGAGAACAGTTACTGAGTACCAATTAGCTGAGTGTTCATACAATGTTGGGAGGCATGAGAGTTTCAACTAGCCAAAGTGAAAAGATTTCACCAAGCATCCCCAGGTGTTTAAGAACCCAGAAGAGTAATGCATAATTAGGGATAGTCTAGCCCTATCAAAAGAAATGCTCTAAGTTTTAGAAAGCTTAAAATCAAGTATAACTGAATCAGGCTCATCTGACAGTAAATTAATTGCTTGCTCATAACAAAATTCAACACAAGTTCATAGAAAATAAAAACCAAGACTCTCAATAATATAGCCTGGAAAATATGAAGCATCACATTTTAAAAAACCATTAAACATGGAAAAAAACCCCAAAAAACAGGAAACTGTGACACAATCAGAACAAACAAGCTATAGAAGCAGACCTGTAGATAACCGGGATGTTGTCAATAGCAGACAAGCACATATCAAGTATTAAAATATAGCAAAGATTTAAAGGAAAAGATGGAAGAGAGAGAAGATATAAGGAATACCAGGAGAGAAATGAAAATTGTAAAATCTTAAATGTAGTCAGCTGGGAAGACACATAATACAAAAGGGAAAGATGATAATGAATACTGCTAACTTCTCATCAGAACAAATTTAAGCCAGATAACAACTGAAAAAATATTCTAAGAACTGAAAAGAAGTATCATTCCAGAACTATAAACCCAGCAAAAAACAACCTTCAAAAGCAAGGGCAAAATGAACAACTTTTTTGGATTAAAATAAAAGGTAAGAGAATTTGTTACCAATGGAACAGTACTAGGAGAAATGTTAAAGGAGGCCTTTGTATAAGAAGAGCAGTGATACAAAAGGTAAACTCAAAACTACCAAACACATAGAGTGTCAGAAATGGGAGATATGTGGATAACACAAAAAAAGATATTTTTGTTTCATAATTTATTTAAAAAACATGATTGTTTAATGAAAAATAATGTGTGGTACAGAACATATGTAGAAGTAAAATGTATGTTAGATGTATCAAAGGGAACAGTAAGGAATAATTGGAAACAATCACATGGGCTCATAGACTGGTGTGTGTGAACATGTACCTTGCCTCCTTAAGTGTGTCAGTACTCCCAAGTTTGTATCTCTACATGTGGTGACAGTGGCAGTACTGGCAGGGACTGTAAAAGAGCAATCCTTGCTCTACTGGGAAGTTTCAAGCATTGCTTCAAGACCACAAGCACCACAAAAAAATTTAAAATACCTATCAGGTTTTAAGGCATGGAAATGACACAAAATTGGAGAATATTATTAAGGATTATTGTCCTTCCTTTTCAGTAATTAATTCAGTAATTCTTTCCTCTCCCCACCCCCACCCCATTCCCATGAAAGAGCATTTGCCTCCTAAAACAACTGACATTGGTAATTTGGTCAATGACTTTGTACAGGTCTATTGCAAGTTGTCTTGGATTTTTTTTTCAATTAATGTTGTAAAAATGTGTATGTAGTCTCAGAATAATAGGAAATTCCAGTCTTTCTCCAAGATTTTATAAAACTTCTGGCAATGAGAGGATAGGAAATTAAGAAGATTTTTTTTCACAGGTAATTTGAATTATCATTAATTCCTCAAGTTCTGGCACATAAAACAAATTATGGGTTTTTGTTAAAACATATGAAATAATCAGTTACATGTTAACTGCCGAATGAATAGAACTTAAAAAAAGAATGAAGTCTGGGCTGGTTTTTAATAGCCTATTACTAGTTGGTGCTAGAAGTCACCGGGTGGGGAAGTGGGGCATGTTTACCTTAAGCAATAGTGGCAACAACAAAGAATAAAAAGGTTCAACAGGAAAAGATATAATTTTTTATTATCCTTATCTGACAACTTTAAGCTATTGTTGTACTTAGTAATTGTCATATCTGATGATGTTTGTCAGGGAACTTAATATATCCAAGGCTTTTTTTTTTTTCAAAACAGAGTCATTACACCTTCTTACTGAAACATGAGCTTCCATACCAGCTAGAGAAAAGGTTTTTGGAGCCCTAAGACTTATCTAGTTTATTTTGTTCTCCATGTTCTTACTTCTTGCTCTTTAGAGGTGTAATAAAAGAACTTGAGAACACCCGTGGTAGGACAAAGGAGAAGAAAAAAGGTTAAAGTATGGGTTTATTATGATAAATTGCTTGTACAAGTTTTGAAACCAGGTAAGTATAGGGATGTCTTTATCCAAACAATTGTATTTCATCTAGAAAAAAGCAGATCATGAAAGTTCCCATTATACTAAGTAGGTTTGAAAGTTATGTGCTTAGTTATTCCTGAGTGTGAATATGAACTCTTCAAAAAGATCTTTAGGTTGATTTCAGTTTTGTTGCCAAAAACAAAGAGAAACTTAAAATCTATTCTAGGAATGTCTTCCTCTTAAGTTTCTCATTACTTGGGTATAAATCAAACACTGCTTAGCTCTGGTTCTTTGAATTACTGGTGTCAGTTTAACAAAGGTCTTTAGCTTTTTGAATTTGATTAGTTAGCTTAATATGTTGAGGCATCCGATTCTCTACAAGTTCTCAAAAAAATTTTATTTTCAGAAATTTATTTTTGGAAGTCCATTCATTAATTAAAAGTTTAGGTTTTATCTTGTTTCCTAGTGTTCTAGGGAAAAAAAACATGCAAATTACCAACAAAAATCAGGGTAATTTCTGCCCATAATATTAGCTTTGATTTAGATTTTTATATCATTCTGGCAATCTTATTTTACAGTTTATTCATTACAATAATAAAAGCATTTGAGAATGTAAGTTCTACTGTAAGACTTCAAAGAGAATTGTTTCAAATATTTGGAGTTGGCGCCAGCTTATCAGACTGGTCACTTACCTAACAGAGATGAAAACTTATGTGTTAAAGGAATTTACTTTTCCAGATAAATAAATAGCATAAAACCTCACTCCTTTGATATTATATATAATGTATCAACTACATAGGACCCACTGATTGAATACCTAAAAAATATGTAAGAAAATCCTGGAAAAGTGTTTTACCAACTTTAAAAACTCTTCTCTGTAAATATTATATAATGAAGATTGTTTTCCTATATCTTCTACAGCAATGTCAGCAAGTTTATAAACTGGAGAATCTAGCAATTATTTTATGATAATGACAGTAGTTTCTTGACTCAAACTAATCACATTTCCTATTATGTTTTCCATCGTTCTGGATAACTGCAAGTGTATATGTGCTTATATCCACCAAAATAAAAGGAGGGCCTCAATTAGTAGTATATGTCTTTGGGAAGGTAATCTAAAAATTGACCTCTAAATTCAATATGACTTTTTAAATAAATAAATTGTACATAATTCTAAGAAAAATGATTATGAAATATTATTAAGCTCAGCAGTAATGAAGGTAACAGTATCTTTGTTCTCATAACCAAAATTTGAAAAGAATGCAAATACCCAAAAATAAGAAAATTAATTTTTAAAATGTGATATAATCGAAGAATTGAAAAGTAGTCATAAATATTACAGTAATGAAAAGTAATAAGCTGCATACATACAATGACATACATACATACAATGACATGGAAGAATCCCCAAAATACTCTGAGTAAAAAAAATCAAACACAAAAAGTGCCTACTGTAAGATAATATTCATGTAAAGTTTTAGAATGGGAAAAATCAATCTACAGTGATAGAAATCAGAACAACAGTTGAGATGATGGGAATTGGTTAGAATGTGGCATGAGACATTTCTGAGGTGATGAAAATATTGTCTTGACCAGAGTGTGGGTTACTCAGGTGTAGGCTTTTGTCAAGAGTCTTTGAACAATGACTTAAGATGTATGTGTTTCACTGTATCCAAAGTATACTACAGTTAAAAAGGAGAAGATAAAAAAAAAAAAAAACCAGTATCTAAAAACCTAGGAAAGTAAAATTCTACACATTAGTCAAAAACCAATGATTTCTGATATTCTTCTTAGTCTGTTAACATGATTTTCATTTTTAATGATCTAGATATTCTCTTATTATTGTGCTTCAGCCCAGAGAGTGAATTTTTAACAAAATGCGAAGAGTATAAATTTCAGTGAGGTACTGGCCAAATAGGAGGCAATGAACAAATTATCACCAGATTAGCATTTGTAGTATGCATAATAGCTCCCAAAGATATCTACATCCTAATTTCTGGAGTCTGTGAATATGGTAAAAGGAAGTTTATTGCTATAATTAAGTTTATTAACCTTATGATAGGGAGATTATCTTCCGTCATCCAGGTGGGCCCAATCTAATCACACAGACTCTTAAAAGCAGAGAACTTACTCCAACTGGAATAAGAGAGATATGGCAGAAGGAGAAACTGAAAAGATTCCAAGTGAGAAGGATTCTATGTGCCTTGCTAGTTTTGAGATGTAGGGGTTCACAGGGAAAGACAGGAATCGGGCCTCCAGGAGCTAAAGCTGACACTAACAAGGAAACAGCGATCTACAACTGCACAGAAGAGTGGAAATGGTGACCAACAACCACAAACTCTGCCAATAACCTGAATGAACTTGAAGCAGATTTTTTTTTAAAGCTTCCCAGTAGGAGCTCCACTGGCTGACACCTTGATTTGGACCTTGTGAGCCTCTGACCTACAGAACTGTGAGGTAATCATTTATGTTGCTTAAGCAATTAAGTTTGATATAATTTATTATGGTGGCAATAAAAAACTAAGACAGTATTTCAGAATGAGACTGGAACATGAAGGAATCTTGATTTTCAGAAAGGTTAAAAAAAAATCTCACAAATCTTGTGAAAACATGGAAGATCTAGAGAAAATAAAACTGATAACATCTTTTACATCTATATTTAATTTGTATCAAATTCTGCTACATCAGTTCTGTTAGCTCATCCCTCTCCTTTCTGTTTTCCTAGAGCTTCTCTTTGCTTGTATTAAAATCCTCTCTAGGGATAAATTTTATTCTCAATAAAACTTTGCATATGTGTGCACACTTGGCATTTTAACTTCATTTATATGTAGGAATTTTTTTAAGCCCAAATTCTTATTTTAATTTTCTAGTTATAAGAAAAATAATGGAAAATATAAATATTTTATTTGGAAATCAAATCAAAATCTTTGGAGAGGGCCTCAGGACTTGTGAACCTCCAACCAATGTAGAAGAATCTGTTTCAAGAACTGGCATCTGTGACTGATACTGTCAGATCCCTTCCTTGTTCCCTCACTTATACTCTTCCTCGCTCCTCCTAAAAAAATCATTGTGTCTAGTTAAAATAAAGCTTTCCCGTCTTTTAGGAGAGCTTTTACAAACGATTGTTGCTGCTCTTCATCAAAATTTTCTCCTGATGTACAATGTTTTTTCTTACCTCTGAAGGATATTTTTTCATGCTGGATAGAAATGAAAGATAGAAACCAAACCACATGCAATCTTGCTCCCTATAGTCAGCAAGGTGGTAACTTTCCACCATTACTTGAGACCATAATGTTTTGGGTTTTTAAAAATTGCAATCTGATCTCAAAACCTCTCAATAAATGAGAAATATGAATCTAACTGAAGAAGAAACTTTTTCTTGAGCCATTATGCAAGAAACACTAACTGAAATAAGAAATCTTAAAGTTCTTTAATGGAGAAACATTTTCTTGTTGAAACATTAAATGATGGTTTATTCACTCCATGATTACAACAAGCCCCAAAGAACAAGTTTGCTATTTATTGTATTTTTAAAAAGAATAACAATTGTAGAAGGACACCTCAATTTATTGGCTTTAATTAAATGTGTTTGTTCAAAACTGATGTAATTTAAATACAATCCATAGAAAAGATTTATGGCATAGTTAGTACTGACTTACCTGTCTACATAAGAATATTCATATTCTATTGCAAGTAAGCCTGAATAACATAGAGAACACTATAAAACTTCTGATAATGTTATGTTTTTTATTTTAAAGCAAACATTTTAACACATTTGTCCTGCAAATCTTTAGTTCTTAATTCAAATATTATTCATTACTTTCTGTTAGTAATTCTTTTTCAGATACTGTGGTTTTATTTTTTAAACAAATTTAAATAATGATGGACAGTAAATTTTTCTTACTATTTATGAGGCTGGGTTTCTACATTGGGTATCTGAGAATCAGTGACAAATTTTCATATTTTTTGATATTAATTACAGTTATTTGATATATGTCTTGTTCATTAAAATTTCAAACAAATGCTTATGTGATTTCAAAATAATTTAAGAACTGAGGCTTACATTTTGTTCCACAAATATTAGGACATGGTTTGCTCAAGTTCATTTAAGATGAAGTTCCTGATGTTTTTGTTATTTTATGTAAATAACTTTTTATAGCCTAATGAGTGAGAATAAGTTTAGGAAGTAAAATAAATTTTTCTTTTTTTCCCTTGTTTCTCTTTCCAACAACTAAAAACTACATTGAGATTTTAGAAACAGCAATATGAATTCCTAAAATTGTGCATCATCATAATAATTTACCTGAATATTGGGGTTTAGATCAGGAGTTAGAGTGGGTTTAATAATCCTATTGATTATTTCCCTCCTCCTATTATTAGTAACAAACTAACTCCTTCCTTTTGCCATGTTTGAAGTATTAAACTGTTTTTAAATATAACTGAGCCAACTCCAAATGGAGAAACTCTATCATTGAGGTCTGTGTTACACTTTATGATCACAACAATAAAAGACACATGCAGAAGCATTTCAAAAAGATTTTTTTCAGTTCTATATGATAGAACTGAATAATACACTGTAGGTACCATATTGTATCAAGTTGAGGAATAGGAAGCAAAAGAGCAGAATAGAAAAATGATATTTATTAAGTGCATGCTATGGACTAAGCATGCGATAGATTTTCTGTACATGATATTTATTCACACAAGAACCTTATAAATTGAAAATCATCCTCATTTTACAGACAAGAAAATTGAGACTCAGACAAGTAAAGTAACTCATCTAAGGTCACATTAAGTGAAATTTCTCTCCTTATTTTTCTAATACCAATGCCCATTATCTGGCTCTCTGGAAGGGGAACAAACAGGAGAGGACAAAGAGCAAATAAAGTAGTGAAGCAAGGAATCTCTAAATTCTGGAATGCAGTCAGGGTCATATAGGCATCTTTCTGGAACTATCACCATGAAAATGTAGTCCTCTGCCAATATCTCTTACCATTTCTTTGTAGTAAGCTACAGAGAAATATAGAAGGGCAAGGTCTCATCTGTTTATTAAATGCTCCTAAGTGGATATAAGTGTAAAACTTCTAGGTCTTGTGCAGGACCTATCTAGGGTAGGGCAGTGAGGCCCCTGCCTCAAGTACCAAAAAAACTCAGTAATCAAGGTAAATAATATTCCAATGCAATATTTTATTAAATCAAAGTTAATTTTAAAAAATCCATGATGAGCAATGTAGTAACATTTGAAAATAAAGACAGAATCAATATTACTGATTTTTCCTTTTGCTTCAGGCTCCCACATGGCTTGGCAAGGTATTGTTACCAATCCTGTCAGACAACTGAGAATATCTGCTATAGATAATAGGTAAAAATGTTAAGTCAAAGATTATGTGTATTATAAATTCAGATAATTACCATGTTTAACGACTCTAACTGTACCTTTCTACGTTTTAACAGATTTGAAATTAGAATGTCTCCCAGAGGATCCTATATCACATTTGCTGATGGTAAGACAGCAGTCCTTCTATAGTTGTCACTGCTTATGCAGGTAAATGTGGTTGTAACTCTTGGTGGCTTGACTAGACTAGACAAACAAAACCTGCTTAATTTTCTGATAAGCTATGTTATCAGAATATTCTTAGGAGTTTCCTATGAATGACCCCCAAAATTATATGATGCCTAAATGGTCATTCAAGCTACAAACATACATAAAAGACCTGAGAGAACACAGCCCAAAAAAACCTAGCCAACCAAAGAATGAACCAAAATAAAGAACTAGGAAGTAGAGACACTTTATAAAATGATGAGGTAAACAGTAAATTCTACAAAATACAGAACCAAGATTAAACGACTAAAAACATTTATTCAGAACATAAGTTATAAAATCTGGCAAAATAAAAATAATGCAATCCACAAAACTCCATAGGTTGCATAAAGAAAGTAAAAAAAGAAAAAAAGCTCAAAGAATGCTAACTAAACAATCCCTTATAATGATATGTAGATTGCTACTATCTAAAAGTAAAATCTGAAGGTAAAAGAGAAACTACCAGGACTTCTACCACCAGTAATAAGACTCAATTGATATCAACTCTCTCAGGAGAGCAAAAGAAAATTTTCCTCAAGACATTAAGTGTTAATATAACAGTGAAGGATTATAAAAGCAAGATCCAAGAGAATGTGAGTTTGGCATTGAGAACTCCCTTTCTGCTTAAGATTTCTGCTAATTCTAGGAAGTCATAAAATAGATTGTGAAACTGATGAGTATTTCTCACAGCCAAATATGTATATTTTTGTGTGTTTGTAGCATGGGGTAAAAAATTTGAGTAAAGGGCCCTCTAAGTTTTGAGTTGGGGCCAAGAACTACATTCCAGAAAGACCAGCCTACACAGGTACACAAGATTAGTGTCTAGATCATGTGTACATTTGTAGTTGCATTAAAATAACACTGAAATGCTACTTCCCTTAGCTTCCTGCAGAGTAAATTTAATTCCTCTCTAAGGAAAGTTAACATTTTTCTAGACCTCAAATTATTTTCAAATATATAACACCTAGTACTCAAAACAAATACAAATAAATTGGCACATGTGGAGATATGACAGAAAAGAAATCACCAGGAGGAAAAAAGACATACAAGAGAAAAAAAATCAATAGAGAATAAGTTTCTCCTTGAAAATTAGGTAAATATCCTTTATAATTCATGAATAATAATGTATTTAAATTATTTCAGAAAGAGAGAGAGAGATAGAAAGATAGACAGGGACACAAAGAGAAAGAACACAATTTACCAATAAATTAAAGAGAGAACATTATACAGGTTCTATAGAAAGCAAAAAATTTACAAAAGATATTCTACTGGTCTCAGTGCAATAACGCAATAAAAAGAAGTGACATTTATAAAGATTGCAAAGAAAATATAAATATTATTTCTAAGAGGACCATGTACTCTTAGAAAGTACAAAGAAGATTCAAAATTACCTACAAACAATTAGAATTAAAAAGTAAATTTAATAAGGTATCTGAAATTATGACAAATGCACAAAAAGTAAAAACCATTTACCTATACACTAGCAACTGGAAAATGAAATTTTTAAAATGTCATTTAAAAAAGCAACAAAATTATATGCTTATATATGACATCAACAAAAGATGTGTAAGACCTCTACACTGAAAACTATGAAAGAGTAATGAAAAAATTAATCAGCTCCACAAAAAGAATAGGCCATACTCAAGGATTAGAAGGCTGAGTAATGTTAAAAGGCCTATTCCTCCAACATTCAATACTCTTATCACAGATATAGATATGGATATGGATTTAACTGTAGATCAAAGGTACAACAAATTTAGGAACAAAGGAGAAAGAACAACATGTTATGTATGATAAGTTGTGTGTTTTTTGCTTGCAAAGTAGAAATAATGCACCAAAATGGGATAAGAAAGGAGAAGAAATAAGCCCATCCTTAAACTGTGTACCTAGGTGTCTGTCTTGACTCACCCTGGTATTGGCCCTGATATACCCAATAAACATAAGAAGCTATTCACTATTCATTAGGGAAATTCAATTTAAACTATAAAGAGATACCACGGTACACATACCATAGTCTCTAGTATTAACAATACTAACAACAGTAACTATTAATGAAGATACAGAACAATGATAATTCTCAAACATTGTTGGGGAAAAAAATAAATGTGTGAGTTACCCACTTGCACATTTATACTATAAGACATGTGCAAGGATATTCAGGTATTCACAGCAGCATTATTTGCTTTAAAAAAAAAAAGGTAGAATAAATTTTAAAACTTTATATTGAATACTATACAAAAATGAAAATCAACAAATTAGAACAGCATGTAACAACACTGACCCCCCCCCCAAAAAAAGGACTGTGTGCTAGTTTACTGTGGTTGTTCTAAAACATTACCACAAACTTAGTGACTTAAAATACAGAAATTTATTCTCTTATAGTTCAAGAGGCTCAAGTCCAATGTCAGTTTCCCTAGCCCAATTTCACAGAGCTCCAGTCTCTTTGGAGGCTCTAGAAGATAATTTGCTCATTGACTCTTCCAGCCTATTAAGTTACATTCCTGGACTCATGGCACTATATTCCATTTTCAAAACCAGCGGCGTCACATCTTCAAATCTCTTTGCTTCCACTGTCACATTGCCTTCTGTGTTCTCTTTTATAAAGAAGCTTGTGATGACATTTTGAACCCACCCAGACAACCCAGGACAATCTCCTCATCTCAAAATCCTTAACTAATTACATCTGCAAAGACCCTTTTTTCAAATAAGGTAAAATTTAAAGGGATTAATATGTGGACATATCTTTGGGGGCCACTGTCAGCCTACCACAGAGTAGATATATAAATTTCACAACACCAAGAAAAAAATACTCCAAATAGTGGGTATCTTTGAAAATGAAGGAAGAGGTAGTGATCTATTTTGCAGAAAATGTTTCTAGTAGTTACTGAAGTATTTGTTTTGTGATAATTCCTTTAACAGTGTAGATTTTGCACTTTTATGTTTTGGCCCCATGTGGGGTGTGGGTGTGTGTATGTGTGTGTGTGTGTGTATACAGTTGTCCAATGAACTCATCATGAATTATGTACATGTGTGTGATCTCCCTAAATCTTCTTCGCCTTCTTCATCCTCCATCAAAACACACATGATACACACAAACACAATTAGTACTTTGAGAATTGAGGTCATAGTTTATATATACTTTAACACCAGAGTGTAGCACACACAGTATCTCACACTACACAGTCACTCCCAAGATGCATATTATGAATGAATTAGTGATTAGATTCTATCTTAAACCCATAACCATCAACTTGGACCCCACTGAAGCTGTGCCATTTTCAGTTATGCAGAAGCATTGCAACCAAAACTAGAGCTTGGGTAGTAGGCAAGTAATCTCTTCCCTGCTCCCCATACAAAAAGACAAAGTCAATGCAGTCTATAGCTGCCATATCCAGAGGTCACAACATCGCCACTATAAGAGCTCTCACTGCTATAGTTTTCCATAAGTGATGTCAACTGAAACCGAGGAGAGGCAAAAAGATTATCAAGCAAATCAAATATGAATCTGACCACATTCTCTCTTTCAAGATTTTGCACTTGAGAATATCATAAAGGAAAGCAATTCAGAGGTAATCATATGCTTATTGTGCAAATCAATAACATGCTGGTCTAATGCTTGACTTCATGAGATTAGTGCTATATAAATGTACACAAAAGAAAACAATCAGGAGTCAAAATTCTCTTATCAGAGAAAGTGCTTAAGTTTGTATATTCACAAAACTCCTAAGAGTACTGATTAACCCAATATGCATTCGAAGCAGCTACAGCCACAATGTTTAACCTGTGTGAGAAAGAACATAAACCCAGTGAACTCAAATTTAATATCCCTAATTGTCCCAATGTAAGTAGCAGTCAGTGAAAAGAGCACGCAGCCCTTTCCTTAAAAAAATAAAAAAGAAAAAAATAAAAAAACACACAGTAAAGGCGAGAATTTCTAAAATGCAATACAAAAATCATTAAATGATAGCACCAAATGATTGCTTTTCACATCTCAAGTTCAGATCATCTTCTCATAAAATCAAGTCCCCCTAAAATTGAGTTCCTCTGCTGAGCTTATGATTAACCCCTCTATCCAAAAATTTTTCTCTTCCTTGTCCAGAACCTGTTCCCCTCAAGATTGAGGAGTATCAAAGAAAAGGAGGGATTGAAACAATAAAAGACCCTGTGACCCTGTCCTTTGAAGTAAAAGCCTTTTGCTTTAGTCTCCCAGGCCTCCCCTGAGTCTCGAAAAGCTGGCTCAAGAGTTTAAAATTTAGACTATAAACCAGCCACAGAGCAGAGTCACTGAACTCCCAGTTCCCTGAAAGATAGAGATAAAGGACTGATACACATTCCTAAGTTGTTTTTACATGAAGCAGACCCCCACCAGATGAAAACTGCTGACTGCAAGCACATAGAGCAAAGACCAGTTGAAACCAGAAGGTTGATGATGCTTGAAACTTCACTTTGATGCCAACAAATCACACATTATTGGCTAAATTGAGCATGAGCTGATCACACACCCTGCAGCGCCCCTCACACTGACTTTAAAAACCCTTCCCTGAAATCCATTAGGGTGTTGGGTCTTTTGTACATGAGCTGCCCATTCTCTTTGCTTCACACCCTGCAATAAATGCTGTACTTTCCTTCACCACAACCTGGTGTCAATAGGTTGGTTTTACTGCCAGTGGGCAAGCAGACCCAAGTCCAGGTGTGGTAACACTTATTTGCTGTATTTTTTTAAATTTCTATATATATTCATGTAATTCTTATTTAGAAATACTAAGCTCTAAAAATATTTTCCTCAATTAAATTCCTTAGAACCAGAAATGTAAAAATAATTCTAAGATATAAATATTCTTATAGATTCATAACTAAATCCTTATATTCCTTACTGAATTAAAATGTACCTTTTATGTGTGTTCCAACTAAAATAAAATAAAATGGAAGAAAATGAATATTTTAAGAAATGTCAGTTTTCAGCACTTATTTCTCCTCTGCACCTAGTAAAATACTAAATAACTAGTTCACCTTTGCATAAATAACTGCTCAACACTCTCCAAGAACAACTGTTTCATTCTGACAAATAGGCAAATGATACAGATATGTCATCCTTGCCTCCAGTATACAGCAAAGAGTACGAGATCAAATTGACAGACAGTGAGAAGAAAGATGATTTGTTCTCAAAGACAGACATGTAAGGTCAAGGTATGAATTTTAGATAGGGGAACAGTTTCTCTTGTGAAAAGAGAAACAACTTGGTGATATGTAATGCATTTGCAATGTCAGAAAAAATAAAGTATTATGTTTCAACTTCAAAATATCGAATATGCTACTATAGCTAACCCAAGGATGTTAGTTTTAGGGAGAACAAAGGGACAAAGAGCCAGACTTCGCTGCGCTGCTTCCTGATGCTTCCTCTGAGTCTTAATCAAACTAAAGATTCATTATACTTGGGGAATCACTGCTAGAACTTTAATCTGCTTTGTTGTTGCCTTTCATCTGCTTTTTTGCTGCCTCAGAACTGGATTGATTTATTGATTTTGATTTTGATGTGTAAGAATTTCAAGAAAGATCTTTTAGTGCCAGACCAAGGTACCCAATTAATAAGGTGTTAGAAATATTTTGAAGATGCTGCCTTTCTACTGAGTTACTAAAGCATTTAATTGGCCCCTAAAATAGTAAGTTTGATTTAGAGGCCTGATGCCAGGTTACAGAGTGCTGGCTGGCTTAGATCTGTCCCTTTCAAGCTTAATGAAACAGTCTTTGTTCAGCTTCCAAACACACCTTACGGTTAATACTTGATAGAGCACAATATTTTCACCCAGAAAGGGAAGTTCAATACATTTACTCATAACTCCTAACTGAACAGCCAATTTAGAGTTAAAATTCAGTCTATATGTCTCTATTAATTTATATGTTTGGGGAAGTTTTAGGTTCACTAGATTCTGTACTCTGAAGCACTTGTATAAAATGTGCTGCCAGAACATGTGTGACTGATTTGGTTTCATTGCTGATACTCACAAAATCTTGATTTCCCTTGACTTCCCACTCAGCCAGCTAGTAGAGAAAGGTAATAGTGAAAATAACATAGTACTTTTCTCTGAGGAGCTCGAAGTATTTTCTAAATATATCTTCATTAATCCTCACAAAATTCCTGTGAAGTTAACCAGCACAGAGATTATTCTATTTTACAATAGGGATCAAAATCTTGCATATATACGTTACTTATCCAGAATTTCGGAGGCTATCAATGTACAAATCAGGATGAGAATTAGGTTTCTTATATCTCAGATAACCATATAATTTACTGTCCAAACTAGGGCACTGTGAAAGTGAAAGGGGCAATATTAATAATTATGTCAGGACAATAGTCATAAACTGGGACATACAGCCACTCTACCTATAATCAACTGAATGGAAAAGTGACAGAGCCACAATGCCTAGTGGAAAGTCAATAGTTTAAAACATAAATATAGAACTTACTGGTATGGAGAAAATGTATAAGAACATAAGCAGTAAGTCAAAGGCCTTATTTCACTATTCCATTACTATAAAACTACTAGTAGTTTGTTGCATTTACTTTTAGTCTTGTTCTATAAAATTTTTAGAAAAGAGTTGAAATTATACATTATATGTAAGTTACTCTTCAGAATTTTCAATTTGACACATCAAAAATATTTTTCCAATTTACTAAAAAATGTTTCACAAACTTTTAAAAATTACCACATTATGTGCCAGGATATGCAAACACCATAAAAAGCATAACTATATCCAATTATTACTTATAACTTTTTAGATATATGAATAGTGCTATGATGAGAACTTTAACGTACATTTTTAAATATATCTCTAATAATTTCATTAGGATGTATTTCTTCAATTCCCTCCAACTATATTGTGAAACTCCATTTATCATTCTTTCTAATTCTTTATGCTTTAAGTTTACATTTTTGGGAGATTTATTCTTTAATTTTATTGGGAGTTGTTCAGGTGTTTGAAGGGAAATATCAGGTTTTGTGTCATTGTTATAAAAAATTCTATGATTAGTTTTATCAATTATTCATTTTTAGTTTTTTCAGTTTTATATTATATCAAAGTGTTTTTAAATAATATCATCTTTATTTTACTTTTCATAAAGTCATAGAGATTGTTTCACATTCTACTTTGGACTTCTTGGTATGAATAATTTCGTTCAGTTTTGATTTTCTTCTTCACTCATGGCAGGTGTTTAATGCTATAAACAAAACTGTGTGTAGAGCTATGGTCTCATCACCCAATTCCTGATACACAGTGTTGGAAATTTCCTAAATTAAATTAGTTATGCTCTTTCTTTTAGCTTCCCCTTTGAAAGTCTCATTTTTCCAACAGTCTTATTTAGTGTTCTCACTTTTCTGATTCTCTAGATTACCAATAACTTAAAAATTTTTATCTCTGAATTTGTTGATATTCTGCATTATTATTTTAGTTCTTAATCTTGATAGAGGATTTTAGGGTTTTTTTAATGTAAATTTTGTATTCTAATTTCCAGTTTGGGAGTATTTTGTTATAAAGGATGAATAACGTATAGTTTCGATTTTGCTTTCTATATAATTGCTTTGTTAAATTTTAGAGGATCATATTTATTGATACATCTATGGTGAAGAAGGAGATCAGTAGAGTAAATTATGTCAACAAGCAGCATCAATTTAGGTTTATTTTCCCTGAACATTTTCTCAGCAACTCAGTAATCTGTGGGAATAATTATTTTCATGCCAGCAGTAAATTGGTCTAGCTATATCATTAATCTAGCCTTGGAAACTATGACCACTGAGCCGGATAAAGACATGAGATGAAAAATCCATTTGTATGTCATTTTTTTCCTCCTTAAGGCCTCCCAGCTTTATTTTTTTTATTAGTTATCTATTTTTTACATGTTAGTGTATACATGTCAATCCCAATCTCCTAATTCATCCCACCACCACCACCACCCACCCTGCTTTCCCTCCTTGGTGTCCATACGTTTGTTCTCTGAATATCTAGAAAAGTTATGACTTCAGCAGATACGAAGAATATGAAAAGTACTCTGACAAGAATCATACAATAAATAGATTTTTAATCCAACCTAGTCCTTAAACAATCTGGGTAGGGAGATTAATTAAAATCAGAATGGATATAAGGTAATGTGAAGACATTGGTAAGGGGAATCTAATGAACATGAGTTGCACACCTACTTCATCCTTATTCAAAGTTCATGGACTTGGAATCTCTACTTATTAGCATAACTCTATAAAAAGTTCAGATTTGTTCACCATATTTCCAGAAATCAATATCCAACTGAAATGTCCGTTAACGAAACAGCCTGAGATTGTAGCTACAATTCACTTGAGCTGAAAACCCCATTTGCTTAAGAGAGTATAATGGTTTTCATGGTATCTTTTTTTTTTTTTTTTACCCTGGGAAAACTTTTTTTTAAAAGTAGAGAAATGAAATAGATCAAAACTATAATATTCATATTTTAAAGATGTTATACATATAAATAATTGATGTTGGTATTTAAATATTTGCAGGTTAGCACTTTAAATTCAAACTTTAAATGTGTAACTGAGCGATTATTTTAAGCTTTATTATTTTTTCTTTTTTACATCTTTATTGGATTATAATTGCTTTACAATGTTGTGTTAGTTCTGCTGTACAACAAAGTGAACCAGCTATATGTATACATATGTCTGCATATCCCCTCCCTCTTGAGCCTCCTTCCCACCCTCTCCATCCCACCCCTCTAGGTCATCACAAAGCACCAAGCTGACCTCCCTGTGCTATACAACAGCTTCCCAGGAGCTATCCATTTTACACATGGTAGTGTATACATGTCAATGCTACTCTCTCAATTCGTCCCAGCCTCCCCTTCCCCCACTGTGTCCACAAGTCCGTTCTCTACGTCTGCATCTCTATTCCTGCCCTGACACTAGGTTCATCAGTACCATTTTTCTAGATTCCATATATATGTGTTAATATACGGTATTTGTTTTTCTCTTTCTGACTTATTTCACTCTGTATGACAGACTCTAGGTCCATCCATATCACTACAAATCACTCGATTTTGTTCCTTTTATGGCGGAGTAATACTCCATTGTATTGCTTTTTGAGTTGAAAACTATAAGAAGTTTTACTAAGTTGGCAATAGTGCTTTAACATTTAAGACAGCTTAAGAGTCACCATTTTATTAGTTTGATTTACTAGCTTTATAAGGACTGTTTACTCTGGAAGGGTTTGTTTGTTAGTCAGATAATTAAAGTGTTCACAAAGATAAATGAACATATCAAATTTATAAATGCACTTTAAAATTTTTAAGGGAGTCTTAATTAAGTTGTAAATGGAACCAAACATTAATCAAAGTCCCCCTTTAAAATTATTTTTAAATGTATTAGATTTATAAATAGAATAAAGACTTCCAGTTTAAAATATAAAAGTTTTAAGTGTTTAAAATTTTTTAATATGCTGCATGTTAACTTAAAATATTGTACTTACTATCAATATTCCTTTATATATTCAAAACTCACAATGAAAAACACCCCAACATGCTCACTGACAGCTACCATAAAACTCTGTTAGCTATAGGTCCTGTATGGATTTAGATCTCCATGATCTGAAGATCATGCATCAATTCTTTCTTCTTGTTGTTATTTTATTTTTAATTTTAAAATGTCATACATCACACAGGTTAAAGAGTCAAATAGTTCTTCAAAGCTTCTTATGGCAATACCCCATCCCTTGCATCCCATTTCCCCCTCCTCAGAAGATACTACTTTCAACTACTTTAGCATTGCTTTTGGATTTTGCTTCTATATCTCTAAATAATAGTCTAATACTGAAACTTCATTATTGTTCATCATTAAGTATTTTCTATTGATGTACCACTATGACAGCTAAAGATTTAACTCTTCTTCCCATCCTCCAAATATAATTATATCTTAACCTTGTTTGGTCAATAGTTAGTGTTCATATTATTATGACTAGGTTAATGCTACTCACAACTGATCCATTTAAGTAAAAATGACTGCATTTCTTTCCAATATTTTCTTTCCTTGAGTTGATAATTTTCTTATTTTTGTTTTGTTTAGTTTTCTATATATGTATCAAAAAAAGCTCCAATCTCAATTCCAATTATCTAATGAGCCTATCAATACATTCATAAACAGTAGGCATTTTGTCAGTTTTATCTTTTTGAAGAATTTTTTTTTCTTTAGTTCTGATACACACAGATTATCATTTAAATATGCTCTACTTCTTTAACAACCTGGAGATTCCTTACACACTGTGCCCTTCTCTTTCCTCATTTACTGTTCAATTTAGTAAAGCATTCTTCAGTAACTTTCTGAGATACTAAGCATTGGAAGCATCATTTTGGAAATTTGAATGTTGAAAATGCTTTTTATGATTTTCTCATATCTGATTAATAGTTTGGCCAAGCATATTATTCTATATTGGAAATAATTTTCTCTTACAATTTATCAGATTTTACTTCATTGATTTCTAGTGACCTATTTTTGTTTTTCCTTTCAAAACACTGGGATTATCTTCTGTTTTTTCTCAGTGAGCTGATTTTTTTCATTATTTTTCTTGGTGTTGGTAGGTCTATTTTCATCCACTGTATAAATTCAATTTGGAAACTTCAAATTGAACTTTAATTCTTACCCATTTTAAAAAATTATTTAATTTATGTATAATACACTCCATTGTATTGTTTGCTCTTTCATTATAGAATTATTTCACTCTGTACTTTAGTTGTTGGCCCTATTGGACTGATCCTTCACTTCACTAAACCGTTCTCTCCAAATGTTCATCTCTTTCATTTTTATTCACTTTTTCAGGAAATTCAGTCAATTTCATCTTCCAAACCTACTATTAAGTTACATTATTACAACAATTTTTTTTAATTTTCAATAATTCTATTATGTTTTTAGTAATTCATTTTATGTCACATCTTGTTCTTATTGTGTGGGTGTATTATCTCTGAAGATATTAATGGTAAGTCTCTTTCCTCCCTGTATAAACTCTGTGTACTTCTAGCTATTTTATTTAGTTTTGTCTCATGTTTTATCTTACTGGTTATCCCCAGATTCTCATAGTTGTTGGTTAGCTGTTTATGTTCAAGAGCTGTACATGAATGTTGATAGTAATCTCTAAGTTCATGAGTAGTACTTTTCAACTGTGGCTTCTCTACAGGTTAATCTAGGTGGACTATTTCCTTGTGAAAGCCCCTCATAATATATCCTTTAGTCTATTTCACTGGACTGACAATTTTCTTCAAAGTAGATTCTTTCAGTTTCCTTCTCTGAGGGTGTAAGACGAATAGGTCTTGATATTGTGAGACAAGAGAGGAGCGAAGATTGGAGATATCTCAGCTTTCAGTAGTTAATGTTTGTTTTAGCCCCTATTTTATGTATGACCAACAAAATTGATATCTCCCATCCCAAGATTCCCTGTTTACCTGTTCAGAGGATAAATCTCTACTTTTCTGCCAGAGGGGCCAAGAGGCATTCACTGGACTTGGTAAACTAAGCATTAAAAACATACTTCTAACCAATTTTCCTGAGTTTCATCTTTACTTTTCTCTATACTTTCAACGGTATCTTATGCCATCAATTCTAGTCAGCTAGTCAGATGTGAACTGTATCTGTTGTAATAAACATGTTAAACAAAAATTGTTATTTTTCTTTACCTTCGGTCAATGCATATTAGAATTTGAACTACCTGGGGATTCTTTGTCAGAACTATTCTTGTTGAACAATTATACTTAATTGAAATAATTCCTTAAGGGAGATTTTGTTTAAAGCAATTAACAGGAAATTGTGTATAAGAATATTTAATGAAATATGAAATTCAACAAGAATGATTAAGTCACTTCCCAAGTGGCTGTCATTTGTTAAACCCTAGTTTACCTATCTTGCTATTATGACATTTCATTTTGAAGGATGTTTGTATTGTAGATCACTGTTCAAGTCTGGTGCTGACTGCTGTTCTTAGCCATCACAAAACGCTAAATTTGTGTAATTGGAGCTTCCTGCTGTTACCTGGAAATGGTGGGAAAGCTCAGCTTTGTATATTGTTTCCTAAAGTATATTAAAAGTATATTTAATAGCCTTTAGAGAGATCAGATCTCCCCACTGTCAGTGTAGAATTTGGTTCTCTTTGGTCTCTTTGATCCTTAGGCGTCCTATCTTCGAAAATATTGCTGTTTTCTCTTTGATTCTTTAAGCTTTTATCATTTCACTAAACTATTTACCATCAGTTTATAGAGTTTCAGGAGAGAATAATCTATATGTATTTGATATGACATATTTGTTCAGAGTCTGTACCTACTCTTGCCTTATTTTGAAGAACAGAATAAATTGTCATGGTATTGGGCAACTACTCCTTAGAGTTTGTTTAAGCGTTTTTCACAGTGTTTATTTTTAATAAAACGGATTTTTATTTTCTTTTTCATAAAGAAAAACTGTTATATCTATATGTCACACTTTACATCTTTTTATCTTGTCTATCTCTTAACTAATTATTGTAATCATAGTCATTTTTACTACTTTTGTCTTTTACATACTAGTTTTGTAAGTGATTAATACACTACTTTTACTATATATTTACTTTACCAGTGAGATTTATTCCTTCATATATTTTCTTGTTACTAACTAGCACCTTTTCTTTTCAGCTTTAAAGACGTCCCTTTCACATTTCTTGTAAGGCTGGTTTAGTGGTTATGAACTCTAGCTTTTGCTTGTCTGGAAAAATCTTTCTCTCTCTGTCAATTCTGAATGATAGTTTTGCCAGGTATTCTTGGTTAAAAGGTTTTTTTCCTTTCAGCACTTTAAACATATTGTGCCAGTGCCTACTGGTTTACAAAGTTTCTGCTGAAAAATCTGCTGTTAGTCTTATGGGGGTTCCCTTGTACATAACAAGTTGTTTTTG
Source organism: Balaenoptera ricei (assembly GCF_028023285.1). Lineage (NCBI taxonomy): Eukaryota > Metazoa > Chordata > Mammalia > Artiodactyla > Balaenopteridae > Balaenoptera > Balaenoptera ricei. The sequence goes on along the minus strand of NC_082640.1, from coordinate 98,206,822 downwards.
TCTTACTGCTTTTAATATTCTTTCCTTGTCTTTAACTTTTACCATTTTAATTTTAGTATGTCTTGGTGTGAGTTTCTCTAAGTTCATTTGATTTGCAACTCTCTGGGTTTACTGAATTCAGATGTCTGTTTCCTTCACAAGATATGGGAAGTTTTCACCCATTATTTCCTCAAATAAGATTTCTGCCCCTTTCTCTCTCTACTCTTTCTCTGGGAAGTTGTTATACGTAAGATTCATAATAACCACAAAGCAAAAGCCTATAGTAAATACACATAAGATAAAGAGAAAGGAATATAAACATACCACTAAAGAAAGTCATTAAACTACAGAGGAAGGGAGCAAAAGAGAGGAACTACTAAAAGAGTCAGAAAACAATTAACAAAATGGCAATAAGTACACACCTATCAATAATTACTTTAAATGTAAATGGACTAAATTCTCCAATCAAAAGATGAAGTGGCTGAATGTATGAAAAAATAAGACCCATCTATATGCTGCCTACAAGAGATTCACTTTAGATGTAAGGACACATAAACTGAAAGTGAAGGGATGGAAAAAGATATTCCATGCAAAAAAAAAGCTGAGGTATCAATATGAAATGGAGCAGCACCCTATAGTCCTTGCCCTCCCTGTCATCAGTCTGTCTTTTGTCTGCGGAAAAACTTTAGCCAAAGAATAAGTTTAATCAGAGAAGTGAGAAAATGCAGAAACAAAGGAAATCAGTCCAACAAGACTAAATAATAATAGTTTAGTCATTAAGCATAGTCAAGGACCTTTAGTCCCTCCTCAAGGGTTATAGATAACATTCTGAGCCATATCCTTGAGCTGTCTTATGATACTGAAACCCCCACCAGGTAAAAGAAGTTAACTACACGATGGCCAGACTGTAGCCATGACATAAGTTGCCACAATTCCAAGAACTGGCCTCAAAGAAATGGAAACAAACTGACCCTGGAACTAAGGACTAACTGTTCTTAAAACAATCAAGATCACACTTATCAGACCCCTGCATGACTAATTTCAAGATGACTGTCAGAGTTGACTGTGCTATTTCTGCACGTAGCTCCCTTCCTTGGTCTATAAAAGCTTTTGCCCACTGACTGTTGGGGGCTTGGGGGGATCAGCCTTTGACCAGGAGTCCGCCCTCCCCAGCAGTTGCCTGCATCTGAAATAAAGCAAACTTTCCTTTCCACCAAACTTGCCTCTTTATTGGCTTTTGAGTGGCAAGCAGCCAGACCCCACTTTCAGTAACATATACTCATATCAGACAAAATAAAGTTTAAAAAAATAATAAAAGACAAAGATGGGTGTTACATAACGATAAAGGGTCGATCCAATAAGAGGATATAACATCTGTAAATATTTATGCACCCAAAGTAGGAGAACTTAAATATATAAAGTAAATATTACCAGATGTAAAGGGAAGAAACAGACAGCAATACAATAATAGTATGGGACTTTAATACTCCATTTAATCAATGGATAGGTCATCCAGATAGAAAATCAATGAGGAAACACTGGCCTTAAACAACATGTTAGACCAGAAGACTTAACAAATGTATATATATAGGACATTCCATCCAAAAGCAACAGAATACACATTCTTCTCAAGTGCACATTGAACATTTTCCAGGATAAATCACATGTTAGGTTAAGAAAAAACAAGTTTCAATACATTTAAGAAGACTGAAATCATATCAAGCATCTTTTCCAACCACAACAGTATGAAACTAAAAATTAGTTACATGAGGAAAACTGAAATATTCACAAATATGTGGAGATTAAACTACATGCTACTGAACAACCAATGGGTCAAAGAAAAAATCAAAAAATTCCTTCAGACAAATGAAAATGTAAATATACCAAAATTGGTGGGATGAAGCAAAAGCAGTTCTAAGAAGAAATTCACAGTGACAAATTCCTAACTCAAAAAACAAGAAAAGTCTCAAATAACCTACCTTTATACCTCAAAGAAATAGGAAAAAAAATAAGGAAGCCCAAAATTAGCAGAAGGAAGTAAATAACAAAGATTAGAGCAAAAATAAATGAAATAGAAACTAAAAAGACAATAGAGATCAATGAAACTAAAAGCTGTTTCTTTGAAAAGATAAACAAAATTGGCAAGCCTTTAAAAAGACTCATCAAGAAGAAAAACAAAGGACTCTATAAATAAATCAGAATTGAAATAAAAGAGAGGATTCAAATAAATAAATCAGAAATGAAATAGCAGATCTTCCAACAGATACCACAGAAATACAGAGGATCATAAGAGACTATCATGAATAATTATACACCAACAAATTGGACAATTTAGGATAAATGGATAGATTCCTAGAAAAAATAGGAAGCTTCCAAGATTGAATCATGATGAAATACAAAATCTGAACAGATGGATTACTAGTAAGGAGACTGAATCAGTAATCAAAAATTTCCCAAAAAACAAAAATACAGGACTGGATGGCTTCACTGGTGAATTCTACCAAACATTCAAAGAATAATTAATACCTATTCTCAAACTGTTCCAAAAAAGAAAAGAGGAGGGAACTCTTCCAAACTCATAAGGCCACCATAACCCTGATACCAAAACAAGACAAGTTTGCTACAAGAAAAGAAAATTACAGGCCAGTGTCCCTAATGAAAATAAATGAAAAACACCCTCAACACAATATTATCAAACTAAATTCAACAATACATTAAAAGGATCATACATCATGACCAACTGGGATTTATTCCAGGAATGCAAGGATGATTCAATATCTGCAAATCAGTCAATATGATATACCACATGAACAAAATGAAGGATAAAAATCATATGATCTTTTCAATAGATGCAGACAAAACATTTGACAAAATTCAACACCCATGTATAATAAAAACTTTAAACAAAGTGGGTATAGAGGGAACATACCACAACATAATAAACACCATATATGACAAGTCCACAGCTAATATCACACTCAATGGTGAAAGGCTAAAAGCTTTTCCTCTAAGATCAGGAACAAGACAAGGATGCCTACTCTCACCACTTTTATACAAAATAGTGTTGGAAGCCCTAGCCAGAGCAATTCGGCAAGAAAAACTTATAAACAGACATTCACATTGGAAAGTAGGAACTAAAACTGTCACTTTTTACAGATGATATAATATTATATATGGAAAAACCTAAAGACTCTATCAAAAAATTGTTAGAACAAATAAATTCAGTAAAGTTGTAGCATACAAAATCAACATCCAAAAATGTGTCACATGTCTGTACACTAATAATGAATTACCATAAAGAGAAATTTAGAAAACAATCCCATTTACAATTGCATCAAAAAGAGTAAAATTTCTATAAATGAATTTAACCAAGGACATGAAATATGTATATTGACAACTATAAGGCATTAATAAAAGGAATTGAATACAACACAAATAAATGAAAAGATATTCCACACTCATGCACTGGAAGAATCAACGTTGTTAAAATAAACATACTACCCAAAGCAATCTACAGGTTCAAAGCAATTCCTATAAAAATTCCAATGTCATTTTTCATATAAATAGAACAAATAATCCTAAAATTGGTATGGGCCACAAGTGACTCAGAATAGCTAAATTAATCTTGAACAAAAGAACAAAACTGGAGGCCTCATGCTCCCTGATTTCAAACTATATTACAAAGGTCTATTAATTAAAAGTATCTATTGGCATAAAAACATAGATCAGAGGAACAGATACACAGACAGGAAATAGACCCATGCATATATTGTCAATTAATTTATAACAAAGGAGCCAAGACTATACAATGGGAAAAGGACAGTCTTTCCAATAAATAGTGTTGGGAAAATGGAATAGCCACAGCAAAAGAATGAAACAAGACCACTATCTTATACCATACACAAAAATTAATTCCAAATGGATTAAAGACATGAATGTAAGACCTTCTGAAATGACAAAACTCCCAGAAGAAAAAATAGGTGGTAAGCTCCTTGACATAGGTCTTGGTGATGATTTTTTGAATCTGACGCCAAAGCAAAAGCAACAAAAGCAAAAATAAACAAGTGGGACTATATCAAACTAAAAAGCTTCTGCATAGCAAAAAAAAAAAAAAAAAAAAAAAATTCAGCAAAATAAAAAGCCAACATACTGAATGGGAGAAAATATTTCTAAATCATATAGTTGATAAGGGGATAATAATTATATAAAGAACCCATAAAACACAATAACAAAAAACAAACAATCCAATTTAAAAAATGAGCAGAGGATCTGAATACACATTTTTCTAAAAAAGACATGCAGATGGCCAACAGGTACATGAAAAGATGCTCAACATTATTAATCATCAGGGAAATGCAAATCAAAACCACAATGTGATAGCACCTCATACCTGTTAGAATGGCTACTACCACAAAGACAAGAAATCAAGCGTTGGCAAGAATGTGGAGAAAAGGTAACCATTGTGCACTGCTGGTGGGAATGTAAATTGGTGCAGTCACTATGGAAAACAGTATGGAGGGTCCTCAAAAAGTTAAAAATAGAACTACCATATGTTCCAGTGATGCCACTTCTGAGTATTTATCCAAAGAAACAAAAACACTAACTCAAAAAGACATACGCGGAGGACCTTCAAGATGGCGGAGGAGTAAGATGTGGAGATCACCTTCCTCCCCACAAATACATCAAAAAATACATCTACATGTGGAACAGCTCCTACAGAACACCTACTGAACACTGAGGGAAGACCTCAGACTTCTGAAAGGCAAGAAACTCCCTACGTACCTGGGTAGGGCAAAAGAAAAAAAAGGAAAAACAGAGACAAAAGAATAAGGATGGGACCTGCACCTCTGGGAGGCAGCTGTGAAGGAGGAAAAGTTTCCACACACTAGGAAGCCCCTTCACTCGTGGAGACAGGGGGTGGGCGGGGGGGAAGCTTTGGAGCCATGGAGGAGAGCGCAGCAACAGGGGTGCACACGGCAAAGCAGAGAGATTCCTGCACAGAGGATCGGTGCCGACCAACACTAACCAGCTTGAGAGTTTTGTCTGCTCAGCCACTGGGGCATGTGGGAGCTGGGAGCTGAGGCTCAGGCTTCAGAGGTCAGATCCCAGGGAGAGGACTGGGGTTGGCTGCATGAAAATAGCCTAAATGCGGCTCATGCGCCACAGCTAACAGGGAGGGAGTCCCAGAAAAAGTCTGGAACTGCCTAAGAGTCAAGAGACCATTGTTTAAGGGTGTGCGAGGACAGAGGAATCCTTCTCTGTCTGCCCACAGAAGGCAGAGCATCGCCTAAATGAGCTCCAGAGACAGGCGTGAGCTGCAGCTATAAGCACAGACACCAGAGATGGGCATGAAATGCTAAGGCTGCTTCTGCAGCCACCAAGAAGCCTGTGTGCAAGCACAGGTCACTATCCATACCTCCCCTCCCAGGAGACTGTGCAGCCCGCCACTGCCAGGGTACTGTGAGCAAGGGACAACTTCCCCGGGAGAACACACAGAAAGCCTCAGACTGTTGCAATGTTGCGCCAGCCTCTGCTGCCTCAGGCTCACCCCGCATTCCATACCCCTCCCTCCCCACAGCCTGAGTAAGCCAGAGCCCCATAATCAGCCGCTTCTTTAACCCCCTCCTCTCTGGGCGAGGAACAGACACCAGACGGTGACCTACATGCAGAGGTGGGGGCAAATCCACCTTGAACCCCAAGAGCTGTGCGAACAAAGAAGAGAAAGGGAAATTTTTCCTTGCAGCCTCAGAAGCAGTAGATTAAATCCCCACAAGCAACTTGATGTACACTGCATCTATGGAATACCTGAATAGACAACAAATCATCCAAAAATTGAGGCGGTAGACTTTGGGAGCAACTGTAGACTTGGGGTTTGCTGTCTGTGCCTAATCTGTTTCTGGTTTTATGTTTATCTTAGTTTAGTATTTAGAGATTATTATCATTGGTAAATTTGTTCACTGATTTGGTTGCTCTCTTCCTTTACGTATATGTATTTTTTTCCTTTTTCCCTTTTTGTGAGTGTGTATGTGTATGCTTCTTTGTGTGATTTTGTCTGTATAGGTTTGCTTTTACCATTTGTCCTAGGCTTCTGTCTCTCCGTTTTTTTTTTCTTAGTATAGTTTATAGTGCTTGTTATCATTGGTGGATTTGTTTATTGGTTTGGTTGCTCTCTTCTTTTGTTTTTTAGTACTTTTTAACTTTTTTATTACATTTTTTTATTTTAATAATTTTTTAATTTTTTATTTTAATAACTATTTATTTTATTTTATTTTATTTTTATTTTTCCTTTCTTTTTTTTCTCTCTTTTCTTCTCAGCCGTGTGGTTGACAGGGTCTTCGTGCTCCAGGCAGGTATCAGGCCTGAGCCTCTGAGGTGGGAGAACCAAGTTCAGGACGTTGATCCACCAGAGACCTCCTGGCCCCACATAATATCAATCAGCGAGACCTCTCCCAGAGATCTCTGTCTCAACGCTAAGACCCAGCTCCACTCAACGACCAGCAAGCTACATCGCTGGAAACGCCATGCCAAACGACTAGCAAGATAGGAACACAGCCCCACCCATTAGCAGAGAGGCTGCTTAAAATCATAGTAAGTTCACAGACACCCCAAAACACCACCGGACATGGTCCTGCCCACCAGAAAGGCAAGATCCAGCCTCATCCACCAGAACACAGGCAGCAGTCCCCTCCACTGGACGCCTACATAACCCACTGAACCAACCTTACCCACTGGGAGAAGACACCAAAAACAATGGCAACTACAAACCTGCAGCCTGTGAAAAGGAGACCCCAAACACAGGAAGTTAAGCAAAATGAGAAGACAGAGATACACAGCACATGAAGGAGCAAGGTAAAAACCCACCAGAACAGGACAATGAAGAGGAAACAAGTACTCTACCTGAAAAAGAATTCAGAGTAATGATAGTAAAGATTATGCAAAATCGTGGAAATAGAATGGAGAAAATACAAGAAACGTTTAACAAGGACCTAGAAGAACTAAAGAGCAAACAATGATGAACAACAGAATAAATGAAATTAAAAACTCTCTAGAAGGAATCAAAGCAGAATAACTGAGGCAGAAGAACAGATAAGTGACCTGGAAGATAAAGTAGTGGAAATAACCATCACAGAGCAGAATAAACAAAAAAGAATGAAAAGAATTGAGGACAGTCTCAGACACCTCTGGGATAACATTAAACGCACCAACATTCAAATTATAGGGGTCCCAGAAGAAGAAGAGAAAAAGAGAGGGACTAAGAAATAGTTGAAGAGATTATAGTTGAAAACTTCCCTAATATGGGAAAGGAAATAGTCGACCAAGTCCAGGAAGCACAGAGTCCCATACAGGATAAATCCAAAGAGAAACACTCCATGACACATATTAATCAAACTATCAAAAATTAAATACAAAGAAAAAATATTAAAAGAAGCAAGGGAAAAACAACAAATAAAATACAAGGGACTCCCCATAAGGTTAACAGCTGATCTTTCAGCAGAAACACTGTAAGCCAGAAGGGTGTGGCAGGACATATTTAAAGTGATGAAAGGGAAAAACCTACAACCAAGATTACTCTACCAAGCAAGGATCTCATTCAGATTCGACAGAGAAATTAAACCCTTTACAGACAAGCAAAAGCTAAGAGAATTCAGCACCACCAAACCAGCTTTACAACAAATGCTAAAGGAACTTCTCTAGGCAGGAAACACAAGAGAAGGAAAAGACCTACAATAACAAACCCAAAACAATTAAGAAAATGGTAATAGGGACATACATATCAATAATTCCCTTAAATGTAAATGGATTAAATGTTCCAACCAAAAGACAAAGACTGGCTGAATGGATACAAAAACAAGACCCTTATATATGCTGTCTACAAGAGACCCACTTCAGACTTAGGGAGACATACAGACTGAAAGTGAGGGGATGGAAAAAGATATTCCATGCAAATGGAAATCAAAGGAAGCTAGAGTAGCAATTCTCATATCAGACAAAATAGACTTTAAAATAAAGTCTATTACAGGAGACAAAGAAGGACACTACATAATGATCAAGGGATCAATCCAAGAAGAAGATATAACAATTGTAAATATTTATGCACCCAACATAGGAGCACCTCAATACATAAGGCAAATGCTAACAGCCGTAAAAGGGGAAAAAGACAGTAACACAATAATAGTAGGGGACTTATTTTCACCAATGGACAGATCATCCAAAATGAAAATAAATAAGGAAACACAAACTTTAAATGACACATTAAGCACGATGGACTTAACTGATATTTATAGGACATCCCATCCAAAAAGAACAGAATACACTTTCTTCGTAAGTGCTAATGGAACATTCTCCAGGATAGATCGTATCTTGGGTCACAAATCAAGCCTTGGTAAATTTAAGAAAATTGAAATCATATAAAGTATCTTTTCCGACCACAATGCTATAAGACTAGATACCAATTAGAGGGAAAAAAAACAGCTGTAAAAAATACAAACACATGGAGGTTAAACAACATGATACTAAATAACCAATGGATCACTGAAGAAATCAAAGAGGAAATCAAAAAATACCTAGAAACAAATGACAATGAAAACAACAGGACCCAAAACCTATGGGATGCAGCAAAAGCAATTCTAAGAGGGAAGTTTATACCAATACAATCCTACCTCAAGAAACAAGAAACACCTCAAATAAACAATCTAACCTTACACCTAAAGCTATTAGAGAACGAAGAACAAAAAAGCCCCAAAGTTAGCAGAAGGAAAGACATCATAAAAAATCAGATCAGAAATAAAGGAAAAAGAAAGGAAAGAAGCAATAGCAAAGATCAAAACAAAAAGCTGGTTCTTTGAGAAGATAAACAAAATTGATAAACCAGTAGCCAGACTCATCAAGAAAAAAAGGTAAAGACTCAAATCAATAGAATTAGAAATGAAAAAGGAGAAGTAACAACTGCCACTGCAGAAATACAAAGGATCATGAGAGATTACTGCCAGCAACTATATGCCAATAAAATGGACAACCTGAAAGAAATGGACAAATTCTTAGAAAAGCACAACCTTCAGAGCCTGAACCAGGAAGAAGTAGAAAACATAAAGAGATCAATCACAAGCACTGAAATTGAAACTGTGATTAAAAATCTTCCAACAAACAAAAGCCCAGGACCAGAGGGCTTCACAGGTGAATTCTATGAAACATTTAGAGAAGAGCTAACACCTATCCTTCTCAAACTCTTCTAAAATATAGCAGAGGGAGGAACACTCCAAACTCATTCTATGAGGCCACCATCACCCTGATACCAAAACCAGACAAAGATGTCACAATAAAAGAAAAATACAGGCCAATATCACTGATGAACATAGATGTGAAAATCCTCGACAAAATAAGAGCAAACAGAATCCAACAGCGCATTAAAAGGATGAAAAACCATGATCAAGTGAGTTTTATCCCCAGAATGCAAGGATTCTTCAATATACGCAAATCAATCAATGTGATAAACCATATTAACAAACTGAAGGATAAAAACCATATGACCATCTCAATAGATGCAGAAAAAGCTTTCAACAAAATTCAACACCCATTTATGATAAAAACCCTCAGAAAGTAGGCACAGAGGGAACTTACCTCAATAAATAAAGGCCATATATACAAACCCACAGCCAACATCATTCTCAATGTGAAAAACTGAAACCATTTCCACTAAGATCAGGAAAAAGACAAGGTTGCCCAGTCTCACTACTATTATTCAGCATAGTTTTGGAAGTTTTAGCCACAGCAATCATAGATGAAAAAGAAATAGAAGGAATCCAAATCAGAAAAGAAGAAGTAAAGTTGTCACTGTTTGCAGATGAGATGACACTATACATAGAGAATTCTAAAGATGCTACCAGAAAACTACTAGACCTAATCAATGAATTTGGCAAAGTGGCAGGATACAAAATTAAGGAATGGAAATCTCTTGCATTCCCATACAGTAATGATGAAAAATCTGAAAGAGAAATGAAGGAAACATTCCCATTTACCATTGCAACAAAAAGAATAAAATACCTAAGAATAAACCTACCTAAGGAGACAAAAGACCTGTATGCAGAAAACTATAAGACACTGATGGAAGAAATTAAAGATGATACAAACAGATGGAGAGATATACCATGTTCTTGGATTGGAAGAATCAACATTGTGAAAATGACTATACTACCCAAAGCAATCTACAGATTCAATGCAATCCCCATCAAACTACCAACGACATTTTTCACAGAACTAGAACAAAAAATTTCACCATTTGCATGGAAACACAAAAGACCCCGAATAGCCAAAGCAATCTTGAGAAAGAAAAACAGAGCTGGAGGAATCAGGCTCCCTGACTTCAGACTATACTACAAAGCTACAGAAAATATTTGCAAATGAAGCAACTGACAAAGGATTAGTCTCCAAAATTTACAAGCAGCTCATGCAGCTCAATATCAAAAAACAAACATCCCAATCCAAAAATGGGCAGAAGACCTAAATAGACATTTCTCCAAAGAAGATATACAGATTGCCAACAAACACATGAATGTATTCTCAACATCACTAATCATTAGAGAAATGCAAATCAAAATGACAGTGAGGTATCACCTCACACTGATCAGAATGGCCTTCCTCAAAAAGTCTACAAACAGTAAATGCTGGAGTGGGTGTAGAGAAAGGGAACCCTCTCGCACTGTTGGTGGGAATGTAAATTGATACGGCCACTATGGAGAACAGTATGGAGGTTCCTTAAAAAACTAAAAATAGAACTACTGTATGACCCTGCAATCCCACTACTGGGTATATACTCGGGGAAAACCGTAATTCAAAAAGAGTCATGTACCACAATATTCACTGCAGCTCTATTTACAATAGCCAGGACATGGAAGCAACCTGTCCATCTGTCCATCGACAGATGACTGGATAAAGATGTGGCACATATATACAATGGAATATTACTCAGCCATAAAAAGAAATGAAATTGAGTTATTTGTACTGAGATGGATGGACCTAGAGGCTGTCATACAGAGTGAAGTAAGTCAGAAAGAGAGAAACAAATACCATATGCTAACACATATATATGGAATCTAAAAAACAAACAAAAAAAAGGTTCTAAAGAACCTAGGGGCAGGACAGGAAAAATACATAGACGTGGATAGTGGACTTGAGGACACGGGGAGGGGGAGGTGTGGGCTGGGACGAGGGGAGAGAGTGGCATGGACATATGTACACTACCAAATGTAGAATGGATGGCTGGTGGGTAGCAGCCATATAGCACAGGGAGATCAGCTCGGCGCTTTGTGACCACCTAGAGGGGTGGGATGGGGAGGGTGGGAGGGAGACACAAGAGGGAGGTGATATGGGGATATATGTATATCTATATCTGATTCACTTTGTTATACAGCAGAAGGTAATGCACCATTGTAGAGCAATTATACTCCAGCAAAGATGTTGGAAAAAAAAAAAGACATACGCATCCCCTTGTTCACTGCAGCATTATTTACAATAGCCCAGATAGGGAAATAACCTAATTGAAATATATACATTTCAGCCTATTCAGAAATATTATTCAGGATATAATATTGTTCAAGAGTATTATATATATGAGTATTATTGACCCATAGAAAAGAATGAAATCTTGTAATATAGACAACATGGATGGACTTTGAGGGCATTATGCTAAATGAAATAAGTCAGACAGAGAAAGACAAATATGCTATGATCTCTCCTATATGTGAAATCTTAAAAAAAAAAACCAAAAAACACAAACAAAAATGACAAACCTATAGATACAAATAATAGTAACAGATAGCTGGTTATCAGAGGCAAGGGGTGAAAGGTGACAGAAATGTGTTAAAGTTTTTTTAAAATTTTTTAATTAAAAATAAAAAAGAAAATAAAGGGAATTTGTGAGATCTTGTAATCGAATTAAAGGGAAACATTTTCTCCAATTAGCTATGCATATTTCTATGAAAACCAAAGTAAAAAAGAAATCAATTTTAAAATACACACACACACACACACACACACACACACAATGAAAGGCAGAGCTATATTTCCTGTGCTCTCACTTAATAGGAAGAACATTTTAAACAACACAGGAATTACCTTTTCCATTAAGTTTAATAGGGCCTGCTTGAGAAATCATGTGGGCCTTAAGCTTTTTGGGTGGTATGATTTTACATCTTTTCCATTTCTCCTGTGTTGTTGGTATATTCAAAATGTTTTCATTCCTCTTGATTCAGCTTTTTTTACATTTTTTCTAAAATTTAACCTCTTCATATACACTTTCAATATGTTGGCCAATATTTATATACTGTACTGTTTGGAACAGTTTAAATCATCCAGTTTCTCTTTCTTCTTGATCTATATATTTATATTCTTTCTCTTTTTTGGGGGGGTGTCTAATGTATTTGCTTTTCAAAAGAAAAACCCTCCTTTGATTTACATTAAAATTCTATTGGTTGGTGTGGGAGATAATTACATATTTTAAATGGGAATATATTGTTTTGCAGATTTTGAGTAATATATATTTATTGAAAAATTTCTTAAAGCAGAGAGTGAAATACTTCCTGCTGCCATGTTTCTCCAAGGGTTACACCTTCAGACTAAACAATTCTTCCTTGTCTAGGACTGTCTGGCCCAATGCAGGATGCAGAGCATCTCTAACCTCTACTTGGTAAACGTTAGTCATGTCCCTGTCATTGATTAAACCTAAGATGACCTACATTTCCAAAAGCATGCTAAAGGAGTGGTCCTGAGAAACATTTGAAAATTCTCAACTCCCCTTCTTATTTTGGATCCTATTAAATAATTGAACAAGTATGCAAACCAATATGTTTATAAAATGGAAAAAATGGAAATGCCCTAAATTTTAACCAATTATGACTTATTTAAATACAGGTAAAAAATAACACTTTACAGACATTTTTAAATAATGGTAAGATGTTCAATGCATTTTTGAATGAAATATCAGGAACTACAAATCATAAATAGTGTTATATATATATATATATATATATATATATACACATACACACACACACACGTATATATGATATAATCTAAATTTTTACCAGTGATTTCTAAGAGATAGAGAAACAAATGTGGCAAGTGGAATTATGGAGAAAAGGATATTTTATTTTACACTTAATCCACTTCTGGACTGTTTGAGTTTTTATAATGATCACTTATAAAATGTTATTTCAATTTAAAAAGAAAAAAAGGGGGGGAATACCAGGTAAAAACTGCAGCCATTATTGTATTTATATGACTATTTCCTGCCTTCATGTTGTGGTAAAGGGTACCTATTAGGGAAAGAGGCAGATTCCACACTTTGTGCAGTGAGGATATAAGAATAAACAAAAGAAGGATTACCCATCTATGTGTTCTGGCTTCCCCACTTCCTGAGGAAGCCAAGTTTCTATATATACTAGTGAAACAGACTTTTGTCAAAGGACATTTTCTTGGTGGTGAAAATATTATGTTAGGTAAGAAAAAAGGTACATTAAGTATGCTAAGGAAAACTGTGGTTCAGTGATATGCTCAGTGCCTTTTGAGATCATGTAGTTATAGCAATAATACAAGCTAAGTGTGACTCAGAATAATTTCTGGCAAATAAAGAATGCTGTTGATGGCCCGCTTATTCCTACCTATTCACTTTTATTCTAAAATTTAAACAAAAACGAATATTAAAATAACATCACAAGAGTATACCATTAAACGCTGCCTTTTAGGGGACAGTTTATAAGTACGGAAGAAATTTAGAAAGGATAGTGATCAGGGAGGGAATAGATGAGAATGGGGAAAAAAAATTAATCCAGTCAATGAAGGATGGCTAATAGTTATATGGCAGGATGGAGAAGAAAGAACATTCTTGGCCAGGAGAACACAAGAGGGAAGTCATGGGTTTGACATAAGGAGAACAAATAAGAAGGAAAGAAAAGAATATTCAATGCACTTAGGAGCTGAGATGAAAAAGTGAGAAAAAAAACAAAAACAAAAAACCCAAACTTAGTTAAGTACTGTGGGACCAAGGAAAGGAGAAAGATTAAAGCAATGAAGAAGAATTTAAATATAAAAAGAAGAAAATTGAGAAAATTTGTAGGTTTCTGATCAAAGGATGCAATGATTGGAGTCACATTATAAATTATTCTACCCACAGAATTAATGATGGATTGAAAGGAATAAAAGTCAGAGAAACTAACCACAAGCTTCTCTCTTATGTGAATATAATTCTACTTTAGAACTTAAAGAATTTACATATCTAAGTTAATCATATACTTTCTGTATATGATTTACACAAAAGTATCTATGTATAAATTCAGAAGACTTCTTAATTGCATGTTTTCTGAAAGAGTAAAATAGGGGATTTTATTACTTCAAGTAATATTTGTTATAGATTAATCTGTGTCTTCCCCAAAAATATCTTGGTTAAGGACTACACTTCACAATCATGTTTCAGATTTGATTTCCTTTCTGAAAGGTATGATCTGTTACTCTGTCTGTTTAAACTCAAGGGGCATAATTAATGTGGACCATAGCCAGATTCAACTTCACCATAATAGTTGTATCCTGAAATATTCATCTTCAAATGGTTCCCTTCTAACTGGAATCTTGCCCTTAGAATTAACTTACATTTTCAGTCTCTGAAAATGATTGTAAAATTCTTCTTCAGTTTAAAGAATATGTGACTATTTTCTTTTCATAAGAGAGCTAGTCCCTCAAAGAAAGTAGAAACTATTATGACAGGAGGTTAATGTATGTCCTACAGTGCACAAAATTGGGTGGAAACTGAATGTTTAAAAGTTACTGAAATGAGGTTCAGAAAAAGAGAATTAAAATTCATCACAGAATGGAAAGAGCCCTAAGCAATTAAAATCACAATGTATGAGGTACAGATTTTGCCCATGTTATTCTGGGGAAGAAAGAAAAGACTTGTATATCATCATGAAAATGTAAATAGAGATGTTTTAACTTTTCCAATGTGTAATTTGATAAAAATTAAAAAGATTTTTTAAAACCTCATTGTTATAAAGTATGATAATAGATATTGAATTATCATGTCCATATAATACTACAGTGTCCTATACATCATATACATAGAAAATCAGAAACTAACAGAGATTTTCTAAAATGCTGCAAATGAAGAGTACTAAGTGACTTTAATGCAAAATATAGTCATAAAAAGAATGTAATAATTTTGGTAGATTCTCTTTGTTTAAATAGAATTGCTAACATTATATTAAAAGCTTTCTCCAGTTATTGATTATATTAAAACGTTCCAAGAATGTTTGCTAACTTTGATAAAATTATTCATTGCATAAATTCAGGAATCAAGCAAATTGCCCAAACTTTATTTTTAGAATTTATATATTAGAGATAAAAAGGAAAGTATAACTTACATTCACCCAAGAAACTGTTGTATTTCTGGATAAGCCAGCTCCCTGAGTTAACTCAGTGACTGTAGATATTCAATGTATTTTAAATTAAAAATATACAAGGTTGGGCTTAGCTGGTGGTGCAGTGGTTGAGAATCTGCCTGCTAATGCAGGGGACACGGGTTCGAGCCCTGGTCTGGGAAGATCCCACATGCCGCGGAGCAACTAGGCCCGTGAGCCACAACTACTGAGCCTGCGCGTCTGGAGCCTGTGCTCCGCAACAAGAGAGGCCACGATAGTGAGAGGCCCGCGCACTGTGATGAAGAGTGGCCCCCACTTGCCGCAACTAGAGAAAGCCCTCGCACGGAAACGAAGACCCAACACAGCCAAAAATAAATAAATACATTAATTAATTAATTTTTTTTAAAAAAGCATTTATTATTAAAAATATATATATATACAAGGTCCTGATAAAACAAATGATGAAGAAAGATGTTCAAAGTCAAAATTGAAAGATGGAACCAGAACTTATCTGAAATAAGATTTCTTCTGACAGTATAGAGAAGATCTTATACAAAAAGCAGAATTTATAGTCTTTCACCAAAAGAACATACAACCAATCAGTAAATAGTTGATTTTTACATGAATCTTTATTTACATGTTGGTAAAAGAGAAAAAATTACACTAAAATCCCTTTTAAATTCAAGTGTCCTAAAGTTTCAAAAATCTCATTCAGATAAGAAATTAATGTCAGCAATATTCCATCATAATAAAGTTCTCCATCAACCTTCTACCTAATTGCTTTAGCTTTTTTTTGTGAAACTTGCCTAAGCTATTATTTTATAAGATATAACAAAAGGATAGTAAATTCTCTCATTTATTCTTCATTTATTAGTGGAAATAATTCATAAAAGAACATTTTCTTCCCAATATTTGTTGGTTACCCCAAAATACAGTTTGAACAGGAAAACAAAAATACATGCTTGATTTCCTTCCTTTACAAAGTAATGAATAGGTGTTTCAAGAGCATTCAATAGTGCTCAAAAAATTCCCATAATGAAAACTTTAAATGATAGAAAATCAATGATAAATGAGAATTCCCCAACAAATATTTCATGGGTGCCTAATATCTGTCAGAGTCTGTTCTCCAACCACAGTTGGACGAGGGCTAGGTTAAAAATTCTGGCCCAGTCATCAGCAAAATGGAAATAGGAATAGGAATAGGAAACCCCAGACCTTCTTTCTTCCACAGAGACACTGATTCAACAACAAAACACTAACCAATTCCCCTAATGAAAAATCCAGAAACCAGTTATGACAATCCTGCACCCCATGCAAGTGCAAAACCAGCTGTATCAAAGTTGGTAGGAAAAATTATCGTACCCATTTTCCATAGTCCCTTCCCCCAGCAAGATGCAATACAACTGGGAGGAAACTCCCAACTCTCAGCTTCTTGGGTAGAAAAAGAGAAATCTGGATCTTAAATCAGCATTCTGAATTTTTGGAGGGAATACCCAAGGGATCAGCTTCTGTCTTGTCTGAATCTGAACAGTGACAGGAAAGGGCATCAGGTTGAGGACTGCTGAGAATAAAGGTGATAGTTTGGAAAATTCACTCTCCATGGTCCCTCCCCACCAACTCAGTGTGGAATGAGTGGAAGCAAACTCCCAAATCCTCGGTTCTCTCTGAATGGAAGTTGGTTGTGTGCCCACTGTTCCAGCTTTCCCAGTAGCTACCCAAGGAACCGGTTTCTGTCTTGCCTGTCTAAGAGCACTGATGAGACCTGACATACTCTAGATGCCTGTCAGCCACTGGAAACAAAAAAGAGTTGGATGGCTTTATACTGCTCCAGAGGGCCATAGTACAGCAAACAGAGGATGATACAGGTCAGCAGCTTATTCCTCAAGGGAGAAAGAGAATAATGGAGCATGAATTCAATCAATGTTCAGGCTTTTTAGGGAGCTGCTCCAGGGACTGCTTTCTGTCACACCCAACTAGGAGCACTGATGCAATGCAGCCTACTGTACAAGCCTAAAGGCCACTGAGAACAAAAGAAATCCAGGAAGTTTAGGGCAGCTCCAGAGAACTTGCAGTAATACAGGAAAGACACCAGAGAAAGCAAGAGATTGTGAGACCCTGACAAAATGAATCAGAAAATCTCTCTAATCTGTAATTAAAATGCACAAATACAGAGAGATTGTATCCACAGAAAAGGTTTGCGTGTTCCCCCAAATCTATACCCAGGATGACTGTTGAAGGGCTTACACGAAGATAATCTATGAAGACTTGAAGAAGTGGCAGATGTTTCAAATGGTCTGACCCCAACACAAATTTACAAGGCACTTGAAGAAATAGGGAAATAGGACCCAACCAAAGGAACAAAACAAATCTCCAGAAACTAACCCCAAAGAAATGGAGTATAAGAATTGTCTGACAAAGATTTCAAAGTAACTGTCACAAAGGTGCTCAATGAACTCAGGAAAATGATGCACAAACAAAATGAGAATATCAATAGAGATAGAAAATATAAAAAAGAACCAAACATGTATTTTGAAGCTGAAGAATATAGCAACTGAATTGAAAAAAATTCATTAGAAGTGTTTGACATCAGATTTAATCAAGCAGAAGAAAGAATCAGCAAACTCAAAGATAGATCATTTGAAATTATCCAGTCAGAGGAGCAAAAAGAAAACAGAATGAAAAAGAGTGAAGAAAGACTAACGGATGTGCAGGACACTACAAGCAGACTAATAAATGTATTAAGGTAGTCACATAAAATAAGAGAAAAAGAAAGGTGCAAAAAGCTTATTTAAAGATATAACAGCTGAAAAATTCTCAAATCTGGAGAAGGAAATGAATATCCAGACTCAAGAAGTCCTACACATCCAATTAAGAAAAAAACAAAGAAGTCCAAACAGAGATACATTATGATCAAATTGTCAAAGTCAAGAACAAAAGAATTTTTAAAGCAGCAGGAGAAAAGTGTCTTGCCACATACCAGGAATCCTCCATAAGACAGTGGATTTCTCAGCAAAAAGTTTGCTGGCCAGAAAGGAGTTGTATAATATATTCAAAGTTATGAGCGGAAAAAACTGCCAAGAATACTATATCAGGCAAAATCTGCTCTTTGAAAAGAAAAATAAAGACTTTCATAAAAAAAAAGTTGAAGGAGTTAATCACCACTTGACCAATCTTACAAAAAATGTTAAAGGGAGACCTTTATGTTGAAACAAAAGAACACTTAACATCAACATGAGAAAGCTTATGAAAGTATGAAGCTCACTGTTAAAGGTAAATATAAATAAATACAAAATATTTTAATACAGTAACAGTGGTATATAAATAACTTTTCATTCTGTTGTGAAAATTAAGAGACAAAAGTGTAAAAATAGCTATAAAGATATATTAATAAATACACATAATAAAAAGATGTAGTTTGTGACATCAGTAACATAAAGTGGGTGGGGAGGGGAGAGGTAAAAGAGCAGACCTTTTGTATGCAATTGAAGTTATCAGCTTAAAATAGACTTTTATAACTCTAAGATGTTTTATGTAAACTGCACATTAAGCATAAAGAAAATACCTATAGAAAATACAGAAAAGAAAATAAGAAATAAATCAAAGCATGTCACTACAAAAAAATAAATGAGCCACAATGGAAGACAGCAAGAAAGGAAAAGAGGACAAAAGGTTACAAGATAGAAAACAATTAACAAAATAACAAGTCCTTTTCTATCAGTAAACACATTAAAAGTAAATGGAATGAACTCCCCAAAAACAATTAACAAAATAACAAGTCCTTTTCTATCAGTAAACACATTAAAAGTAAATGGAATGAACTCCCCAATTAGAAGACAAAGAATAATGAATGAAAAAAAAAATCCAACTATGTGCTGTCGACAAGGGACTCATTATAGGTTTAAGGACACACATAGGCTGAAAGGAGAAAGATGGAAAAGATATTCTATGCAAATGGTAACCAAAAGACAGCAGGGGTAACCATATTTATCAGACAAAATAGACTTTAAGCTAAGAACTGTCACAAGACACAAAGAAGAACATTATGTAATACAAAAGGGTCAATTAACCAGGAAGATATAAAGATTATAAATATATATGTACCCAAAATTAGTACACTCAAATATATTACAGAAACCTTGGCAGAACAGAAGGGAGACAGACAGCAGCACAGTAATAATACGAGATTTCAAAAACCCACTTTCAAAATGTATAGAACATTTAGAAAAATAAGGAAGCAAAGGACATGAACAATACTATAATAGACATATAGAACCTAATAGACATACACAGAACATTCCACCTAACAGCTGCAGAATACACATTCTTTCAAGTGTCCAGGGAACATCCTCCAGGATAGATCACATTTTAGGTCACAAAACAAGTCTTAACAAATTTAAGAATATTCAAAGTACAATAAGAACTTCCCCAACCACAATGGAATGATACTAAAACTCAGCAGCAGTAGGAAAACTAGAAAACTCACTAATATATGGAAAATAAACAACAAAGTCCTGAACACTAAATGGATCAAAGAAGAAATCAAAAGGGAAATTAGAAAGTATACTGAGAAAAATGAAAATGAAAACAGTATTCCAAAGTCTATGGGATGCAGCAAAAGCAGTACTAAGAGGTAAGTTGATAGTGATAAATGCCTAAATTATAAAAGAAAGAGCTCTCAAATAAACAATCTAAGTTTACACTTCAAGTAAGTAGGAAACAAAAACAAACTAAGCCTATGTTAGCAAAAAGAAGGATATAATAAAGATTAGAGAAGAAATAAAGGAAATAGAGAATAGAACAAAGAAAACAAAGAGTATGTTTTCCTAAAAGATCAACAAAATTAACAAACTTTCAGGTAGACTAAGAACAAAAGAGAGAAGACTCAACTAGAAATGAAATTGCAAATGAAAGATAAGGCATTACAACTAATGCCACAAGAATAAAAATACAAATAAAAAGTTATGAGGCTGCTATGAACAATTACACACCAAAAAATTGAATAGAAGAAATGGATGAATTCCTAGAAGCATATCACCTACCAAAACTGAACCAAAAAGAAACAAAACATCTTAACAGACCTATAACTAATAAGGAGATTGAATCAGTAATCCAAAACCTCCCAACAAAGAAAACCCTAGAACCAGATGGTTTCACTGCAGAAATCTGTGAAATATTTAAAGAAGAATCAATGATATTTCTCCTCAATCTCTTTCCAAAAAAACTGAAGAGGAGCAAACACTTCCAAGCTAATTTTATGAGGCAAGCATTACCCTGAAACCAAAGTAAAAGATCCTACAAGAAAATAAAACTAAAGGCCAATATACCTGATGGATATAGACGTAAAATCCTCAACAAAATACTAGCAAACTGAATTTGACAGCACATTAAAAGGATCATATGCCATAACTAAGGAGGATTTTTCCTTAAGCTGTAGAATGGTCTAACATGTGAAAATAAATCAGTGTGATACACCACAATAATAGAATAAAGGATAAAAATCAGATGACCATCTCAAAAGACACAGGAAAAGCATTTCATAAAATTCAAGACCCTTTCATGATCAAAAAAAAAAAAACTTAAAAAAAATGTAGGAATAGAAGGAAATTACCTCAAAATAATAAATTTAATTTGCTATATACAAAAAGCAAATAGGTAACATCATACTAACAGGAAAAACTAAAAATGTTTTCTCTACAATCAGGAACTAAACAAGGATGCCCACTCTCACCACTTCTCTTCCTCATAGTACTGAAAGTCCTAGCCCGAGCAATTGGGCAAGAAAAAGGAATAAAAGGCATCCAAATCAGAAAGGGAGAGGTAAAAATATCTTTGTTTGCAGATGACATAATCTTATATGTAGAAAACTCTGAGATTCCACAAAAAAAGTTAAAACTAACAAACAAGTTCAGCAAAGTCATACAATAGAAAATCAACATACAAAAACCAGTTGTAATTCTATACACTAACAATGAATGATCTGAAAAGATAATTAAGAAAATGATTTCATTTACAGTAGCATCAATAAGAACACAATAATAAACTTAACCAAGGAGGTGAAAGATTTGTACAATGAAAACCATAAAACACTGCTGAAAGAAATTAAAGAAGAAACAAATAAATGAAATGACATCCCATTTCATGGATTGGAAGACTTACTATCATTAAAGTGTCTATACTATTTAAATCAATCTATAGATTCAATGCAAACCCTATCAAAACTCCAATGGCATTTATTGCAGAAATAGAAAAACTCATCATAAAATTCATATGGAACCACAAAGGACCCTAAATAGTCAAAATATTCCTGAGAAAGAACAAATCTGGGGGCCTCATACTTACTGACTTGAGAACATATTACAAAACTACAGTAATCAAAGAAGTATGTTAGCTGCATAAAAACAGACATATAGACCAAAGGAACTGAATAGAGAGCTCAGACATAAACCCATTCATATATGGTCAACTGATCTTCAATGAGGGTGCCAAGACTACACAATGGAGAAAGGATAGTTTTCTCAACAAATAGTGTTTGTGAAAACTGTATATTCACATGCAAAAAAAAAAAAATGGGACACATCTTACATCATACACAAAAATCAATTCAAAATGGATTGAAGACCTAAACATAGGAACTGAAACTATAAAACACCTAGATGAAAACAGATGAAAAGCTCCATAATATTGATCTTGACAAAGATTTCTGGATATGACATCAAAAGTACAGGCAACAAAACAAAAAAAGACAAATGTTCCTATAACATATCAAAATAAAAAGCTACTGTATAACAAAAAATAAACAATCAACAAAGTGAAAAGGCAGAATGTGAGAAAATATTTGCAAACCACATATATGATAAGGGGTTAATATCCAAAATATATAAAGAACTCCTACAACTCAATTTAAAAAAATAACACAATTAAACATAGACAAAGAACTTGAATAGACATCTTCCCAGAAAAGACTTGCAAATGGCCATAGATATATGAAAAGATGCTCAACATTGCTAATCATCAGAGAAATGCAAATCAAAACCACAATGAGATTTTATATCACACCTATGAGGATGACCATTATCAGAAAAACAGAAAATAACAAATGTTAATGAGAATATGGAAAACTGTAACCACAGGTATTGAAAATAGGATCTCAAAGAGATATTCACACTGCCATGTTCATTGCAGCATTATTCACAATAGCCAAGAGGTAGAAACAACGTAAATGTCCACTGACAGAAGTGGATAAAGAAAATATGCTATATTTGTACAATGGAGTAATATTCAGACAAAGGAAATCCTTTCATACTCTACACGATTCAACTTATATGAGGTATCGAAGTTAGTCAAACTCATAGAAGCAGAAAGTAAATGAAATTTGCCAGGGGAAGGCAGGAGTGAGAAATGGGGAGTTGCTTTTCAATGAGTTTTACTTAAGAAGATGAAAAAGTTTTAGAGGTCTGCTGTAAAATAATGTGCATATAGTTGACATATAGTTGACAATACTGTTCTGTACACTTAAAAATTGTTAAGAGGACAGATTTCATGCTATGTGTTTCTTACCACTACAAAAAAATTGTATTGAACTTACATTTTAGTGGGAAAGGACAAATAAACTAGTAAATAGTAGTGGTAAATGCTGCAAGGATATCAAAAAGAAGAGGAATTAAGAATGAGTACAATTTTAGTTAGTAAATATTTTTGTATTAAAATGGCATATCAGCAAAGAACTGGGGAGTAAGGAGGTAAATCACGTGGAATGCCCAAGGCATCCAGTAAGACATACAGAGAAAACAGTAAGGATAAAGACTCTGAAGTGAAATCATGCTTGGCTTGTTTCAAAATAACACCGAGGACACTGGTGTGACTGACAGGATGATCAGTGGGGAGGCTGGTGATTTTGTCAGAGAGATAGCTGAGGGACAGGACCCTATAGGCATTTGTAGGCTTGGCAAGAACCTTGAATTTTATTCTGGATAAAATGGGAAGCCATTGAAAGCAGAAGAGTTTTTTTAAGCAGAAGAGTGAAATGATCTGCCTTATATTTTAAAAGGATTATTCTACCTATTTTAAGGAGTAGAGACTGTAGTGCAAAGCTAGAAGCAGAGAGACCAGTTAGGTGCTTATTGCAATATTGTTAGGTGAGAAATAGTAAAGGTGATGAGAGGTCATCAGCCTCCAGCTGCCATTTCTTCTAGACATTAGGCTCAAAGACTTTCAGACTCTCCAGGGTTTCTTCACAGTTCTTACATTCATTTCTCAGGTGCAAGCATAATCCTTTTCCTTCTGTTACATCTTAGATCAAGATCCTGGTTAGAGAGTCAGCAGTCTATTCCAGTTAAAATGTTTTGATTTTACTTGATATAGTAATGTGGAGTACAGTAAAATGGAGGTTAGAGGACTAGTGAAGAGGGAAAGTTCCTCTCCTATGTCAACACCAGCACCTAAAGAATAGAGAAATATATGTATACAGCTTTCCTACTGGCATAGAAACAATTATGAGTGAAATAAAAGAGTTTTCCTACTTATTTTCAGGATGTATTTTCTTTGTCACGAAAAAGAAGTCAAGGCATTTTTGCTTCTAATTTCTGCTTTTCACAAATTCACCACGCCTCTCATTAAATTATTGATGCTTTTCCTCAAATTGTGGCATGTTGTAGTCTTACATTCTAAATTTTCAATGGCCTGAGTTCTCTCACCTTTTCAGTTCCTTCATGTTTATCTTAGTAAAAAGTTGGGACAGGCTGCAATGGAGTCACCTAATCAGATTTTTTCATCCACCATAATTTCTGAATAAGGAAAAAACATCAACACCTTTTCTCCTGACTTTGCAAAGAATTTCCAAGGAGAGGAAAAGAAATAAAAACAGCTGCAAAATGTTGCAAACCAAGGGACCATATGAGGTGAGAGTTAAAATGAGAAAAATCTCCACATTACTTTGGGCAATGCAACTCCAGGGAAATAGTACTCAGCACGTAAGAGCTAAATCATTCTAGAGGAATAAATATATATTCTGGTATTCAGGGGGAAAATGGCATCATGGAGAGATTAGGTCTATTAAAACACACATTTGTAGACATGTCAGTGTGAAAATTGCTTTCAGAGATGGGAAGAGGAGAAAAACTCATCTTATTTGTCTAATAATTCTATTGGGTGCTTTTCACTAAAAGAGAACCATCCATACATTTATAATAGTAAGAATGTGAATTGCAGTACATTTCAAATTACATGAGAAACTAGAGAAAATCTCAGTTTCAGGGCACTGAGTAATGCTTTCTAGTTTAGTGTTTGTCCCTAAATTTTGTGATTTTATGAATAATTCAGAGCAATGATGTTGCCTTCTTTTTCTACCACAGCACTTGGCAAGTTTCCACTTCATTTTTGTTGCAAAGACACAGCTGAGGTTCTTAGAATGGGAATAATGTTTAGAATGTATTTTTTCATAACGAAGTATATTATGAAAGGGGCAACTAAGATATAGTTTATGAGGTTTTCAATTGTGATACTAACAGACTTAGCCTCAAGGAAAACTGGCATCTTGATAACTGTAAGAGAAAGAAGATAGCATTGAACCAGACTGAGGAAAGGTGAATTCAACTTAGTTACAGATCTGTCACCCAAAGCAAAACAAATTCAAGCTTGAACTGAGCTGGTACTGATACTGAAACATTTATTTGATATGTAGAGATAGTATCAGACAAGCATGGCCATGTAAGTGATTTTATTTTAGGGCAGACTCCAGCTACTGGAATATGTAACCAAAAGGCACTAGGCAACTTAATCAGCATATCAGTCAAAAACATTTGGGACAGTAATGTAAATCCAGCAAGGGAATTGTATTGATATGTAATCAAGGCAAAATTAATTATAACTAATGGGAAAATCCACTAGAATTGGTTCATGAGAAATCTATGATTCATTGTGAACTTTGATACTGGACTTAAAGCAGCAATCCTATTTCCAGATCTGCCTGAAGTCTGGTTCAGTTTTCTCAAACACATCCAGCCTTTGGCAGGGACTAGCTTAATACTGAAGGTAGTTGAGTATACAGGTGTCTACCTGGAGCTGTAAGAGGCCAGGAGAAGCAGGATTCAACCCATGGAAAACCTGACCTGGAGTTAATATCATTCCCATTTCAAATGGGAACGTAGCATAATTATAAGCTATTGGAATGGATAATTCCTTTCTCTGCCAAAGTCTTCACTCAGCAGCAGCCTTACTTACCACCACCATCCTCCCAGATGATCTCAAGGATGCAAAGAAATTAAAAGTAGCTTCTGCTGATAAAACTGTAGGATTCCCTGATATTGTGCAAGAAGGAAATTACTCTGTGCCTTGCTACCTCTTCTTCCTAGAATAACCTCTCTCCCTAAGTACCAATCAAAATTGACGCAAATTTTCCAAGAAATTTTCCTTGCATTCCAATAAATTCTTTGTCTTTCTGACTTGTATGTGCTGTCAGCCCTTATAGTTAGCAGTATGGCTTTCCAAACTTAAATCTATCTCTATCCTCCACCCTTATCTTCACTCCTCCCCAAGATTAGCACATTGTTAATAAATGCTCATTAAATTGAACTGAACATATAAATGGTCCAAATTCCTTAATTTGCATAAATACCACATGACCATGCTCACCTAGGACAGCAGACCATTTTTTCTCCCAGTTATGTATTGGCAAAAATTGCTGAAAAATCATACACAAGCCTCACATTAGACATCTAAATCTTGCCAAAATACACATATCATACACATATCAAAAACAATGCATAGCAACTGCAAACAGAACCCAATAAATGCTTTAATTTATTGCAATGCCTCCAAAATATTAATCCTTCTCCTGGTATTACATCCAAATGAGAGAGATTTTATCTCAGTTGAAAAAAATGTGTGTTGCTATGTTTATTGAACTACTGTGTAATTGAATAGAGCTCATGTTCAAAGTTTTTCCTCAATGTTAAAATTAAAAGTTCCTCTTTGTGATTCTCTGTTTGCATTCTTTTCCACTTTGTTGTTAGAATTTGCCTCTGCTAATGTAATCCATTTATCATTCTAAGCTTTCTGCTCTTTTCAGATGTGTTTGAGATAGGTACCTCAAACTTTCAACCTTTGGTCTAGAAACATTTTTGAAAAACAAATAGTATTTGTAGTGAATCACATATTTTAGCAAAAATTTGCTTGTAGAAATATAGCCTAAAGCCAAAGAGTTAATAGCTGACTGACATTTAGAATGACCAAGATTTGCTCTCTATTTCTAATATTTTGTTTTTGAGCATATGTGCTGGATATAGAAAAATTTTCATAACAACAAGCCAGGCAAGCTCAATTCTCTTTTTCATTCTCTGCTTTCACTAGTTTCTTTTTTTAAACTATAACCCAACATTTGCCTTTATATTGTCACCTGTACAATAAATGTAGTGTCATCAACACTCTAACTACTTCTTCCAAATTTGGATAGAGCTAGCTGATAATAACATAATTTAATTAGCATTGCAACCATTATTCACCTACCTTATTTTCCTTATTATTTTCTGAATTTCTGGGTCATTGTTCACTTTCACATCAATCTGATTTCAATCACTCACAATAATTCCATATCTACTATTGCCTAATCTTAAAATACTATTTGAACTTATACATCTACATTTTTTCCTTTGCTTCTGGGAAAATATTACTTTCATAGGAGCCTGTTTTCTTATCCTTTTTCAAGAGCTCTTCACAATTATTGATCAAAGCCCTGTTCCCTGAAATGAGTACAGATCTTCACTAAATTATTGCATTTAATGTGTCATGTTTTTTCACCTGGATTCAACAGGAAATACTAATAGTATTCCTTAGCTAAACAGTGTAGGGAGTGCATGCAGTTAGTGGCTTGTTTCTTAGCTTCTTCTCTAATCCAGAATAACAAATACAATGGGATGAGAAGTGGAAAAAGAAATTAAGTGTAGCTACACCTGCAAGTAACAATTGCAGCCACTTTGTCAAGGGTAAAACAGTCATCAATGAGCAATACAGATTGTTTGTCACCAGCATAACTGAATCAAGAGGCTCCAATTCATTGATTTTTCTCATTCCCATATGCCTGAACATCTGGGACACAAAGAAACGGTGCATATATGTTAATAGGCAATGCATTGGCAATGACTTCTACCTAAACTAGAAGCAGTTACCCATTTTCTCTTTAATATCTAATTTTACATTAAAATGCTTTAGATGAATTCTGATAAAAACTCAGAAAGAATTAAGAAATATATGAATACAAAGGAAATGTAGCAATGGCAGAAAATGAGAGCTTAAAAATTTTTACAAGGACAGTATTGTTGGATAAACTTTTTATAATTTTGATTTGAAATGATAATATACAGCTAACAAAGTATAATATTCAAATCTTGTGTATGTATTTTTTAAAATTCAACAACTAGGGTTTAGTGGCAATGAAGACTATAGAGAATGTTGGATTGGATTTCATGTTTATTCCTCTTGTCAGACATTACTACATTTCCAATAGTTCATCAGGTTTTCAGTAAGTTAACATTCACTCTGTGAAAAGTATCACGTGAATTATTGTAGAATATAGTAGGAAATACACTTGTGGCTCCTCGTATTCTCAAGTTTATAATTCTGTGTGGAGACTACACTATATACATGTGGAAATAACATGATTATGTTCATAAATTGATTTTTTAAAACATGCAAATTAATATGGTACCAACTGTATACATTAAGTGTTGGGGCACAGTATAAAGCAATGATCAATGCCAGTGGGATTAATCAAGGAAGGTTTCTTGGGGGAAGTGAATTCTAAACTGATTTATTTATTTAACACTCGTTTTATGTTTTCTAATTATAAAAATAATGTATTCTCATGGTAATAAATTTTCAAATTTCAAATTTGTAAAAAGAATAAAAGAAACTAAGAATCTACTGTCCAAAGATAATCACTGTTCAGATTCTGTCCTTTTCCTTCCATTTTGTTCTCTGATTTTCTCTACATAGCTCCCATAATATTATATATTTTATGTATTATAAACTTAAGTATTACTTAAGTATATATTTAAGTATAAACTTAAGTATTATAAACTTCTTTGTGTTTCAGCAGTATCTTAAGGCACAGCCTTTGAATGATACAAATGCCTCAAGAATTAAGTTTAATGCACAGTCAAAATAAATGTGTCATATTCACAAACCATTTCCCTATATCTGAACATTTAGGTTTTTTGAAATTTTTAAGATAAATAATCTCAAAAAACATTGTCATTGATACCTTTTTCCTTAGTAGTATTTTCTTAAGGTAGACCTTATGATCAGAGGTCATGATCATTTTAAGGTTCCTTATATCTGTAATATTTATAAGTAATAAAAGCTATCACTTCTTTGTAATTATTTCTGTTTTAAATCTGATTGCATTGATCAGAATTCTCAGAAATGTGTCAAATGCTAATTACTAATTCTTAGATTACTGCTCATTTCATAGTAATGAATTTAGTAAATATGACATTGTTTAGAAATTTCATTGGAATGCTTGATATATTAATTAAGGATACTGGTATTTCTACTTTTCAAGCAATTTTTTTGTTTTGTTTTGTTTTGTTTTTTTAAATTATTTAATTTATTTATTATTTTTGGCTGTGTTGGGTCTTCATTGCTGCACACAGGCCCCCTCCAGTTGCGGCGAGAGGGGGCCACTCCCCGTTGCGGTGCGAGGGCCTCTCGTTGCAGCAGCCTCCTCCGCCGCGGAGCAAGGGCTCCAGGCATGCGGGCCTCAGCAGTTGTGGCTCGCGGGCTCCACAGCGCAGGCCCAGCAGTCGCGGCACACGGGCTCAGCCGCTCTGAGGCATGCGGGATCCTCCTGGACCAGGGCCCGAACCCGTGTCCCCTGCATCGGCAGGCGGATCCCCAACCACTGCGCCACCAGGGAAGCCCCTGTTTTGTTTTTAATCAGAAATCAATCTTGAGTTTTGTTCAATAACTTTATAATATTTATTCCAATTTTTATATTACTTTCCTTTAATATAGTGTCCAGATTGAAACATAATCTTTATGTAACCGAATAAGAGTGATCTCATTGTGAGATACATTGATATTCAACTGCAATAATATAAAATGGAAAATATCCATACAGATATTCTCAGCTCCCAATGTGTCACAGCGTGAAAACTTTGTGATTTTTCCAGATGACAAATAGCAAAAATCTGTATTAAGATGTGGCAATGGAAATGATAATGAAAGGATAGATACTAAATATGTTGCAAAGGAATAAGAACTGGCTAGACTTGACAATTAGTTGTGCAAGGCATGGGACAATGAGAAACCATAAATGTCTATGAGGATTATGAATCATAGTGAATGGGAATAATATGGTATCATATTTAACAGAAAGTCTCAACCTTCAGAGTTGAGGCACACTGATAAAAGTGTCACAAGTAATGTACTACTGATAATAAAGTCTCATAATTATGAATAACTGAGTCTTTCATGAATTAAAGAGGATTCAAGTTTTCCCCCAGAATAACACCACTCACTTTCATTCCTATATGATTTCTTCAGAGAGAAAGAGAAGTTGGTGGACGTACTGCTAAAAGGTAGGGCTTTGTCTCTTACCCTGGTGCAGCCTTAGCAAATGAACATAACTTTTATGATTGTAACAATTAAACATTTCTTCTCCTGGACTTTCCTTCTCCAGAAAAGAGAAAACTCTGGAAGAAAAGCTGATTTGTAGGACAAGAAAGGAAAAATGATAACATTTACATCATGTGAAATTCCTAGAAGGAAGCCACTTTTTGAGGGAAGCTTACTTGTATCAGTGGATCCATGTGTGGAAAGATTCTCTTCCACATACCACAACTTGTTTAGGCTATCCTATTCCATCTATGTTGAAACAGTGCTCCCTGCACTTTACATTTGACTCTTTTGAGTTCCTCCTTCTGAAATGTGAATCTCTTTTTCATGTTTATAGCTCCAATACCCAGTAGAAGCACAAAATCTAGTCCAGTTACAAAATGGATGGTCTTTTAGGCTAAAAGAGCCTTTGGAATTTCACTGAGAAATTTATATTAATTCATATTCCTTTGATAATTAACTTTTGTTGATACTAATGAGGATGGACTATTAATTCATTACTGCTATTGTATGTGTTTTATAAAAGATATACATGGCTGGCAGAAAAGAAAATATTTTATAAGATAAACTATATGCTTTCTTGAAATAAGACTGTGTTTTTCCTGAAACATACTTATTCAGTAAATATATGCTTTCATTAATATATGCTATAATTATAACTACTTTGCTATGTGTTGACTATACTGATAAAATTAGAGATACTATGAAACTGTAGACTTTCAAAACTGTACATAAAATTTCATATAATGAAATTGTACATATAATATATAATACAGTAATACATATCATGTGTCATAGCATCTTACAAAAATTCCTGAGTTCACTGTCATTTTTAAGCTTAATTATCCTAAGTATGATGACTGAGGGATTTTAACAGCTATAAGTCGAATCCTCTTTTCTATTTCTTTTTTTTACCATTAGTCACTCTACTTTTGAAAAACTAAATTTTCACTGTTCAGCTGATCAGCATCTCAACATTGTTCATTTCATCATCTGTCTTTCCTGCTTGAAATAATGTTAAATTCAACGTATTGCAATTATGTATTTTATACCAGTTTATTTGACCTTATTTAAATCTTAAGAAGAATTTCATTTATTTTTCTAACCTCTAATAAAAAAGGAGTACTTTGTCCTTATATGCAAAAATAATGTTTTCCTAAGTAATCTTTCTAGATTCTAAGCAAAATAATTTTAAGCAAAATATTTTAAAAGATAGTATATTATTAATATTTTCAAATGAACATTTATTGCAATGAGATTTTGTAAAGAGTATGGTGGGTTTTTCAATCAAGTGAATATCTTAGGAAAAAATAAAATAAAATAATGCAATACCAGTTTTTAAGTTTTGGATACATAGAATCACAGGTATCTAATTAAAATAATAATAATAACACTAGAAAAATTCAAAAGGTAGCTGTTTCTGGTGGTTTAGGATGTATTTTTGTTTCTGGTTTTGCTCATGCATATTTCTAAGTCATCTACAATGAGCACATATTATAGCTTAATTTTTAAAGATCATTTTATTTACATCAAACTTTATATATTTCTTTCTTTTTACAGCAGGGACTTTGAAATAGTAGAGGCAACCATATTTAAAAATTGATCCTCCCAAAACCCTGATTCTGGGCTAGTATGGTATACCTCCTCAGTAAAGAAGACACAGGATTATAGCTGTAAAAGTATTTAAAGCCTAGCATATGTGAATCTATCTTTCTTTTTTAAATTGCAAATCAATAGAAAATATATGGTTTTATATGTGGGATTTCAGATTAAGGATTACATTTTATGCAGTCTTTTGCTTAACAATATATATCTGTATTCAGAACAAATTATTTGCTATGAAGCAGAGTAAAGTTGATCAGGTATCAAAAGCATAAGTTAATTTTTATTTTTTGAGGCATTATAGGTTATTATCCTGGTTTGGATTTTGCACCACTATAACTTCATGTACACACCACCATATAAAAATGGTTCCCAAAGTGTAATCTGGAACAATTGGGGGTCCCCAAACTCAAAACTATTTTCATAATAATGCTAGGACATTCTTTTCCTTTTGCACTCTCTTTCTCCCATAAGTGTGCAATGGGATTTTGCAGGGGCTGTATACATGTGATATTAGAACAGATTGAATGCAGACACAATATAAGATTCCCACAGTCTTCAATTAAGCTAGGCATTGAAGAGATTTGCAAAAACATAAAGCAATGTTAATCTTTTCACAGTTTTTTTCCTTTGGAAAATAGTTATTGTTCAAAAAAGTTATTTATTTTAATATGTAATAAATGTATTATCTATTTTAAAATAAATTAATATACAAATAATTTTAAAATTGTTTTTAATTTTGAATGATAGACATATAGCCAACACAAACAAAAGGTTTTTCTAATTGTAAAGTGGTCCTGACACCAAAAAGTTTGTGATCCCATCTACATCCCCAAGTTTAAGTAACCACTAGGTGACAGGACTATTCACTTCTTATGTTTTTAATACTAGATCTAGACCTTTCTCTAGACCAGAGATAAGCAAATTTCTTCTGTAAAAGGCCGTATGGGCCTGTAAATATTTTAGACTTTGTGGGCCATAGAGTTTCTGTTGCAATGTCAAATCTGCCATTATACTGCTGAAGCATCTATAGATACTATGTAAGCAAATGAGCGTGGTTGTATTCAAATAACACTTTATTTACTAAAATAGATGGTGGGCCAGATCTAGCCCTAGGCTATAAATTACCAACTCTTGCTCTAGTCCCAAATTTGTTTTGTAGAGTGTGTGTATATATGTGCATGGGGTGGGGAGAGGAATTAGAAAGAAAAGTAATATTTATTGGTCACCTCTTATCTGTTTAGCATTTATTAACAACTATATACTTTATCTATTATTTAAATAATTACATTTTTGTGAGTTTGTTAGAGACAGTAATTTTAACGCTATTTTATAGATGAGGAAACTACGACATAAAAATATGACACACAGGGGCTTCCCTGGTGGCGCCGTGGTTGAGAATCTGCCTGCCAATGCAGGGGACACAGGTTCGAGCCCTGGTCTGGGAAGATCCCACATGCCACGGAGCAACTGGGCCCGTGAGCCACAACTACTGAGCCTGCGCGTCTGGAGCCTGTGCTCCGCAACAAGAGAGGCCGCGACAGTGAGAGGCCCGCGCACCGTGATGAAGAGCGGCCCCCGCTCGCCGCAACTAGAGAAAGCCCTTGCACAGAAACGAAGACCCAACACAGCCAAAAATAAATTAATTAATTAATAAAAAAAATATATATATATATGACACACAATAAGTACAAAAGCAACTTGGATTTGAACTCCGGTCTGTCTGACGTTCAGTATGCCAGAATGCTTGCCATCATCATCAGCACCAGCACCAGGAGCAGTCAAAGCAACAGGTAACACTTCCGTAGTACTTTTTAGTACACAAGGTGCATTCACATAGATGACCTCATTTGATCTTCTCATACGCACCCACACACACACACACACACACCCCAACACACAAAAAAAGCCAAAACCTCTGCAACAGGTAGAACAAGTATTACTATCCCCAGTTCACAGTCGAAGAAAATGAGGTTCAGATAGCAAAGCCACAATTCTGACCCATATCTTTTTTGTTCCCAATTCAAATGTTCTGTTTTTATAGATCACTTTGTAGAGTTTACCCATTTTAAGATTCCTGGGAATCAAATATTTCTCCTTTTTTCTTTTTTTTTTGATACCTAATCTTTTAGCATGAAACTTCAAAGTTATAAAATGTCCATTTCTCTGAGATGCACAAAATGGAACATACAATGAAAATGTGCATTTTACCTCCATCTCTATGAAACAGAATTCATGCTGAATCAATGGGAAAGCATCAAAGGTCAAAGAGATGGAAAAGACCTCAGCTCAGAATTAGTAACATTTTCAATGAGCTATTCTTCTTTGAAGCAGAAGGTAATGGGGCTACTAGGACGTTTGAGTGACCCAGAGTTATAGTGGCTTTCATTCCTTTACACCCACAATAAATGAGAGTGGAAATGACAGCATCCTGTAGAACTGTGACCATAATCTGAGAGCCTCTTACTGACCATTTTAATAGTCCCACAGTCACAAGTTGATAGATCTCTTGGTGAAATTTATTATGTTTTGAACATGATAGGGTTAAAGATCCAGTGTGGATAAATATTTGCTTTAGGAAAGAACAATTTACAAACCTATGAATTGAACTATAGTTTATACATTTTTCTGCACACTGATAGCTAATTTAAGAAAGGAACTAAACAAGATAAAATCGAAATTGATGGTAAACTTATAAAAAGAAAGTTCTTAGTGTTAATGATGCAAGTGAAAAAAGGCAGTATTTAAGGTTCCAAATTACCCCAGCATATTCCCCTGATGGGATCAATTTTAGTTAATACTGTCTTTAGTGGCCCTCTGTCACTAGTCCTTGTAATGAGTGTTCCCATGCTGCCCATCAGCTATGCAGATGTCCCCCATTGTCTAGATTATCTCTCATCTAATTTAATCTCATATACTTTCCCCCACCCATTCATCAAAGAGGTCTTTTGGTATAATAGCAGTAGGGAAGTGAAACAGTTCACTTACAACTTTCATCATCAAATCTTCTGACATCAGAGGCTAAGAGGTGATTATTTAATGAAAAGCAAGCTGACATCATTTGGGTATGTAGGAGGAAACGTAAGAGAAGGTGTGAAATAATAGAAAATAAATAATATGGTCTCTGCTGCTTATATCTGGCACATTGCTCCTAAATCCCTTGTAATGTCCTAAGAGAATAGGAGCATCTTTTGTTCTAATATTTGGTCTCCTTGACTTTGGTTTCTGACACAGAGCTCCTAAATTCCTTGGAATTTACTGGGTGATAATAATGTCTTTTGTTCTAACGAGACAACTCTTGGTGGGATCATGAATAGCTTCAGGATGGGGGCTCATCACTAGAGACCAAGTCATGATTAGAAGCTTGGAACTCGTGGCCTCACCTTTCATCCTCTGGGAAGGGGAGAGGGGCTGGAGACTGAGTTAATGATCAATCATGCCTATGTGATGAAGCCTCCATAAAAACCCAAAAAATACAGAGTTGGGAGAGTTTCTGGGTTGATGATGAATACATCCACATGCTGGAAGGGTGACACACTCCAACTCCAGGGGGACAGAAGCTGCTGTGCTCAGGACTCTTCCATACCTTGCTCTATGTATCTTTTCATCTCACTGTTTATGTGTATCATTTATTATATCTTTTATAATAAACCAGTAAACATAAGTAAGTGTTCCCCTGAGTTCTGTGAGCCATTCTAGCAAATAATCAAACTCAAGGAAGGGATTATAGGAACCTTAGTGTATATAGCCTGTCAGTCAGAAGTACCGTACAACTTGAACTTATGCTTGGTATCTGAAGTTGGGGAAGTCTTGTGGGATCGAGCCTTTAACTTATAGAATATGATGCTATATCCAGGTAGATAGTGTCACAACTGAATTGAATTATAAGACACCCATCTGGTATTGGAGAATTGCTTGATGTGTGGAAAACCCACACTTCTGATGTCAGAAGTGAAGTGTAGTAGTAGTGTGAGAAGAGAGGAGAAACACAGTAGTGTATTTTTCCAACTTAGAAGGAAAAGTTAAGTTACATCTCCAGTAAAACTTTGATCCTGCGACAATTATTCAATTGCAGAAGACTCAGCCAAAAGAGTAGCAGAAACCAAATTGTTTAAAGCACTGAACTCGGCAACCTACCACAGTGACCAGCATCTCCCTGGCAGGGCTGAAGCCTAGGTGGTCTAATAACTGTTTTCCATCATAATTTTCATGCTTCTCTGATAATTATAACTTTGCTTTCCTGCTATGTTATTCTCCCCATTCTGAGAAACCACTTAGAATACTTGACTGAAATCCTCTGGAAATCAAGCTGAAAGGACTCTGAGGAGACATGATGAATGTTGAGTTATTCAGCCACTTGTGATTATTTTATTTAAAGCCAGATATTAGTAAATTTTGATGGGCTGTTGTACTATTATTAAAATTCTCCTTGAAGAATTTCAAAATGAAGATAAGTATAACTTTAGAAATGCGAAAAGTAGGATGGCAAAAATCAGTGGTTGATTTCTTAAGCTAGTTTGGCCTCCATGAGTGAAATAATGAATGCAGAAGAGCACAACAGACTATTTAATGTAATAGATCTGTCTCAGATGCAAGACAGCCTTAAAATGGGATAGTTTGAAAAGATTCCATCCCATCACAGAGGAGTTCCAACATCAGGCTTCCTTATGACAATTTCTGCTTCAGAGAACTTTGGTTTTCAAATTCTAGTGTACCTAAAAGTTACCTGGCTTCAAAAATAGTATGCTGAGAGAAGGAAAATAGAAGCAAAGATTATCTATTGTGGGTTCCATTTTGATGAGGCTCAAGGACAGAAATAACCAATGTATGCTGAGAAAAGTCAGAATTGTGCTTAACACGGAGTATTGAGGAGAATTGACTGAAAAAGAGCAAGACGAACTTTCTGGGATAATAAAAATGTTCTATATCTTGGTCTGGGTGGTCATCACACATAATTTACTATATATAGTTATATCTCCATGAAGTATTATTTAAAAAATAATCTATTGGCTATCTAGTTAGAAATATAAATTTTTGAAACTCAACATCACAGATACTAATTCAGGAGATATAGGGGGATGAAGCCCCCAAATCCACAATTTGATCTTCAGTGAGGTACTCCTTAGATCCCACTTTAATATTTGCTGGTAGAATGAACAGTCTGTACTTTTAGACAGAGCTACCCTAGGGCCTACCAGACCATATTGGAGATTTCTTCTCAGCTTTAGGAAGATACACTAGGTTCTCCCCCTCCCATCTCTGCATTAGTCAAGTGGATTGTTCTGTTGCTGCCTTTAGTCTCCTGAGGATAATTAAAGTAGAATAATCATTTCTGTCTCCATCTCTCTACTGTGTCTCCTGTTCTATAGGTTCTCACATGGGCTGGTCGTGGAGTTGAATCCTAATTTTGATGACTGACACCAGAGATGCTGCATTTCCTGTTTTTAAGCTTCTACAGAGTAATTGGCAAAGTTGTCAGGGGTCATGGAAAGATAGCAAAATTTTGGAATATTGATAATATATATATATGAAATTGTTATTACTTTCTTTTCTCAACAAAAATGTCCATTGTCTGCAAGCTAACAAATTGTAAACTAAATGTTGAAAATATGAGCTTTAAAATGAGGTAGTTTTCTATTTCTTTAGTTTTATTTTTCAAAATCTTATTTTATTGATTTGTTAAGAATAAAAATGATTGTTATATATATTTAAACAAAATTAAAGCAATTCTAGGGTAATTGATTAAAAGTTTTAGATAATTACCAAAATAATTATTACTACATACTATATAACAAAAAACAAGGAAGCTTTATATATAATTTAACACTAAATAATTATTTTAATACAGAAGGCATCAAATTTAACCAAACTATGAAAACATGGCTTTAAAAAAGCATTAAAGGGGGCTTCCCTGGTGGCAGAGTGGTTGAGAATCTGCCTGCCAATGCTGGGGACATGGGTTTGAGCCCTGGTCTAGGAAGATCCCACATACCGCGGAGCAACTAGGCCCGTGAGCCACAATTACTGAGCCTGCGCGTCTGGAGCCTGTGCTCCACAACAAGAGAGGCCGCGATAGTGAGAGGCCCGCGCACCGCAATGAAGAGTGGCCCCCGCTTGCCGCAACTAGAGAAAGCCCTCGCAAAGAAAGGAAGACCTAACACAGCCATAAATAAATAAATAAATAAATAATTTTTTTTTAAATTGGCAACTTTTTACCCAAATTTTGAGTATTTCTTCACAATTGTGAAATCTGGAAGGCAGGAAGTTTTATCAGAACTGAACAGAGAAATAAATAGTTCTACAAGGATAGTCAAAGACTTCAATACCTCTCTTGCAATAATAGATAAAACAACCAGACAGAAGATAAGTAAGACAATAGAGGACTTGAACAGCACAAGAAACCAACTACATATAACAGATATATACAGAACTCTTTACCAAATAACAACAAAATACATATTCTTCTCAAGTGCACATGGGGCATTTTCCACAATAGAAAATGTTAGGCCACAAATTAAGTCTCCAACCACAATGAGGTGAAGTTAGAAACCAATAACAGAAAGAAAACTGCAGAATCCACAAATTAGTAGAAATTAAACAGAACAATCAATTAAGCAAAGAACTCAAAAGGGAAATTAGAAAATACTTAGAGACCAATGGAAACAAAAATACAATATACCAAAATTGATGGGACACAGTGAAAGGAGTGCTAAGGGGGAAATTTATAGCTATAAATGCTACATAAAGAAACATGCAAGATCTCAAATCAATAACCTAACTTTACGACTTAGGGAACTAGAAAAAGAGTAACAAACTAAACCCAAAGCTACCAGAAGAAAGGATATAATAAATATTAAAGATTAGGACAGAGATAAACAATATGGAAAATAGAAAAATAATAGAGAAAAAACAGTGAAAGCAAAAGTTAGTTGGTTCTCAGAAAAGATCAACAAAATTGACAACCCTTTAGCTAGATGAACTAAGAGGAAAAAAGACTCAAAATATTAAAATCAGAAATGAAAGTGGGGACATTACTGTGGCATTGAGATATATAAGAAATACATAGTTTATCTTTGGCCCTGTTTCTGGCACAAAGCTCCTAAAACCCCTGGAATTTCTTGTGATAAAGGTGTCTTTTATTATTTTAATGAGGTTACTTTTGGAACAGGATGGGGCCTGGTTGTCGATGGAGCCAATCTTGTGATAAGAGGATTGAAACTTTCAGTCCCAATCCCAACCTCTAGGGAGAAGAGAGGGGCTGGAGGTTGAATCAACCACCAATGGCCAATGACTTAATCAATCATGCCTATGTAATGAAGCCTCCATAACACCCAAAATAATGGTGCTTGGAGAGATTCCAGGTTGGTGAACACATGACAATCCTGGGGAGAGTAATGCAGCTAGAGAGGGCATGGAAGCACCACCCCCTTCCCCCATACCTTGCCCCATGCATCTCTTCTATCTGGCTGCTCCTGAGTTATATCCTTTTATAATAAATCAGTGATCTAGTAAGTAAAATGTTTCTCTGAGTTCTGTGAGCCACTCTAGCAAATTAGTCAAACCCAAGGAGGAAATCATGGGAACTTCCAAATTATAGTCAGAAATAAAGGTAACAACCTGGACTTGTAACTGGTATCTGAAGTCCAAGAAGGGTGTTGTTGGAACCTCCAATCTATAGCCAATGGATCAGACACACAGGTGATAACCTGGGCTTGTGACTGTTGTCTGAAGAGGGGCAGTAGGGGGGAGAGTCTTGTGGAGCTGAGCCCTCAACCTGTGGAATCTGATGCTATCTCCAGGTAGACAGTGTCAGAATTGAGCTGAACTGAGTTGAATTCTCAGATACCCTGCTGATGTCTGAGAATTGCTTGGTGTTGTGTGGGACGCCCCCCACACAAACACTGGGACTGGGTCCAGGAACCCAGAAGAATTACTGACAGTTCTACAGAAATTAAAAGGATTATAAGAGAGTATTATGAGTGATTACGTAAGAATAAATTATATATCTAGATGAAATACACAAATTCCTAGAAACATAAAACTATGAAGACTACACCAGAAATATACAGAATATCTGAACAGACCTACAATTAGTAAGGAGATATCTACCAAACATTTAAAGTAGAACTAAAATCCTTTCTCAAACTTATCCAGAAATTGAAGAGAACACTTCCTAACTAGTTCTGTGAGGCCAGCATTACCCTGACACCAAAGCCAGACAAAGACACTAGAAGAAAACTACAGATCAATATCCCTTAGGAACACTGATGCAAAACTCCTCACAAAATACTAGCAAATGGAATTTGGCCACGTATTAAAAGATTATACCCTATGGCCAAGTATGATTTATTTCTGGAATGCAAGGATGATTTAACATATAAAAATCAGTCAATGAAATAGACCATATTAACAGAATAAAGGGCTAAAACCACATGATCAACTCAATCAAAAAAAAAAAGCATCTGACAAAACTCAACACACTTTCATAATAAAAACTCTCAAAACCTAGGAATAGAAAAAAACTACTTCAACATAACAAAACCAGCATATGAAAAACTCACAGAAAATATCATACTCAATTATAAAAGACTGAAAGCTTTTCCTATAAAATCATGAACAAAGCAAGTAAACCTGCTTTTGCCACTTCTATTCAACATAGTATTGAAACACCTGGCCAGAGCAATTAGGCAAGAAAAATAAATTAAAAGCATCCAAGTAGGAAGGAAGAAGTACAATGATCCCTGTTCACAGATGATATGATCTTATATATAGAAAACTTTAAAGATTAAAAAAAAGAAGAAGAAAAAGAAAAACAAACACACAAAAACCCTGTTAGAACTAATAAATTCAGCAAAGTAACTGGATACAAAGTCAACACCCAAAAACCAGTTGCATTTTTATACAGTAACAATGAACAAACCTAAAAAGAAATTAGGGAAACAATTCCATTTACAATAGTATCAAAAAGTTTAAAATACTTAGGAAATAATTTAACCAAGGAATTGAAAAACTTGTACAATGAAAAGTACAAAATATTGGTGAAAGGAATTTAAAATATTTTTTAAAATGGAAATACAGCTCATGTTTATGGAATGGAAGACTCAATATTACTTAATATTATTAAAATGCCAATACTACCTGAAATGATTTACAGATTTAACGAAATCCCTATCAAAATCCCAATGAGTTTCTTGCAGAAATAGAAAATGCATCCTAAAATTCATATGGAATCTCAAAGGACCCTAAACAGCCATTAAAATCCTAACACAGAACAACAAAGCTAGAGGACTTACATTTTCTGATTTCAAAACTAACTACATATCAAAACAGTATGGTACTTCTATAAAGACAGACATAGACAAATGGATTATAATACAGAGTCCAGAAATAAACTCTCATATATATAGTCAAATGATTTTCAACAAGGATGCCAAAACCATTAAGAAAAAGATGATCTTTTCAACAAATGGTGGCAGGAAAACTGTATATCCACATGCAAAAGAAAGTTGGATTTTTACCTAACACCATATACAAAAACTATCTCAGAACAGATCCATGATCTAAGCTTCACAATGTCAGATTAGCAACAAGTTCTTGTATATGACACCAAAGGCACAGATAACAAGAGGAAAAATAGACAAATTCATGGATTTTTTTTTTAAATTGTGTATCAGAAGACACTATCCGCAGAGTAAAAAGGCAACCTAGAGAATGGGAGAAAATATTTGCAAATCACATATCTGATAAGGAATTAATAAAATATATAGACAACTCCTAAAACTCAAAAACAAACACAAAACAACCCAATTCAAACATGGGTAAATAACTTGAACAGTCATTTCTCCAAAGAAGATATACAAATTGCCAAAAAGCACATGAAAAGATGCTCAACATCACTAAGCATTAGGAAAATGCAAAACAAAACTACAATGCAATACCACCTCACACCCAGTAGGATGGGTACCATCAAAACAAAAACAAATCCAGAAAATAACAAACATTGGTGAGGATGTGGAGAAATTGTAACCCTTGTGCACTGCTAATGGGAATGTAAAATGATATAAGCATTGTGGAAAACAGTAAGGTGCTTCCTCAAAAAGTTAAAAATTGCCGTACAAATGATCCAACCAATTTCACTTCTGGATGTATACTGAAGAGAACTCAAAGTAGGGTCTCAAAGAGATATCTGTACATCCATGGTCATAGCAACATTGTTCACAATAGCTAAAAAGTGGAAGCAACTAAAGTCTCCATTGGTGGATGAACAGATAAGCAAATATGGTATAAGAAGGAAGGAAATACTGCAATATGCTACAACATGAACAAACTCTGAGGGCATTATGCTAAGTAAAATATGCCAGTCACAAGAAGACAAATACTATGTGAGTCCATTTATATGAGGTCAAGATCATACAGACAAAAAATGGAATCGCAGTTGCTCGGGGAGGTGGGTAGGAGGGAATGGGGAGTTATTGTTTAATGGTACAGAGTTTCAGTTTTGTAAGATGAAAAGAGTTCTGGAAAGGGATGGTGGTAAAGGTTGCACAACAATGTGAATGTACCTAATACCACTGAATTTGTACACTTAAAAATGGTTAAGATAATACATTTTTATGTATTTTACCACAATAAAAAATTGAATTAATGGACTGTAAGACCTCTGAGGGTTGTGCTCTCAAAATAACTGGAATACCAAGGTATCTGGAAACTTCCAGTTGGACATGCAAATAAATTGATATGTAAGTTACAGGTTATTTACTTAATTTACTTTTCATTTTAAAACATAGAATACTTCATCATATAACAAATTATGTAACAAAAATCCCTGAATGTACTATTCATATTTAAGCTATGCTTATAGTTTACTATATTTGTTTCAGATTATACTCTTCATTTATAGGAATAAAAATGTACAGATACAGCTAAACCCTACCCCGGATCCATTTCCCTTCTTTCCTTCTCAAAGGGAACTACTATCCTAAAGATAGGAAATATGATTTTAATTCATGTTTCTGTAGTTCTATTAAATACGTAGGTATCTTGAAACAATACATAGGGGGAATTATTCACATAAATGGCATTTCTCTTTTTTTAAACTTTTTTCACTCAGTATTATGTTTTTGAGTTTTATCTGTATAGATTTAAAAAAAAAAAAAAAAAGTGTTGTCTGAGCCTGACCAGGTCACCGGAGCAAACCTGAGCAGAGAGCCTGAGAAGCCAGCCTGAGGAGACAACCTGGGGAGCCAACCTGAGGAGAAGACATGTGAGAGCTCAGACCTGCGTGTCGAGACTAGGAATGGCGGGGAGGTTCCAGGAGAGGCACTGCCAGGGCAAAGGCGCGAGGTTGAGAACCTACTCCCCTCCTGTTCCCGTCCCTGCGCGCCCCACTCACCTGACGCAGGGCTCACACTCTAAAAAGCCGCACGGTGAGGGCTCCAGGCCAAGGCCCACACGTAAGGAGACGTCGGGTGCGAAGACCACGTCGTCGTGGGTGGCTCGGCACGCACTCGGCATCCATGGAGAAGCGGCCGCGGTAGCGTCCAAGGAGCTCCACAGATTCAGGTCGTACCTACACGAGCTACCATCCCCTTCAGAAAAAACATGGCCGAGGGAGGGGAGGGGCGAGGTCCTGGGCGGGCGTGGTGTGTCCCTGAGCTCCGCCCAGAACACGCCCTCCACCAGCCCCGCCCCAAGACCCACTGTGCAGTCAGGCCTCACCCAGAGAAAAACCGAGTAGAGCTAGTTATATCACTTTGATTTCAATGTAATATTTAGTTGATTAATTATACCTCATCTTATTGAAAAGTCAAGTTGTTTGCATTTTTTCCTATTAAAATATTGCTGTAAAAAGAAATCCTAGTACATGTATACATGTGCAAATTTTTTCTAGAATAGAAACCAAGAGAATTTAATATATCATAGAGCATGCTCATCTTAAACTTTAGGAGGTATTCCAAATTGCTCTTCAAAGAGATTCTTTAAAACCATTTTTTGTTTGCAGAATTCTAATGTAATGTATTATGAAGGAAAGCAACAATTTTCTTTTGAAAGAAACGAAAAAGTCCAATGGGTCAGGCCTACTTAATTAGAAATACCTCACCACCATTTTCTTCTAAGATAACTCATATTCAAAAACTGGGTAAGATACTTCTATATCTCAGTTAAAATGCCTTTTGGTACACTGCTAGGAAGCCTTTCTAATGACATGAGAGAGGGAATAAACCACTGAGAACTCCAACAATAATTTCAAAGTATGTCCTCACTAAGGAAATGAAATAGATGCATGAGCAAATTATATACATAATAAGGGGGAAAGACATATTATGGTTTTTGATGAAAACTGTTAATTTTTGACCCAAACAAATGTCCATCAACAGTTGACTAGGAAAACAAATTTTGGTATCTATACCATGTAATACTACTCAGCAATTAAAAGAACAAATTATTGATACATACAACAACATATGTGGATTTTAAAAATAATTACGTTGTGTGAAAGAAGCCAGTCAAAAAATAGTACATTCTGTATGATTTATTTATTTAAAACTCTATAAATTTTAAGCTCATCAATACTGACAGAAAGATCAGTAGTTGCCAGGGTATGGGGTGGGGGTAGACAGAGGGGAGTAGAACAGAGGATTTACAAAGGGACACGGGTAAACTTTGGGGGATGATGGCTATGTTCCTCTCTTTTGTGGTGATGGTTTCATGGGTGTACACATAGATCAATACTGATCAAATTATATAATGTAAATGCTTACAGTTTATTGTATGGCAGTTATGACTCAAC
This sequence comes from Balaenoptera ricei, assembly GCF_028023285.1. Classification (NCBI taxonomy): domain Eukaryota; kingdom Metazoa; phylum Chordata; class Mammalia; order Artiodactyla; family Balaenopteridae; genus Balaenoptera; species Balaenoptera ricei. Next base: position 98,162,437 of record NC_082640.1, on the reverse strand, counting down.
GAACTTTATTTGCTTGTTTTATTTTCTATAGCTAAATTTGGTTCTGGATATTTGACAATATACTAATAACCACTATATCACCTGTCCCACATTTTGTCCCAAAAGAGGAACTTGGAGACTTCATGTCAGTATCAATACATGGAACTCTAATAATTCAAGCAGGGCCAGTTCCTACTCTAAGGTCTATATTTTCTAAATATATTCCGATAGCAAAGTAACCACATAATCACACATTTATAACTAGACACTCATCTAAGCTAAAGGGATATTTTTTCCCCCTGGAAGTCATAAATTGTAACGATATATTGCATTAGGCAATTACAATTTTGAAGAACAGATAGTGTGCCATTCAGAGTGGTTACTTAGGACATTATAACGGCAGTGTTACATTCATCACAGCATATAGGAGACATGACACAAATACAATGGAAAGGTCATTAATGTAGAAAGGTTTTAAAACTGTCATCAGATCCATTAGTTTTGATACCAGTATTTTACATAAAAATTGCCTGCTGTGAGGATATCTGAGATCAGATATTTGAAGAAAATCAAATCAGATACTTGATAGGTGACATAGCTGTTAAAAGGACAGACACAAATATATATCAGTGGAAGCTTGATGCATTGAAGGCAGAAATGTCAAGAAAAATATTTCCTTGAGAAATAGGCTGATTCTTTGGCTAGGAGCTGAAATAAAATGGAGACCTGTTTTTCAAAATAAACCTGAGGATTATCTTTTTTATCTATCATGGAAAAATATTCATCGATGTGTTCATATACTCTAGGCTCAGCCAAGTAATTCAATCAAGTAAGTTGTCAAAGTGACCTTTGTTCTCTTCTTTCTTAAACCTTTACATGGAAAATATCACTAGGAAGTTGTATAAACTGTTAGTCTCAAGTGGTTTGAGGGGTAGGCCTCAAACACAATATTAGGTTTTTCTTTCCATATTCTGACATTGACTAAGGTGTGTACTCTGATAAAGACCCAATATAAACAGATTAGTGAACAGTGCATTTCAATTTTTAATAATAAGTATGCTAACAGGAAGACTTCTCTTTGATACAAAACTATATACACCTGGTGTCTGTCTGGAAGGACGGGCTTTTTGGAGATCTGGAATGAACCTTGTCTTAGACATTATGTTCAATATTAGCAGAATTATTACGGGTTTCTCTGAGGCTACTATCAATACATTTCCTATGCTCAAAAAAGAACAGATATTTTATAAGAGGGCAAATGAAAGGAGAAGAAGAAAGTTTTTCCCAATGGGTTATCATAATAGAATTTTAATAAATGCATGGCAGGGCTGTGTTACAATGTGGTTAATTCTTGGATCATCCTATCGCCTACTTGAAAATTCATTCAGACCTCTTCTATGATTAGCATTACTAACCAGGTTGAAGGCACAATTCTATGTAGAGCCCAAGGGTCCTCACTTAGCTAGAATCTGAATGCAAAACATGTGAAGAAGGAATTAAAATAAAACCACAAAGGAGTGTGCTAAGAAAGCATTCTTGCCTAGAAGAGCAATATTGTTGGATTTAAGAAAGCCTAAGAATGGTTCAAAGCTATTCCCTCTTGCCCCCACATCTCCCCCTCAGTTAAGGATGCTGGCAGTAGATGGGATGACTTACAGAGTGATACCCCCTCAGTTTACTGTACACCTAGTGCCTACAGCCCCTGTACCTTTCTCTAATCCTGTGGTCATTTATGTTGTATATGTGGACATACAGTTGATAACACTGAAGTCTGTATTTATACAGTGTCGTAATAACATCAGGGGATTTCTTAGTCATTTAAATCACACAGTTCATCAAAATATTCATCACTGAGAAAAAAGACCCTATGTGGGTTTTCTTTTCTTTTTTCTGCTTTACTCCATATTTAGAATATTTCAAATGAGTCTGCACTCATTTTTCAAAGAGGAAAAGCTAAAGCAAACTTTAAAATAGGGTGAATTCTAAACCTGGCAAAGTAGCTAATTAAAGGGAAATTTTAAATGGACGTTAGACATAAGACAATTTGGATACATAACGAAGCAAAATAGGAAGAGAAATGACCTACCATCTGACCATTTGCTGCAATCTTCCAGTAAATGTCTTCAGTTTAGGTCATTGATTACTAATTCATTATTTCATGTAAATCAGAAACATTTTACTTTACATTCCTTTTAAAGAAGAAGGAAATCTTTATCTCAGTTGGTAACATTGTTTGTTGCAGACTATCTGTTTTGCTTCTGTGGTCATTCTTGGGAACAGCCTCATGAGCCAGCTGGTATTATTAAAAGGTAGTGTACCCTAATGAGACGCAGAATCCTCTTCATAGGTCTAGTTTTTGATAACCTTCCTCTCAATTCTATTTTGTGGTCTGTAAACCATTTAAGTATACCCTACTTGGGGAATGTAATTGGAAATACTCCATCCAAACTGTTTTTAAATTGACAATTTACCTTGGGAAATTGCTGTGGGCCATTTATTAATAACTTATTATCTTATTAGGATTACATAATTGTTAGACTCATTTGGTCATTAATGGTCCTAAAAGAATTATCATCCATCATTATTTTGACTCTGATGGCGAAATAAGATGTAACTTTTCTAGATTAATGTTTAGTTCATAACATGAATAGTCCGATTTTGCACTCATGAGTGTATGTGTTTGCATGTTCTGGAATAACAAGCTACACATAGTTGTATCAGTTTATTTCCTTTTAATTCTCTTATCAGTATTCTTTAATGCCCATTTAAACCATCACCTCTAACTGATTAATGGTATCAAAACCTCAAATGATGCACGCATTAATTAGGAATGCAGATTCCTTTGATTTGTTCTATAAAAATACTTTCTAAAAATATAACAAAAGTACAAACTTCCAGTCTTTTCATTCGGTCAAATTTTCATTACCTCATAGCCATTTGCAAATGTATTCTGCCAAAGCTGAAAATACTTCTAATTTTAAAAAAAGAAAGAAAACACCTGTTTTGGGTCCAATTATGAATTGCAGAGAACTATCATTCCTCATTACTAAATAGCTACAGAATTCCCATTTAAGTCAAATCAACTACACTTGAAAATAAACCTAGAATTTAAATGTTATAATCATTTATAATTCATTCTGCTTCTGCACACAAAAATAAGGCTCAATTCAAAAGCAAGCCTAGGGTAGGACATGTACTTTGCAAATCTTGCTAGGTGGTTTTAATACAGATGACACCAAATTTTGAGAAATTTAGTGAGAGGCAGTTTTTTTTCCTTACAGCACATTTTGTAAATTAATCTTAATTTAATCTTGATAGCTTCCTCTCCCCCACCCCAAGAAAAGATAACCTGTAATAATTCTAAATGTATTTTAATGTTACAGTTTAAATCTTCCAGAAAACCCCAATATTAAACCATACTTAAGGAATTTCTGGACATAATATTTACTTTTAATTCATATTCACTTTTAATTCATAAGAATGAGTATAACTAGATCTCCAAGATTGAGGCAGACAGCATCTACTACTTGTACATTAGGAAAATCAATGACCCAAAGAAATCCAATGATAATTTCTCAGGAAAAATTACTGAGGGTATGACTTGTAGACCTCAAATGCAGTTAATGTTCTCTTGGGAAAGACTAAAGGCTCCCGGTATCAATCTTTAATGTGTAGACACATTTCGGTTCCCCCTGGATACTACCAATCAGTTCTCCCAGTGTAGGCAGGTTTCATGTTGATTTGTAAAGAGAGAATTTCAGTCATTACTTCATGCCATATATCATTAAAATACACATATTATAATTTCATCTTTCTTCAAAAACGCATTTAACTACACCCAAAACAATATGGCCTGCTTTAAGGAATTCTAATGAAAAAGAAAAAAATCAATGGCCACTTTTTTTAATTTTAAACTTGGTTTTGTTAACCAAGTCTTCATCTATAGGTTATTTTAGACATGTTTGTTTGCTGCTACTTAAAATAAGGTTACAAATAACCTTGCTGATTATAGAAGTTCTCTTCTTCTAAAAATCGCCTGATATAGCACATATTCTGACAAAAGCACACATTGCCGTGTTGATTTATAGGGAAATATGACAATATTCAGGTTAGGTAGGTGGCAAAGTTTAGCATTACCTTAAGATTCTATGTGTACATGATGATTTACAATCAACTGAATGCATCTTAAATTAAAACATGTATATGCATCAACAACAAAAGCATAAATTCCTGTTATGATTTTTTTTCAGTTTGCATGCCTCTTTTTCTGCATTTTCCACGTAAGTAGTGGTGCTTTTGAGTACACAAGTAAAGATATGGAATCCCCTGGCCTGTTGTGAAAATTGGGATGATCCTAGAAATGCTCACTAATCCTAGGTAAGGATTAAAAAAAACAAAACAAAACAAAACAAAAACTTTGTCTTTTTCCTGATGTGTAGATCTGGGAGGGAGTAACTCAGTAAATATGCCTCATTCTCCAGCTTTTCTTCTAAGAGTAAAGAAATTATTTAAACACAGACTTTGGATTTGGCAGAAATATATCTGAGTTCTGGCTTTGCCACTCACTAAGTGTGTGACTTTGGAAAGTCACTAACATCTTTAGATCTCAGTGTTATCCCTCACTAGAATGGGGATAAAAATTGTACCAAATTCTTAGAGTACATATGTTAACGTTGATGAAACAACAGATGTAAAGAAATTAGTAGCTGACACACAACAAACAATAAGTGTTACTATTACTGTTATCTCTGAAAGTCACAAATTTTTGTCAGCTTTACAACAAAATTCACCGGTGAGTTTTTACAACATATGCACAAGCGTAACCATGACAATCATCATGAAATAGAACATTTCATCATCGTAAAATGTTCCCACATAGACACAAACGTTTAAGACTTGAAGAAAATTTTATGGCATCTAGTCCAATTTCTTTATGTTATAGATGAGGAAACCAAGGTCCTGTGTGGTACAGAAAATTATTCATGCTCACTTACCTCAGCAGTGTTAAATCTGTTAAATATCTCACATCTCCTTCCTCTAGACTTGGTTCCCTTCTGCTTTACCACACTGGCTTCAGGGAACTACGAAGTTCTAGGGAAGGCTCAGCACCCTGCAAAGCTATCCACAAAAATGCAGCAACACACAGGACCAGGACCAATGGGCACAGAACCAGTGAACAACAGATATTTGCCCTCATTTGAAATGCAAACACTGGAGAGGTTACTTGCTGTTTTAGTCTGGAAGCACCAGCAAAACTTCCTTTATTGCTGAAGTTCAGAAATTTCAATAGTGTTTGCCAAGGGGAACGTATTTAAAGGAAAATAATTTGTACATTAAACAAACTATGAAATTTGGGAATAAGGTGGGTGTGCAATAGAAAAAGAACATTGTATTGGAAAACAAGAAAGACTCCAGGTCATAGACACAAAACAAAAATCATATGAGTTTTTGAGCAAACTCTGTTGTTTTTAGGAGGATTTGATGCTTCTTTGCCTTGTTGGGAGAAACACTGGCTTATCTCACGCCAAGATATGGTGACTTTGTATCCTGATTGGGCTTTTTAAGCATTATAGAATAGGTCAGTCAGGAGCACAGAATTCCACACTGCTGGTTCTCTTGAGATAAAAGGGCCTTACACTTCTATCCTTCATCAAAAGTCTGGGTGAAAGAGATGATATCTACACACCATAGATAAAAATAGTGACTTTCTAACATTTTATTTATATCCCCTAAAATAATTTTGAAAAACTATGAATCATATTTTATATTTTAAGTTGACATCCAAATTTTTCTGTCATTTTAAGTTTTAAATAGTACTTAAAATGTATAAGAGCTGGTGTTTTTTTAAATATTAACATTTTAAAACAAAAATGTTAGATCACTATTTCAAATGTTTTCAAGGAAATCTAATTAGCATTGTGATTTGATGCCCACCATCATCCATAAAAGAAAAAAAAAATGAATAAGGTATTCTTCAAAAATCTACCATCATTCCTTTTGGATCTGGTTCTTATATCCACTTCCACATACAATCTATTCCTTATAAAATAAATGTAATGTATGAAAATCTTTTCTAGAAATCCTATAATACTTAACTACAGCAAGTACATACAAACAAATATATTTGTTTATAATTTTTATAGTCATCTATGTTGACAGAGGCAAAATAAATTTACTACCAATTTTAATAAATAATCATAAAGGACAGTAAGTAAAATATAATTTAGAATGCATTTCTTAATGAAATACATGATGGATGCCCTTGCTTTGTTTCAATTAGTTTATACACCCTCTTTTAAAATGAAACGGGGTTCAGGATCAGTTGTTTCTGTTTTTTAAATAGACATATTCATTGAGATAACTTGTTCTCTAAAGAGATGGGAATTCAAAGACTTTCATTATGGCAATGAAACTCAATTCACTGAACTCCTTTCAAGTTATAAGACAAAAATCACATATTGATCTCTCATTAAAAATATATCTGTAATGATCTAATTACTAGATTAGATTCTTCATTCAACTTTATTGAAAGCAAAGAATTAGAAGCCACCTGACTGGCAAAAGAAATCATTTCCCAGTCATTAGTATTACTAAAATTATCCCTTTGACTGGGCCGTCACACAGAGGTAATGTACCATATGAAGATTCCCTTTGTGTGAAATCTATGACTTTCTATGGTAAAGTGGGAGAAAAACAGAAAAGAGAAACTAAAAAAGAATAATAGACAGGAAACTTCCAGCACAATGCACTGGCCACCAGCAAACTGTCAGGCACATCAATTCTAGGAAACTACACATATGGCAGTTGAATATTTGGAAATGGATTTCCTTAAAACTATTCCTGCCTGAGTGCCTGGTGGAAAGTCTCAATGGACCCCCAGGGGAAAGCATATTCCAGCACGAAGACCACTGGAGTAACAAATGTAAAACTAATTTTATCTGTGAAAGATTTTTTTCTATGTTGCTCTCTAGACCTCTATTAATTTGACTTCTATTAATCTGAAAGCTACATGCTTCCCTAGAACCATCCTCATTGAGATATAATATATTCCTGATTTTGAAGGCTAAAAAGTGAAAAAATCATATACCATTACTAGGAATATGATTAACTCAAGACTGCACCTGAGGGCCAACTGAGGAAATAAAAGTATTTAGAGATAACCTTGGCATTTCCTACAAAATGCTTATTGAAAATAATTCAATTATATTCCTTTCATTAAAGTCTCTTGCAATAAATTCTTACCATGAATTTGTACTAGGAAATGTTTGTCAATCTTGAATAATTAATATATTTTATTCTATTACAGAAAAAAGACTAAAGAACATTTTGTGCTTCTACTTTTGTCTTGACTGCTAGGATACTTAGACCCAAATTTAAAGTTAAATCACTCTCGATATTTCTTAACTATAAAATATGCTTCCCCCCTTTTCCTTATGATTTTATATTTATATCTTTTTTAATAATCTTATTATATATATGTCATTTATTTAAGCCATAAGTCTCTTTTTTGAAGATTTAAGGTATAAGTTAGAGGATGGAGGAATTAAAATGTAAATAATTAAAATATCCACAATCTAGCTATGTAGCTGGGGATGCCAAAATTTGTTTTTATCACAATTACTATCTGTTAGGAAACTGGTATAAATATTGTATATTTTCAAGTGCTTTTCAGACAAGCATGAGATTACTAAAACATAATTATTTATAGAGTTGATGTTGTTCTGTAACCTGATAGCATACTATGCACGGTAGCAAACATGCATAGGTTTCTATTGGTCTCTGACTGGAGCAGCTACCAGAACTTCTGACAGGACTCATGACAACAAAAGTAACCATAGCTGGTAACAGCAATGGTAAAGAGACTCCATTGCCTTGCTTCTACTTTCCACCAATTTTGAAAGAAAAATATTCTGGAAACCTTGTCTAATTTATATGTGCATCAAAATGTGAAGAAAAAGTTTTTGGCATTACCTTCATAATTTATTGCTTTAAAATTATGTGAATTTTGGAGACTAAGAAGACCAAGGTAGTGTCTTGAGCCCATTGTGGGAACCTAATCAAAGATTTCTCAAATTTCAGGATCTAGGTTGTGATCAATTGAAAAAAAAAAGAAAGGTTGCTGGATATATCAGATTAAAAATCCATTCACCAGACACAAGTGTTAACTAATAGGCTTTGGGGTCATTTTAAACTGAGTAACTCGTTATATATTTTTTAGTGTATTAACAGATTTCTGAATGAGTACTAGTATTCTTAATTGAAAAGCAACAACAATTATCACATTTATTATGGTTCTAGTTGTACCTCTAATGTGAATGAGCTGTTTATAGATTGGGTAAGGCCTCATTCTCTGAACGCAACTTTACGAGGGAAAAATACTTTGAATTTAGGTTAATTTAATAAAATTAAAGTCACTGAATTCAGACATACTTGTGAAACTTATGAGTATTTTCTTTTATTCATAGATATCATTGGATGATAAACCACTAGAGACCTGAGTTTAAACAGAGGATTGCAATGAACAATATAGGCATACATATGATGATAATTAATGAGTTGTCTCATGTAGAGATCTGTGTAAGTGACTGCATCTGGCACATGGAAGACATGCAACTCTTTGTCAGTTCTAGATCCATATGCTTTTTGCCTGTGCTTTTGTCAGTTTCCTCACCCAGAGCCACTCCTGGAATCATCTGCCAAAGGAGTCAGCGGAGTGACCACATGAAAGAGGTGTTAGACTCACTCAAAACAAAATTGCTAGGCAAAATACAGGACACCCAATTGAACTTGAATTTAAAGTAAAAAATGACAAATTTTGTAGTTAAGCATGCCCCATGAAATGTTTGAGTGTCCTGTATTTTTATTTGCTAAATCTTGCAACTAACACAGAAAGCCCTGTGCTCAATTCTTGCCTCAACTGCTTAACTGGTTGTGTAATGTGACCTTAAGCAACTTATTTAACTTGAAACTCTGTTTTCTCTTCTGCAAAATGGGGGTAAACATTGTTCCTTACAGTACTGTTGTGACAGTTAAATGAGACCATAAATATATGTAAAGTGCTTTGTGCAGTGCCTGGCATGGGTGGGCTCAAGTTAAACGGTAGCTACTGGTGCTGAGAGCAGCCACAGAGTTAGGCTTCTGTGTAGTTTACACAGACCACCGCAGGCCATAGCTGCTCCCTTTATTTTTTTTCCTCCCAGAAAAGTACATACAGTCTAGCTGACTTCTCAGAAGCCCAGACAAATGCTGGAGTACCCAAATAAACTTAAACAACATAGCAACCCTCTGGGAAGGAATAAAGGAGTGCATCTGGCCTTAAGTAGTCTTTTCTGCTCCGTTAATTGGATTCACCGAACTCTCGTTTACAATGACAAAAAGCAAATGTTTGGGACAGAAACCTTTCCTCAGTCTAGTAGAATACCACCATTTCAAATAAACATTTTGATCAAACATTTCATCACATAGATTGTGTTTGCCCAAAAAGAAGCTTCTGCACCTATGTGCACTGGTTTTTTCCTTCCCAAAATATTTGCTTGGTATTTTCTAGACACAGGTTGAGAGCACCAAAAATAAAATCTTTTTCTTTCTTTTCTGTTTCCTTTTTTTAACCATCAATTGTCCAGACTCACTGTCATTGTTTAATTATTTTTTCTTAGTGTTTTATTCAATTAAAGCCGATAATACACGATGAGGAATACTTCACCCTGAGGGAACAAAACATTTTACTATGTTCTGTTTAATTTCCTAACTTCCTAGCTTGAAATTCATGATCTGTCTCTTTCTTCCCATGTTCAGCCCAAATCCTGCATCCATATTTGCCCTCTTCATTGGTTTCATCATCTTGATTCACTTATTTATTTAGCAAAACTATTTTCCAGATAATGTTTTAGACCCAGAAATACAAATAAAAATAAGCTCCAGTCTCTTCTCTTAAGGTGCACAAAACCTAGAGGAAGAGACAAACAAAGGAGTAATGATTCCACTATTTTATTAAAAACTCTATCACGGAAATATGTCCTACGTATTAAGGAAAGTAGAGGAAAAAATGCCTAAATGTGCCAGGGAATGGGATAAGGTCAGAAGAGGCGGTAATAATGAAGCCAAGTTTTAGAAAGTTAGATATGTGTTCATTAAGAGTGCACAAATGACAATTAACTGCAAAGAAGGAAGATCTTGCATGAAACTGCAGGGCACGTCAGGGAAAGTAGAAATAGTGTGGTAAAGCTGAAGCATAAGGTATATATAAGACTAGAAAAATAGGCTGTAATTGGATTTTTAAAAGACTTGTATGTCATTCTGAGGAGTTTAGGTTTTATTCTGTAGGAAATTAGGAAGTTAAGGCAGGATTTATGCTTTAGAAAGATCAATCTGGCTACAAGTTCTGTGAAAGTTGAATTGGCAGAGAAAGAGATGGGGCAGGGAAAACAGTTATAAGGTAATGAAAATAGTGAAAACAAGAGATGACTAGTGAGCCAAGGTAAAGACAGTGAGAATGCAGAGGAGAGGATGAATTTAAATGTTATCTAGGAAGCAGAGTGAAAATAATTTGGAGACAGGGAAGTCGTGGTTGATTCCTGAATTTCTATATCTCTTTTTGAGTCTTATAGAGAAACTGGACACACATACACATGCAAATACATACACAACACACCAAAGATAATATGCCTCTTAAGATGTTGTGAGTATACATTGTAGTAAAAGTTCCTAAGCAAATTTCACCATTAACTGTGTTTAACCATTTATGAATCTGTTATTTATATTTAATTAATGTATTATTAAGAGAATATGAGGCAAGAAAGCCGCATGGCAATTTTCAGAAAATCTGTGATTAGTTACAGATTTTACACCCTCCAAGAAAATTGCCAAGGTCTATTAATTTCTTGAGAAGAACCTGTTTATATATGAAATTTAGTCTACCCACTATGGTAAGTAGGAGTGCAACTTAATATTTTCCCATTTCTTTTCATTGTGGTGTTATTCTGTTTTTATTTTTAATGGTTTTATTAATTATTAAATATATATGAAATTATATTTATAATATATTGAAGTATAAAGAGTAATAACAAGTGAAGATCCATATATTCCCCTACCCAGCCCTAGAAATAGAATATGGCCAAAACTTTGAAGACCCTGTGTCCCCCTCACTTATTGCACAATGTTCCCTCCACACACCCAACTCATAAGTAACTACAAATTTGATTATTTGGAGTTAATTATCTCAACTTTTTTCCCAGTATAATCAATATTCTCTTATTCTTACTCACTAGTGATCATTTTACATATAAATTAAATGCTACTTATTTATTCTTAGTGGTTTTTATCTTTTGCCAAAAAACATATTCCTGAGATTCATCCATGTTGATGTATATAGCTGTGCTCATTCTTTGACTCTGACATAGGGTATTCATTATGAACATAAACTAATTTGTTTATCCATTCACCTGCAGACCAGTTTATTATGAACATTCCTGCTTGAGCATGTCTTCTTTTGCCTATGGTACATGAAAATAGTTAATCAGCTGTCTTTTGCTTAGAAATCCCTTTTATATCTTTTTCTATCCTCTTACTTTCAGATATTCGTGATTCCTTATATTTTAGAGGCCTCTTGTTAATTATACATATATAATGATTCTCAGTCTATGTATCCCCAAATATGTATATATTAATATATTTGTGTGTGTGTGTATATATATATATATATATATATACACATATATATAGTCCATTAACTGACAAGTTTAGTTAACTTGTAGAAAGATAAAGATAAAAACTGCTGTCAGCTAGAATTGGAAAGCTAGTCTTATGAGAAGGAATAAAATGATGCTACATTTAGGAGGAGAAAACAGAACTTGATTAAAATGATATTTATTCTCTGTATAAGGGCCGCAAGGAAGGACAGAGGTAGTTCATAAGAAAATTATAGCATGTGACTTAAAAAGCAATGGTTACTGGGAGGAATTAGAGTCTAATCTAGAGGAAGAAGAAAAAGAGGTGACATAAAATGGTCTTGAAGGCTTGATAGTGAAGAATATTCTAGTTCTGGAAAACAGACATATACAGGGGCACAGAATGAAACAATGTACATATAGTTGGACACCAGGATAACAATGTATTAGATCCTAAGGTTGAGTGAAAATTACCATAACCATGAGTCAATAGTACCTGCGAAGATTCCAGAAGGTCCTGAACTTGGACTAGCCTGGACTCATTTGTAAAATATAAGTGTCTTTCTCTGACAACACCACTGTTGGGGGTAGGGGGGAACTTTCTACCCTTCTAGATTCTTCTGGTCAGTCTAAGAATTAAATTTATGTGAGACAAATTAAAAGGAAAAAATCAAATTTAAGAACATGGGGCCCAAGGACAAGTTAGGCAACTGAAGCTTATATACCATCTAAGAGAAGGAAAAGGGGGTAGGGTTTTGGGACTTCAAAGAGAAGAAAAGCAATTTACAGGAAGATGAAAAAGAACATATGTTTGGTAAACAAATGTTTGCTGGGCTATGCAGAGACAATGGGACACAAAGAAGATTTTGATCAAGTAGGCCTTGCTAAATTTCCCTAACCCTACCACACCTAGTTCATATTATACTTTAGTTATCTATTATGATAGTTCTTCTTCCTAGAGCAGGCCCTTTATCTAAATTCTTTCAGGCAGTTAAGGTAAAAGCTCTTTCTGAGCCTTTTGTTTCTTAAAAAAAAAAAAAATCAGCCCCAAATAATCCTTAAGCCAAAGACACACATTTTGGGGAGACAAATTTTGTTCCCCTACACCACCATTCTTCTTCCTTTGGTGGGTGCCCATTCTTAGGGCCTTCATGCTGCCCACCTAATTCACAGAACCCTTACATCCCTGCCATCAGCTGCACATCCTTCCACCAAGCAGACATTTTCATTTTCTCATTCCCATGGCCAACTTGCACACTGCCCAAAACCAGAAATTCTCAGCCAGTGTAACCCCAAATTTTGATCAAAGTATAAAATGTATCGTTATAGCTAAACTTCTCTCACATTGACTTATGAAAGATAGAACAGTTTGTTGAATGGTTTGTGAAAGGTGTAGCAAGCAAGGGAGCACGAGATACGCACTGCACTATGAAGCCAAGCTGACATCACAAAAAGGCACAATGTTTACTGTGTCATGTGAGAACTTTGTCTCCTTAGAATAGAATAAAGCTGGGCTTCCCTGGTGGCACAGTGGTTAAGAATCTGCCTGTCAATGCAAGGGGCACGGGTTCGAGCCCTGGCCCAGGAAGATCCCACATGCCGCGGAGCAACTAAGCCCATGCGCCACAACTACTGAGCCTGAGCTCTAGAGCCTACAAGCCACAACTACTGAGCCTGCGTGCCACAACTACTGAAGCCCGCGTGCCTAGAGCCCATGCTCTGCAACAAGAGAAGCCACGACAATGAGAAGCCCGCGCACCGCAACGAAGAGTAGCCCCCGCTCACTGCAACTAGAGAAAGCCTGCACACAGCAACAAAGACCCCACACAGCCAAAAATAAAAATAAATTAAAAAAAAAAAAAAGAATAGAATAAAGCTTAGTCTAGATAGTAAGCAGTTTTCAGAAAACAGAGGCATGGTGCTAAAGGGGTGACAAATGAAGTTTGTGATAATTATGGACACTTCTATAAAGATGCAGTCTTGCACTACGGTAGTGATTGTATTATGAACATTTTAAAGTTTTTTAATCTACAAAAAATTCTAGCATTTTGGAATTATGTTGCAAACACCAAATATTTGAGGATCTCAGCAGATGCAAGCCCTATTAGAGTATACCATGCCCAACTTACTGAACAAAAGCACATAAGCAGTGCCAGAGAAATATCAGGTGAATGAATGAATGCTTTCCCTTGCTTTGTTTTCTACTAGGGCCAGTCTGATAAACTTATTTGGGTTAACTTGTTCAGGCTGATAAAAGGTGATAATGTTCAGCTAATAGTTAAATATTTAACAGAGACTCAAAACCTTTTTACAAAGTACCCTTTTCAGATTATGAGGAATTTTAGACAAAGGTACCAGGCCTAAAGGGCAACTAGGAATAAGGATAATACTTAAATTCAGTCTACTTCTCATATCACAAAAATCAAGGCCATGAAATTAGAAGGGAAAACATATGGTAGAATTTATTTTATCCATTCCCTAAATAAATTTTAACACATACTAAAGAGAGATACTCTTCCTTAATGGGAGGACACTGACAACAAATATAATAAATAAGAAAAGTATGTAATATTTTTAGAATGTGTTAAGTGCCATGGAAAGATATTTAGAGCAAAAAAGAGAGTTCAAGAAAGCAGAACAAAGGAAAGTTAAAAATTGATTCAGTCATTCATTCATTCATTCATTCACTCAGTCACTTAGCCAGCAGTTCCCAAGCATCAGTTTTGTCCTTAGCATTCGGAATATAAAATCTAATTAGACATGGCCCTGCTTAGTCTAGTTAACATACATGATCAACAGGAAGAGCCAAGCTCTTGTTTTGTAAATGCCCTAATATAAACGGGTACAGACTGCTACGGGGATTCCAATAATGACTAGCAATTCAGGGAAGACTTCAGAGATGAGAAACTTTTACATGAGATCTTAAACAGTGGAGAGGAGAGAAAGGACAATCCAAATGGCAGAAATAGCTAATGCAACAGCATGGAGATATGAAAGAGGACAGCAATTCAGAGAGGTAAAATGTTTGTTGTTTATAATTACAACAGAAGGAAAACTAGGGTGTGTGTGGTGGGGTCCAGTTGGGGCGAGGGAGTAGCTTTGCAGTAGATGAGCCTGGAAAGGAATCTATCTTCCCAACACACGTTAAGAGTTTCTACATACACTGAATGCATTTGTATGCTGCCCTGTAGTTTGATCATAGGAAACAGCAGGCTTAAAAGTACTCTGGAACAAAGCAGTATACTTTTGTTTTTACCATGGGTGTGCTTGGCTTTAACTAGACTCAGAATACAAAAATCCAAACCTACAAACAGATAAAATAGGATGTGATTATTTTGTGAATAAAGGAATTCCTAACTTTATAAAAGGATTTACGTTCTTTGTTCTCAAATACAAAAGTAGTGCCTGAGCCTGTCAATTCCCTTGATGTCAGGAGTCCCCCATAATGGAGATATTCCTTACATGCTTCTGACTCTTCAGTACTAATTTTTTCCTGCTTTGTTTCTAAAGTTAAAGTTCTGCATCTATAGAACTTAAGACCAATTCTATATAAGACAAATTTGTATTTCCAATATGCCTTTAGTAAATAGTGTGAGTTTAGCTTCTAACTTTCCCCTCGCTTATCCATAAACAAACTGAAGGGCAAAAAGGGAAAGGAATCATTCAAGTAGCCCTCATGAGATCAGATCAGAGCATCCAAGAGATAGGGCTGGAGACCTGCGAAACAAAGCTCATGGTAGAGATGAGGGCTCACAAGTTTATAGGGGACACTAATGGGGCCACTGGCTACCGGTAATGATGGGGATCTGGGGTACAGGAAACATGAGGATAATATGATTGTCTTGATTTTCCTGGTTGGAACAAATGAGATAGTCAAAATCTCATAATGGACATGTGTATCTAGAAGATAAGCTTACCAAGTTCCTTAATATAGTGATGTTTCATGGAAACATAGTCTTGTTAGTCAGTGTCCTTGTCAGTTGTTATTCTTTCCTGTTTGAACTTTTAGAGAACTATAGTAGTTCTTTTTTTTTAATTTAAAAATAACACAAACGTTTTGGGAATGACTTCCTCCAGGTACCCTTACTGCCACACCTCTTCAAAATACTAGTATTAAATGTCTTAATTTGTTAAAGGCTCAAAATTTAAAGTTTGAGTTGATAGATACTAATACTTTAAAAGTAATATTTAAACATATTAATAAGGGTTCAAATATGTAAGCCATTTACCTCACTGACCAAATTATCTGTTTTTTCATATGTTAAAATACGTGTGTGCATATGTGCATGTATGTGTGTATATCTTCAAAATCTAAAGCTATAATTGATATTTACAGGACATTCCACCCAAAAACAACAGAATACACATTTTTCTCAAGTGCTCATGGAACATTCTCCAGGATAGATCATATCTTGGGTCACAAATCAAGCATTGGTAAATTTAAGAAAATTGAAATCGTATCAAGTATCTTTTCCGACCACAACACTATGAGACTAGATATCAATTACAGGAAAAGATCTGTAAAAAATACAAACACATGGAGGCTACACAATACACTACTTAATAACGAAGTGATCACTGAAGAAATCAAAGGGGAAATCAAAAAATACCTAGAAACAAATGACAATGGAGACACGACGACCCAAAACCTATGGGACGCAGCAAAAGCAGTGCTAAGAGGGAAGTTTATAGCAACACAAGCCTACCTCAAGAAACAGTAAACATCTCGAATAAACAACCTAACCTTGCACCTGAAGAAATTAGAGAAAGAAGAACAAAAAAACCCTAAAGCTAGCAGAAGGAAAGAAATCATAAAGATCAGATCAGAAATAAATGAAAAAGAAATGAAGGAAACAATAACAAAAATCAATGAAACTAAAAGCTGGTTCTTTGAGAAGATAAACAAAATTGATAAGCCATTAGCCAGACTCATCAAGAGAAAAAGGGAGAAGACTCAAATCAATAGAATTAGAAATGAAAAAGGAGAAGTAACCACTGACACTGCAGAAATACAAAAGATCATGAGAGATTACTACAAGCAACTCTATGCCAATAAAATGGACAACCTGGAAGAAATGGACAGATTCTTAGAAATGCACAACCTGCCGAGACTGAACCAGGAAGAAATAGAAAATATGAACAGACCAATTACAAGCACTGAAATTGAAACTGTGATTAAAAACCTTCCAACAAACAAAAGCCCAGGACCAAATGGCTTCACAGGTGAATTCTATCAAACATTTAGAGAAGAGCTAACACCTATCCTTCTCAAACTCTCCCAAAATATTGCAGAGGGAGGAACACTCCCCAACTCATTCTACAAGGCCACCATCACCCTGATACCAAAACCAGACAAAGATGTCACAAAGAAAGAAAACTACAGGCCAATATCACTGATGAACATAGATGCAAAAATCCTCAACAAAATACTAGCAAACAGAATTCAACAGCACATTAAAAGGATCATACACCATGATCAAGTGAGGTTTATCCCAGGAATGCAAGGATTCTTCAATATACGCAAATCAATCAACGTGATACACCATATTAACAAATTGAAGGAGAAAAACCATATGATCATCTCAATAGATGCAGAGAAAGCTTTTGACAAAATTCAACACCCATTTATGATAAAAGCCCTGCAGAAAGTAGGCATAGAGGGAACTTCCCTCAACATAATAAAGGCCATATATGACAAACCCACAGCCAACATTGTCCTCAATGGTGAAAAACTGAAACCATTTCCACTAAGATCAGGAACAAGACAAGGTTGCCCACTCTCACCACTATTATTCAACATAGTTTTGGAAGTGTTAGCCACAGCAATCAGAGAAGAAAAAGAAATAAAAGGAATCCAAATCGGAAAAGAAGAAGTAAAGCTGTCACTGTTTGCAGATGACATGATACTATACATAGAGAATCCTAAAGATGCTACCAGAAAACTCCTAGAGCTAATCAATGAATTTGGTAAAGTAGCAGGATACAAAATTAATGCACAGAAATCTCTTGCATTTCTATACACTAATGACGAAAAATCTGAAAGTGAAATTAAGAAAACACTCCCGTTTACCATTGCAACAAAAAGAATAAAATATCTAGGAATAAACCTACCTAAGGAGACAAAAGACCTGTATGCAGAAAATTATAAGACACTGATGAAAGAAATTAAAGATGATACAAATAGATGGAGAGATATACCATGTTCTTGGATTGGAAGAATCAACATTGTGAAAATGACTCTACTACCCAAAGCAATCTACAGATTCAATGCAATCCCTATCAAACTACCACTGGTATTTTTCACAGAACTAGAACAAAAAATCTCACAATTTGTATGGAAACACAAAAGACCCCGAATAGCCAAAGCAATCTTGAGAACGAAAAATGGAGCTGGGGGAATCAGGCTCCCTGACTTCAGACTATTCTACAAAGCTACAGTAATCAAGACAGTTTGGTACTGGCACAAAAACAGAAATATAGATCAATGGAACAGGATAGAAAGCCCAGAGATAAACCCACGCACATATGGTCACCTTATCTTTGATAAAGGAGGCAAGCATATACAGTGGAGAAAAGACAGCCTCTTCAATAAGTGGTGCTGGGAAAATTGGACAGATACATGTAAAAGTATGAAATTAGAACACTCCCTGACACCATGCACAAAAATAAACTCAAAATGGATTAAAGACCTAAGTGTAAGGCCAGACACTATCAAACTCTTAGAGGAAAACGTAGGCAGAACACTCTATGACATACATCACAGCAAGATTCTTTTTGACCCAGCTCCTAGAGAAACGGAAATAAGAACACAAATAAACAAATGGGACCTAATGAAACTTAAAAACTTTTGCACAGCAAAGGAAACCATAAACAAGACCAAAAGACAACCATCAGAATGGGAGAAAATATTTGCAAATGAAGCAACTGACAAAGGATTAATCTCCAAGATTTACAAGCAGCTCATGCAGCTCAATAACAAAAAAATGAACAACCCAATCCAAAAATGGGCAGAAGACCTAAATAGACATTTCTCCAAAGAAGATATACAGATTGCCAACAGACACATGAAAGAATGCTCAACATCATTAATCATTAGAGAAATGCAAATCAAAACTACAATGAGATATCATCTCACACTAGTCAGAATGGCCATCATCAAAAAATCTAGAAACAATAAATGCTGGAGAGGGTGTGGAGGAAAGGGAACACTCTTGCACTGTTGGTGGGAATGAAATTGATACAGCCACTATGGAGAACAGTATGGAGGTTCCTTAAAAAACTAAAAATAGAACTACCATACGACCCAGCAATCCCACTACTGGGCATATACCCTGAGAAAACCACAGTTCAAAAAGAGTCATGTACCAAAATGTTCATTGCAGCTCTATTTACAATAGCCAGGACATGGAAGCAACCTAAGTGTCCATCATGGGATGAATGGATAAAGAAGATGTGGCACATATATACAATGGAATATTACTCAGCCATAAAACGAAGTGAAATGGAGGTATTTGTAATGAGGTGGATGGAGTTAGAGTCTGTCATACAGAGTGAAGTAAGTCAGAAAGAGAAAAACAAATACAGTATGCTAACACATATATATGGAATCTAAGGAAAAAAAAAAAAAAAGGCCATGAAGAACCTAGTGGCAAGATGGGAATAAAGACACAGACCTACTAAAGAATGGACTTGAGGATATGGGGAGGGGGAGGGGTGAGATGTGACAGGTTGAGAGAGTGTCATGGACATATATACACTACCAAATGTAAAATAGATAGCTAGTGGGAAGCAGCCGCATAGCACAGGGAGATCAGCTCGGTGCTTTGTGATCACCTAGAGGGGTGGGATGGGGAGGGTGGGAGGGAGGGAGATGCAAGAGGGAAGAGATATGGGAACATATGTATATGTATAACTGATTCACTTTGTTATAAAGCAGAAACTAACACACCATTGTAAAGCAATTATACTTCAATAAAGATGTTTAAAAAAAAAAATCTAAAGCTAACGTACTTAATGGTAAAAGATGAAGTTTTTTTCCCTAAATACCAGGAAAATAGGCAAAGATGTCTTTCTCAAAACTCCTAATCAACACTGCACCACAGCTCTTAGCCAGTACGAGGCAAGAAAAAATGCAAATGATATTTTTAAAAGACAAAAGGTAGAAGGATAGAATTTTCCTTATCCATAAATTATATGATTGTTGTGGGAGAGGAAAAATAATTTCCCCTTTATCTTTCTAGGTTCTTGGCTAAGACTCCCTATAATAAAATACAGATTAACATCAGAAAGACAAATAGAAGTTTAATAACATGTATATCTTCTGTATACATGGGAGATACCCAGGAAAACTGAGTAACTTCCCAAATGGTCCAAGCCATAACCTTAAATACCATCTTCAGTCAACCACAAAATAAAGATGTTGAGGGGGTGGGGGAAAGCATGTTTGTGGGAGGTTACAAGGAAAAACACTGGAACAAGTAACAATGGCATGGCTGTTATGCAGATCTAAGTTGTTGCCCTCTCCACTGATTTGAGTTCTTATAGATTTAGTCATCCATCTCTTCCTGGTGGAGAAAGGGAGATATCCTTATAAGTGGAGATTTCCCTTATAAATGTAAACATCTCTTAAAAAAAGGGCAACTTCTACTCTATTTTCAGAGATTCTCCTATGTCTGCAGCTTTTTAAAAATAATCAGGCTAAAATAATTCTTATGCCTAAAATGCATATTTTGGGGAGGCAAATTCTGATCCCCTTTATTATCTACGAAGAAAATACTAGAGTATTAAAAAGAACTCTGCTAGAGAAATAAGTGAATTTAGCAAAGTTGCAGGATACAAGATCAGTATGGTAAAATTAATCGTATTTTTGTATTTCTATATGTTAACAACAAATTGGAAATTAAATTAAAACAAAGGTTATTTATAACAGAATCAAAAATATAAATAAGGAAGAAATTTAATGAAAAAGAACTCTATACTTAAAACTGAAGAGATTGAGAGACATTGAAAGAATATTTAAATAAACAGAAATAAACCATTTTCAAGAACTGGAAGACTCAAAACTGTTAAAACATTCATTTTACACAAACTGATAAATGTATTCAATGAAATCTCAATTAAATTTACAGCAGATTTTTATTGTTGTTGTTGTTGATGAGCTGATTCTAAATTTCATATGGAGAAGCAAAGGATTTAGAATAGTCAAAACAATCTTGAAAAAGAACAAAGTTGGAGGATGTACACTACCTGATTTCAAGACTTAGAATATAGCCACAGTAATCATGATAGCATTGTACTGATATAAAGGTAAGCCTACAGACCAATGGAAACAGAATAGAGATTCCATAAATAGACCATACATATGTGGCCAAATAATTTTTGACAGAGACATCAATTCAATTACATGAAGGAAAAAGTCTTTCCAACATATGTGCTAAAACACCTGGATATCCTATGGAAATTAATGAGCTTCAACCCAATATCACAATACATACAAAATTTAATTTGAAATGAACAATAGGCCTAGATATAAAAGCTAAAACTCTAAACTTTCCAAAAGAGAGCACAAAGTAAAACTTCATATCCCCAGTGTAAGCAAAGATTTATGAAATAAGATAGAAAAAGCACTGACCATAAAATAAAAAAGACAGATAACAGCCTTTACCAACATTAATATCTTCTTATCTTCAAATGACATTATCAAGAAAATGAAAAGGCAATCCATTGAAAAAAAGTATTTGATACATTTATCTGACAAAAGACTTATATCCAAATCATATAAAGAATCACTATAATGCACTAATAAAAAGTCAACCAACCCAATAAAAAATGGGTACTCACTTGGATACCTACACAAGAAAACATTCCCAACAAAAAACTTCATTTCTTTTAACTATTTTCATCATAATCTGAGCCCTAGGTTTTTTATAATAATTATTTTTGGTGATAACAACCCAGTGATAATACCCAAGCAGAATCCACTGGAGTGGAGGCAGCGAAGCCCCATGAATAAAGGTAATAAGGTTTTAATGGGCTTTACTACTCTTGCACATACCCAACCCATTATAGATTTATCATTTAGCTTTATGTCATCACAATCATATAAATGCTAACTGCAGGCTTCATACTCTTTCATGTATCCTGGAATTTTCCTAGGGCTATCCACTAAAAAGCAGTCTGACTGCATATCAAACCCAACAGAACTGTGATGGGAATTTTATGTTGACTTAACTGAATAGATTGACAAAAATACAATCTCTTTATTTGATAAAGAAATAAGAACGTACATAGGAATGTTATTGTATTAGTGTATTAGCGTACACAGTAAATCTAATCAGAATATAATTATTTAATTAATGTTTTGTTATACAAGTGAGTGATGTCTATTAAATCAAGCCTCAAGGGCCATTCATGATTACTCAATCCTAAGAAGTAAGTTCATGTTAGTTTTCTTAACAGAAAAAAATGCTATAAATAAGCACATCTTATATTATGCAAAATACCACCCTCAAATTTATAAACCAAATTATTATAATTGAATCAACTTTATGCCCATTGATGTTTTAAATTTGGCCTTATTTTTTTCTGATTATAAAAGTAATATACACTCATAAGAAAAAACGGGGTATACAAAAGGGTATACTTTTTTTTTCTTTCAATCTGAAGATAACTTAAAATTATTTGATTTGTTTTCTATGTACTTTTAAGGCTCTGGAACTTTTCACGTAACACCTTAGTTACCTGTTCTTTGCAAACTCAAAAGAACTTGCTTGTAAAACTTTCTTAACCAAGGACTCTTTATAGCTGTATATATAATAAGCATTTCAATTTTTTCTACTCTGATTTATTTTTTTGTACACAAAATTAGGACTTCCCAGTATATATGTAAGCAACTATGCATTGAATTGTTGTGTAAAGTTAAAATCTCTCCCCTGTGTTTTTATACTTACTTTATTTTTTAAATAATTTTCTTTTTAGTAACTATATTTCCCAGAGATTTCCATTTAAGAAAAATCTCTGCATATTTCTATCTAGTCACATTTTTTTCTATTTACTAATTCATAATTTTCCTTTTTCCTGCTTTCCTTGGGGCTGCTTTCTTTAAAACTTTCTAACCTCTTACATAAAATGCTTATTTCATTTATTTTCTCTTTCTTAAATGACAGCCCGTAAGGATATATGTTTACCTTTGAGTATGTATTTTAAACTATCCCAGAAATTTTGATACATACTATTCTCAGTTCAATTATGTTCTAAACACTTTTTAATGGCATTTTTATTCCCTCTTTAACTAAATTGATATTTAATGGAATCTTAATTAATTTTTAGTTTTGTTTATTCTTGGACAAAAGATGTAATCTTGCCCATCCAGTTTCCATTTTTTAAAAAGCATAAGTTTTTTGCATGGCTTTAGATCTGATTAAATTTTATAAACATTCCTCAGGCATTTGACAAAATACATTTTTTCTATTTGTGAGTATATATTTATATTGTTCATAAATATCTGTGCTTAATCACTTTGTGTCTTGATTAGTCACAGTGTGATAGTACTAAGTTAAGGCATTTCACTATAATTGTTTTTTATGTCAAATTATTCCTAATATTTTTTGATATATTTTGTGTTCATGGAGATTTATTACTGTTATCCTTTCATAATAGATTTTATCAATAGAATTTCCCGCTGTTCTATTCCATATATTTTTCCCCTTGAGTTCCAGTTTGATGTTATTATTGTGACTTCTACTTCCATCTCTTTGTTTCTTTTTTGCATTTGCTGCTAATAGAGGAATTTAACTCACATATAAATGTCATAATCAATATATTTAATCTTCGTTTTATTTTCTAATTTTATACCTTCTCTATTTTTTTGCTTACTAGCTACCTTTTATTTCTGCATTTCATTTTGTAGACTTCGTTTAATTTCCTTTTTTTTTTTTTTTAGCTAGGTAGAATTCTTATTTTTAGTTTCCTGGAAGTTGTCCTTAAGTTTTTCAAATGTTCTAATAACTTTTTTATTTTTTGAAGCTAATTGCTTAGAAATATGCATTTAAAATAAATGTATTTAAACTGAGACCCAAGTGATGCTGTACACAATTGGAGTAGGGCACAGCATAATGAATGGCTAGTACATATTAGTAAAAAATTGAAAAATGTAACTATTTACTATGAAAATAGGTCTATGGCGTGTTAATAGAAATATTTGTTATAATTGCAACTATGATAGAATTCTTAGAAGGAAAAAAAACTGAATCAAAGTGATGATTTTCTTGCTACTATTTTCTCAACAAAATGTTATGACATCCTCCTTTAGCACATGTTGCAAAAGCACCAGTCTTCTTTCAACTCATGCATTTAAAATATATTTAATGATTTCCTATTATGTTTAGGGACTCATGAACAAATCAGATATGGGTCCTGCCATTATAAAACATACAGCCTAGTTGGGGAAACAATAAGCAAGTGAAAAAGGAACACACACACAAACACAAACACCCCACCTGTCTTTTGATTGTTTTTCAGGTGTATTTTAATGAGGTGGGAAGAGACCTCACATATTGTATTAAGTAATATATATGAGTAAGCCCATATGTTACCATGGAAGTTCTAACTTAAATTTTATCTTCAGTGATGCTTTATTTCCATTGCTTGCCTTTCACCCAGTTATGATCCTTTATATTCACTCGATATTTCCCCTCTCATAATTTCTGCTGACACTTAATACTTTGTCTTTCACAGAGAATGATAAAACTGACAGGGACCTTAGAGATCTTTTAGGCCCAGGATGGTAAATACAGGTACCAATGTCACACTCGTACCTCCCATGCCCATGGCAGACACTGGCAATCAATCTTAACGCCCACTTATTTAAGACTGGATATAGGCCAGGAGTCGCTTTCATCATAGCATTCTAGTTTGTACTAGCCACCTGAAGCTTTTTCATATGAGACCTACTTGAAAAATTCTTGTTCCAAAGTGAGTAAACTTATTGCCAACTAAAATTTAAAACTTAGTAGATCCATATTTGTAAGAATCCCCTTGAATAACAATTTTGTATGTTGGAATTTTTAAATAGGGATTAATTTGAAAGTGAGGCAGGTTAAAATGTATTGTCATGATGCTCGTTCTTAGCCCTATGCCTCTTCCAGCTCAGACAATTTTTACAACCGTTATTTGGAGATCTTGAACTAGAACTGTGGCATTAGAACATTTTACTCTACTTACATTATCTCAGAACAACACACTCCTTCTTTGGGGGAGTGCAGATCCTTTCTCCATTTTTTTTCCATACAGTTCAGCCTTCACTTCTCATACTATCAAGTATTATGCTCTATTATACCCACATGGCAATGCAAAAGCTAAATATCAGTGTAGCCATGGAAGGCTTCTTCAAGAACAGACATTGCACAATTGAGAGCTTTATTATTTATTCAGCAAATATTAATTATCTTCCATGTGCTAGGCAATGTGCTAGGCTCTTGAGATACGTCATTAAACAAAAAGTGAAAAGGATTCAGGCCGCTGTTGAGCTTTCCAGTTGGACACAGCTGAGGCAGAGACAAATAATAAAGAGGACAGTAAATTATGTGGTATATTATAAAGCGGTTTTTGCTCTAAAAATAGCAGAGGAAGGAGACTGGGAATGCTGAGGATGGTGGTGGGGTACAATTTTAGATAGGGCCTTATGAAAAAGGGGAAATTTCATCAAATATTTGAAAGAGGTAAGAGAGGTAGCCGTACATACAGCTGAGAGAAAGATGTTCCAGGCATAAGGAATAGTTGTGTTTGAGGAACAGCAAGGATGCCAGTGTGGCTGAGCAGAGGGAACAGGAAAGAGGGCAACAGTAGGAGACAGAGGAGACAGCAGAGGAGGGGAGGGGCAGATAATTTAGGGCATGTCACTTTGTACAGACAACCAAAATGGTATACACACAAAAAAGATAGATATTACATATGTTAGTGTAGTTAGTATATGTAATTTAATTAAGTGTATTTAGTAGGTTTTAGACCAAAGGACAATAGGAACCAATTTCCTACAGGAATCCTCTCTCACTCTTAAGCCCTTAAAAATTTTTCCTCATCACTCCTTTAATTAAACAAGCGTCCTATTTGTGAAATTTTTATTTCCCTAGTCTTTGCAAACTGCCTTAACCCTATGCAACACTTTTCTAAACGCAACCTACAAAACAAATTTTCACATTCAGGGTTTGTGTTTTTTGACATCAAACAAAGTTACCTGTGAAGTATTTTTTGATATTTCTGCAAAATAAATTATATTACAGTGCATTCTGGGCTCCATTTACTACCTAAAACAATTGATTTGAGTCCACTGCATCCTTGGCATAATGATGTGAACTGAAATGGATTAAAAATGCTAAAATGCCTCATGCATACCCTTCAGGCTTCTCTGCTGGTGCTGAAATGAGGTAATGATTTCATGCAAACTCAACCAGCAACCTGAGTGTCTCTATCCATCTCCTGCATTCGTTGCAAGAAGAGTGAGTTTCAACTCTCAGGGAGGCAGTTATGCCTGGAAATTCAACATGAGGACACAGCCTTCCTCCCAATCCCCCATCCTTCCAGTAACAGCCATGCTTCAGCCTAGCTCCAGGGCACACAGCATCCAGTCATATCGTGTGCAGCTATTGTGTGGCACAGTGACTTTCTGCCCAGCACTGTGGAAGATACACGAAGATAAGGCAGCTCTCACATTTTTGGCATTTGTATTATGTCTTACAAATTGCACAACATACTCATTGTTTTACCCAGAAAAGCTATACAGTATGCTGCCTTTTGTTTTTTTTAATTGGAAATAATTGGAGAGCCAAAGCTTACGTATGTTAAATAGATAATAATCAAGTTCCAAACTCTGTAGGTCCAGCTATTATCACATTCTTATGATGTGGAGTCGGCCTAAGTAGTTTTAAATCTTGGTTCTACTACTTTCTAAATCTATGACTCTGGATAATTTACTAAAACTCCTTGTGGACAGTCTCCTCATCTGTAAGTTTGGGCTAACTGGAAACTAGCAAGCCTAGCACAAGGAGAGGCTTAATAAGTTTCTGCACATTAGGGCTTGTCCTCTTGGAACAGCCTTTCTTAGAAGCCAGCCATCTTGCTGCAAAGACGCCCAGACTAGACAACAAAATAATGAAAGGCCAGAAGAAGGGAGGCCCTAGAGGGTGAGAGGCCTCAGTAGATGTTCCAGCCACAGCATATCTTCCAGCTGAGTATACCCATCTGAACGACCTCAGCTACACCATGTGGAACAGAAGAACCATCCAATTGATCCCAGTAAATCCACAGAACTGTGAGAAATAATAAAACATTGCTATTTTCAGCTACTAAATTTTGGAGTGATTTGTTAGCAACAATAGATAATTGAAATAATTAATGTATTCTTTTAATGTGATATTTAAGTTGTTTAGATTTGATCTTTGCAATAGATTTATTATACTGGTTCAGACAACAGCAAGTCAAGGAGACAAGAGAGGGTGTATAACTGGACCTGGGAATGGATACAGGAATTCGGTGTAATGAGGTAGAGAAAACATTAAGTTATTAATTTCTGGCAATAGAATTTCTCTTAGCCTCAGAATTGCACTTGTTTAGAAAAAAGGAAATCCTTAGGTAAGTATATCAGGTAGGATTAGGTTTGGCAGCATGTAATAGAAAAACACATACAACGTAATAACGGTGGCTTAAATAAGATAGATGTTTATTTCTCTTGTGTTCATAAACAAAACCAAAGGAAAACAGTCCAGAGCTGATATGGTAGCCTCTGGTTTTCTGGGACTCAGACTCCTGTATCCTGATGCTCTGCCATCTAAAGGCATTGACTCATGGTCCATGATGGCTGGTCAGCCCCTGAAATTCAGGTCTGTATTTCAGTTTGGGGGCGGGGACAGAGGAAGAAAAAGACAAAGGCCACACATAGCCCCAAGGAATGAAGAGAAATGTAGTGTTTTATATTGCTATGCAATATGTTATGTGACGACCGCATACCTGTCAATAGCTCTTCTTAAAGACTACCTTATTCAGATTACTTTGTATGTATGTCTATGTGTGTGTATTTGGTGAAAAGACTGAGAGCCATATATGGGAAGATGTGGATGGCAGAGTGACACAAATATGAGAGAAGATCCCAGAAGTGTAGGTGACCAACACTATGTAAGCCCCCCAGAGTTTTCTGAATAAATTTTGGGGAGGACATCATACCTCAATAGTTTGCAAATAGAGATTCAAACAATCATTTCTTTCTTTGCTTTTTATTATATAATTTTTAAAACATTCACAAGATTAGAAGTAATGATATAATGAACCCCCTACAAATCCATCACTGGATTTCAATAATTTCAACACATGGCTAATCTTGTTTCATTGGTACACCACTGACTTTTCCTCCCTCCCAACACTGGATTATTTTGAAACAAATACCAATATCATATCAGAGGCTAATGTTTTCTAGATCACAAAGAACCAAAGACCCTGAAAGCATCTGGATTAAATGTGGAAAAACGTAAAAGTCAATGATTGTAGAGTCAAAGAGCAGAGTTGGGCAGCATTGAGAGAGAACAGGGGATAGTATGAGTAGTTTAGAATTGAATAAAAATGAAATATATGAAGAACTTTAGGATGATTAAGTAACTAATATAAGAATAGGAAAAAGACTGCATGGATAAAAAAGAAGGCAGTGGACTTGTGAGTTAATGAAAAAGACATACAGAAAGAGAGGAGAAAATTATTCAGGTTACAGAACTTTCAAGGTGCCAGTTGGATAGCAAACCAAGACTTAGAAGATGAAGATGAAAGGGAAAAGTGAAGAAGTCAATGGCAAACACTGCTTGTTATTTGCCTAATATCCATCTTTCTTTTGAGTAACAGAACTTAATCGTATTCAGGCAGCAATGTGTCCTGCTAGAAGTGGCGTTTCCCAGCTTCTCCTGTCACACAGAGTAGGTGAAATGCATCTGGTAGAGCTTTGGAAAGGTTCTTTAAAGAAGACTTATTCACCTGGAGGGGCTCACTTTTTACCTTTTTGCCCTTTATTATTTTCCCTCTACCTCCAGTACATAAAGAAGGGATTACTGGAGTCCCAACAGACATCATCAACTAAGAGGCAGTGCAGGGATGTTGGAGCTTGCATCCCTGATTGACTGTGGGGACAACACATTGGCTGTGGCCTGCTGAATTCTGCATTCTGATACAGGAGAGACAAATGAATACCATTTTTGAGGGGGAGGGGTGGTCTCTGTCCAATTTAGCCAAGACTCTACAGGCATAGTGAAAGAAACATAGTGAAAGTCATTGAAGGAAGAATGAGAATTTTTATTGAGCAAAGCAAAATGAATAAACCATTTTCCATTGATCAGTAGATGTTGCTGTTGTTTAGACAGTGTCTCTCCCAACTGAAGTTTTAGATGAAAAAGGTTAAGTATCAAACATTTCTTGCAGAGAAGTTCTCCAAAGCTGAGCCAGAATCAAAGACTCAGGGTGTTACCTATTATTACTTATTAATTATTACTATTAATACTAACCTCATAAAACTGTACAATACTTTGTCAATTTCACAGCCCTTTCATATAAATTACCTTATATCTTTTCGTCCATTTATTTAGTATTTTTGAGCTCTTAATATGTGCAAATCATTGTAGTAGACATGAGTGGGGGATGAAGCATTGCGTGGAATCATTGTATCAAGTAAGGCAAAAAAATAGTTACCACTTATTGATTGATTATTCTCTATGAGGCACTATGTGAAACATTTTACAGATATTTTCTTATCTAATTTCATAACAACTTTATGGGGTGATTATTCTTATACCTCTGTTTTGGGATGTGAATTAGTTTAAAGAAATTAAAAACTTACCAAGTTTACTCAACTAATAAGCAGAGGCACTGAGATCCAAATCAAGAAGTGTCTGACTCTCTCAAGTCTCTGAATAATTGTAATTCAAAATGGAAAATGTTACACGCCTGAAAAAGATGTAAAAAATGGTACAAGTAAGAGCTTAGAGATGTAAAGTATGTAGAATCAGGGTTTATGTTCTATTTCTACAGAAGAAGAAACTAAATCTCAGATAATTTAGTGATTTACCTGACTTGCTTTATTTGTCCCTCACATTTCCAATACAAGCCATACAAATTATCATCCTTTCTACCCCTGCCCTTTTGTATCATCCCCATACATCTAGCTGCCAGAAATCGGAAAGGATATGAAAGGCACAAAGAATATTCACCCACTGCTGGCCAAAGGACTGTGAATGATGGGTGAATACTAGTTCAAAAGGAAACTAATCTTCAGTTTAATCCAATCTACTATTTGTATGATAAATAGTAGGATGCTAAACACTCTGTGTGACAATGGCAAATCCCCCACTGGTGGAGTGGATTTATGCTCTGTGACCAAAGCTTAGGAGAGTCACATCATTCTCTTTTCTTCTATCTGGAGCAATGCATCAGCCCTAGGCCAGCAGTGAGGGATCAAATCTGATTTTAGCCTTGCTTTAAGTGAACACAAATTAGTTAGTTCCAATAAAAACTGAGGGGGAGAGGTGGTAGGTCAGGGAAAGGGAGAAGAATGGGGAAATGCACATGCAACAGAAAAGTCAAAAATAGGTTTGTCAGATTGAGAAAATAAAAATACAGGGTACCCAGTTAAATTTGAATTTTAGATAAACAATGAATAACTTTTTAGAATAAGTATGTCCCCAAATCCCACATATTTCACAGTTAAAAACAGGTTGCAAAATAGAGACAATTTATTGTCTCAAATATTGCATGGCACAGTGACTCATACCTAAAAATTATTATTTTTTTAATCTGAAATTCAAGTTTAGTTGGGTGTCCTGTATTTTATCTGGTAGCCCTAGTCAAAAAAAAAAAAAGAAGACAGAAAGAAAAATCTAGTTTTTAATTTCAGCCTCTCAGAGTTTAAGAGAGCCTCGGCCACATTTATTGTTTGTTTGTTCTGAGGTTCCAAATATAGCAAAATGTGAGAAAAAGGTTACAAAGTTTATGGAGAGTTTATATATACATAATTTCATTTTACAAATTAACACTTCTAACTCAATGAAAATATATTTTTGCTATTCACTAGATAATTATAGAATGTATATTTGAAAATTAAGCCATCACACATTTTAAGCAGTATGGCTGGATAGTGGGAAACAAATTTAAAATTTCAAGTTTACTTGAAACTGTGTAAGTGTATCTCAGTTATTATATGTATTTATTGTATGGGTGTAATGACAAAGTCTAAAATGGAAGGCTTTTCTATAATATTATGCTGGGGTTCAAATGCCCCTCTCCCTCTCCCAAATGATTGGCTCCACCAGCCACAGAAGAGGGGACTGACCAATTGTTTGGATGATCTATCTTCTATTTCATCCCCAGGTATAGAAAGTCATCTTCCAGAGCTGGGGACTGTGTCCGTTTCCTTTGGCTGCTATAACAAATTACCACAAACTTGGTGGCTTAACACACATTTATCTTCACACAGTTCTGGAGGCTAAGTCCAAAATCACTTTCCCCAGACTGAAATCACCATGTATGTAGGGCCATGCTCCCTCAAGAAGCTCCTGGGGAGAATCCCTCTCTTGCCTCCCCTAGCTTCTGGTGGCCCTCCTGGGCTTGTGGCTATATCACTCCAATCTTTGCCTCTGTGGTCATACTGCCTTCTCCTCTTCTGTGTTGAATGTCTCTCTGTCTCCCTCTAATAAGGACATGTGACTGCATTTAGGACCCACCTTGATAATCCAGGATAACCTGCCCTCAAGATCCTGAATTAGTCACATCTGCAAATTCCATTTTTTGCCACATAAGGTAATGCTCACAGGTTCCAGGGATTAGGACATGGATGTCTTTTGGGGGTCATTTTTCAGCCTATCACAGGGACTGAGGGGATGCCTTGCACAGAACAGGGTCCCTGAAGAACATAAATTGGCTTGTTGGTGCCCTTAGCCAGGAGTCAATTTAGGTGGGGATGTCTTTTTAGATTGTCTAGAAAGACCTGAAGTCCAACCTTGAAGCCTTTGCTATCTTACACACCTGAAGTCATGAGCCTGGCTTGTGTCCCTCACGTGTTTCAAATATAGGTTACAGGTGGAGTCCATCATCCCCCAAAGAAAGTAGTTCTGGTGGTGCTGGGGCCAATCATATGTCCTCGATAACCTAAATTTCTGCCCATTTCATTACTGTCTCTTTTTCCTGCTCTGAAGCTAGGTGTAGATGAATAAATATTGATTATTTAAAAATATTTGTTAACACCTCTTAGGAGCAAGGGATTGTGGAAAGTCACATAGCAGGGTGGTTAGAGAGCAGCCTCTAAAGCAGATTGTCAGGAATCCAATCCCTGCTCCGCTAATTACTGGCTTTGTGACCCCACCTCTGTGCTTCTGTTTCCCATCTATAAAATAGTCTCTACTTCATATGGTTCTTGAGGATTGAATGAGCTAACATATGTGTAAAGCGCTCAGAACAATGCCTGGCTGTTAGATATCTCTAATTTAATAAATGTTAGTTGCTATTTATTTCAGTGGAGAAACCAAAGAAATAAGAATCCCTGTGTAAGAAACAAGGATAGCTGAGGCAAGATATATGCCAAAAAAATTTTTTTTACGTGTCAGAGTTAAGACAGTAAGTACTAAGAGAAGTCTGAGCTTAGAGGCTTTTTGTTTTCGTGTTTGTTTTGCTTTGTTTTTGAACCCTAACTTAGGGGGTCAAGAGTTACAGAAGAGGACAAGGAAAGGGTAAAATGCTCTCTTTGGAGGAGAGCTGGTAGGGAGCCTTAGCATGTAGCATTGGACAGTCAGGGCAAGACGGTAATGTGATACGAACACCAGCCCCATGCGGCTTGTGCTAGTCTGAAGAAACATGGAGCCTCAGCTCAGACACTTAGGAGTTCATGCTTAGTAACCTTCACCAAGTTAGAAAAAGTAATACCTACAAAGAAGAGTTGTTTTAAGTACTACATTAAGGAATGCATGAGAAATCACCCAGCTGAATGCCAAAAGTTCTGTTTTCTACCTGCCCTATTAGTTGGGATGTGGGCAAGCAGGCAACTGAAGGCTTCATTCCTTTAAATACGAAACCACCAATGCTTGCATCATATCTAAAGGGCATGGTTCCTTGAACAATTTTTTGAGCATGTACTGGGAACTATACTAGAAGCTGCTGAGCAAGTTATGAGCGTGACAAAGTTCTGCCTGGAGAAAGTTATGGGCCAGGAGTAGAGGCAGTCAAATGAAGAGGGAATACCAAATGCGTGGTAAGAACTATCATGGAACTGTAAGAGTGCTGAGGAGAGCCCTTGGAAAGAAACCTCTAACTTTGTCTGCAGAACAGGGAAAAGTGACTATCAAGATCTTTCTATAACAACAGTAGAAAATGGCTTTTTGGTTTGGATTGGGCAAAAAGAGGTTGTTCAGGAATTTTCTGGGCTTTTTGCATATGGAGAAGGCTGGGCTGACAGTCCAGCCCCAAAGGCCAGTGAATAGCTGCTCTATGATTACTAAGTGACACGCAGGAATAAATTTCTACAATATTAAAAGTGATATATGGCACATTAAAAATTACGTCCTTATATATAGTACTCAAGGCCTAACCCATCGCATTAACAAAATCAAAATGATGGAACCTGCGTACTCAGCGGGGGTGCGGAATGTGGGCGAGGGCCTAAAGGTCAGTCAGCCGCTGTGCTACCCTGAGCGGGACTCGGCCTCGGCTAGGAGACCTTGGTGTTTTCCAGCCGAGGTGGGGGCTCGGTCAGGGGAAGTTCGGAGCAGCGGGAGCGGCAGAAGCACGTGGGCTGAGGTGGGGGGCGGGGGTGGGAGGACGCAGACGGAGGAGTAACCCGTGGAAGTGTCAAAGAGGAAGGAGTGGAGGGCCGCTGAGGTGACAGGGTGTGGCCTGTGGGGGAGCAGGCGGACCGGGAGAGGAGGGCAGAGAGACCCACCGGGACTGAGGAGGCAGTGGGAAGCGTGCCTGCGTCGCTCGGTGCGGTGACAGCGAGGAGCGCGGCGCGGGGCCGAGTGGCGAGGGGAGTTTCCCGTGCTCGCTAAGTGGAACCCAGCTCAGAGCTGCGCCAGCGCCTTCAGCCTGGGTCCGCGGTGCCTGACACCTGCCGGGTCCGAAGCGGGAGTCCGGCGGAGCGTTCCGCACCCAAGTAAGTCTCTCTTTTTCTCTCAATTCTCCTCCGCCGCCTCAGCCTCTTTATCTGCGGAGCGCGGTGCTCCGAGCTCCTGTTGGGGGGAGGGGAGGGCTGCGCGAAAAGCGCACCGGAGAGCTCCGGCGGCGTCCACGGATGCTCCGAGCGCGCGCCGGCCGGCGCGGGGACCCGGCCGCGAGGCCCCGCCGCCCGGTTGCCCTGCGCAGCGCAGATGGAGGCGGCGGCAGAGTTGTCGGCACAGATACGACTCGTCTTTTGTGTCTGGCCGGATCCCAGAGTCGGGCCAGGCCCGGGGGAAGGAGCGGAAGTCACTTTATGGTTCCTGGCCCCACTTCTTCCCCCGCACCCCAAATCCTTCGGGATTTCAATATGCGGCGGACTCGGGCGCAAATGAGTGCCTAAGCGCCCCTGCTGGGCTAGCTGGATTCGGGTGGGCAGCGGCCGGACCACCACGCCGCCCCCTCTGCTGGTTTTCTTTTTAGATACAGCGCCTTTAACAGCGGGTGCTGAGAGGGAGGCTGACTGGATGCTCACGGGAGTCTGGGTGTGGAAACGACCTACCTTCTTGCTTTTCTCGGGTTCTGGAGGGGAAAGGACAGGGCTGAAGAGAACCCCGAAGCCCGAGCGTCCCGAGCTAGCGGGCTTGCGCGCGGCCGGCGAGGAGGCGTTCGCTGGGTGGATCCCTTGTCTGGCTCATTGTTCGCGGTGACGGTTCTTGGGGCCGGGCTGAGCGACAGACACTTAAAACGGGGCCGTGAATAAAAGTGACGACTTGCCGGAGTGAGGTCAAGGCTACCGGGAGGAGAGGGCTTTCCAGTTTGGAAACGGACTTCTTCGAGCTCGGAGGGCAACAGTAGTCGTCAGCGAAAACCGCTGCTGAGTGTGAAACTTAGGTCTGACGCTCATTCACGGAGACAGCTTAGTGAATGAAACCCTCAGAAACAGGGCGCGATATTTCCCCATTGAAATTGTTTTCAGAGTGAGGAAGATGGAGTTTAAGTGTTATTGGCAACTGGCTGCTTTCTCTTGCTAGCACCTGTTTCTCTTTCTCACCCCTTCCCCCCACCCTCGCCTCTTTGGGGGAATGTGTATTTATCATTCTATTTGTGCCTTCAGCTAGTCGAAGTGTATGGTTTCGGGAGAAGAATCCGTTTTTAAAAACAAAGTGCAATTTCCACTCTACAAAGGGCCAAGCGCTGGTGTAGACATTTATTGCTCCTCCACCCTAGCCGCATGCTAGCATTCATGAAGGCAGACGGTGCACCCGGAGTCAAAGGGAGCCAGTTATCCCCAGCTGGAGATGCCAAAACACAACTAGCGCATGCTCATTGTGTTGGAGGTTAGGACACTCGTTTTCCCATTTCCCTGAATTACAGTGATATCACCTGTTCATGGTGTCTGTTCCTTAGCACTACGAAGGAAGGTGCATTTTCCTGAGAAGGATGTTTCTTCTTTTTCTGAAGTGCATGGGTAGTAATCAGAGTAAGTTGATCCAACAAGAGGGATTTTTAAAAATTATATATATGTATATATATATACATGTGGGTGTGGGTGTAATATATATAAATATATATTTCTGTAAATCCCAGTAGTTACTAACACACCTACCTGCCCTGGTTATATTTGCTTTGACTTGCGTGATGGACTTGCTAAGGGCATCGGTCTGCTGAAACCTGAAGTTCCAGCCCCCAGGAGAAATAATATGAACACCTCTCTCTGACCACAGTCTGATTCCACAGGGAAAAAAACATGCACCAGGAGTGTTATTTAGGTTATTGAAAGCTGTGTGATTTATTCTAAGGAGGGAAGCAAGAGTTAGGTAGAAGAAAATAGAAATGGAAGACCTGAGTAGGCATCCAGACCATACTCATATTTCCACAAATATGTATGTGGAAAGTATATTGTGTTCTCTCTTTCTCCTTTATCACTCTTAGTATTTGTTTATATCCTTAATGCTTTTCATCACAGTTTTTGTGCCTCTTGTTTGGAGGGAGGGGGCTGGCTTTGAAAAAAAAACTTTTATATTTTCAGTCTGTTATTATTTTAGATTTTCAATATCAGTAGTGCTCATTGAATACAGGGACTTATCTTTTATACTCTTCTTTTGTTTGTCTCCTTGCACGCCATGTCCAACTTAGTATGGGACCATGTGAGCAATGAATCAACCAGGTTCTAATGCAGATTAAGTTATGGAAGGTATCCACAGCTTTGTATAAACTGTATACTCATTTAACCACCTTCCCACATGACCAATTTTAGCTACTTGCTTGTTCATCTTCTGAAGTCTCCAGACTCCCATATTCTTACCCAGATTGACTGCTGCCCCAAATCTTGACTGTACAAAGAACAGAACTTAATTATTTTGGTCTTATTTATCAGTCAGCAGTGTTTAGTGTTGCCAGTTTAATTATATCATTGAAATATGCATGACTCTAAAGTATGTTGAAAAAGGTTATTTTAAACTTGTTTCTTCATAAAGAAAAAAAGTCCTTGTGAAGCCATAATTTCACTGCTGTGAGGCTCCCTAGCCATTTGTGTTTATTGAGTTTACTCTTCCACATGAAGAAAGAACCATTGTTTTGTTGTCTAGGAGCTGAAGGAAGATGGAAAGTGAGAAAAGAAAATCAAGCACTTTAGAATGCTATTATTTTCCCTACTTGGGAAAAATATTTTTTTTAAGTAAACAGTAATTATTTTCTTAAAGATACACTAAAACCTTATTAAAGGATCCTGAGGAAAAGAAATTTTTAGGATAGAAATGCTGGCTGTTACTGAGTATTCATAAAAGATTGGTGTATACAAACACATGCATTTTTGAACCAATCTCATAACACATTTTCTTCTTTCCATAGAACTTTGAAATGTTATTAAATCATTGTTATTAAAACATTGAAATCTCATCAAAATCTATATTTAAATATACTGTCTCTTTGCAAGTGCTTTAATTGTAATAGCCTATTTGTTGAGATTAAAAAGAACATCATTGACGTCATGGTGTGCTTTGCATTTTAAAATAGTAGCTAATGAATTACAAACATTCATTACCCCACAACCATTTGCTGAAATTTCTCAGGACCCCCAAATAGAGAATTATTTGTACTATGTACTTACTATCATTCAGATCCTTGCTGAGTTTATGTTGATCCCCTTTTCTTCTTCAGAATTAATTGCCTTTTAAATTAATACTCTGTTGGCTCTGAATTTTTTGTTATTTTTCTCCTATGTCATAAATTTATGTGAAAATATCTTCAACATTGTCTGGTTAGGAAATTTGCTGTTGATAACACGTGGGAATTGGGGGAGGGATGAGAGAACCACTTTTATTAAACCTGGAGAGAGTCAGAGCTTAACAAGGGAAGAGAGGGCAGGTTTCACCTGAATAAAATTCACTGAGGAATACTTCTTTGACCTTTGAAAGTCCAAGCTATGTAGCACATAATATACATTTGGGTAATTCAGGTACTAACCTCACATATCATAAGGCAAACAATAGAAATAATAAGAGTTTCATAGTGCCTTCACTTTGTTACATTTGAATGGTGACTTCAATTCCATTCACTTTTCTTCATACTAAATAATGAAAACTACCCACAGTTTTCTTATTTTTTTGTTTGTTTGTTTCTTTGGCCAGGAGTGGGTATAGAGGAGGGGCTAAGAGGGGAGGGAGCACTGTTCTATTTATGTAAAAATGAAAATTGTCAATGTTTATTTTGGAAAAGTTTTATTTAAGAAGTTCAGTTTCTTCTGTAAGTTTAGTGCTTATTAAATGTTTACTGAGGAAGATGAAGTTTGACACTCAATTTTCATAACCAGATGCAACCAGAAACAAATTGGTTAAGTGATTCAAATTAGTGCATTTAAATCTTAAATTTAGTTTTCCTTCCCATAAACTAATATGAAGAAAAATATTGAATTAGGGTTTATTTTTAATAACCAATATTCATTTATATTCTCTTGAAAACGAAGATTAACATGATTAACAAAAAATGTAAACATTTGTGAAATGAGGATATAAGGGGATGCAAATTAATGATTGTGTATACTTTTGATATATAGCTTTTTTTCCCTGATAAATGAGTATTTTTAATCTCAGGGGTGATGTGAATTTCTTAACTGATCACATTTTCTCTTTTCCTTTGACCACTAGAAAGCTCAGAGCCAATCTGAGATCTAATTTATTGATCAGATAAGGCTCTATAGAATGCATTTGTGTATTATCTTTCTCAGTGACCTTATCTTATTCTACTTAGGTATTTTCTCTGTCAAAATGTCGTGTTTTTTTCTTTTTTTTTCCACTGTGGAAGGAGACAGACCATCAAAGTTAATATGAATAAGTGTTTAGAAATACAATCAAGTCTGCAATTATTATTAAGGTCTAATATTGCAAATGCTGAGGGAATATCAGGCAAACTAAGGCATAATTTCTGATCTAAAGATACTTATAATCTAGCTCAATATAGAAACCATAAACGCATAACAGATTAGCTAACAATGAATCA
Source organism: Balaenoptera ricei (assembly GCF_028023285.1). Taxonomy (NCBI): domain Eukaryota; kingdom Metazoa; phylum Chordata; class Mammalia; order Artiodactyla; family Balaenopteridae; genus Balaenoptera; species Balaenoptera ricei. Next base: position 98,124,128 of record NC_082640.1, on the reverse strand, counting down.
ATGTATATACACACATCTCTTGCATTAAATTGAAAACCTAGACTTTATCTTTAACGATGCTCAGCTTCCACTTTTCTAGAAACACACTATTAATAGTACTAACTTGTAGAGCAAAGTAACCAAATCTTTTCATTAGAATTCCCCTCTGGGTATACTAAACTCTAAATAATCTGAGGATGTGAGGATGAAAATAAATGTTGGAAAGTCACTGTGATTCTGTGGTAGTGGAGTGGAGACTTCCAGACCTTTCTCTTCTCTTTATCTTCTTTCTCTTTCTCTCTTCCTCTGTCTCTCATTGGCTTTTCTATTTGCTCCCCAGTCAGCCAGTGGCTGGACCTGATTGACAAGTGTGACAATTCCAATGTCAAGCTAAATCCCACCAGGCTTGTCAGCTTATGAAATTTCTGGATATGTAAATACAATAGTTCTAAGTAATGTACTTAAATACAGTAGTTAAGTGCCCACTGGTGGTTTCCCTTTGTACTTGAATCAACAACCATTTTCAGCTTTTAGAAGGGACCACCCACAAAACTGTTCTCAGGGAAAGAAAAAAAAGTAAAAACATGCAAAATAAAAGAACTAAATTATTGACCCAGGGTGACATGTTTATGGCTAAGGCCAGAAACTCTGAATTAAACTTTCAAATCTAACCAGCTACCTCTGGGTATAATCTGATTCTCATCTTCTCTATCTCCCATATACACACCATTTTTTTCAGACATCTCAATTATAGTTAATGTCAAAAATAAAGTCTGAAACACAGATCTGTTGTCCTCAACTGAAGCAAACTATCAGACTTTGATAAATAATGATCATTTAAACTTGGCCTTTTAAAAAGCACATTGGATACAATGAAAATCCGTGTAGTACATTTACTGCGCTTCCACTTATGATATAAATAGTGCATAAAGCTTTAAAATTTTCATCAAATTAATGTTTCACTGACATGAAAATTAACTACTGACATCTAAGGTGCATGCCATGTGATGATTCCTAATTGGCAAGTGAACCTTAGAGGGTTATTTATAGATTACATTGCAACAAAGTGCTGGAGTAAATTCTCATTGTGCAGTTCAGTTCAAATTGATGTTTTAGCTTTGATTCTCTTCACTTTTTTCATATCCTTTTTGATCTCTAAAGCCCCTCAGAAATAAGCTACCGAGGGTGCTAAATATATAATTAATAACATTTGGGCAGAGAATTTGTCTTCAAATTATCCTTAAGAGATTTGGAGACCAGTTAAGTATCCTTCACCAGTTTGTTCAGTTATGAATAACTCTTGGGGCTGTGAATTTGAACTCAAAAGATCTGGTAACATTCATTTCCATCCAGAGCACATAGGATAAATGTTCACATAGAAAAAAATGAGGAAGAAACTTGAACATTTATCAAATGAATTAATTTTTAAGAATAGCTGCCTTTAAAGATCTAAGTGGAAATACTATTTTATTCTCTAATGACAATTAAGGTTTCTTTTGTCTCTGTTTTTCATTACATTTTGTGTATAGGGAATGTGGTAAGAGAATTATAATGTATCTGCAATTCCCATGCAACGTTATTAGGTCAAAATTTGGCTTTTCTTTATTCCATGTCTGTGTCTGCCTAAAGGTAGAATGACCAAATAAAAAATGAAAAAGTAAGTTCTTTATTTATTCTGCATATTTTTGTTCACTATGGATTTTGTACATGATCCCATAAGGCAAAGTTATATAAGCTATACATTTGTGCCTACAAAGATAAGTTTACAATTTATTAACTTTTAGACGTTTTCTTCATGCTATACTCAACCTGGAATGTTCTACTTTCCCTAACAGATTTGTGAATCACCTGTCTTTTTCGTAAAGATTTACTTAAAAGACATTTTCTCTTTGAAGGAATCCCCACCATTGGATTTGAATTTGGCATTTTTTTTGGAAAAGTGTGTGTATATGTGTGTGTGTGTGTTTTACAGTCATATTGTAAACCTGAAAATGTTTAGAAAATTTAAATAATTTTATACAAATATAGTATTTATTATGATTATTACTATCATTATAATGCCAAAGAGACAAACTAGGCATTGGATCTAAGCTACATGTGGGAGTGAATACTTAATTATTTATTTATTTTTAACACTTTTGACTAGTAGTTGAATAATTTATCCTTAGGCCTGTTGCTTTTTATTGACGAAAATCTTCACTAGTCCTGTATGGTGTGGTGTGGGTATGATCAAGGCAACTTGTTTTCTTGATGATGAAGGTTTATCAGAAAATTTATCCCCTAATTACAAAAACTCTCATTAATAAACATTGAATGAGGACTTACTATGCATCAGGTATTGACATAGGAAATGACCATAAAAAAACAACAAATAAATAAAAAGGTCCTGCCCTGAAGGAATTTAGAATCAAATGGAGAATAAAAATACTGAATTAATGTGGTAAAATAAATTACACACATCATCAGGGAATATTTGGGGAGCTATGAGGAAAGGTGTGTTTCTCAATTTGGGTCGGTGGAGGGTGGTCTAGGAAAGTTTAATGGGGGATTTGAAGCAAAAAGGACAAGCAAAAGTCTAGCAGGTGAAGAAGCAGTAGATGGGGGTCTCTGGCATAGAGCTGCTGGAGAAAAGAACAGTGAAGCATATGTGGAAAATCCAGAATGTCCAGCAGAAGTATCGTATGTTAGACTGAAGACCAGTTTAGTAGTCTAGACTAGAAATCAAGATTTGGAGGTTTAATCCTGATTAAATCCAACACTCTTATAATGTATGTCTGCACCCATGCAGCTGGACATATCTAAGTACACAACCATGGTGTCATTTCATATTCATTCATCTTAAATGGATTCTTAAAATCATCAGATAATCTTACTGAACTAGCCTGCTCCATTTACTTTCCTAGAAGACTATATACCATGCTTCCTCTTCTCTCCTCCAAACTCTCAGTACCTCTGTCTACATCCTCACTCTCAGATCAAGGCCTTGCTTCCTATTCGCTGATATTGAGCCATTTGAAAAAAACTGCATAGTTACCCACTACCACACTTATCGAACTACAAGTATTTACTGCCATGTAATCTGCCTTCTTGCAGGTTCTCTCACATAGCACTGGTAGAATTTAAACTGTTACATTTTAGTGGATGTAGAAATATGTAAATGCAATTTATTAGTGAGTAAAACTATTACTTTAGACCTTGAACTTTCATTTTTAGTTGTTTAGCATTGGGAAATAATCAGGGTTGGAGTCAAAGATTTTTGTAAAATATGATGGTATAGTGAAAAAATTAGAAACAGACCAGCCCAAGGATAGAAAAAAACCGCAATAAAGTACAGTACATTCTTATGACAGAATGTTAAACATCATTTAAAATTTTTTAAATTAATGCTATAATGTAAAAAAAAAAAACCTAAAACTGTACATAATACATGATACAGTTTTGTTATATGTATGTAGAAAGACCAGAAAAATAAATGAACCATGTTAAAAGGCTGTGTCTTTGGACATTGAGATGAAAATCGTTCTGTATAGCAGATTCTCGGAAAATCCACTCAGCTTGGAAGAGAAAGGTTTTTGACAGGAAGATCCTGGTGACATAGAAAACGTCCACTGAGTAAACACAATAGTGAAAGCCATCTCTATAGTGTGATTCAAGTGTCATTGAAATACAGTCCCCACCAGGCATTCCCCTTGCCTGCAACATTCATTCCACCAAGACCCATGGAATTTACTGCTAAAATACATCACAAGTTTATTCAGTTTTCACCATCTCCACCCCTGTCCTTCTATTGTGAGACACCACAATTTCTAGCCTGGATCACTTCTTTAGCTTTCAGCAGGTTCTTCCCACTCTTGCTGTTGCAGAAATAATGATCTGAGAGGCCGTATTGCAGAGTGTTCAAAGCATGGACCCCATTGGTGGGCTGCCTGAGTGTGAATCCCAGCACTGCCACTTACTAGCTATGAGACTGGGGGCAAGTTACTTGACATCTCTTAACTTTCATTTTCCCATCAATAAAATTAAAGATATTAATACCTACCTTTTGAGGTTATTATGAGAATTAAATGAACAACTAGCTTAAAGCAAGTAGTTTTATGTGTTAGCTATTTGTCAAGGCTTAAATTAGATTATAACCTTCCTTGTTTAATATCATCCAAGGACTTCTGATTGCACTTCGAATTAAATCCTTATGATCACCTGCACCAACTTTATTACTCTTGGCTATTTTCTGTTTTCTTGCTATTTCTCTGAAAACACCAAGTCCTGTTCTGTTACTGGGCCTTTGTACTTGCTGTTACCTTTGCCTGGTATACTCTCATCTGATTCTCCCCAGAGCTGCTTCTTGTCGTACCAGTCTCAGCTTCTGCCACATCCTCTAAGAGCCCTTTCCTGATTTCTGGTCATCTAAGGGACACTTCGTACTATTCTTTTTTCCACTCTCCACATTTTATTAATAGACCTTATCACAATTTGAGCTTTTTGTTTGTTTGTTAACCTTTTTCCCCTCTTTTTCACTGCTAGAATTTAAATTCTGTGAAACAAATATGATGTCTGTCATGGTTATATTTGTTTCCCCCAATACCTAGAAGAGAGTGTGGCATGTCGTCCTGAATAAATATTGGATGGCTGGCTGGCTGGCTGAGATTCTCACTATTGTCATCTTGGAATTTGCATTTCTAGAATGACTAACTTCATATTTGTAAGGTCTGTAAGTCACTAAGGAGATATAGAAGGTTAAGTTGTTAACACTTGTTATTTTAGCTCTGGTTCACAGGGCCTTAACAATACTTGTCAGTACACAAGTACATTTTGAAAGAAGTAGAGAGTTTGAGAGTGGAGAGGGGAACAGTAGGTGAATTGGGGGACTTGAGATGTAAAGATACTTCAGGCTAAAGGGAAGCTGCAGTGATGGGGGTACGGGGTGGGCTTGGAGTGAGGTATTAGAGTGTCGATAGTTCAGGCATTCAAGAGGAAGTGTCAGACCAGCATTTCACAAAGAACCAGGTTAAAAATACTACATAAAGTAACTTCCATAACATTTTACTTCTTAGCTTTAGAAAATGTTGAATAAGGCTCTGTATATACATAAAGCCAAAATAAGTGGATGAAAGATTTTATTAAAAATCAAATTAGTTATTTGATGTCATGAAATAAAAACAAAACTGTTTTCTTTCTCTGATTCAGCTCCTTTTTAAAATGGAAATCGGTCAGACCTGAGTATTGTATATATGTGTGTCTGTCTTTGAAACTTTTTTGTTTTCTTCAGGCAGAAAAACACTTCATGTGGAAAAGATGTTTTCATGTGTTGTTTTTGATTATAAAACTGTAAAGGCATGGAAAGTTTTGTATACAGTGATGTTCCTTTTTTCTTACCAGGAGGTGTCACTACAGCTCACTCAAACTTGCTAGTGCATTCTGTATGGACAAACTAGTGCTAGCATTTTATCAGAATGTCAGTACCCACCCACCAACTTCTTTACTGAGTTGCTTGAAGGAAGTCTGATGAAAATAGAATTCTTTTCAGGTGCCTGCTTCTCCTCCAAACAGATATTCCTGTCATGAACTAGCTGAAAACCTAAAACACTTGTTTAATATTCTGGAAACAAACAGCATTCTTACTTTCTCTGAATGTTGAGTGGGGCAGGGGACGGTGAAGAGGAAAAAAAAAAAAAAAGAGTGGGATAAAGAGGAGAGATAGACATCAAGAAACATGAAGAGTGAAACTGAAGTGTTTCCAGCGATAACACACTGCTTGAAGATCCCTGAACACACAGTTCTCTCACCCATCTGACTTGCATGTTTTGTCCTTTCCCTGCCCCTCTTCCCTGCCCAGATAAGACCAGCTTGCTGTTCCAGAACTGTTATAATTAAAATAAAAATGTCTATCTGGTATTGAGCTAATACACTATCCCAGTTATTTGACACATGTAATTTCTATCTTGTCTGATAACATAAAATATTATTACTAAATAATAATATCACTACTAAAAATTTACTAAAAGTTTTACTAAATTATTACTAAAAATTTTTCCGGTGAAGAAAATGAAAATTGGAAAGGTTGCATGATTTGTAATTGTAGCTGTGATTTTATCATAGGCTCATCAGATTTCAAAAGCACATCCTTATTCTTTGTATAATACCACTGCAGAGTCCCTCCCACTGGAGACTTGCCTAACATCCTTTCACCCCTGACCAATGTAGATATCCCTCCTCTGGGTCTCACAACATCTGGTGCTTACCCAGTGTGAACACTCATCGTGACTGGGCCATGGCTCTCTTATTTTCTTGTCTCTTGCTTCACCCAGAGTCAGAGTATTTTAAGGTAGGTACAGTATCTTGTCTCTAGAACAGAACATGGAACTCCTAATATTGATCAACTGGATGGGCAAACAAGAGAACAGGTGCACCCAAAGATGGGACTTCAATGTGGATGAGGGTGTGGGTGAGCAAAGCATGGACGGTAAAGACCATGGTGCTGCCAGCCTTCACTCATTTCTGTTGGCCTCACTTGTTCCACAAGCAACTAAACAATGAAGAGGAAAGTCCCAGCATCTGGAGAGGAGGAAGAACAGGGTTATTTGCCCCAGAAGGAGGGGATATTCAGCACATCCCATACCTTGTAGCTCCTCTAGAACTGGAGGGAAAAGACTGGCATCCGAAGAGTTGTGTTTTCTGCTGACCTGCAGGTGGCAGCATGGCCCAGCTGTCAGAGACCAGCTCAGTTCTTAGACACCCCTATTGCTGCTGTGGGACTCAGAACTGTTCTCAGGGCATTCAGTGCCCTGGGAATGATTAATGGTGCTGCCCGTTCACTGTACCCTGAGGGTAATTGAGCCTGCAATATTTTGGAGGTTGCAGAGAGACTTCCTGAGCCTCTCTCTAATAGAAGGGGCTGCAACATTTTGGACATTATATCCCTTTGGAGACGTCCCAGAAACCTTTTGTTGAGTCTAGAATGCAATCATTGGCAGAACGCTTTGAAAGGGGAGAAAAAAAAAGCCCACCACCACCATCCCTAAAATATGAGGAAATTGAATAGTCTTAATGTTTTTTCAGATGTCTGGTTTGCTATGCATTCCATGTTCTTTTTTCCTTCTTTGGTTCTGAAATAATATTCCTTTCCACCTGACTTAAAGCAAATCCTCTGGAAGGTAGCTTATGTTAATTGACTGAGTATTTTGAAAGAGTGCAGGCAGAGCTATGTATGTCTTTATTTAAATAAGCTCTAAGCCCTTTTATATTGTAGGGTGAGGTATTTAAAAGTAAGATGATTGGAAATTTCTAAAGTTGCACACAATTCAAAAGAATGTGAAACATTTTAGAAGGAGCAACTGACAAGGGTACAGTGTCCATTTATTCTAAATATACATATAATATCAATTATGTAAGACAACCAACAAAAGATCTTAAGCTTGTCGGGTTGGGTTTGTGTGATTGCTTCTTTTCATTAGAAATTTTAGTAGCTGGGGAAAATGCCAGGTTCTAAACACTGGGAAAAGGTATCTTGAATAGGTTATAGTGGTAGATCTTCGCAGTGTTGAGAGAAAAATCAAAGATTCAGAAAATGTTTCCTCATCTATGCAACCAAATGGGGAATCTGAACCTCCACCTTTCTGTACTTTGGTTTTAAATAGCCCTGGTGGTTGGTAAAAAGCAGTGGTTTGTAGCTTCTTCAGTGATTTTTAAAAATATCACTTTGGTACTTTTGAGAACAGTTGTTCTTCCCTCAAATCTGTGAGATTTTACTCTACATCACAGAAGGTTCTTTCATGGTAGACCATGACGATTTAAAGTTGTGTTCTGTATGGGAGGTTACCTTATAGATGTTTAGAGAGCCAAACTTAGCTGGTTCTCCACGTACTGACACTTTCACGCTTTAGTAGGCAATAAATTTGGTCTCTTTAATTTCTTGGAATAGAGAAGAAAATCAGAAGGATGATTAGAATGACCCCCTCAAAGTCTTATTTTTAGATTAGATTGCAGGTGTTATACGGACTGCTATTCTGTGTGCCTTTGCTCTGTTAGACTTATCTCAAGGGTTGAACTTACAATAGTGTCTTTTTGTGATGAAAACCTAGGCTAGGGATTAAAAGTGAAGGGTGGGGATGCAGAATTAACTGAGATAGGTCCACAATGGTTTATTCACAGCCTCTGATTTAACTCCAACTTTAACAACAAAATAAATAAGGAAAAAAAATCCCAGCATACCCTAAAATCCTGCTTGATGATCCACGACTCATAGAAGGGCTTTTCCCAGCCTACTAGTCTCTATTTCTTTGGCTGCTTTGGGCAACTTATCAAAAATTTCTTGATTTTATCTCTTGATATAAAGATCTCCATTTCCATGCTGCTTTTAATTAATATACTGCTGAATATGTAAATATTATGTCTTGCTCTAAGTATTATGTATATTTTTTCTAATATTTCTAAATAAATTATAAATATTTTGTTATCAATATCTAATTCATATTTGTAAAGGAACAATTTTTGAATATATTGAAGTCATTTCCTTGTGGGGTTAGGAGAATTATTGCTTTAGAAAAGGACACAGTTGGTACTTTCTTAAATAGAGTGTCCACTGATCAACTTTGCATTTCAAAGCTTAACTTCTTGACTTCTTTACTGTAGCACAATAATGTTCTTGAAAATCAGGTATTGTTGAGGAAAAAGGATTTTCTAAATCCTTTAGCTTTCAGCAAATCAAGAACCAAGACTGGTAGAATAGATCAGAGTTTTAGTGCATTCCAGGAAATAGGGCAAACTCAAGATGAGACAGAAGAAATGGAAAGCCCATTCTTTTGGCCCTAAGGAATTGTGGCAGGGAAAAATTATGGAATTAGGGAACCAGGATGGGTTATTTAAGATCCTGACCTTCCTTCTTTGACTTCGAGATCAGAAAAAGAGCAAGATTCAGAAGGAATGCCAGTGGTATGCTTCCCAGGTATTAGGTTTTAGGAGGAAACGGCAAGATTTTAGGAGGAGCCCCAGTATGACCTGGGCAACAGTAGAGCAGTGGTGGTGACAGTTGGCTTGGTTGATGAACCTCCAAAAAGGGATCTAGAAGCCATGTCCCAGTGAGGGCATAGGGAAGCGAGCAGATTAGTGGTGATCTGAGGTTTGAAGGAAGAAGGTGCCTGCCATGGGTGGAATCTTAAAGATTAGGAGAAATGGCTTGTACCTATGGATACCAACAAGGGGCACCAGCAGGTTCTTCCAAATGACTACATGGGACAGTCAAATTTCAGTAGTTAACCACAGGGCTTATATTTAGCAGGTCCACAATGACATACTTACATCATTTGTTTACAGTCAGTGTCTATTCTGATAGTTGGGTTTTTTTTAATTTATTAATTAATTTATTTATTTTTGGCTATGTTGGGTTTTCATTTCTGTGCAAGGGCTTTCTCTAGTTGCGGCAAGTGGGGGCCACTCTTCATCGCGGTGCGCAGGCCTCTCACTATCGCGGCCTGTCTTATTGCAGGGCACAGGCTCCAGACGCGCAGGCTCAGTAGTTGTGGCTCACGGGCCTAGTTGCTCTGCGGCATGTGGGATCTTCCCAGACCAGGGCTCGAACCCGTGTCCCCTGCATTGGCAGGCAGATTCTCAACCACTGCACCACCAGGGAAGCCCTATTCTGATAGTTTTTATTGGACTGGCATCCATTTTGATTGGTTGGTGCCATGCTGTACCCATTGTTAAATATTTTGAATTTACTCCAGGTTATCCACATAGGGAGTAAACTGGTCTTACCACTCTATATCAGGGACCTGAGAGCATCTGAAATTCTGGTGTGGATTGGGGCTCCCTTCCATTCACTGTCTGAAACCCATGGTCAATTTAGGAATTCTCTTAGGGAATAAAGGAAGAAGAGAAATGCAAATCAAAACTGCAATGAGGTATCACCTCACATCTGTCAGAATGGCCATCATTAAAAAATCTACAAACAGTAAATGCTGGAGAGGGTGTGGAGAAAAGGGAACCCTCCTACACTGTTGGTGGGAATGTAAATTGGTACAGCCACTATGAAGAACAGTATGGAGGTTCCTCAAAAACTAAAGATAGTACTACCATATGACCCAGCAATCCCACTCCTGGGCACATACCCGGAGAAAACCATAATTAAAAAAGATACACGCTCCCCAATGTTCATTGCAGCACTATTTACAATAGACAAGACATGGAAGCAACCTAAACGTCCATCAACAGAGGAATGGATAAAGAAGTTGTGGTACATATATACAATATACAGCCATAAAAAGGAACGAAATAGAGCCATTTGCAAAGATGGGGATAGACCTAGAGACTGTCATACAAAGTGAAGTAAGTCAGAAAGAGAAAAACAAATATCATATAATATCACTTATATGTGGAATCTAGAAAAATGGTACAGATGAACTTATTTGCAAAGCAGAAATAGAGGCACACATGTAGAGAACAAATGTATGGACACCAAGGGGGGAAAGGCGGGGGGGGGTGGGTGGGATGAACTGGGAGACTGGGATTGACATATATGCCCTATGATATATAAAATAGATAACTAATGAGAACCTACTGTGTAGCACAGGGAACTCTACTCAGTGCTCTGTGGTGACCTAAATGGGAAGGAAATCTAAAAAAGAGGAGATATATGTATACATATAACTGATTCACTTTGCTGTACAGCAGAAACTAACACAACATTGTAAAGCAACTATACTCCAATTAAAATTAATCTAAAAAATTAAAAAAAAAGAGTATGTCCTCCAGAAAATGACTATATAAACAGCCCTACTAAGGAGTTAATTTTGAATAGACCCAATATTTAAATTTAAGGAGACTGCTTAAACTTGAAAATAATTAAAATATTGTGAATTAGTAAGTGTATGTGGAGTAGGACAACTTAAAGAAGAATTATATGAGAGAAATAAAGGAACTATATCTTCTTTTCACATCTCAGAATAGGATGGTAAATTTCCACCCACCTCCTATACATTCTTGCTGAGTCCTGTACAGTAACAGTTGCTTTGGATCTGTGGCCCAAGCTGACTTCTGATTCCTTCTGTTTGTACCTCTTTCTTCTCACATGTACATAAATGTACAGGAATTCATACACTTTCCAGTTAGCGTCCTTCAGGTGTCTTACTTACACCCGATATTCCTAGGTCTAATCCAGAGTTAGGGCCGTCAGCCCCTTTCTTACATCAAGCTGAGTGGATCTACTTCAAACCTAGTAATTAACCCATTTCTTTGGATTTGTCTCTGAACCTTTATGATATTCTTCTCCCTTTAAAGAATGTGGTTCCCATTGTGGCTAAGATCATGTTGTTCCCTAAAGATAGTGATCTAAGATAGTGAAATAAGTGGGAATAATAACACCTTGGATCCTATGTTTTTCATCTTTGAAACTCCCTCTGCTTAGAAAGGCTACTGCATTGTATAACTCCAAGGTGAACCTTTAACACTATGGGTATACAAAGCAAGGACCTGGATTTCTCACTCACAATTTGATGAGTTTTTTTTTTTTTTTCCTTTTGTCTGGGGGAGGGTGAGAATAGTTAATAAATTATTAAGCAAGAGAACCAGTATTCAAATTTAGATTTTTTCTTAATCCAGACTCCTCAATTGTAATTCCACTTGATTGGCACCAATATTTTTATAAACGGTTGGTAACAAATAATAACAAAAATATATGGAGAAAGAGCAGTTACATGTCAGTATGTTTCTGTACCTCTCTGAAACCCCTAAGTGATGAAATTTCATTGGGTACAGTGTGGAGTTCCTTGTTGGGAAAGAACTTTCTCTAGAAGCTTCGCTCTGAGGACTTGAAACAAGAAAAAGGGAGATGTGGAAGAGAAGAATGCTATCCCCTTATACATCTTTCTCTATTGCATTTGTCTGCAGTAGATAATTGACCCCTAAGGCCATTGAAAGTTTCCAGCTGCAAGTCCACTTGTTTGTTTATTTGTTTCTGTCTCGTCTAACCTTTCCGTAAAAATATTTGAGGTAGCAAATCTGTTAGGATAATTCATTAGGCCTACTGACTAATAAAGAGGTTTGTATTAAGTGGAGAAAGAAATTTATGAAAAGATTGTTTCAGCTGCTTTCACTACTGACCATGAATCCCACCACCTGGAGAACTCTACTATTCCTGTGAATTAATAATACCTTTTCAGCAAGGTGTTTGCTGAGCAACCTTGGTGGGCAAAGGAGGTTTTGTGGTATACAAGGCAAAGCTTAACACAACTCACAACTCTGTACACGTGAGGAAGAGTGCATGTACATGTGCCTCACCCCAAATGGCAGAGAATTCCAACATTCTTGTTTTACTTGGGATATGTTTTAGAATGAACATTTAAATATCTAGGTGGGTATGTTAAGTGTCTCTATGTGTGTGATATTTTAACAATTCTTTCAAGAAAATTATGTAGTCCTAGTGTGAAAACGTAACTGTGAAAGAGCTAAGAATGTATTTTCCCCATCCTGACCCATGATCACCTCCACCCTGGTAACACACTACTCACATATTTATTTTCCATGAAAACTTACTAAACTACAGTAGATCTCTCTTCTTTCATGCCTTCTCAGAAACAAAGTGTAAGATTTATTCTAGAGTGCTTTTGTGTGGATGTGAGCTGAGATGCCCAATAATAAAACTAGTTGAATTTATGGAATTCATACCATGCACCTTGCACTCTGCTAGGTTAGCTAGTTGCATGCATTTCATTTAGTCCTGATTATGGAAATTCATATTGTTAACACTGTTTGGCAGAAGATAAAACTGAGTCTTTGAAAGGTCAAGTAGCATATCCAACCTTTAGGTGGTTGGGGGTGGAATTAAGGCCAACTTCAGAGACCACACTCTTCATCATCATGTTCTGCTGCTTCCTGCAGCAAAACAAAGTGGTAAACCTGAAAGCAAGTTGCCTCAAGGAAGGAGCACAGAGAAGATTATCTATGTACTTAAGTTGCCATGGGATAAGGGAAATGATAATGGAGTGAATCAGAGGTATGTGAATATCTGATGTACTTTGTTGGGTTGTTGGGAAGACAAATACATTTGTGAAAGGTGTTTTAAGACTATGAAGTGCCAGGATACAAAGCACAACCAACTAAACAAGCAAATTTAAATGGTACTTGTTGGGGGGAAGTTGGCAGTCCTTTTCTGTCTGATATTATATTTTATAAAATTCAGATATCTATTGGAAATAAAATGTTTACTAAAAATCATAAAATATGCCTGGAGTAAATTCAAAGTACTACTTTTAATTTATAATTCTTAGCATCTCAATCATTGTTAAATATTTTTAACTATTCTAGTGAGTGGCTGAAATACAGAAAAATTAATTATATACTATTCCAACAAGCTCAAAATCTCTGGAGCAAAGCCATTAAAAGGTTCAACCTGGATTTAGAATAAAATTGCACATTTAATTTCACCAGCTGACATTTTGAGGCTGAGGTAAAAATGCATGGCAGTTTTTTTTTTTCAAACTGCCCTAGAAATACCATGTAAACACATTTTACACATTTATAAGTATAAAAAGATATTTCCCAAAGTTAACTTAGAATGCTGCCCCCAAGTTTCCTGGTTTCTTTGCTCAACAAAATAATTGCTGATTGTTTTGAAAAAAATTTATCAGAACAATATGATGGCAATGATTTTTTTCTTCCACCAGAGTTACATGGTTTCTTTGAGTGTGCTGAAAGGGAGAGAGAGAAGGGAGGGGAGGATATGAGGAGTCAATATGTAAGCTGTAGTCAAGGTAGTCTCCGTCTTTATAGAACTGAGATAAACCATCTTTTGCCTTGTTTCATCATCTGTTTAGCAGAAGGCTTGTGCAATTTGCATTTTAGAATGTTCAGTCCTTTTAATTTACTTCTAAATAACTTGTTTCTACATTAGGCTGCTTTGTTTGTAGAGAAAAATACTTACACAAGTGTTTCATGAAGTAAAATGAACTAACATGGCACTCTCCAAAGAGAATTTCAAAATAAAAACCATTAAGGATGAATGGCGTGCATTACAGAAATCTCTACCATATGTCTGAATGGGTCTTTGTATCAAGCTTATTTACGAAATTCATAGGCACTAATTTATCTAAGAAATAGAATGATAATGCTTTCAAGCCAAAGAAAAAAATAAAAACATAGTAAATATAAAAGACACATTAATAATCTTTTCTGTGAGCCTGATTTTGATCTTTTCTTTTGGATTGTCTATTGAGTCATATCAGAAGGATTTGTTTAATTATGTAGAAATTATTTGGGTTCAGCAGAAGGTTGGCAGTATCAATTCCTGGAGTAGGTAGTTTGGAGGATGAACTACTAATAAAATTACATTTGTAAGAGAGGGAAATTTGACCAAACTGTAGCAAATTCTGTAATCAAAGAATTTCTAAGAGGTAGAGTCTACCGTGGTATATAAAACACATCTCAGAGACATTTCCCCCAATGAGATTGACCATCTCATTTCAGTAAAAACAAAGAATGAGAAAGGCTTATGTCATTAGACTACCTAAGTATTTTTTTTTTAAATGTCATTTTCAAAAAATATGTACCCTTGTATCTTCAACATCATGTTCTGGGTCTGCTTATTTGAACAGACTCAGTTGATGACCCCTTTCACTACTAAAAGTGAAACACCATGTATGTTTTAAGAGTTATTGAATGAATCTCATTGTTTTGTGCATACTATGAGAATCCACGTTTTCCTATTTGTTTATTTAATGTCAGAGACTGCAAACATTGTATAATAAGTTAGTGTCTTGTTTGTATCAGTATTTTTGCACAGAATGTAATTATTGTAGAAACAAAAAAATTATGGAGTAGATAATACAAAAGAATTTGGTAGTACAGAATCCACAGTAACCTTAGGCATTAGTAGCAAACCTCTTTTGTTAGAGAAGCGAGTGGCATGTCACTCTGGACCATTGGAACTTGATGAGACCTTAGCTAAGGAAAGGTCAAATGGTAATAAAAATTCAGTTTTTTTCCTTATAGGTGGCATTTAAAGGTGATTTGTGAGGGACTCTCACTTCAGTTGTTAGCACTGTTTAATTTTGGCTATGGTTCAGACATGATCATCTTAAGATATTCATGAGCAATAAAACCTAATTCAGAGCAAAATTTAACCCACGCTGGCACTATGGCTTCCAAATGCAGTATCAATAGTGACTTGAAACTTCTCCATGTGAGGTGTAGAAAGTATACTTTCTTTCAGAATACGATTCATATGTGTGAGGGCCCATTTTGTATGTGTCCAGGATCATTAATGAGCCACAGTAAAATATGGGGCCAGAGATTATAGTTTACAATAAAAATTGAGGTCATATCTTAACAATACTATCCAATTAAGTTAATCACTGTGGAAATGGTGACTATTTAATAATGACCATTCTAAGTCATCTAGTCTGTTAAGGTGTGGATGGAATTGATAGATTTGACCACTTATTTTATCATAGAAAAATTTGCCTAGCACATTTGTATGTTTTTTCCCCCATTTTGGTTCCCCTGAATACCATCCAGTAGATAGGTAGTACTGTAAGGAGACTGGGCATAGGTACTAAGCCTTTCTCCAGAGTTGGAACACTATAATAATACAAGATAGAATCAAAGAAGAGTTTAGAGAGTATTTCCTGACGGTCTAGTGATTAGGGTTCCGTGCTTTCACTGCTAAGGGCACGGGTTCAACCCCTGGTCGGGGAACTGGGATCCCGCAAGCTGCTTGGCATGGCCAAAAGAAAAAAAAAAAAGGAATTTAGAGATAATCTTAATGGAAATCCCAACTCTCTCACCTATCAGCTCTGTGACCTTGGTCAATTATATAATTTCTCAAATAGTGTATAAAGCAGATTTCGTAAGAATTACAAAAAATAATATACTGCAGTGCATGGCATATTTTAAGCACTTGATGATGCTTGTTTTTTTTTTTTTTTTTAACAATTTCATCAGGAATTTATTTTTGTATTATATGAAGGAAGGCTAACTCCATTTTACTCTAAATTTTGCAACACTTTCTTTTCCTTACCTAGTTTCTTCTTTCTCACTGATGTGAGATTTAATAATCATTGTATTAGTCAATATAGCTTTGGTCACACTATGGCAATACATTAACTCTAAAATCTCAGTAGACAACTGATTTTTGACAAGGGTGCCAAGGCAACTCAATGAAAAACGAATACTTTTGTCAGCAAATGCTTCTGGAACAGTTGGCTATCCGTGTGCAAAAAGCAAAACAAAAACAAGACAGAACAAAACCCTCCACACATTCCTCACACTCTATACAAAAGTTAAATCAAAATGGATCATCAACCTAAATATAAAAGGTAAATTATCAACCTTCTCAAAGAAAACCAAGGAGAAAACTTTTTGTTGCCTTGGGACTGGCAAAGAGTTTTTCAATATAACACCAAAAGCATAATTCATAGTATAAAAATTAGTAAATTGAAACTTATCAAAATTTAAAGCTTTCATTCTGTGGAAGACATTATTAACAGAATGAAAAGCTAAACCATGGACTGAGGTTTGAACATTTGCAAAGCACAAAGTGTTAAAGATCTCGTAACCAGAATATATAAAGAATTTTTAAAATTCAACAATAAGCAAGCAACTCAATTTTTAAAAAACAGGCAAAAATCTGTAAGCACTTGACCGAAGAAGATATACTTATGTCCAACTGGCATATGAGCAGATGTTCAACATCACCAGTCATTAGGGAAATGCCACTTAAAATCACAATGAAATACCACTATACATTTTTTTAAATGACTTAAAAACAACCAAACAAACAAAACACTGACAATTTAAATTAGATCTTGGAACAGGACAGTAGTTGAAAACTGGAAAATCCAAATCAAGCCTACAATTTAGCTAATAGTATTGTAACTAGCCTAATTTCTTAGCTTTCATCATTGTACCATGGTTATTTGTGTTAAGATGTGAGCATATGGGGAAGCTGGGAGAAGGGTAAATGGGAATTCTCTGTACTGTCTTTACAATGCATCTCTACGTCAAGAACAACTTCAAAATCATAAGTTAAAAATATAACCAAATAAACTGGACTTTTTAAAGCCATTCTTTCTGTCCTTCATGCTACAGCTTTCTTCCTGAATTTTCCTTGGTTAGAAATACACTTGAATACATCAGGATATATTTAGCAAACTGGATATGCCATTTAGGTATTGGTCCACCAGTTCTACTTTAAAAGATCACCTCAAGCCGCTCCCCGGAGATCGCTGAGGCCGGCACGGTGGAGTTGCAAAAGCTGCGGGTGCGGAGGAGCTGTGGAGCCGACCCCGCGAACCGGGAGCATGAGGGCCTGGTGTCTGTGTCACATTTGTACCTGCGGAGTCATTGTGGATGGAATGGGGGAAATACAGATACAGAAACCTACAAAGAAACAACAAGGAATATACGGATGTTCTGTCGCTAATCATCTCGGTTCGGATGTGGAAAGTTCTTCTGTGCTGTATACAGAGGCACCTGTTATCTTGCCTATTGGAAGGAATATCACCAGACCGGAGCACAGCCTTCTCTCCGTCGTGATTGGAGGCATCGTGGAAGCACCCCAGAGAGCAAACGTGACCATGCAATGTCCTGTAAAAGGTGTCCCTCAACCTAATGTAACGTGGTTGAAGAAAGGAGGATCTCTGGGTGACAATATTTCCTTGCTTTTCAATGGATCCCTGTTGTTGCAGAATGTTTCCCTTGAAAGTGAAGGAACCTACATCTGTACAGCCACCAATGCTCTTGGAAAGACGATGGCAACATCCATCCTTCACTTGCTGGAGACTTTCTGGGAGCTTGGTAGCTGGACACATTGTTCTGCCACTTGTGGCCACTTGGGAGCCCGAGTTCAGAGACCCCAGTGTGGAATGGCCAACGGGCAGGAAGTGAGTGAGGCCTTCTATGAGCACCTCCAGAAGCCGCTGGCTGGGTTCCAGCCCTGTCACATCTGGGACTGCCCCTCCAGGTGGTTCACGGGCACGTGGTCAGAGTGCTCTGTCTCTTGCGGTGAAGGATTCCGCAGTCGGCAAGTGACCTGTAAGCGCACGAGAGCCAATGGAACTGTGCAGGTGATGCGTCCGAGAGCATGTGCCCCCAGAGAGAGGCCTCTGGGAAGTACCTGCTCCATTCACCCATGTGTTCAAGGGCTTATTGAACCAGGGAACCAGGGAATGCTGACAAATCTAGTGCTTTGATAGAATGATCATCTAGTATAATCAGCCACTCCCTGTGGTGAAACCCATGCATCAAAAAACTAAAATTAACAAAGAGACTTCCCTGGTGGTCCAGTGGTCAAGACTTCGCCTTCCAATGCAGGGGGCGCAGGTTCGATCCCTAGTCGGGGACCAAGATCCCACATGCCTCGCGGCCAAAAAACCAAAACATAATACCGAAGCAATATTGTAACAAATTCAATAAAGACTGCTTTATTGCTGCACGACAGTCATGAAACTCAGCTGCACAGGGACCTTACCACACCGCGCAGAGGCTGGTTCACGGGACCTTGTGATCCTATTAATGGGCCTCTCTGTTGTAATTAACACAGGCCGCAGGGACCAAAAGTTCCCCTCGGCCCTTCTGAAAATGTTCGGGAATGGTAGTGCAGGAAGGTAATACACACTTTCTGCATTTCTGCCCTGCAGTGCGGCAGCTGTTGCTGTTGGGAGTCACTGTGCTAATTCTCTTAGGTCATGTTTCCCTTTAGTTGTTCTGACTACCTCCAAGCGCTCCATGGCTGCACGCTTGTCTCACTGGAAAATGCACAGCCCCAATTCTGTGCAGGGACGACGCAAAGCAGAGCGTGATGCATCTCTCTGGAGCATCAAGTTTATTAACTAGAATTGGAAGAACCAAGGAGTTCTTGGAACAAGAACTATCCCCCTCCCCCACCAACACGGAAGACAGAAGAGTAGGGGAGGGGAGACGTGCCCCAGGAATGACAGTCCAGTCTCTCAAGTTTCACCCAGGTGGGGGTTGAGGGGCAGACCTGCAGCCACGGTGGCCTCGCTTTCGGTCGCCCGGGCTGCTCCGGACCATCCTCTGAGCTGGCCAGGGTCTTGGATACGATGCTTCTGAAGGCCGTGCAGAGAACACACTCCTCTTCCCCTGCACCGGGCCCCAGGGAGCGCGGCGGCCTGACCTTCCTGCCTCGGTCATCCATGGTGTTCACATGGGCTCACTTTATTATGACGCCTCATGCTGGGCAGCTTGCAACAAAGATGTTTCAAAATAAAGTTCCAGATTCTCCCAGCCACCCCTTGCTTTTTCTGGCTCTGGCCAGAGAGAGTGGATGAGGACACACTCTCAGGCTGCCCAGCGTGGGAGGACCTTCCAGTGTTGGACACACCCAGGGGGCAGCTGCTTCCCTCTGGGGCTCCAATCCTGCTGCTGCTGCTGGAGGTGGATGTCCCAGTGCCACACTGGGGGGCTGGGCTGGGGGTGGCAGTCCTCGCCTCCAGGCTGGGTGGGGGACAGGCAGACTCACCGGTCTTCTGCCCTGCCTGCTGGTCTTCCTGCAGCTGCACATTTTTTCTGTGGTAGAGCCACCTGGTTTGCAGGGAGGACACCACAGGGCTTGGAGAAGGCTCAAGTTCACTGCCACAGAGGTCCCCGCAAGAGAAGGGCTTCAGAGTTATGATGGAGACCTCCACTTTGGGTTTCTTGGAGCTCACACTGCCTGTCCCAGTGTCCTGGATCTGGTCGCAAGTCAAGCCCGGAGTCCTCACCATTGTCACCTCCAGGTCCTCTTCACAGGGTGGCTGGAGTGGCTCCTTCTGGCCCATGTTGACCCATGGATGCCTCATGAGGTCAGGTAAGGTGCCTCTGTCACTGGGGTTGAGGGCAATCATTTTTTGTAACAGATCCCTTATCTTCACAGACAGATAAGGAGGGATGGGGTATTGCCCTTGTAGGATTTGCTTCCGCAGCTCCTGGAAGTCTTTTCCCACAAAGGGCTGGGACCCAGTTACCATGGTGTACAGCACTACTCCCAAGCTCCACACGTCTACCGCAGGGCCGCTGTAGCTCTGCCCCAGGAAGAGTTCCGGGGCAGCATAAGGGTGTGTGCCGCAGATCGTGTCCAGTTGGAAAATGTCATCACACTTGTTGCTGAGGCCAAAGTCTGTAAGTTTGATATTCATGTTGGAATCAAAGAGGAGGCTCAGTGGCTTCAGGTCTCGGTGCACGATGCCCCTCCGGTGGCAGTGCTGCAGGGCGGAGACCAGCTGCTGG
The DNA here is from genome assembly GCF_028023285.1 of Balaenoptera ricei. NCBI lineage: Eukaryota > Metazoa > Chordata > Mammalia > Artiodactyla > Balaenopteridae > Balaenoptera > Balaenoptera ricei. The sequence continues at coordinate 98,103,935 of NC_082640.1, read as the reverse complement.
AATGGGCCTCGGGCCTCCGCCTCTGTCATACGGCCATGGATCTTCAAATAGCGGTACATGTCCCCCCCACTGAGGTATTCCATCACCACGAAAAATGTCTCCTCTGTGTCAATCACCCCCAGCAGTTTTACAATATTGGGGTGATTCAGAGCCTTCAGACTGCACACTTCCCGGAAAAGTGCCTGGACACTTGAGAAGCTCTGACGCCTTTTCTTTATGACCTTCACAGCCACCTGTGTCCCGGTCAGAATGTGCCGGGCCAACTTCACTTTACCGAAGGTGCCTTTACCAATGGTGTGGAGGATCTCGAAGTCATCAATATGAGCCTTCTTGCCAGCAGATTTGGCTGTGAGGCCCTGCATCCTGGTGATCTGCTAACTACACTGACTGACAGCACTACCTAGCAACGCTAACTACGCTAACTAACAATGCTAACTGTACTAACAGGGCTAAGTATGCTGTCTCTACTAACAACGCTAACTACGCTAACTGTACCAACAGCGCTAACTAGTACTAACTACACTAACTATGCTAATCAAGTATTAACTATACCAACAATACTCACTATGCTAACTGTAGAAAGAACAATGACACAAATAAAAAAGAGTAGAGAAAGGAGAAACGAAAATCAACAAAATGGCAGAAACAAGGAAAACACAAGCTAACTGTAGGTCCAAGGCCGTCAGGTCACCAAAAGCAGCTTCCTGGGCTCTAAGGACCAAAAACCTGGGCCCACCTTTCTCTTTCATAGGGCTTTGTGAAGTACATCACAATGGTGCACTCTGAGGTCAGAGCAAGAAATGGACCCATCACTGCTGGGGATACACCACAGTGGTTTTCTCACTTTTTGAGTTCAAGGCCCCTTTACACTTAGGAAAAAGGATCCCAAAGAAATTTTTCTTTACGTGTGTTATTAGATATTGGTATTCACTTTGTTATAAATAAAAATCTGCAGGATACTTCAGTGGCCTTTTTATTTCTAGTTTGAAAATGTGTAATAATTTTAAAGACCTCATAATGTCTACACTTGAAATGTTCAATTCCTTTTCCTTAAATTCTGGTCTCAAAATAAGGTTACAACTTAACTGACTTCACGATACTATACAAAATGTTCTGTTGCATAAGACAGGATACGGTACATTATGAAAGTCTATGAAGCTGAGAGAAGATTTGCCAGGAAGGTCATTGAGCAGATTTCTCATCAGGAGCCTCGGAGGCCAGATGGCATGACTCAATGTACTTGAAGTGTTGAAGGAAAGAAACTGTCAACCAAGAATCCTATATCTAGCAAAACTTTCCTTCGAAAATGAGGGAGAAATCAAGACATTCCCAGTTAATCAAGAGTTGAGAGAGTTCTTAACCACCAGACCCGCCTGCCACAGGGAGTTCTTCAGGTTGGAGTCAAGGACCCTGGACAGTAGCTCAAAGCCTTATGAAGAAATAAAGACCTCTGGTAAAAGTAGACAGACGGATGACGAGAAAAGCTAGTACTGTTGTAACTTTGGTTTGTAGCTCCACTTTTTGTCTTCTATTTGATTTAAGAGACTAATATATAATAAAACACACACATACAAATCAAAAAAAAAAAAAAAGATCACCTCTTCACCTAGAAAAGTTACTTCACCCCCACTTTAGCCTAACTTTGGGAATTCCCATCAACAACATTCTTCTTTCCACTGTAGGAAGCAACGCTGCCAGAAGCTATGGCAAGCAGAGCCTCTTCTAAAATGCCTTTGATGACTGCAGCAACATGGATGCAACTAGAGATTATTAAGTGAAGTAAGTCAGAAAGAGAAAGACAAATACCATGTGATACCACTTACATGTGGAATCTAAAGTATGGCACAAATGAACCTATCTATGAAACAGCAACAGACTCACAGACATAGAGAACAGACTTGTGGTTGCCAAGGAGGAGGGGGGTGGGAGAGGGAAGGGCTGGGAGTGTGGCATTAGCAGATGTAAACTATTATATATAGGAGGGATAAACAACAAGGTCCTACTCTACAGCACAGGGAACTAGAGTCAATATCCTGTGATAAACTGTAATGGAAAAGAATATAAGAAAAGAATGTCTATATGTGTATAACTGAGTCACTTTGCCATACAGCAGATTGGCACAAGATTGTAAATCAACTATACGTCAATAAAAACAATAAAATAAAATAAAAAATGCCTCTGATGATGTACACAGCCCCTGCTCCTGCTGACTACCTCTCTACAGCACCCAACACTGTGAAACCCCGCCCCCAGCTGAGGTCACTCCAGTCCTGTGTCTCCTTCCTTTGTCCTCTGTCTCCCACCAGTGTTTCTCTAACAGAAACACAAAGAACTGCTGTGTTTTCACTCAGTCTCACTGTTCACGTTCCCACGCTTGATTTGGGCATCAGACCTGCAAGAGTTCAAAACTTACTGGGTGGTAGAACTGCCATTTCTCTGCCTGTCTCTCATTATAAAGAACTTCTCTGAAATTCTGAATTCACTGGTCTGGTCATCCATTCACCAGCAAGTATCTAGGTACTGGGGTTAAGAGCTAGGAATGAGATACAGTTGTTAGTAAAGAAACAACAAACCCCAAATGGAGTCACTTGTGCTAAGTCCCACATCAGCAAACCAAGACTTAATAGCTAACCTAATTGCAGTTTCAGCCTCTCTCAGGAATGGGACCTTTCACCAATAGATCTGGAATTACCTGGTCAGCACTAGAGGGGTGACCCCCCACCTTCCCCCAAAAGGAAGGTGACCCTGCCTGAAACAATCCACTCTTAGCTAGAAACTTCCCTTTTCTGCCCCCTCCTGCCTGTAAAGTTCTTGCATTTTTTACAGCTCTGCAGAGCTCCTTTCTACTTGCTCAATGGGATGCTGCCCGATTCATAAATCACTGAATAAAGCCAATTCGATCTTCAAATTTACTCAGTTAGAATTTTATGTTTTTAAAACAGTGATGAGCAAAACAAATAAAAAGAGAGGCACCAAACACTTCGGAGAGTGTATCCCCTTATCCCTCACACTCTTGGAAGCCTGGGTCAGCAGAAATGGAGGAGAGCCAGTGACAAGAAAAAGCCTCTTGAAAACCAAATCAGAGGTCCTGAAATACTACAGACTTACTTGTACAAGTGGGTGGGAACAAGCAGAGAGTAGCAGTTGTTTATTACTGTACACTGTACTGTAATCGAGGGAAACATTTGGAGTTCAAGAATAGAGATTTAAAGATGAGATGCTAAAATTCATAACAACTTGTCCAAAACAGGCCAGAAAACCTTAAGTTTTTGCCTTGTTTAAAAGAAGTCCTAAGTAAAGGGAAAACCAAATATTATGAAAAATTTTGGAGACATCTCACACACCAACCTTCCCTTTATTTGAATTACTTCATTATCATTACTTTAGAGTTATGTACACTCATAAAAGTTTATTTATTCTGAGTTGAGAAGTCCATTTTATCATCATGTGTATTGTGCTTACATTTTAAAATCAGAAACAACTTCCCCAAGATAAAACTGATTCTTCATCTCTTTTGGTTTTACTATTCCAAAATAGATTAGGTGACTTGGGGTATTATTTTTACCCTATGTTGATTTGCCTACCTTGTAAAGGAGCAAGGAACTTTTCCTTCAACCCTTATTTTCCTAGTGATTTGTTTAAAATGAAAGGTAAATATGTGTTTGTGGGCATATAAGTGTGTGTGTGTACAATCATTTTTATATAGAGATTTATTATCTCTCAATTTATTTTGTACAAGAGGTTTGTCTCAGAAAATCAGTGTCTTCTTTTTTTTTTTTTTTTTTTTTCACGATTCATATCTTTAATACTCTCTGAGAGGCAAGTGAAAAGCAACAATGGATTTTTAAAAGGACCATGTCTGACACATGTCTGACAACACTGAGTGTGGGGGAGGAGGGAAGTTAACCAGCTAGCACAGTGCCTTGCATGTAGTAAGCACTGCAACATTTGTTAAATTGCAATGAATTGAAGTTGAAGATCATGATATATATATATATATTTTTTAGATTTTTAGAAATTTCATGTAATGTCTGAAACATTTATATTAACATATTTCCATACAAATAACCCAATGAAAGTTTAGTATTAGTTGTTTTGTTTGTTTGTTTTTTTATACTGCAGGTTCTTATTAGGCATCAATTTTATACACATCAGTGTATACATGTCAGTCCCAATCGCTCAATTCAGCACACCACCATCCCCACCCCACCGCAGTTTTCCCCCCTTGGTGTCCATATGTCCATTCTCTACATCTGTGTCTCAACTTCTGCCCTGCAAACTGGCTCATCTGTACCATTTTTCTAGGTTCCACATACATGCATTAATATACGATATTTGTTTTTCTCTTTCTGACTTACTTCACTCTGTATGACAGTATCTAGATCCATCCACTTCTCAACAAATGACTCAATTTCGTTCCTTTTTATGGCTGAATAATATTCCATTGTATATATGTACCACATCTTCTTTATCCATTCGTCTGTTGATGGGCATTTAGGTTGCTTCCGTGACCTGGCTATTGTAAATAGTGCTGCAATGAACATTCGGGTGCATGTGTCTTTTTGAATTACGGTTTTCTCTGGGTATATGCCCAGTAGTGGAATTGCAGGGTCATATGGTAATTCTATTTTTAGTTTTTTAAGGAACCTCCATATTGTTCTCCATAGTGGCTGTATCAATTTACATTCCCACCAATAGTGCAAGAGGGTTCCCTTTTCTCCACACCCTCTCCAGCATTTGTTGTTTGTAGATTTTCTGATGATGCCCATTCTAACAGGAGTGAGGTGATACCTCATTGTAGTTTTGATTTGCATTTCTCTAATAATTAGCGATGTTGAGCATCTTTTCATGTGCTTCGTGGCCATCTGTATGTCTTCTTTGGAGAAATGTCTATTTAGGTCTTCTGCCCATTTTTGGATTGGGGTGTTTGTTTCTTTAATATTGAGCTTCATGAGCTGTTTATATATTTTGGAGATTAATCCTTTCTCCGTTGATTCGTTTGCAAATATTTTCTCCCATTCTGAGGGTTGTCTTTTCGTCTTGTTTATGGTTTCCTTTGCTGTGCAAAAGCTTTGAAGTTTCATTAGGTCCCATTTGTTTATTTTTGTTTTTATTTCCGTTACTCTAGGAGGTGGATCAAAAAAGATCTTGCTGTGATTTGTGTCAAAGAGTGTTCTTCCTATGTTTTCCTCTAAGAGTTTTATAGTGTCCAGTCTTATATTTAGGTCTCTAATCCATTTTGAGTTTATTTTTGTGTATGGTGTTAGGGAGTATTCTAATTTCATTCTTTTCCATGTAGCTGTCCAGTTTTCCCAGCACCACTTATTGAAGAGACTGTCTTTTCTCCATTGTATATCTTTGCCTCCTTTGTCATAGATTAGTTGACCATAGGTGCGTGGGTTAATCTCTGGGCTTTCTATCTTGTTCCACTGATCTATGTTTCTGTTTTGGTGCCAGTACCATATTGTCTTGATTACTGTAGCTTTGTAGTATAGTCTGAAGTCAGGGAGTCTGATTCCTCCAGCTCCATTTTTTTGCCTCAAGACTGCTTTGGCTATTCGGGGTCTTTTGTGTCTCCATACAAATTTTAAGATGATTTGTTCTAGCTCCGTAAAAAATGCCATTGGTAATTTGATAGGGATTGCATTGAATCTGTAGATTGCTTTGGGTAGTATACTCATTTTCACAATGTTGATTCTTCCAATCCAAGAACATGGTATATCTCTCCATCTGTTGGTATCATCTTTAATTTCTTTCATCAGTGTCTTATAGTTTTCTGCATACAGGTCTTTTGTCTCCCTAGGTAGGTTTATTCCTAGGTATTTTATTCTTTTTGTTGCAATGGTAAATGGGAGTGTTTCCATAATTTCTCTTTCAGATTTTTCATTATTAGTGTATAGGAATGCAAGAGATTTCTGTGCATTAATTTTGTATCCTGCAACGTTACCATATTCATTAATTAGCTCTAGCAGTTTTCTGGTGGCAGTTTTAGGATTCTCTATGTATAGTATCATGTCATCCGCAAACAGTGACAGTTTTACTTCTTCTTTTCCAATTTGTATTCCTTTTATTTCTTTTTCTTCTCTGATTGCCATGGCTAGGACTTCCAGAACTATGTTGAATAATAGTGGTGAGAGTGGACATCCTTGTCTCGTTCCTGATCTTAGAGGAAATGCTTTCAGTTTTTCACCATTGAGAATGATGTTTGCTGTGGGTTTGTCATATATGGCCTTTATTATGTTGAGGTAGGTTCCCTCTATGCCCACTTTCTGGAGAGTTTTTATCATAAATGGGTGTTTAATTTTGTCCACAGCTTTTTCTGCATCTATTGAGATGATCATATGGTTTTTATTCTTCAATTTGTTAATATGGTGTATCACATTGATTGATTTGCATATATTGAAGAATCCTTGCATCCCTGGGATAAATCCCACTTGATCGTGGTGTATGATCCTTTTAATGTGTTGTTGGATTCTATTTGCTAGTATTTTGTTGAGGTTTTTTGCATCTATATTCATCAGTGATATCGGTCTGTAATTTTCTTTCTTTGTAGTGTCTTTGTCTGGTTTTGGTATCAGGGTGATGGTGGCCTCAGTAGAATGAGTTTGGGAGTGTTCCTTCCTCTGCAATTTTTTGGAAGAGTTTGAGAAGGATGGGTGTTAGCTCCTCTCTAAATGTTTGATAGAATTCACCTGTGAAGCCATCTGGTCCTGGACTTTTGTTTGTTGGAAGATTTTTAATCACAGTTTCAATTTCATTACTTGTGATTGGTCTGTTCATATTTTCTGTTTCTTCCTGGTTCAGTCTCGGAAGGTTATACCTTTCTAAAAATTTGTCCATTTCTTCCAGGTTGTCCATTTTATTGGCATAAAGTTGCTTGTAGTAGTCTCTTAGGATGCTTTGTATTTCTGCAGTGTCTTTTTCATTTCTGATTTTATTGATTTGAGTCCTCTCCCTCTTTTTCTTGATGAGTCTGGCTAATGGCTTATCAGTTTTGTTTATCTTCTCAAAGAACCAACTTTTAGTTTTATTGATCTTTGCTATTGTTTTCTTTGTTTCTATTTCATTTATTTCTGCTCTGATCTTTATGATTTCTTTCCTTCTGCTAACTTTGGGTTTTGTTTGTTCTTCTTTCTCTAGTTTCTTTAGGTGTAAGGTTAGATTGTTTACTTGAGATTTTTCTTGTTTCTTTAGGTAGGCTTGTATAGCTATAAACTTCCCTCTTAGAACTGCTTTCGCTGCATCCCATAGGTTTTGGGTCATCGTGTTTTCATTGTCATTTGTCTCTAGGTATTTTTTTATTTCCTCTTTGATTTCTTCAGTGATCTCTTGGTTATTTAGTAACGTATTGTTTAGCCTCCATGTGTTTGTCCTTTTTACGTTTTTTTCCCTGTAATTCATTTCTAATCTCATAGCATTGTGGTCAGAAAAGATGCTTGATATGATTTCAATTTTCTTAAATTTACTGAGGCTTGATTTGTGACCCAAGATGTGATCTATCCTGGAGAATGTTCCGTGCGCACTTGAGAAGAACGTGTAATCTGCTGTTTTTGGATGGAATGTCCTATATATATCAATTAAAACTATCTGGTCTATTGTGTCATTTAAAGCTTCTGTTTCCTTATTTATTTTCATTTTGGATGATCTGTCCATTGGTGTAAGGGAGGTGTTACAGTCCCCCACTATGATTGTGTTACTGTCGATTTCCTCTTTTATAGCTGTTAGCAGTTGCCTTATGTATTGAGGTGCTCCTATGTTGGGTGCATATATATTTATAATTGTTATATCTTCTTCTTGGATTGATCCCTTGATCATTATGTAGTGTCCTTCCTTGTCTCTTGTAACATTCTTTATTTTAAAGTCTATTTTATCTGATATGAGTATAGCTACTCCAGCTTTCTTTTGATTTCCATTTACATGGAATATCTTTTTCCATCCCCTCACTTTCAGTCTGTATGTGTCCCTAGGTCTAAAGTGGGTCTCTTGTAGACAGCATATATATGGGTCTTGTTTTTGTATCCATTCAGGCAGTCTATGTCTTTTGGTTGGGGCATTTAATCCATTCACGTTTAAGGTAATTATCGATATGTATGTTCCTATGACCATTTTCTTAATTGTTTTGGGTTTGTTTTTGTAGGTCCTTTTCTTCTCTTGTGTTTCCCACTTAGAGAAGTTCCTTTAGCATTTGTTGTAGAGCTGGTTTGGTAGTGCTGAATTCTCTTAGCTTTTGCCTGTCTGTAAAGCTTGTGATTTCTCCATCAAATCTAAATGAGATCCTTGCCGGGTAGAGTAATCTTGGTTGTAGGTTCTTCCCTTTCATCACTTTAAATATATCATGCCACTCCCTTCTGGCTTGCAGAGTTTCTGCTGAGAAATCAGCTGTTAACCTTATGGGAGTTCCCTTGTATGTTATTTGTCGTTTTTCCCTTGCTGCTTTCAATAATTTTTCTTTGTCTTTAATTTTTGCCACTTTGATTACTATGTGTCTCGGCGTGTTTCTCCTTGGGTTTATCCTGTATGGGACTCTCTGCGCTTCCTGGACTTGGGTGGCTATTTCATTTCCCATGTTAGGGAAGTTTTCGACTATAATCTCTTCAAATATTTTCTCTGGTCCTTTCTCTCTCTCTTCACCTTCTGGGACCCCTATAATGCGAATGTTGTTGCATTTAATGTTGTCCCAGAGGTCTCTTAGGCTGTCTTCATTTCTTTTCATTCTTTTTTCTTTAGTCTGTTCCGCAGCAGTGAATTCCACCATTCTGTCTTCCAGGTCACTTATCTGTTCTTCTGCCTCAGTTATTCTGCTATTGATTCCTTCTAGTGTAGTTTTCATTTCAGTTATTGTATTGTTCATCTCTGTTTGTTTGTTTTTTAATTCTTCTAGGTCTTTGTTAATCATTTCTTGCATCTTCTCAATCTTTGCCTCCATTCTTATTCCGAGGTCCTGGATCATCTTCACTATCATTATTCTGAATTCTTTTTCTGGAAGGTTGCCTATCTCCACTTCATTTAGTTGTTTTTCTGGGGTTTTTTCTTGTTCCTTCATCTGGTACATAGCCCTCTGCCTTTTCATCTTGTCTATCTTTCTGTAACTGTGGTTTTTGGTCCACAGGCTGCAGGATTGTAGTTTTTTTTGCTTCTGCTGTCTGCCCTCTGGCGGTTGAGGCTATCTAAGAGGCTTGATTGGAGGCTCTGGTGGTGGGTAGAGCTGACTGTTGCTGTGGCGGTCAGAGCTCAGTAAAACTTTAATCCACTTGACTGTTGATGGGTGGAGCTGGGTTCCCTCCCTGTTGGTTGTTTTGCCTGAGGCAACCCAACACTGGAGCCTACCTGGGCTCTTTGGTGGGGTTAATGGCAGCCTCTGGGAGGGCTCACGCCAAGGAGCACTTCCCAGAACCTCCGCTGCCCGAGTCCTTGTCCCCACAGTGAAACAGAGCCACCCCCCCGCCTCTGCAGGAGACCCCCCAACACCAGCAGGTAGGTCTGGTTCAGTCTCCCCCAGGGTCACTGCTCCTTCCCCTGGGTCCCGATGCGCACAGTACTTTGTGTGTGCCCTCCAAGAGTGGGGTCTCTGTTTCCCCCAGTCGTGTCGAAGTCCTGCAATCAATTCCCACTAGGCTTCAAAGTCTGATTCTCTAGGAATTCCTCCTCCTGTTGCCAGACCCCCAGGTTGGGAAGCCTGACGTGGGGCTCAGAACCTTCACTCCAGTGGATGGACTTCTGTAGTATAAGTGTTCGCCAGTTTGTGAGTCACCCACCCAGCAGTTATGGGATTAGATTTTACTCTGATTGCGCCCCCCCTACCATCTCACTGTGGCTTCTCCTCTGTCCTTGGACGTGGGGTATCCTCCTTGGTGAAGTCCAGGGTCTTCCTGTCAATGATTGTCCAGCAGCCAGTTGTGATTCTGGTGCTCTCGCAAGAGGGAGAGAGAGCACGTCCTTCTACTCCGCCATCTTGGTTAATCCCCCTTGTTGTTGTTTTGAGGGAAGGTTAACATTGAGAACAGTTAAATATGTTGGAGTATGGGCCTGGCGGAATTTTTCAGGTAAAGGGATTTGAATCTAAAGAAGATGGTATACAGGCTTAGTGATGAAGGAGAAAGAGTCATAAAAATCACAATTTATTAGGTACCTAATATGTTTTGAACACCGTAGTGGGCACGCATAAGAAGAGAAAGCCAGTATAAGAGGAAGTAGGAGAGCTTTGGAATAAGTATTTAGCTGATTACAGTTCTTACCAATTTCTTTGCAAAACTTTTTGCCTCTGAAAATAAGCTGTGTCACACCTTTAGAAGTAGTTTGCTCATTCATGGCATGGATTAAGAAACAATGATACAATGCCAATTAATGGCAGAGCCAGGATTAAAATGTACAGGTTTTGAGCGAGTTGAGAACTTTTCCACCCACCCCTCAGCCAGAATGCTATTCCCATCACCCTAAAATGAACTGTCAACTTCCTTCTAGCTTCAGAGGCCATGAAGATTTTTCTCTACCTGCAGTGTCACATCTGTGCTGCACCCCCATGTCTAAAGAGGACAGGATTTTCTATCTCAGCCAGAAATTTCTACTTAGTACACACCTGCACAGAGGTAAATGCTGGCGCTTGGGTAGTCTTGTCTCCATGTGCTCATTGGTTGCATCTCCTCAAAATCAGGAGTTCTGCTTCTCAGCTCTGCATCATTAATGTGTTCACCTAGCTATAGCATTCCTATCTGTCTTAATAGCCTTTCTGAGTTCTCCCTCCCCATCATCCACAGGCAGAAATCCTGGTCAAAGCAAGTGGCTCCCACTGGGGTAGCTTTCAAAAATCCACAAAGAACAAATTAGTGTCCCTGATTTGCTTCAGAAACAAACAGCAAAGAAGCCTCTCCAACATGCTTGAAAGAAAACAAACAACTAAGAGAGAGAATAAGTTCAAGGGAAAACCCACTGCTCTTCTTAAAGGGAGCTCTAAGGAGAAGACTTCAAAAAAGATAAATGGTTGCTGAGGACTGTTTGCCCATTAGCCTGTGGTGGGGCTATTAGGCAGTAGTGGAAGGGAGGATGAGTGGGTAAGTTCATCTGAGGGTCCTATGAAGCCAGCCTTGAAGGAATTTTGAAAAAATACACTCGTTTTATTTAATGAATGTAGTCAAATGAACCTAGATGATTATATTTAATCTCTAAATTGATATGTAGTTTGTCAAACCAGACATCAGTTAAACATGACTTCCTCCTTTGCACCCATTTGTTCTTGCCCTTCTCATTCCTTCCTTTGTGTTAATATGGTGATTAAGCTCTCTTGCTATACCTCCTATTTACTATGTTGTAGAGATTTTTATGACTCTTTTATGATCAGAGCAATAGGCAATTATTAGTTAGAAGACCCTTCTTAGTCTCTTTGGAAAAACCATGATTTTATTGCTTTTTATCAATAATATTCACCCAGAAACCTAGACAGTAAGTATTAACTGAGCATCTACTATGAATCAGGCACTAGTCTAACCATCATGGAAGGTCCAAATCTGACTAATGTTTTGTCCTTGTCCTCAAGGATTTCATAGTGTGAGAAGGGGATGTGAAGACTTCCTGGGACAAGGTGCTGGTTTAGCCAGTCTAGCTACCCTTTGTGTCCTCCCTCCTCTCCTGGCTTCTGTGAACCTAGGCAGTATCCTTGATGAATAAGGCAACCAGCCAAGAGAGAAAGGCTCTAAATCAATGGCTCCCAAACATGGGTCCTTGGATCTGAACCTCCAGATGAACCTCTTGTGCTTTTTGAAACTACCTAGTCTAGTATGGATCAGAGTATCTTGGAGAGAGGACTACAGTGTCTGTTTTAAAGATGCTCTCTAGGTGATTTTGATACTTCATCAGGCTTGGAAGTCAACAATGGATGAATCCATAATGGACAAGAGGGAGTGAGTGTAGAAATGGATAAGGAAAATAACCATCAGCAGACACCTACAAGGCAATATACATAATGCTTAAAGACTATAACCTGTGGGGTCAGACTGCTTGAGTTTAAATCCTGTCTCTGCCACATAGAGCCGTGAGATTTGGGGGCAAGGTTTAAAAACTAGCTGGTCTATAGTTCCCACATTTTGTAAAGTGAGAAACGTAGTATTACCTACCTCGGAATTATTATAGGGAGTAAATGAGTTAACCTATTTAAAGCAGTTAGAACCATATTAGAGATAAAGAAAACAGGAAGTGTCACTGCTACTACTACTACTACTAGTTGTTGTTCTTCTTCTTCCTATTATTATTATCATAAGGAAGTTTATGCTTAGAGTCTTACAGAAATACAGATGAGGGATGATAGGAGTTCACCTCTGTTTAAACCCCCGGATTAAGTAAAGCAAAACCCCCTTCCATTCCAAGCTGTCTGCAGCAGTCTTGGGCTCTGTGCTCAGGAAATATATACCACATCAAGCCAGGGGCCAAGGCGCTCTACCTCAGGGCTTCCTTGGGTACCACGCTCTCCCATGTCTCTGACATCATAGGCCAACAGGGTCTGGTCTGTGCAGTTGAGTTTTCCCACTGCGCCAGCTGTGACCTCATTAATTTGGCCAAGAAGAGAACCAACATTATTCCTGTCATTGAAGATGCTCAGCACTCACACAAATACCACAAGCTCGTTGCAATGGTGGATGTGATCTTTGCCGACATGGCCCAGCCAGACCAGACCCAGATTGTAGCCCTGAATGCCCACACCTTCCTATGTAATGGAGGACACTTTGTGATTTCCGTTAAGCCCAATTGCATTGACTTCACAGCCTCTCCCGAGGCCATATTTGTCTCTGAAGTGAAAAGATGCAACAGGAGACAATGAAGCCCCAGGAGCAGTTGACTTTAGAGCAATATGAAAAAGACCACCCTGTGGTCATAGGTGTGTACAAGCCACACCCCAGTGTGAGCTGAAGCCCAGCACCGTCTGGATTGGGATAGATTGCATTGCTACTGTTAATGCTACTGTTGCTGATGTTAGAGTAGGTGATTTTTAATTTGTGATTCTTTAGAAGCTTGTAGGCTGTTGTTTTCTGTGCTCAGTAGATGAGTAATGTCTAGTCACTGTACTATCCACTACACTATACTGCTATACATTCTATTGTTTTCCACTTATACATTCAAAGTATTAGGAACAATAGAAATTATAAAGCAAAAGAGAAACATTAAACAATTTTTAAATGCCTTTTTTTTTTTAAAACAGTACTCTTTTTTTTTTTAATTAATTAATTCATTTTTGGCTGTGTTGGGTCTTCGTTTCTGTGAGGGCTTTCTCTAGTTGCGGCAAGCGGGGGCCACTCTTCATCGCGGTGCGCAGGCCTCTCACTATCGCGGCCTCTCTTGTTGCGGAGCACAGGCTCCAGACGCGCAGGCTCAGTAATTGTGGCTCACGGGCCTAGTTGCTCCCCGGCATGTGGGATCTTCCCAGACCAGGGCTAGAACCCGTGTCCCCTGCATTGGCAGGCAGATTCTCAACCACTGCGCCACCAGGGAAGCCCCTTCAATTGTTCATTTCTCATCATGGTTGTAATGGACCCAAAAGTAATATTAATATTCAATTATATTTGGTTCAATCAATAGGCTTTCTGCTCATCACTGGGCAGAAGTTGGTGTGGGCTGCTAAGAAGTACTCTGGCATCAGATTCAGAAGACTGGGTTCTCAATCCAGGCCTGCTTCTGACCACCAGAGTGGTCTTGGGCATGTCATACAATATCTCTGGGCTTACTGTTTTCATTTATAATTGAGATTGGGTTGATCTCTCAATTTAGGGATAACTAAAGAGCATCCCCTTCTCTCCTAGTGGTTTATTTCACTCTGCCTCTGGTCCAAATTTGAGTGGCAATAAGGCAAGAATATTTACCAATAAGGAGTCTAATTACTCTAATTTCCGGATACTGACTGGGCCACAGACCTAGCACGTGGATCTCTTCTTTTCATCTGCTTTCTCTTTGAGACACTCACTGTCTTCTGTGGTAGCTGGGCCCATGACCATTCTATTATTACCAACAGGTAGAATTATCTTGTGTTTCCCAAAATATCCTCTATATAGAATATTAATTCAATAAAATATTAATTAATGCATCAGGAAAGTATTTCTATGATAAAGAAAAAGATTCAGAAATAAGATGTTAAACAAATTTAAACTGGTTATTTTTTTTGACTACTCAGAATCTGGAATATGCAGATGTACACTGTGAATTACCAATATGAGAATATAGTACAAAATGCTTTCAAAATATTTTGATCATGGAATCTTCACCTTCAAGAAATATCCCAAGGGATCAGTGTTCCATGGAATACACTTTTGCAAATGTTGGAAGAATATTTACCAGTTTGGGCTTCTAAACAATTGTCAACCATGTAATAAGCAAGTTTTCTATTAGAGGTTCTATGAGGAAAAGAAGCTAACCCTAAGACACATTCATTGAAAATGGGAATTTTGAAAACTTTGTATGTTTATCCACCACTGCAGTATAACACATTCTATTCTTTCAATTCAAAGATCTTGAGAACACTGTAAAATTTCTGAATATTTTATTTATTTTCTAATTTTTTAAAATTTTTATTGGAGTATAGTTGATTTACAATGTTGTGTTAACTTTCTGCTCTACAGCAAAGTGAATCAGTTATACATATATCCACTCATTTTTAGATTCTTTTCCCATATAGGTCATTACAGAGTATTGAGTAGAGTTCCCTGTGCTACACAGTAGGTCCTTATTAGTTATATATTTTATATATAGTAGTGTGTATACATCAATCCCAATCTCCCAATTTATCCCTCTCCCCTTTTCCCCCCTGGTAACCATAAGATTGTTTTCTACGTCTGTAACTCCTGAATATTTTATTTAAGAATGTATACAAATGTGGGATGTGAGGAAGAAATCTGAAGCCCAAATCATTTCTTGGTCCCTGTTGCCTGGCTAAGTCTGTTGTACTGGTCCTCACCAGTGCTCATGTGCCAAACAAAAACAGGGCTTAACTCCCTGCCACCCAGTTTCTAAAAGGCTGTCAATCCTGACTTGGTCTTTTTGTATAAAAAGAAAAGATTGAAATTGTTAGTCATGCCTGATTCATTGGACCAAAGGAGCAATTGCCAAGGTCTCATCAAACCCTTAAAGTGTAATGGCTGTCAGTTCTTGTTCCAGTATGAATATTAGATTTTTTTCCTGAATGAAAGAAAACTTACTACATTCCCCTTCTTTAAAAAAGGGGAATGGAGTGAAGAACATTAGATCACAAGTCTTTACTGGTAATAGGTGTTCTGTTTCTGGAAAGGTGCTAGGTCTATTCCCCCATGACCTACCCTTTGCTTCAATGTAGTTAGCTTCTTAAATTCTATAGCATTTTGTCAAAATAATGGGAGATTTCACTGGCTTTTACTGTATCCAGACATTAGTGGAGCCTTGACTAGGTTTCAAATAATAATTCATCCAAGCCAGATTTGAATCCGGCAACGTACAAAAGAAGGTGGAGTTACTGAAGGTAGTCATAAGTAAATAGAGGATATTATATGACTTCTCTTTCTTTGAAGATGCAAGCCTTGATTTTTTTTTCAGGATGGGCAATCATGACCAGTTGATATTTCTTTGACCAAGTAGTTATGAGCCCAAACCAGGATTGCTCTGTTATTTTAGAAGGCAGTCCTTTAAAAATCCAGCCATTTGGCAATGTGAATTTGACAGAGGAAATGATGGCTCAGTTAAGCCTCTTATCAATAATACCAAAGATTGTTTAAAAATAACATACTACTTTTTTTTTTAAATAGAGAGAAGTAGGCTAACAGAAGTGGATCAAAATGTCAATGCCCATATAATTTCTGATGATATTTTTTAAAAGTAATACATGTACATGATTAGAAAATTTAAATTGTATGTAAGTACAAGATAAAATATAAATGTCTCACAAGCCCACCCTCCATAGACAAAACTACTATTGATTTTTGCGTTTGTGTGATGCCTAATGATAATGATAATAATAACAATAACATATCAGCGTCCATCCATCACTCTCTGTCTCATGTATCAATTTGAAAACCATTCAACTTTTCAGGTTGCTTAAAAAAAATCATATCATGCACATACTTGTACATCTGGTGGTTTTCACATAACTTTATATCTTGGAACTCTTTCCATTCTAATAATAATGGATTTACTTCATTCTCTATAATGGCTACATAATACTCTGCCACAAGATCTGTCATAAATTATGCAATCAATGTGGACAATTTCTAAAGTTATCTTGCACATAAAATAAGAATATATTTTCCTCACCTTGTTTTAGCCCAATGATAAGATAAAGTAGTATATTTCCAAGAATATATTTCCTTATTAAGATATACAAATATTCTTTAGATGTGTGATCCTAATTTGATAATGTTTTGAAATATATGTAGCCTAAGTATCCATTAGCATAAATAGTAACTATAGGAGGTTTGAAAGTCAGAATTGGCAGTTATTCTCCTAAAGCCATATATAGAGAGGATCTGGAATAGAAATGTTGTTTTCTGTGGTGATCTTGAATCAAAGAGGAAAACACTGAGCCAAATTTACTTGTGATCACAATTTATATTATAATCTGGCAGACCAAGGAGTTAAGAGTAGGAAAGGGAGAAAAGGAAACAATTGTTGAATGAGCTTTATGTGCCAAGGATTGGGTTAGGTGTTAACACATTATTTTTAATTAAGGGATTATTGTTATTAATTATTTAATAATTAGCTTTCCTGAAGTTATTTCCAGCCACTATGAGATGGATATTGCAGACAGCCAAGAGTCTTTATTATTTCCTTAAATGTACTCTCATCTATAACAGTTCTGCCTCTATGACTGATGATAAAAACTAGAAAGGAGAAAATATTAAGAAGGCCAAGATGGACTGAGATTCTTCCTAATATCAACAATAACTGGACAGGGCTGTAAAAGGTACATGAAAATTAAGTTATTCTCCCAAACCTACCAACCTAGCAAATTTTAATGTCAGCCTTGCAGATGATTATGATCACCAGATATAAAGCTTAGGGAAAAAATTAGGACATATGCAAGGATAATTAAGAAACTGGCAAGTTAAAATTTAAACGAGGACTTTCAATAATGGCAGTGCATTTCTTCACTGACTGATATTGGACATTATCTATTCTTTCATCACTTTGTTGTATGTACCTGTGAAAAGGCATTGGGAAATTTCACTTTAAGAAGATAAGAAAGAGGTTAATCAGTCAGACCTTTCTGCTTTCCAGACTGCAATTTTATCTCTGACAGTGACACTCTCACCTGTACTTCAGAGGGTGGGTGATTATGAGCATGAATTATTGAGCACAGTAAGGATTCAATAAATGATAGCTATTGTTATGATGATCACTGTTACTACAGTTTTACTTTTGGCAATTCACTCATTTCTGGCTTCCCTTAATAATGAAACTATCAGTCATTCATTTTCTTTAATTCTGTTTCCTTTTAAGTCTATACCATCTCTCAAAGTAACACGTTTCATATGTTTGTTGCCCGATATATAAAGTAGCATTTCCTTTGTTTTTACATGCCTTAATGACATGACACCTCATTCTTTAATCTGTTTTTTTTTTTTGATAAGTCTATGTTGACTGTATGAACACCATTCATGATCGTATTGATGTCAAGGAGTAGTGGAAAGAGTATGGCATGAGATGTCGTGTAGATGTGGATTCACATCTTATCTGAGTCTCTACTGTTAGGTCAATAGCAATTTGGGGGCTGTGAAGATTAAGTAAAATGACATATGGAAAGCCTATAACAAAGTGCTTGGCAGATAGTAGGTGGAGAGAAAATATTATTTTTCTGCTCCAGCACCACCCCTACTTCTTACGTTCTTCCTTTCCCTCCTTTTGGCATTCCAGCATGAGGGATCCTATGGTTCTAGAGGAGCACTGTCTAATAGAATTTTCTGGAGTGGTGGAAATGTTCTATATGGTAGCCACTAGCCACATATAGCTATTTAAATTTAAATTTAACTTAATTAAAATTAAATTAAAATTTCAGTTCCTTATTTGCACTAACTGTATTTTATTTTATTTGTTTTATTTTTTAAAAAATATTTATTTATTTATTTATTTATGGCTGTGTTGGGTCTTCGTTTCTGTGCGAGGGCTTTCTCTAGTTGTGGCAAGCAGGGGCCACTCTTCATCGCGGTGCGCGGGCCTCTCACTATCGTGGCCTCTCTTGTTGCGGAGCACAGGCTCCAGAATGCGCAGGCTCAGTAATTGTGGCTCACGGGCCTAGTTGCTCCGTGGCATGTGGGATCTTCCCAGACCAGGGCTCGAACCCATGTCCCCTGCATTGGCAGGCGGATTCTCAACCACTGCGCCACCAGGGAAGCCCGCACTAACTGTATTTTAAATGCTCAATAGCCGCAATGCTAGTGGCTACACATATTGTACAGCACAGATATAGAACATTTCCCTTTTCTTAAAGTTCCATTGGACAGCATTGCTTTCAAACTATAGGTTGTAAGTGTGACTAGTGTGATTGCAGAACTGAGTTTTTAATTTTAATACATTTTAATTCATTTTCATTTAAATTTAAATAGCCACGGGTGGCTACTGGCTACCACATTGAACAGCACAGTTCTATAGTATCACAAGCACTAGTCAACAGCTTTTCAGATTTTAGGCATTTTTAGATTTTATCTGATGCCAGAGATTCTGAGAAGTGGGTAGATTAACCTATCAACTCCAAGTGTTTGTAATGTGTTTTTGGTTTCCTCTTCTCTAGTCTGACTAGGCTTAACTCCGCCCACATCTGATGTTCTTTCATGCTTAGCTGCCCCCCGTTTTTTAATTCAAAAACTTTTATATATCTCATTGGATTTTACTGATCTCACTTATTTTTAAATCTAGCTACAAAATCAATAAATGACTTTTTGTAGTATACCTAACGTTGTTTGGTGAATGACAAGGGTTAGAGAAAGTATATGAGAAAATGACAGTCTGTAGCAGGAGGTCTTAACTACAGAGATACAACACACTGATGAGCTGTGATCACTTCTGAGGTGTGTGGTGAGTAATTTGTTGCTATTAATAAAGTGTCAACATTTGCAAATTATCCCCCTTTTTATTTTAAGAAATTAAAGTAGTCTTGATCACTGGTATAATGATGTTGGTCTGACTTATTTACATCCTGTCATGCTCTCTTGAATGGGAAAGAATTGTCATGTGGAGTTATGTCTGGCACATTGGTTGTAGCTCCCATACCTGGGTTCACTTATGAGGTTGGGTCGTTGATCAGAATGTTATCCGTGCGTGTCACTGTGGCAAAAACTGTTGAAAACATTATAAGCAATATGATGTCAAGCAATACATTATACTGATGCTTGGTCATGGGAACCAAACGTTTCTCCCTCACCGCCTGAATCTTGTTTAAAAAAATTAGATGACAGCTATTGAATAATTAGACTGTTTTAACTGTAAAAAGTCTGTCTTAAATGAACATTTTTTTGAGATGAAATAGGGTCAAGGATTCATCTTGTCAACAGAGAGAAGGGAAAGGTGATGCAGTGGAAGAAGTATTAGGGGGAATTAAGACAAAGTCGAAAAGCGGAGTCTGGAAGCCTTCACAAGCAAAGAGAGGTTAAACATTTAATGTGAAAGGAGGAAAAGGTCATAGGAAGACATGTCTGAAGGTCAGAAAACAATATAATATTGCTAACAGCATGCAGAATGATTATTTAACTGAGTTCCCTGAAATGTGTTCACGTTTTTGTTTGTAGACTCTGAAGACACTTGTGTTTAGAATCCACATAATGAGGGAATTTGGCATCTGTTCTTGTCTAGTTCCTTTAGTTACTTATGGGCAGAACAAAATTGTTATAGAAAAGATGACATGTTAGAAATTCTCATTGGTTTCTGTAATCCAGTGAGCCCAGATACAAATAAATGATCATCTACCAAGAAGTTTCCTCCTGAGGAAAACTGTAATCACTTCTAATTCATCTTGTTGTTAGGGTAAACTGCATCAGAAGATTTATATTTCCCAGTTTTCTCAGGATAGAGTCTGAGTTCATTCTAGAAAATGGCAGATGGGCACAAGGACCTTATCAGACCTTCTGACTGCTGGAGGAAAAGGGAAGCTTGGCTAATGTAGTATCATCTGCCCATTTAGTTTGTTTTTTCTTTGCTGACAGTTACATGGATTTAAAAGCCCATTAGGGAAGAGCGCGTTCTGTCTGTAAGCAGTGGAAGCACATGATCTGATGACTGTTCTATAAATAGACCTAAGCTTCATTTTAGATAGGAATAGGTTTTCATTTATTTGGAGGCTAATTATAAATTGGATCGACATTCCTTTTGATGGACAATTCAATTGCATTTAAATTCAAATTAACATCTGCTGTTTATACTTTATATTGTACAATCTACCTGCATCTAGACAGAAACTGTTAAAGATCTGTGGCTAGAGAATCTTTGTTCTCTGAAGAGTTTAAAGGAAAAAAAGAGCATTTTCTAAACCCTCGTTATTGGAACCAGACCGTAGTTGCCCTTGAATCAAGGATGCTTCCCTTTGTCCACAGTGTATTAAAGCGGGTTGTGCAAATATGCACAAATACATTTTGCTACAAAGGGGATGTTAAAAATATTTGGCATTTTTCAAATAATATGTGTTTTGAATGAATAACACACATTATGGTATTCATATATTGTTCAGATACTGTCTTAAGAATTTAGTTCATATACGTTTATAAGTACATTTCACTCCATAGATATATTAATTCTATTCATACACAAATTCATTTATAGCTATACTTCATATATATGAACCACATACTCATAAATGGTAGTATTTATTGTTGGATGGATATATACAGATATGCATGTATATATATAATAAATCAGCATCTCAAAATTGCAAAACCAGAAATAATTAGCTATAGCTCCTCATGGTTTTGGGTATTTTGCTTTTTTGTAAATTCTCATTCACTTACAGACCACATGATAATATTATAGATATTGTAATATTATAATATCAAATGTTGCTAAATGCCTGAAGAATGTGCTTTTCACCGGAAAAGCATGTAAAGCACTATGACACCAGAGTAGAGAATCAATGCTCAAGGATCACTATAAAGTTATGGGCAAAGACATATACAATCCACTTATTACTGTTACTTTTTATTATAGAGTTGTAGAATTGGCATTTCCCCCAAAAGTAATTAGACAATTTATAAAATGACAAGAAGTTCTTATGGCATGATTCTCTGTCTAAAATCAGTCCTGACATCTAATTTAAAACATTGAAGAAGTAACTGATCCTGCTGAATGGTCACTTTTATCTTTTAAAAATAGTACCAGGATGGTTTTCCTTATTATTTGAGAAGATTTTAATGTGAAATAGGCATAAACTTATTTAAAAATACAACGTGTTTTGCATGAGCTTGAATAAGACTTCAAGGCCTTTGAATTATATAACTATTTACTAATTGTTTGACAGACTGTGGTTTTAAAGCTTCAAAATATGTAAACAAATGTTAATCATTAACAATCATGAACTGAAATGAATAAATGTGAGCCTTTAAGAGGATCCTACAATGGGCACAGAGTTCAGAGGTTCAGTGTTCCAAATCCCTTGAATCTTCCCTATGCAGCATCAAATCTTCTCCTTAAATATTAAAAGCTATCTCACGCTCCCTAACAATTCATCTCCCCGGAATTCTTCCTGGTTTACAAAGACCCAAGACCTACCTTCACATTTTTCTCCTACTGATGCCCAGAATGCTCCATGAAAGCTGGAAATGAAGGGGGTGAAGGCAAGGTTGGGGAATTGCCAGAAGAAGCTGACTGACGGCTGGCATACGGGACGCACTGAGCCACTTTGCAAAGTAGCATGAACAGGGCATTAGCAATGACCCCATGTATTGCTCTCAGTCTTGCAGGATCAGAAAATGAGTTCTTAGCTCATCAAAAATGCATCTGTCGGGCTTCCCTGGTGCCGCAGTGGTTGAGAATCTGCCTGCCAGTGCAGGGGACACGGGTTCGAGCCCTGGTCTGGGAAGATCCCACATGCCGCAGAGCAACTAGGCCCGTGAGCCACAACTAGTGAGCCTGCGCGTCTGGAGCCTGTGCTCCGCAACAAGAGAGGCCACGATAGTGAGAGGCCTGCGCACCGCAATGAAGAGTGGTCCCCACTTGCCACAACTAGAGAAAGCCCTCGCACAGAAACAAAGACCCAACACAGCCATAAATAAATAATAAATAAATAAATAAATAAATAAAATTAAAAAAAAAAAAAGTTAAAAAAAATGCATCTGTCTCTCAAGGAGGACTCAAATTAACAAAAATTCAAAACCATATATACACAAACACACATAATCCTGAGTAGTATGTTTAAAACCCGATTGCCAATTTATTACTTCATAAAAGAAAATATAACTTTTACACATGCCAGAATATTCTTAATAGCATAACCAGGACATATTCTCTTGAAAGCCAATTTAAGAGAAAGTCAAATCATAATCAGAAATTTGCTTAAGAAGATGAAGTGGCTGATTGTTAAGAAGTGTTCCTTAAGAAAAAAATATGCAAGACCCATGAAAAACAAAGAGCCAGTTCCTTAATTTTCAAAGAGTTTGTACAAATAATTAAGAAAAAACTAATGTGAATTAAAAAAATAGGCAAAAATAGAAATACCTAATAAGTGAAAAAAATTAAAGAAAAATAAATACAAATGACCAGTAAACATATAAAAAATGATAAATGTCATACATAATTAAAGAAATGAAAATTAAAATAAGATGCAATTTTTATCTTGTAAGTTCAGCAAAAATTTAAAAATGCAATGATATTTAGCATTGGTGAGGATGTGAGGAAAGAAACCATCGCAGACAACATGAGAAGAATTAGAAACTGGTGCAACATTTCTGAAAGGAAATTTGGCATTATTAATCAAAAATTCTAATTCACAGGACCTTTGAGCCAGCAACTTCACAGCTCAGGATTTACCCTAGTAATACACTTGCAAAAGGATTCTAAGATATCTGAATGGGATGTACCTTGTAATAGCAAACAACAGGAAAACAATATTCCCCTTCAACAGGGGATTGCCAATAAATTAATTGTATTGAACAGAATACCCTGTGTCGGTGAAAAGAATAAGTTAGACCTATTGATGGTGATGTAGAAAGAGCTTTAAGATGTACTATTAAGTGATATAGAAGGTATGCATTACACGTTCTCCTTTGTATAAGTAATAGTTATATGTATTTTACTAGAACAATACAGATAAAAAATTGTAAGTGGTGGGAGATGTTTAGCTTTCATTTTATACCTTCCTGTGCTGTTTGAAAATTTTCACATCATTTGCCTAGATTTAATTTAATTACAGTCAAATATTTATTTAAATACATTATATGTGTATATGTGCATATGTATACATGTATGTATATATATGAATACACATACAGAAACACTTTTGAAAAGTAATATTTAACCAAATAACTTGAAACGATCTTCCCCCTGTAAAAGTGGCACAACCTGAAGTCTATTAGCTGAAAAGTTTTTCTGGTCACTCCTCGATTGGTCCCTGACTTTACCACATTCAAAATTCCCTTCTTTCATTATTTTCTTGTTGTGTGACTTTGGACAAATTAATTAATATTTCTGAACTTCTAGGTTGTTTTATTGTTGTTTATTCTAGGTAGCATGAGAGAAATGCCTTTATCAAAGAGTTGCTATAAGCATTAAATAATAAAACTACTATGCACATAGTTCAATGTCTGGAATCTAAAGGACGAACCATAACTATTAGTATTTTTTACTCATCCAACGCTTTTTTGGTTTTTTTTCTTCACAATGCCGCTTCTCCCCTTCTTCACTACATCCTTGTGTTCTACCACACGTGGCTCTGCTCTGAGACCCAGAGTTAAAGTACTTTAGTCAACCATTTTATGGGCCAAATATACTCTTCTGAGGTGGCTTGAGAATCTAACCACCATCGATAAAATTGTTTCCAGGAAGTGGCTCACAAATTAAGTTTTGGAACACAGTCCTTTGAAAATTGGAGGGTGCCTGGAATGTGACTAACAGCATCAAACAAAGATGCATTCTTTCTCCATTTTGCTTTTTATCTACAACTCAGTCATGCTTTTCAGTGCTTCCAAAGAGTGTGATTGAGCTTTTGATAAAACTCTTTCAATTTAAACACTATGAGAGCCAAAGCAAAGTGTTTATGGAGATTATGCTTTGCATTCAACATAGCGAACTGGCAGTGTAGATTTATTGAACACTTGCTATGAGCCAGACACTGTGTCAGTTGTTTGATTTGTGTTATCTCATTTAATCTTCACAATAGCCCTGTGAGTCTATTGTAATTATTACTCTTACCATCTTCTAAAACAGGAAATAGGTTCAGAGAGGTTAAGCAACATGGACAAGGCCATGTAGCTTTATTTTCCTTTTTAAAAAATTTTTATTGGCGTATAGTTGATTTACAATGTTGTGTTAGTTTCAGGTATACAGCAAAGTGAATCAGCTATACATACACATATATGCCCTGTTTTTTAGATTCTTTTCCCGTATAGGTCATTACAGAGTATTGAGTAAAGTTCCCTGTGCTATACAGTAGGTCTTTATTAGTTATCTATTTTATATATAGTAGTGTGCAAGTGGCAGAATCAAAGTTCATTAACAGATCCATCTGGTGCCAAAGCCCATGCCTTTTCTAGTGGTTGCAAACTGATTGAAATTTGCCACTCCAAAGATTTTTGCGTCTTATTTCCAAAAATGTTCTTTATTATTATTCTTTGTGTGTCAGCATTGGCATTACAACATTTAACCCATAGACAGTCCTCCTATACAGCTTTAAACTTGCTTTTTAAGGAAGTAAATGTTTTTGACCTTGGTAGAGTAATTTTTCAGTCACTGTTTTATAGAAGAATACTTTTTTGGTTAGCAGGAGCCATTATTGTTTGGATGGTTGCCCATCCTCTCATTAAAGATCTGGAGTTAGTAGTGGATTGTCTATAAGTATACTGTGTCAAGGTGCTCACTACTCCTCTCCACAGCTGCCAGAGGTGGACCATGACGTGAAGACTCCCGCCCATTCACAGAAGCATATTCAGTAAGATATCATGAGGAGGCTAGAGGTTGCCAGGTCATAAACACTGTTGCTTTAGCATGGCTAAATTCAAGATTTTCAGAAACATGATATAGGATGCTTTAAGAATCTGTTTTTTATTGCACTTTTCTCTTTATGGACTATGGTTACCTCCCTCATCCTGCAGTGTGCCTACGACTGTAACTATTTGTTCAGCATTAGTCCTGTGCACAAATATGAGGTGTGCAGTTGAATTTTTGTGCTACTTCCATTTTGTATTACCTGTCAAAATCTTCCACTCATTTTTAAGTGCAAAAAACCCAAATGTTTTTGGGTTACCCACATTCCTTTCATCATTGTGTGCACTGGGGCGAGATAGAGTTATATCCTGTGCTTTATTGTATCAATTAGCTATTGCTGCATAACAAATCACCCCAAAAAGTAGTGGCTGAAAACAATATCCATTTATTTTGCTCATGATTGTGCAGGTCAGCAATATAAGCTGGGATCCACTCTGTACTTCACTTGTCTTGGCTAGACTTCTTTATGATTTGATGGTCAGCTTAGGTCAGCTTTATTGATCTTGGCTGGGCTCTCACAGTGTCTGAGGCCTTGGCTGGGACACATCGTCTAACTTGACTCTGATCCACATGGTCTCTCATCCTCCAGCAGCCTAGCTCAGGCTCATTCACATGGCAGCTGGGCAGAGTTCCAAGAGAACTAACAGATGCAGGCAAGGTATCTTAAGGTCTGGGCTCAGAACTGGCACTCTGGTATCTCTGCAATATTTTATTGTCCAAAACAAGTTGCAAGGCCACCCCAGATACAGGAAGTGGGGGAAATATATTGCACCACTTAAAGGGAGGAGCTGCAAAGCCACATTACAAATCATGTGGATACAGGAAGGGGTAGAGAATTTGGGTCCTTTCTGTAAGCAGTCATCCAAAAGTTCCTTCTTTTTGCTCTTATCTGTCAACAAAGTAATTTTTAGCTCTTGGCTAATCTATGCCCAGGTACTGTCCTGGTGAGCTAGCTGACTGCAGTGACAGATACACAATGGTTTATTTGTGATGTTTAAAAGATACATAATGAAAGAGCCTGTGATTAGAGTGGTTACCACAAGCTGATGTTCTCAGTGGAAAGGCTGTAAGCACTCTCATCTGTCCAGGACCCAAGCTGACTATTTGGGATTTATGAAATCCCTGCCAGAGGAGTTTGGAGTCCTGAGCTAGGTATGAGGGGATGGGCTCCCCAAAGTGCTATAATAGGATGAGCACTTTCTCAACTATCACTGATAAAAAGCAGGACAGGTTATCATTTTCTTTCCGCAACACTTATTCTCAGCTCTCACTGCTGCCAAATAATTAAAGCTGAAATCAGGTCTTTCTGGTCTCTCACAGGTGTTTGCTAGCTAATATGCTAACCTGGCTAGACAGCTAAATAACTTAATGCAGGTAAAATACATGTTTACAGGAAATCCTAAAGCAGTATCAGGAAACTTTTGTTCTACAGAATATTGATCCTCTGTGATGTTCCTTGAAATATGGATCCTGAGATAAGATAGCTTTGATCAACACTCCTTATTAAATTAATAATTAATACATGTATTGACTAATCACAGTACATGTTAGTATACTGGAGTATCTGGAAAAATCTTCCCTAAAGAATCATAGCTACCTAATGGGCTAGTTTTCCTGGTGTATCTTCCCATACCACTCCATTTTCCACCCTTCTGTGCCCTGCTCTGAGTCCCCTGGAGGCTGACCCCTGTGAAAAGACTCACCCAGGCTTTGTGTCTGCTGACCTTTTATTGGGTTTAGCCAATAGAAGACACCTGCAGAAGTTAAAAAGGGCAGAAGGAGAATGATTTTTTCTTCACAGCTTTTTTAGCTTTGGTGCCAATTCTCTGGCAGTAGCTGCCTTCCTTCATGACTACAGCTTTTTGGGCAGGTCCTCCCCATGACTCCAGCTTACCATGGGCTCTAGAAACACTATTTCTCCTCCCCCATTTCTGCCCCAAGCTTCCCTGTTGTCGCTACTCCCTGGGTGCTTCTGCATCCCTTATTTCATTAACCCTGCCTGCACTTCCTTAAGCAGTCTCTTCATTAAAGTCTATTCCTAGGGGTTCTTAGCTTGGGAGTCTAAGGACCCCAATGACATCTATAGATAGAAAACAGGGGATTGGAGAACTTGGATGGGAAAAAAAATAAGCTTTGAACTTGCTCAGTAAAAAACTGCCTCTTTATTTTCACTAACCCCTAAA
Organism: Balaenoptera ricei; assembly: GCF_028023285.1. NCBI lineage: Eukaryota > Metazoa > Chordata > Mammalia > Artiodactyla > Balaenopteridae > Balaenoptera > Balaenoptera ricei. The sequence continues at coordinate 98,076,630 of NC_082640.1, read as the reverse complement.
AGAAATTTAGCTTTTCTTTCAGCTATGAAGGTAGGCAAAAGACGTTAGCAGCACCTCTGGCTTTGTCACCAACAGATATCACAGATATTTTCATATCACGTTGTAGGTTTTGTTGATATCTTGAAATAGAATTTATTGTTATTACTACTTTGAAACTACGTTAGTTATGAGATCTGATGCTAGATCATGTTATTTAAATAGGTTAGTAAAGAAGCACATTTATTCCTATACTAAAAATTTGTTTTTAAAATATTTTAACTGAATTTCAATTTAATTGGAATCCTTTTGTAATCTTTGTGTATTTTATTTTATGTATTTTCTGAAATTGGTTTCATAGACTTCACCAAACTCCCAAGAGTTTTAACATACACACACACACACACACACACACACACACACACACACACACACAAGATTAAGAACTCCTGAACAATTTGAGTGAATTATATTTCCTGCAGGGCCATGACTCATATAACAGAAGACGAGCTTCCCAATTTCTTTGACCAGAGAACCCATTTTTCATGTTCATGGATTACTATTTCATGGAACTAGTCTTTCACAAAACACACTTAGTAAAAGATATCCTACGGGAATGACCCATCATATGATATTTCCAGAAATAGGAGCAATCAGTCATGAAGATGTCTGGTCAGAAAGAGGCTGTTGCCCCTCAGGTCCCACTGGATACAGGACACAGGCTTCTTAGACTTTCTCTGCCACTTATACTTTGCCCAACTTGTTTCCTTTCCACGTTCCACATATTTTCCTCTTAGGTTCCATGTTCTTGCCAATTATCCTCTTTCCCTTTATAGTCTGTGCTTGGACACCTCTCCAGTGTCCTGAACCCTGTTTTCACAAGCCCTCCATTTTCATTCCCATGGTGAGAACACACTTGTGAATTACAATATTGGCTATAGCCAAACACACCCAAAATAACAACAATGACCCAGTAGCACCAAGAAGTCTCAATATTCATTTCAACCTGGAACAAATGTATTAGTGACTCTGCCTTTGTCACTGAAAACATAATTTAGTCCTGTTAGGATAGTCAAGCAGTCTTACATATTTTTTCTTTATCTCTGGTTCCCTACTAATTAACCACGAACAGCTAGATATGACCACTACTGTGATATTACAAATGCATGATCTCCTCCATTAACTGTGTTCTTTGAGAGCAACATTTCCCTTCTATTTATTTTAGTATTCTCAGGTCCTAATACCAGGAGTTCAGTTATGCCTATTGGATGAATAAATGAGATGCAAATTTAAGCTGGGGCAAGGAGGGTTTGCTTTGTCAACAGATTTAGTGACTGAAAAACCATACTAAAGGAACTTTAAGGACAGCATTCATATTTTATTCATCATTAGACCCACTGAGGATCATGTGCATAGTGTTGGATTCTTACTGACTGGGGCATGATCCCAGGTTCCATCCATATTTCTCAGAGGCAGAGCCACAGTTAATAATGTTTACCCTTTAGAAAGGTTAACTACAATGCTGACCATTCTCCCTGAATGTTTTGTTTCTTTGCAGTATTTATAAAATCTTTACAAGGGTTGTGATCTTCTTTTTTTGGCCCTGTATAGATCAATGCTAAAACCTTTCTTTGCTAAGACTAAGCTTCCAAATAATTCTTTCTTATTTTCTTTAAGAAATAGAGAACAAACTTCTGCATTTATTATTTTAATTGCATTATATGTAGTATATCATAATGTGTGTATATATATATAATATTATGTTATATGTAAATATTCCAATGTTTTCCTTCTTGGTTAATCATCTACCTTCATTTTCCCCACCCCCCCTTTTTAACCAGACTTCTTGTTTGAAATATGAAAAATTGTGTTTTAGAAATTATCTTATTAAAGTACTAGGAATCATATATAATGTTTTAATTTATGAATTATTTGTATCTTTTACAGTTACTTTTCCTACTACACTTACCCTTTGAGGGATGTTTTCTACTTTTTATCTGTTCTTTCTGTTTTCTGTCTGTAACTTTTTTCTACAAAAGATGTTTATAGTGTCCTTTTCCCCAGGGCTTGTTAAGGGTCTTACTGAAGTTTGAGTTCTCTCCAAGTTTTCTCCCTTTGATTTTCTTTTCTTTTTCTTTTTTTTTTTTTTGGTCACCTGTGGCAGCACTCTTTAAGGATTTTTACACTGAAGTCAGTATTTTGAACTGCGCTTCACATGACCAGTTTTCCGACATCAAACTTTCGTGTTGTCATCTCCTGTCAGATGGTTCCAAGTTACCCTTCAGCTTTGAAGGGAGAGGCTTAAAAATTGCCACCCTGTATATGCACTCTAACCATTGATAAATAAAGTGATCATGTGGTTCTGTCTTGCTTTTTTTGGTGGTCACTAACCTTACTGTGAAGTCCAAAATTCTGTCTGGTAAGGAAAACTCTAGACAGATAAGGAGATGATATTGTCCTGCAAAATGTAATTCTTGTATTTATTAACGGTACATATATTTATTTGAACTACTCTTTTTTTTATCTCCAGTTATATTTCACTACTCTCTTCTCTCTTTACCTTTTGAAGTAACATCTATAATAATTTATGGACCTCAGCAATAGCTGAAAATTCTTTTTCTGTGTGTGTTTGCTATAAGGCTGTGATTAAAATGCCAGAGCAGGGCAATTTCAGTGTCCGTGGTAGAAAAGATGGAATATTATTTGTTATTTAATTTCTTTTGCTTCATCTCTCATCCTAAACCTCTCTTTAAGGACCAGGTTGAGTGTCATCTCATTGGTGAATCCATTCTTACACTTTCCCCATCGGAATTAATTCTTTCCTCTTCTGTGCTACATATGTAATCGTAATAATATTAATTATTAATATATCATAACAATGATAATTGCACTCATGACACTTAATGTTTTCCAGGCACTATGCTAAGTACTTCCCATATAATAGCTAACTTTCTTTTAACAAAAATACTGTGATTAAGTAGTATTATTGTCTCCATTTTACACCTAAGGAAACTGAAGCATAGATAGACTGTGCAAATGAAATTTGATCTCAGGTCTTTTTAACCTCAAAACCTTAGTAGCTACTCAGGACTGTTATCTCAAAAGAAAGATTGTGACTTACCATTTTATTCCCAGTCACCAAAATTCATGTCATGTGGTAGATGCTTAATGAATATTTGTTGAATAAATGACTATGAAAGGAAATTCTTTACATCAATGAGAATTATTCGATTGAACTTACAAGTCTGGGACCTACTAACAAACACAACTCATAAAAAGTTACTTTTATCCATACTTAATCCCATTTTGATTTCCTATTTACTGTTACTCTAAACCAATAGTTTTATCTTTCCTAACTTCTTCTAAGCACTCTCTTTCCTCCTTACTGCTCTGTGAAGATATGGGAGTGACAGAGGGGACCCTGCTTGGTTGTGTAGTGACAGAAGATCCTTATTCTGATTTCTGAGGTTCTGAGTGCCCTTCTTCCCCTCCCCATTGCACTCTGGCTAGGGAGTCCCTGGCATCTCCCACTCTTGAGAGAATAGAGCACCAAGCCCCTGAGCCTTATGGTCTACTCAGATTTGATGGGTTTGCCTTTTATAACAGGGAAGAATTCCATCATCTCTGGACACCTGAGTAGGAAAAGGCCTACCGCACAGGGGCCCCATTTACATAGGAGCCTAAATAGAGTTCCTTTTCCTTTACAGAACACCCACACCTGCACACACTTACACAGAGTAACATTATTGTTATGGGTTGAGCTATGCACTCCCCCAAAAAATGCTGAAGTCCTGACTCCCAGTACCTGTGAACATGACCTTAATTTGGAAAGAGGATCTTTGCAGATGATCAAGTTAAGATGAGGTCATTAAAACGTGGGCCCTAATCCAGTATGACTGTGTCCTTATAAAAAGTGGAATTTTGGACAAGACACGCATATGGAGAATGCCATGTGAAGATGAAGGCAGAGATTTAGGTGATGCATCTCCAAATGTTGCCAGCAAACCACCAGAAGCTAAGGGAGAGGCATAGAACAGCTTTTCCCTCACAGCCCCGGAAGGAACCAACCCTGCCGACACCCTGATCTCAGACTTCTAGCCTCCAGACTATGAAACAATGATTTCTGTTGTTTAAGCCACCCAGTGTGTGGACTTTGTTATGGCAGTCCCAGGGAAGGAATGCAATTATCTATCCAGATTTTACCATCTCCCTATCTAAAGCATAGATGAAATTCAGAAATAAATGAAGAAAGTATCTGGGTAACCATAATAGATGTCATAGATAGACCCAAATACTTTGTTACCTGTAGGCCCTCACTCAGAGCCAGTTCATTCCTTTTTAACTTAACAGTTCTATCAACTGTCTTTCTGTTTTTCAAGTCTGTAACTGCAACAGGTGATTAGAGGGCCACAGGAGTTTCCATGTAGACATTGATACTGATAAGATAGCAAGGGAGGAGTCAGAAAACCCAGAAATAGCAAGCAGTGCATTATTATATATTGAAGGAACATTACTGCTTGTAAAGAAACCACACCATGAATGAGATGAGCAGGGTCTGGCTTATCATCCATTGACTTTGCTGCTGTCTCTAACTCTCCAGAAGCCATTCCTTCATCCCATTCCATATCTTTGCTTTGGGCTGCATCAAGTATTGTGCTGGCTGATTTTCTGGTTTCATTTTTCTAATTGTCCTTTCTGGCTCAACTATACTCTCCATTCTGCATTTTTAACCTGGTATGCCCATTGGTTCAATATGTGTCCTACACCCAGACAAGTTTTTCTTCCAAACACCCTCCTTCCAGACAAGGGAAATAGGACTCATTTGTTAAAGTGCCCTTGAGCACTAAAAGCAAAGTAATCAGGAGCTCCTTAGGGTAGAGGTATACATCCTTGAGCACATGATTATCTGTATTTTACAAAATACTATATGATTATCACAGACTCTGGGCCGTAAAAATATTAAAAAGACAGCTACATATATAATAATACAGCTTAGAAAAGCTTCTACTTTTGTTGTATAAATTGTTAAGAGCTCAGTTGCCGTAGAGTCATGGTGGTCCCAATTAACTCCTTGTGGGTATTGGAGAGCTGTTTCTGCCTCTCTGTTTTGTGTTCTCTTCCTCTCCCCCTCCTTCTCCCACTCCTTCCCCCACTCCTTCCCTCTCATCCACTTCCTCTTCTCCCTCTTCCTCTCCCCCTCCTTCTCCCACTCCTTCCCTCTCATCCACTTCCTCTCCCCCACTCTCTGACACACACACACACACACCCCTCCTTTAAAGATGTGGGGTCAGCAGAACATATATACAGGACTGGAGTAAGGCTCACCTGCCCTCAAAGAATCCCCACATTCATCTGATTGCCATTTATTGATAGTACTATCCAACTTTTTTTTTCAGCTACTATATGAATGACCTATGGCATTGTGTGAGCAAATATTCCTGTGGCAGGAATTATGTGTAAGCCCCCAACTTGGGCTGTAAGTCTCCTACTTTGAACAAAACTGAAAAAGACATGTTGGAATGAAGTCACTGAAGTTGACATTATTATAAATAAATTGAATCTACTTTATTTTTTATAAAATTCTTTGTTACTTCAACTATTAGTTGGTATACCGCATAAATGGTTGAAACATACTGGCAGCCTGGAAACATACCTGTGGATTAGCTGGTTTACTGGAAAGAGCATTGGTTTAGTATTAAGCCAAATCTAGATTACTCCTGGCCCTGGCGTTTTGGACCTGGGTAAGTTCACTGCCTACTCCTTGCCTCAGGTTCATCTATGAGGATAACAAACTGTTGTCACAGATGGTTTTGCAGATCAAATAAGATGATACATGACAGCACTTAACTTGACAGCACCAATAAGCCTTGGTAAATATTTATTTTCTTTCTTTTTGCTTTGTTTTATCCACATCAATTTCTGATTGTAGTCACTAATACATAGAAAGAAAAAAAAGATTGAAGCCCACATTTACCTTCAGATTCTTCAAATGTAGCCCCCTCCTTTCTTTGTTTAGGGCTTTGACATTTTTGAGTTGTCAGATGAATTGATTCTCACCCTGGAAGGCTGAGTACAGGACCCCCTAGGGAATGAAGTGCAGACAGGTGGAGTTTCCTTGAGGAAACTTAGGGGAAGGAGTGAAATAAAGATAAAGAAGAGGCAGCAGATTGGCTAGAACAAATCCTGACAGCCTGAGTTCAGTGGGCCAGAGGCCAGCCCTCTATGGAGTGTCCAAGTGAGTCTCTCAGTGTAAGGATGGGGAAGGGGGCAAATATTTGCTTCAAAGTTTTGCCTAGTGATGAATAAATAACTGTGAATGATTAACTCTCTTTGTATCCATCACAGCTCCTAACAAATTGCCTTACATATGGCAGGCTCTCAGTAAGTTTAATGAATGGATGATTTATTCAATTAATTACTGAATGTTAAATTAGAAGGAGCCTGAGAAATCCTATAATCCCAAACTGTCACGTTACAGCTGGGAAACTGAAGCCCAGAGACTGTCTCACTTGTGAGCATCCTCAAGATACTAGGACCCAGATCTACTGACTCTGAGACCAAGGCCCAATACTGTAGCACAGATCTTTATTTCTAACTAGGATCAGAAAATGCATTGGGACCAGAGATCTACTTCTTTTCTATTTAAAAACACCCCTACCGTCAGATTCCATTTCTTTGTCTTAAAGGCTCAGAATGTCTGGATACCCTGTGGCATGCTTTGCATTCTCTCCATGTGGTCCTCGTGAAGCTGAAAAAAAATGGAGATGATCATGGATATACTGAGATATTGATGAATGTCAGTAATTATTCTCCAAGAGGCCTTGTGCTATATAGCTGGTGAGGGAATTGGCTCAATCAGTCATAAGTGTTCTTGTTCCTCTCCCATTTGCCTGCTGTGCTTGGTCCAGACTCTACACTTCATATACATGCAGTTCATTTCTTCTGCATAGCCTTGACACCAGCTTTTGGCTAATCAAATCCTACTCACCTTCAGGACCAGCTGTGGTCATACTTGCTGATGAAGCTCCCCTTCCTAGACTCTTCCTGTCATATTGGTCCCCGTCACCACTGCATCCTTAATGCCTTTGCTGTTTGACCATCCTTTTATTCTTCATTGTCTCGTGTGGTACAGAATATGCTCTACACTTTTACCTTTATAAGACTGAGGACATATTGAATGTTCATTGAATGAATGTTTGGTCAGAGTCCACTGAAATAGAGCTGCCAGATAAGATATAGAACACCCAGAAATTTGAATTTCAGATAAACAATGAGAAACTTTTTAGTATAAGTTTGCTCCAAATAGTGCATGAAACGTACTTATATTAAAAAGATGCATTGTTTATCTGAAATTCAAATTTTACTGGGTGCCCTATGTTTTTATTTGCTAATTCTGGCAACTCTAAGCTTGGAGGTATTTTTACCTCTGGTCTCTCTTAAAGAAATTCTCCTTTGGAGTAAAGAATATTTGGGGATTAAATAACCAACTAAACTTTTATCTTTTAACCCTTGGAGCACAGGGCTACCAAGATCTCTTGATTTATCTGCTCCACCTTTCACTGTTTAATCCTCATACTCTTATTTAATAAAATTTATTATAATACATGTTTTCTTCTTATACAGAATCTGATATACGCAAAGTTCTATATCTTGGGCTGAAATTCACAATAAGTTTTACTAATCTTGGATTTCCATGGTTATGTTTAAGAACAATTAGCATGTAAAATTCAAACAAAAAAACCCACTGCCAACAATTGACATATAAATGCATAAAGATCAGTGTTCTGTCATCTTGATTAGGGTAAGGATTTGCCTGTGGTGCCCAATTCTGTCTATGATCTCCAGTACCTAGCACACGTGGTTGGTACTCTATAAATAACTGGCTCAGTCTGCCTTCTCTACTCTAATCCATCCTTCTGCACTCATCAGGACTTTTTTCTTTGTGCCCTGCTTTTCTAAGTCGGTGGTTCTCAAAATGTGGTCCCCAGTCCAGCAACTTTTAGCTATACCTGGGTACTTGATAGAAATGTACACTCTTAGACCCCATTCCTGCCCTTCTGCCTGAGAAACTCCAGGGTGGGGCCAGCAATCTGAGTTCTAACAAGCCCTCCAAGGTGATTCTGAGGCATTCTTTTTTTTTTTTTGGAGTATACTTGCTTTACAATATTGTGTTAGTTTCTGCTGTACAGCAAAGTGAATCAGCCACACATATACATATATCCCCTCTTCCTTGGATTTCGTTCCCATTTAGGTCACCACAGAGCATAGAGTAGAGAGAGTTCCCTGTGCTATACAGTCTGTTCTGATTAGTTGTCTATTTTATACCTAGTAGTGTATATATGTCAATACCAATCTCCCAATCCATCCCACCCCCCTCTTCCCCCCTTGGTATCCATGCGTTTGTTCTCTATGTCTGTGTCTCTGTTTCTGCTTTGCAAATAAGTTCATCTGTACCATTTTCTAGATTCCACATATATGCGTTAATATACGATATTTGTTTTTCTCTTTCTGACTTACTGATGCATTCTTAAAGAATTGCTAGGACAACCAATGGTTTCCTATGTGTTTATGTATAAAATACAGATAACTGATGTGTGGGTAATTATCACACTGCTTCATGTACTTGAAACAAATAAGTCAAGGTCACTAGTCAGTTTTTAATAGGTTTTTCCTCTGTTTTACTTTCTCTTTCTCCTCCCCTATTGTCTTCTTCCTTACAATGTAAGTCTTGTTTCTTCACTTTTACTAAGTAGGTACATTGAAAAGTAAAGGTCTGGTCATCTTTCCTTTCCTCCCTTCCTCCCCCTCTACCTTCTCTTTCTCATTCCCTTCCCCCTCCTCATCCCTCTTCTCCCCCTTCTCCTTTTCTCCCTATCTTATTTGGTTGAAATTCATGCTGTAGCCATTGAAATCCTTCTAGCAGAGAATTCTACCATCCTTGTCTTTCACTCACATAAATGACCCCGGACTAGCATCTTCTTTACTAATGCTAAAATCTCCTTCTCAGCTCACCTAAACTGGCTGGTCTTTTTTTTTTTTTTTTTTTTTTTAAACATCTTTATTGAAGTATAATTGCCTTACAATGGTGTGTTAGCTTCTGCTTTATAACAAAGTGAATCAGTTATACACATACAATATGTTCCCATATCTCTTCCCTCTTGCATCTCCCTCCCTCCCACCCTCCCCATCCCACCCCTCTAGGTGGTCACAAAGCACTGAGCTGATCTCCCTGTGCTATGTGGCTGCTTCCCACTAGCTATCTATTTTACATTTGGTAGTGTATATATGTCCATGACACTCTCTTACCCTGTCACATCTCACCCCACCCCCTCCCCATATCCTCAAGTCCATTCTCTAGTAGGTCTGTGTCTTTATTCCCGTCTTGCCACTAGGTTCTTCATGGCTTTTTTTTTTTCCCTTAGATTCCGTATATATGTGTTAGCATACTGTATTTGTTTTTCTCTTTCTGACTTACTTCACTCTGTATGACAGACTTTCTTGTCTTTCTTTCTAGTTCTCTGTCTTCTAATCACTTCTCTCTTTATCATATTGCTCTGTCTTCATCTTTCAGATCTCTGCTAGTATACTTGCTATTCTAGCAAGTCACCACCTAGGAAACAATCCCCATTTGTTTTATGTATTACTATCACTAAAATCCACTTTTCATCACCATTACTCCCACTTTTTCCAGGCAGGGGTACTTTTAAATTTACACAGCTATTTGAAGAAATGAAATTTGTTGCTTATACTTTCCAGAATTGGCAATTCACTAAGCTTCTGTATATCTAATTCATAATTACTTTTGTTTCTTATGTAGGACAGTTCTTCTGTTTCTTATTACATGAAACTGTGCCCCAGCAGTTTATCCCTTCAGGAGATGTCAATTAGAACAAGAAATATTGCCTAATTCTTATCCTGCATCCATTGTTTTGAAAAAGCTATCTGAGGGTAACACATAGGCTAGACAGAAATTAGAATCTTTCTTTGGCAATTGATCCTCTTTTTTTTTAACATAAAATTCAAATAATGTAAAATTCACCATTTTAACCATTTAAAAGTATACATTTCAGTGATTTTTAGTATATTCACAGTATTGTGTAAACATCACCACTATCTAATTTCAGAACATTTCCATCACCCCAAAAAGAAACCTCATGACTGTTAGCAGGCAAATCCCAATTTTCTCCTCCTTCTAGCCTCTGGAAATCACTGATCTACTTCATGTCTCTTTTATTTGCCTTTTCTGGACATTTCATTTATATAAAACATACAATGTGTGGCCTTTTCTATCTGGATATTTTAATTTAGTAGAGTGTTTTGAAAGTTTATCCATGTTTTAGCATTTATCAGTACCTCAGTCTTTTTTATAGCTATGTAATGTTTCACTATAAGGATATGCCACATATTGCTTATCCACTCTCAGTTGATGAACATGTAGGTTGTTTCTACTTTTCAGCTGTAATGAATAGTGCTGTTATAAACATTTATGGTGGAGATTTTGTGTGGACAGTTCTCTTGAGTATATATCTAGGAATGGAATTGCTGAATTTCTGAGGAACTGTCAAACCATTTTCCACAGTGGCTGTCAGATTTGACATTCCCATCAGAAATGTCTGAGAGTTGTAATTTATCCACATCCTCTCTAACACTTGTTTTATTTTTTGTTTTGTTTTTTATTATAGCCAATATAGTGGTTGTGAAGTGGTATCTCAGTATGGCTTTAATTTGCATTTCTGCAATGAATAATTATGTTGAACTTTTTTTTTTCAAGTATTTATTTGCCATTTATATATATTGTTTGGAGAAATGACTATTCAGATCCTTTCTCAATTTTTTTAATTGGATTGTTTTTATTGTTGAGTTTTAAGTGTTCTTGATGTAATCTAGCTATTTATCACATATACAAAGCTGATATATATATGTATGATGTATATATATACATACATATACATGCAAATACTTTCTCCCATTCTGTGGGTTGTCTTTTTACTTTTTTCATTGTGTTCTTTGACACACAAAATAATTAATTATGATGAAGTCCAATTTATTAATTCTTTTCTTTCATTGCATGTGCTTTTGGTGTCATATTTAAGAAACCATTGTCTGATCCGAGCTCACAAATATTTATACCTATATTTCTTTCTAAGACTTTTTATACTGTTAGCTGTTAGATTTAGGACTTTAATCCATTTCAAGTTAATGTTTGTATATGGTATGAGGTAGTGATCCAAATTCATATTTTTGCATGTGGATGTTCAGTTATCCCAGCACCATTTGTTGAAAAGGCTATTTTCCCCCAATAGAATGGTCTGGCACACTTTATTAAAAATCAGTTGTCCATAGAGTGAACTCTTATTTCTGGACTCTCAATTTTATTCTGTTGATCTCTTTATTTACTCTTATGCCAGTACCACAGTGCTTTGATTACTGTACCTTTGTGGTGAGTTTTGAAATCAGGGTGTGTGAGTCTCCCAACTTTGTTTTTCATTTTCAAGATTATTTTCGTTTTCAAGGTTATTTTCATTTTCAAGGCTTTTGGGGTCTTTTGAATTTCTATATGAATTTTAGGATCATCTTGCCCAGTTTTTCAACAGAGACAGTTAAAATTTTGATAGTGATCTCTTTGTAAATCACTTTGGAGAGTAATGCCATGTTAATGATAATGAATTTTCTAATCTATGGACATGAGGTGTCTTTCCATTTTTTTAAGTCTTCTTTAATGTCTTTCTACTGTATGTTTTATAGTTTCTACTGTACAGTTCTTGCACTTTCTTGGTTAAATTCCTTCCTAATTATTTTATAATTTTAAATGCTACTGTAAATGGAAATTGTCTTAATTTCATTTTCAGATTGTCCATTGCAAGTATAAAGAAATACAATGGATTTTTATTTATTGATATTATATCCTGCAACTTTGTTGAATTTTTTTTTGAGCTCTCACAGTGTTGTGTGTGTGTATGTATTCCTTAGGATTTTCTACATGAAGTATCATGTCATCTGCAAATAGAGGTGTTTTTATTCATCCATTCCAGTTTGGATGCCTTTTATTTGCTGTGGCTAGAAATTCTAGTAAAATATTGAGTAGAAGTGGCTAGAGTATATGTCCTTGACTTGTTCTTGATCTTAGAGGGAAGTATCCAGTGTTTCACAAGTAAGCATGATGTTAGCTATATGTTTCCTGTAGACGCCTTTGATCAGATTGAGATATTTCCCTTGCATTTCTAGTTTTTCGAGTATTTTTATTGTGAAAGGGTGTTGTATACTGGTAAGTGCTTTGCTGTGACTATTGAGATGATTATATTATTTTGGTTTTAAATTCTATTAATATGATTTATTATATTGATTGATCTTCATATGTTGAACCAAAATTTCATTCCTGGTATAAATCCCAATTAGTCATGGTGTGTAATCCCTTTAATGCTGCTTGATTCAGTTTGTTAATGTTTTTGCATCTACATTCACAAAGGATATTAATATGTAGGTTTTTGTTTCCTGTGATATCTTTGACATTGGTGTCAGGGTAACACTGGCCTCATAGAAAGAGTTGGGCAGTATTCCCTTCCCTTTTATTTTATGGAAAAGTTTCAGAAGGATTGGTGTTAATTCTTTAAAAATATTTGGTTGAATTCACCAGTGAAACCACCTGAAAAGAAAATCCTTGGATTTTCCTTGAAGTGTTTAAATTACTAAATCAATCTCTTACTTGTTATAGGTCTGTTCAGATTTTCTATTTCTTCATGAGTCAGTTTTTGTAGTTTGTGTCTTTTTAGAACTTTTTCTACGCCATCTGGGTTATCTAGCTTGTTGGTATACAGTTGCTCATAGTAGTCTCTTACATATACATTTTAATTTCTGTATAACCACTAGTAACAACCCCATTTTAATTTCTGGTTTTAATAATGTGGGTGTTCTCTCATTTTTTCTAGGTCCATCTAGTTAAGGTTTGCCAATTTTGTTGATCTGTTCAAAAAACCAACTTTTGGTTTCATTGATTTTCTCTATTGTTTTTCTCTTCTTTATTTCTGTGTTCTGATCTTTATTATTTCCTGCCCTCCGCTACCTTTGGGTTTAGTTTGCTCTTGTTCTTCTAGTTTCTTAAGACAGAAGGTTAAGGTGTTGATTTGAGATCTTTCTTATATTTTAAAGTAGGCATTTGCAGCCATAAATTTCCCTCTGAGCACTACATCCCATAATTTTTTAAGGTTGTTTTGATTTTATTATCTCAAAGTATTTTCTAATTTCTCTTGTGATTTCTTCTTTGACTATTAGTTGTTGAGGTGTTTATTTTCTATAAATTTGTGAATTTTTCATATTTCCTTCTCTTTTTGATTTCTAATTTTATTCCATTGTGGCCAGAGAATATACTTTATATGATTTCATTATTTTTTAGTTCACTGAGACTTGTTTTGTGGTCTAAAATATGGTCTATCCCAGAGAATGTTCCATATGTGCTTGGGAAGACTGTATATTCTTCTGTTGTTGGGTGGAGTTTTCTGTAGATGTATGTAAGTCTAGTTGGTTTACAGTGTTGTCCAAATCTTTTTTCTATCTGATCATCTGTCTAGTCGTTTTATCTATAAGTTAAAGTGAGGTAATAAAGTCTCTTACTATTATTATTGAATTGTCTTTTCAGCCCTTATTTCTGTCAGTTTTCAACTTATGTATTTTGGGGCCCACGATTAGCTGCATATATAAGTTTATAGTTTTTGTATCTTCTTGAAGAATTGACCCTTGTGTCATTAGATACTGACCCTTTTTGTCTTACATACAATTTTTGTCTTAAAGTCTCTTTTGTATGACTACCTCAGCTCTTTTTTTGGTTACTGTTTGCATGGATTATCTTTTCCAATTAATTTATGTTATGACTCTAAAATGAGACTCTACTCAACAGCATTTAGTTGGATCTTAGAGACATTACCAATTCCAGGGCTGGGATGAGATAAGCCTGAACCATTTTGTGCCAGGAAGCAGGAAAATGCTCCCAATTCGTATAGCACCTTTATTAGAATTGATAAACCAATATTAACCCATTATTATTAACTAAAGTTCATAATAGTTTGTGTTATGTTTCACTCTTTGTTGTACAGGTCTATGTGTTTTGATAATGTCAGTGAAACTATTCTGTATGTTACTACCAGACTGTCTTCCAAGGGGGCTGTACCATTTTGTATTTCTGTCAGCAATGAGTGAGAGTTCCCATTTCTTCACATTCTCATCAGCATTTGGTTTTATCAGTGTTTTGGGTTCTATCCAGTCTTATAGGTGTGTAGTGGAATCTCACTGTTGTTTTAATTTGCAATCCCCTATTGACATATGATGCTGAGCATCTTTTTGTATGGTTATTTGCTATCTGATTTGTATATCTTCTTTGGTAAAATATTTGTTGTGTTCTCTTGCCCGTATTTTAATTGGGTTGTCTCTTTTCTTATTGTTGAACTTTAAGAGTTCTTTGTATATTTGGATGCAAGTCTTTTTATCAGATATGTGTTCTACAAATATTATCTTCCACTCTGTGACTTGTGTTTTCATTCTTTTAACAGTATCTTTTGTAGAATAGAAGTTTTTGATGTTAATGAAGTCTAGCTTACCAATTTTTTCTTTCATGAAACATGTATTTTTGGTGTTGTGTCTAAAACTCATTGTCAAACCCAAGAGCACCTGGATTTTCTTCTGTGTTGTCTTCTCAAAGTTTTATACTTTCGTGTTTTACAATTAAGATCTATTATCCATTTTGAGTTAATCTTTGTGAAAGGTGCAAGATCTATGTCTAAATTCATTTATCTTATGTATATCAAGGTGTTCTAGCACCATTTGTTGAAAAGACTGTCCTTTCTCCAAACATTGCCTTAGTTCCTTTGTCAAATATTAATTGGCTATATTTCTGTGGGTCTACTTCTGGGCTCACTATTCTGTTCTATAACTTTATAATAAGTCTTGAAGTCAAATAGTGTCAGTCTTAGGACTTTGTTCTTCTTCAATATTGTGTGTTGTTCTGAGTCTTTTGCCTTTTTATATTAACTATAGAATCAGTTTGTCAATATCCACATATAACTTGCAAGGATTTTGATTGGGGTTGCCTTGAACCTTTAGAACAAGTTGGGAAGAACTGACATCTTAACAATATTGAATTTTCCTATGCAAGAACATAAAATATCTCTCGATTTATTTAGATCTCATTTAATTCCTTTCATCAGCATTTTTTTTTTACTTTTCCTCATATAGATTTTTTTTTTAATTTTTTTTTTTAGACTTTTACTTTTTTTTTTTTTTTAAGTATTTGTTTGTTTATTTATTTATGGCTGTGTTGGGTCTTCGTTTCTGTGCGAGGGCTTTCTCTAGTTGTGGCAAGCGGGGGCCACTCTTCATCGTGGTGCGCGGGCCTCTCACTATCGCTGCCCCTCTTGTTGCGGAGCACAGGCTCCAGACGCGCAGGCTCAGTAGTTGTGGATCACGGGCCCAGCTGCTCCGCGGCACGTGGGATCTTCCCAGACCAGGGCTCGAACCCGTGTCCCCTGCATTGGCAGGCAAACTCTCAACCACTGCGCCACCAGGGAAGCCCCTCATATAGATCTTATACATATTTTCTTAGCTTTATACCTAAGCATTTCTTTCTTTCTTTTTTTTTTTTCCTAATGTAAATGGTATTTACAACCCAAACCCCTTTGGGAAGAAAAACTGGGGAATGACATGTTTTGGGAAATATGAGGACTTTGAAAAACTCTAACATTGTTCTGGGGGTCTTGAAGTTTCTGTGCAGGCCCAGAGCTATGCATAAGCTCAGAAAAGACCTAGAAGGCTCAAAGCTCTCACCTATGGATGACCTCTAGGCTCTGTGCAGCCAGGAGATAAAGGCTAAAGCAGAGAATAGAACATTCAAATGTAAATTTTTTTTGCAAAGTCCCCAGGAGTAAAAGCTGCAAAATTTTAGTTACATTCCAGAGTTCTGAAAATACTGATTCCAGTAGTTTTTACCGTATTTTTCATTGCTTTTCTAGAGGGGCAAACTTTTAGAGTTCCTTAATCTGCCATTTTCTGTAACAACTGAGAATTTTCTTGAAGGAAGATGAGATCCCCCTTTTCCTGGATAGCTAGAGAAATGGATCACACCCACTGGGTATGTTTAGTCCTTCCAGGAGAGGGAGGATTCACTTGGGGTTATCTCAAGTCCCCTGTCTCTATATTTATACAGTGTTGAATATAATTCTAAGAATTTAATATTATAATTCACAACATTCTATATGATCAGTATCAGTGATAATGCAGTTAATAAACAAATCATAAATTTATACAACCTTTTAGTATTCTAACTATGGTCATGTATTTTATCAGTTTATTTTTTATCTCTCTACCATACCGTGTAAGGGAGTTATGTTTTTTTAACCTTCCAGCATAAAGGACAAAAAATATTTATGAGAAAATAATTCTGACTGCCTTCAGATAAATTCTGCTGTCACTGAAGGTTATCAGGAAGAGTAATTGCTCAAGAACGTTTTGTGTGGAAAATTCTGCTATAGGTGTGGTTAGGCTAAGGATCTATTCCTTTATAAAAAGAAAAAATTAGAAAATGCTTAGGAAATCTTTGCCTATCTTGCACATTAGCTGTAATCTTCTATAGGAAGGAGAAGAACATAGGTTATGAAGCAACTTGGATGAATATCACTGGACTGGGAATCAAGATAAGAGTTCAAATCATGACTGTGTCTCTAATTTACTGTATACCCCCTAATACTCTCTAAAGCTCAGTTTATCATACGGCTACTGAAGGGATTTATTAAGACCCAAGCTGCAACAGGTGACAGTGACATTGGATACATTCTGCTGGATGTTTGTCTTTTGTTAAATCAAATGTATATGCAACAAAATACTACCAGCCTTTGGACTTTTTTGTGCCTTTGAGCAGAGTTTTATCAGAGTGGTTCAATGGCATCAGCAAAGTTATATAATTCAATACCACTCTTAGAAATGCAGTTGAACTAGAGAAGGGCCTACCTATACTGTCTAGAATCCTGGTAAAGTTCTCAATGTGGCCAAACTCCCTTTTGGTTGCCAGAGCTCAAGGTTACTAGGAGTTTCATATGTGCTATTCCAAGTATAAGAACACAAAGTAGACATCTTGAAGCTGTCTGCTTTACTTATTGGTCCAACATGCAATAGGTATCCCAGGAGTATCTGACAAACTTCAGAAGGGTTCTAACTTGCCAAAATTGGAAAACAAACTGGCATGATAATGTTTCTAATAATTATCCCATTTGTCCTTCTTTCAAATTGACCTATTTAGGGAGGCAAAAAAATAGTGTAAAAAGATCACTGGATTAGGACAGAAGGGATAGGAATATTAGTCCCAGCTCCGCTGCTACTAATTGTGTGGCCTTATCTACTTTAATTGTCTTGGTATTTTGGCCCTGCATCTATAGAATGGACTGATCAATAGCTGTCCAATTGTGTTTTGCAGAACTCAAAGAGGTCCATGGAGTTGCTTCAGGCTCTTCTAGGATGTGAGGATAGGTCTGAACAGGAGGGACTCCATCTTTACCCCTCTTTCAACCAGAACAGTTCTACTTTTGTTTTATATATTTGAGCTTCTTGGTATAATGCCCTTGAGGGAAGATTCTAAGGCTCTGAAAGTCTGTTTCTGGATGACTGCTCTTTTAAATCTCTTTGGCCAGTTGTTGCTGAACTCCATGTTTCTAGTTTAAGCATGACAAAACTGTACAACTTTAAAAGTAATGGGGGTGCTGTGTAGCAATCAAAGAACCAGCAGCACCCTTTAAGAAAGGTCAGTGGTTAAAGGAATTGTGGGATGGTGTAGTGTACAGAGCATGCTTGTCAAATGTGCATTTATTGATAATGATAATGACACAAGTATTCTGACAGTAGCTAGATATTTTTGGCGTATGCATGTTCTTTTTCGCTGTAGTGCATTTTTATTTTTGTCATATTTTGCCAAACAATAAATAAAGACAGCATTAATATTCATGAGAGGTTGCAGGATGAAAATGTTGAGTTTATTTTGCTCTCAGGGACACAAACCACCGAGAAGATGCTGTAAACTCATAGTTGGAGAATAAAATAGCAACAACAGTAATAATGATCTACCTAATTCTCCGGGGTACATTGAAAGTTCACAGCATTGTCTAAACTCATTTATGAAAGTGAAGCACATTGTAAGGCCCCATATCTCACCTCTGGGTGCCTGATTTCACCCCCAGAGTGTACCTGAATTTTCTCACATAGCAGAAACTTGAAGTTGGGTACAGAGCCAAAAGGGCTTCTTAGTACTATAACATGAATTATACTTAGCTGTCAATATTTATATTTCCCCCACTAGATTGTGCTTTTCTTGAGGGGAAGGAATCTGAGTTCCCCAAAGTACCCACCATAGTATTTCATAGCAGTTTGCCCATAGTTGGAAATCAATACATGTTTGTCACAGTGAAAAGTTGAAAGAGGTATAGATCAAAACTTTGTCTTAGGGAATAGAAGCATTTCTGTAGAACCCATGCAGGTTTGCTGGCCCTGGTTTACTGGCAGCCATGCTTAGGCTGGAGCCAGTGGCAATGGGTCCCGGCCCTGCCTTAGCACTTATCCACGAGTCAACTGGTAAATCAGTTGAGATCTTATGAGAGCTTTCACTCCAAGCAAAAGGGAAGATGCTCACCCACTCTTTTAGGATTCACTAACACTTAGGAAAAAGTAGGCAACACAACTGAAGAAAGCGCCTTCATTTTGCACGCACGATAAAATGATCACATACCTTCAGTGGAAGTCCTACCTACCAAATGCTCTCCAGATAATTTTAATGAGCAGCCACGGTTGAGAAACATGAAGACTGAGAAAGAATGCTCAGCTGGAGTTGAAATCCCATGTTCAAATTCTTCCATGGCCACTTACTCTCTGTATGATACTGAGTATGGAGCAGTGCTTACGGCCTGGCTGTTGGAGCCAGATTTCCTGGGTTGGGGAAGCTATTTAGCCTTTCTATGTATCGGTTTCCCATATGGTAAATGGGTGTGATACTAATGCCTGCCTCTAGAGTTATTATGAAGATTAAATATTACATATGTAAGATATGAACAACGTATAAGACAGTACTTAGTACTTGGCCCATTGTAAATCCTAAACAAATGTTTTCTGTCGTTGTTGTTGGTGTTATCCATCTGTCCAGGCTTCAGTTACTTCATCTGTAAAATGAGGTTTAATATGTACCTTTAGGGCTTCCCTGGTGGCACAGTGGTTAAGAATCTGCCTGCCAATGCAGGGGACATGGGTTCGAGCCCTGGTCTGGGAAGATCCCACATGCCACGGAGCAACTAAGCCTGTGAGCCACAGCTTCTGAGCCCACATGCCACAACTACTAAAGCCTGTGTGCCTAGAGCCCATGTTCCGCAGCATGAGAAGCCACCGCAATGAGAAGCCTGCGCACCGCAATGAAGGGTAGCCCCCGCTCACTGCAACTAGAGAAAAGCCCACGTGCAGCAACAAAGACCCAATGCAGCCAAAAATAAAATAAATAAATTTATTAAAAAACAATTACCTTTAAAGGTTGCACAAGGCTTTGAAATAACATTTTTGGAGTCCCTGACATATTGTAAGCATTCAATAAATTATTTTTATAGCATAACTATTATAAATTCTGATCTCAGTTATATGATGTGTAGTTGGAATAAGCCTGATGTTCTTCTACATATGGAGTGATTTGTCATCCCCAAGGGTTTTTGGCTGGACCTCTAAATCAGGACCTCTGACAGAGAATCTGTGGTTTGATCATAACCACACCATGCTTCTGCACCATACTTTCCTCCTTTCCTCATCTAATTCAAGCCTTCCTACTAGTTTTTTTTCTTTTTAAGATCATTTCCAACTTCAGCATTCAGTCTCAATACAATAATATAGATTTGCTATACTTACTGCTTTGGCATCGACACGGACATTTTTGCATTTTGATTTCTTATGTCATCAGGGGAATTTTAGTCCAACAGAACAGTATTTTAATGCTGTTAAATATTAACACGTATTTTCTCACAATTAGTTAAACCAGATTGCCCTGACTATGGAGAAAAAGGCAGATATTTGAAACGTCTACATAATGATTGCCATTTGCCAAAAATTCAAATTCATTGATTAGTCATGGACAGACATTTTGGGATCATCTAAGGATTTAGGAAAATTAATCCAATTATATGGATATATTTCCTTTGTGACTCTTATTGATGACTGTCTGGGGAAAATAGAATATGAAAACATAAATATGGTTCAGAGGGAAATCTTTTAAACCAAAACATTATGAAAGGTTTTTGCTATAATCCATTCAGAAATTCTGAAGAGTAGATTGTATGTATCGTTCTTGCTTAACCACTGAGGAAATTAAAACACCAAAAGAATGAGAGATTCATCTATCTCCTAGCACGTCAGGGACAGAGCCAGGATTAGAATGCAAATGGCACTGTTATCCTGACTTATATAAAACAATATGCAGCCCAAAATGTATATTTAAAAAACATTCCTAGTGTTAAATGGTTCTGTTGGAGGGTATTTTCGCTCTAACTAGTCAATAATCCATTCTTATTTGGCTCCAGTAGTCTCTATTAAAAACCACAGACTGTCAAACATGTAGGGAGCCTTGAAAATCACGGTCCATTCCATCGATTCTCAAAGGAAATGACTGAAAGCAAGAGAAGGAAAGGGACAACTGTCCACTTGGCCAGACTATGCATAAGTGTTCACGAACTACAGGATAGAAAGTATCCCTACATGTCCTACATGTTTATTTGTTTTTTTGTTGCTGTTGTTTTGTTTTGTTTTTGTTTGTTTGTTTTAATCCTGGAAGCTTTATTTTGTTTGCACAAAACTGCAGTAGGGTTCTTGTGCTCTCTCTCTCTCCTAGTTGATTTTAGTGCATTCTGGTTTCAAATATATTGTAAACCTAAGCATATTGAAAGGACATACTGCAAACATGCCCCACAGTTGAGCTTGATTTAGATTGTAGAGCCAGCAGGGGGAGGAGTGAGGGAAGGAGCATGATAGAAGGGAGGGAAGGAAAAAAGGAGGAAAGAAGAATCCTGAAAAAAGAACTCTTAAAATCAACCTATGACCCAGAGCACTGCTTAACAAATGTGCATCTGGTTCATGAGGACCCTCTAGTTCTGCTTAATAATGCATTTTTCTCATTAGGTTTCTTTATTCAAAAGAATTTACCAGGGTGGATATAGGGGCTAGTTGGCCTAGGGGGAGGAACATGTTTTCCTTGACCCTCTTAGAGTCCCTGACTGGGTCTGAAAGTTAAAAAACTTCAAAGACAGATTGGCAGGATAGAAGCAAATGCAGTTTATTGAATTTTTACATGTACATAGGCATCTTGACAATAGAATGAAGATCCTAAGAAGTGACCAGAGCAGGAAGCTCTTATACCTTTAGACAAAGAAACAATACATTTATGAAGAATTGACAAGGCAAAGGAGTTTGGGCTAGGGGTAGTAAGTGATGAAGAAGTAACTAAGAAGATAAGGGTTAGTTTAATGAGGTTTTTTTGTACAGATTTCTCAGCCCTCCATTCCCTGTCTGTGGTGATAAGGATGTCTCCCTTCTTCCCGCTACAGGAGGGTACCTTTCACATGGGAGTTTTAGCTCCTGCTCTGAAGGGCAAGGGGAGGAGGTCAAAGTGACCTTGCTGCTTCTGCCATTTTCTCAGACTCCTTCAGCTTAAGATATTCAATATGCCAAGGCGCCATATTTAGCGTGCTATATTCCTGAACCCCATCATTGGATAGAAAATTCTGTAACACACTGGCTACTTCCTTGCATTTCTGGCTTTAACCCTCTGAGCTTCCTGGCAGGGGCAGGATTACCCAGTGTGGACAGCTAGCTGTAAAGAAAACAACTGGAGGCTGGAGTCTGGGAAGAAGGTATGAATTCCACTTTTGCTGTTTACTACCTGTGTGACCTTGGGCAAGTCACTTAATCACTCTGGAATCCTAAACCCACTCTTAAAATGTACATTAAAAATAGTTCCTATTTCACAGTGTTGTTGCCATATGTTGTTATAACAATGACCTGACTCAGGAGCTAGCATAGATTGAGTACATAATTACAAGGTATTATTACTATAAAGAACGTGGATTTAGATATGTTGAGGTATCAACCCATTTTTGCCTGGTTATCTGGGTTTCCTTTCTGTAGTTACCTTATGAAGTTTTCAAGGGTCTCAAAGCTGAGCGGTATAATCAGAAATTTCCTCCCACTTGTTCCTTCGTGTTCTGCATGATGCTTATAGATTTAGTTAGGCTCAATCAACTAAGGCTTCTTGCTCATGACTTATGGTTGGTATGTGATGAAAAAGGAGCCACAGGGTATATGCACAATTTGGGGGTCAGGTTTGAAGTTTTGTTAAATCTGCAAAAAGAGATATTAAATTAAATTACAAAATAATGGTAATTTGCTTAGGGGTCTGAAGGAAAAAAAATCCTCAGTGAAAAGATTATCTGTATCCTTATGATCAAATATGCACTGTATTGGAAATATATTTGTTTTTAGGTAATATTATTTCTAATTGTAAAACCAATCTTTGCTTATTATAGAAAATTTAGAAAAATTAGACAAGTAGAAGTAACCATTGTTAACAAGAGGGTCTATTAACTTTTAGTGCATTGTCTATGCAAATATATTATGCATAGTACATGTGTATACCTACTACATACACAATTTTTAGAAAACTAAAGTTAAACTGTCATTTAATAGCTGTGGTCTAGGGAGACCTTCAAGATGGCGGAGGAGTAAGACGTGGAGATCACCTTCCTCCCCACAAATACATCAGAAACACATCTACATGTGGAACAACTCCTACAGAACACCTACTGAACACTGGCAGAACACCTTAGATTTCCCAAAAGGCAAGAAACTCCCCACGTACCTGGGTAGGGCAAAAGGACAAAAGAAGAAACAGAGGCAACAGAATAGGGACAGGACCTGCACCAGTGGGAGGGAGCTGTGAAGGAGGAGAAGTTTCCACACACTAGGAAGCCCCTTCACTGGTGGAGACAGGGGGTGGGCGGGGGGAGGGAAGCTTCAGGGCCACGGAGGAGAGCGTAGCAACAGGGGTGCAGAGGGCAAAGTGGAGAGATTACCACACAGAGGATCGGTGCCGACCAGCACTCACCAGCCTGAGAGGCTTGTCTGTACCCCTGCCGGGGTGGGTGGGGGCTGGGAGCTGAAGCTCGGGCTTCAGAGGTCAGATCCCAGGGAGAGGACTGGGGTTGGCTGCGTGAACACAGCCTGAAGGGGCTTGTGCGCCACAGCTAGCTGGGAGGGAGTCCAGGAAAAAGTCTGGACCTGCCTAAGAGGCAAGAGACCATTGTTTCGGGGTGTGTGAGGAGAGGGGAGTCACAGCACCACCTAAATGAGCTCCAGAGATGGGTGCGAGCCATGGCTATCAGTGCAGACAACAGAGGCAGACATGAAACTCTAATGCTGCTGCTGCAGCCACCAAGAAGCCTGTGTGCGAGCACAGGTCACTATCCACACCACCCCTCCCGGGAGCCTGTGCAGCCCGCCACTGCCAGGGTCCTGTGATCCAGGGACAACTTCCCCGGGAGAACACATGGCACGCCTCAGGCTGTTGCAACATCACGGCAGCCTCTGCCTCCTCAGGCTCACCCCACATTCCATACCCCTCGCTCCCCCCGGCCTGAGTGAGCCAGAGCCCCCTAATCAACTGCTACTTTAACCCTGTCCTGTCTGGGCGGGACGCCCTCAGGCGACCTACATGCAGAGGCGGGGCCAAATCCAAAGCTGAACCCCAGGAGCTGTGTGAACAAAGAAGAGAAAGGGAAATCTCTCCCAGCAGCCTCAGGAGCACCGGATTAAATCTCCACAATCAACGTGATGTACCTGCATCTGTGGAATACCTGAATGGACAACGAGTCATCCCAAATTGAGGCAGTGGACTTTGGGAGCAACTGTAGACTTGGCGTTTGCTTTTTGCATCTAATTTGTTTCTGGTTTTATGTTTACCTTGGTTTAGTATTTAGAGCATATTATCATTGGTAGATTTGTTTATTGATTTGGTTGTTCTCTTCCTCCTTTTTTTTTTATATACAGATTTTTTTTTCCTTTTCCTCTTTTTGTGTGTATGTGTATGCTTCTTTGTATGATTTTGTCTGTATAGCTTTGCTTTTACCATTTGTCCCAGGGTTGTCTCTGTTTCTTTTGTTTGTTTTGTTTTTAAGTATAGTTTTTAGTGCTTGTTATCATTGGTAGATTTGTTTTTTTGGTTTGGTTGCTCTCTTCTTTCTCTCTTTCTTTTTTTATTACTTTTTAATTTTTTTCATTTATAATAATTATTTTTTATTTTAATAACTTTATTTTCTTTAATTTATTTTTTCCTTTCTTTCTTTCTTTTTTCTCCCTTTTCTTCGGAGCTGTGTGGCTGACAGGGTCTTGGTGCTCCAGCCAGGTGTCAGGCCTGTGCCTCTGAGGTGGGAGAGCCGAGTTCAGGACATTGGTCCACCAGAGACCTCCCAGCTCCACATAATATCAAATGGCGAAAGCTCTCCCAGAGATCTCCATCTCAATGCTAAGACCCAGCTCCACTCAACAACCAGCAAGCTACAGTGCTGGACACCCTATGCCAAACGGCTAGCAAGACAGGAAGACAACCCCACCTGTTAGCAGAGAGGCTGCTTAAAATCATAATAAGGTCACAGACACCCCAATAGACACCACCGGATGCAGTCCTGACCACCAGAAAGACAAGATACAGCCTCATCCACCACAACACAGGCACTAGTCCCCTCCACCAGGAAGCCTACACAACCCACTGAAACAACCTTAGACACTGGGGGCAGACACCAAAAACAATGGGAACTACGAACCTGCAGCCTGAGAAAAGGAGACACCAAACAGAGTAAGTTAAGCAAAATGAGAAGACAGAGAAACACACAGCAGATAAAGGAGCAAGGTAAAAACCCACCAAACCAAAAAATGAGGAAATAGGCAGTCTACCTGAAGAAGAATTCAGAGTAATGATAGTAAAGATGATCCAAAATCTTGGAAATAGAATAGAGAAGATACAAGAAACATTTAACAAGGACCTAGAAGAACTAAAGAGCAAACAAACAATGATGACAACACAATAAATGAAATTAAAAATTCTCTAGAAGGAATCAATAGCAGAATAACTGAGGCAGAAGAACTGATAAGTGACCTGGAAGATAAAATAGTGGAAATAACTGCTGCGGAGCAGAAGAAAGAGAAAAGAATGAAAAGAATTGAGGACAGTCTTAGAGACCTCTGGGACAACATTAAACGCAACAACATTCGAATTATAGGGGTTCCAGAAGAAGAAGAGAAAAAGGGACTGAGAAAATATTTGAAGAGATTATAGTTGAAAACTTCCCTAATATGGGAAAGGAAATAGTTAATCAAGTCCAGGAAGCGCAGAGAGTCCCATACAGGATAAATCCAAGGAGAAATACGGCAAGACACATAATAATCAAAGTATCAAAAATTAAATACAAAGAAAACATATTAAAAGTGGCACGGGAAAAGCAACAAATAACATATAAGGGAATCCCCATAAGGTTAACAGCTGATCTTTCAGCAAAAACTCTGCAAGCCAGAAGGGAGTGGCAGGACATATTTAAAATGATGAAAGGGAAAAACCTACAACCAAGATTACTCTACCCAGCAAGCATCTCATTCAGATTTGAGGGAGAAATTAAAAGCTTTACAGACAAGAAAAAGTTAAGAGATTTCAGCACCACCAAACCAGCTTTACAACAAATGCTAAAGGAACTTCTCTAGGCAGGAAACACAAGAGAAGGAAAAGACCTACAATAACAAACCCACAACAATTAAGAAAATGGTAGTAGGAACATACATATCGATAATTACCTAAAATGTAAATGGATTAAATGCTCCCACCAGAAGACATAGACTGGCTGAACGGTTACAAAAACAATTCCCATATATATGATGTCTAAAAGAGACCCACTTCAGAC
Organism: Balaenoptera ricei; assembly: GCF_028023285.1. NCBI lineage: Eukaryota > Metazoa > Chordata > Mammalia > Artiodactyla > Balaenopteridae > Balaenoptera > Balaenoptera ricei. Next base: position 98,050,660 of record NC_082640.1, on the reverse strand, counting down.
CTAGGGAAGCATACAGACTGAAAGTGAGGGGATGGAAAAAGATATTCCATGAAAATGGAAAACAAAAGAAAGCTAGAGTAGCAATTCTCATATCAGACAAAATAGACTTTAAAATAAAGACTATTACAAGAGACAAAGAAGGACAGTACATAATGATCAAGGGATCAATCCAAGAAGAAGATATAACAAGTGTAAATATTTATGCACCCAACATAGGAGCACCTCAATACATAAGGCAAATGCTAACAGCCATAAAAGGGGAAATCAACAGTAACACAATCATGGTAGGGGACTTTAATACCCCACTTTCACCAATGGACAGATCAACAAAATGAAAATAAATAAGCAACCACAAGCTTTAAATGATACATTAAACAAGATGGACTTACTTGATATTTATAGGACATTCCATCCAAACACAACACAATACACATTCTTCTCAAGTGCCCATGGAACATTCTCCAGGATAGATCATATCTTGGGTCACAAATCAAGCCCTGGTAAATTTAAGAAAATTGAAATCATTTCAAGTATCTTTTCTGACCACAATGCTATGAGACTAGAAATCAATTATAGGAAAACATCTGTAAAAAATACAAACACATGGAGGATAAACAATACACTACTTAATAACCAAGAGATCACTGAAGAAATCAAAGAGGAAATGAAAAACTACCTAGAAACAAATGACAATGAAAACATGATGACCCAAAATCTATGGGATGCAACAAAAGCAGTTCTAAGAGGGAAGTTTATAGCAATACAGTTCTACCTCAGAAACAAGACACATATCAAATAAACAACCTAACCTTACACCTAAAGCAATTAGAGAAAGAAAAACCAAAAAAACCCAAAGTTAGCAGAAGGAAAGAAATCATAAAGATCAGATCAGAAATATATGAAAAAGAAATGAAGGAGACTATAGGAAAGATCAATAAAACTGAAAGCTGGTTCTTTCAGAATAAACAAAACTGGTAAACAATTAGCCAGACTCATCCGGAAAAAAAGGGAGAAGACTCAAATCAATAGAATTAGAAATGAAAAAGGAGAAGTAACAACTGACACTGCAGAAATACAAAGGATCATGAGAGATTACTACAAGCAACTATATGCCAATAAAATGGACAACCTGGAAGAAATGGACAAATTCTTAGAAATGCACAACCTTCTGAGACTGAACCAGGAAGAAATAGAAAATATGAACAGACCAATCACAAGCACTGAAATTGAAACTGTGATTAAAAATCTTCCAACAAACAAAAGCCCAGGACCAGATGGCTTCACAGTTGAATTCTATCAAACATTTAGAGAAGAGCTAACACCTATCCTTCTCAAACTCTTCCAAAATATAGCAGAGGGAGGAACACTCCCAAACTCATTCTACGAGGCTACCATCACTCTGACACCAAAACCAGACAAAGATGTCACAAAGAAAGAAGACTACCAGCCAATATCACTGATGAACATAGATGCAAAAATCCTCAACACAGTACTAGCAAACAGAACCCAACAGCACATTAAAAGGATCATACATTATGATCAAGTGGGGTTTATCCCAGGAATGCAAGGATTCTTCAATATACACAAATCAATCAACGTGATACACCATATTAACAAATTGAAGGAGAAAAACCATATGATCATCTCAATAGATGCAGAAAAAGTTTTTGACAAAATTCAACACCGGTTTATGATAAAAACCCTCCAGAAAGTAGGCATAGAGGGAACTTACCTCAACGTAATAAAGGGCATACATGGCAAACCCACAACCAACATCGTTCTCAATGGTGAAAAACTGAAACCATTTCCACTAAGATGAGGAACAAAACAAGGTTGTCCATTGTCCCCACTATTATTCAACATAGTTTTGGAAGTTTTAGCCACAGCAATCAGAGAAGAAAAAGCAGTAGAAGGAATCCAAATTGGAAAAGAAGAAGTAAAGCTGTCACTGTTAGCAGATGACATGAAACTATACGTAGAGAATCCTAAAGATGCTACCAGAAAACTACTAGAGCTAATCAATGAATTTGGTAAAGTAGCAGGATACAACATTAATGCACAGAAATCACTTGCATTCCTATACACTAATGATGAAAAATCTGAAAGAGAAATGAAGGAAACACTACCATTTACCATTGCAGCAAAAAGAATAAAATCCCAAGGAATAAAGCTACCTAAGGAGACGAAAGACCTGTATGCAGAAAACTATAAGACACTGATGAAAGAAATTAAAGATGATACAAACAGATGGAGAGATATACCATGTTCTTGGATTGGAAGAATCAACATTGTGAAAATGACTATACTACCCAAAGCAATCTACAGATTCAATGCAATCCCTGTCAAAGTACCAAAAATTTCACAATTTGTATGGAAACACAAGAGACCCTGAATAGCCAAAGCAATCTTGAGAAAGAAAAATGGAGCTGGAGGAATCAAGCTCCCTGACTTCAGACTATTCTACAAAGAAGCTACAGTAATCAAGACAGTATGGTACTGGCACAAAAACATAAATGTAGATCAATTGAACAGGATAGAAAGCCCAGAGATAAACCTACGCACATATGGTCACCTTATTTTTGATAAAGGGGGCAAGAATATACAATGGAGAAAAGACAGTCTCTTTAATAAGTGGTGCTGGGAAACTGGACAGCTACAGGTAAAAAAATGAAATTAGAACACTCCCTAACACCATACACAAAAATAAAACTCAAAATGGATTAAAGACCTAAATGGAAGGCCAGACACTATAAAACTCTAAGAGGAAAACATAGACAGAACACTCTATGACATCAATCACAGCAAGATCCTTTTTGGCCCACCTCCTAGAGAAAGGGAAATAAAAACGAAAATAAATGGTACCTAATGAAACTTAAAAGCTTTTGCACAGCAAGGGAAAACATAAACAAGACGTTAAGACAACCCTCAGAATGGGAGAAAATATTTGCAAATGAAGCAACTGACAAAGGTTTAATCTCCAAAATTTACAAGCAGCTCATGCAGCTCAGTATCAAAAAAAGAAACAACCCAATCCAAAAATGGGCAGAAGACCTAAATAGATATTTTTCCAAAGAAGATATACAGATTGCCAACAAACACATGAAAGAATGCTCAACATCACTAATCATTAGAGAAATGCAAATCAAAACTACAGTGAGGTATCACCTCACACCAGTCAGAATGACCATCATCAAAAAATCTACAAACAATAAATGCTGGCAATGGTGTGGAGAAAAGGGAACACTCTTGCACTGTTGGTGGGAATGTAAATTGATACAGCCACTATGGAGAACAGTATGGAGGTTCCTTAAAAAACTATAAATAGAACTACCTTATGACCCAGCAATCCCACTACTGGGCATATACCCTGAGAAAACCATAGGTCAAAAATTGTCATGTACCACAATGTTCATTGCAGCTCTATTTACAATAGCCAGGACCTGGAAGCAACCTAAATGTCCATCGACAGATGAATGGATAAAGAAGATGTGGCACATATATACAATGGAATATTACTCAGCCATAAAAAGAAATGAAATGGAGGTATTTGTAATGAGGTGGATGGAGTTAGAGTCTGTCATACAGAGTGAAGTAAGTCAGAAAGAGAAAAACAAATACAGTATGCTAACACATATATATGGAATCTAAGGGAAAAAAAAAAAAAAGGCCATGAAGAACCTAGTGGCAAGACGGGAATAAAGACACAGACCTACTAGAGAATGGACTTGAGGATATGGGGAGGGGGTGGGGTGAGATGTGACAGGGTAAGAGAGTGTCATGGACATATATACACTACCAAATGTAAAATAGATAGCTAGTGGGAAGCAGCCGCATAGCACAGGGAGATCAGCTCTGTGCTTTGTGACCACCTAGAGGGGTGGGATGGGGAGGGTGGGAGGGAGGGAGATGCAAGAGGGAAGAGAAATGGGAACATATTGTATATGTATAACTGATTCACTTTGTTATAAAGCAGAAGCTAACACACTATTGTAAGGCAATTATACTTCAATAAAGATGTTTAAAAAAAAAAAAAAAAAGAAAAAAAAGAAAAAGAGTCATGTACCACAATGTTCATTGCAGCTCTATTTACAATAGCCAGGACATGGAAGCAACCTGAGTGTCCATCGACAGATGAATGGGTAAAGAAGATGTGGCACATATATACAATGCAATGTTACTCAGCCATAAAAAGAAATGAAATTGAGTTATTCGTCATGAGGTGGATGGACCTAGAGTCTGTCATACAGAGTGAAGCAAGTCAGAAAGAGAAAAACAAATACTGTATGCTAATACATACATATGGAATCTAAAACAAAAAAAAAGTTTTGAAGAACATAGGGGCAGGACAAGAATAAAGACACAGACGTAGAGAATGGACTTGAGGACACGGGGAGGGGGAAGGGTAAGCTGGGACGACGTGAGAGAGTGGCATGTATACTACCAAATGTAAAACAGATAGCTAGTGGGAAGCAGCCACATAGCAGAGGGAGATTCGCTCGGTGCTTTTTGACCACCTAGAGGGGTGGCATAGGGAGGGTGGGAGGGAGACTCAAGAGGCATGAGATACAGGGATATATGTATACGTATAGCTGATTCATTTTGTTATAAAGCAGAAACTAACACACCATTGTAAAGCAATTATACTTCAGTAAAGATGTTAAAAGAAAGAATAGCTGTTGTCTATAATTAAACCTCTTGATCATAGATTTTTTGAGGATGTAGTAGCCGTATATTACCTTCTTGAAACTTCTCATTGTAAACTTCAAACACGCTAGAAACACGTACACAAACAGGCACTTATGGACACTCACAATGCTGTACTGAGTTCCTTTGTTTTGTGAGCTACCTGATGAATGGGAACCTCCAAGCCTGAGTGGAGCTTGGAATTTGAGAAGCCATCTGGGGAGAAATTTAAAAAGTGGAAGAGGATTTAAAGTAGAAGAAATAGCAAACAGTGAAACCCAGACTAGGACATCTCATTGTTGCATATCTAGGCTGGTTGACAGGGCAGTTTGACTACACTCTCAACATTATCTTACCTTTCATGGTATCAACTCCTGAACTTGTTATTCGTGTGTTTTTTGTGTTCTGATACAACTGTCTTCTTACCCCATCACTATTTGTGTTAAAATTGTGAGAACCTGGAAGGCAAGAACTGGGACAATTTAATTTTCTTTTTTATAGTGCCATGCAGAAATAAAAAACAAATGGTTTGTAATGATCTTATGGGACTCAGCTCTTTAGGAAGAATTGATTTGAAGTTGAATGGCTATGTGATAGGAAGAAATGAAAGTTTTCATTAGGCAAATTCAAGTCTGTATAGTTATGTTCAATATAAAATAGGCAACAATAATTAGAATTTGAAACATACCAAGAAATGAGAACAGTTAGTTTTGAAACAAAATGGGGAAGCTAGCAAAGAGCCAGGAATGCCATGATTAGCAGGTTAGAGTTGAGGTGTGCTAGCAAATGTCAAACATAGTAAATTTTTAAGTAGGAATAGAACATAATCAAAATGGTAGAAAGTGTTTTTACTTCTCTGTGTACAATTGTTTGATATGGAAAATAATTTTAAATGGAAGAGCATAGTAAAGGGGATCTCTCTGGTGTGTGGGTTTTATGCGCTGGTAAATGGTTGTACCCATGAGCCTGAAAAGTGAAAATAGGTATGTGGAGCGTTCTTGTTGAATGCATTTATTTACAGTATTTGTTGAGAGACAGCATTTCATTCATCCATTCATTAATTTATTCATTCATTCATATATCATCAAAGATATTTTTGAACACCTATAAACTTCTAGGCTGCATAATTTTGCAGGCTATGGAAACTTGGATACAGCAATGGACAAAACTGAACAAAATCCTTATTTATGTGGAGTTTACTGTCTCAGCGGGAATATGGAAAATAAATATATTATGTGATGTCAGGTAATGACAAGTAGTATGAAGAAAAATAAGGCAAAGGAAGGGTTCTCTGATGTGTGGTTGTGCTAGTTTAAATAGGATATCTGAAATAGAGGGGAGAGAAGAGCCAAAAATAACCTGAGGAAAATGAACCGCAGGGATATTGACTGAATATTGGGAAGGGCCATGGGAGGAGCTGAAAAACTCAGAATAAAGAGGTCACAGCATGGGTTTTAGGCTCAGGGAGATCTGGGTTTGTATCTTTTCCACTGAGCAAGAACTTTGTGACTGTGCAAGTTACTTAAACTCTGTGAGCCTCAGGTTCATCATCTGCAAAGAAGAAGATGTTTCCTGTAGAGTTATTAAGGATTAATTCTTCATGAAAATATATGACTTAATTTTCCTTCCAGCATCCTAATCCCATTTACTGATTATAAATGTGTGTTGTAAAGCCCTTTTTAGATATTATCTCATTTAATTCTCACAACACCCCTGTTGTAGATACATTATCCTCATTATACAGATGTGAAAACTTAAGCACAGACAAGCTAAGTAAACTTGTCTAAGTTTACACAGTTGAGTGATGAGCCATGTTTCAAACTCCCAGGAAACCTGACTCCATGATCCAGCCCTTAAGCACTGCACCTGCCTACCCAGCACAGCATTGTAGGGCTTTAAGTAAAGCCCTCATTTATTAAATGAAGGAACTAGAGTAGATAGGTCCTCAGCATAATCCATTCTTGCATTCTGTGATCTATGAGCACAGTGAGAAAGTAGATCTTATCTGAGAGGTAAGGCCAGGACAGCTAGACAGAGCCAGAATATGGTTGTTCAGAAATGTTAGCTTCTGGCCACAGTTCAGAATGATCTGAAATACTTGGATATCTGTACTGATAAGGAAGGTGCTCTGCTGTTATACACCCATCTTATTACTCACAGTCTTTCTCTCATGAATGTGTCAATTTTGCACATGCTGAATATGGAATGTAGTTTGGCATAGACAAATAGATGATCTTTGGGATGCTTATTCTGAGAACTTGATCCTCTTGTTTTCAGAGATGTGTTTGTGTTCTGAACATTAAATACAGAGAGATGAAAGAAGATTCTAAACCTAAGAAATTGCAAACACAGAGAGTAAATATCCATCAGGAAAAAATATTTGCATGTACATGACAGTAGTGGAGGGGTGAGAATGGGGATTGCAAGGATACAGGGACATCACAGAATAAGGTGGAAAATCATAGACATGCCTCCTGGAACGGAAAAGTCATAAGAAATTGAAACTTCTTCAGGGATCTGATGGTTTCTCATGACCCTCCCCCCCATCTCTATGCTAAATGTTCCTCTTCTAAGTCTACATGAACTTTCAGCAACCTTTCATGATGCTTTAAGGAAACAGGGCTGCCTCAACCTGGGTCCTAGCAGGAAACAAGTTAACCCCAGACTGTGCAAATAAAAAATGAATAATGGGGGAGCACTAGCAGAGATGTGAGCAGGGTTAAGTGAATAAACAAGGGTTAGAGACACTCTCAGAAACTAACAACCAGTGGGGAACCAATGCTGTCATTTATCATAACCATTGTTGGAGGAAATGTAGTAATCACCATGAACAAAGTTTCTTATCCATTTATGTCTCTACCGATCTATCCGTCTAATATTTGCTTACTTCTTGGTGTTATTTGCCATTGCTTAATTTCTTCTAGCTCCCAAACTTCTAGTTAGTGTGCATGTGTGTAGCTGGATTAATAGTTGAGATTTGATTCAAAATATATGAGAAGAAATAGTCTGAATCTAAAAATTCCATCAGCCATTTCATCATTTGTGAGATTATCAGACCGTGTCAGGTCAATTAGTTTTTAATAGACCAGAACATCTGTAGTTTGCTGTGAACTGTGTCAGGCTTTGGTGTCAATAGGCAAGGGATAAAGTTTGAAGACCCTACATTGACTAAGGGGATGTGGACCTTCTAAACTGCAACTTCTCATCTATAAAATATATAAAATAATACAGGACCAGTATGAGAAGCAAATCGTTCAAAGCCATGACGTTATTCTGAAAAGTACAAGTACCATGTAAATACATGTCAGTTAGCTATCTGCAACATCATGGCCTCCACATAGCTATGAACCCAAAGGAACCTAAATTGAACATCCTTTTTAGCAAGAATAGCTGACAAAATACAAGCCCCATGAAAATCAGAAACTAGTTGTTCTTTGTATTCCTAAATCAAAAAAAAAAAAAAAAAAAAAGAGGCTAGTTCCCCATATTCTAAGCTTTAACAATTTAGCTACAAAATAATTAAGAATTATGAAGGAAAGACATCCAAAAAAGCATCATTTCCCATTATCAAGCAAGGAGTGAGAAAAATGCTTAGGAAAAAAAATACCCCAAAATTATGAAAGACAGATCTTGTGGGTTTAGGAATATCCAGCAGTCAGGGTCATTTCCTGCCGTGTAAAGAACACAATTTACTCCAAAGTGCCCAGAAGGCACCACTGTTTCTATGGGCTGGAATAATGAATGTTTGTAATGATTACATTAAATTGTCACAGAAAGGTTAAATTATGTTTGCTGTGATTTGCTCAAGACAGCAGGGATATACATAATGTATTCTAGAAAGATATTCATTCAAAATGGTTAAAAGTTTAATGATATTGTGAAACTTTAAGAATTATTTTGAAAACATAGCTCTCAATAGCTGAAGTTTTATTATACTGTTCTAACATGACAATCAGTCATTTGTCTGGCTTCCTAAGACGTGTGTATTTACCGAGATGAGTGTAAAGTAACAGAGTCCTCCAGGTGCTGGGTGTCCTGTCAACTTGCTTGCAGAAGTTTGGCTAACCTTATCTTTAAGACGTGGGACTTTCAGTGGCATAGCCAAGGAGGTGAGCAGGTTTATGACATATATGCTTAATAAAAAATTAAGTGAACAGTGTGCTAGCTGTGTTCTAGGATCTTACAGTTGGCACGCCTAATGAGAGTTCACCTGTGTTGCCTGTGGTCCATTTGCACACTTATTAAATATTGATGGGTGCCTACTCTATACCAGGCTTAGAGTATTAGGCCTATGTTAGGCATTGGGGATACAAAAGTGAATGGTGGGATAACCTGAAAAAAGTGGTGGTTTTGTTTTTCTGTGGGTTCATTATAAACTCCCACCCTGCCACACACACACACATACTTCAAGAAGTGAGATGGTACTATTCTGGGTTCTAGGCCTTCTTATGTTCTGAGAAAGATCTCAAAGACTTGTGATTTAGAAAGTCCAGATTCAGGGAGATAAAGGGTTGGACTGTGGACCAGGAACCAAGAGGTGGCTGAAACTGTGTCCCAAGAGGTGGAAGGACCAGGGAAAGGGCATGGAACGATGTGGCACAGAAGAGCCGCTAGTCTTGAGAAACATGGTAGTTAAAGGGCCTTGGCCAAATGAGGCATAGGGAAGAGGTTTCTGTGAGCAGAGGTGTTCTTGTCTTTAATAGGACCACTTGAATTTGGTTATAGTAAGCTTCTCAACAACTAGCTCAAAGAACTAAAACCAGAGATCACTCTCTACATTCCTGTATAGTCTAAACATCGTGGGACTACTGAAAAGTACTGGACAGTGGTGAGCAGGGCAGACTTCTAGTGAGGATTTGGAACAATATTTAATTTGAATTTAAAACATTAAAAAAGTCATATTCACATACCTCTGAGTTGTGATGCAAATTCATATCCATTAGAAATGGGTAGGTCACAGATCCTGCCTTAGAGGAGCTCCCGGTCTAGAAGGATAATTCCTATAAATAAAACTAATCACTCTGTCCAACTTTTTACTGGCAGATTATCTAATGTTCACAGTAAAACCTGCAAGGTGGGAATTGCTGTCTGTATTTTACAACTGAAGGAACATACAGAATGATTTATATATTAATGAAAGTGTATATAGGTTGTGCCATACTGTAGGCAACTGTGGATTGTCCAACTCCTCCCTGGGATGTCTGTAAATAGAATAACAATAACAACAACAAAAGCAAATGATGAAAGAAAACACTTAAATGCTGCTGTGGAGCAATGACTCCATTATGTTTATTTGTTTAAAAACTTTTTTCACACAATTTTCCAAATACTTTGGAAATTGTATAAAATGAGTGACAGTTACCTTAAATAGCAATTGCTGTCACTAGCCCTCAGTTTGACTGAATGTTATCTTTAAGGAACAAAAGGAGTAAACAATTTCCACTGTGCCGTAAGGGTCTACCAAAGAAAGTGGTATGCACTGCCCCAGATCAAGATCTGAGGACCAGAAGGGATGGAGGTCAACACGTGTGGCTCTCTTCTGTCACATGCCAAATCTGACTAGGTTAGTTGAGTAGAATTATTGCTTATTTTATTCTTTATTGATATTTCCAAATTAATGACTTTATGATCTCTGAAACAATACATTATAAAAGTTCAATTACTACAAATAAATATGAAGAAATAGCCATAACTCAGCCAGATTCCCTCCATCCAGAAATAACTAGTTTTCACACTTGGTGATCACTTTAGACGTCTCTGCATGCATATATACACTTGACTCTACCTATAAATTGTATTTTAAATAAGTCTACTGCTTTTCTTCTCTATTTTTTATTATAGCTGTGTGTGTAGTGTGTAGTTATACCTCATTTGGTTTAAATTTGCATTTCCTTGATGGTTAAGGATAATGAATCTCTTTTCATGTGTTTATTTACCATCTGTATATCCTCTTCAGTATATCCTCTTCAGAAATCTCTGTTAATGTACTTTGTATATTTTCTATTTGGATTTACTATTTTTTATTTTAAAAATTTACTATTGAATTTTGGGATTTCTTTATATTCTGGATATTAGTCCTATTTTGTTTTTGTGGTTTGTAAATATTTTCTCCCAGTCTGTAGCTAATCTTTTCATCCTCTTCACATGGTCTTTCACGGAGCAAAAGTTTTAAAATTTATCAATTTTAAGTTTTTAATTTTACCAACTTTTTTTTTTTTAATAGATCACTCTTTAGATGTCAAGTCTAAGAACTCTTTGCCTAGCCCTAAACCTAGAAGATTTTCTCCTATGATTATTTCTAAAAGTTTTATAGTTTTGTGTTTTACATTTACATCTGTGGTCTGTATTGAGTTAATTTTTGTATAAGATGTAAGGTTTTAGATTGAGATTCTTTTTTTTTTTTTTTTTTTGCCTATGGTATCCAGTTGCTCCAACAACCATTTGTTGAAAAGGCTATCCTTCATTAAATTGCTCTTTCACTTTTTTCAAAAAACAGTTGAGCATTTTGGGTAGGTCTATTTCTGAATTCTATATTCTGCTGCATTAGTCTATGTGTCAATTCCTCCACTAATACTGCAGAGCTTGATTAATGTGGCTATATAGTAAACCTTAATATCGGGTGGAGTAATTCTTCTCACTTTATTTTTCTTTGTCAAGATCATTTTAGCTATATTAAGCCCTGTGTCTTTCCATACAAATTTTAAAATAACATTATTTCTTTCTTAAAAAACTTACTGAGATTTTGATAGGAATTGCATTAAACCTATAGATCAACTTGGGGAGAATGGATATCCTTATTATGATGAGTGTTCCATTCCATGAATATGGTATGTCTTTCCATTTATTTAGGTTGTCTTTGATGTCTTTCATCACCATTTTATAATTTTCAGCACAGAGAGCCCACAACAGTTTTGTTAACTATTGCATTTTTAAGGATTGCATTAAGTAATATCTAAGCGTTGCACTTTCTTTGGAGTAATTATAATTTAAATAATTTGTTTCCACATGGACAGCATTAGTATATAGAAATGTGACTGATATTTGTATGTTGATTTTGTATCCTGTGACATTGCTGGAAGCACTTATAAATTTAGATTTTTTTGTAGATTTCTTTGGATTTTCTATGTACACAGTCATGTCTTCTGTAAATGAGAGCAGCTTTCTTTCTTTCTTTCCAATCTGTATGATTTTTGTATATATATTCATTTATATATTTTATGTATTTTGTATATATATTCATTTATTTGCCTTATTATGCTGGCTAGAACTTCCAGTATTATGTTGAATAGTAGTTATGAGAACAGAAATTTTTGCCCTGTCCCTGATCTTAGGGGAAAGCATTCTGTTTTTCATCATTAAGTATACTGTTAGCTGTAGGTTATTTTTACATATTCTTTATCAAGTTGAAGTAATTTCCTGTATTCCAAACTTTTATCACGAATGGGTGTTGGATTTTGTCAAGTGTTTTTTCAGTGTTAATTGATATAATCATTCAATTTTTGTTCCTTAGCTTGTTGATATAGTGGATTACATTAATAGGTTTTCTAATTGAGCTAGCCATGCATATCTGGAATAAATTCCATTTGATAATGGTATATAATTCTTTTTATACATTATTGGATTTGGTTTGCCAGTATTTTGTTGAAAATTTCTGTGTCTAAGTTTTTGAGAGATACTGATCTGTAGTTTTATTTCTTTGTATTTTCTTGGTGTAGTTTTAATATCAGGGTAATATTGGCCTCATAAAATGAGTTGGGAAGTGTTCCCTCTTCTTCTATTTTCTGGAAGTGATTGTGTAGAACTGGTGTTAATTTTCCATTAAATGTTTTGTAAAAGTCTCCAGTGAAACCATCTGAATGTAGAGATTTCTTTTCCTAGAGATTTAAATTATGAATTCTATTTTTTAAATGGTTATAGTACTTTTCAGAATCTATGCTTCATCTTGGTTGAGTTTTGGTGGTTTGTGGGTTTTGAGAAAAGTTGTCAAATTTATTTGTGTAAAATTATTTGTATTTTTCCTTTATTATCCTTTTAATGGCTGCAGGGTATGTTGTAATACCACCTTTGTCATTCCTGATATTGATATGTATATTCTTTCTTTTAATTTTTGTCAAGCTTGCTAGAGGTTTATTAATTAAAAAAAAAACAAAAATACCCTGCTTTTGGGGACTTCCCTGGCAGTCCAGTGGTTAAGACTCCATGCTTCCATTCCAGGGGGGCAGGGTTTTGATCCCTGGTTGGGGAGCTACCCCGCATGCTGCATGGCATGGTGAAAAAACAAACAAACAAAAAACCAAACAACAAAACACTGCTTTTGGTTTCATTGATTTTTCTCTATTGCTTTTTTATTTTTAATATCATTATTTCTATTATTTATTACTTCCCTTTTTTACTTGCTTTTTTTTTTTTGCTCTTCTTTTTCTAGTTTCTTTCTGTAGGAACTTAGATTATTGATTTAAGACCATTCTTCATTTCTAATGTAAGCATTTAGTATTATAAATTTCCCTCTCAGAACTGCTTATGCTGCATCTCACATATTTCGATATATTGTATTTTCATTTTTACCCAATTATATGTGTTTTAAATAGACTTCTTTTTTTGAACCAGGATTATTTATATGTATGTTGTTTACAAATTTTTCTATTGTCTTTTCATTATTGGTTTCTAGTTTGATTCCATTAAGGTCAGAGAACATATTCTGTATGATTTCAATTCTTTAAATTTGTAAAGTATGTTGTATGGGCCAAGATATGGTCAATCTTGGTGAATATAACATGAGCACTTGAAAAAAAAAAGTGTACTTTGCTGTTTTGAGGTGGATTTTTCTGTATATGTCACTTGGATCTATTGATTGTATTGTTCAGATCTCCTACTAATTTTCTGATTTGCTGGAATTGGGAGAGTGCTGAAGCCCGCAACTACAATTGTAGATTTGTGTATTCCTCCTTTCAGCTCTATTGGTTTGTGCTTCATGTATTTTCAGGCTTTGTCAATTAGTACATACACATTTAGGACCATTATATCTTCTTGGATGGTTATTTTATCACTGTTATTTGTCTCTAATAACCTTCTGTGCTCTGAAGTCTACTTTATCAGATGTTAATATAGCCACTTGTTCATTTTTTTATTAATGTTTGCTTACCTTTTTAAATCTTTTTACTTTCCATTTGAAATAAGTTTTCTACACTTCATTCAGAGTGGTAAATTTTGAATTTTGGTTTCTTGTTAGTAGCATATAGTTGGGTCAATTTATTTAAATCCAAAATGCCAGTTGCTTTCTTTTGATTGGTGTATATTTAGACCATTTACATTTAAGGTAATCATTGATATGTTAGTACCTAATATATTTATATGTTTAGAGTCATTTTCTTATTTGTTTTCTGCTTGTTTCCTCTCATTCTCTTTCTTCTGTTTCTCTTTTCCTGCTTGTCTGTGGATTACTGGGACATTGTTTTAGGATTTCTTCTTTATTTATTAGTGTTTTTGAGTGTATATCTTTGTATAGTTTTTGTAGTGCTGGTTCTGGGTATTACACTGTACATATGTGTCTCATCCCACCCTATGGATATCAACATTCTACCACTTTAAGTGGTGCAGAAACCTTTTAATAGTTGTGTGGTCTTCTAGGAATTTATCCATTTCATTTAAGTTGTCTAATTTGTTGATACACATTATTCATAGTATTGCTTTATAATCCTTTTTTATATTTGTAGTGTCATTAGTAATGACTTCTCTTACATTTATAAATCCAGTAATTGGAGTCTTCTTTCTTCTTCTCTTGGTCAATATAGCTAAAGATGTATTAATTTCCTCTGGCTGCCATAGTATTACCACAAAATGGGCGGCCTAAACAGCTGAAATTCATTCTCTCATTGTCTGAAATCAAGGTGTTGTAGGGCCATGCTCCCTCTGGAGTCCTTAGGGAAGAACTCCTTTTATGCCTCTCTGCTAGATTCTGGTGGCTGCAGCTATCCTTGGCATCTTTGTTACCTCTGTAGTCATTTTACCTCCTTCTCTCTCTGTTCTGTTTATCTGTCAAATCTTCCTCTGCCTCTATCTTATAAGGACACTTGTAATAGCCTTTTGGCCACATCTTGGATAATTCAGCTTAAGCTCTTCTTCTCTAGATCCGTAATGTAACCACACCTTTTCCCATGTAAAGTATCATTCACAAGTTCCAGAGATTATAATGAATATCAATTGGAAGGTGGGGCGGAGAGTAATTTTTCAGCCCTCAACAAAAGTTGTCAATTTTGTTGATCTTTTCAAAGAAGCAGCTTTTGGTTTCATTGATTTTTCTCTATTAATTTTCTAATCTTTATTTGATTAAGTTCTGATCTGATCTTTATTATTCCCTTACTTTTGTTTGCTTTAGGTTTAGTTTTCTCTGTTTTCTCCCATTGTCTTAAGGTGGAAGGTTATGTTACTGATTTGAGGTCTTTCTTCTTTTTAACATAGGCATTTACAGTTATAAATTTGCATCCTGTAAGTTTTGGTATGTTGCGTCTTTGTTTTCATTTGTCTTAAAGTATTTTCTAATTTCCATTTTAATTTCTTCTTTGACCCATTCGATAATTTAGGAGTGTGTTAATTTCCACATATTTATAGCTTCCAAAGTTTCTTTCTCTTACTGATTTCTAATTTCATCCCATTGTTGTTGGAGAACACACTTGTATTCTGTCCATACTTTTAAATGTATTCAGGTTTGTTTTATGGCCTAGCATATACTCTACCTGGAGAATGTTCCGTGTGTACTTAAGAAAGATACACTGCTGTTCATGAATGTAGTGTTCTACATGTCTGTTAGGTCTAGTTGGTTTATTGTGGTATTCAAAATTTTTGTTGCTTTATTCATGTTTGCCTGATTGTTTTATCTATTATTGAGAGTAGGGTGTTGAATCCCCAACTATTATTATTGAATTCCCTATTTCTCCCTTTATTTCTGTCAGTTTTCCTTGATAAAATTTGGTACTCTGCTATTAGGTGCATAAATATTTATAATTATTACATCTTTCTGATTTATTAATCATTTTACTAGTATAAAGTATCCTTCTTTACCTCTCTTAGCATTTTTTTGTTTTAAAGTGTGCTCTCCCTGATATCATTATAGCCACTCCCTCTTTCTTATAGTTGTGATTTGCATGACATATCTTTCTGTATCTTTCTACTTTTAATCTGCTTGTATCTTTGAACCTAAAGTGTGCCTTCTCTAGACAGCATGTAGTAACTCTTGTTTACCTCCATTCTGACACTCTCTGCCTTTGATTGGATTGTTTAATCCATTCACATTTAATATTATTATTGATATAGTTGGATTTACAGCTGCCATTTTCCTTTTGTGTTCTATATATTTCATATCTTTTTTATACCTCTATCCCTTTATTGCTTTCTTTAGCATTAAGTGAATATTTTGTAACGTAGCATTTTAATTTCTTTAGTGATTTTTTTCAGTATTTTTGGAGGGTTATTTCCTTAGTGGTTGCTCTTGTACTTACCATATACATCTTAACTTTTCAGATTCGGCTGTAGATTTATACTAACTTAATTCCATTGAGCTATAGAAATGCTGTTCCTATATATATGTATTCCTTTCCACCCTTTTTTGCATTATATGTAATCGTATAATACCTCTAAAGTTATAAACACATGTCATTGCTGTAATTATTGCTTTATAAAATTTAATGTTTTTTAAAGAAGCTGAGAGAGGAATAGAGAGCAAGCATATATTTATAGCTTTTGTTGTATTAACTTTCTTATTAAACATATCTGGTTCTCATCATTTATTCCTGGGGGATTAAGTTACCATCTGCAGTCATTTTCTTAGCCAAGTACAGTTTTGTTACCACCCACCTTTTTGTGCTGTTATTTGCAAATATATTACATTTAATTTTTATATGATAAATTATACCCATATTGCTTTATATGGTTGCTTTTAAAATCAGTTAAGAAAAGAAATGAGAAAAAAATGCATTTATACTGTCTTTTATAATTACATAATCACCCTTACCAGTGCTTTTTTTTTATTTGGATTGAAATTACTGTCAGGGATCACTTGCTTTCAGCCTGAAGAATTTCCTTTAGTATTTCTGTTTTTTCTTTGGTTTTTTTTGTTTTTTTTTGCTTTTTTTTTTTAACATCTTTATTAGAGTATAATCACTTTACATTGTTGTGTTAGTTTCTGCTGTATAAGAAAGTAAATTAGCTATACATATACATATATCCCCACATCGTCTCCCTCATGCGTCTCCCTCCTACACTCCCTATCCCACCCCTCTAGGTGGTCACAAAGCACCAAGCTGATCTCCCTGTGCTATGCATCTGCTTCCCACTAGCTATCTATTTTACATTTGATAGTGTATATATATCAGTGCCACTCTCTCACTTCATCCCAGCTTACCCTTCCCCCTCCGTGTGTCCTCAAGTCCATTCTCTACGTCTGCATCTTTATTCTTGTCCTGCGCCTAGGTTCTTCAGAACCATTTTTTTCTTTAGGTTCCATATATACATGTAAGCATATGGTATTTCTTTTACTCTTTTTGAATTACTGCACTCTGTATGACAGACTCTAGGCCCATTCACCTCACTACAAATAACTCAGTTTCGTTTCTTTTTATGGCTGAGTAATATTCCATTGTATATATGTGCCACATCTTCTTTATCCATTCATCTGTTGATGGACACTTAGGTTGCTTCCATGTCCTGGCTATTGTAAATAGAGTTGCAATGAACATTGTGGTACATGATCATTTTGAATTATGCTTGTCTCAGGGTATATGCCCAGTAGTGGGATTGCTGGGTCATATGGTAGTTCTATTTTTAGTTATTTAAGGAACCTCCATACTGTTCTACATAGTAGCTGTATCAATTTACATTCCCACCAACAGGGCAAGAGGGTTTCCTTTTCTCCACACCCTCTCCAGCATTTATTCTTTGTAGATTTTTTGATGATGGCTATTCTGAGCGGTGTGAGGTGATACCTCATTGTAGTTTTGATTTGCATTTCTCTAATGATTAGTGATGTTGAGCATTCTTTCATGTGTTTGTTGGCAATCTGTATATCTTCTTTGGAGAAATGTCTCTTTAGGTCTTCTGCCCATTTTTGGATTAGGCTGTATATTTTTTTGGTTTTGAGGTGCATGAGCTGCTTGTATATTTTGGAGATTAATCCTTTGTCAGTTGCTTCATTTGCAAATATCTTCTCCCATTCTGAGGCCTGTCTTTTCATCTTGTTTATGGTTTCCTTTGCTGTGCAAAAGCTTTTAAGTTTCATTAGGTCCCATTTGTGTATTTTTGTTTTTATTTCCCTTTCTGTAGGAGGTGGGTCAAAAAAGATCTTGCTGTGATTTATGTCATAGAGTGTTCTGCCTGTGTTTTCCTCTTAGAATTTGATAGTGTCTGGCCTTACATTTAGGTCTTTAATCCATTTTGAGTTTATTTTTGTGTATGGTGTTAGGGAGTGTTCCAATTTCATTCTTTTCCATGTAGCTGTCCAGTTTTCCCAGGACCACTTATTGAAGAGGCTGTCTTTTCTCCATTGTATATTCTTGCCTCCTTTATATTCTTGCCTCCTTATCAAAGATAAGGTGACCATATGTGTGTGGGTTTATCTCTGGGCTTTCTATCCTGTTCCATTGATCTACATTTCTGTTTTTGTGCCAGTACCCTACTGTCTTGATTACTGTAGCTTTGTAGAATACTCTGAAGTCAGGGAGCCTGATTCTTCCAGCTCCGTTTTTCTTTCTCAAGATTGCTTTGGGTATTTGGGGTCTTTTGTGTTTCCATGCAAATTGAGAAATTTTTTGTTCTGGTTCTGTGAAAAATGCCATTGGTAGTTTGATAGGGATTGCATTGAATCTGTAGATTGCTTTGGGTAGTATAGTCGTTTTCACAATGTTGATTCTTCCAATCCAAGAACATGGTATATCTCTCCATCTGTTTGTATCATCTTTAATTTCTTTCACCAGTGTCTTATAATTTTCTGCATACAGGTCTTTTGTCTCCTTAGGTAGGTTTATTCCTAGGTATTTTATTCTTTTTGTTGCAGTGGTAAATGGGAGTGTTTCCTTCATTTCTCTTTCAGATTTTTCATCATTAGTGTATAGGAATGCAAGAGATTTCTGTGCATTAATTCTGTATCCTGCTACTATACCAAATTCATTGATTAGCTATAGTAGTTTTCTGGTAGCAACTTTAGGATTCGCTATGTATACTTTCATGCCATCTGCAAACAGTGACAATTTTATTTCTTCTTTTCTGGTTTGGATTCCTTTTATTTCTTTTTCATCTCTGATTGCTGTGGTTAAACTTCCAAAACTATGTTGAATAATAGTGGTGAGAGTGGGCAACCTTGTCTTGTTCCTGATCTTAAAGGAAATGGTTTTAGTTTTTCACCATTAAAAATGATGTTGGCTATGGGTTTGTCATATATGGCCTTTATTATGTTGAGGTAAGTTCCCTCTATGCCTGCTTTCTGGAGAGGTTTTATAATAAATGGGTACTGAATTTTGTTGAAAGCTTTTTCTGCACCTATTGAGATTATCATATATTTTTTATCCTTCAAATTGTTAATATGATGTATCACTTTGACTGATTTGTGTATATTAAAGAATCTTTGCATTCCTGGGATAAACCACACTTGATCATGGTGTATGATCCTTTTAATGTGCTGCTGAATTCCGTTTGCTAGTATTTTGTTGAGGATTTTTGCACCTATGTTCAACAATGATATTGGCCTGTAGTTTTCTTTCTTTGTGACATCTTTTTCTGGTTTTGGTATCAGGGTGATGGTGGCCTCGTAGAATGAGTTTGGGAGTGTTCCTCCCTCTGCTATATTTTGGAAGAGTTTGAGAAGGATAGGTGTTAGCTCTTCTCTGAATGTTTGATAGAAATCGCCTGTGAAGCCTTCTGGTCCTGGGCTTTTGTTTGTTGGAAGATTTTTAATCACAGTTTCAATTTCAGTGCTTGTGATTGGTCTGTTTATATTTTCTATTTCTTCCTGGTTCAGACTCAGAAGGTTGTGCTTTTCTAAGAATTTGTCCATTTCTTCCAGGTTGTCCATTTTATTCGCATAGAGTTGCTTGTAGTTATCTCTCATGATCCATTGTATTTCTGCAGTGCCAGTTGTAACCTCTCCTTTTTCATTGCTAATTCTGTTGATTTGAGTCTTCTCCCTTTTTTTCTTGATGAGTCTGGCTAATGGTTTATCAATTTTGTTTATCTTCTCAAAGAGCCAGCTTTTAGTTTTATTGATCTTTGCTATCGTTTCCTTCATTTCCTTTTCATTTATTTCTGATCTGATTTTATGATTTCTTTCCTTCTGCTAAATTTTGGGGGTTTTTTTGTTCTTCTTTCTCTAATTGCTTTAGGTGTAAGTTTAGGTTGTTTATCTGAGATTTTTCTTGTTTCTTGCGGTAGGATTATATTGCTATAAATTTCCCTCTCCAAACTGATTTTCCTGCACCCCATAGGTTTTGGGCCGTCGTGTTTTCATTGTCATTTGTTTCTAGGTATTTTTTGATTTCCTCTTTGATTTCTTCAGGGATCTCTTCATTATTTAGTAGCGTATGGTTTAGCCTCCATGTGTTTGTATTTTTACTGTTTTTTTCCTGTAATTGATGTCTAGTCATATAGTGTTGTGGTCAGAAAAGATACTTGATACGATTTCAATTTTCTTAAATTTACCAAGGCTTGATTTGTGACCCAAGATATGATCTATGCTGGAGAATGTTCCATGAGCACTTGAGAAGAAAGGGTATTCTGTTTTTTTTGGATGGAATGTCCTATAAATATCAATTAAGTCCATCTTGTTTAACGTGTTATTTAAAACTTGTGTTTCCTTATTTATTTTCATTTCTGTTGATCTGTGCATTGGTGACAGTGGCATGTTAAAGTCCCCTGCTATTATTTTGTTACTCTCGATTTCCCCTCTTATGGCTGTTAGCATTTGCCTTATGCATTGAGGTGCTCCTACGTTGGGTGCATTAATAATTACAATTGTTATATCTTCTTCTTGGATTGATCCCTTGATCATTATGTAGTGTCCTTCTTTGTCTCTTGTAATAGTCTGTATTTTAAAGTCTATTTTGTCTGATATGAGCATTGCTACTCCAGCTTTCTTTTGATTTCCATTTGCATGGAATATCTTTTTCCATCCCCACATTTTTCGTCTGTATGTGTCCCTAGGTGTGAAGGGAGTCTCTTGTAGACAGCATATATATGGACCTTGTTTTTGTATCCATTCAACCAGTCTGTGTCTTTTGGTTGGAGCATTTAATCCATTTACATTTAAGGTAATTATTGATATGTATGTTCCTATTACCATTTTCTTAATTGTTTTGGGTTATTTATAGTAGTTCTTTTCATTCTGTTGTATTTCCTGCCTAGAGAAGATCCTTTAGCATTTGTTGTAAAGCTGGTTTGGTGGTGCTGAATTCTCTTAGCTTTTGCTTGTCTGTAAAGATTTTAATTTCTCCATCAAATCTGAATGAGATCCTTGCTGCGTAGAGTAATCTTGGTTGTAGTTTTTTCCTTTCATCACTTTAAATATGTCCTGCCACACCCTTCTGGCTTGCAGAGTTTCTGCTGGAAGATCAGCTGTTAACCTTATGGGCATTCCCTTGTATGTTTTTTTGTTGCTTTTCCCTTGCTGCTTTTTATATTTTTTTCTTTGTATTTAACTTTGGAGAGTTTGATCAATATGTGTCTTGGCATTTTTCTCCTTGGATTTATCCTGTATTGGACTCTCTGTGCCTCCTAGACTTGGTTGACTCTTTCCTTTCCCATATTAGGGAGGTTTTCAACTATAATCTCTTCAAATATTTTCTCAGTCCCTGTCTTGTTCTCTTCTTCTTGGACCCCTATAATTTGAATGTTGGTGCATTTAATGTTGTCCCAGGGGTCTGTGAGACTGTCGTAAATTCTTTTCATTCTTTTTTCTTTATTCTCCTCTGCGGTAGTTATTTCCACTCTTTTATCTTCCAGGTCACTTATACTTTTTTCTGCCTCAGTTATCTGCTATTGATTCCTTCTAGCGAATTTTTAATTTCATTTATTATGATGTTCATTATTGTTTGTTTTCTCTTTAGTTCTTCTAGGTCCTTTTTAAACATTTCTCATATTTTCTTCATTCTGTTTCCAAGATTTTGGATCATCTTTACTATCCTTACTCTGAATTGTTTTTCAGGCAAACTGCCTGTTTCCTCTTCATTTGTTTGGTCTGGTGAGTTTTTACCTTGCTCCTTCATCTGCTGCGTATTTCTCTATCTTCTCTTTTTGCTTAACTTCCTGTGTTCGGGGTCTCCTTTACGCAGGCTGCAGGTTCGTAGTTCCCATTATTTTTGGTATCTGTCCCCAGTGGGTAAGGTTGGTTCAGTGGGTTGTGTAGGCCTCCTGGTGGAGGAGACTGGTGCCTGTGTTCTGGTGGATGAGGCTGGATCTTGTCTTTTTGGTGGGCAGGACTGCGTCCAGTGGTGTGTTTTGGGGTTTCTGTGAACTTAGTATGATTTTAGGCAGCCTCTCTGCTAATGGGTAGCATTGTGTTCATGTGTTGCTAGTTCTTTGGCATAGGGTGTCCAGCACTGTAGCTTGCTTGTCATTGTGTGTAGCTGGGTCTTAGCGTTGAGACGGAGTTCTCTGGGAGAGCTCCCACTGATTGATATTACTTGGGCCCAGGAGGTCTCTGGTGGTCTTATGTCCTGAACTCAGCTCTCCCACCTCAGAGGCTCAGGCCTGACACCCAGCCAGAGTACCAAGACCCTGTCAGCCACATAGCTCCGAAGAAAAGGGAGAAAAAAAAGACAGAAAGAAAAAAACTAATAAAATAATATAAAGTTATTAAAATAAAAAAATTTTTAAATATATTACTAAAATAAAAAAATTTAAAAAGTAATTTAAAAATAAAAACAAGCAGAGAGCAACCAGACCAATTAACAAATCCACCAATGATAACAAGTGCTAAAAATTAAAGTAAGATAGACATATAAATCAGAAAGTATTCAGTCGCATACAGCAAACCCCAAGTCTACACTTGCTCCCAAAGTGTACTGCCTCAATTTTGGGATGACTCATTGTGTTTTCGGCTGTTTCACAGATGCAGGGTACATCAAGTTGATTGTCGAGATTTAATCCACTGCTCCTGAGCTAC
Source organism: Balaenoptera ricei (assembly GCF_028023285.1). Lineage (NCBI taxonomy): Eukaryota > Metazoa > Chordata > Mammalia > Artiodactyla > Balaenopteridae > Balaenoptera > Balaenoptera ricei. The sequence continues at coordinate 98,027,835 of NC_082640.1, read as the reverse complement.
ACAGAGAGATTTCCCTTTCTCTTCTCTGTTCACACAGCTCCTAGGGTTCAGCTTTGGATTTGGCCCCACCTCTGCATGTAGGTCACCTTCTAGCATCTGTTTTTTGCCCAGACAGGGGGAGGTTAAAGGAGCGGCTGATTAGGGGGCTCTGACTCACTCAGGCCGAGAGGAGGGAGTGGTACGGAATGCGGGGTGAGCCTGAGGTGGCACAGGCCACTGTGACTTTGCAGCAGCCTGAGGCGTGCTGTGTATTCTCCTGGGGAAGTTGTCCCTGGATCACGGGACCCTGGCAGTGGAGGGCTGCACAGGCTCCCAGGAGGGGAGGTGTGGATAGTGACCTGTGCTCACACACAGGCTTCTTGGTGGCTGCAGCAGCAGCATTAGCGTTTCATGCCCGTCTCTGGGGTCTGCGCTGATAGCCGTGGCTCACACCCGTTTCTGAAGCTCATTTAGGTGGTGCTCAGAATCTCCTCTCCTCGCACACCCCAAAACAATGGTGTATTGACTCTTAGGCAGTTCCACACTTTTTCCTGGACTCTCTCCCAGCTAGCTGTGGCGCACTAGCCCCCTTCAGGCTGTGTTTATGCAGCCAACCCCAGTCCTCTCCCTGGGATCTGATCTCTGAAGCCCGAGCCTCAGCTCCCAGCCCCCACCCGCCCCAGTGGCTGAGCAGACAAGCCTCTCGGGCTGGTGAGTGCTGGTTGGCACCGATCCTCTGTGCGGGTTTCTCTCCACTTTGCTCTCTGCATCCCTGTTGCTGCACTCTCCTCCGTGGCTCTGAAGCTTACCACCCGCCCACACCCCACAGTGAAGGGGCTTCCCAGTGTGTGGAAACTTCCTCCTTCACAGCTCCCTCCCAGAGGTGCAGGTCCCGTCCCTACTCTGTTGTCTCTGTTTTTCTTTTGCCCTACCTAGGTACATGGATAGTTTCTTGCCTTTTGGGAAGTCTGAGGTCTTCTGCCTGTGTTCAGTAGGTGTTCTGTAGGAGTTGTTTCACATGTAGATGTATTTTTGTTGTATTTCTGGGGAGGAAGGTGATCTCCACGCCTTACTGCTGTGGCATCTTGACGGTCCCTTTAGTATTTCTTATATGTCATCTGCTAGCAACAGATTTTGTCAGTTTTTGTTTGCCTGAGAATGTGTTTATTTAATCTTCCTATTTGCAAGATAGCTTTCTTCTACATAGGCTTTTGGGTTGACAATATTTTTTTGAGCATTTAGAATATGTAATATATCTTCTCTCTATATATTTAGAATATATTATGCCTTTTGGACTCCATTATTTTCTGATGAAAAGTTAGCTTAGTTAATTAAGCTAATTAGTTTTATTGGGGATTCCATGCAAATTATGTGTCCTTTTTCTCTTGCTGTTTTCAAGATTTTCCCCATTTTTTTGTCTTTCAACATTTTTCTATGATGGCTCTGTTTGTGGATCTCTCTGCATTTATCCTTTGGATTCATTGGGCTTCCTGGGTGTGTAGATTAATGGTTTTCAACACATTCGGGAAAATATCAGCCATTTTTTCTTCGAATATTTTGTCTGCTCTTTTCTCTCTCCTCTTTTTCTGGTATCCCTATTACATGTAAGTTTATGTTCTTAATTGAATCCCACATTTCTCTGAGACTCTGTTCATTTTTCTCAATTCTTTTTTTTTCCCCTCTCTGTTCTTTGCATTATGTAATGTCTATTGATTTATCTTCAAGTTCACTAATTCTTTCTTCTGCCATTCAAATCTACTATGAAACTCTTCTCATGAATTTTTTATTTCAGTTATTATAATTTAAAACTCCACAATGTCTATGTGATTGTTTAATTTTTTAAAATCTTTTTATCGATATTCTCTATTTGGTATGGTGTTATCCTCTTACCTTCCTTTACTTTAATCATTGTTATTCTTTGAACATATTTATAATGGCTACTTTTAAGATTTGTTAAATCAGACATCTGGTTACTCTCACAGGCAGTTTGTGGTGCCTGCTCTTTCTTTCTTTCTTTTATTTTCTTTTTGATCTGTGCATCATACTTTCCCATTTCTTTCTAATTTTTTGTTTGAAACTGTACATTTTAATTAATATATTGTAGCCAGTCTGAGTACTGGTCCTCTACTCTGGAGCTTGGTCCTCTACTCTGGAGCTTGCTATTGTTGCTTGTTTATTTATTTAATGACTGGCTGGATTATTTTAATAAAGTCCATATCCCTCACACAATGTTATTTCTGATATTGCTCCCCAGTACGTGCAGCCTTGGGTATGACCAGTCACCCTGAGATGCCAGTTGTTTTGGCAGGGCTTTTCATCACTGTTTCAATCCCTGACTACATGCAGTTGTGAAGCTCCACCAATTTCTGACTGTTTTTTTCTAATATTGTCTTTTATTAATGCTCTAGGGAATACTCTGCTCTACAAATGGATCCAATCAAATTTGGGCTTCATTGGGATAATTCCTGAGGTCAGTGTATGAAATTTGTTCTGACCCCAGGAGGGATCCTCTCAGCTGTCTTGTTCCCTCATTCTCTCTGACAAACAATCCATCCTGTTTGGCCTATATCTCCAATGAATCTACTAATTTTCTCCCAATTACCTTTCGCCACAGCACCACTTTTGCTTTTCAGAGCCCCCTTAGGCTTGAAGTTCTCCATACTCTGTTGTAATTGAAGTCAGTTCCTTTAGGAAGAGATTAGGAGCTATGTATTTTAAGAATGCTTCTCATCCTGGGAAAATTCTCTGAGCCACAGCTCTGGGGCTGTGGGTAGGGGGACAGTGGTGTGCTTCTTTCTAAGTAACAACCCTGCTTTTGATGCTGAATCCTTGGTGGGGTGGGGTTGGCACTAACTTTAAGTTCTCTCAGCCTGACTTTCCCAGCACTGAACCACTGCCTTACAAGCTGGGATGAGGGCAGTCAGTTCCCAGTATTCTCAGCAGCATCATGCTCAAGACAGAGCCTCCATCCCACAAGTTGAGGCAGGGCAGAAGAAGGAAACCCCCAGTTCTCATCTGCATCCACTTAGAACTTAGCCTCAGCAATAGAAAGCGGTCCATGTTGAGAAATACTAATATTCTGCACCCCCAACCCCTAGAAAGATAACCCTCTATCTGGGAGCTGAGGGGAGAAGGAACCTTGTGTTCTTGGATACACCAAGTCTAAATTGGAGATCATGGTTCAAATACCATAGAGTCACGCTGTCCTTACAAAGTTTTAGTAGATTTTCTTGAATAAATGTTTCCTCCTTTTCTGTATGTACTTAGGAGCACTTCCAGAAACTTTAAATGTTGTTTTAAAATAATTTTCAACAGTTCTGCTGGGAAACAGGTCCACAAAGCTCCTCTCTGTGTCATACCACAAGCAGAGCCAGCTTCAGTAATTTTAACATGGCTTTCTCCATTCCCAGCTTTCTCATTTTGCTTTATGCCTTGGTTGGTTGCAGATGATGACTAAAGCATTTGTTTTTTTCAGAAGGAATTTGTGTGTATTCTCTGAGTTTTTTCATGATCAAGAATATCTCCCTGTTGCATTTGTAATTGAATAAGATTAGCCACTTAAAATATTCTTGGCGTATACTTTTGTTTTCCTTAGATCTTTGGAGACCTCTTGCATTGTCTTATGACACTGAAGGATATTGTGGAAAAGTCTTGAGCCTTTTTTTTTCCTCTTTGTACTTACAAGTAACTTCATTTTTTTCTGCAAACTTTTTTTTTATTCTTGAAATTAAGTAACTTATCAAGGATATATTTTAACTTTGACTATTTTACATTCTGATGTGTTATATCCTTTCAAGGTATGGATTCATTTTTTTCATCATTTAAGAGAATATTTCCCGTATGTCTCTTAACATTTTTTTTGATCCACTTATTATATTCTTTAATTAGGAGATACCTGTTATCCAGACTGAATTATCAATATTATTTATGTCTGTCATTCTCTCAATATTTGTTTTAATCCTTTTGACTTTTGTTTTTTGTGGTTCCTTCAGATTATTTAACAACCCTAATTTTTTTTATTTTTTCTGTTTTTAGATATCTGAAAGTGTTTTGGTTCTCCATCTTTCCCACTTAACTTGGCATTCTCCCTTTCTGTTTTTTTTATCTGTTGTTGTACCTTCTTTTTGAGCTGATGTTTTACCCATTTCAAATTTCTATTAAACTCTGGGGCACACAACAACTTTCCAGATTCTGCTACTTTTTTTCCAACTGGATTACTTGACTGCCTTTGCTTTTATGTTCTTTATCTTCCTTTGTTTTTTTTGTCTTTTTTTACTTAACAAAATATATTTACATAATCTCCATGCTTTTCTCCTTTTATTTTTCTCAACTTTACATCATCAGTTTTATTTATACTCTTTCTTCTCATAGTGTGGTCTTCAAACCAGAGATGTTGGTATCACCTGGAGGTTTATTAAAAATGCAGAAGCATGGATGGAGTTAGAGTCTGTCATACAGAGTGAAGTAAGTCAGAAAGAGAAAGACAAATACAGTATGCTAACACATATATATGGAATCTAAGGAAAAAAAAAAAAAAAAAGGTCATGAAGAACCTAGTGGCAAGATGGGAATAAAGACACAAACCTACTAAAGAATGGACTTGAGGATATGGGGAGGGGGAGGGGTGAGATGTGACAGGGTGAGAGAGTGTCATGGACATATATACACTACCAAATGTAAAATAGATAGCTAGTGGGAAGCAGCCGCATAGCACAGGGAGATCAGCTTGGTGCTTTGTGACCACCTAGAGGGGTGGGATAGGGAGGGTGGGAGGGAGGGAGATGCAAGAGGGAAGAGATATGGGAACATATGTATATGTATAACTGATTCACTTTGTTTTAAAGCAGAAACTAACACACCATTATAAAGCAATTATACTTCAATAAAGATGTTAAAAAAAAAAAATGCAGAAGCAAAGACCCCACCCAGGACCTACGGAAACAGAAACTGCATTTTAACAAGATCCCTAGGTGATCCTTATGCACATTAATGTTTGAGAGGCACTGCTCAAACTTTCCCTGCAGTTATTGAAGTAACCTGGGGAGCTTTTTTTTTTTTTATAGATTTATTTATTTATTTTTGGCTGCGTTGGGTCTTTGTTGCTGCGCTCCAGCTTTTCTCTAGTTGTGGCGAGCAGGGGCTACTCTTCATTGCAGTGTGCGGACTTCTCATTGCAGTGGCTTCTCTTGTTGTGGAGCACCGGCTCTAGGCACGTGGGCTTCAGGAGTTGTGACGCACAGGCTTAGTTGCTCCGCGGCATGTGGGATCTTCCCGCACCAAGGCTCGAACCCGTGTCCCCTGCATTGGCAGGCGGATTCTCAACCACTGCGCCACCAGGGAAGCCCCTGGGGAGCTTTAAAGAAGTCTAATGCCTGAGATTTTGATTTAATTGGTATGGGATTTGGACTAGGCATGATAGTTATTCCAAAATGCAGCAAGGTGTGACTACCACTGACCTAGACCTTCCATTTATTTCTGGTATTGTATGGGTCACTTATTTTTGTAAATTTTTCTCTATTTATTTAGTTTGTCACCTATCAGGTGCATTCTGCCCTCCTCTGTACACACCCAACAAATTGGATATTGCCTTCTATTTATTCTGCGATTTGAAGGTGAGTATTAAGAGATTGGAGGTGGAAGGGGAAGAGGACAGTTCAAATGTGGATGGTGGAACTGGATTCAGCTCTTTCTTCTGAGATCCCATGAAATATGTAACTTCATGAGCTAGGATGTATCCCAGTTCTTACGGATGTCATCTTTGAAAAATGGCAAGCACTTATGACCATTCCATTGGAATGCTGGGAGCTTTCACTCTCAAAGATTATTTTTTTACTCATCTCAGGACCTTAAAGATTATTCCTTTACTCATCTTAGGACCACACCTATGCACATTCTAGACCTGCTTCTCTCTATATTGTAGGAAATTAGTGAACAATTCTTAGGGGTTAGTTGACTTGCCTTCTTTTCTTAGTACTACTTTGGTGGGTTGATGGTTGGGTTAGGAGTTACGTTAAGTCATTTTATAACAGAAGTTTCAGTTTCAGTTTTTAATATTTATGACTCAAGATTGTCTACCACTCCATCCTTTTACTGCTGGTAAATTTTCACTCTTTTTCCCCTTCATTTTATTAGAGAACTGATTAGAGAGGCCCTGCTTAATTTTGCCATTAATCTAGATGCTACATGGCTATTCATGCAAACTATATATGCAATTGTATTTTAAGCAAAAATACTTGGCAGGCATACGTTAGGCTACAGTAGACTCCAGTCAGAATTTCTTTAAATCCCAGCCAATTTATATTTGATTTTATAAATTTTTCTATATTATGCTTTTATTATATATGCTTTAATTTAAAAAATTGGGAGTTTACTCTATTGTCTTTAAAAGTCTCCAAAGATTCTCAAAATCTGAAAAACTGCCTTATACATTTTAATTATTTATTATTTTATTTTTGCTATCCTAAGTCTGAGGTCGCTGGAATTTAGTTGAAACTGTGAGTCAATTTGAGGAGAATTGACATCTATAAATACTGTCTTTTAATTCAAGAACATGGTGTAGCTTCATTTATTTAGATCTTTATTTCTCTCAGAAATGTTTTTGTAGCTTACAAAGTAGAGATCTTGAATACCTTTTATTATATTTATCCCTAGGTATTTGATTCTGTTGTTACTGTTTTAAATACTATTTTAAACTTTTATTTTCTAGTTATTTGTGCTGATGGTATATAAAATATAATTAATATTCATATATTGACCTTTTATCCTATGACCTGGGTGACTTCACTTACTAGTGCTAGTAATTGCTTTGTAGATTCTTTAGAATTTTCTACATAATCAGTCCTACCCTTTGAAAATTGAAACAGTTTTATTTTCTTCATTACAATTTATGTCTTTTATTTTTTTTCTTTCCTTATTGTGTTAAGTCCTATAGTACAGATTTGAATAGAAGTGGTGAGAGAGGATATCCTTGCCTTCTTCCCAGTCTTATAGTAGAAGAATTCAATATTTCACCATTAAGTTTGATGTGAACACTAATAAATTCACCACCTAGATTCAGTAATTACCCTGTCATTTTATTCACTTAATCACAAACTAACAATCCATCCCTTTATGGATGGACCAATCTATCTCTCTTTTTTAAAATATATTTCAAGGTAAATTTTAGACATCCATTCTTCTCACCTCTAAACAACCTAAGTGTTCATATCATTAACTGTGTTTCATTGCTTATTTATATTACTCTTCTTTTCTTTTGAGGTAAAATTTATATTTAATGAAATATACAAATCCAAATTGTATCATTTCATGATTTTTTGACAAATACATGCACGTGTGTTACCCAACTGCATTGGAAGACAAAATGTACTAAACGATTAAGGAGATGATTCCATTCAGGCTATCAAAATAGGGAAAACATTCATTAATGAGGAACATCTTAAAGGAAAGGATGTAGGCTAGGGTTTTACAGAAGTAGTTGAACAAGGGACCCATCCAAAAGTCTTATGAGAGTCGTGATTAAAGACAGAGATGAGTCTTACTGGGAATATGAGAGGGCAGGGTGGTTATTGGGCAGTTAACTATTTTCTGGTAAAGAAAGGGTTAGAGGGATTTTTAAGCCATCTTTGTTTTTTGGGGAGCACAGGGCTCAGGTAAGGTTCAGCATTGTTGGTCTTCACTTATGCTGGAGAAGAATGTTATTTGTTACTGTACGACTCAGAGAAGATAATAAACACCCTGAGTGGGACATAGAAGGGACTAAGAAGTAGTCCCTCAAGGACTCTTGTTGATGTCATTTCTGTAATCAATTAGACCATCTTTGAAAGTTGGTGGCAAAGGCCAGTTGTTTTAGAGTCCTAGAGATCAGATATTTTTTAAAAGCAATGTCTGAAATGAAAAAGAAAAGCATTAATGTAAAAAGTTGTATTAAAGAACCAGGAGTGGAAACTTGATGGTAATCAGTCCAGTGGATTCTAAGAGTTGAGTGGAGGACAATCTTTTGGTTATACAGCACCGCTCATTGAGTTTCTTTTTTTTTTTTTGGAGCAATCTGCTATTTTTTTTTTAATTAATTAATTAATTTTTGGCTGCATTGGGTCTTCATTGCTGTGCGTGGGCTTTCTCTAGTTGCAGTGAGCGGGGTGGGGGGAGGCTGCTTTTTGTTATGGTGCGCGAGCTTCTCATTGCAGTGGCTTCTCTTATTGCAGAGCACAGGCTCCAGGTGCGGATTTCAGTAACTGTGGCTCGCGGGCTCTAGAGCACAGGCTCAGTAGTTGTGGTGCACGAACTTAGTTGCTCCGCGGCATGTGGGATCTTCCCGGACCAGGACTCAAACCCATGTCCCCTGCATAGGCAGGCGGATTCTTAACCACTGCGCCACCAGGGAAGTCCCCACTCATTGAATTTCTTGAAGCTCTCAAGCTAAGATGTGGATGCTGTTGGTGATGTTAGCCACATTCCTATTTAGGGGCATGTGCGATCCAAGTATTTAGTCAGACTTTCTTTCCAGGAAATTTGGCCCATGCATCATCTGTGATGGTGAGTCTTTGGGGGCTTATGCCACATTGCCTGGCTTCAGCTTGTAGGACTTCTTTAGATCTTGAGTAAAAGGGCTAATTGTAAGGCAGCCTAGAACCCGGTAAGAAATCTGGGCAGTTATATTTTAGGGTTGGTGAGATTGCTAAGTTAGGCAAGAGGGAAAGAAAACCTGAACAGTTAGTTTGGAGGATTGTAGCCAGCTATTGAAGAAAATTAGAAGAATTGAAAATTTGATAAGGATTGTTAATTTGTGCAAGTAACAGAATCCAGCCCAATGTATATCTAAGCACCAAAACTGTTCGGTTTTTTTTCCCCACAGTTGGAGGAGAAGCCAATTAAATCACTACCAGACAAGACAGAGTTTACCTATCTATCAGTTACCTACAGTTTATAAAGAGTTACAAAATGGCTCAAAGACCTTGAACAGGGCTAGACTCTGATAACCCAGAAGAGTGTGCTATAGATGATGAATAGTTTTCCGTTGAAACACAACACTTCTCTCTATAGTCACCTTTTTTTTGATCAAAAATAATCTCAAAAAAATTATTCTTGATCACAAAATAAGGTGGTCACATTAGATTTGGCCTGATTACATAGGTGCAGCAGGAATGGTAATTTACCATGCAGACCTTAAATTGGCTTTGCTGAAAATTTTTATAGGGAATCTCAGAATGGACTTTTAAAGGCACCTTAAGGATAGCAGGCCAAGCCAAGAACTTGTCACCTGGCTTCACCTACGATATCTATAAACTGGGGTGAATTCCTCTTTTCTCACAGTCCCTGAAATTCCCCACGTTTCCTGAGCCTTCCAGGACATTACCTTTCTTACTCCGCCTGTGAGGTTGGGAACCTTTTAAGTTTATTCTTTTTGTAAAAATTTTATTTATTTATTTGTTTATTTATTTATGGCTGCGTTGGGTCTTCGTTGCTGCACACGGGCTTTCTCTAGTTGCGGTGAGTGGGGGCTACTCTTCGTTGCGGTGCGTGGCCGTCTCATAGTGGTGGTTTCTCTTGTTGCAGAGCACAGGCTCTAGGCACATGGGCTTCAGTAGTTGTGGCATACGGGCCCAGTAGTTGTGGCTCATGGGCTCTAGAGCGCAGGCTCGGTAGTTGTGGTGCATGGGCTTAGTTGCTCTGCGGCATGTGGGATCTTCCCTGACCAGGGATCAAACCTGTGTCCCCTGCATTGGCAGGCAGATTCTTAACCACTGTGCCACCAGGGAAGTCCTTAAGTTTATTCCTATTTATACCATTGTTTGTTCACTAGTTTGTTGGAAGCACCATTTACTGTGATCTTCAACATAATTCTAAGGGAATATGTGTCCTTAGTTTCACCTTTCATTTCCAATTTTAACGCCTCAGGAGTGAGCTAACCCTTCTGAAGTGGGAACCCTCTTTTGTTCTGCCTTAAAAAAAAATAGGCCTACAGAAGTCTCCAGTACTTACAGTGCCCAAGCCTGTTACCCAGACAACAGCAACTGCACTCTTCTCTTACAACCTTAATTTTAATAGAGATTTCGTGGGTTTGGGCGCTTATAACTTATATAAAGAGGAGCTGAGAAAGTAGAGAAAGTATCAGTAGTCTGTGCTGCCCATGTTGAATAAAAGCCTTTGAAAGTGCTAATAGTTATATAGAGGGCAAAAAAAATCCTTAACTTAAGTGAATAGTTAGCCTTGAGAATAATGCTAAATCAGGATAGATAATTTGTATTTGTTTATTCTGTAGACTTTAACCAGCATTCTGTCCTTACCCAGAAAGTATATTATTCCCCACATAAAAAAATAATCCTGTTATACTTCCAAAGCACTTAGCAACCTTTCCTATGTCATTCAGGTGTAAATTAGTGAATGTTTCTTTTTCTAGTCACAGTTGCTATCATGATGTATTAACAGGGAAAGCTAATTGAAAAGCAAAAATCTTTGAGTGAAACAGCTTTTCCAGTCAACTCTGGTTTACCATATCATGGCAGCATTTCATTAAATTCTCATAGAGTACAACTGATTATTTAAAATGTAATAATTGACTGTCAGTGGAAAAGAAGTGTTATGCATAGTGGTGGGGAGGGGGGATTTCTGTCAGTGGCTATTCTACCTGCTGTTTTTCTCACAGTCAGAGCATCTCTTTGGTATGGGAGGGAGGGAAGCTGAAATGTACTGACCCCTTTGTAGAGCTGGGGATATGGACCTAAAGGCTTCAGAGAAACATAGCACATGCTGAGCAGCCCACAAAGCCCCCATTATTGCTGTGTGGGCAACTCCGTTTGCATCTCATTGAAAATGTTGTCTTGCACATCAACATAAGCAATTAAAAAATAAAAGAGGAAAAACATCCGCCTGCTTGTTTAAGATGCTCAGCAAAAGAAGGGAAGCTTGAGATTTGAGAGAAAAGAGGTTTGTAGTATCAAACTTCCATACTCACCCCCCTCCTGAACTAGCCTGTAAAGCTACTTTTCAAAAAGCCTTTAAAAAAAGAGGAGGGGGAAGCTCTGAAAGAAGCTTTCATGCCTGCCCAAATGTAGGTTCATCAACCAGTATTTAAGGAAATGAAATTTTGGTTCACTTGCTGACATATTAGTTTCAAAATAAGTTGAATACAATGTATTTAATTTCTCAGTGTGTTCCTCCAGGGCATAAGTTCTATTTATGAGCTCAATAAGTACATAATACCAAATCTGGATTGAAAGGAAATAGAAACATAAAGCTAAGAAAAATTTATAAAAAAAGAATCTGAGAATTAGGAATGGAGAGTAGGATGTGTGAAAAGAAGAAGGGATGAGAAATGAGGGACTGGGTCTGCTGTGAAGATCTTAGAAGATGTATGTAAAGCATGAGGGGAGGGGAAGTAGAGAAGTGACCTTCAATGCCTGCCTCGTCTCTTCCACCTCTCTCTCCCCAGCTCTGCACAACCTGATGTTCCATCACTTCAGAGGTTTCTCACCTCTGTCCTTTGGACCATTCACGTCAGTGAGGAAGTTCAGAGATGTTCCATTTTCCAACAGGTAGGTTTGTCTTTGAAGATGGGGAATCACTGATTACCTAAACGGCACCTAACTTCTAACAGAAGAGCAGGGTTTCCAGCAGGCTTCTATCCACCAGCACTGAAGCTACGGTTTAGAACTTTGGAGAAGGGGGCTGTGGTTTGCATTGCGGATGAGAATGAAGCAGGCTATGTATGTGAAATACAACTAACTCTAAACAAAATAGGCAAAGAAAACATTAACAGGATCCATTGACGTCCAACCTCAGAAACTATGGTAGTGGCTGTCCAGTAAGAAGAAATAACACTAACAAAGCATGCATTACAGATACAAGTTGTCACATTTGGCTTAAAGGTTGCCTGCATTTTCTGTGACCAAGAGCTGCAATAGCTTTGAAAAGTACACTTGCAACCATATCACAAAGATAGAAAAAAAAAAAAAATGCTATGCTGCCTGAGAAAGTGAGAAGAATGAAATGAACATTATTATTTACAGTCACTGTTAGTTCATATCATTTGTCATTTCTTTAAATTTCACAACACCCCTATGACGTAGATATTTTTCTCCTCATATTCCAAGCAAGGAAATTAAAGCACATAGAGATTTGCCCCAATTATAGAACTAGTGAGCAGTTAAAACATGGTTTAACTCAGCCTTGTTTAACACTAGAAGCTATCCTTTCTCCACCACAATACTATACTTCCCGACAGGGAAGAGTTACATTTATCCTTATTACTATAAATAACGTGATAACAATGTGCTTAGTATCCTACTCTTTAAACACAAAGAATGAATGTGTGTATATGCATGTATTTGTTCTCCCTGAAAATAGGACGTTGGCTAATTTTGACATAACAGTTATTGTTAGGAACATTATCAACTCCCCAGAAACCTTGTCAGTACCTACCCCCCACCAGGAGTTTCAGCTATATTGACTTCTAGTAGTGTAGATGCTTTTCACCTGTTTATTGAACTTATAAGTGGAGTTACACAGTATGAACTCTTTTGTGTCTGGCTTCTTTTGCTTAACATTATGCTTGTGAAATTTACCTCTGTTTTTACAATAGACTACTCTACAGCAATGAGAGCAAATAGTCACAGTATTCTATTAGGTTTTACTACAATTTACTTATCCATTGTACTGTCGATTAACATTTTGGTAGTTTTTGTTTCCGGCTATTATGAGTACTGCTGCTACACTCTTGTAAACGTGTTTTGGTAAATGTGTGGACATATTTCTGTTGGATATATTCCTAGGAGTGGGATGGTCGTAGAATATGTATAAATTCAGTTTTGTAGTATTTTTACATGTTTTTTGAACTGTGGAGACTATCTTATTTCAATGTTACTCGGGGAAAGTTTACATAAAGGAAAGATGCTAACATACTTTGAGAATCGATTATGTGTCAGACGCTCTGCTGGGTGCTTTCCTGGCAGCTTTCAAGGTAAATCATGTTTTGGTCCCTTGTCTTTGTCTTTCCTATGCCATTGTTCCTTAAATCAGTTCCAAGGTTCAAACCATGTTTTTTCTTGTTTCCAGGTGGATTCCTGCTAGCAGCACTGTTGGGCAGGAACTGTGCCTTACGTGTTCACTACCCCAAACCCTCTCCTCAAGCTATTTCTCTGGCCGCTCTGCTCCCTCTTTCCCGCTGTCCTTGGCTCCTTTCAAACCCTTACTGTCTTACCTTTTCTGTTTATTCACTGTGATTCTGGGATATTCAGCATAATAGGATCTAAAATTTCTAGACTCCAGAGTGTCCTTAGTCCTTGTTTCTCAGAGGCCAAACTGCAGGAAAATCGTCCACAGCAGTTTCTTTTCTCTCATTTGAGGAGTAGCAGTGCCCCATATTCTACCTCATCCCCATCTTCCTTTTTCCTAAATTCCTACGCACCCTAAACCTCAAAGTAGCAGGACCTGGAGTGTGGTCTTTTGACAGACACACGGACAAAAAATCAGTAGGAGGAAGTGTGTGTGTGTGTGTGTGTGTGTGTGTTTTCACTCAAGCACATGCCCTATCCTGAACCACTAAATTTAAATATCCACGGAGGCTGTGACACCACAGGAGTCAGCTGTGTGGCATTGTGGACGCTAGGCAGAGACTGCTTAATTGGTTGAATCATTCTTTGGCTTTCAGTTGGAGGCTTTGGAGTTTACTTACAGCTAACATCTGTCCTCTCTTACTCAGTCTCCACTACTATTCTTCCCATATTCTCATCTTCGCCTAAAAATCCCTTACTGTGATGACTTTCACATTCTGCTGCAAATGGTCAGAGGCACCCTTGGGTCTAGTTGACCCCAAGAGGAGAGCCAAGCTTCATCAGTAGTGGGTGGGCTGAGGCTCTTGTTGCTGCTTAAGCTTTCCTACTGTGCTAGGAGAAATGTCCAGCTGGAGAAAATTTCGGGCTAGACCAGAAATATATCAAGCAAACCAACTTAACACTTCCCGTATGTATGAGCCTGTCTCAGCCTTGTAGTATTTAGTCATAGCCAGCCCACCCACCCCATCCTGACACAGCTGGCACATACAAACTATTCACAGACAGCATCTGCCCCAGGCCATTGCCCTAGACAGGGTCCTGATTACATCTGCCGCTGTTCTTGCACTTGCCTCCCTGGGACAGGAAATCCTGGGTGCCTAGCCCCAGTTTCTGTTTGACCTCCTATTTTTAACTCCCTTTCTTGGCTGAGTGGGCTTTGGCTTCTTTTCCTGTTATCACCTCCACCCATTGCTCTAATTTTGGTTCTGCAATAGACCCTTGACCTTAGAAATCCCCCAATTCTAACTTTTGCCACAAAAACTACCACCCATCCCCACAATGTATCTGATTCAGGGATTTTAGGCAGTAGTCCTTCTTCTTTAATGCAAAAACAAGAGGCATGCATTAAACAGGGCATATAGCATCATAGACGTGGAAGGGCTTTGAGCATGTGCCGGAAGATGTACTTGAACCTATTGTTTGTACAGTGAAATATTTATCATTAACATGATATTATTATTATTTTTTTTTAATTAATTAATTTATTCTTGGCTGCGTTGGGTCTTCGTTTCTGTGCGAGGGCTTTTTCTAGTTGCGGCAAGCAGGGGCCACTCTTCATGGCGGTGCGCGGGCCTCTCATTATCGTGGCCTCTCTTGTTGCGGAGCACAGGCTCCAGACGCGCAGGCTCAGTAGTTGTGACTCACGGGCCTAGTTGCTCTGCGGCATGTGGGATCTTCCCAGACCAGGGCTCGAACCCATGTCCCCTGCATTAGCAGGCAGATTCTCAACCACTGCGCCACCAGGGAAGCCCAACATGATATTATTTTAAAAGATAATTTTAAAAAGTTATAGAGTATAATAGGAAGGATACTGAGTCTACAGTCCTGGTTGTCTATGCGGAGTCTACAGTACTGGTCTATGTCTACCACTGGGTCTCAGTTTCTTAACCACTCACACAAGTTTATTACAATGTGTGATTCTTTAGGTTTTTTTCTAGGTATATGTCATAAATGCTATGAGTCTATCAGCAGACAAAAAAATGATTATTTTAGGTTCTAGGTTCTCCTATAAATTCTAGATTCTACTGTAAATTTTGTGAATTTTTTTTTCCTCAGTTGCCATAGCATTAGAAAGGAATAAGACCAGTTTTCCAATGTAGTTACAAAGACTGTGTCGTAGTGAGTGTGTTCCAGAGTTATGAAAAGTTCTTACTCTGAGGCACTGGCTGCCATGACATTCTAGTGTCAGTTTTTGCATTATTTTCCCTATCGTCTTTTTAACCCAATTTCTTGTATTTTCTAGCAGAAATAGGACACGGTTTCTTAAAGTGTAACAACAATGATTTCCTTTATCATTCTGTGCTTTAGAAATTTGCTTCAGGTACTTTTAAATGAGCAGTCCCGAAATCTTGAAATTAAACTGCCAGTTATTAGAGATGATATTTCATGCCTCGCATGGGGCGCACCTCCTTTTCATATTGCGTTTGTGATAGACAGTTCTTTGCATGAATAATAGAATGGCCCTGAATGAATTCCCATCAGCTCTGCCTCGGGGAGAAACGCAAGGTGAGCTCGATGACTCCAAGTGTGATCCTTTGCCTGTTGACATTACTTTTAAACTTTTCTTCCTTAGGCTGCAACCATGTGTATTAAATAAATGATAAACACCATTTCTCTCATAAGGCCGGCTCACCATCTGAGCTACAAAGAATGCTTTGCAGGTAGTTGAGAGGTTAATATCACTGAATTATTTATTTATTCTATATAGTTCAAACATCCCTATTTTCTGCCTTTTTTTTAACCTTTCTGGTGACTGATTCAGAGTGGAGGAAATGTATAATCTCTAGCAAGGACAGATTACAAAGATGGCCTCTGTCTTTGATGGAAGAAAAAAGAACAGGAGTAACAAATCTTGTTCCTTTCTTTATTGGAGGGGACTTAACATTTTTTTTCTTTCTACAAGAAAACAGTTGAAAGGATATAGATGTTTGCAAAAGAGAAAAAGAAAGGAAAAAGGTAGCAGGATATACTAACACAAGGGCAGACCTCAAAACTGTGCAGGTCTCCTGAAACCTATGTTGTGTATTATCTCCATCCCCTCCCCGATGGAATTCTTTATATTATAATAATAATTATATTATTATCATTCAGATGAAAGGTGGATAAACTGAACAAGGGCATTCTTGAAGGGTAAATAAGAGAAGAATTGCAAAAAGCATCATTCATCCTGAGGAATGAAATTGCCAGGCAGCTGCTCCTGCATGCCTTATCACTCTTTTAGAAGTCCTTCAAGCATCTCCAAATTTGCAAATGGGAAAATCATTGCACAGGTTCCTGCCTTTCTTTCCAGTCTCATTTCTATCCTGTCTTTATACTTAAAGTGATCCTTTTACTGTGAACTACCTCTTTAGCTTTTACTAACATTTTGGACCACATTGGGAGACCATTTTCAAAAAGGAGTAAAGTCTTTATGATCACTTTCATGAGTGATAATGAACAGACAACAACCAAGCTAGGCTTATTCACAGCTAAATCATTCCATTCCACATAGTGGCTCTGTGCTTCTTTCAAAATGCATATCCCTAAAAGGACTTGTCTGAACTTTAGAACTCTGGATTGGACCAGTCTAGTCTTCATGGTTCCTTATCTCCTCAGTTCCACTTGTCTGACCTGCAGAGAGTATGAGAACCTAGTTTCTGAGTGGGCTCTTCCAGTCTACAGACATTCTGGAGCCCCATCCTGAGGGGACTTTCCCAGCACACAGAAGTTCTGAGGGCTGTATATGACTAACATGAATTGGTCTAGAAAGTAGTTGTCAAATTTTTGCTCTGAAGAAAAAAGTCTTGAAAATAGTTTAAAAGGCTGATGCTAAATCTTTGGATGTCAGAGTTCTAGCCCATATAAGCAGGCTAGGTTCTTTTAACTCCAGCTGACTACACCTGTTTCTTTTCCTGCCTCTGCTGTCTTCACTGTTCTAACCAGCTGGGTCTGAGAGCAGTGGAAACAGGGCCAGTAGAAATCAAGGTATGGCTTTCATTGTTATACCCCAGGGTCAGCTCTGCCCCCACCCTCGTACTTAAGCCTAAATTGTTCCACAAACTAACTTCCCTTCCTTAGTTGCTAGTTCCTCTGTGACACCACCGTTCTCTGAGATTATCCAATCTCAAAACATTGAGGTGTCTTTGACAGTTTCCACTGATTTATCATTCACCCCATTCTAGTCATTAAAAAAGTCTCGTATCTGTCTATTCCTCTTAATTATTACAGCTAAAATTCCATTCTTGTCTTGGCTTCATGCTTGAAATACAGACACAAGTCTCAAACTAGGTAACATACCTCCAGTTTTTCTCCCACATTCCAGTGCCACGTGGTGGAAGGAAAAGTAAATTAATGGAAGGTCTAACCTGGACGATCGCCGTAGTGGTGGTTTTGCATACTCTATCTTACTTAATCCTCACAATGTTTCTTTAAAGTAGGTATTGATAACTTGATTTCACCAATGTTTATATGAAGACCTAGAAAGTTTAAGAAAATTGGTTCAGTATCATAGAGCTAGGAAGTGTTGGAGCTAAGACTGAAACCAATGTCTGGTTCACCCCAGAGTCCATAGAATTTCTATACTAGCCTGCTGTCTTTCAATAAATACTTAACTGAGTGGATCAGTAAGGGAGTGAGTGAGTGAATGTATGAATTCATGCATGAATACATGAATGAGGGGAGTAGTGGGCAAAAGACTTGTAATATAATTTTACGCCCTTTTACAAACAGAGGACTGTGGCCTGTTAAGTGCAATTATGTAGTAGCTGCTGTCACCACTGCTGCGCATATTCAGTCTTTAGATCTGTGACAGTTCTTCCACCTGTACACTCCACAGTCCACATTCTTACTTAGGACAGCAAAGTGCAACTTAATCAGCTAGTATTGAAAGAATTCTGATTGGGAGCATACTAATGCTTCCTTCAATTAGTTTCCTCCAGAGTTAATCCCATTTACTTTTCCTGTTTGGGCAACCAGCTGTTTGAGGTTGCCGAGCAACCAAGAGTTGAAGGGAGGGAGGTTGGAGAGAGATGGAGACCCAGAAGCTTCAACCAAGGTGAATATTAAATGAGAATCAAATGTCAGAGAGGATTTATTTTAGGGCACAAACAGATCATTTCAAAGTGAACATTTAGAGGGAGAGCTAACGTCAGTTCAGAACATTTGTTTTTCAGTATTTATATTCTTAGCATAATCTAATTTGTCTTCTGAAGCAGTGTGGCAACAAAGAACCAAGGGGATTGGATTTTGAGTGAAAGGAAAGAAGTGTGGCTTCGAGGAAAGCAAGAGTGGTTGTGAAATGGCAGCTGTCCTCTGGGACTACTGTGTTGTTTCTATAGAAGTGGATTAAGCAGCTGAGTGTTCAATCCTGCAGAAACTTCAGAAGCACAAAGCAGGAAGCTGAATCTTACAGGAAGTACTAATATTGTGGAGATGTAAATAAATAAGTAAAATCTCAGGGTTAGTGCAGGCGGGGCGGGGGAGGGGAAATCAAGGCATTATGTATAGATACTAAAGGAAATATAATATGGGCATTTATGCCCCAGCCCCATACATTCTAGATACTCATCCCTCTCCATATTAATCCTGGGAGTATTGATGGTGGCAGGCTGATCCTTAGAAGGTGGGCTGCACCACTATAGCTTCACCCTGGGAGGAAAGAAATAATTGCCTGGGATAGACAAACTCCTCTCAGATGCATTGACTGAGGGTAAAAGGGAAGGGCAGTACAATAACCTAAAAGTGAAGAAAAATCTCTCGATGATCTTGGGTAAGAAATGTCTTCTCCTTAGAGCCTCTGTGATATGTCTGCAACATGCTGCCTATTTGACAGAGGTATTTTTCATCTAAGAAATACAGGAGTACATTCACATCTCTGGTTAAGGCCTATACATAACAGAAATTGCAGGAATCGCTGCAAAATTTTAACTAAAACTAAAATTCCAAAGCCCACTGGGGTCATTATGTCACCTTTGGCATGTCAAGCATTACCCCAGGTTTGAAAACAAGGCAACATTCTCTTTTCTGAAAATAAAATGAGAATGTTTCACTTAACTTGCAGTCCCATACTCTCAAAGGGCAATTACTTCTACCAGTTCCATGGGAATTTAACTGAAATGAAAAAGGGAGAAAGCTACTGAGAAACTGAGAGATTGAGAATTGTTCAGTTCTGTGTAAACAGAAGAATCACATGGTTGAAATGTAAACAACTATATGTCTTTTAAGGAATAATGATTAAAACATTTTAAAATCTAAAGTTAAATAAGTATAAATTATATGTGTCTGTGTCACTGGAAGTGATTTATATTTAGTAAATATAAATTAACTATATAACAAAATATAGATTTAATTATATAAGCATATATATTTAAATTTTGAGTGAATACCCTTTCTACCATGCTAGTGTCAATTCATTTATTTGAACAAGTAACTGAGACATCAATGACCACAGCTTCATGAATTAATACTTTCCATTAGTCCTCTTCTCTCCAATACATACATTGGCTGTAGCCAATATGTGGGACCAGAAATACCAAAAACACACACACTCACACATGTACACAGAGTAAGTAAAACATTTGTTGCATGAGATAATTTGTTGTGAGGAATTTTTAGCCAAATGAACAGAGTTGTACTATTCAGAACCATCAGTAAAGATGTGGAAATAGTCCTCTTATATAGAGCCATTATATGATGGCATCTCTTGTAATGAATTTCTCTGTTTTGGTGAACACCCCAACTAGCCCAGGTGTCCCACTGGGTTCCAGGTCTTCATTCAGAGCCTTGGGAGAAAGGACCACAGCATAATGTTCTTCACATTAAAAAGTAGGTCTAACTACACAATCATTCAGCCTCAAAATATTTCTTTGGTACCACTTTAAAAAGAGGTGCTCCCTAAAACTTTGGACCAAAACACATCACAAGTCATAGAATTATTGAATGTTGGAGCATTGATTTATTATCTCCCTGTATCCTTATAAACATGCTATGCTTAGATGTCATGACGTTATGAGTGATTTTTAATATATAGTTTAGGGCCTTAAGCACAAAACTGGTCAATTGTCTTTGGTTAGTTACAAACTTAAGTAGTTTCCTCATCCAGGTAGTATTTATACTCAAGGTTGGGAGGAGAAATTTGTAAGGAACTGACTCCTGGAACTGAGAGACTTACTGCACCCAATGCTTTCCCGATTTTCACAGTTCAGAACAAAACCACCATAGGAATATATTCTTGAGAAGCTAAACAAAAGAAATTTTACCAGCATACACACTGTGGGTGGTGACCTGCAGCATCTTCTGAAACCAAAGATCCTTAAATTTATTAAATGATGATTCTTTGTTGACTCAAAAGAAACAGAAGGGTGGTATGGTTCCCAATGACTAGTATTGGTCGTCCACTGGTCTCTTTGAAACTCAGATCCAAACGTTATGGACATGGATGGCTATGGTAGTAGATATACCAATCTTTGGCCATGGTCTCATTTGGGACCCAAGAGGCCAGAGGAGCTTATATCTTATGGAAGTGACTCATAGTAGATACAGTACTGTCTGCAATTATTTAGTCTCACGTTTCCTATAAGAGAATTATATATTCCTACCTTTATTGACTTAGGTTGTACAAATTACTTGCTTTAACCAATGGAACGTGCATGCATACAGCTCACAACATTTCTGTGCGAAAACTTTTAGAAGCATTGTAAGTTTCTGCCACCACTTTTACTCTTTCCCTCTACATGTTTCAGATTTGGGCTGCTTCTTCAGTTCTGGAATGAGAAGGTAGGTAAAGTAAAGCCATAGCCAACCTATGTCCAACTTGTAGCATGAGTGAGAAATAAACCCGTGTTTTGGTTATCCACTGAGATGTGAGGACTGTTTGTTAGCAAAACAAAGCTGACTAATAAGATGTTTACCTTAAAGTATTTGCTCTTTAACTCTTTCCTAAAATAGCTAGAGAGCACATACAGCCCTGATATTACCACCTTAAAGCATTTTTTGCTCATAAGCTATTGCCTTTATTCCTCCAATTGTATCAACCATTTTAAAATATTTCTTGTGATCCTGGAGCCTTCTAATCACAATGATGTAAGTAAATAAATGAATCGAAATAAATGATTGAATACTTTGTTCAAGTCAAGTACTATAGATACAGAACAGATGAGACACGGTGTCTGTCCTCATGGAAAAGAGGGCCAGTGAAGATAATGATAATGCAGTGTGGTAATTCTTAAGGTAAAGGCACATTCAGGATATTATGGAAGGGCATTCATTCTCTCAACAATGTGTCTCTATATCTTACTAATTCTTCCTTATTCTCCATCTACAGTTTTAAGCTCCACAAATAAAAGGACAGAATTATGCCTAAGGTGACCCACAGACTACTCCAACCCTTGACTACCCCCTCCCCTCAACTTCCTTTTCTCTCACATGCCACATTTAATCCTTTAAAAAAAAATCTTCTTCACACTATCTTTAATAGATATCCAGAATCTGGTCACCTGTCACCACCTCCAGTGCTAACACTCTGGTTCAAGCTAACAACATCTCTTAAACCAGCGGTCCCCAACCTTTTTGGCACCAGGGACCAGTTTCATGGAAGACAGTTTTTCCGTGGCCTGGCAGGGGGGTGAGGGGGGGATGATTCAGGTGGTAATGTGACTGATGGGGGGGTGGCAGATGAAGCTTCACTTGCTTGCCCGCTGCTCACCTCCTGCTGTGTGGCCCATTTCCTAACAGGCCCAGGGCCTGGGAGTTGGGGACCCCTGTCTTAAACTATCATAACAGCCTCTTAAATGATCTCTCTGCTTCTGGTCTTACCCGTCCTTCCCCACCTTCCACCAACTAATTTCCACAGAGTGACTAGTGGAGGATTTTCAAACATGAGTTAGATCATGCTACTCCTATGTTCAGAACCTTTCATCAGCTCCCCATTTCAATCTAAAGAAAGCCAAAGTCCTTTCAACTGCTTATCAGTCCCCCTATGTCTCCTGCCCCTTCTCTGAAGGCTTCTACCACACTTTCCCTTGCCCCACCTACTTCATCCAGGCTTGCCTCTTTGCAGCTCTGGCATATACCAGGCAGTCTCTTGCCTCAAGGACTTCTCAATTCTCTTCCTTCTTCCCAGCATGCTTTTCCCTCTATATCTGCATGACCTGCTCCCTCTCTTCCTTCAGGTCTCTGCTCAATGTCACCTCTTTATTGTAGACTTCCCTGACCAACAGAGTCTGCACTGTGGAGACTAGACTTTTAAACACATACTAAAGGAATGTTCACCAGATTTTCTGCACTTTTTTTTTTTTTTTTTTTTTTTTGGCTAAAAGGCTGATAGTGAAGAACAACAGTTAGCAGCTAAAAAACAAACACAAAAACCCAGTATGATAGTCTCTGGAGGGTCTGGATTAGCTGTAGTTTCCACCCTTTTTAAACAAAAGGTGTGCATGAATAATGGATGAAGTGAGACATTTTCTGGATGAATCTTTCCAACTTGGATATTTAATGGCAGGCAAATTAATGGGGGAAAAAGCCTCAAGTCTAAGATGGAAACTATTTGAAGGGCCATGAACATTTGAATGATCCTGTTTGGAGTTCTGAGTGCCACAAGGACAGAAGGAGCTCCTTTTTTTGGATAAGTTAACAGATCACACATGGCCTTTGTGATCATATATTGCAGCCAGAGGAGGAACCTGGGCCAATGCCCATGGTCTTAAGTCTATTATCAGAAGCCTCATTATCTTCTCTACGCCCTTCACTCACATAGTTCCAAAGCCTATCCCTGTAAAATGCAGACTGAACATGGAGGCTTAGAACTCTAGCACAGGACTCTCACCCACAGAGGCACCTAGGATAGTTCCGAAAACCTGATTGTAGACTTTATTAAGACCACATTGTTGTCCACCTTTCCCTCACCTCCCTTCCTAACCAACTGCCTTTTTTTGAAGCATTTGTCCCAGTTTTCTTCCTATGAGAGTTTTAGGGAATAGTAATCACTTCTTTTTAAACTGATATCACCTTTACTCCCAAATACTTCACTCTGCTCTATATGCCATTCTGTTGTTCCACCAATATCTATAACTCTTTAAATAGTTTTCTCTCTACCCCTCCTACAAATCACACATTTGACATAATTTTAGAAAGTTATTTTTACCATCATCATTTTTGATAGTATCTTAACATGGTGATAGGCTTCTTGCTGTGTTTGACTATGTCTGTCTAAGCTAGATCTGTCTTTAGCTTTATGCTCTGCCTCTTTCTCCTTCAAGTCAAAACAAAGTATGCTGCAGTAAGCGAAATTTTGGCCTCTGGTCTTCTGCGAAATCCAGTTACCATGCTCTACCTGTTGGTATCATAATAAAAGACATCTTGTGTGTGTGCAAACATCATACAGAATTTCTACTTTTTATTTCTCAGGAAATTTCTTTTCCCCAATGTAGGAAGAACACATTAAAATAGATAAATAATTCATGTTACTTTTAGGAAACAGAAAACCAAGTAAATGTGTGATTGGAAGATGCATTGTTTCACTCCTTGAAACATTGACTGAACATTGAAAATTGATTGAAAGCCCACTATGGACATTGACTGAAAGGCTACTTTGTTCAGGGAACTGTGACAGAAAATAAGGGAGTGTGCAAAAGATTTGATACCTTCCTTTTCAAAGGTTTACAGTGGGATGCAGGAAAAAAAGCCTGTAAAAGTGAATGGAAGCATATTTGGTTGATACCTACTGGCTATATAAAATTGCTTTTGGACATGTTTCATGATTCCTCATAAAACAAAGACTTAATAAGTTTACTTGGCAGCTGATGGGCAAAGTTAAAAAAAAAAATCAAATAAGCTTTTTGTTTCCTTTAAGCAGTTCCTGGCAATGCCTTCTTTTTTATTTTAAGCAGATGAGTTTTTAAAACAATGATTGTATTTAGGAGCTTCAAGAAAGCTTGTAAACCATGGATTTGATGAGCTGGGTTCTGAGATCTGAACTGTGAGCCAGCTTGGCGCACACACTGCAGGACCTAGAGGTCTGATATTTCCATGCACACAGACAAACAAACACAATAAGGGTCCACATCAGCCACGTACCCTCTAAGTCGTGAGCCACAGCGTGTATTTTGCAGCTCTGTGAAACTGGTGTGTTAAACCAGGGTCTGGGTCCTGTGTACAGGGCGAGCAACAAAGCCTTCCAGCCTTAGATGGAAAAAATATTTATCATTAGTTTTGATAGCTTTTTCATTGAAACCCCATTTCCTGAGTGCATGAGTATACCAATTTAAATATTTGCTATTCATTTCATGTTGCTTGGCCATCTTTGTTTCCTTTGCACTG
The DNA here is from genome assembly GCF_028023285.1 of Balaenoptera ricei. Taxonomy (NCBI): domain Eukaryota; kingdom Metazoa; phylum Chordata; class Mammalia; order Artiodactyla; family Balaenopteridae; genus Balaenoptera; species Balaenoptera ricei. The sequence continues at coordinate 98,003,512 of NC_082640.1, read as the reverse complement.
GAACTCATTTGCCTGGCCTCGAAGTCTGTCTCCCAAGAGCGCTCTTGATGAGATTTTTTTTTTTTATCAGGAAATTGATTTTCTTGCATCTCTTTCTGAGATTACTGAATCCAATCTTAGAGGAGAATGACTCAATTCTTGGAAAAAAATGTCTAGTTTGGGAGCCTGGTGGTTGATTTTTTTTTTTCGCCTGGCCGCAGCATCAAAGCAGTATGAGCATGCCAGTAACAGAGGTGGAGCAGGTGTCTCCTGGCCCACCAAGTCCTCCTCCTTCTCAACCAACCAGCCTCCTTTAGCACTGTTCTTCCTCACACTGGGCTCCAAGCACCCTCTTTCTACCCTGGAAGCAATCTGCTCCAGTGTAGCTTTTCACTCTCTTTCACTAGTTATAAATCTTAGCTGAATTTTCTGTCTTATTTCTTTTTTTTTTTTTTTTTTTTACAGGGTATAAGGTAACTTTTTTTTTTTTTTTTTTAACATCTTTATTGAAGTATAATTGCCTTACAATAGTGTGTTAGCTTCTGCTTTATAACAAAGTGAATCAGTTATACATATACAATATGTTCCCATTTCTCTTCCCTCTTGCATCTCCCTCCCTCCCACCCTCCCCATGTCTTATTTCTTATATGTCCTGGCAATTCCTTACTGGGCTGTCTGCCCTTACAATGGTGCATTTTTGCCCTTTTGGTCAGAATGGCCTAAGTTCACCGCTCTTCCCCCTCGATAAGAGGTGATTTAGTGGCCTGAGCTCTGGATTAATAAAAGCTGGACTTCTGGGTCCAAGACAGGCACAGCTGGTTGCACTCTGTATCTTTCCAAAAGAGATGCACTAAGCAGTTTTATATGTGTAGGGCCTTTGCCATGATACCTTTGAGAGGGGGCGCTTTGTATATTTATATCTTACCTTGATGTTTTATTAATGACCAATAGTTGTTTAGTCTACAGTGGCAATAGGGAATTGGAAATCAGTCCGTGTGTCTGAGCCTAGTTTGCTTAAGTCCAAAGTCAGAACTGGTTCAATGCAGCACATGGATATGGTTATTATAAACAATTATGGTAAGAATGCCCAATTTTCTGTAATTAAAATACCCAGTGTTATTCAATTCATTGGATTTTGCCCTGTGACCATTGTGATATTTCTCTCTTATGTAAAGAAGTGTATTCAGTTAAGTCTTGCATAATGTGTACTTTGTCAGTCCAAAAAAATTTTTTTTCAAGTTGTATTTATTCTGCAACGTCAGCAGTGCTTGGGGGACAAATGTAGAGTGAGGACGGCAGTTGAAGCAACATTTTTTTGTTGTTGTTCACATTCCAATATTCTTAAGAACTGCCTGAAAAGAAATGTTGGAACTGTGTTCTAAAGTGCTATTGAGAGCCCTATAGTACTGGAGAAGTTAAGAACCTTATAGTTCTGAGGGGGAAAAAACTGTGGGAATTTCTCTCCCTCCCCCTGCTTTGTGACAGTGCTAATTCCATTTAAATCTTTCTCAAAACTAAAAAGTAAAATTAAAAATGTTACAAAAAGAGTTGCTATGTTGTTTCTCATTTTCTTCTTGAGGTAGGAAGAGAAGATCTCTTGTTGTAAATAAAGAGATGGTTCTGTCTTGCACAGGAAAAAAGCCACAAAACAAAACAATCCAATGTACTATTTTGGCAAAATGCCTTTGGGTCTCTTCCTGTGGGATTTTACCTCTGTACTTTGCAGAGACTTTTTTCCCTTCTTCTAACTGAAAGCCTAGGTATAAGGTGGAATGTGTGTATTGCTTAAATTTATATTCTTTTCTTCTCAGCTATTGCCAACAATTGACAAAGACAGAGATGGGAAGCAGCAAGCTCAATATTTGAGAATGTGTGTGTCTCAGTCTCTGCCCAGAGTGGAACAAAATTTGAAACATTTAATTCTCTTGGGCAATATTTCCGTTTTCTTTGTTGCCTCTGTTTTGAAAGGAATCATTAAGACACTTTTAGCCTTAGCCTAGCCCTAGGCTGTTAATGGAGCAGAGGGAGCCGAGAGAAGCAGAAAGGCAGCAGGGCTGGAAAGAGGGGACATTGGGCTTGGAGCAGCTGTCACTCAGGCACTGGCTGAAAGTCCTGTATTCTCTGCAGAAGTTGTGCCAACTGTACAAGGAAGGCAGATAAATGTACTTATTTATTTTATAAGGAGGTTCTTAAAAATTCTTTGTTATATTTTTGCATGTGTAAGAGTATCAAGTGAGATCATGTATGAGAAATCATTTTTTTAAAAATCACAGGCTAGATAAATATAAATTATTTACCTTATTTTCCTAACTTCAGGGGGAGCCAGAATTCCACAGTTTGAAGAAGGAAGACTTGCTCCTTCCTCTGCTTTGCCTCTCTCTAAATTGGCATATGGTTTGGCACAAACAGTTTGAACTTTTTCAAGGCCTAATTTTGCTACGAATTTATAGACCTAAACTCCTGAGAGAATTATTGGTAGACCTTTGGGAGAGTAAGAAGGACCTATCCATTGAAATAACCTGTGTTGCACGAATGAGGAGAGCTGCTATGGCAGAGAGGTGGAAATCTTTCAGTAATAACTTAGGGATTGTATTCAAAAGCATGTACAGAATTCCTGTTATGGACCATACAATTATAATGTGAAAGGTCAAATGCTAGAAGTAAGCACAGAGTTAAAAGTTGGTTTGATATGTACTTGACCCCACAGTTAAAAGCCATTTTAGTTGGGGGACAAACCAAATGCCATAAGATGTTGTTTCTCCTGATATTTGCTAAGAGATTGTTCTCAGCCTTTCAGACACCTGTTACAAAACTGTTTCATTTTTAGCTCCACCCCTGGAAGATTCTCTCTCTCTCTCTCTCTCTCTCTATATATATATGTATATGTATATCCACAATGTTGCCTTATTGCCTCCATGACTATCCTGTTGCCCTTCTGCTGGCTCGCAGAGCTGGAATTTGGTTGTGTTTTTCTCTTGGGCTGGTATCAGTAGACGGCTCTTGACCCGGAAGGGCCCAGGTATCAGTTTGCTGATTTAATCAAGTATATATGCTAATATGTTAGAGGTGGAAATCTATGTATCAAGTTTCTATTTTAATTAAGGACTTGCATTTCAAATTCAACCCATTCCTGTACCTTCCCACCCCTGCCTATTTTTCTTGCCTAGTTTTTTTTTTTTTTTTTTTATAATGTGTAGCAGACTTGCTATCCATTGTAGGAGGTCACACAGCTACAGACCAGAACAATCTAATGATGGTTTTTGGAGAGATGGAGAAGTGGTGTATGCGTGTGTGTACGTATTTGTTTATATACAACAATTAGCCTAACTTCATCAAGGTATGGCTGCCTTTAGAAATAGCAGTCGCTCCCATATTGCCCCCTTTTCAATAAATATTTGCTTTAGGACATTATGAAAAATAGATATGACTTTAGCGTAGCATGCTGAAAATTAAAGTCACAAAACCCATGCCTGTGTATGCAACCAAGCCTGTCCATATAACCAGCCAACACTTATACATTCATTGAAGTCTGTGTCGGTGAAACAGAAAATAAAGCAAGAGGGAATGTTAACTGAAAGACAATTTATGTCCCTGAACATATTTTATAACAATGTAAAAGTAAAGAACTAGATACTGTTTTAACAGAGGATTCCTTTAGAAAGGCAGACTATAACATGGTGAGTGTTTTATCAAGATATGAAACTTATAATGGAAAAATACTCTTTCTTTTCTTTAAACTCCACCATAAATATTCACACAATTGGTCACCAAGTGTAATTTAGGACCGTGTTTGAGGAACATTTTCCATATGAATATGCTTTAACACCTGCATGCCTTTAAAGCTCACTGTTTAGTAAGGGTAACTGATAAGCATGTGGCTGGGTGGAAAAGAAGAGAAGCAAATGGAATTCTAAAAATCATCTTTGCATTTTTGTCTGTAAAAAGGAAAATAAAATTACTGTAATTATAACACAGCCCTCCCCTCCCCCCAAAATAGTTCTCAAGCCCATTTTGAGAATGTCTTTCCACTTTTCAAAATGAATCATCAGGAAGGAGGTATTTTCCCTTGTTCAAGGGCACACAAACCTCAGCCAGAATCACCATTGCAAGCGTTAAGTGAATAGGTTATCATCAGTGATGCACAGTAGAATGTAGAATCAGGTGTTTTTAGAAGGAATAAATAACATTTAAAAAAATGTGTTTGTGGGGCGATCAGCTCGGTGCTTTGTGACCACCTAGAGTGGTAAGATAGGGCGGGTGGGAGGGAGATGCAAGAGGAAGGGGATATGGGGATATATGTATACATATAGCTGATTCACTTTGTTATACAGCAGAAACTAACACAACATTGTAAAGCAATTATACTCCAGTAAAGATGTTAAAAAAAAAAGCAATTTTTGGTTTTGTTGATCTTTTATTGTTTCCTTGTTTTCTAGTGCATTAATTCCTGTGTTGATTTTTATTTGGCTTTGGGTTTTCTTTGTTCTTTATACAATTTGTTTGCATTAATTTTTGAATGTTTTAATACATGCATATGAAGTTATAATTTTTTTCTCTTAAATACAGAATTAATACATTCACCAAATCTTGAAATCTTGTGTTTTCATTGTCATTTAGTTGCAAATATTTTGTAAACCATCATGATTGTTTTTTTGTCCTTGAATTATTAGGGAGAATTTTTTTTTTTAATTTCCAAATGTATAAAAGGGGAATGACGGTTGTTCTCATATTTTACATTATCTGGGTCATTGTGTTACGTAACAGATGTGTTTATAAATCATTTGTAGTTTGCTAGTATGAAAAAAATATATATGTGTTTGTCTTGGAAATATTTAGGCCCTAAAAGTACAAAACATTTTTATGATTTTTCAACTGCTTTATGAAGCAGAATTTCACCTACATATATTTATTAGTTCTCAGTCTTGTTTCTTGCACGAGATGCCAGAGACTCTCTTTTAAACAACTGTCATCAGGTGATTTAGCTCTAATTAGTGATTTTCTGGCTTGTTTATGCAACCTATTTTCTTTCTTCCCACTCTGTTCTGTGTGATCCCATTCCTATCACCAAAAAATGTTTATAAAGAGAAAGTGAGCATAATTATAAAATATCATGCTGTTTTGCATAAAATGGGAAAGTCTTGAAGGAAGCGTTTGTTTATTCATTCGTTAAATACTTAATCTTGTCTGCTCTGTTCCAGGCACTGCCCTAGATGCTGTGGATAAGTGGTTTAGAGGTTCCTCCTCACAGGGAACTACATTTATTACTAAGCAAGTAAACAAACACATATACAAAATGAGTACCTACTGTGATAAAAGCACTAAAGGTAATTGATGAGGTAGAGAGTTTTTACTAGAGGTATTAGCTAAGGGTCTCTTTATACAGGGTGATCAGGGAAGCCTTTCTGAGGAAGTGACATTTGAGATGAGTACAGGTAGCCAGGAGGGGGCAATGGGGAAGACAGTTGCACACAGAGAGGAAAGCAAACACAGATGAGGTAGGAAAGTGGTGTTGTATGGTCAGGCCACTCAAGATGGCTGTTCTCTTGTTCCCTGTACATCCCCTGCCTGACCAGGGCCCGCTTCACCTATACCCTATGCACGTGACTGACCTTCCTACGTACTTGCCCCACGCCCCAGCTGGTGATTGTTCTTATCAGAGGGGTGGTGAGGGGCGTACAGTTCTACTGATTTCCCTGGTAACTGTGAGCCCACCTGATGTCAATTCCCCTGTAACTGGTAGTCTCCCCTTCCCCCTGGGAGGGAAAACCGCTGCCGCGTCCAGCCTGCTCTCTGCTGCACACGGTGGATGTCGCTCCAGGACCCTGCTTCAGACATGTAAGCTCCCCATCCATTAAACCACTGATGTCTCTGTTGCTGACTCCAGGTTCTCCAGCTTCTTCAGTCTTGAAGCTGGGCAAGCACAAGCCTTGTAGGCCTGTGGGGTGCAGCCCAACAGTTGGTATACTGGACGAACAGAAGGTAAACCAGTGGAGGTACTGGAATAAGGGATAAAGGGGTCCTAGATGAGTTCAGAGATGTAAAGAAGGGCCAGAACATGCTATTTCTTATAGCCTGTGGCAGGAACTTTGGATTTTATTCTAAAGTGTAATGGTTTCCTGTAGGTGAAGTGACACTTTCAAAGGGTGCAGTTAATGAGTAAGACAATATCAGTAAGTAATGGGAATAGGTGATGAGAAGTGTTCACAGGAGACTGGTCCAGGACCCACAGGGTAAGGGGCGGAGCTTGCACTGGGAAGACCAGTGACTGCCATCATACCTTCCTGGAGCAGTTAGGCTTGGAAATTTCAAAGCTTAGCTTAATACAGACAAAATGTTTTGTTTTCTCACTGGACACACATATCTTTATTCTAAACATCAGTAAAGGGGAAGTAAAAAATAACAAACGCATTTAGGACAGCTTGCAGCATGAGCTACCTGTAGGAAACAGCTGTTTGGTATAGAATAAGATGGGATGTAGAGTTCTCAGCAGTGTGACTTAATGACTGAATTGTATCCACTGGATGGAACATTTACCCCAAACCTTTTGTAGAAATCATTTTGTTCTTATTTGCCCAGTGGTGAAATGGCCCATTATGTCGGCATAATGTTCTATCAACTCTCTTTTCGTGTCTACCTTCCAGCAGGCTGAAGGATTGGTGAGAGTTTGGGTTTATGATAATGTTTTAGGCCTCAACCCCAGATCCCTTTTCTCACTGCAAAGACTCTCCTGACCCAGGTCTCTGCCCAAGTTCTCCATCACCCTTCTATTACCCTGCCCCTTACTTTGTGCCTGTTGGTGAAGAGGAATGATGATAATGATGATTCTAATATTAGTCATAATAATACTAACTTGCATTAATTGAATATTTACTGTGTTTCAGACATTGTGCTGCTTTACCTATATTAACTCATTTATCCGTAAAGGTATTCTTAAATTTGAGAGGTATAAATTATTCCCGTTTTAACATTAAAACTGAGTATCAGCGAGACTATGACTTGCCCAAGGCCATAGTGGACCAGTGGAATAGTCAAGGAAGCAAGGAAGTCTGGAGAAGAGACAGAGGGCTCTGCATGGAAAGTACAGAGGGAAAGTTGGGGTGGAAGATGTTGAGGGCGTTGCTTGCTGCGTGGGTACCAGATGAACACGTGGGCTAGTCTAGCCATACTGACACTTAGCACATAAATGAATCATGCAGTCTTGAGAGACTAAACCAGACACACCGTTTCTTTCAAACGAATTGTTTTATTTCCCAGTGTAGGTCCACACAAAATAGCCAGTTTGGGACAAAACCCAGTCAGCTTGGAATAACTTCAACCTCAGGCCTACTTAATAAGCCAAATCTCCCTCATAGCACATAACCTTCGAAGACTGTTTTTACCCAAATTAAAGCACAAATGGTGCTCATCCAAATTTTCATTCAGTGTAATTTTGGATTCCTTTGGGGTATTTACCTTTGGCAGGGAAAGTAAAGCCGATCTGCATGGCCCATAAACAACAGTTGTTTCAGTGAGAACTGCAGGAGGGCTTTCAGTTCAATGAAGATGAAAATAACAAGTAAATTCGGCTTATATGGAGCTACTCCAAAATATAGACTGTAAGGAAATAATTAACGAGTCCAACATCAATCAGAATATTTGTGGTGTTATTCTTGATTACAAACCACCCTTAATGGAGTCTCTTAAATGCACTTGAGTAACCTGCATCCTACAAAAAGCTGTTTCTCCCTTGGAAGTTACAGTCTACCAGAAGCTATCTTATAACATAATAAGATTCTGTAGATACTTGATGAAGAACTGCAGGCACATATGTGTGAGCACCGAAAACAATACAAAGTTAGCTTGGAGAATTATTAAAGACATTTCCATTAGTTCTCTGTTGAAGAAACCCTTAGCAATCGGATACAGGAGCTTGTCATTACTGTGGGGCGTACACATGAACAGATTAGCATAAATTTATCCTTGATATGGCTATTAGTCGGGTGTTAGGGAGCCTCAGAAAATTTGGAGATTCTCATTAATCTGAGCGAACTTGGGGAACAGTGGGCTCATCAGATCTCTGGGAGCAGATGTATTCCGCCTGGTCTGTGCCTTCTGTGGCTTGGTTGCAGTGCTAGCCTGCTCCTCATGCTGAGGACTTTCTCCAGCAAGTGTTTTCAATGTCTGCTTTTCCAGTCTTTAGGGCATTTCATTCTTGGCTGATTGCTTTTGTATTGTCTGCAGTGCCAAGTGAACCTGGTCCACTTGAAAAATCATGAAAAAGGGAAATTGAGAGTTTTGCCTGTTTTAGGTAGGTGTAAAAGAATTCTGTCAGGTTAAAACATTTACTGAGTGCCTGTTATGTGTAATTCAGTGCTGAGTGCTGGGAAAGGGGTGGGGGTGGGGTGGATATGGAGAGGCATAGTGATGACCAGAAGAAAAAAACAAAACAAAACAAAACACCTGACTTCAACATGGTCCCTGCCAGTGAATCATATACACGCTTATGTCCTTCAATCCTTATTTTTCTATTTGTATAGCTAGGTGTCTTTTAATAGAACAGACAGATTTGACATTTGAGATGATTTCCTTTGAGGCTGTCGTTCTGGTACCTGTAGGTTTCACTTTATTAATCAGTGATAGGTGAGTGTTTGGGAACATGGTAATTGTGGATTCATTTTTCAGAGAGGTTTGAGGAATATGTTTACTTTCCTTTCCCCTGATCGCTCACCAACTTTTCCTTCTGTCACCCATCTACCTTCTGTTCAGTTCCCAAAGGCTAGTTAGGCCAACACAGCTGTTGTGTGTAATGTCACCAAGCCCAGTGCACGGCACTGCATGTTCAATGCAGTGTTGTCCCTGACCATCTTTGCCATGGCTCTGAACCACCCGCAGACAGCTACTGCATTTTATTGCGTCCAGTCTTTTCATCTGCAAGAAAGGAATGTTTAATATTAAACCCTGAAAACAACACAGCTACTCACGTGCTCCCTCCATGCAGCAAGCTTATCTCCAGGTTCTAAGGAGAAGCATCATGGACTCCAAGTGTGGGTGAGAGAGGTGCCATAGAAGGAGAAGTGAACTGGGAGCCAGATCAAACAGGATTCTGGTCTTGTCTGTAGGCAAACCACTCCCAAGGGAGTGGCACACATTGAACACAAATTTAATGGCTCTGTGATTCATGCCAGCCAGCAAAGGTCAGAGAGAGGTAAATCGGTATAAACAGTGACAGCTAGACTTCCATCAATCCGAGTGCTAGCATGGCTCTAGATGTGGGTCTGCTCCAGAGGGAGCAGAGGCTCCAGGACCCATGCCATCCTAAACCATGTAATATGGCAGATACTAGACATCTACTGTTGAGGCGTCTGGGGGGTCACACCAACCTAAGAGATGAACTTGAGACTCATCAGAAATAGAGCAGAAGCGACAACAGGTAGCTGTTGCTTTTCCTTCCACCTAGGAGTTCTCTGAAGAGGCAGGTGGCCCTGAAGGTCACCAGGCGTCTGTCCAGCTGTCCCAGGGGCAGTCTGGTCTTGAGTGTCGCTGCTCACCTGGTCTGAGCTCGCTGGCTGCCTTTAGCAGTAGGCAGAAGTGTGGCTGCTGGGCTGCAGCCTTTCTCTGCACAGACAGCTGCTGCTGCCAGTCTCCGCCAGGTGACTGTCCCTCTCAGCAACAGCTGTGAGAGGGAAGAAAAGAGAGGGGCAGCGACCACAGGGCAGTTCTCTTAAAAACAGCTTCAGGGTTCATGCCACAGCATACTGATTTGGCCTTTGGGTGGGTTTAATTTGCAATAATGAGTTCAAGAGTCCCCCAGACTCTGAAGGAGAGAAAAGCAGAAATATTTATTTAGGTCAAATGCAATATCTGGGACTAGTTTACATAGAAAATAGTTTCAAATATCTAGGTTTTTATTCAGAGAGTAGATTAGAGGAATTAGGAAGCAAGTGAAAGAAAAATGTTGATGATGGTGATAAGAACGAAAAACAATAACAAGGTAAGTGGCCAATCTGAGCCAGTGCCATGTTAATTCATATGGTGTATAGTTTATCCTCTTTAATTCTCATAACAACCCTGAAAGGCTACTTTAAGGAAATTGAGATTCACAGTGGTCAATTAATTTGCTCCAATTTACACATTTTAAAAATATCCAAGGAGGCAATGGTTGCCTAAATTCCTTCATTCTTTTTTTTTTTCTTTTTAAGATCCTACAGTCATATGCTGCCCTTTTAGGAAATATCATCCCAGAAAATAATTTTGTTCAACTAACTGCTGTATGTTAGAGACCTTTCTGTCCCTTGCCAGTTTTGCAGTGACTAATACAAACTTTTCGTATAAAATTTGATCAGCTCCTGAAACATGAAAAAAAAAAGAAACTAAAACGAGAAAAGCATAACCATGGTGGGCAGAATAACAGCCCCCAAACACATGTCCATGTCTTAGTGCTCAGAATCTATAAATACATTATTTTGCATGGCAAAAGGGACTTTGCAGGTGTAATGAAGTTAGGACTTAGAGGATACCCTGGATTGCTGGGTGGGTCCAATGGAATCACAAGGATCCTTAAAAGTAAAAGAGGGAGACAGAAGAGAGCCTGAATCAGAGAAGGAGTTGTGGCTTCAGAAGCAAGGTGGGGGTGATGTGAAATGAGAATGACTCAACTCATCTTTGCTAAGCTGTGTAGACGGAGGAAGAGAGGAAGGGTTGTGGGCACCTCTGGAAGAGGGAAATGGAGAGGAAATAGATCCTACCTAGAGTCTACAGAAAGGAGCACAGCTCTACCAACACCTTGATTTTAGCCTGGAGAGTCCCATGTCAGACCTGTGACTTGTAAGATAATAAATTTGTGTTGTTTTAAGCCACTGAGTAAGTGGTAATTTGTTATAGCAGCCACAGAAAATGAATACACTAACCGGTAGTAAGTTGTGTAAAATCATCAGAACTATTCATGGCAGGATTTATGGCTCCTACTCTGGAAATTGAGCTGGTCCTGTGCTCACACTGGTGGTTTCTGGGCAGACTGAAGATTCTGATGTAATTCATCTTACTTCTCCAGATTCATAGGAGAAATTGTCCTTTCTTGGAGAAAAAGGAAACACAGGAACACGAGTACACCTAACAAAATTCCCAAAGATAGACACAAACCAAACTTTACCACAGCCTTGCTCTCTGGATGCCTAAGGCAGCTGATGAAGTTGTGGGATTACTGAAAGCACACTTCTCAACAATCTGATATTTTGAGATAGGTGTTGGTGCCTGTGTTATGAAGCCACACCCCTGATTCAGATGCTGAGGTCTTGAGGTCTCTTGGGATCTCCATGTCCCTTTGTACTTGCTGTTCCTGTTTCCCACACTGCTCTCCCAAATGCCTTCCACGTGGTTTACCTCCTCACTTCTTCAAGTCTTCTAAATGGCATCTTCTTAATGAGACTCTTCCTAACCAATTTATTTAAAATTATGTCCTGACCCCTCCACCCTTGGACTCTCCACCCCTTTCTTGCTTTGTCTTTCTCCGTGGCCCTTACCATCATTGGATGTAGTATATGTCTGGCATTTATTTTCTCGACTTTTTTCTCCTCCCATTAAGATACATGCTTCACAAGCGCAGGGGTTTTATCTGTTTGGTTCACTTATGCATTCCCAGCATTGTTTGGCACTTAATAGATACTCATTCAATATTTATTGAGTGAATAAAGAGTTGTTAGACTTTGGGGGAGTGTTAATGAAGTGTAATCCCTCCCTTCTGAATTATACAAGTTCAAACCCGCTGCTGGTGATGGCGCTGTTTTCTCAGTTTCAGGAAAGGTCAGTCAAATGATGGGACCCTGAACTGTTATGCCTGAGAGCTCGTGAGTGTTTTTTACCACCTCCTTTGATATTGGAATAGCTTTCCCACCCACCCCCACCTGTCTCTTAACCCCACATCACTTTCTGGCTAGTCAGAGCACATGGAAAACTGAGTAGGATGTAAGGGTGATTGACTATGAAGGATAGTATGTTTAAATACACCGCCTAAGGGTGTATTTAAACATACTAGTTACAGTGTTTCAGCACAGGTTTTCCACCATTATGTGTAAATCACATTTTTCCTCCAGAAAGAACTTGTCATGTTGTCTTAGTAATACTATAAGTAGCACCTCTGGGAATTCTCTGTACAAAAGCTTCTGTTAGAGTCTATAGGGTGGCCTAGTATTTATTCTCATCTTGATTTGAACTGAGAGTTCCCCACAACTGGACTGTTCTGCTCAAAGGACTAAAACCCAGAAACAAACAAATAAAAACATGGCCAGTAATCTATCAATTTTGACAGAATCACTCTAGGTCTTGTCCATATTAGCCACTTTCTCAAAATAGTCCAAAATGCTCCAAAATTCATCTGAAACTTCTACTCTATAGCTTTCTATTTCTTATTTACCTATTATTTATAAATCTCAAATTACTAGATATTCTCTTGTTTGGAAGATGGATGCCTGTTTTTTTTTTTCCCTCAGTTGCATTTGAGTGGAAAATGTGAACTAGACTATTATCTGAACTATCACCTCACACCTCATCACTGTTGAGTAAATGTACAGTCTGCTGTAGTGCTGATGACTAAGGCTGTTCTGATGATGTGAAATATGGGAGGAAATTTGCCTGCAAGGCCTGCCAAGTTTACAATCAAATATATTCAGCAACGGTATTCTGTCTTGCTGAATTATTAATGAAGCAAAGCTGAAGGATTTACCCTTCCCATCTCTATTCATACTTAGATGAGAATTTATACGACAAACAAGAATATATACTGAGTGTTGTTATTACTGGCACCTGTTTTTTGTTTATATCTACCATAAAGGCTAGAAAGAATCACCTGGGTTACTTACTAAAAATGTAAATTCATGGGCCTCTCCCCATACTAACTGAATCAGATTTTACAGGAGTAGGGCTTGGAGAATCTGCATTTTTAAACAAGGTTCACAGGTGATTACTATATATTTTAAAGTTTGGTCCACTCTGTTAGAATATACTGCAGCCCTTCTACTGTAAACACTCTCAATTGGGTTGGTGACCAGTGAGTAAATGGATTGATGTGGCACTACCATGTAGATTTCCATGGGTATGGCCCATGGGATGATCTGATGATAGCAAAGTCATTGGAAATATCTGTAGGGAAACATGGCACTGATTGCTGAGTTATACTTCCTTGGAACGTACCAAAGCTACATTGTGAAAGAAGACATGATATCCCACGGGTCGTTGCCCCAGAAGTAGCATCATCTGGTAAAAGAGAAAAGAAAGAGCACCGCTTTCCTTGGTTACTAGATTCTGTTAATTAATGGTAAAGTTGTTGTATTGTAGAATGCTATAATTTGTCCTGGTTGTTTTGTTCCATCTGAGTTTCTGCAATTTTATACTACAGTGAACTAAGTAGAATTACGTTAAGGTAGTATCTTTTTCTCTTATGAAGACATTTTATTGAAGAATTTTCCTAACTTCCTAATTCTGTTGCCACCATCATAACAATACTGCTTTTGAGGAAGCACTGCATGCTCTGACTTTCCTGACCACATGGAAGCTCTGGGTTTTGGACCAGAGGCCAGGATACCTCTGTAAGAGTTGAGTTGCCACCAAGGCAGCCAAGATGAGCTGCTCACCCAGAAGTCCTTCCCATATAGGTCACAGCCTGCTCCTGTCCACGGCATTGCACACTCTTCAGTGTTCTTTGTGTACCACCTGCTCTTCGCCATCCTCTCCTCTCTGTGTCACAAAGAATAATAAATTGAACTGAAAGCTCTGATGGATAATACTTAAATAACACTTGTGAACTTTCTGTAAACTCTAAAGTGCTGTGCAAAATGAAAGGTTTTATTGAAACAGGTAGGTGAGATTTCCAGTGGGGAGAGGGTCAAGGTTTAGTGGTAGCTCATCTTCTAGCCAGCTCTGGTGTTAGAGGGTTCTCCTAAGAATTCAGCTTCTACTTTTTTTTTTTTTCCTTTTTAAAACTGTTAGAATTATGCAAGCAGTACGTATTCCTTGTGAAAAGAAGTAGAGAATACAATTAAACAACCAATAAGCATATGTGTATACAAATAAAAATAGAGATCAATCATAATCCCACCAACTAGAGACAATCACTAACATTTTCCTTTCTAACAAATTATATACATACCCTTCTATAATATAATTTATAGAAGTTATGTGGCTCTTAAACTCAATATAGGTAGATATATCTGCAATTACACGTAGATATTTTTTGACATAACAGCTTATGCATGAGCGTATTGTACTTTACTGGTGGCAGTATATTGTGGTATTTAAGAACATGACACTTGAGCCAAATTTCTTGCAGTTGAATCGTGATTTCACCTCTAAATAGATGTATGACCCAAGGTAGTAACTTAAATTCCCTATGCTTCCATTTCCTCATCTGTATAATGGGGATAATTATAGCATCTATCTCATTGGATTATTGTGAGGATTAGTGAGATAACTAATTATATGTTAAGTACTTAAAATAGTGTCCTACACATAGGGAATAGTGAATAAATGTTAGCTGTTATTATTAATTAATTCCTTGTTATTGCACATTTAGATTAAAGGAGTTTGTTAACTGCAAATGTATGATGTCATCTGGGTAAATTGAATCTCATAATTAATTAGTCCCTTATATTGTTATGCTTTTGCTAGGAACTGAAGACAATCAAGTGTCAGAGAACCTAAAAAAAATTAAAGATGGAATACACATTTGAGAGATGGATGGTGATGAAATTGGTAGGAACTCGCAGAATTTTTCTTCATAATTTTCTCTGCCAACTCCTGCTTAATCCTAGGCCTAGGGAAAAGTATTATGAATTTTCTCAATTCAGTTACTAGAAGGTTTTTTTTTTCCCCCCTAAGTTCTCCAGGAAACTCACAGATGTGTAAAACTGAACAAGGTAAATGTCCAAACTTCAGAACGTAAAGCAGGAAAGATAGTGACTGTTACTATGAATAGAATATTTGTTCAAGCCTAGCTGTTTGATATAAGATGAGCAGTTAGGTGAAGGAGGTACAGTAAGGAAAAGAAAGCAATTCTAATGGTTTTTGTCAGTATCTCCTCTTTATCTCCAAAATGTCTTTCATTTCCTTCCAAGTAAAAGACAATGACTGACTGTTACTTGCAAACTGGCAGTTATACTAATTAAGCTTCATCATTTTAAACCATCTTCTCTAAGATGATTTACAAGAATTACATAAAAGGGGTCTATGTATGATGACACACTTGTTGGATAGAAGCATATCTTGTTTACCAGTTTAATCAGGAATATTAGATGAGGAGAGAAGTTCTGATGGGTTTTGCGTATTTGCTACCTGCAATAATGTATGAGAATTTGATCTGGCCATTTTTTTTTTTTAATAGTTGAGAGGTAAGCAACTTGACATTAAGCTCATACATTTCAGGGCATATTTTATAAAAAGGTGAGAAATGAAAAATAAGTTTTCCAATATTTAAATACTGGCCTAACTGTAGTCTTTTCTCCTTGGTGTATGTTCTGTACATAGTTGAAATGACCATTTGTTCAAATCCCAGCCCTGCCACATAGTCATTGTATGCTGTTGGATAAATTACCATTCTTTCCAGGCCTCAGTTTCCTCATGTGCCAAATGGGAATGGCCATCTTGGGGTTAAAAGAAAACAATGTTTACTGCATTTGGCATAATTTCTGGCATATAGTAGACAATGAATATTAAAGCTTTACCCATCCTTATCTGTTGCCTTAAATCATTGTTCTTTACCTATGATCTCTAAAATAAATGAAGATTTGAGTAGGCTCATCTTCTTGATTAGATAAGGCAAGAAAATCCCCTTGAAATCTTTAGAACCAGTCTTCTGAGAAACAGTTTCATAATCATTTCTCAGAGGAATCTTTAGACAAATGACCCAAGTGTGCCTACGTCACAGCGTTGGCAACGGCATCAAAGTATTGGGTTGGGCTCTTCAGGCACTCTGGAAAAAGACCATAGTGATCACTGACAGAAAGCTGAAGTCAAATTTTATGTTTTTTCTCTTATAACTGTAGAAAGAGGAGGTTTCATGGGGAAAATGATGTAAGTGCTAACTTCTTTCCATTAGATTGGAACTCTTTTGGACAGAAGCTGAAATCAAACCATTGAGTCTGCTCTAGTTACTTAAAAATTATACATCTAACCCATTTGAAAATTTTTATTTTCTTTTCTGTCGGCATCATATGGATGTGACCAAAGTTAAAACACACATCTGACTGCCTAATCCCCTAGTATCTTTGAAGCATAGCACTCAGGTTGCCCCTCCAGGAGTACTACAAGATTGACATTTACTTTATGGCACACATTTAAAAAATTATAAAGTACATCATTCCTAAGGGCAATATGGAGTCATGCTTCTCAGAAGAACCCTTGACTGACTATACAGGCAAAGGGTGCATGGTCCATTTTTACACTCATTTTCAGCTTCCTCACTACAAACCTCTGAAATTCTGGTAAGTGCCTGGGGTGAGAGAGATCCTTAAAACATGTCCTTTTAGGTATGTGGCAAGTGGAAAAGATAGATGAAGTGGGTCTTTTTCATGTGACAGGTGTTTTACTCTGTACTGACAAAACCGTATGCCCAACACTGGAAGGTCTGCAAGCTCAGCTTACATTTAGAAACCATACATTCCATCATAACTATGAACTGGAAGATAGATAAAAGCTGCCAGTCACAGTGGGGTATGGGGTGGGGCAGAGGCAATGGGGGCTGATGTTGAGAAGGGTGTCAAATTCCTGGTGTCTGCGTTTGGTAGAGTAGGCGTGTCTCTATTTTTAAATGTAGTATATTACTTATTTAAAGTGGGCCAGTTGATCTTTTCTCATTTGTTCCCACAGTCTGCCCAACTTGTAGACTACTTTGAAGGAGGTGGTAAATTCCTGAAGGAATTGCCTGGGGGCAAAAATAATGCTCGAAATATATACAAATATAGTTCATGAATTTTTTTTCTTTTTTTTTCTAGTTCATATTTTTTAACCTAAACTGATGGACCCTTTCAATAGTAATAGTAGTTATTATTAATTGTTATGGAGAATCTAGTATATCCTACACACTTTCATCTCACTTAATCCTCACAACAGCCCTGTGAGGAGAGATGGTATTTCCCATATATTATCCATGAGGAAACCGAAGCCTAAGATCACACAGCTACTTTGCAAATGTTATACTGCCTCATAATCAATGGGAGGACTAAGGTAAAATCAGAAGGAAAGAAATATCTGAACATACAGTCGGCCCTCCATATCTGTGGATTTCACATCCATGGATTCAACCAACCTCAGATAGAAAATATTCGGAAAGAAAATTCCAGAGAGTTCCAAAAGGCAAAATTTTTATTTGCCCTGTGCCTGGCAACTATTTACATAGCGCTTACATTGTATTTACAACTATTTACATAGCATTTACATTGTATTAGGTATCATAAGTAATCTAGAGATGATTTAAATTATAAAGGAGGATGTGAGTAGGTTATATGCAAATACTACCCCAGTTTCCATAAGGTACTTGAGCATCTGGGGGTTTTGGTATCCAAAGGTAGTTCCTGAAACCAAGCCCCCAGGGATACCGAGGGACAACTGTAATCTGCAGAAGTTGAAGATAGACAAATAAATTCTAGTTCCTCCATTGTCCCTTTTCTTAAAAAATTCGTGAAGTGTCCCTACCGTGGGTTTATGGCCATAGTTGAGCACAGGATTTCTTAAGATTAGTCATATCACGTACCGCCTAATTTCTTGGCTGAAACTCTGTACAACACAGTGCATACTTGGGAGGTAAAATTCCAAACAGTGTCATAGTGCTTTGATTTGGAATTTCAGGGACCAACCGTTAAGGACTTCATTGTCTTCCTCCTGCCTGTTCTAGATTTCCTATCAGCACAACCTGGGAACAGCTGACCCAAAGAGCTTGACTTTTGTTGCATCATCCACACACTTTTTTCTTTACACAGTGACTGGATTGGTTGGTTCAGGCAGTGAGAAGAATGCATAATGTGTTCTCTTCCATCCAAAGAGTTTATATAGGTAAAATAGGATTTAGTTGCCTATGAGCTCAATCTGACACCCTTTGTGAGAGCTAACTTGATTTTTTTTAAGGATCCAGGGAAGTTATTAATGTAATTGCTATCTCAGAGACGCAGCAGTCATTTTAATGCCCTTTTTAGTCAAGTGTTTTCCCCTCTTGATTCCTGAATATAATCTACTTTGGAGCCAACAGGGGATCATGGAAGGCCATTGAATATAATGCTTGCAGGAGGTGGTGTGGGGATTTTTTTTTAACATATATTTTGATGTATTCAGTTCCAGAATCAGGTCATCTTGCAGATCAGCACAGTGATATTTACCCTTAAGTAAAAGATGTATATCCATTTCTTCTACAAATAAAAAGTTATCATTTGGATTTGAGCATTTAAATCTTTTAACTTTAACTTTGGGTCTCATTAAAATAACAGAAACAGGAATGAAAAAAAATCTTTATATAGCCTTTTCTCTCAAACAGCAGTTGGCAACAAAAATCAAGAAGTACCCTAGGCTGTTCACATTTCTTCCCTGCCTATGGGAAATCTCTCTCGGTGGGTTTTATTCTGTGTCTACATGAGGCAAACCAAATGTCTGCAGCAGCTGAAAGCCGCAGGAGACAGTTCCTGGCAATGGGTCTTAATTATGGAGCTGTCTTCAGCGACCTTGCCATTTCTTGAAGCTCTCATGAGGACATTCCAGTTTGCCGTCTTCAGCAGTTTTGATCCAATAAGGCACCTCACAGGTGCTTGCTAAGGCAAGAAAAGGGTATGGCCTCCCATCTCTGGTGTCTCAGCTTTGAGTGTGATGTTGACCTGTCCACCCCAATGATGGGCTAAGGTTTAAATTGCAGTTCCAATTGACAGCATTCATTCTTGCTTAGGCATCTTTCTTAAGTTTTCCTTTTCCTCTTCCCCTTACCTTCACCCTCATCTAAAAACACATCATTTCACGCTAGACAACAGCCATAGCTCCCTCTACCTTCTTGTCTTGTCTCTTCCTATCCCCACCTCATCATGTGTACCAATGACTTATGTTCTTCCTAAAACAATGTTCTCATCATGATACTACCCTTTCCAGGTGCTCTCTGTTTTATGCTACATATATGTTTGGCCACAATCATTCATTATTCTCCATAATCAAATTCACTTCTTTATACATGTTCACCTTTTTGCATATTGGCCCCAGTCAAGCTGTTTTCCTCATCATGAGCTGTCAAAATAATAATCGATCATGTCTTTAGTGCTTCTGTTTTTTCTGCTCCCTATCTCAATCTCTGACAGCCTCTATCCCCAGACATATGCCCGATTGCCCTTGCTTCCCTCTTTACATCTTTAAACTCTATCACAGTGTTAAGGTGGGAGCCTTTAGACCAGCACTGTCCAGCAGAAATGTAATGCAAGCTACATATGTAATTACCTATGTAATTTTGAAATAGCTATATTGAAAAAGGTAAATATAAAAAGGTGAAAATAATTTTAATAATATTTTAATTTAATCCAGTATATTCAAAATATTATTATTTCAACATATAATCAATATCCAAATTATTATTAAGATATTTAACTTTTTTCAACAAAATCTTTGGAATCAGGTGCGTTTTTACACTTACAGCACATTTCATTCAGACTAGCCACATTTCACGGCTCAATTGCCACATGGGCTTAGTGGCTACCATGTTGGACAGCACAGCTTTAGACCATTTTAAGCTATGCTTTTCTCATTTCCTCTGTCTTTCTGTTGCTTGTATGTCTCTGACCACCCAATGGATATGTCTGCGGGGATGCTTCTCAGGTTCCTCCAGCTCATCACATCCAAGGAGACTTCATGAGCTTCCTCTCTGCATTCCTCATCCCAGCATCATTCACTCAGTAGCCCTGGCCAGAAACCTTCCAATCCTTGTTGAAGTCCTCTTTCTTTATTCTAAGGGTTCTGCTGTTAGTATTGTATCACTCCATTTCACTTCATGTGCAGTGATTCCTCATTATCTATCTTATAAGACTTGAGTTCCTCAATGTGTCATAAAGGTGCTTCCTGCCCAGGCCCTGATCTGCCTTTCCAGCCATAACCTCTGCCCCCTTTTCCTTCTGTACCGTATGTTACAGTTATTCACACATTTTATGACTCCTCACACCTTTCCTCTCTTCATGCTTTTCTGACTTAATACTTGCCGTTCTCTATGCCTACGCTGCCCTTTCTCCCAACCTGTGTTCTTTCTTTAAAAATTCCCTTTCATCCATTAAGTCTC
This sequence comes from Balaenoptera ricei, assembly GCF_028023285.1. Classification (NCBI taxonomy): domain Eukaryota; kingdom Metazoa; phylum Chordata; class Mammalia; order Artiodactyla; family Balaenopteridae; genus Balaenoptera; species Balaenoptera ricei. The sequence continues at coordinate 97,983,276 of NC_082640.1, read as the reverse complement.
AGCTCAAACGTCACCTCCTCTTTGGAGTCTTGAAGTGCCACTTTGTTTTAACACTCCAACACCTGTATTGCTTTTTTTTTTTTTTTTTTTAATTTCCTAACTTATCCCTTAGACTCGTGAATTCCCTGAGAGTAGAAAAAGTGTGTGTTTCATCTTTATATCCCTAACATCAGCAGTACATAGATAACAATAATTCAGTAGGTGGATCTTTGCTGACATACTGACCTCTCTATATGGCTTGATGCTTACATACTCTGTAATTACTTTAGAAATACTATTTTTGTCCTCCATGCTGAATTATTAGCTACTTGATAACAAGGTCCTATCTTTTATTACTCACACAGCATTAGCCAAGTGAAAGTTAATTTGAAAAATATATATGTATATCCCAGGTCTAATTAACTCAATTCAACCAGGGGAAGCCCTTCTTCCTGGTGCGGAGTATCTGGTACAGTCTCAGGGATTCACTTCCATCATTTATGAGCTCTATCTCTTGCTAGGTAAAATAAGACAGAACTGAGTATCATTCAAATTGCAGAGCTTGGGGCTGCCCTACAAGGGGATGCAGAGAATAATGGCCGCGGGTTTTGCCTGGACACTTTAAGGATAGATAATGGAATACATTTGTTTCATCAGCCATCATTCAACAATATTTATTGAGTGAAAAAGATGTGGTCATTAACCACAGTCTTAGAGTCAAAAGTGAGTGGTTTATGTCTATTTCAATGTTTTTACTATCTACAAAGACCCCATTATATAAGCCATATATTACTATCATCATCCTTATTAGAAGAATGTATATGTTCCTCATAAGAAATGATACCATAGTATAATGAACATGCATTTGAAGAAGTGTTAGTTATTTATGAGAAAAGTCATTTTTACATTTTCAATATAAGGAGATAGAGCACCTAGTTGTTTCATGTTCTTTATTCACCAGTCAACACAAATTTATGTGTCCAACACTTCTTTAGGTACTGGCCATTTATACTGTGATTGATGGTCACAGCATATGAATAGATAAACCCTTTTAACACTATTCCACGGGCTTATTTTTTAAATGCTTAATAAAACAATCTCCCTCCCCCCTCTGAGGTTCTGCAGAGAGCAGGAAATCCCTTTCCTGATTGGAGGGCACCATGAAAACGGTAGGAGACACTATTATCACTATGTCTTGTGAAATCTCTTTTTAGCTATACTGTTAAGATTCAGGGTTAGTCTGTGCTTATATAAAATAGAAAACTGCATGTGAGGATTTCAGAGTTTCTTTTTTATCTATGGAACAAGAATCAAACCCAGAAGGAAGGCATAGCCATTTTTCCCCATTTTAAAAGAATTTTTTAATTTTCAAATTATTTAATACTTATTGAAAAGTTGCAAGAATCATACAGAAAGTTCACGAATTATACCTTTAATCTAGCTTTCCCTAAATCTAGGAAATTAACATTGGTAAAGTACTGTTAAGTAAACTTCAGACCTTATTAGAATTCACCAGTTTTTTCCTTCCCCTTATGTTATTTTTCTGTTCTAGGATTCAAACCAGGATCTCACGTTGCATGTAGTGGCTGTGTCTCTTTAGTCTACTCCAGTTTGTGACAGTGCCTCATTCTTTCCTTGTCTTTCATGACCTTGACATTTTTACTAAGATCTGGCCAGTTATTTTGTACAATGTCTCTCAACTTAGGTTTTTCGGATGTTTCTTCATGATTTCATTGAGGTTATACACTTGAGGGAAGAATACCACAGGGGCAGTGTCACACCCTTTTCAGGGCATTATATCAGAGGTACGTGCTGTCTATATGTATTATTACTGGTGATAGGAACTTTGATCATTTGGTGAAGATAATATCTGCCGTATTTCTCCATTTTCCAATGACTAATTTTCTCTTTCTAATTGATAAATATCTTAGAGAAGATATTTTGAGTTAATTCTAACATTCTATTTCTCCTCAAACATTTGTACATTGATTTTAGCATCCACTGGTGAATGTTGCCCGCAACTGTAGTGTTTGCCTAATGGTGGCTTTGTATTTCCCTCAGATGACAACTTTCTCTCTTCCCTGTGAGAACATATTGCTACATCTACCTAGATTCCAAGGGAAGAGTCTAATTCAAAAGTTGGATGTATTTGCAGAATTGGTTAATGCACTGAATTTTTTAGACCTGCTCATATTAGTCTAGTCTGTCTTAGTCTTTGCCTGTCTGTCTGTCTATCTATCTGTCTGTCTATCTATCTACCTACCTGCCTACCTACTTAGCCATCCATCCATCCACCTGAATATCCATCTATCTATTTATACATTCAACTCATGATTAAAAAGGTCAGATTATTCAGACCATTCATTTACCTAACCAAATATTATAGCTGGTAAATATATGTTTCTCACCTTTCCATGTTGTCTGGATAAAGTGTAGCCTATATTTGTACTTTAAAGGCCAATTGAAGTTTTGGCCAATTGAGGCCAAAAAGAGATTTCACAAGACATAGTGTTAAATTAATAGTGTCTCCCACTGTTTTTTTGGTGCCCTCCAATCAGGAAAGTTTATAATCTGCTCTTTTCACTTAGAAATACATTTTAAATCCTTCCATACAAATGAATATACTTTGATATCATTTTAAAGTCTGTTATTCCATTGCAGTGAGGTTCATTAATTTATTTAAAGCCCTCTGTGCATTGGCATTTGATTTTTAGCTCTAGTGTTTGCTATTACAGACAATCTTATGATGAACATAGATTTATGGAGCTTTTGACTCCAAGACTATGTCCATTTTTATACAAATTTCTAAAATCACACTCTAGAAAGGTGGTACTAATTTACTGTCCTGCCAGTAGCATATGCACATGCCAGATATGCCACACCTTCTCCAAATACTGATATCACCACTCTCTTTAATCGTTTCACTAGGAAAAAAAAAAGTTACCTCATTTAAAAATTTTATTTCTCTGTTTTCTAGTCAGTTTGAATATTTTTCCTTGTGTTTCTTGGCTATTTTTTATATACTTATCTGAATTGCTTTGCTCAACTTAATTCTGCAGGAAAAAAAAAGTATTCCCTAAATTCATTTCTGTCATAATCCTCCCTCACTCATTGCAGAAACCTTAAACTCAACCTAGTAACACTTCTCCAACTTACTCAATTCATTGCTTTCCTCTGGAATAGGCAACACTCAGTTATCCATTGTCCGTAACTATTACTTACTCTTTGGAAATAAGAGCATAATGTGGAGGTTTTCAGACCCAAGATCTGTCAGTATTATTTCCTTTCCCATATTCTAATGACCTGTGACAGAACACCTACCCTTTAAAATGCATTACCTACTAAGGCCTCTTCTCCAAAGGTGAAAACAACCTTAAACTGTCTTTCCCATTTAAATCGCCTTTATGCGGCTCCCTGGCCACCAATCCATTTCTTATTGTCCCTGCTGCATTGCTGATGGTTGGGTCAAAATGCTCAGTGTCCCTATTCACCTTGCCGTTTCCCCCCCTGAACCTCCTCTGTGCCTGGAGTTGCCAAGTCATTAATTAAAGGACTAATTTACATCTTGATATTTCATTTGAAGTTGTTATATTTTCTTTAGGGCTTCTTCTATAGTAAAAAAAATAAAAATCTGAAAATTGCTTGTAAGAGACATGAATTTGCTGCCTCAAGCAGTTGCTGAGGTACCAGGAAAAAAAAGAAAAAGAAAAACAAAACCCAACATCTCATGTAACTAGTTATTAGAGCTTGCACAGGTAATTGGGTTTGGATTTGTAGGAAATTTAGAAGATTTTCCAGAAAAATGGCTGCTGTTAAATTAATTTGAACATTAGGGGTCCAAACTAAAGCGGCTGTCTACGGTTCCTTGTGAAAACCTCCCTAAGCTGTACCGCATCGGAGAGGATCCATATGAGAAACCATTAAAGAAATAGATTCTCTAATGCAGTTTTCAATAATTTATTTACTGCTGGGCATGAAAATATCAGGAATTAAATTCTGTCACAATCATGCTTAAGATCTCCAATCAGAGCAGTTGTAAAGAAGTTACAGAAATGTTATAATAAACGTTATTTCATCCTGCTTATGACAATAATGGCTCTGCTATTAACCAGTGCAGCAGTCATACTACTATTCTCAATCAGAAAGAAAAAGAGATCATTTCATCTCATCTGGCCTGTCCTGTTAAAAGCATTTGCTGTGCACATTCTTGTTCAAAAGGTGTTGCTTTTTAATGCATTCACTTGGTGAGTGAAGATCAAAATTGCAAAGAGGTCAAATGGGAAGTACATCTTCTTCTTCCCCTTTCTCAAAATTTGCTTACTATCTTCAGTTAGGTTGCAGCCTGATTTACATTTTTGTGAGTAAGGGCTGAGTTGTTTACAAGCAGTGTTGTCATGTGAACCTTGAAAATAGATCTGACAGGGAATTTTGAAAGTGCCAAGCTGAAGCTCAGAATGTGGGAATCAGGTTTGCAACATGTTGGTTGTTAAACACTGATGGTTGAAGAAAAATCAGTGGCTTCCTTAGATGTGTGTGTTTTAGTAATTGGGGTTTGTCATTTGTCAGAGGAGGAAAAGATTTTCCTCATGCCAGATTAATCTCTTTATCCCCCTCCCCCCAGCCTCACCAAAGCCACGCAAGACTGGTTATTCATGTGGTTACAGTGAGTAGGCCACCGACACCTCTCTGGAAAATTCTAAATACGTATCCCAGATTCTGGGCCTATGCCCTGGACATCTGGAAGTGCCATTTCTAAGAGACAGGCTCCCACAGCCAGAGTTCTATGCCAATTAATTCCACGACAGTAAAAGTCAGCCCAGAATCAGGTTGTCACTCTTCTGTGGTGAGACCATGTCCCTTGGGTGATCAGGTGTTGGTTATATCGGTGGTGCTTAGGCCTTTGGGAGGCAGATGCTACACAGATACTATATATGCGCCTCGTGCCCATCAGCACTGGCTTCATGTCCCATTTACTAGCTAGGTGACCTCGGGTAAGTTATTTAGCCTCTTTTTCTAATGTTTCCCCACCTGTAAAGTCCTGATAACCACATCTAACTCTTAGCATTTATTGTAAGGATCAAATCAGATAATAAATGTAAACCATTCAGCCTAGTGTCAGGAACATAATAAGCACAATATAAACAGTATTTATTTTTATTACATTAAAAGCCTTGCCCCCATATTTTCTAACTTTTTTGTTAAAATTCACCAGTGAGGGACCACTCTGCTCCGAGAACTACATTATGTTATGAATAGACACATGTGTTTGAATTGAAGGTTGTGATAAAATTACTTTATGTTTCTGTTTAGATATTTTAAAGTTTTTTTTAAAATGGTATGTGTGTAGAAAACCTATCTTTGTATTTACATACAAGCCTATTCAGATAGTACTTTTTGTCCCTTAACTTGTGACTTAGAAGTAGAAAATATGAATACAAGGTAAATATTAGATAGGACGCAAACAACAACAAAGGACATTATTGCTTAGCTGAGAAATGCTTTTCTCATTCAGGAAAGAGAAAGCATGGCATTTTGGACTGGGAAATACTGGGAGAGTACTTCTGCATAATTTTAAATGTTTAGATGCTGAAGAGGGCTTTGCTGACAAACTAAGACCTTTTCTGAGAGGTAGGATAGGGGAAGGAAATAATACTTGTTGAACGCTTACTAAATGTCAGAGTCAAGGTACTTTTAATCCTTTCCCCATTTATTGTTCACAGAATTATACCTGTGATGTTTGTTATCTTTATCTCCATCTTACACATGTGAGGCTTCGTGGATATATTGCAAGTAAATGGCAGAACCAGGACTTGAATCGAGGTGTGCCAGCTTTCAAGTGTAAGCTCCTCTAGAGTATGGGTCTTAGTTCACCAATCCGAGGGAAGCTGCAGAACAAACTGTTAAAATCCGATAATTCAGACACAAAGACAAAACTAATCTTGAATCTTGATTCTACATACCTTAGACGGAGCAAAGAAGGCTGGAAACATAATATTTCTCAGGATAACTATGTAGCTAGCAAGAGTATGTGGGCTCTTCTTTGATGCCAAGCTGACATGAATTCTAAACTCCTAACCAAGAGAGTATATCAGAACACTTAGGGAAGCTTTTCCAAAGCAGTAGTGCTTGGGCTTTGTCCCTGAAAATCCTGATATTTCCATCCAAAAGATATAACTATACTGTTGGTCAATAAACCAGAGATTCTTGAGAGGATGAAGTCTTCAGTGCAGATCAAGGTCTTGATCGGGCTTTGAAGGCATAAAGCATCCATTTTAAGGCAGAAATGATGGAGAATACCTGAACTGCTACGGGTTAAAGGGCAGTATTTACTTTAGACTATCATCAGAGCATCTCCCAGTACTCCTCCCAGGGAGGTGACCAAAGCGTGGCCGGCAGTTCCTCTGATCAGGCCTCCAGCTCAGGCCCTACTTGTGGATGTGACCCACCTGGCCAACTTCTGGCATTTAGTAAGTGTTCAACAAGTGACAATTTCTTGTTATGCTTTTCATTTTATAATCTACCTTTCCCATTTTATTATTTTGTCTTCCTTTTAGCCTGACCTGGGACAGTGTATGTGTATGTTTGCATGTGAATATAGAAATGAGTGATGTCTCTGTGTATCTGTGTGTGTATGCATGCATGTGTGTGTGTGTTTGCATGTTTGTGTGTGCATGATGTAGTTGACCCACAGTGCATTGGTAGCTAGGCACTCTTGATTTTATGCCTGGGATAAGGCATTCAGGGAAAGATACTATCTCATGTAAAGGATCATTGTGTAGGTTAGAGACCTTAAGTAGTTGACTAGCAATGGTGATGGTGACCAGATGGTGATCCGTGTTGGATGGGTGAAGCTGACGTGACTGAGAAACCAGGTATTAAGATGGCAGTCTCTAACTCCATATTTTCCATGTGTTAAACTGGCTGGGAAGCCTGTTGGGTTGAATGGGATGAATGGGTCACAGTCTATGGTATTACTATCAGTCCTGGTCACTACTCCTTAATCTGCCAACATTTATCAAGCCCCGCCTATATACCAGAATCCGTGGACCTACAAAGATAAATGAGACGTAGTGTCTGGAGTATTATTTGAGAGTAATCTGCACACACAATCAAATAATGCCTTCTCAATACAAAATGTCATGGGATCTCAGAGGTAGCTACAATTTTCTGCAAAGGTTGAGGAAGGCTTCTCAGAGGAAATGACTTTCAAGGTGGGCTTCAATGGGTGCACTGCAAAATTCCAGGTAGACGAGAGAGTTTCTGATTAGAGGACGTGGGATGTAGACACATGCAAGGACAAAGTGTATTGAGAATGCATATTTAGTTATGGATGTGAATGCCATGCTCAGAACCCTGGCTCCTCCTCCATGTTGCACAGCCTTTTTTTATGTTGCCCGCTTTCAGTCTTTAGCTGTTGCAAGAGCATCAGATCTGAATAGTCTAGGTCATGAGTTTAATTTCTGATCCTGTCCCAATCCACACTGGCAAATTCTTCTTGCCCTCAATTTCATAATGCACTCTACCCATGTCTGAGGCCACAGGGAGAAAGGGTCACCATAGGAAAATCTGGATGTCTTTTGGAACAGTCCAACCCTTGACCACATTATTCTTGTTTTTTTACTTTCCTTGAGCTAACACTCATGAGCATTAACCTGATATATGAGCATATATTTTTCTGTGCTTTAAAAGCATAGGCTATAAGGAAATAATCTTGTATGTGTGCCAAGATATATACAGAAAGATATTCAATGTAGCATTATTTATAATAGTGAAAAATTAAATTTCGAGCAATTTACTTAAGCAAATAATGCACATTCATACAATAGAATATAACACAATCTTTAAATTGTATTTTCATCTTAATTATATGGGAAAATTTTTATTGTATTCCTTGGACAAAACGGGATATGAAACTAAATATATAATATACCTAATTTTTGGAAAAAAATAGTGCATGGACATATGTATAATTGTGAGTGTGGAGACAGGATTGTATAAGGAAGTGCAACAAAGCAAAATAACACTAGTATCTTTGGATGGTGTAATTATAGGTGATTTTTATTATCCCCTATTTTTTTCTACATTGTCAAATTTTTCCATAATGAAAATATTATTTAAAAATGAAAAGACCGAAGGGTAAATAAAAACAGAAGTCAAGAATAGATCTGTGGTACATGTTTCTGTCCCTAGCCATTATGTGGAGAGACAAAATAGGAAAACATACTAACAGCCATAATTTATGTTTTCAGACACTTAATATTAATACATTTCTGGTTCTCATATTGTACAAGTAACAGCCTGATGCAGTGATGACTGAATCAGTTACAGTCTTGGAACGAGGAGCTCGGTAAAACATCCCTGACTTTGCCCTAAATCTGTGCTCAACTTTGGCAGGAAGCTCACCTCTCTTCCCCTTTATTATCATTCTTCCAAAGTGTTAGGTTTTGAATGAGAAGTGCTGAGGCTAAAGTCTGTTTCTAATTAGCTTACTTATGTGAAGAATGAGTGTAAATGGAATTAATGCACCTAACAAGACATCTTTGGTAATTCTACTTTTCCTTAGCTAATAGCACTACAGCGTGCTGCAGTGCCAACAAACACTGCCCCCTTGTTTACATGATAACTGAGTTTTAATTGGTTTGTGCATATTAATGTAACCTTGAGTGGAGATCAAAAAATGCTTGTGAGATTGAAGAACCTCTCAGGTTCCTACCCCAGCTTTGGACATGTCAGGCAGGGAAGGGCGCCACTGGAAAAGCAGGCAGCTAAAACACTGAGTCTGAGCATTGAGTCTGTGTAGGAAATTGGTCCTGGCCCTGACTACATATTTTTAAGCTCAAGGCTTTCACCTAATTGTCTGTTGTAGTTGCTGCTCTGGTTAAAAGTAACCAGAAGGAACTTGGGAATGTGCCCTGGGTGGCACAAAAAGGGGAGATGGCAGCTTTTCTTTTACCACTCAAGCTGTGTTTTTTCCCCCTTTAGGATGAAACTCAAGATGGTTTTCTAAGTCCACTTAAGCCTTAAATCAAGAACAGAGCTCTCCCTCTGGAATCTAGCTGTGGCTGTGGGGTCATTTATTCTTAAAGAGTGATATGCGTGAGAAAGACATGCCTGTCCACAGACTTAAAAGCCTTCGTCTGCCAGGTTAGGTCCCAGGGTTCCCACAAAATAATCAAGCTTCTTGGATAAAGGAATGTGGAGTAGATTAAGGCCCTATGTGAGATGGGTCCTGAATCACAGAGCAGACCTGCACATATGCAAAATATAATACCCCAGACATAGGCACCATTCAGCCATATACGCAAGTATGCAGTCATTTACACAGTGTTGCCAGTCCAATGACTGTTTTCTGTCTATTAAGCTTTGTTACTGGAAGGAGATGGTGGAAGTTACAACTCAACAAATTCAAACAAACACTTATTGTAACCTAAGATAATTCGATAACAGTAAGATAAGAACTCTATACATGGAAGTTGTCACTTTTGTGGTTTATATTATTTTTATTGGGAGGACTTCCTAAGTGAGGTGGGAGATTGTGTTTAGCGACCTTTGGTTGTTCCTTATGACTTTAACAGTTCATGAGTTTAAAGTATGCTCTATTCAAATCTACAGGGCTTACTCCAATTAGATTAAGCTGTGGTTAATAGAGTAAGATTTAATGAGTAAATATTTATTGTTTATAATAGTCCACATTATTGTGACATGCATGTCATAATGAAAAATAATTGAGAGATGGGTTCAAGGTGGCAGAGCAGAAGGACGTGCACTCACTCCCTCTTGCAAGAGCACCGGAATTGCAACTAACTGCTGAATAATCATCAACAGGAAGACGCTGGAACTCACCAGAAAAGATACCCCACATCCAAAGACAAAGAAAAAGCCACAATGAGATGGTAGAGGGACGCAATCACAATATAATGAAATCCCATAACAGCTGGGTGGATGACTCACAAACTGGAGAACAATTATACCACAGAAGTCCACCCACTGTAGTGAAGGTTCTGAGCCCCATATCAGGCTTCCCAACCTGGGGGTCTGGCAACGGGAGGAAGAATTCCCAGAGAATCATACTTTGAAGGCTAATGGGATTTGATTGCAGGACTTCGACAGGACTGGGGGAAACAGAGACTCCATTCTTGGAGGGCACACACAAAGTAGTGTGCGCATCAGGACCCAGAGGGAGGGAGCAGTGACACCATAGGGGACTGAACCAGACCTACCTGCTAGTGTTGGAGGGTCTCTTGCAGAGGCAAGTGGCTCACCGTGGGGACAAGGACACTGGCAGCAGAAGTTCTGAGAAGTGCTCCTTGGCATTACCTGTCCCGGAGTCTGCCATTAACCCCACCAAAGAACCCATAGGCTCCAGTGCTGGGTTTCCTCAGGCCAGACAACCAACAGGGAGGGAACTCAGGCCCACCCATCAGCAGACAAGCAAAGTTTTACTGAGCTCTGCCCACCAGAGCAACACCCAGCTCTACCCATCACCAGTCCCTCCCATCAGGAAGCTTGCACAAGCCTCTTAGATAGCCTCATCCACCAGAGAGCAGACAGCAAAAGCAAGAAGAACTACGATCCTGCAGCCTGTGGAACAAAAAACACTGTCACAGAAAGATAGACAAAATGAAAAGGCAGGGGACTATGTACCAGATGAAGGAACAACATAAAACTCCAAAAAACAGCTTAATGGAGTGGAGATAGACAACCTTCCAGAAAAAGAATTCAGAGTAATGTTAGTGAAGATGATTCAGGACGTTGGAAAAAGAATGGAGGCAAAGATCAATAAGATGCAAGAAATGTTTAACAAAGATCTAGAAGAATTAAAGAACAAAGAAACAGAGATGAACAATACAATAACTGAAAAGAAAAATACACTAGAAGGAATCAATAGCAGAATAACTAAGGCAGAAGAATGGATAAGTGACCTGGAAGACAGAATGGTGAATTCACTGCTGTGGAACAGAATCAAGAAAAAAGAATGAAAAGAAATTAAGACAGCCTAAGAGACCTCTGTGACAACAGTAAACACAACAACATTCGTATTATAGGGGTTCCAGAAGGAGAAGAGAGAGAGGAAGGACCCAAGAAAATATTTGAAGAGATTATAGTCGAAAACTTCCCTAACATGGGAAATGAAATAGCCACCCAAATCCAGGAAGTTCAGAGAGTCCCAGGCAGGATAAACCCAAGGAGAAACATGGCAAGACATGGTAATCAAACTGACAAAATTAAAGACAAAGAAAAATTATTACAAACAACAAGGGAAAAATGACAAATAACATACAAGGGAACTCCCATAATGTTGACAGCTGATTTCTCAGCAGAAACTCTACAAGCCACAAGTGAGTAGCACGATATATTTAAAGTGATGAAAGGGAAGAACCTACAACTAAGATTACTCTACCTGACAAGGATCTCATTCAGATTTGATGGAGAAATCAAAAGCTTTACAGACAAGCAAAAGCTAAGAGAATTCAGCACCACCAAACCAGCTCTACAACAAATGCTAAAGGATCTTCTCTGAGTGGGAAACACAAGAGAAGAAAATGACCTACAAAAACAAACGCAAAACAATTAAGAAAATGGTAATAGGAACATATATATCGATAGCTACCTTAAATGTGAATGGATTAAATGCTCCAACCAAAAGACACAGGCTTGCTGAATGGATACAAAAACAAGACCAATTTTTTTGCTGTCTACAAGAGACCCACTTCAGACCTAGGGACGTATACAAACTGAAAGTGAGGGGATGGAAAAAGATATTCCATGCAAATGGAAATCAAAAGAAAGCTGGAGTAGCAATACTCATATCAGATAAAATAAACTTTAAAATAAAAAATGTTACAAGAGACAAGGAAGGACGCTACATAATGATCAAGAGATCAATCCAAGAAGAAGATATAACAATTATAAATATATATGCACCCAGCATAGGAGCACCTCAATACATAAGGCAACTGCTAACAGCTATAAAAGAGGAAATCAATAGTAACACAATAATAGTGGGGGACATTAACACCTCACTTACACCAGTGGAAAGATCATCCAGAGAGAAAATTAATAAGGAAACACAAGCTTTAAATGACAGAATACACTAGATAGATTTAATTGATATTTATAGGACACTCCAGCAGATTACACTTTCTTCTCAAGTGCACATGGAACATTCTCCAGGATAGATCACATCTTGGGTCACAAATCAAGCCTTGGTAAATTTTAGAAAATTGAAATTATATCAAGGATCTTTTCCAACCACAACTCTATGAGATTAGTAATCAATTACAGGGGAAAAAACATAAAAAACACAAACATATGAAGGCTAAACAATACGTTACTAACTAACCAAGAGATCACTGAAGAAATCAAAGAGGAAATCAATAAATACCTAGAGACAAATGACCATGAAAACACGATGATCCAAAACCTATGGAATGCAGCAAAAGCAGTTCTAAGAGGGAAGTTTATAGCAAAAGAATCCTACCTCAAGAAACAAGAAAAATCTCAAACCTTCTAACCTTATACCTAAAGGAACTAGAGAAAGAAGAACAAACAAAACCTAAAGTTAGTAGAAGGAAAGAAATCATAAAGATCAGAGCAGAAATAAATGAAATAGAAACAAAGTAAACAATAACAAAGATCAATAAAACTAAAACCTGGTTCTTTGAGAATATAAACAAAATTGATAAACCAGAATCATCAAGAAAAAGAGGGAGAGGACTCAAATCAATAAAATTAGAAATGAAAAAGGAGAACTTACAACAGACACTGCAGAAATAAAAGCATCCTAAGAGACTACTACAAGCAACTCTATGCCAATAAAATGGACAACCTGGAAGAAATGGACAAATTCTCAGGAAGGTATGAGCTTGCAAGACAGAACCAGGAAGAAATAGAAAATATGAACAGACCAATCATAAGTAATGAAATTGAAACAGTGATTAAAAATCTTCCAACAAACAAAAGTCCAGGACCAGATGGCTTCACAGGTGAATTCTATCAAACATTTAGAGAAGAGCTAACACTCATCCTTCTCAAACTCTTCCAAAAAATTGCAGAGGAAGGAACACTCCCAAGCTCATTCTACAAGGCCACCATCACCCTGATACCAAAACCAGACAAAGAGACTACCAGAAAAGAAAATTACAGACCAATATCACTGATGAATACAGATGCAAAATCCTCAACAATGTACTAGCAAACAGAATCCAACAACGCATTAAAAGGATCATACACCGGGCTTCCCTGGTGGCGCAGTGGTTGAGAACTACCTGCTAATGCAGGGGACACGGGTTCGAGCCCTGATCTGGGAAGATCCCACATGCCGCGGAGCAACTGGGCCCGTGAGCCACAACTACTGAGCCTGCGCGTCTGGAGCCTGTGCTCCGCAACAAGAGAGGCCGCGATAGTGAAGAGGCCTGCGCACCGCGATGAAGAGTGGCCCCCGCTTGCCGCAACTAGAGGAAGCCCTCACACAGAAACGAAGACCCAACACAGCCAAAAATAAACATAAAAAATAAATAAATAAATAAATAAAATATTAAAAAAAAAAAAAAGGATCATACACCATGATCAAGTGGTATTTATCCCAGGGATGCAAGGATTCTTAAATATATGCAAATCAATCAACGTGATATACCATGTTAACAAATCGAAGAATAAAAACCATATGATCATCTCAATAGAAGCAGAAAAAGCTTTTGACAAAATTCAACACCGATTTATGATAAAAACTCTCCAGAAAGTGGGCATAGAAGGAACCTACCTCAAAATGATAAGGGCTATATATGACAAACCCACAGCAAACATCATCCTCAATGGTAAAAAACTGAAAGCATTTCCTTTAAGATCAGGAACAAGACAAGGATGTCCGCTCTCACCACTATTATTCAACAAAGTTTTGGAAGTCCTTGCCACAGCAATCAGAGAAGGAAAAGAAATAAAAAGAACACAAATTGGAAAAGAAGAATTAAAACTGTCACTGTTTGCATATGATGTGATACTATACGTAGATGATGCTAAAGATGCCACCAGAAAAGTACTAGAGCTAATCAATGAATTTGGTAAAGTTGCAGGATACAAAATTAATGCACAGAAATCTCTTGCATTCCTATACACTAACAATGAAAGATCAGAAAGAGAAATTAAGGAAACAATCCCATTCACCACTGCAACAAAAAGAATAAAATACCGAGGAATAAACCTATCTAAGGAGGTAAATGACCTGTACTCAGAAAACTATAAGACACTGATGAAAGAAATTAAAGTTGACACAAACAGATGGAGAGATATACTGTGTTCATGGATTGGAAGAATCAGTATTGTGAAAATGACTACACTACCCACAGGGGTCTACAGATTCAGTGAAATCCCTATCAAATTACCAATGGCATTTTTTACAGAACTAGAGCAAAAAATCTTAAAATTTTTATGGAGACGCACAAGACCCCAAATAACCAAAGCAATCTTGAGGGAAAAAAACGGAGCTGGAGGAATCAGACTCCGTGACTTCAGACTATACTACAATGCTACAGTAATCAAGACAGTATGGTACTGGCACAAAAACAGAAATATAGATCAATGGAACAGGATAGAAAGCCCAGAGGTAAACCCACGCACCTATGGTCAACTAATCTATGACAAAGGAGGCAAGGATATACAACAGGGAAAAAACAGTCTCTTCGGTAAGTGGTCCTGGGAAACCTGGACAGCTACATGTAAAAGAATGGAATTAGAACACTCCCTAACACCATATGCAAAAATAAATTCAAAATAGATGAAAGTTCTAAATGTAAGACCAGATACTATGAAACTCTTACAGGAAAACATAGGAAGAACACTCTTTGACATAAATCACAGCAAGATCCTTTTTGACCCACCTCCTATATTAATGGAAATAAAAACAAAAATAAACAAATGGGACCTAATGAAACTTGAAAGCTTTTGCACAGCAAAGGAAACTATAAACAAGGTGAAAAGACAACTCTCAGAATGGGAGAAAATATTTGCAAACGAATCAATGGACAAAAGATTAATCTCCAAAATATATAAACAGCTCATGCAGCTCAATATTTTAAAAAAACAACCCAATCCCAAAATGGGTGGAAGACCTAAATAGACATTTCTCTGAAGAAGACACACAGATGGCCAAGAGGCACATGAAAAGCTGCTCAACATCACTAATTATTAGAGAAATGCACATCAAAACTACAATGAGGTATCACCTCACGCCTGTTAGAATGGGCATTATCAGAAAATCTACAAACAACAAATGCTGGAGGGCTTTCCCGATCACAAATCTCACCTCCACTCAAACTCTTTTTATACTTTTATTGCAAAAATAATAAGAGAAATAAGGAGGTAGTGGGGTTTCCAAAAACAAAAATCGTAACCTCCAACCATCAGGGGAAGGCAAAAATCCCCTTTTCCACAACTCTCAGTTCGAAAATAAAGTTGTGCCACATACAATCAGGATGTTACTTAAGAGTGCTCTTAAAGGAACACATGGTGTGTGGCTGACAGAGTCTTGGTGCTCCGGCCGGGTGTCAGGCCTGTGCCTCTGAGGTGGGAGAGCTGAGTTCAGGACGCTGGTACACCAGAGACCTCCCGGCTCCACGTAATATCAAATGGTGAAAGTTCTCCCAGAGATCTCCATCTCAATGCTAAGACCCAGCTCCACTCAACAACCAGCAAGTTACAGTGCTGGACAGCCTATGCCAAACAAATAGCAAGACAGGAACACAGCCCCACCCATTAGCAGAGAGGCTGCCTAAAATCATAATAAGGTCACAGACACCCCAAAACACACCACCGGGCATGGTCCTGCCCACCAGAAAGGCAAGATCCAGCCTGATCCACCAGAACACAGGCACCAGTCTCCTCCGTCAGGAAGCCTACACAACCCACTGAAACAACCCTACCCACTGGGGGCAGACACCAAAAACAACAGGAAGTACGAACCTGCAGGTTGCGAAAAGGAGACCCCAAACAGAGTAAGTTAAGCAAAATGAGAAGATAGCGAAACACACAGCAGATGAAGGAGCAAGGTAAAAACCCACCAGACCAAACAAATGAGGAGGAAATAGGCAGTCTACCTGAAAAAGAATTCAGAGTAATGATAGTAAAGATGATACAAAATCTTGGAAATAGAATGGAGAAAATGCAAGAAACGTTTAACAAGGACCTAGAAGAACTAAAGAGGAAACAAACAATGATGAATAACACAATAAATGAAATTAAAAATTCTCTAGAAGGAATCAATAGCAGAATAACTGAGGCAGAGGAACGGGTAAGTGACCTGGAAGATAAAATAGTGGAAATAATCACCACAGAGTGGAATAAAGAAAAAAGAATGAAAAGAGTTGAGGGCAGTCTCAGAGACCTCTGGGACAACATTAAATGCACCAACATTTGAATTATAGGGGTCCCGAAGAAGAAGAGAAAAAGAAAGGGACTGAGAAAATATTTGAAGAGATTATAGTTGAAAACCTCCCTAATATGGGAAAGGAAATAGTCAAGTCCAGGAAGCACAGAGAGTCCCATACAGGATAAATCCAAGGAGAAACAGGCCAAGACACATATTAATCAAACTATCAAAAATTAAATACAAAGAAAACATATTAAAAGCAGCAAGGGAAAAACAACAAGTAACATAGAAGGGAATCCCCATAAGGTTAACAGCTGATCTTTCAGCAGAAACTCTACAAGCCAGAAGGGAGTGGCAGGACATAGTTAAAGTGATGAAAGGGAAAAACTTACAACGATAATTACTCTACCCAGCAAGGATCTCATTCAGATTTGACGGAGAAATGAAAACTTTACAGGCAAGCAAAAGCTAAGAGAATTCAGCACCACGAAACCAGCTTTACAACAAATGCTAAAGGAACTTCTCTAGGCAGGAAACACAAGAAGAGGAAATGACCTACAATAACAAACCCAAAACAATTAAGAAAATGGTAATAGGAACATGCATATTGATAACTACCTTAAATGTAAATGGATTAAATGCTCCAACCAAAAGATATAGACTGCCTGAATGGATACAAAAACAAGACCCATGTATATGCTGTCTACAAGAGACCCACTTCAGACCTAGAGACACATACAGACTGAAAGTGAGGGGAGGGAAAAAGATATTCAATGCAACTGGAAATCAGAACAAAGCTGGAGTAGCAATTCTCATATCAGACAAAATAGACTTTAAAATAATGACTATTACCAGAGACAAAGAAGGACAGTACATAATGATCAAGGGATCAATCCAAGAAGAAGATATAACAATTGTAAATATTTATGCACCCAACATAGGAGCACCTCAGTACATGTGACAAATGCTAACAGCCATAAAATGGGAAGTTGACAATAACACAATCATAGTAGGGCACTTTAACCCCCCACTTTCACCAATGGCAGATCAACAAAAATGAAAATAAGTAAGGAAACCCAAGCTTTAAATGATACATTAAACAACATGGACTTGATTGATATTCATAGGACATTCCATCCAAACACAGCAGAATACACTTTCTTCTCAAGTGCTCATGGAACATTCTCCAGAATAGATCATATCTTGGGTCACAAATCAAGCCTTGGTAAATTTAAGAAAACTGAAATCATATCAAGTATCTTTTCTGACCACAACACTATAAGACTAGATATCAGTTACAGGAAAAAATCTGTAAAAAATACAAACACATGGAGGGTAAACAATACACTACTAAATAACCAAGAGATTACTGAAGAAATCAAAGAGGAAATCAAAAAATACCTAGAAACAAATGACAATGAAAGCACGATGACCCAAAACCTATGGGATGCAGCGAAAGCAGTTCTAAGAGGGAAGTTTATAGCAATACAATGCTACCTCAGGAAACAAGGAACATCTCAAATAAACAACCTAACCTTACACCTAAAGCAATTAGAGAAAGAGGAGCAAAAAAACCCCGAAGTTAGCAGAAGTAAAGAAATCATAAAGATCAGATCAGAAAGAAATGAAAAAGAAATGAAGGAAACAGTAGCAAACATCAGTAAAACTAAAAGCTGTCTCTTTGAGAAGATAAACAAAATTGATAAGCCATTAGCCAGACTTGTCAAGGAAAAAAGGGCAAAGACTCAAATCAATAGAATTAGAAGTGAAAAAGGAGAAGTAACAACTGACACTGCAGAAATACAAAGGATCATGAGAGATTACTACAGGCAACTATATGCCAATAAAATGGACAACCTGGAAGAAATGGACAAATACTTAGAAAAGCACAAGCTTCTGAGACTGAACCAGGAAGATACAGAAAATATAAACAGACCAATCACAAGCACTGATATTGAGACTGTGATAAAAATCTTCCAACAAACAAAAGCTCAGGACCAGATGGCTTCACAGGTGAATTCTATCAAACATTCAGAGAAGAGCTAACACCTATCCTTCTCAAACTCTTCCAAAATATAGCAGAGGGAGGAACACTCCCAAACTCATTCTACGAGGCCACCATCACCCTGATACCAAAACCAGGCAAACATGTCACAAAGAAAGAAAACTACAGGCCAGTATCACTGATGAGCATAGATGCAACAATCCTCAACAAAAGACTAGCAAAGAGAATCCAACAGCACATTAAAAGGATCATGCACCATGATCAGGTGAGGTTTATCCCAGGAATGCAGGTATTCTTCAATATATGCAAATCAATCAATGTGCTACACCATATTAACAAATTGAAGGAGAAAAACCATATTATCATCTCAATAGATGCAGAAAAAGTTTTTGACAAAGAGGAACCTGCGACAAAGATGCAGATGTAGAGAATGGACTTGAGGACACGGGGAGGGGGCAGGGTATGCTGGGATGAAGTGAGAGAGTGGCATGGACATATATACACTACCAAATGTAAAATAGATAGCTAGTGGGAAGCAGCTGCATAGCACAGAGAGATCAGCTTGGTGCTTTGTGACTACCTAGAGGGGTGGGATAGGGAGGGTGGGAGGGAGACACAAGAGGGAGCGGATATGGGGATATATGTGTACGTATAGCTTATTCACTTTTATACAGCAGAAACTAACACAACATTGTAAAGCAATTATACTCCAATAAAGATGTTAAAAAAAAAATGCTGGAGAGAGTGTGGAAAAATGGGAAACCTCTTCCACTGTTGGTGGGAATGTAAATTGATACAGCCACTATGGAGAACAGTATGGAGGTTCCTTAAAAAACTAAAAATAGAATTACCATACGACCCAGAAATCCCATTACTGGGCATATACCCAGAGAAAACCATAATGCAAAAAGACACATGCACCCCAATGTTCATTGCAACACTGTTTACAATAGCCAGGTCATGGAAGCAACCTAAATGCCCATCGACAGATGAATGGATAAAGAAGATATGGTACATATATACAATGGAATACTACTCAGCCGTAAAAAGGAATGAAATTGGGTCATTTTTAGAGATGTGGTTGGACTTAGAGACTGTCACACAGAGTGAAGTAAGAAAGAGAAAAACAAATATCGTATATTAACGCATATATGTGGAATCTAGAAAAATGGTACAGATGAACCCGTTTGCAAGGCAGAAATAGAGACGCAGATGTAGAGAACAAACATATGGACACAAAGGGGGGAAAGTGGGGGGGGGGGGTGGTGGTGTGATGAATTGGGAGATTGAGATTGACATATATACACTAATATGTATAAAATAGATAACTAATAAGAACCTGCTGTATAAAAATAAATAAATAAAATTTTTTAAATAATTGATAAAAATCTGAGAAAAATTGGTGAAAAACTTAGAGAAAATATTTATGAGTCATAAGTGAGAGATGAGGAATGCTAATATATTTTCGTAGTTTGGGCTTAATACTTGAGATCAAGAGGCTGTAGAGAAGACCTCACTGTCCCCTTTGTAACAGCTTATCCAAGTGTCTGGATGGCAGTAGTCTAATTAGTATTGGGCCCAGAAATACTACCTAAAATTTGATGGCAAGTGTCATAAACTTGTAATGGAAAATTAGGAAGTTAATTTAATGGCACGCATCATTCATTCACTCAGTCAGCAGAGATTCACTGAGCACTTCCTTTTTATGGATATTACTCTAGTTGCTGGAAATCATTAAGAAAACAGGACAGACAAAATCCCTGCTCTCATGGAAGTTACATTCTAAGTAGGGAAAGGCAGAAAACAAACAAGTAAATAAATGTATAATATTCCAGATGTCACCAGGGGCTATAAAGAAAAATGAAGCAGGATAAGGGGGATAGTATCGGAAGCAAGAAGGTCACTATTTTTTATAAGGTGGTCTTTAATAAGGTGGCATTCGAGCAAAGACGTAAGTAAAGTAAAGAAGCAAGCCATGTGGCTATCTGGGGGAAAGACATTCTTTGCACCTCTGGGTACAAAGACCCTGTGATAGAAGCATGGTTGGTAGTTTTGAAGAAGAGCTAGGATATGTGGATGGGGCAGAGGAAACAGTTGTAGGAGATGAGGTTCCAGAGGTGGGTGGGGGCCCACTGATGGGGGACAGGACATTGTTGGAGAAGAAATTGCCCGGAAAGTAAGAAGAGGGAGAACACTGGAGGAGACGGCGGTGACCCAAGTAAATCATTCCTCAGAATCAGCTATGTCTGTGAACTAGGCAAAACAGCCTACCTAGGTGCTAATAAAAAAAAAAAGAAAAAAAAGTCAAAGATTTGCTTGGGAGAATACATAGCTGGAATGATAATTCTGCTGCAACTTTCTCTAGGGAGAACAGAAAACTCTCTACCCTTCTACTTAGTCCTGTGTTGTTACCGACTCGCTGTTTCCCCATTTAGGAAGTTAGTGAACTGCTGTCAGGAGAAAATGATACATATCTATGGCTTTACATTTCTAGTAAAAAGCATTCTTTTTAGAAAATATTTACTTTTCTTCAGGTCTCAGATTTGGAAGCCTTCAGCTGAATCCCTAGAGTTGGTTTCAGTCGGCTGATGGAAACATTGTGCGGGTGTAAGACTACAGAGTTAAATCATGTTGTTAGGGCCGTAGCCCCAGGCTTAAAATAAACTGTCCTTAGCAAAAGAGAAGTGGGCAGTAGGAAAGCACTGATTCAAATAGAAGTTGAAACACCACTCTGTCCTCCCTTAGGTTTCTGGTGTTTACTGATTTATTTTCCAAAATCCTATCATGCCATTGGAATGGGAGGAACTGTTGGGAGTGTTGAGAGCTGAGAGATTTATAACTCCAGCTTAAATGATCATTCCAGAACTATCTAGAGCAAGTAGAACTTTTTAACCCATTTTGAGTCTTTGAGTCTTGGACCTTTCTTTCACTCATTAAAAAAGTCCTTATATATGAAATCATTTTAGGAGATTTAGTGATCTCTCAAGCTGGCCAGTGGATTCAGGATAAGTTTTTTTTTTTTTTTTTTTTTTTTTTAAAGATTTATTGATTGATTGATTGCTATGTTGGATCTTCGTTTCTGTGCTAGGGCTTTCTCTAGTTGTGGCAAGCGGGGGCCACTCTTCATCGCGGTGCGCGGGCCTCTCACTATCGCGGCCTCTCTTGTTGCGGAGCACAGGCTCCAGAGCGCAGGCTCCGTAATTGTGGCTCACAGGCCTAGTTGCTCCTTGGCATGTGGGATCTTCCCAGACCAGGGCTCGAACCCGTGTCCCCTGCATTAGCAGGCAGACTCTCAACCACTGTGCCACCAGGGAAGCCCCAGGATAAGTTTTTAATGCTACTAGAGATCAAAAATGGGATTAGAATGAGACCCAAACTTATTTCTGTGTGTTGTAAATAGCATGAGGTTGGGAGAGAAAGGTATGTGTTCATTTTCAAGTTTTGCCACTTAACAACTGTATAATTTTGGGCAGGTCACATTCTCCCAGAACCTTCTCATCTATAATATATAATACAGGGATATTTGTAACTCTCTCTCTCTCTAGTTTTATCTGAGTATGAAACTTGAGATAAGATGTGATCAAGTATTGATACTTTCTTAACTTTAAAATTATAAATACATATTATTAAACAGCTTTGTAGTATTTAAAGAATCACTTGGCAGTGATCTTATGCACAATTTGAATGAGGTACTTGCTATTCCAGAAATAGTTATACAAATCCAAATCTATTGTTATGGGACTTCAGGGGCCCTGCTTTTCAGCTCATGATATTTTTTGTGACATCTGGGAAGCAGAGTGTCGCTAGTGTTAAGTTCATGTTTGTTCCCTCCCCACCCTCCTTCCACCTACAAATCTGAAAGATCACTGCATGCCTAACACATTTGGGGTGCTCCAACTCTAAGCCTTTGAAATTCAGTGAAATTGTTCCTTGTTGGCCCTAGAACACCAAAGTACTTTACTCTTAATCATCTAAAAAGTAATGAACAATCACATATGTTCTTCAGTTTTCAGGAAACACCATTAAGATGTTCTTAGTGAATAAGTTCTGCAAATCGCTAAGTCTTATCTCCTCAAGCAAGAAATTTTAACAGATGTTTATTGAATTGTTCCTAAAATGTATTATGATTACTTACTGTATCATAGTATTCTGAACATAGTTTAGGAGCTAAAGTTATAGTGTTCTTTAGTACAGTGATTAGTAAAATAACTTTTGCTGGGTGCAGGCCCTTTCCCCTATACTAAATAAACCCAAATTACTTGCAAGGCATCCAGATTTTTTGCTTCCTTGTTTAGTGTCACCTGTATCTTCCTGGCTGATCTCCTTTAAGTGTAAGCCCTCACCCACTTTTAATTTACTCCCTGCTATACTGCTTCATAAACTAACAATTTTAGTACTACCTTCAGGTTTTCTGCCACATCATCAATTGTATCAGCGTTATTATACATGTAATGCCTTTTAAAAACAGTAGGCTTTTTTTTACTTAAAATATTTTAAAAGAAAATTATATCACTCTTCCATTACCAGTATAATTGTCAGTTATGTTTTAGCATACATTAAAATAAATATATAAGGACTTCTACTTCCAAGCCAAGATGAAGTAAAAAAGAACAGATTTATACTCCTGTCTGAAACAACCAGTAAAATGGACAAAATGTATATAATAACAGTTTTAAAGATACTGTATGTCAGGCAAGGAAGGACAGTGATTCCTGAGAGATGAGAAAAAACCAAGTCGGGCCTATGATTGTCCCAAGTTACTCTCTTTGGAGAGTTTCCAGGCCACAGTACAGGAGGGGAAATCAAGGAGCAGTCTGATATACTCCCTGAGTTGAGGATATGAAGCTGAGAGCATGAGGAGGTCAAGATGGCTAGAGTTCTCAGGACAGAGATCCTGAGAAGAGAGAAATGAACAGAGAACTCTGGAGATCTGCAGTGTCCACCTTGAGGATTTAGTTAAGTACTGATCAATGCAATATCGTACTGGAAATTCTAGGCAGCAAAGTATGGCAAGAAAAAAATGTCATCTAAATAGGAAAAAAGAAGTACAAGCTCTTTTAAATGCAGACAACATGAATATCTAAGTAGAAAATCTAGTGAAATCTCCAAAAACCTACTTAAACTAAGAAGTGAGTTTAGCAAGGTTACAACATGTAAGATCGATAGACAAAAATCAGTAGTGTTTTTGTGTATTAGTAATGAATATTTGTTAATTGAAATAAAAAATTAAAGGCATTTAGAATAACATCAACAATATGAGGTACTTACAGATAAATATTCAAAAAAGGTATGGTGATCTAATACACTGAAAACTATAAAACATCATTAAAGGAAATTAAAGAAGACCTAAATAAATAGATTGACATACTGTGTTTATGGGTTGGAAGACTTGATATGTTAGGATGTCAATTCTCCCCATATTTATCTAGATAAAACACAATTCCAAATCAGATTGTAGCAGGCATTTTTGTAGAAATTGAAAACTTATTCTAAAATACATAATGGAAATGCAAATGACTTAAAATTCCAAAGTGACTTTGAAAAGGATAAACTTGGAGGACTAGCACTATGGGATTGTAAAAGTTATAAACCTACAGTAATCAAGACAGTATGGTATTGGAATAAAGATAGACAAACAGATCAATGGAACAGAATAAAGAGTGTAGAAATAGATCAACTCATATATAGTTGATTTACAACACAGAATCAAATGCATTTCTGTAGAGAAGGTTTTAAACAAACGATGTTGGAACAAATAGATAGCCATATGAAAAAACAAAAAGAGCTTTGATCCCTACCTCATACTATACACAAAAAAATTACTAGTATACAGTATGCAAAAAATTAACCTGAGTTTGGATCACAGACCTAAATGTAAAACCCAAAACTACAGAACTTCAAGAAGAAAACATAAAACATAAGAGAAAACCTTTGTTTCCTTGGGTCAGGCAAAGATTTCTTAGATACGATACCAAAAACATAATCCATAAAAGAAATAATTGATAAAGTGGATTTTATCAAAATTAAAAACTTTGAGTCTTCAGCAGACAGTGCTAAGGGAATGAAAAGACAAGACACAGATAAAGCATATATCTGATAAAGAGCATAGATCCAGAACTTAAAAGAACTCTCAAAATCAATAATAAGATAATAAATAACCAAATTAAAAATTGGGCTAAAGATTTGAGCAGACACTTCATCAAAGTAGATATACAAGTTGACAAAATATGCTCAACATCATTAGTCATTAGAGAAATGCAAACTAAAATCACAATAAGATACCACTACATATCTCTTAGGATGACTAAAATTAAAAGACTGACCATGCCATGTGTTGGCAAGGATTTAGATAACTGGAACTTTCATACTGTCCTTGTGGGAATGTAAAGTGGTACAACCATTTGAGAAAACAATTTGCCATTTTCTTAAAAAGTTAAATAAATACACATCCATTCTATGCCTAGATATTCGCCAAAGAGAAATGATAACGTGTTCTTACAAAGAATTGCACGTGAATGTTCATATATGTACAGTTTATTTACATTTACATTTATATTTATTTGTCATAGCCCCAAACTAGAAACAACACAAACGTCCATTAAAAAGTGAATGGATACACAAATGGTATAACAATACTATGGAGAACTACGCTGCAATTATAAAAAATGCACTACTGATACCTGCAACAACATGGATGAATCTCAAAGTAATAAAACTGAGTTAAGGAAGCTACACCCCCAAAAAAATCATACTGTACTAGTACGTTTAACAGAAGTTCTAGGAAATGTGAACTAATCTATTGTAATAGAAAGCAAATCTGTGTGTGTGCCTAAATATACATATATATATATATATATATATATATATATATATATATATATATATAATATGGGTATTTTATTACATTGATTATACCTCATATAGCTTTAAAAATATTAAATACATAATTGTTACAAAATGTTGGTTCACATAGTACCCAAAATCATCTTGCGTACACCACCATCTGGAAACTGTTGCTACCTGTTATCAGAGCTTAAGGTTCTCAAAGGAAGGATGAGACAAAGACTTAGTTTAGTACTTTCAATTTTGCTAACCCATACTCCAACAGTGAGTTCTGTTGGCAGGTGTGTCCATCTTTCCTAATAAGTAAAGTTAGAAGGACTCTAGGAGACAAGTTTTTCATGTTGCTCAGGGCGTTCCTTTCAAAGTCAGAAAGCATTTTTGGAAGGCAGTGGAATAGTGTCAGCAGACCAAGTTTTTTGCCCTGTATCACCTGGATCCTTGCCTTCATTTGTTCCGTGTGTCTGAGAACGTCATTTAATGTCTCTGGGCTGCATATGGAAAACAAGGAGCTTAAATTTGATCCCTAAAACTTCTTCCATGACTGTCATTTTGCCTCCAGGTTGTAGATGTGTTTGAGAGGGCTGAGATGACTGGAAGTTCAACCACCAGATGATAGCACAAAGTAAAGAGAGAAGAGTTCTATGATTTTAAGTAAAAATCAAATAAAGGCAATTCAAATTTAGAAACAGAATAATTTTAGTGATATTCTATGGTGACATAGTAAGAGTTGAATAAAAGATTTGCTAATCTCTTTCTCTATTTTTATTTTTTAAAAGTTTAAAAAGTACAATCTTCTCATCTAGGAATGATGCCTGGTTTCTGTCTTAAGTGAATTTTTATATTTTTTTCTTACAACATTAAAAAAGAAGTTAATACTGTCAGAGTCCCACCCAACTCTAGCAGAACTGGTGTTTGCATAAATGATGACAACCTGCACTCCTACCATAGCTTTTGTGATTCCAGTGAAACATGTTTCCTAACATAAAGCCGATTTACCTTGGAATGTCAGGGACAGCTTTAGAGTAACTGGTAAAAATTTAAACCTAAATTAAAACCCAACCCAACATAGTTGGTATTTCTTCCAACGAATGAAGACCTGTTCACAGCCAATGTTGAAAATTAAATGGAGCAGACTCTTCTAAGAGAAAGTACATAGCTACTTCCCTCCAAGCAACAATTGAGAATATTGATCAGAAATTCTGGCCCTTTCAGACTATGGCACTTGTTACAATGACCTTCTGGGCATCCCTAATCCAGTGCAGGCACTAGGTGGCTCTAACTGGAGATGCTTAAATATCCATTGGTAATAATGAGTGTCCGAAGTAACAGTGCTTTGCTCTATGTGTTTTCTTCTATAAACCTAGTGAGAATCTGCTCCCTTATCCAAAAGAATGCATGCATGCCAAATTTTAGAAACTGGATAGAAAGTATGTTCTATGTCCTTTCATTCCCTTCATAATCTCTTTTCTCCTTTACCAAATCTGTCCTTGGAAAACCAGTTGCCACACATTCCCTGTATATTTCTAAATAAATTGGATCTACTGCACCTAATAAATCACTAATATTTTGGTGTCAATGAACTTGGTGTATTATTTCCAGAAATTCAGCCATGTCCCTATGGTAGAAGTTAAAAGTATGTGAGGAAAATGCTTTGGGACAGGAGAGTTTTTGAGGTTCTTTGATCTTGCTGCATAAATATCTAGATACTCTGTTTTTTGGCAGTCCCTGGTTTTTGCCCTTCTTTTCTTCCATTAAAATCTTTTGTGTTTTTTTTTTAAATTGTAGTTCAATAATCTGTATAATCAGAATAATTTCAAGTTTTGCATGCTAACATGCCTAGCACACATATTTAGGTTTAAAGCTGAAAGAATACACATTACTGCCATTTTTTATTTGCTCTTCCTTTACTTCATTTAACAAATACTTATTACACACCAGGAGCGCTAGCGCCAGACGGCCTGGTTTTAAATAGAGCCTGTGTTGGTTAATAGCAGTGTGACTTTAGAAGAGTTATCTAACATCTCTATTTGTCTGTTTCCTCATGTGTAAAATGGAGACACTGGTGCTTCATCATAGAGCTGGTGTGAGAATTATTGACAATATATGAAAACTCTTAGACTAGCACTGTACACATAAGGACCATACATATAGGCTATCACTACTACTGCTGCTGTCTCTTCCTATAAAGGCACTAATCTCATAGATGAGGGTGCCACCCTCATGACCTGATCACCCCCCAAAGGCCTCACCTCTAAATACCATCACATTGAAAATTAATATTTCAACATATGAATTTTTTGGAGGGACACAAGCATTCAGTCCATAACAATGTATAATCTCATGTCTCAAAAAAAAATATATGAGAAAAGTATAATTTATAGATAAGGGAACAGAATTTTTGAGTTTTAAATAATGTGCCCAAGATCATGGAGCTGGTAATGGCCTAAGCCAGTATTCAAACCCAGGCCTCCTTGATTCAAGAGCACACACCCACCCCACACACACACACATACACACACTATTTTCTCCTGTTATACCATACCACCAGTAACTAATTCTGTGGGAGGATTCAGGGAAAACCTTTCAGAAGAGGTGATGTTTAGGCAGTGTATTGAAGGATGAATGTGAGTTATTCAGTAGAGGATGGAAGAGGCATTTGTGATGGAGGGAACAACAGGATTACATAAATGAGAAATTGGTTGCTGGCCTTGTTCTTTGCCAAGCAGGTGCTGTACCAACCCTGTAGATTTGTTCTTCAAGGATATGGGATAGGAGGACTGGGGAAAGGACCAGGGCATCTGATGGCAGAATCTACTTAGCTCCATTCTCCACAGTAATCCCAGAGCAGACTGTGGGTGAAGGACCTCCATTTCTCTCTATTATTCTCTCCACTCTGTAAACACAGAGTGGTTCAGCCCACAGTCATTTATCTAAGCCTGCTTCTTCTACACAGAAGAGAATCATACGCCTTAGGAGCAATATTGCTAGGCATATTGATAACTTTATTTTGAAAAGCAGAAGGCACTTTTTGTGGATTTGATTTGATTTCCTCATCAGAGGATGTTATTTGAGATTTTGCAGGTGCAGGCTAACATCTCTATGAGGCAGAGGCACTTTGTTTATTTGCTCACCGTCCATGACTTCACCGGGCATGTTGGTGCATCTGGTTAAGCCCAGAGAAGAGACATTTGCAGGATCAAGCCTCACCATCTTATCAATGTGCCAAGATGTTTTGAATGTAAAGACGGGGAATATTGTCCAGTGGTTCTGCTGCTTGAAGGGCCTTTTTCTGATTGTTTTAAAACGTGAATACTATTTTCATGGAAAATATTGTGTGGGGCTCTAGTATAAATAAGGTAATACAATGAATTTTAATTGCATTTAAGCAGGCATTGCTACTACCAAAAGATGCAGGAAAGTGGAATTGAGATCATTATAAAAAAATATGGATGTAGAGATAAGGCCTAATATAAAAACAGATTTTGGTAACTTCCTGGAGTAAATTGAAATTTGGTCTCAATGCTAATATTGTCTAATACATTCAAGAATAAAATACTGGCTTGATCTCGGTTATTGCTCCATGGAGATAAACTCCTCATCCGTGGAAGATGAAATAAATAACCCTTGAAGGTTTCATACCATTACTATGCAGTGCACAATAACAATACAACAACAAATTAACAAAGTAGGGTCTATTATTGGAGAATGATTTCACGTCAGCTTCAGAGCAGTATACTCATTTCAGAAGTCAGTGTAATAAAAGAGCATTTTATTTCTCCAGTATCCCTGAGGAAATGTGTGTGTGTGTGTCTGTGTGTGTGTGTCTGTATTTGGTCACATAAGTATGTTTTCATGATAACCCAGTCATGCCCTTTTATCACAAATCAAGTTTTTAATTTCCCTGATCTTGATTTAAAAAAATCTAGAATTTCATAGGATGGATATCAAAAACAACAACCAGAGATTAGTAGGCTTTTAATAAATTAGTCCTTTATTCTTGTAACACCTGCTCTGGACTCCTAAACTGGGGCAATCACTAGGGCAGAAACTAAGCCAATAATAGGGGCTTAAATACACCAACCCTGTACTTTACATATAGCAGCTACTAAATAAATGTTGGAAAACTGAATTTCAAACAGTAGCCCTGAATATAAGGGCAAATATAAGGGGTTTGATACTCAAGGTATTCTGTTAGCAAGGGCTTATTTTCACATGGCCTGTATGTTTCTAGTAATAGCAGCAAACAACAGACCATTCTGAGTCATTACCATTGGTCTCCATAGGTAGACCCAGCCCTTCCACTTAAACATAACTTGTGTTTGTTTTGTTATATCACTTTCCTAAAAATTTTGGGGAGGGGACAGGAGATGAAAATTCACGTTTCCAATGCAGAAACTTGTGTTCAAGTATTTGCATTTTTATTAAAATACCTAAAATGATTGGGCAACTAATATTTTAAAAAAGAACTATAGCTGTTTTAGTTATTGCTACTGAGCTTAGGACAGCTGTTGCAGATCTGAACAGTTTGAACTTTAGTGTAAATATAAATTTTAAAGAAAATGGGATCATGAGTGGCTTCTTTACTTTAGCTCATCAAGCCATTCTGTTTATAATGTTTTCTTTCCCAAGTAGGAGGTGGAACCTTATCACATCTATGACTTAACGCTATTTTGGTTATATGATAACATTCATCATCAGAACTCCTGAAGTGCTGTACATTTCCTACAGAATCAGGGTCAGATTCCTATGTTGCATGGATGTAGTGGTACACCTTGACTTCTCTCTTCACGTACCCTGCCCAAACGTCGAGCTGAGCAGCCTCTTATTCCTTATTGGTACCTGATACTTTCTTGGTTCTACCTCTCAGTGCATCCTCTTCCTTCTAAAGAAAAAAATTTTCCACCCATTTCCATGTGTTTATATCTTACTTACCTTTAATATTTTACCTCAAATGTCAAAATTTTTTGAAGAATTCCCTGATTCTTGCATTGGACATGATTACTCTCTCTCTCATTTATATAAAATCTCTCATATATTAAGTATCATTTTGATCTCATTTTGCGATGCTTTCTTTTCTACTCTACCAATAAGAACAAAATCACAAGGATAATGATAAATATTAAACCTTATTCTATAATATGAAAAGTTCCTTATGTACATTATCTCATGCAATCCACAAAACAACCCCATAGTGGAGATAATGCTATTATTATTCCTAATTCACTTAGGAAGAAATTCTTAGAGAGGGCACAATAATTAATCCAAGGTCCGGTGGTTGGTTTTAGATCTGGAATTCTAATTCATAGACCTTATTCTTAGCCAATAGGCAAGACTGTGCTTCATAGCTATACCTCCTTTTGCTTGTAACTTACCACTTTCTACTTTGTTGTGTAATTACCGATGACCTGAATTACTATAGTTGTTGTTCCTTGAGGGCTAAAATTATGTTTGATTCTTCTTGGTATTTTAAACATGACTGAACTCAGGGTTTCACACTAAAGTAAGGGTGGTCCAAAACTATTTGGAGAACAACTGAAAAATTTGGAACTTTTCATATATTCTTTTATAGCTCTGACATGGAAGATTTATTGAGAGAGGAAAGAACTATGTTTAACTGTCATCAAAATAAAGTGGAAAATATAGCTTTGCCCAAAAGAAATGACATGTTCTGAAAGAATAAAATTAAAACGGGATTTTAATCCATTATCTAGTCTATCTGAAAATAAACAAGGACAGTCACCTGATTGAAGGAGTAAATGTCTTTAAACTTTCACAGTCACTGTGTAATATTCATAAATGTGGAATCTGGAAATCTATTTCCCACTGAAATGAAAGAGATTATACTTGACTAAAAAAAATTAATATTAATGAAACAATAGCTAATATTCATGATATTTTAATAATTAGAGAAAGGAATAATAACATTTATTCATATTTTTAACTTTATTTTATATTGGAGTATAGTCAATTAACACTGTTGTGATAGTTTCAGGTGCACAGGAAAGAGACTCAACCATACATATACATGCATCCATTCTCCCCCAAACTCCCCTTTATTTATATTTATATCATGCAGATAGATAACTGACTGCTTTTCATCAAGATGATTGTCACTAAATTTACAGAGCCTCAATACTGAAGTAGGAGAAGGTGTTGAAGATAAGATATCTTATCTGGAGACTAATAACCTTTTTGTCTTTAACAAGCTATCTTATCTTTACTACTGTTTTAGAAGCTCAAGAGAGTGGTGACCTTGAATAAACACTGCTATTTCCATCATCATGTCCTGAGACTGATTCAGAGAGGAAATGTCTCATCAGAAGGATGGAATACAGTCCAGGCTTATGAAGTAGCAGATAGACCTGTGAGGAGCTCACCTTCTAAGATTGAAGAACCTTCTGTTCCGGGTCATTTATCTTAGTCATCCTAACTACACTCCCAATTGCACAATGAATGCTAAGAAGAGTTTAGACTTCCTTCAACCATCCTGTTCATTCATGAGGTAAAAAGAGAGATGAGGATGAAAGCCTAGTTGATTGACAGTTTTGATTATATTCTTAAGGGTCTAATTGAATAGTGTGTCCTATAAAACTTCCTGAACATTAAGTATATTCCCAATATTGGTTATATTGTGCTACAAAAATCCTGTCACCTAGGAGGATTTATTCTGATTACTTCCCACCTATACAGAGTTAACATCATGTAGACATAATGAGGCTGATAGAATTTTCATGAAATAGTTGTTGGATGTATATTGTTTGGATACTGGGATATTAACATCTCTATCTAGTAATCCTCCAAGCAAAGCTCTTCACAGCCAAATAATAATACAGCTAAACAATGTCACGAGAGGTACTTTTAGGGTCTTGATTTGCTGCTTTATTTTCTTTCTTTTTTATTTTAAATTTAATTAATTTATTTATTATACAGTAGGTTCTTATTAGTTATCTGTTTTATACATATTAGTGTATATATGTCAATCCCAATCTCCCAATTCATCCCACCACCACCAAACCTCCCCCCCCCAACTTTCTCCCCTGGTGTCTATACGTTTGTTCTCTACATCTGTGTCTCTATTTCTGCCTTGCAAACCGGTTCATCTGTACCATTTTTCTAGGTTCGACATATATGAAAAATATGGAATGCTTCACGAATTTGCGTGTCATCCTTGCGCAGGGGCCATGCTAATCTTCTCTGTATTGTTCCAATTTTAGTATATGTGCTGTCAAAGTGAGCACTGCTGCTTTATTTTCTTCTGCCAGTTTATTCATTTATATACATATATAAATATATATACTAATTTCTGTCAAATTCAGTTCATAAGGAAATCTTTATGATCAGCGTTTTCAGGTTACCCCAAGAGCCTCACAAAAGATACTGAATTTTATGATGCAAATTACACTGATACTTCCTAAAGAGTTCTGTGTTCTGTCTTTGTAATGGAGTCTTTAGATTTCTTTAGACCTGCATCCCACTTAGAAGTCCCTGACCATACTAAGCAAGTTCAATGACTCTTTCCTAGAGTCAATCAAATAAAAATAAAATTTCTTTTTCTATAATAAATGGTAGATCAGGATTTTTCTCCCTCTTTTCCCTGTACCTTATGCTTCTAACAAGGAGGCACATCTCCAGTGTTTTCTACCTTGATACCTTGCTGTTTCCACTGAGAATGTGTCACACCCCAGTTATATGTTACCTTCTCCAGGAAGAGTTCTCTTTTTGTCCAGCAGAATTGATCTCTTCATTCTCTAAACTTATAACTCTCTTGTAGCCCTTATCATATTATTTTAAATTTTATTACACATCTGATCTTCCCAGCTTAAGGATAAATTACTTGAGGCTAGGGAACATGCTAATCTCATCTTTGAGTCTGCCACAGCTCATAAGGCAATGTCCAAAAAAGGTAGGGAGTAAATATTTGTCAGGAAAGAACAAGTGAATTGTCATTTTCCTAAAGACAATAATGAAGCCAATTTTGTACCGTTTGTGTAAAATATTGGATAAGGTTGTCGAGATTGTTGCACACAGAATCTTTTCCTTTTTTTATTGAGGTCATTAACATGGAGAAAAGGGCTATGCAGACAATTATGAAGGATATATCTTAAGATAAGTAGTTAGAAAGATTTTCAAGATTTTGAAAAATATGTTTCACAAGGAACCAGAATTTAAAATATTATTTAGTTCTTTTTCTATGGGTTTCTTAAACCCCACAGTGGATTCGCCACTGATAAGCACTCGCTCTTGCTCTCTTTCTTTTTTAATCCTTCAGTTTCTAAGGTAACTTTTAATATCTTGGCATCATTCCATGGTCTTTGGTGTGCTGATACTTTTCTTATAAGGCCCTTTTTTGAGACTATACCTTTTGGTGATTTCAGAATAGAAAGAGATATAAACAGTGCCCCTTCCCCATTGAATGTCATAATAGTTTTCAACACAGAGGTGTATTGCTCATGATTCTAGTGATTCAAATTCCTACTTTTCCTAGGGTAGAAAGAATGTAGAGCCACAAATACCCTTCCTTTAAATTTAACTATACCATCTTATCATAATGTCTTCTAATGAAATATTTTCTGAATGGTTTGACGCAGGTGTCTGTGCTGGTTGTGGGAGGGTGGGTTACGAAGAATGAGATGAATGTGAGAGTTCAGGGATGGGCACAAAGCAATAATTGACATTTGACTGTTGTGGCAGAGCCTTTACCAATATCCAGTCTGCAGTTCCTCAGTCTTAGGGAAACAAAACACTACTGTGCTTCACTGAACCCTTATCTTGCTTCCTGCAAGAGCTGAGTATAGCCTGAATCTTTTTCATGGTTCTCTATTTTACATTGAACAACACATAGCAGAATGTATCGTCAGTAAAGCCAGTAAGCTCTGATCCTAGTTGGGTATACCACATTTTTCCCCTCTATATTACTTATAACTTCTCCTTGAACAAATTTAGCTGTACCATTTCAGGAAACAGAGGTTGACCAAAATCCTCAAGCACCTCTGGTTAAGAGGGATTTTCACTGCAATGCATACACATAATACTTCGAGGCATTTTGTAGGGTGAGTAAAATTTGAGAAATGTATATCCAAATAGTATGCACAAATTGTGTCTATATGATTTATAAGTACCTCATCAACTTATAAACAACTAGTAGGAAAAAATGTAAAGAAATAATAATAGGATATTATGAGAACTAGAAGGACTGTAGAGGAAAGCATATCTCAGTCTCTCATTTTGAAGATGAGAAAACTAAAGTCCAAATGGGTTAATTGATTTTCTCAGTATCATTTAGCCATTAAGTGACAAAGCAAGGACTCCTGACTCCTGGTCCAGTGCTCCCCTCCATCATACCATTGCGTTCATATAAGGAAGAACTAGCTTCAAATGGATTCTCTGGTGCTTATTCAGATGTTTCTTGAACAAACTTAGAAGCTTTAAGCTCTATCCCATCTTCCACTGAGATGCCCCATTCCATCACTGGGTAGGTCTTACTGTCTAATATTCTTAGCATTCTCAAAATCTAGTTTCCTGTAACTTCCACCCATTGGACCTGGTTCTTCTCCTTAGGGCCACACGCATGGAACCTGTTTCTTC
The DNA here is from genome assembly GCF_028023285.1 of Balaenoptera ricei. Classification (NCBI taxonomy): domain Eukaryota; kingdom Metazoa; phylum Chordata; class Mammalia; order Artiodactyla; family Balaenopteridae; genus Balaenoptera; species Balaenoptera ricei. The sequence goes on along the minus strand of NC_082640.1, from coordinate 97,948,501 downwards.
TTTCCAGTTGCAGTAGTTCAGCTATTCAAAGACAACTGAGGTTCCATCCCCACATCCCAAGCCTTCCTATAATTTTCTTTCCATGATAAGCATTCTCAGTTGCATTAGTCCTTCACATGGAGAAAATAGAGAAAAGGTTTTTTTACCCCTCAACGTAATTGGTCGACATTTCCCCCCTTGTTTTTAATTTTATATTTTGTGTTTAATTTTTACAAATCACAATGAACAATTCTCATGGCTCAGTTTTCCAACCCCTCCCTCGCCCTAGTCCCTTCTGATCTTTTTTGAGGTTGAAATTTAAGATTAGGAGTCCACTGTTATTTGGCAGAGGAAAGGCAACGTGGGATTTACCATTGAATGAGAAGATTTCCTTTTCCCTGTGAGTTTTCAGTTAGCCTGTCTCCTCTCCACTGAAGAGCGGGTAGGGGTGAATCAGTGAGATGATGCCAGAAGTGATACAGGCACATAATAGTTATGGTTAGAAGTGGCTGCTTGCCACTCTGCACAGAGGAGACTTGTGTGGTCAGCAAAAGGCCTTGCAGTTCACATCATGTCTCTATTGCTGGCAGCATAAGTACAGGAAGAAAAAAAAAAGTGAAAAGTGGGCTTATTTAACAGCTTTAAGCTGCCTAAAATGTGTGTTTCCAGCCCTAGGGGACACAATCATTCAAGAATTTGTAAAATTGTTCCAATGAATTCATCAGATTTTTTTGCATATTATTTGAAACCAACTTAAGAGAAGATTTAAGAGGCCAGGAAGGAATTTTTGAATTCATGTGATTAAAGATGGCAAGGGTTTAGGATTTTCCTTCTTGGGCATCAAACTGTAACTTTGTATACCAAATTTCCATGTTTTAAAACTCTGTTCTCTCTTTCTTGGTGTTCAAGTTAGGGGAGGAAGAGTAAGAGGCTGAGGGGCTGGAGAAGGAAATGGGGGCAGAAAGGAGAGGGAAGTAGTTGTAGATCGCAAGTAATGAAGGAGTGATTCCAAAAACCAAACTGCCAATCAATTAAATATAGATAAGAGGACTGAGATTCTGAAATGTTGAAACAAAAATTAAATTAAAAAGAAAATAGTAGATGCTGATCATAACTTTACCACTTCAAAAATGTCTGTTATAGCTGTTGTTTTCCTTTTGTTTCTAGATAAAAATGAAAAGCTTTATGTCTTGCTTGCAACTGATATTGCCTAAGAAAGATATTCAGGAATCAAAGAGCAGAGGTGGAAAATTATTCAGATAAGATAATTGTCAGAATAAAGACTGTGTGTATGTGTGTGTGTGAAAGAGAAAAGTTTCAGGAATGCATCTACCATTGTAGTGTTTTTAGAGACAGACATCTGCTCTAGCTCCTTAGTTTTGGTATATCCTGTAACCTTCCTTTCCATTTGCTTTACCTGTCAGGACTATGCTTACCTGCTTAAATAGCTTTTAAACCAGCTCTGAGAAGGAAAAAAAAGGACTCAATGCACTTGACAGTGTGGTTAGAGAACTGCTCTCTTAAATCCAGCAGGGCTTCCTTGTGATTTACATTGCAGATCAGTGTGCATCAGACCTTCGCTCTAGGAGGACATGTGAATTAGAAGGCCATGTTTTCCCAGTGCAGAAATTATAATTACAAAAACAATTTCAAGGGCAAGATTTTGCTGTTTTCAATTGCTCTTCCAAGTCTCTGTTTACAGTATCTCTTAGTTAAAAGTGACATTCTACTCTGGTTACCACTGAGGAGGAAGGAAGACCGTAGACTATCAGAGCTCCAAATGGGGACAACCTAACCCAGAGGGAAATTCTGAGAAACAGTGGGAGTTGGCAGCCTGCTCAGTCCTTGTTGGTTATTCCTGTTGTACCAAGTTCTCTTCTTTTGGTGTCTCTGTCAATGTTCCTTTTCTTTTCTCCCCTCCCCACCCTTTTTATTGTTCATTTGAGAGAGACAGGCAGAGAAGAGGAAGAAGGTGGGAAAAAAGAATATGAACCTATTCATTCATCCTCCCTATTTTAGGGAGGATCATCCTAAAAGTAAAAGGAAAATTGATGCCAACAAATGTCATTAAGTACCTCCTAGGTTTCCATCCAGTTCCAGATAAAGTAGGCAAAGGTCCCTTCTCTCCCCATAGAGAAGAACAGAAGAACTCAACAGTCTAGAAGACTATATGATTATCTAATAAACAGTTTAAAATATGATAACTGCCTCAGAAGACATGTAGGAGCATATTTGAGATGCTGGGAAAATCAGAAAAATTTGAGCCTAGATTTGAAGGATCAGTTCACCAAGGTACATGCTGTGGGAAGGTAAAGAGGGGAGAAGGGGACAAAAAAATCTTTACAAAGGTGTGATCATAAGATGTCAGAGCTGCACTATGCCTTCATCTCTCATTTCACAGAAGGATAAAGAAAAACTGAGCAAAGTGTCTATTAAAATTCAAGTGCAGATGTATAGGTAAGGCATCCATTAATCAGGAAATTCATCCATCTGTCAGGCCTATCCACACATCCATTTATCTCTTCCTCTCCCCCATCATCGGTCCCACTCTTTCATCCCTCCTGAAGGACCCAGAGTTTGTTAGGAGAGCCAACTCCCTTCTCAGTCCACTGCTCGTTTATAATAACGCCCCAAACCATTTTATTTCATTTTATTTGTGAATGAGAATAGGGTCAAACCTCAATTGTTTATAGGCATGGAGGGGAATAGAGACGTTGATTATGCCAAAAGGGCAGATAATCTTCAAATCCCTTCTATTAAAATGTGAACAGATTTTAATGCTTAGATAAAATGGGGGCTGTGCATGACATTTTGATAAAACACTCCAAAACAAAAACAAGTAAAAACCCAAAACCCCAGAACACCAAGACAGCCACCCAGTGAGAAGACCAGAGGAAACTGAGAAATACTTGAATATGTACATAGCCATTTGCTGTATTTACATAGTAATATCAGAGACTGATACCTTTCCACCCTCCAAAGCTATAGCAATGCCATCAGCTGATTCAACACAAAAGATGATTTTGGTGGGGAATCCTCTCCACAATTATCCGTAGTAGGAAGGCATATCATTACAAGGTTTACTAATATATTACAAACGAACTAAATATATTTAAACTCAGTTTAAAAGAAGCTCCATATTTCTGTAGACATCGGGAATTTTTAGAAAACCATTTCCCCAGAGTCCCACAATTTATTCTATGCCAGGGCTCTGAGTTTTCCCTGTAGGCAAATGATGCTATTCTCCAAACTCTTCATTTGACTCTTGAAAGATTGTGTGGCCACTACATGTGAAAGGGAGCCTTCCCAACCATATCCTTGAACAAAATAACGTTAGTGGACTTGGTTGGTTAGTAGTTACTTTTCTGTGGAGAATGATCACCAGGACCCATGGAAAACCAGTTATGGATGCTATTATATAATCACCATTTATTTCTTGGCCTTTTGTGGTTCATAATCTGTCCTTTTCTGCACAGTAACTTTGGTCTCCCCACCCCCAGTTTATTTATAGAGAAATATTTTTGAAAGTAATAAAGTGACAGCATACAGGTTTAGCTTTTTACTATAATTGCTTCCTCGTGATGATCCCCATTTAAACAGGGGAACTTACTATGGTCTGTTGGGGAGGAGGGAAAGGAATGGACTGGAATGATAGGAAATATGCCTCCTATTCCCTTATCCTCCAAAAACTTTCCGAGTCATCTGGTGAAAGGATCATCTTTATATATTCCACTTTCCTGATTTCTGAAGTGGGTAGGAGACCACCTGGCTGTAATTGATTTCCTGGGCAGAAGTGGTAATGTGTGAATGAGGCTCTTTCAACACCCACATGGGTGGAGGTCTGGATTTCATCAGTCTCACAGGAGAGCTGTGTACTCCATGAGGCAGGGCCCTCAGTGGGAATCACGGCTATAGCTGCTTTATGCATAAGAGCAATAAAGTGTTTTATGAGATTATTTTCATGTTTTAAGTATAAATTTAGGGTGCCCATTGCCCGGGAGTAGAGAGTTAACTCTTCTGACCTGTACAGCTCTGGTAAGACAGAAGACAAGAGAGACTTTTCACTCTTGTATTTAAGAACAGTTTTAGTTCTGGTTATACTTGGTCTGCCATAATACCTTTTTAAAATTGTTTTATTAATTTTTATTGGAGTATGATTGCTTTACAATGTTGTGTTAGCCTCCACTGCACAACAAAATGAATCAGCCATACACATACAGATTGCCATAATACCTTTTATAGAATTTATCATGTCATCTCTTTGGATCTTAGAAAGCCAGATGCATATCTTCTCTCCTCCCTGGACTGGACATTCTTGAAAGTAAGAACTATATTTCCTATGGCACCTAGCACAGTGCTAGATGTGTGTATATCTGACATCTGATTGATATTTATTGAATCATCAAGCTCCTTAACCTCTCTGTGTACCTCAGTTTCCTCATCTATAATAGTGATTTCATAAGGGTTGTCGTGAGAATCAAATGACCTAATACATGTGCAGTTCTTAGAGCAATGCCTGGCACATAGTGGGCAATTGATATTTACCTGGAATATGGAAAGTGTGTGTTGGTGGGGGTGTTCCCTCTTTCCTCGCCTCTCTGGGAATGAAGCACAATGAGCATGAACACTTAAGCTTCTGAGAGGAAGAAGCTATGCAGTTAGAAGACATTTATTATATATGTAGCTGAAAATTATCATAAAAATTCAAATACTTAGTTTATACCAACTGAAAGAAATATCTTCCTAGGGATTAGTACCTGATTGACAGAATGAAAATATAAAAAGAGTAAAAGAAAAAAAATGATAATCACATTTCTAGTTAGGTTATAATAGCTTTTCATTCAGAGATTCTTTTTTAAAATTTGCTTCAGTCTTATGACAAATTTGCAAGGAATATTTTGTGAGACTTAGCACAGTTTGGAGGCGATCAAATAGAGCTGGGGGAGGAAAAAAACAAAAGCTCTAAGCAGATTCTAATGTGGTTGGGCTAAAAGACACAGAGCAATGGTGGATTGCGCTCACACCCACGGACAATGCTTGGTATGATCTGGGCCCAAAGAGGATCTCAGAAGTGCTGTGTTTGGCATGGTCATGGTCCTTCAGGCTGAGAGGTTCTTTTTTTTTCCTTCCTAGCCTTCTAAACAAGGATATAAATTTTCCAGAATGTTCATTCTGCCGGTAAAATAATGTGACACAACTAGTCATATCGGGCAAGTGCATCCTGCTCATCAGTGAAGGGATTCTAAAACTTAATGAATCCTTAAGTCCACTAATGATGTCTGGATGTTACTGAAGCTATTATCCTAGATCGCTTCTGACATTTGTGTCTTCATATCGGAGTGCCAGCATTCTTCAGTTTCCCCTAGTACACGCTGAGCTTGCTTAGCAGATAAGTATAGGTCTCTGTGAGCAACTTACATTTACAGAACTTTTTAGACCTGCACTGTTCAGTATGTTAGCCATTAGCCATCATGTGCCTATTTTAAATTAAAATTAGGGAAAATTTAAAGCTGTTTCTTTGTCATACTAGCCACATTTCAAGTCAATAGTCATATGTGTCTAGCAGCTACCGTATTGGGACAACACAGATTTGAAACATATCTGTTATTGCAGAAAGTTGTATTGGATGGTGCTGCACTAGACTACAGGTATAAAGCAAGAAAATTTACCAGTTTCCAATAAAGAGCAAGTATATCCTGTTTGAAGAAAATCCAACCTGTGAAAATGTAGACTTACAAAAAGAATAATTTAGGAAGATTTCATTCTCTTCAAATGGCAGTTCATAATAGGTTCTATTCAGCTACCTTCACTGATTTTTAAGTGTTTATGAATCCTTAATTACATTTAGACAGCAGTTAAAAAATAATATGAAATAAAGTAAAATGTAAGCCTTTAATGAAGCACAAAGTCATAAGAAACTATGAAGCTGGAAAATTTTATCAGGCTTGTGGAGTGGATATTTGAAATATATATCCACATATATATTTGAAACCAGCCAACCTGGATTTGGGTCTCAACTTTGCCTCTTGCCAAATGGTGGCCTCCTTGGGCAAAAACAGGCAAAACTCACCCCACATAGGAGCTTGGTAACTACTAGGCCCTTTCCCAGTTCCTCTCTTCTTCCTCACCTCCTCCTCAGGGTCTTCTTTTTGCCTTCTTCCTCCCTTGCATCCTGGAGCCTGGAGCCTGGTACTTTCACGCCAGCCACTCGGTGTTTCAGGATCTAGCTGTGCTGGCCAGATAAACTCCTCTTTCTTTCTTTGACATCCCCCTGACCAGTCACCCTTTCAGATAATACCATGCTTTCATTCAGTCAACATCTGCATCTCCCCTTGGAAAGGAGCAGCAGCAGTGAGAAGCTCACACCCCATGGCAGGGCACTGATGGAGAAATTCTGGGCAGCTTTATTCCTTGAGTTGGATCAAAAGGAATAAAGAGCATTAAAGTAGAAATCAGAAGATCTGGGTGTCAGTCTCAGTGCTGACAATGATTTCTGCAAATCCTATATCTCATGGTAAAATTCCTCATTTATAAAATGGAAAGATTGGACTAGAAAGCCTCTTGTTGCTCCCTTCCATTCAGACTTCAGTAAGAACAACTAACTGCCTCCCGGCTAGACTGGCAACTTTGTGAGGGCAGGGACTTGGGCTGCCTGTTCCCGGCCGTATCTCTCAGGGTCCAGCACAGTGCCGGTCACTTAGCAGCTGCCCAGGGCATATCTGTGGGATGAGTGGATGGCAGAGGTAACCTGCCTCCCTTGTATGTGCTTTTCTGCTGGATCCAGTGTCTCTATCATCCACTACCTTCACTCCGCTCAGCCTCTTGCACCCTTCTATTTCTGGTATCATCACTGCTGTACCTTTTCTTTTTAGAAAGTCTCAGGAGCTCTGTTGCATTACACCATCATTTCTGATTTCTCCATATAGCTGTGGCTAGAAAACAAACTGTGCTGTGTAATTATCCTTGCAACCCTCTCCTCGAAGACTTCCAATTTAATAGAGTTACCAAGATTTAAAAACATTAAAACAAAAATGAGCTTGTTAGAGTAAATTTGGCTTCATAAATGGGTTCCCCTTTTATTACAAAGCATTGATTTCTGTGGTCACCTTTTCTGAATTATTGAAAGCTGAGTGGACTGTCTTAATTGGCAAGGAGAAATGTCAGCAAGCAACTACCATGGAAACCAAAGAGGGAATACACAGGGTGAAGAAGAAATAAAGAGGAATGGGGGACAAAGCTGGCTCCCTAGTCAAGTGGAAATCATCATGAGGAAACAGATACACGCCTGCCTTGGTGAAGCTGTTGGAATATTAATACTAGTCTGGGAGAGGAGTGGGTAAATCGTATGCTGAGGGGTCAGTATAAATACGGAGCCTCATGATTCCATAGCAAGAATAGGAATTCTTGTTTCCCAGGCAGGAAAATCTTTCTTCTTGATATTGGAATCTGGCCTTGGCCTAACACAGACTGACCAGCAGAACTGCCCTGGGGTCTCACTTCTCCCCCTTACCAGGATGACTTTAACCTCTGGATGTCCCCATCTGACACAGTCACTGATGCTTGCTGACCCCACTCCTCACTGGGCTCTTGTGTGGGTTTACCAGCCCCCCAAAAAAATCTGCTTTAGGCTCTGAGCTTCTTGGAGATCATAGTAATCAGTGTGGAGAAAGCAGAGTGGCCCTCTCTGGAGCCTCCTAACCACCAGTTTGGAGAGGAGAGCAGTGGCTGTGGCCAACCATAATGAATTCCCCACAGGGGCTGGTCAGAGGAAGGGCGAGGGAGGGGGCAGCTGCAAGCCTCTGAGTTGCTGTTCCTAGTACACAAGACATTTTCACCACTCGGAGAGGAGCCCCCTCCATACTGGAGAGCTGGCCGAGAGAGTGGCCAAGTTTCTTGAATTAGGGCCAGTGGGAACTTCCAGAGGTGATGACCTCATGCTGCTCATTTGCTCTGGGGGAAATATGCAGGCTCTCTCAGGTCAATGACCAAATCCTTGGGAGCATACTGACACAGGGTGACTTCTTTAGGAAACCTTCTGAACATTTCTGCCCTTCAATACCTGGATCAAATGCAATAGAAAAAGATCTCCAAACAGAGCAATAGCAACAATAGTCATAATAGCAGCTGATACATAACATTTACTTACTACATTATCAAAAACTGTTGTATGAACTTTTATATGTGCTTACTCAGTGTATCCTCACAAAAACTTTATAAGATAGGTAGTATTATTGTTCTGTTTTACAGATGAAAAATCTAAGGCATAAGAAGGTAACCTGTCCAAGACCATAGAGCTAGTAAATGTCAGTAATGGTGGTATCTGAAATTTGAACCTAAGCATTTGGCTTCAACGTATGGATTCTCAGCCGCTACTAAGAACATGCCCCTAAAATTGAACATCCATTCAATACCTATTATGGGCCTAGCATAAAGTATGCCTTATGGGGGTCTATGAATTTGAGTTCACTTCTGAGGTGGGATAGGGTGGGGGGAATACATGCCCCCATTCAGCACTGGGTAAATAACTTGCTGGGTCCCTTTTTAAAAAATTGTGAAGAAGTTCCAGATGTTGACGTTAAGTCATGGAGCATTAAACCAAACATGGGATCCTTCTGAAAGAGGAACAGGTGGCATCCTATGAAGCTGGCCCTGTCCCCAACTCCCAGAAAAACAAAACAAAACAAGACCTAGAGTACAAAGCAAATAACAGAGTATGTGTAAAAAGAAAGTGGAGTGAATGTGCTTGAGGTGAAATCTGTGAGAAAGATAGCATGCAGTCAAAAAGTGGAGGGCACACCTACAAAATTAAGACATTACTTCCCAGTAAGGAGTCAGGAGCCAGGTTTGGGTGAGCATGATGGCTCATCACGTTGAACCCCCCGCCCCTTAGCTGTGTCATTCAGTTACACTTGTTCTGAACCAAAATTTTCCTAAGTCCTAGCCAGGTAGGTGTGGAATATTTTCACACCTTTGGAACTGCAGGTCAAAACCAGCTGTGACTGAATCTGTGTGTGACAGGAGCCCAGCTGTATTATATTATCTCAGCTTCAAAATGACCACAGCTTACATAACTGTCTCATAATCAGTCATTCTAAAGATGCGAGAGACCAGAGAAGAAAAGGTCTAAAGGGGATTTTTAGTTCAAATAAGCTAGCTCCAGGGGTCTGCTCAGGGTCAACATGCAAGTTGCTGGGGAAGGAGCAGCGTAATTATCATTATTTATAGCCCTACATGGCAAATGTGGAATTTTATACAGTGGCTGTAATTTGTTTTCTATGTGACCAACACAGAATAGAGCAGGCAGCAGGCCACCTCTCCACTCCAGGGCCTCCCTCATTGCTCCTCTTCCAGTACCTTCCCTACCTTAAGCCTCACACCTACTTCCTGTCCCCCTCCATCCCCTCCTGCCCTCCCCATCTTGTACCTGGGCCCAGGACACAAATGATCCTGGCCATCTCAGAACAGTCTTGCTTCGGTCTGTGTGCTCGGGGCTGCATCTCAAATAGGCTCTGGGCACATCTGGCTGCACAGTAGGAGTGCCACGCTCCAAAGTGCAACAACGAAACCACAAAAGATCAAAAGAAAAGCATCGCAGGCAAGAAATGATCCTTATCTTTATCTCCACAGAATCCATCAAGTACAAGCATCTAAGAGATGGCAAGCAGTAAGATAACAAATGGGAAGCCAGGGGAAATTAAAAGCAACCACTAATCATTCGCCTTTCAGCTGGCCTGGTAGGGCCTAAAAGGCTCCAATAGGGCATCCCACAGACAGAACCTCTATTAGGAACGGACCCCAGCAAAATAGACAACCTGCTAATCATCAGGCCTCAAGATGACAGCCTGGCTAAGCAAAGTTAAAACAGGAAAGCCAATTTCATTTATACATTGCACACTGTTAGAATTGATTTCTCCCTTGCTTAGGATATTCAGTCTTACCTCTTCTTGGGGTTTGATGTTTTGCTGTTGAAGTATGGCTAATCTTCACCTCCTGCACCTGCAACTGTGCCCAGGGACTCCTGCAGGTAGCTAACCCCACTGAAGCCCAAAGAACTACACCATGGCAGTATAACATCTGTGAATATCTCTTCCTCTACTAGGAATTTGTGTCCAACATCAGCATCTAACCTCTTGACTGGGTCAAGTGTCCATTTATTTATGATAAAACTAGCCTGCCCATGCATGAACAAATTTAGACATAGTATTAGAAACAGAATCCACCAAGATTTTTCTGGAGCATATTTCATTTAGATATTTAGAGTATGACCTGGGTCAGTTAGGAGCCGACTACCCTCTTTATAGTATCAGTGTTTTATTCAAACTGGGATATAACTGATTACAAATGGTAAAGAAGGTTTGGACTAAAGGTCAAAATCCTGTCACTCTGATCTCGGTTATTCATATATAGCCGTGTGCTACAGCTTTTAGTCCATTTGTACCATATGCATTCATATTTTTTAATATTTTATTGTCGATAATAGGCAGTTGTGTTCAGTTGTTCAGGGGATGTACTGTATGATTCCACAAGCCATTCATATTTGTAATTTTTGCGGATGGTGCCCTCTGGAGTTGTGCAGTTAAAAATGTGCATGGTCATATGTGACAGCTCTGTATACATCTGTTCTACAGGGACAAAAGCATTAATCTATTCAATAACATAGAGTAAGAATACAGAAATGATGGTTCAGTCCCTGCCTATCAAAAAGAACTGTGACAAAGGCAAATATGTAAAGACAGAAAAATTGCACTGAAATAAAAAAATGCCCTAAGACTATATTTCTGGTATGTACAGAGTACTGTTGGGAAACGTAGAAGAGAGTTATTAACTCTACTTGAAGGAATCAAGGGGGACTTCACAGAGGAGATGACATTAGACTGTGGTCTTGAGGGATGAGTAGATATAGAGTGAATAAAGAATTTCAGGCAGAGGAATCCTTGTGTGAAAAGACATAAGATATCAAAGTGTGCAGCTTTTAGAGGCAAGAAATTCTTTAGTACTAGGAAACAATGGGGACAGTGGGTACAGGCAAGAAGGGGTGTAATGGAAGATACAGTTAGAAAGGTGGGCCTTTCACAAAGGCCCAGATCACAAAGAACCCTTGTTCAACTGTTTGGACATCTAAGATAAAATTTTATCAATAAATGAATTCAGTACTGACTGCTTGGCCAGTTAAGCTCCAATCAGAAAAAAATGACAGCCAATAAAACTCTGTCTTGCCTGTAGAGGCAGCAAAGTAGTAAGAACATGGGCTCTGGAATGGGAATGCATGGGCCATCCCTCATAGTTATTTAACCTCTGTACACATTCGTTTCATTAGCTGTTATAGGGGATTCATAATAGTATCTGCCTCATAGAGTTGGTGTGGGTTTTACATGAGATAGTCTATGATGTAATTCATTTGCCAGAGTGTCTGGTATTTACTAATTCACAATAACTGTTGGTGGATCTTCTTATACTGCTGCTACTTTTCTTCCTGCTCTTGCCCTCCCCCTCCTTCTCTTCTTCTAATTACTATTATTAACTATTATTATTACTGCTAATTTCATGGAGCCCACAGTCCAGATTGTCTCCTTAATCCTGCTCTGACTAGATTATAAATAACTAGTTTAGTGTGGGTGGACAGCAAACCTCAGGTCATCTGAATATCTGCTTACTATTAATAGCACTAAAAATGGAAGAAAATCAGGTAAATCTTCAGTATTTTTTCTTCTCACATCAAATAACACATTTTAAAGCTCTACTGTCTTCTAGCATACTCAACTATGGGACATATGAACTGCTTACTGTTCATTGCTTTACCTTAGTTTTTTTTCCCCTAAACTATAGCAAAAATCAGTTTAAATTATTTTAAAAGAAATTTCTGGAAAGGGGAACCCTTAGTCTGGGATTTTGCCATTATGACTACTTTCCCCTTCTCCTTCTACACACAGTTACAGAGAAAGAGAGGGAGGGAGGAAGGGAGAGAGAGAAGGAGAGATGGATTGATGAATACCATTGGCTTCTTTACTAAGTAATACTACAATCCCTGTATTTAAGCTGACAACACAGGCATCTCTTTAACATTTTAATTAAATAATGTTGGAGCAAGCCTTTCTGCTTTTCTGATGACAAGCCTTGGCTCATAGTCAAAACCTCTCAGTTTAGCTTTGACAAGATGAGGACACTTCTGAGAGACCAAGGGCCCCCTGTAGCTTAATGCTCCCTATTTCTTTTCATAACAACATTTGGTGTGCGAGTAGAACATAATGTTTGCGCCCAACAAAAAATGGTAGAGGGACAAGCCTTTTACCAGCCTTTCAGATCTCTTTCCAAGGGTGCACTTACAATTTCATCTTTCCTTTTTAGATACCAGTGTTCATAACCCTAAAACCATTGCAAGAGTGACCTCTAAGGTATGGCAAGCCAACAGCATTGTGCCAGGCTCCCCAACCTTGGCAAGCCCTGAGCAGCTGGCCATACAGTGACTCAGCAAGCCCCTTGGGGGAGGTGACGGAGGCAGCTCCACAAGCTGGTGATCAGAAAGCCTTGAGTCTCCTAGCCATGAAATCATTCATAAGTCTGACTCTCCAACACCATCATTAAGGCAAAAAAGTAGGTTTGTCTGACCCCTCACATACCCACTTCACACCCATAGACTACCGTTTTGGGTGTCTTTTCCCTTTTAACAGGGGAAACAGGGAAACTGGCCTTTACTGCACTATATTTTAGGCACCTAGTAGGAGTTTCATAAATGCTGCCCTGATCCTTGCATTAATTGATAGACCTTTCCATTTTCATTTTAACAGTTACATAGCTTGAAGCTCAGAGTTCATACCAGAGTAACAGAGTAAGAATTGGAGCCCAGATTCATCTGATCAAAAGTCTTCTACCTTCTGCTACTTTTCAGCATTTAACATTTCTTCATATCTCCCCTGGAGAAAGATGCAGTCTCCCTTAGAGACGCTTCTTGGTCCCTGTGGACCCTCTGGGATCACACTAAACATCCCAAATGATCTGTGTGTTCTTGGCAGGAGAGCTACATCACTGCTTTAATCTGTAAGTAACTTGGGTGCTAAGTGATATGGGTGAATATCATAAACCATGTGGAGCAAGAGAAGCCAGATAAATACCCTCTGGTTCCATTTGTAAAAGTTCAAAAGTAGGCAACACTAATGGACAGTGTCAGAAATCAAGGTAGTGATTATTTTCAGATTACAGGAAATGAAAGGGGCCCCAGGGGCTTTTAAGGTACTAGTCATGTTCTGTTTCATGAGCTGGAGCTGAGGACAGGGGAGTGTTGAGTTTGTGAAAATTAATCAAATCATTTACCTATGATTTGTGTACTTTTCTGTATGTATGTACTAATTCAATAAAAACATTTCTAAAAGTTGCATCAGGCTTAGAGCTCAGAGAGTTTTGAAGCAACTTCTTTGAATTATCTGACACCTTTACAGTGTATTGAAATTTTCAGGGAAAAAACACAATAATAGTTCATAAAAGAAAAAACATCTTAGAAAATTGCCCTCCATATCTTTCCACTATTGCTGATGTTTCATCTACTGCGTTGGGCTTAGTGTGAAAATTTGAATCCCAATATGTTATCATGGTTTAAATCCTCCCATTGAAATTCAAAAGTAACTATTCTGCTTTTTTCCTTCTGCTATAAGATACCGATTATGATGAAATGTGATTCATGTTTTAACCTTACTGACCATTATAGTAATCATTGATGTCTTTTACCATATACATAAAAGGTTAGTACATTAGAATTGTGTTGGATTACCAGCCCCTGCTAAAGCATATGTTATTGCCATAAGAATAGAGGAAGTTTCTACCGAAAGGAAAATTTTGAAATAGTGAGACACTATGATTCTGACTAGAAAATCTACGTACAGTGTAATAAATGTTCACATCATTTCAGGAGCCACCTATTACAAAATAAGTATGAAAATAGCCTGCATTAATTGAATGCTTGTTATATATCAGACACTGTTTCAAGTATATGGCATTGGGATGACTCACTTATCAGCCTATGAGAGAGGTCTTTGATTATCTCCATTTTACAGATGAGGAAAATAAGGCACACATATGTTATGTAACTTGCCTCAGATCCTCAGATTACTATACAGCCAGTTAGAGACAGAGCTAGGACATAAACCTACTCAGTTTGGCTCTGTCTTCTTCTGGTAAAGGGCAAGCAATTCATTCTCAACGTTTCACTCCTTCACCCTCTAATGCTTAGAAAAAGTCTGCTGGTATTTCGTAAATAGTTTAAATGGAAAATGGTGAGGGCTTGGCAGCCTTGAGTTAAGAAAAATGGGGAGACAATCTCATAAATTAAGGGGTAGCGATGATTATACAAAGAGAGTATTGAGTTCATGGAGAGGAAAGAATGCGGGATAGTGCAGGAGGAAGCAAAGGGAATGATGTAACTTAGAGCAGCTTTGTAAAGGGCTTTGATGCAGAAGGTGAGACTTTGGATACAACTTGATGCCAGTTAGTGCCCACCACTGTGCAGGATCTGTTTACTGGGTCCAGCACCAAATGAAAAAAATGGATGGCCAAATATCACAGTGGGCCCAGGATCCTCCTAATCAATATGGACTCCCATTTACTTCACCTTTAGGGCTACAGTTCAAGAAAAGCCAGTATCCACATGTTTCCTTAAACCAAGTTCTTAACCTAGGATGACATTGTGGAGACCTTTTGCTTTTCACCATAATGCTGATGCACCGCAAACATGCCCTCAAAAGGCAGCTTTCTGCCAAGTGATGATGATAGACACTTAACTCCTATCTCCATGTTTTGCACGTAGGCAGAGAATTTTGTTGAATAAAATAAATGAACTACTGTAAATTAACCAAACAAATGAATCAAGCCAGTATATCTGCTAACCACCATGTATTTCTTGCACGTATTTGCTACTCTCTTCCTTTAATTAGGATCCTACCCCAAATCAATGAAATCATATACCTTTTGAAGAAAATCCTGCTGAAAGTGATGTGAATGCCAGGACCTTCAGGAAGAGTAGGAGGAAGACACTCTCCATGTATGGGAGCCTTAGGTACCCGTGATGCTACCCCAGAGGCACTGTTTCTCTGCACCTGTGATTCTTGTCTACCATGGTGAACTAATGACCATATAACTGGTGAGCCATTAAAAACATATTTGGACATCCTAAGCATTTGGAGGCTGATGCTCGAGGCCCTCTCATTTCAAGCTCCTTTGCTGTCTCTTACTCTATGTTGTGTTGGATGATGATCATCATCATAGATAATATTTATTAAGTACTTACTTGCTTATCGGGAACTGGGTTGAGTGCTTTACAAACATTTTATCAATAGTGACAACAGTCCTGTGAGGTAGACAGTAGTACTTTCCCCCAGTTACACATGGAAGCTTAGCGATATCCTGTAATGTGCTCAAGGCCACACAGCTGTTCAGTGCTGGAGTCAGTATTCAAGTCCACATTGTCCTGATGCCTAAGCTGGCACCCACTGTAGTATACTTCATCTGCCTGTAGCAATTCCATATCTCTATTCCTCAGCTCTTACCTCATTGATTTGACTTGTTTAAAGCACTGGCTTCAGTGATTTTGACTTCAGAACTCTTGCTCAGTTGGCATCCAGCCTCTGGCTTCATAACTGTACTCTATGATCAAAGTCAGGCCTAGGACCCCAAGTCATTGGGTTGGCACCACTCCCAGGCCTCCCCTGATCCTCAGGCAAGCAGAAGAACTGACATACCTGCCTTGGGATACCCTCTAATAGGAAATTCTAAAATTTTGCATGCTTGGACAGATGGTTGGAAAAACATTGAAATTGCTTCTTTCTTTTTATTTGCAAAGGTAGAGCTGGACTTGAAGAAATAGATGCAAAGCAAAAACCCACTCCATATTTAGCTAGCCTCAAAATACACACGACCTGAGAGCTCCCTATTTAGCTCACCTCCTTACTTCTGCTGCAAATGTTTGCTGATGCTACAGCTTACAAAGCACAGATCTGCAGGGGCCTCTGAGCCCCTTTGGTATACGCTTTCCCATGTTTAGGTAAATGTCAGTGGAAAATCACCATGTATTTAGTGTTTTAATAAAACTACATTATTGTTTATTTTGTGGCCTCAGGTTTCAAAAGGGAAAGAAATAGCCACATTAAACTTTGCCCCTAAAACTCTAGCAACTCCCTCCAGGATACTTATAAATGTTATCCTCCTGCCGCCCGAGCTATGTTTTCACTAGAACATCCTCCACTGCTAATTCTAGTCGATAATCATAGGACTGGCCGGGGTCATTTTCAGGCTTGAGGAAAGAAATAGAATCCAGATTGTGTGTCACAAGAAATATAACTTAATTCCTAACTTCCAGTTCCTTGATGACAAGGTCACCGAATGCCAAACTTAGATCATGGAACAGTAATTCTACCAAAAACACATAAGCATGAAATCTATCTCAGCTTCTATTTCCCTGCCTAGTCCTCAAAGTGCTTCATCGCCACCTCCAACCTCAGTGTTAAAAACTAGATTCGTGCATTTCACTGTCCAGGACACTGACAAGAATGAAGGGTTGAATCAACCAGCTGTACTGACTTCATGGTGCCCATCAGATCCAAGTGTCTCTGAGATGTCATTTTAGGTGCTATTGTGTTTGTAGCAGGTTGTCACATGGACAGTGGGATTTTCATAGGCCAGGAAGCCTCCTCTCCCACTCCTCCTCCACTTGTTTTCCAGTGCTTGTGTGTTTTTTAAAAGAAACGTGGTTGGAAATTATAGATATCCTAAACTGTAAATATGCTCCATATTTGAAATAACACAATGACATACATTAACTCACACATGACTACGATCACCATATTTTCAGAGAGTTCCTTTTTTAAGAGGGAAGAGAGAACCCAATGGCTTTGGATACTGGAGTCCTGGAGTAAAAAGAAATATCCCTCACAGAGGATGAGAAAGGGAGGAAGGGATGAAACAGTATTCTCCTATCTCACTCCTCTGACAGAGCCGTCCATGTGCAAACTGAATTGTATTTGGTACAGTTGCTAAGAATACTATGAGGTTTCTATATATGATAATAAATAACCAACCTTGTGACTAAATATTACTATTTAATTTAACACTTGGTTATTGAACTACTATTATTCATAATGCCTTCTAGTAAGTTCCAGGTTCTGTTTCATACAGGTGTGGTTTTTAAAAAATGTTTTTACCAAAATCTGTGTTTTCTATACTGTAAAAGTTTCCCTGACTTTTGAACAAAAGCTCTAAATGGAAGTGCTAATCTTTTATTGGATAAAGGCAAATAATTGGTTTCTCTCATTTCATTGAGGTTCTTAGGCACAACCATGAGCAGGGTCGTGGCACAAATCCATTCAGCAGTAAATAACTTTTTGTTTGTGTAATGGCTACAGACTGAACCACAGCAGATGTGAAGATTAGCTGGTAGAAACCAACCTTATTTTGGAAATATGCTAAGACAAAAAATGCTGAATGCTAGCAAGTAAGAAGGAAAACATTCATTGTAGCTCCAAACATTCACTATTTTCCAGTGTTAAAGATAGATAACCACTTCCCTGTATTCTAGAATAAATGAGAAGGGTATTAATGTAAGGGGCTGGAACATTCATTTGAGAGGGAAGAAATGGGATCAGAATTAGGAAATTGGCTCATGGAAGAAATCCCACTGAAGGAGTCGGGGAGAGGTGTTAGAAAGAAGTCCTCTAGTCTCAGCTTACCCTTCCTCACAGCTGTGAGAGGGAAAAGAACCAAGCAGAAAATGGTGACAGAGTTCATTCTTGGGGTGAGGGCTGAATTTCCTCCCTTCTGTTGGGGGAACCTTTTAGTATGCAAGAATAGCAATGGGCCTGTCTTCCGTGGACAAGCCAAATGCAAGCTGGTGAATCAGTGCCTCCTTAACCCTCCTGGTCTCATACCCTTCTCATCCCCTGTCCTTGGCTTTCTGAGGTAGAACTCTCCTTTTCTTGTCTGTCTGGGAGTCACCTGCAAAGGCTGATTGTCAGTAGATGTTAAAGCTTGATTTGGCTGCTTTCACTACGTATGAGGGACACTTTATCAAGTGAGACCTCTTAGCACCTGTCTCAACTGATCAGTGAGACCTCTTAGCACCTGTCCTAAGCTTAGGATTATTGTGCAGAAATAAGGGGCAGGAACAGCAGAGGCAAAATACAAATGTCTCCATCTTTGGGCTAGATGCCTTATTTATCCTGCCATCTCAATGCTTCTGGAACCTGGATATGGGACCAGATCTGAGCCCTTGAAGCTGAGTGGAAAGATAGAAAGATGCTGCCATGTCTTCCCTCTTCCTGATCAGATTCAAGGCTGGTTTCTCCAGCTCTGCTGTAGACCTGTCACAGAGGCCAAGTAGCAGCAGCTGCTTACTACTCTCTTCCTGTTCCCCAGAGGGCACTTCATAACTTTTCGTCTCTGAACTTGAATACCATTTTCAGTCTGTGCCATTCTGCTTGTTTCTTAACTGTATTTTGTTAGTATTGCTCCTTATGAGATGTCTGAAAAAGCTGACTAACCATACTAGCAGTCTAACATTTGATAGACTAGAAGTCTCCAGGTGTTGTAGATGCTGTAAAAGCAAAAAACTACCTGGCTCCAAAAAGATGGGTCAGGAGGACGCTAGGAGCAGCAGAAGTATGAATCAGAGGGTAGAAGAAAAGAAGGAATGGTGTTGGGTGTGCAATCATCTAAAACCTTGAGTGGAGAGCTTTTCAGGTGCCTGTTTGTCAACAATGGAGCCTCATGTTGACTTTCCCCTTTCCCTCCCTCTGCTCCTGTCGCTTCCCTCACCTTCCTCCTCCACCTCCATCTCTCTATTTTCTCAAAGTCTCCATCTCATCCGCTTTTATTCTTATTTTCTTCAAAACAAATTACTTGTTTTAATTTTTTATTCCACATACCCATTGAATTATAATATTGATGCATATCTTAGTTACTTTTTAACTGGCTGGAGAGCAGGGAGCATGACTTCACACCAAGCTAGAGAAGAGAAAAAGTCAAATTCAGTTTTCCAACATTTCAGCAAAGAATTGGTCTATTGACCTAGTTATAATTCTAACTCTTATAAGACAAAGAAAAGTGTGTGGATTTACTTATAGAAGTCTGTTAAAAATTAAATGACCAGGGGTGCATAGTAAATATAATTTTATTCTTCTAATAAATTGTGTGGATTAGGATTTATAATGCACTGAAAACAATTTAAAGGATAATGGACATTACATATATATATTTATATTTATGCTCTATTGTATTAATAGGAAAAATATGAATGAGTCAAATGCTGGTGTTTTGTATATAGAAAAAATTTTAAAACTGAGTGCATTTCTATGTATTTGAATCCACTCATATTGCCTGTTCTTAGCCTGCAGTTCTATGTTGTTTGTATTAATAACTGCAGGGTGTAACCCATGTAAAGAAAGCAAACTATTTAAAATGGGTCTAGCACTGTGTCCTCAAACAGTGCACATCTCTGAAATGAACTTAAACGTTTTGTAAATCTTTTTGAGAAGCAAACATTTCTTGAACACCTGACTGGTTATTTTCAGGGAGAGAACTTCCAGGAGACGGTGGAAGGGATGAGTAGTGCTGCCCTAGCTGATTTGCACTCCCTTTGCTGCAGTTCTCCTATTCGGATCTCCATCTGCTTTTCCTTTGACAAATCTGTCTTTTGGGGGTGCTCCTTTTAACTTCTTTTCTTTATCACAACCGGCATTTGAATATAACTAATTCAGCCGGCTGCTTGATGCTGAGCACAGCAAGAAATCCACATCAGCACCCCCTGCACAAACGACCTTCTACTTTTACAAAACCAAATGCCAAACTGGTTTTACAATGGAGATGTTGAACATAAAAGTTGGCTCCATCATAATGTCCACCCGGTTGTTATGTGAATGGTTGTTTATAACTTGTGTTCAGCTTTCTAGCCAAGCACTAGTGTCGCCTAAAATTGCTACTGTGAGAAAACCAGAATGCTATTTTGTAAGCCCAGACTGTCCATCTAAGTTTTGGAAAACTGCTCTTCTTTCTGCAGAGCTTGCTAAAGAAAGATAAACAACTCTACCCAGACAATGGGTAGCTGGGGAGCAGTGGCTCTTTATTAGGTTACATATTACTGTGGAGATGGGCAGAGATGTGTGCTTTAAAGGCGATTGCCTTCTTGTGGGGTAAAATATGTTAAATATCAGCAGTCTCCACAGATCCCTGAGTTGACCTTTTATGAATCTGTTACTGAGAAATTGATCAGCCCCTATTTTTTCCCACAATAACATCAGAAGCTTAATTTGGATATTGTTATCTATTGTTTTTATATTATAATTATAATTTAAACAACTAATTTGGCTTAAAGTAATCAATAATTGGTGTCTGATAGTTGATGATCAATGACCCTGTTTTCCCCTGTAAGTATTTGCCAGACATCATCTTGACTTCTAAAGGAGCTATATATGATGAGTAATTGAATGCCTGAAAATATTATTGGATTTGTGTCTGAGGGCAGAATACAATTTTAAATAATTTATTTGACCTGCCTAGAATTATTAAATTTCAAATGAACAAATTAATAATAAAATCTGTGCGTGATGATAGTAATAATCTGATTCTTCCATTTAGCCTGAATTTTGAATCAAATATATAATTTATTCAGTGATAATAGATTTGTGTCTTAATAACATGAAAGGATTCCAGGGATTGGCTGTCATCTTTGGAGCCATCAGGAAATAGGTACAAGTGGCCTCATGAGGGAGTTCAGTAATTCCTAGCAATGCAATCAGATGGAAATAGTAACTTATGTCTGTCACTGCTGCTGAGTGCCTCCTGGGCTACAGGGATGAGAAATAGAGGGCAATGCTTAGGGGGAAAAAAGCTGTTTTATGGAGACCTAAGAATCAGAGCCTATGAGTCTTTGCAGGGAAGTAGTAAAGGGTATGTGGAAATTAAGCTCTCATAAAACGAAAAAGCATTCCTCAGTAGTGGGAGGGTTGGAAGTTGTCAGATGTCCTATAGTCCTAACTAGTATGGAGTCAATCGCAAAATAAGCCAGGGAAGGAGTGACTGAGTCTGAAGTGGTAAAGTGAGAATAGAACTGGAAAAGTTATCTGAAATACAGGAACTAAGTGCAATCTTATAGGTGACCTCTAATAACCCCTTCCCCAAGAGTCTAAGGGGACTATTAAGGCGTTTGTGGCTGGTGAGAGGGGTTGAGACAAATAACAATGCTACTGCTTCTTAATCTCTAATTTTAGTGGGACTGTGTTGTCCTTTCAGACTGAGATTTGGAAAACCGACCTGCTTAGTGAGATTCCTACATGTTTATATTAAAGTGTTTAGATGAAAGTTTATGTTGCCCATCACTTTCAATTAAATGTATTAAATGGAAATGTCCTTAATGGGAGGTATGCTTAAAAACACATACTTGGTCTGCATCTTGATAGGGTGATAATAGAAGCACAATTCTCACCTCTCTAGAAGCAGAATATCCCCAGCAAGTGTGGCTACCAAAAATACTGTGTCTGAAAGAAATGCTGTTTTTCCTCTGCTTCCCTGTTCTAAAATTAGACTCCTGTTCTCAATGTTAAAGGTCAAAGGATCTTCACGACGAAATGTTTGGCCAATTATTTGGTGTATTATCACTGGGACATGTGCTTTGCACATCTTTTAAAGTTTAGGTGAATCCAGTCTTTCCTCCCAATCTAAGAATTTTCATGATAATCAAAAGATTCAGTGAATAGTCTTTGTGCCTCAAACTTGGTACCTACTTCCAAAACAGAATTCTTAATGCCTTGCTTATTTTAGTTAGTGCAATGTATTGCAAAAGGCACAAAGCTGGCCTAAGTACATTATTTTCTACTAGATGCTGCCACCTACTCCCATTAAGTACTTCCTGTGGCTTGGAAAGATCAGATTCTGCTAAATGAATCCGGACTTATCTGAATCAATTGTATAATCTGTAAAATGGGATTACTAGAAGTGGCAGACAGTTCTATTAGTATTATACTCAGCTCTGACATCACAAAATTTAATGAGGTACTCACTGGGCCATTTCCAGAATATATATATCTTACTTCCAGACATACTCTGGACGTTGTGGAAAGAACATTAACTCTGACAGTCGAGGTGAGCAGTTTGTAGTCATTTGGCGAAGGGTATACCAGAAGACACATACTGCATATTCTCATGTAATTTTTTCCCTTCTACAACCAGAGACTGTCTTAAAACAGAGATAGAAAGGGTAGGATTATGTTGGAAACTTCCTTCTGGCTCTGTAACTGCTGTAGCCTGAAATATAATTTGCAGCCCAGCTATGAACATTTGAGTTTGTAAATCCTTCATTGACATAGTTAGATGTCTTTCATATTATCTTGCTGATAAATTAACCCAAAATTTCTACCTTTCTCCCACCAAATTTCTACAGCTTTGGGGGTAGAAATAATGTTCTTGGGGAACTGCTTATGCCTTCCTCAAAACTGGGATTTGTAAAGAAGAAAATATTTGTGTATATGAAATCATTTATTTAATCCATTCAATTAAATGTCTAAATGATAGGTCAATTAAGCCATATTGAGTAACCCCACTCTATAGAGAGTACTGTCAACGACACTGAAGGAAATTTCAAAACAGAGAAGAAGCAGTCTTTCTTTTGGAAAAACTTATAATCTATTTAGGGAAAGTAGCCTAACAGATAAGAAAAGTGTTTGATACCTGGCAGTATAAAAAGAAGAAGCGATTGAGATGGGTAGATTGAGATATGTGATAAAGAAATATAAAGTAAAGGTAATTAAAACACAGGTGGAATTAATCAGACAAGCTTTCATGGAAGAGGTGAATTTTGAATAGGATTTTGATAAGAGATTAGTGGAGAGAAATTTTAAGTGAGATAAGTAGCCTTCACAACTAGAGACTTGATATAGAAAGTTCTGAGCAGAGAATAGGAAATCTTCTTAGCCTGAGTAAATACCACGTTTAGAAATTTATTAGAAGCCCTTTCATCTGACATATATTGGTTGGTTAATCAAAAAAGAACATTAAAAAGGGAATCAAAATATGGAACACATACACTCTAAACATTTTATTTTAAAATAAAGCCTGTAAATGTACACTCGACCATAGTTTTTTTCAGCATAATGCCAAGATATTTTCTTTTGAGTTGGATTCTGTTGATTCTTTTTTCTAATGACTCTCTTGCATTAACCACACCCACATGTATAATTCTCAATTTCCAAGTTCAGTTGGAAGCAAGATTGGAACTCTGAGACATTTGCTAACCAATTTGAGTATACAGTCTCCTGCTGCAGCTCTCCCCCCCAAAAAAAACATTTATAATTATCCCATCTATACAGAATTTGAAAGCTGATTCTTTGGGGACACACCTTCAAAAATCTTTTGAAAGCATCAGTGTAATTTCTGTAATAAGAACAATTCTTTTTATTTTAATATCATATTTAATTGGTTCATTTATTTTAATTCAATTATATAAATGCTGTAATAAGAACAACTATATTAGTGGGTTTAGGAACATATAAGTGACTTTCAGAAAGTAGATCAACTATACTTCAATAAAATTTGAAAAACAAATAAATAAAATTTTTAAAAACCCAGAAAACAATTTACAGAAAGACATGTTTTAGATACTATAAGAAAACAAGAATCTTTTTATAGGACTCCAGGCTGTATTTTAGAATAAAATGGCTTTTCTTCATATTAAGAAAAAAAAAAGTAGTCAACTCATTTTATGGGAGTGGAAGTATGAGCATGTATGTGGGCTTACTAATGATAACCTGCTGAACAAGAGAATTCAGTATGTAGAGGGTCTCATTATATTTTAGAAATGAGTGATATGTTAAGTCAGTTAAGTAAAGATAGTAAAGAGATATTCTGTTGAAAGAGCTATTGTAATACAATAATAAGAGTAATCTCAAAGATGAGCCTAGATTTAGGAGTCAATTAAAAGTGACTCAAAAAAAAAAAAGTGACTCTAGAACTTGAAGTCAAAATAGCTAGAGGTCATCATACATCACCCATGACTTTAACCCCTAGTGATGATAAATAAAATGCTAGAAGGAGAAAATTAAAACCGCTGCAATCAAAAAACAAGTTAAACATCTCTGTGGCTCAGAAACGTAACAGGCTGAAGCTACCAGCCTCCTGGGCTTAGCGCCAAACATTCTTTTAGTAGATTTTACCCTTTGAACATCTGGTTCAACATTACTGTAGTAGAGAACATGGTGAAAATGACAGTGGATTATGGTCGATTTATAATCTCCAAAATATGCCATTTCAGAGCAAATCCATAGGTTCCACCACAAACTTAGACAATCCAACAGGTAGTATCCTATTCGTGGCTTTAGCTTATTACTGGAAATAGCCAATAGGTGCAAATTCTATTTTTGAGCAAGAGCCCGTCCACTGATCACCCTTGTAGACTGACCAAAAGGCCTCATTCTGTAGGGGATCTTTCTTACCCAAATCACTCTCTGGAGTGACACCTACAGGATAGTTCCCGAAACCAATCTAATCCATGCCCCAGACTCAGGGGCACACTAACCACACTTATGACCTTGGGGATACTCCAATAAAAGGCATTGGGAAGGTGATCCTTCTCTACTAGGGGTGACTTGGGGGCTTTCTTGAAGATTTCAAAGTAACCTATCAAAGAGGGTGTCATGGAGTTTATTATACATAAATAAAAATGTTTTTTAGCAGATGTAAGACAAAATAATAGTTGTGACCACACTTAAAAAGAAAAAGTATACAATTGTATACAAAGGCAAAGTAATATGATATTAATGTAAAATTAGGGGGAAAATGAGTTGTAAACCTCATCATCTTACAGTGAATTTATAGGCACCATGAACAAACTTTCTAAGTGGTGACTAATGAAACAGTGAGGAACATATGAGCTAATAACTCCTCTTATGCATGGTTATAAATGATCTTCGTCCTACCTGGCCCCCTTTTTTCATTCGTTCATTCAATGAGGATGTGTTGAATATTTACTCTGAGCCAGAGACTGTGTTTGGGTTTAGAGGCAACAGCGGTGAATAAGACCTTGTAAATGCCCTGAGAATATTTTTCATTACTTTTCTCCTTGGGAAGGAAATATTTGATGAAATAAAGAGAGAAGAGTTGCGAATCACTGCTACTTGTTTTCAGTAGAACATTAGTAGATTAACATAGCAAGAGAAACACAAGAATGGTATTATTATATAAGCTGTCTTACAAATAAACAATTACATGATGAATCAAGCCCTTTAAAATGGGATACTGAGGCGTTTTTATGCTAATGGAGCCAAGTCAACAAAGGTTTATAGAGCTGTTCAAGTACCCAGGTTGAATACACACATGGCTAAGACATGGTTTCTGTTCTCAGAGAGCCCATCATCTAGTAGGTAGGACTATAGAGAAACATGAAATCAGAAGGACAGCCCTCTGTACTTAATTCTTGCTTGTTAATTTTATAGCACTATTTGGTGAAGACAGGTGACAGGTGACATTTGCATGGTTCTAATTTTTACCTCTCAGAATGATCCAAGGGACTCCCCTCTGTGCCTGTCCTCAGGAGGGCAATTTTTTCTCAGCCCTCTGGTACTCCACAGCTCTGATGCAACTAAATGGTCTTAAGCCAATCCCCTACGTCCAGGGTTGTGGAGGATCATTATTCGCTAGGGTCACATAGGCAAGATCCTAGTGTCTTCATTTATGCCTCAGCTCATTTGGGAAGAGTTGTGGACTGATTCATCTTGGTGACTCATTAGCTCAGATAGCACACATGGAAAATGTGAGAGCATGTCAGATAACAGTGTCTCCCATGCAGAGTGGAACGGACAACAGCACTGTAATGGGTCTCTAACTCCTCCTATCCCCTGGCTACTAGCTGATTTTTAAAGCTGCCAGCACTGATATTCCTCAAGGGAGCATACCCTTCCTTTTTGAAATCAAGCTTCCATTATTATCTGGCACTGGCAGAGGCTCGGAACTCACAAGACTATAATAATATTTTGTTGACTACTTGTGTCAGACAATGAGCTAAATGCATTACTTCACAAGAACCCTATGAGTTAAATATTATGTATTTATATTATAAATATATAAGATAATGAAAATTGAGGCTCAGAGAGATTAGCCAATTGACCAGGTTTACAGATGTAGGGGAAAAATTGGTACTTGAACCCTGCTCTTTCTGATTCCGGAGGCAGAACTCTTAACCATCAAGCTATACTGAATGGTCTCTGGCAGGCCACAGAATTTTAGCACACATTCAGTTTCCCATAATATATTACCTTTGTTCTCAAAAGCATCTCTGTGTATCTCATGACCCAAGTTCAAGCTCCTACTCCCTGAAACACACACATTCTCACACATATACACACCCACACACACAAAGTCTGTTTCCACTGTCTCATTTGTAATAGGCTCAGTTATTGCTTATACCCCATTTCATTTTTGGCTGGGCCTTTAAATGCTTTTTAAATGTTAGAAATGCCAGGGACCTTTGGTTTAAGACCAAAATAGCAGGATTTGTGTTCCCACAAATCAGAATAGGCAACTACCAGCTTCCACATGCCCGCCCCACCTCCTCCAAGTGACAGCAGTTGTGTCAAAACAGAAAAGCCAAAACATTGTATGCATGTTTGGCAATGTGTTAAGAGGTGCTTTTTAACAGATCTGGAATAAAGGGCAAATTTAAAATATTTGCTGCATTTTTAGTGTTCTCTTGTTGTTCAGAGCTGGGAAGCGTGGTTCTTTTCCCACCTCACCTTTTCCTTTTTCTGAAACCTCCTTATCAGCTTCCCACTCTTCCATCTGTCAGGAGGTCCTGTTTTCCTTTTCAGTGATTTCTCAGCAAGCCGACCTCTGCAGATTTCGTCATACCCATTCGCTTGCACACACTGTGACTCATTTTCACTAATGTGTGTACTGAGCAGTGAGCAGAGGCCAGCAGAGACACTGCTGCCTGCAAAGGACTAATTAGCTACCAACTGTGGCATAAGGATGTCTGTGTGGAGAGCTCCACACGCCTCCACGCCTCCACGCCTCCTGCTCAGAAGCTCCTCCCTCTGGGTCTCACCATCCCTGGGTTTTGATCTTGGATAAGTGGTGTGAAAGCAAACATCTTTAGCCCTGAGTCAGGCTCACACTACCAAAATCATATACAGGAGTGTGTAGTTTTTTCCCATTTATCTATTTCAAAATTAACATTTGATTGCTACAGTTTTGTTCTGTTTTTTTTAAGAAAAGAAAAAGAAATATGTTTCTTCTAGTCCTGGCAGATCATTTGTTGTTTTTCTCACCCCTCCTGCTTCTCTCGGGTGTATTTGCAAAGCGAGCGAAGGCTGATTTCTAGCAGAGGATATTTCATAGCTCAGTTTCTCATCAAGATGATAAATCAGACTGGGTGCCTAAATAATTACATTCATGGAACTGGACTGTAATTTTTTACGGCAGAATTCACGAGGCAGTGCTCTGACTCATTATATACAACAGTTTTCATAACTCATATAAATATTGCATCTATCTTTTGGATAGATAGAGGGGTATTTTTAGGAATTTTCATCAATACTTAATAATGCAATTTGCACTACAAACAGAACATTGCAATAAAGAATTCAAGAGCTAATAAGTGCCATTAAGTCAAGTAAGGGGCTTCGTAGACCTGGTTTCCATTTACAATACCTTGTCTCAATACACATGAATATACATTTTGACATAGTCACAGTAGACATTACGCTGTTCCTTTCTGCTATGAAGGCAATGCACATGGTCTTTGCCCTGGGAACTGGGAATACTGAATTCCATTCTAATTTCCATAAGCAAATTGCTGTGTGAATTTATAAAAATTAATTCCTTTTTGTTTTAACAGAGAAAAGCATCACCTGGCCTCTACTTTCTCTGAGATCATTTTTCATAGCCTGTTTTGGTTTTGTCAGAGAATTGTATCTCTGTATTCCTATGTACCTGAACCCAAAGCATACAGATAAAGAGGTTCTTGCTTGCTTTTTATACCTGCCACTCCTCCAAAGAAAAAGATTCATGTACATTAGAAATACAGCAATTAACAACAACAACAAAAAAGGACTAACAATAAAGGTTGAGGCTAGGGAACAATAACTATACCTGAACCCCAAAGCAAAGGACACCTGCTCCAATAGGGCATAAAATTTAGCCCTCTGCTTCCTAAGAGTTAAGGTAAGAAATAGGATTAGTTATCTAGCACTTTTTATATCAGCAAGGGCTTTTGACAGGAATTGAATAATAATTTGAGCACAAGATTTAGTTTAAAAGCCCAAATTAAAATAAGGTCTACTACCAACTAGTTGTGCAGCACTGAACAAGTCATTTAATTTCTCTGGGCTTCAATTTTCTTCTCTGTAAAATGAAATTGATAATGTATACCTCGACATGTGTTGATGAGGATTAAGTAGATATGTATGTAAAGCCCATAGTACAATGCCTGGCATAGAGTGATATAACATGTCAATAAGTTTTGATGCTATTACTTTCAAGGGGTTCAACATCTGGTGGAGGAGATAAAATAACTACATAGATAACCATAATTTATGGTAAAATAACTTATGTACCCTAAAAGAGGTAAAGATAAGCGGTAACAGGAAAAGCTTCCAGCTGGGAATAGGGGCTTGGGGGAATCAATGAATGCTCCATGGGAACGGTCGGAAGGGTAGAATTAAGAGAAGGGAGACGCAAGAGGGAAGAGATATGGGAACATGTGTATATGTATAACTGATTCACTTTGTTATGAAGCAGAAGCTAACACGCCATTGTAGAGCAATTATACTCCAATAAAGATGTTAGAAAAAAAAAAAAAAAGAGAACACTAAGCAGCGGGAAACATTGTAAACCATGTTAGTCCAAGTCCTTCAAGAAACGTTCGCCCACGGGGGATTAAACGTATGAGGCTCTTTTTTAGGGGAAACGCCTGTGAGTGAAAATGAAGAGATATAGGGGAGTCTGGGTGAAATTTCAGACCTTGAAATTTCCAAGACTGACCCCAGTGAAGGAGAGAGGGAAGGAAGGTCCCAGATTGTCTTGTAGTCTAATGAATGTGCAACAAGGCCTTCAGATGGGGAGTTCTACAGCCAAAGTTGACTGTTAGAGGAGTCTATGTCTCTGAGGCTGGGACCTGTCTCGGTAGCCCTGCAGTAGCCTGTGGGAAGCATGACCTTTTGCAGGCCTGTGCTGGGTGTCAGTGGACAGCAGCTGGGGACTCTGGTCAATCACTCTCCCGGTAGTTGGAGATCTGTAAGGTATGTTCTTATGGCCACCTCATAAGCAATGGCACAAAAGCTAGAAATCATGAGTCAAATTAAATTCGTAGAATTAAACTGTCTTACAGGCCAGCTGGGCTTGGGTATTGAGACATTTATCTCTGTCTTTTACCTACTTACAAATGCAGTGGAGGTGGGAATAAGGAAGTAAGGAAGCAGTAGCAGTGGCACTGCCCCGGCAGACAGTCACTATGAGCACACGTGCACTTTGAGGCCATCCATTGCTACACCTGACCAGAGGTCCTGCTGTTTGGGTGGCTCATCCTGCTCCCAATTGCTTCCCTTTATCAGACTAATTCAGGGCCACTTAGACTTGTGGCCACCTCCCCAGGGGTAAGCAGTCTTCTAGGACACCAGAAATCCTTCATTAATAGTAACCCAGAGGGTGCAGTGGGAAGTAATTTTCAAAGCATTTTCCTACCTAATTGTTATACATGGTCAACCTGGAGCACACTGTCCAGGAAATTTAAGGCAAATCTTATTATTCCATTTTACTGATGAGAAGGTTGAGATGCATTAAAGTTGTAGTTTTCCCAAAGTCATGGAAAGAACAAAACAAAACATGGATTTCAAGGTATTCAGATTCAATCCTAGCTTTGATCCTTACTAATGTTGTGATCTTGGATGAGTAACTTAAACCTTTTGAGTCCCAGTATGTTCAAGTTTGAGCATGAACAGTAATATCCACCTCATGAAATTGTTGTGAGGTTTAATGAACAATGTTTAAAGTGCCTGGTCCTGTACCTGGCATATAGGAGGGATTCAAAAAATGCTCATTTATTTCCTCTGACAGATTGATTGACAGATTGATTCAGATAAATGTTACATCAGGGTCGACAATGTTAAAAAGAAAAATAGAAATAATTTTAAAGAAAATTGGGAGCTCATTATCCCAGGCATATATGTAAATATTGCATAATTAATAATACAGGCTTGGTTGCCAAACAAACCTCGGTTCAATCTGAACATCTGCCATTTGCTAGCTCTGTGTCATTGGACAAGTTACTTCACCTCCTGAAACCTGTGTCTTCATCTGTAGTATGTGTATAATGGCAGTGAGGTCCTCATGGCGTTGTTGTTAGGAGTAAATAACATAATTTGTTGTAAAGTGTTTAGAACAGTGCCTGCCTAAGTTCTACTGCTTAGAATAGTAGTAAACACTTAATAAATATCATTATTATTATTTAAAAATTTGCATTAGTATTTTAAGGATTGTTATTATTATTTGGTTGCACCAGGTTTCTCAGGGAACAAACAGAAGAGGGGTTGGAAAGGGAAGACTCTTTCAGGTAGCATTTCCTGATCAAGTTCACTGAAGATACCACTTAAAAAAATTGGAAGTACCAAAGAACGTCAAAAGCAAGCAAACACACAAACAAACAACATATATCAGTGAAATTGACCCTGTGGAATTTATAGACGTAGTTTGAGCTGATTTTATACTGACATTCTTTTTTTTAAAGCTTGCCTGAGTCTGTTTCTTAATATTTATATTTCTCTTTGTTTCAAAAAGGATTTAAGGAAACTTACAAGATATATAAAAGCCATGATGGGATAAATTAAAATTAGAAGTAAATGAGAAAAGATGATAGATGGAGGCATAGCAGGGATATAGGAATGGGGATAAACATGCATAAAGCTCTAGACAGTTGCCACAACTGGGCTAGACATTTGGCTCCAGATTTTCCAGGTAAAATCTAATCAAAGTCTGTCCAGTAAAAACCTACCATTTGCTTTAGAGAAACACATGATTATTTGGTACAAAACTCATGAATTAAAAATTTATCATTTCCTCTTTTAGATTCTATGCCCATATAGGTCATTACTTTATTGATTATACAGTAGGTTCTTATTAGTTATTTATTTTATATATAGTAGTGTGTATATGTCAATCCCAGTCTCCCAATTTATCCCTCCCCCCTCTTCCCCCCTGGTAACCATAAGATTGTTTTCTACATCTATGACTCTGTTTCTGTTTTGTAAATAGGTTCATTTGTACCATTTTAAAAAATTTATTTATTTATTTATTTATTTATTTATGGCTGCGTTGGGTCTTTGTTGCTGCGTGCAGGCTTTCTCTGGTTGCGGTGAGCGGGGGCTACTCTTCATTGCAGTGCACGGGCTTCTCATTGCAGTGGCTTCTCTTGTTGCGGAGCATGGGCTCTAGGCACACAGGCTTCAGTAGTTGTGCACGTGGGCTCAGTAGTTGTGGCTTGCAGGCTTTAGAGCACAGGCTCAGTAGTTGTGGCGCATGGGCTTAAGCTGCTCCACGGCATGTGAGATCTTCCTGGACCAGGGCTGGAACCCATGTCCCCTGCATTGACAGGTGGATTCTTAACCACTGTGCCACCAGGGAAGTCCTGTACCATGTTTTTAGATTCCACAAAAAAGCATGGATATATGTGTATGTATAACTGATTTACTTTGCTTTACAGCAGAAACTAATACAACATTGTAAATCAACTATACTCCAATACAAATTAATTTTAAACAATTTATCATTTCTTTAGAATAAGTACAAGGATTATTTGCTACAAAAGTGAGAGGCAATTTCTTCTACAAGTCCAAATAAGGTACCTGTGGTTAAGTAACACATGTTTCAGCATCATCCTAACCACAGAGACAGTGATTTCTGCAGAACTGTTGCTTATGCTCTTAGAGGCAAGTTATTTAGCATCTCTGCCTCAGGTTTCCTATTTGCAAAATGGGAATAACATTAGTACCTACGTCATAGACTTGTTGTGAGGGTTAGATCCATTAATGTATATATAAAGTGCCTAGAACAATGTCTGGCGCATACAGAACATTTTATAAAGGTTTGCTATTGCTATTCTTATAAGCCTCAAGGAGGCTGTGACATTTCACCAAAGCAAAATTCATTGTTGTTTGTGGATGTGCTTCTTCCACATTCCCCATTCACTTCCTATCTATGGGAAGGAATGGACTCTTTGGAGAAAAAAGAAAAGACGCCACTGGAATGCTTTGACCCCGTTATCCATTTCTAGGAATCTACACCCCCTCCCACATCTAAAATATATGAAAATTACCTGTACTTAGAGGTTAAGTGTTGAGTTTTTGGTGAAAGAATAAAACTGGAAACAAACCAATGTTCAAAATAATGATTAAGTAATTTATGGTATGCTAACTGACTGTATAGCCATTTACATTATTATTGTGAAAAAAATAGTAATATGGAAAACCAGAAGTGTTTTTATTCTTTATCCAGTTGTCCAGGCTGGAAACCTGGGAGTCACTCTTTAGTTCTTCACTTTCCTTTCTCTCTGAATATAACTAATTAGCCAGTACTGTTGGTTCTGCACCCAAGACTTATTTAAAATAATTCATTTCTCTTTTACTGCATTGCTACCATTCTTTCCAAATGGACTATTCTAACTGCTTCCTCCTCACTGGCCTTTCACAGCAGCCAAAGTGAGCTGCAATAAATATAATTCATATTATATCACTCTCGATTTAAAACTCTTCAGTTTTTTCCCCATAAGCTCTGTAAGATGACCCTTCTGTACTCTGTCAGTTATTCCCAAAAAATGCTGAATAACAAAGCACCCTTAAAACAACTATGATTTAATCTCACTCAAGCATCTGCAGATCAGCTGGAGGTTGGCTGAACTAGGTAGGGCTGGCTCAGCTGGTCTTGACTCCAAGCTGCATGTTAGATCCATGTCTGTCACACGTGTCTCTCATCCACCTGCTATCAGTGGACTGTCTAGGATATGTTCTTGCATCACAGTGACAAAAGTGCAACAGAGTGAGCCCAACTGAGCAGGCACATTTATTTTAAACCTCTTCTTGCATCATATCTGCAGTATCCCTTGACCAAAGAAGTGATGGTGGTTGAGGCCAAAGTTAAGGGTTAGCAGAGTTCACCCATCCACTGTGCAGCCAAAGCAAATCACATGGCCAAGTCCAACAACAGTGAAGTGGACAAGTATATTCATCCATGGAAGTGGGTATCTAACTTCACCTCAGTTATTCACCTTGAACTAGCCTCACTGGTTTTTTCCCAGTTCTTCAAACAGGACAAGCTCTTTCCTGCCTCAGGACATTTGCAAATACAGTTCCCTCAAGCTCTGTAAGTCTTCACAGGGCTGTTCTTTCTAATTTTAGCTTAAATATCAATTCCTCAGAAAGGTCTATTCTGGAGACAGTAGTAGGAAGTAACCTCCTGTGATCCTCTAAGTACCCTTCTCCTTTGATAGCATTTATATAAATTTGTTCTTTTTGTTTTCTTTTTACTGGTTTTGGGATCTGTCTCCCCTATTAAACTGATATTTTTCCTCCATTTTCTATATTGTCTGATGTGTTAGCTTCCCCTTGTAATTAATAATCAAGAGGTAGGGGTGGGGACATGAGTCAGAAGCAGTCTAGGGTTTCAAAGAGTGAATACACAGCTCAGATTTTACTATGGCCCAATTCTTTTTCTTAGTCTCCTCCTTCTCAAGAGGACTTTTGGGTCTGTCATGAGCTTTTCTTCCTGAATTTGGTCCTTGCTTTCTCAGTTTACCAGTCTGACAGGTTAACCCCTTTTGCTCTCCTTTCTCTTCTGAAAGTATTTCCTCTTAAATTGTGAGGTACTGTAAGTCCTCTACTGGACAGCAGCTCCTGCTTCTACTCATAAAAGTTTCCCCCAAATAAGCATCAGTAACCCCACTCAGCCAACTGGCTTCTCCCCTGCTATCTGAACTGCTCTCCAGTCACATACACACTGGTTACTGGCAGAGCCACCACAACAGCCAGGCCTCCTGTCTACCACTACAGAACTCTTTCTTATGATGGAAAACATTCTAGCAGCTAGATTAGGTAGCCTAAAGTTTATACCAAAAGCTTCACTCAGCTCTAAATAAGTACTTACAGTAATGAGTCTTCCAGTGTTCCTACTGGACCTTATGTGGTGATCTTAAGGGTCAATCCAGCAGACACTGGCTCCTATTACTGGTTAAAAGATAATGTCAAGCCGACTAGGAAGAGGTGACTTTGTCTAACTAGAGTGCTTTGGTTTACAGTTGGCTGGAAATTAATACTGAATTGTATATAAACTCACACTCACTGGATTGATCTGTCAACACTAAATTGAACTGCACATTTCACAAAGAGACCCAAGATGAAATTTGGGGACAGAAACAACTACTGATTTTTTTTTTTTTCTTTTTTGGTGGGAGGAGTGAAACTAGCTATTGTGTGGTTTCTATATACACATGCATTTTTTGCTGAATGTTTCTTGTGGGAGTATCCACTGAAGTATGCAAAGGTCATTAGAATAAAGGCTAGATTTTTAAAAATGAAAGACAACTTTCATAACTTGCACATTTTTAGAAAAGATGGAATTTAGGGGCATCAACCATTCATATTCACGTTTTCTTCCACTCTTGTTGCCCCAATATCCCTCTCTTTTGTAGATGTATTTACCCAACAATGCATCTTAAAATCACTACCATATGCTTTCTGGGCTCACACTTAATTTTCAATGCCTACCTCCTTTGCCTGCTTCTCTATCCAAATTTTCAAAGAATTTATAAAACTACTGTCACTAAAAATGTCTCACTGCCTGTTCATTTAAGGCATTATTCTTACCAAGCACTCCTTCACAATGGAAGTTCCTCATCTAAATCACTAAAATGATTTGAGTGACAGTTTTCTCAGTTCTTCTGAGGATGATACATAAGTGTGCCATTTTAGTTGCATAAGAGAGAAATTAATTTATTATAAACAAAGGTTGCAGAGTAATGACCCCAACACAAAGATGTCCACTCCCTAATCTCTGGAACCTGTGAGTCTGTTACTGTACATGGCAAAAGAAACTTTGCAGAGGTTGTTACGTTCAGGATCCTGAGATGGGGAGATTATCCCAGGTTGCCTGGGTGAGCTGATGTAATCACGAGGGTCCCCGCAAGTCAAAGCAGGAGGTAGGAGGGTCAGAGTTAGAAATGTATGTGAAGATGTTATGCTGCTGTCTTTGAAGATGGAGGAGGGGACATGAACCAGGGAATGCAGGCAGCCTCTAGAATTTGGAGCAGACGAGGAGATGGATGCCCCCTGGAGCGACTGAAAGGAACACAGCCCTGCCGACAGACACCTTGATTTTAGTTCAGTGATTCCTATCTCAGATTTCTGACTTCCAGAACTGTAAGGTAATAAATTTATGTTGTTTTAAGCTACTAATTTCATGGTAATTTGTTACAGCAACAATAGGAAACTAACATAGATGCTTCAAGGGCAGTAGAGCTTAATTCTCTCCAAGAACCCCAGTTGAGACAGGTTGCCACCAGGGTAAGCAAAGGTTTCTAATGAAAGTGAGGAACATCTCTGGTTGCCTTTGCCATTCAGCCGACCACTGAATGTGTCTCTGGGGAGAAACTCCTGTCCGGCAGATCTGTGTTTCTGTTGTGTTTGGCCATCTGCATATGGCAGATTGAGAAGACTACATTTATGAATTGATTCTAATCAAGAAATCTTTGACTGGCCTCCACAAATGACTTTACCAGTCCCGAAGAATCATCCGCAGCAGAAATGTCTCCCTCAAGGAAATGGGAAAACACATATAAGCAGGGGAGAATTCTGGTATTCCATAAGCAGTCACAGTTGATCCAGAACCTTTGTTACTCTAATGTTATCATGCTCTTAGCCTTCAAGCATATGCTTTGCTGGTCAAAAAACTAAGTTGAAATATCCAACAATGTCTTCAGAGTGTTTTCTTGGGCTCAGCTAAACATTCAGACCCACAAGATTTCCATAGAAGATATTCAACATCATATTCATTTAGAAGGATCTGGATGGGAAACCTA
The DNA here is from genome assembly GCF_028023285.1 of Balaenoptera ricei. Classification (NCBI taxonomy): domain Eukaryota; kingdom Metazoa; phylum Chordata; class Mammalia; order Artiodactyla; family Balaenopteridae; genus Balaenoptera; species Balaenoptera ricei. Next base: position 97,912,443 of record NC_082640.1, on the reverse strand, counting down.
GCGTGCCAGCAGGGGCAGCCCTAGACGTTTATCTTCTATTGGGAGCCGTCACAGAATTCTGTGCAGCACAGGTCAGCTGTAAGGAGACAAGGTCTATACTGGGTAGATGCTTCAAAGTCTTGTGCCCCCAAAAGCCAATATCTGTTGTAATAACAACAATATAGGCATAATTTCCAGGGTCTCCACAAAGGACATGTCAGTGACAAACTCAGCATACTTGGGAAAGCCCCAGGAATGGCCTCCTATCAGGTATTTATAGTTCATGTATGTGCCTCACCATCTGGATGTAATTTATTAATCGTGGGTCACGTCTTACCATAAACAACATTGGTTAGCAAGATAGCCAACATATTACACTTAACAAATTAACAAAGCTTGAAAGTTAAATGAAAGTCAAATTATCATGCAGAATGGAAAAGGTTTTGTTAACTCTTTACCCATAAATATGTTGGAAATTGTCCATTTTCCATGTATAAGACTGCATGATCTTCATCATTATTGTTGTTATTATTCTTAGCTGCTATTTTTGAGGATGACCATTTATTTAAATCTTTGTGCTTTATATGCATTGGCTTTTTAAGTCACCATACGAGCCTTATGAAGAAGGTATAATGAATGCTATCTTTTCATAAGAACACCAGGATTCACAGAGGTTGAGCAAATTTCTTAAAGTTTTTTTAGCAAGTGAATGTCAAGATGGGTATTTGGACCCATCACTGCTTCTTAATCCCAGTTTCTTTTTTTTTTTTTTTAATTAATTAATTAATTTATTTTTGGCTGTGTTGGGTCTTCGTTTCCGTGCGAGGGCTTTCTCCAGTTGCGGCAAGTGGGGTCCACTCTTCATCACGGTGCGCGGGCCTCTCACCATCGCGGCCTCTCTTGTTGCGGAGCACAGGCTCCAGACGCGCAGGCTCAGTAGTTGTGGTGCATGGGCTTAGTTGCTCCGCGGCATGTGGGATCTTCCCAGACCAGGGCTCGAACCCGTGTCCCCTGCATTGGCAGGTGGATTCTTAACCACTGCGCCACCAGGGAAGCCCAATCCCAGTTTCTTAATCAGTTTGCTATACTTGCAACCTGTTGGTTGCCAAATCCAAATTGTGGCTGACCATTATCACAGACACCTGTGTCTGTATCCAGCTGGACTTGTGTACCTTTCTTGGTCTTTCAGAGACCCCCACATGGAAGTTTCATTCGCTAAGGGGGGCATTCACTCTGTAACAAAAGTGCCCCTAAAACAAAGAATGAATTTGTGTGTGCTTAGTTTCTCATACTGAAATGGAATATCTTTAAATGGTTTAAAAAAAAAAAAAAAAGAAAGCATCCAGGGACAGTGAACTCTTGAGCGGTTTACAATGGTCTTTTCTCAGTTACATTCAGCACTTGGTAGAACTGTTCAACCAGAATGTAGGCGGATTCTGAAGAGTGCTGGATTTGTATCAAAGGAGAGTGGTGAATTAGTTGGGGAGAACAGCCTTTAACTTCATGTGTAAAGGAAGGCTTGAATGTGGAGGTAGTAAGGGTCAACGGTATTCACTAATCACTTCCCTGACAAAAGAGGCTGCCTTCAGTTCTTACAGACATCAATAGGAATACTAAATCCTTCCATAGCATTTCAGCTGATTCCTTTCACAGCAGGATCACTACTGTTTCACCTCAATTTTGAAATCCTGCAGTCTTTACTAGCCTGTTTGGTGGAGTTACAAATGATTGTCTGTCTAAATTAACAAGTGGTAAATCTCCCTTAGTTATAATTTGATTTAAATTAGCTTACCTGGGAAGCAGATCTCTGCACATGTAAATTACCATAAACAGCAGCCTTCTTTGACGATTTACGTAATTAAATGAGAGACTATTAAGACATTACTGTGAAGTGGCAACCTATGATGCCTATTTTTTTAAGTGAAGAAAAGAGTAATCCTTCACTTCTTCCCTGTTGCCATTTTATATCAAAGCAAACCTCATTAAGGTCACTGTCGTCTTAAAGATATATTTTTCTGAGATGCCGTGCCCCAAAATGTGTAGCTTTCCTTGACATTTTTTAAAACCTGAAAAATGATAAAATTCCCAAATACATAAAAGTAGGATATTACAGTGTATCTGAGTTATAAAATTACATACATAATAGGTATTTTGAAATGCAGAAAACTAAGAAAAAGTGCTTCAATTAGTTGTACTTTGGAAAATAAACGACATTGTTCCACTCTGCACTGTGAGGGGGAAGAGATTTTCTTCAAAGAGTACTCTTGGGATTTTAAAAACATTTCTGCTTTTGGGGAGTGAGAATTTTAAAATGTCATTGGAAAGCTGTGAAATTTAATATGCAAAATCATCACTGGCTTTGTCAGTGGAGAAATCAAATGAAAGAGTCAAATCCTGTGGAACAAACCCTGGTTTTTAGACCAGAAAGCTGTAATAAGACATTCACTACACATATTCTTATTTTTCAGTCTTTCCGTGGATTGTTAACTGTCACATGGCTTAAAAAGAACACATGCTTTTGAAAGAATGAGAAATCATTTGGGTATCATTGCTTGTTCCTCTGGAGAATGCACACAGGCTAGAGAAGGCCTGTCCAGGAGGCAAGTGCTATCATGTGGGGAAATGTCTTGGTGCCATGGTAGCATCCAAATCCACTGTCAGGCAAGCTATCCGAGAGGTCATGGAAGAGAAAGACCAAATGCCAATGCTCAGATCAATTTAAAACACATAGTAGGAAGTGAGGGAAACAAAATAGGGCAGGTTAGCACTTCAGGGATAGAGTGCAAACATGACCACACTGCCTGACTCTGATTTGCACGATGTTCATACATAGGATTGGCTACTCAATTTACAGGCCCCATGCAAAATGAAAATGCGGGTCTCCTTGTTCAAAAAAAAGTGCCATTAAAGGTACTAAAATATCAAGGTTTTCCTTTCATCTGTGTATGGACTCTTCGGATGCACATGTTCCATTGTCCCATCAACTTCTCATACAAAACACAAGTTCAAAGATAAAATTATCAAGAATTTCAAGACAGTAGCAGGAGAGCATTAAACCATTAGACCCTTCTGGTTCTGTTCCTGTGCCCTGTTCCTCTGCCATAATCAGCTTTTATCAATGATAGCCTTGAACAACTGGTAGAGATTGGGGAAGCACTGAAGAAGGAATGGAAAAATGGCCAGGTCTGATTTGGACACATTTATCTGGAGAGCCCTCTTAGACCTCTGTGTAGGCAACCAATGAGACTACTTAGGTTTAGTTGGGTACGTGGGTCTTGTGCTCATAGTAGAGGTCAGGCTAGAGATATCATTCAGAGATTAGTCTGCACATAGAGCTTATTCAAAGCTACAAACAAAATGAAATCACATAGAGAGATAGAGCGAGAACAGGGAGCATAGATGAGAAAGAAATGTTTGTTTTTCTCCCTAGACTGCAAGCTTCATGAGAGCAGATCATGTGCTTTAATTTGTTTGTGCAATTCTGACAATGAGCAAAGAGTCTCACACGTTACAGATGTTAGATAAACGCTCAAAGAATTCATAAAAATGCAAGCAATGAGTTATCCAAAAGTATTATTATTTTTCTCACAGACTCTGCCTTAACTCCCTCTAATTTGGTGAGGTTTGCTTTTCCAGCAGAAATTATACATTGATATATTATATGCATGCTTGTTAGAGGTGATTTTATTGTTTCATTTCTGTAAGTAATTAACCTGTTTTCCATGCCTTCTGTGATACTAATTAAGAATATTTAGTATGGAATAACTCACTCAAATATAACTTCAGCATTTTCTTACTCTTTACCACTTGTCATTGAAGATATTATAACATAACTATGATATCATATATCCATTATCTCTAAGAGCTTCATAAGCAATTTCCAGTGGCTATTTGCTTCACTGTTTGTTGAGATTTTGTTCCCCTGGAAAAATTTCCATCACTGTTTTTCATTTCCTTTGGAAAAGGGAAAAAGCAAAAATAGAAGAACAGTATCTTTCAAAATGTGCGTTATGAACAAATATGCTTGTAAGACCTGGTTTCTCAAATTGTTACACAGATTGAAAGGCTTCAGCACTCACTCCATCCCCCAACGATGAGCTCTTTCCCTAGCAAAAAATCCATAACAGTTTATGCCTTATGAAAAATCTTTTAATCCTAGCCATGGCATTTGTGACTTGGCTAATTATAAGGTACAATTAAAAGATGATTAAGAATTTTCCCCTTCTTAGCCAGAACTCAGGAAGTGTTCTCTTTGTTCTCACGTATTTAATCACCTTTGCAGTCATTTCCAATCTAGCTTTACTCCTTTTGACATATCCCAAAATAGCCTTTTTAATTCTGGCCGGAGATGTTCTTTATTCTTATCTGATCTGGCACTGTCTCCTGCTTTATTGGCTACTATCAGATAAGATATACTTTCAAACCATCTAAAGTCACAGATGCCTCACTTTTGATGCTATAAATCCCTGAACTTCTGCTTGTGTTTTGTACATCTTCAGAGTAGGACCAAAGGTCCTAGAGTCTGTGTCTATGCCAATAAAATGAACAAGGGTTTTTGTTGTTGTTGTTTGTTTTTGTTTTTTCAATATCATGAAATGCTGATGAAAAACATGATAATTCCTACTCCCCATTTCCATGAGGCTTCAGCTGAGAATTTTATTTCATTTTATTTTATTTTTTATGCTCAACAGCCATATTTATTGAATATCCACTCAACTGTGTCAACAAGGACTATTTAAATGCTATACTGAAATTTTAAAATTTATAATTAAAATTTTACAGAATGTGCCTTATTTTTAAACATATATATATATAACCTTTACAAAAATGGAATATTCTTTGGTGTATGGTAAAGGGAGTATAAATCTGGGGAGGAAAGGCTGAATAATTCAGGAAATGGTGTTGGATCAATTTACTATCCAAAGAGACAAAGATTCTGTCCACTTAACTTACTCAAAATACATTCTAGATGGATCAAAGTCCTCAATGTAAACAAACAAAATACTAAAATCTTTGAAAGAAAATAAAAATGTTATTTTGTCCCTAAACAAGAAAGCCTTTATTAAGACACAGAAATGCAGAAACCAAAAGAAGACATTGACAGATTTGACTTCATAAAATCTTAACATTTAAAAAAAAATTTATTAGAATATAGTTGATTTACAATGTTACATTAGTTTCATGTGTGCAGCAAAGTGAGTCAGTTATACATATGCATACGTCCACTCTTTTTTTAGCTTCTTTTCCCATATAGGCTATTACAGAGTATTGAGTAGAGTTCCCTGTGCTATACAGCAGGTTCTTATTAGTTATCTATTTTATAGATAGTAGTGTGTATATGTCAGTCCCAATCTCCAGTTTATCCCCACTCCTTATACCCTGGTAACCGTAAGTTAGTTTTCTACATCTGTGACTCTACTTCTGTTCTGTAAATAAGTTCATTTGTACCCTTTTTTTAGATTCCACATATAAGCGATACCATTTTCTTTCTGTGTCTGACTTACTTCACTCAGTATGACAATCTCTAGGACATCCATGTTGCTGCAAATGGCATTACTTTGTTCTTTTTTATGGCTGAGTAATATTCCATTATGTATATACGTACCACATCTTCTTTATCCATTCTTCTGTCGATGGACATTTAGGTTGCTTCCGTGTCCTGGCTATTGTAAATAGTGCTGCAATGAACATTGGGGTATATGTATCTTTTCAAATTATGGTTTTAAATTTTAAAGGATTGGAGAGATATAGCTTGGCACAGAAGAGGGAAGACTTCATAATTTTAGACACAGGGAAGGGCATGTGTGAAGACTCAGAAGTGAGAACAAGGAAGTGGTGTTGGGTGATGCTGTGGCCACTGCTGTAGGGGTTCTGGCATCAGGTGATGGCTCTGAGTAGCTACCGTCAACCTTTCAGGAACCAACCTGATACCTTTGCCCTCAGATACCTTTGGAACTCAGTACCTTTGGAACTCAGTACCTTTGCCCTCAGTACCTTTGGAACTCAGATAAACCACAGTGACTGTAAGGGCCCTCATCTAGGGAGGAACTACACTCTAATGATTAGGGACATTGGCTCAGGAGCCACACTCCATGGCTAAACTTACCAGTAGTATAACCTTGACCGAGATACTGAACCTCTTTGTGCTTTAAAAATGGCCATTGCTATATACCACTGAAAGATTGGTGTGAAAATGTTTTAGTCGACATTTTTGAGCCACTAGTCTTGCCAAACATAATCACATAAATTCTTTATGTGAGAATAGTGTGTACATTTATAGACACTTTAAAAAAATATGAACTGTTATGCATTTTCTCAGTTAAAAAAAGAAAACCTCTTCGCAGTTTCTATTATTTTCAATTATTTTCTGCATTTTAGTGGTGAAAAAACAACAGAGAATAAAAGAGGTTGAGTGATTTGCTCAAGGTCACATAGCTGATAATTCTAGGCTGCAAACCCACAGTGAGCTTTCTAGTCCAGTGAGATTCCCATGACAACTCAGCTCCCAACAATCTGCTTTTAATCAAGTGCCAAAACAACATTCAACTTCCTGGTTCTCTTACCAGCCCTTCTGCTGAATCTCTCCAAGAATTTCTCTCAACTCAGGGTTTGGTGACTATATATCAATCAGCCACCTGAACCTCTTCTCTTCCCAAATCCTGACCTTCTGGATTTCAACTCCTCTGGCTTCCTGGCTGATGCCCTACATCTGCTTTCTGATTCTACCAAATTTGTAAGACCAAAAAAAGAACAATTAGCTTTTGGTGGTTTGAGGATATGTGCTTCCAACAATTATTGCTTGCCATCATCAACAGGGAAGAACATGCCCTTTTGACCAATGCTGAGACCCAGGCCAGTGTCTTATACTGGGAGAAGTATGGCCATGCTAGACAAGGCCCCATGGGGAGAGTCTGGGTTCTAAAGGAATGAAACAAATTTGAAGGATAATTATATCATCTCACTCGTTAAAGTGGAATTATATGAGGATGAACATCAAACTAAAGGACAGAATATCAGAAGAAAAGACATTTGGAAGAACTTCCCTGAGAGATGAGGCCTTTGGTGAGGTCAGTCAATGAAAATATTGTTGATTTGGGCTCGTCTGGGCTCAGTTTGGGTAAAAACAGGGACGTTTTGAAAAGTGTTGCTGAAACTGAATCAGAGAAAGTTTTAAATAAGGAGAGTTGGAATTTAGGTCATAGACTGGGATGTGTTTGTTTTGAAGAATTTCATATCTATGATACCCTTCTGTCCATCCTTAAGATGTTTAAGAGAGTTCAAGTGAATCTTAGGAAAGGCTTTTCAAGACTCAGCAGACCCTGTATTAGAAGATGACACTTTAATTAAAAGAACAAAAATTGTAGCAGCAGAAGCTACTTCTGAATGAACTATTTCTGTGTGCCACACACAGTGCAAAATCCTTTCTACACATTCTCTTAATATTTCTTACAAACCTCTGAGGCACACATTAGCCCCATTTTCTAAAACGGAAGCTGACTTTTATGAAAAGTTGTTAAAGGCTCACTGTTGATGCAAATGCTCTGAATTATAGTCAAGTCTTGATTATCCAAGGAGATTTTGAACCTACCTTTCTAACGATACACACTTTATCAAGCATTTGCCCATTTCTATCCAGATGATCATCTATGGAATATTTCTAGAACACATATACTGGCTTCTGGTTTTCATGGTGTGAGAAATTTTTTAAAGATCTGTACTTAAATAAAATTATTTTGAGGCCATGCTGTGGTGGGAAATAATTCGATATAAAATCAGGCAGACTTTTGTCAAAGAATTTCTAACAGAAGCAGAACCAGAAGCTGAATGTATAGATTCAAGAGCCTGATATCTGGGTTTGAACCCCGGCCTGTCACTTAGTAGTTGTGTGACAAATTATTTAACAACCTTGTGCCTTTGCTTTTTCATCTGTAAAAGGGAGCAAGTAATGGTAGCCTACCTCATAAGTTTGCTGAGAGGATTTAAATAAATTAACTTATTTAAAGCACTTGGAATCACACTTTTACATGTAGTAAAATACTCTGTAAATATTAGCCATTTTAAAATTATTATTGATATCGCGGATTGTCTTGTGTCATTTCTCTATACAGTATCATCATTTTATACTTCTGCTCAGATACTTTGTTGATTCCATGTTCCTTATAGAATGAATTACAATAATTTTCATTTTTGATTATTTAACATGTGCCACACACACTGTGATAAGCACATGGTCTCATTTAATCCACACAATAATCATAAAAGGTTGGCAGTGTTAGTAACACCGTTTTACAGAAAGATGGGATTCAATGAGATTTTAAAACTTGCCAAATAAAGCTAAAAGTGGCAAATTTTGAGTATAATCTAGCTTTATATAACTTCAGTGTTCTTAGTTACTGTGTATATAGTCTGTGACCTCCCATCCTCCCACCACCTGCTCACCCAAAACCTCTTAGCACACTGTGGCATCTACCTTGCCAGCCTGTTCTCACCCAACTTTCCAAAAGTTTACACTCTACTTCAGGAATACTAAACACCTGCAGCATGCTAATCTCTTCCATGCCTTGTGACTCTGCATATACTCTTCTCACCATCTCCAGTGCCCTTTCCACTTTGTAAATTAGGAAAGTAATTACTCATTCCCTGAGAATCACATCCTGTCACCTCTCTTTGAGGTCTCCTCTTACTTTTGGCAAGATTAGGCTGTTTTGTCTCCGTGCCCTCATATCCCCCATTGCAAAAAATATCCAGTTTTTTTCTTTCTACTAAATATTTGTCTTTACCACCAAACCGTTAGCCTTTCAACAATAGAAAACTTTTACTTTTTATCTTTGCCTCCTCCAGAACTCAGAATTGAGTCTTTTACAAAGTAAGCAAGTCATAAAATTATACAATAAATGAATCAATGAATAAAAAATTCAAATCATTTTCTAGAGCTGCACTGTCCTTTAGAAAATAATTGTGATGATGAAAGTGTTCAATATCTGTCCGGTATGGTAGCCACTTGTCACATGTGCTTGTTGAAATCATGGCATGTGACTGATGCAATTACAGAACTGTAAGTTTAATTTTATTTAGTTTTAGATAATCTAAATTTAAAGAGCTACATGTGGCTAGTGGCTAATGTACTGGACAGCACAGTTGTAGAGTTAGACCTGGAGTAGGATTTTATTGAAGGTTCTTCTGGAATATGCCTTAACCGTATTTCCTTCTTAGTTACATTCTGCATCTTATACTTGGTCAAAGTCATGAAGTTACATATATTGGAGAACAGAGATTTTAAGATGCTGCAATGTGACAGCACCACTCTTCTGTTAGCACAATACAGGTCTCTCTGAGGATGGGATGATAGCTCTTCAGAGGGGAAATTTGGGCTCTTAGAGCCACCCAGGAATTTCTGTCAAAGGGTTAGCAGTCTTCTCCACAGTCTTTGGGTTCATGGGGAATATTCAGGGACTGAGTAAGATGTCTGTGTTGGGTGCATTCAGGTTCTTTGCAGAGTTTACAAGTGGGAAAAGACATCAGCCTCTCTTTATCTACTTTCACTGGGCCCCTTTGACATTATGTACAAGTATCTATTTTCCATTTGTCTTATTTTACTGTCATTATTTGTTCATGTTCTGTCTTCTCCCCGTCCTAGATAACTCTCTTTCTTATGCATCTTTATTTCCCTAGGACTTACCAATGCATATGACAAAAGGAAGAGGGTCAGTAAATGTTTGATGAATGAATGAATGAACATTGAATCAAGGAATAAGCTTGATTCTGGGACTCCAAAAGGCCTAACACATCCATCACAGAAGAATGAATACACAGGAAAACCAGCCTGCAGCAGTGTCACCCACTAGAGAGGGAGACATGTGAGAACAGAATCCTGTCCTGTTTGCAGGACAGTCACAGAGAGAAACAATTATGCATTCTAGGCCAGTCCAGGCAGTTAGATTGGGTGGAGTTTCAGTCAAGTTGGCAGTGCCATCTTGCCATCTACCTGAGGGAGTTTGGATTTAGTGAAGAGGAAGCAACAAGATGTTTTAACAAAGCCTTTATTCACAATCCCCATGTTGGCTGGAGAGTTTGCACAGCCCCCCTGGGTTCTGAAATGAACTTGACCAGTAAATGTGCAACTCTTTTTTACATAATCTTTGTCTGAGAATCTCCTGGGGAAAAACATGAAAGTGATGAGAAAACACCAGAAATGCAGATATACATGCACACATATATACAGCTTGGCAGTTGGCAGTAGCAAGTTAAATGCTTAAATGGAGCATGAACAGGGATTCATCTCAGTTCAATTTAAATCAGTTCAATAAAAATTTAGTGAGTATCTACTTTATGGGGAGATACATGAATAATAAGACACAGTTTCTTCCTTTAAAGAATTCACAATTTTGTACAGCAAAAAAAATTGTGAACTAATAACTAGTAACAGAGTGTGATGAATGCAGTAAGAGAGGTGTGCTAGGTCCTGTGGTGGCACAAAGGAGGGGACTGTTAGCTCTACTAGAGTTTGTCTTACACAATGTGTAGAAATTATTTAGCTCTACAACTTGGGGAAGCAGAGACTAGGAAGGGAAGGGAAGGACCCTTCAGTTGGAAGCAGGAGCATAGGCAAAGGCACAAAGGTATGAAAGAGCATGTAGGGGGTGTTTGGGGGAAAGGTGCCTGCCTCTGCCAGTGGGGACTCCTGAGGTATCAATTTCATCAAAAGATTGCTCTGCCTTTCTGGAGTTGGAGAGATGATGTTTGCTATTATATATAGGATGAATTGACAAGAGGAAAATGTCTAAATAGATAGCTAGTGGGAAGCAGCCGCATAGCACAGGGAGATCAGCTCGGTGCTTTGTGACCACCTAGAGGCGTGGGATAGGGAGGGTGGGAGGGAGACGCAAGAGGGAGGAGATACGGGGATATATGTATATGTATAGCTGATTCACTTTGTTATACAGCAGAAACTAACACACCATTGTAAAGCAATTATACTCCAATAAAGATGTTAATAAATAAATAAATAAAATTTTTTAAAAATTTTAAAAAAAAGAATCACATGCTGAATCACTAAAAGCACATGGGAGGGAAATGAGGGAGCCATTCATTCATTTTTTTTTTTCCCAATCAACACGTATTTCTTAAGCAAATATATTTCAGGCACTTTGCTCTGTATAAAGGATAAAAAGGTATATTTATAGGCATTGCTCTTGCCCTCCAGAAATCCATAGTTTTGTGCAGCCTAAACCTTGTAAACTATAATTCTAGTGGAGAGTGCAAAGTGGTCAAGTAGAGATGAGCGCCAGGTATCATGAGAATACAGCAGAGGGAATGACTAGCTCCTTCCTAGAGGCTGAGAAAGTCTTCACTTCACCCAGCTAGTTATGTGGCAGCTGTTTCTTAGAGAATGAGTCCGCAGTATGCCCAGTGGAGAAGTGAGGAAGGCGTTCCAGGAGGAGGGGACAGCAGGGCAAAAGCACAGTAAACTGAAAGCATTTTACGAGATGCAAGAAGCTCCATGTGGCAAGAGGTGAAAAAGCAGGGCAGGATTTTAAAGAGCTTTATATTCTCTTCTAAGGAGCAGGGATCTCATCCCTGAGTGGGGGGCAGGTAAGGGAGCAGAGGGAGATGGCAAGAGCTTGGTGTTTCAGAAAAAAATTTTGAGAGCGAATGGGGAAGGATTTGATTGGAGGTGGATGGTGCCAGGAGAAAACAGGATCAGAGCCTGAAGTTCCACCTCAGGCGGAGCCTGGGTCCATCCTAACTACCCAGCTTCACCCCGAAACACTTCTTCAGAGCACCAAGTAATTTTAGAGGTCAAATGTAAATGGAGGAGTGGTTTTGCCCAGCACTTGGAGAATTCAAGGTAGAGGGCTGCATACCTGCCTATAAAATGAATCAATGCCTCAGGGCCTTCCCCATAGCAACAAAATTAGTCTTTGACACCTAGACATTCTTCCTTTGTTTTTGCTTCTCTTGCCTGAAGGCTCTTCTTTTGACTTGCATAATTCCCTCATCTAGCTGGGGGCCTCATATAAACTCTGCAGCACTGCTAATATTTCATTGTCATTTTCGGCTCTATTACATCTTTCTCTCAATCATTCTTCAGGGCTGGAAATGTCATCTAGAGGGGTTTTGCAGCTTGCATAAATGAATTATGAATCCTCATGATTTCAAGTGGGTTACCAGGCCCCTTCCAAGCAGAACTAGGCATCTGGTAGCTCCAAAGTGTGAAAAGGACATTATGCATATGTATGCAGAGACACCTGCCCTACAGCGTTTCTGAAGTATTGCCACATTTTCACTCACACTGGCGCCATATGCAAGGGGACCTGAGAACCAATCGCCCTTTGAAAGGAAAGTGCTTTCACATATCTTTTCTTTTCTATCTTCTTGCTACAATTCGTCAGTTTAATTTTTTTTTTTTTCCTGAACCGTTGAAAGGGGTAAGGAAAAGGTTTTCTGAGTGTTCTCATTACGTGTTATATACAGCTTTGCACATATGTAGGCAGGTAACCATCAGTAGCTAAAGGGGAAAGTTAGAAGAGCAACAAAGCTCAGTCTACAAGAACATAGCAAGGGAAACAAAATGAGGTAGCTAGACGACTCTGAAATAGATCATTTTGTCTCAACTACCTGGATTGTGGAGAGTAATACTAAAGAATTTTGACTGCAAGTTACCAATGACTTGAATTTTTCTATGTCTTAAAGTGTGACAGAGAGGACACAGAATGTCAAAGAAAGGTAAGGCATGGCAGGCTAGTGAATCTGGATACTCAGGCAGTAAGGACATTTCTGGAAATTAGATTGCCTTATTTAGACTCACGGTCAGATTTGGGTTGAGACGCTGGGCTTTGACTTAAACATGGATTTGAATCCTAGCTCTGGTATTAACTTGCTGTATGACCTTAGGAAAACCATTTTACCCTCTTTAATCCTTTGTCAGAAGATGATAATATCTATGTCATGGAGTGGTTAATGAAGATTCAGTGAGCAGATTTATACAACCTTTGCAGTGATGTGTGGCACCTAGCAGGCCCTCAATACGTACAAATTGTATTGTTTTTACATTGTTAGCACATTATCTTGATTCCGTAATTATACATTACTTCAGTTAACTTCAACTTCCTTATTTCTAAAGTTGGACTAATAATGACTGTCCTATTCACTTTATATAGTTTCTGTGGAAATTAAATAATAGTGCATGTAAAGATACTTTGTAAAGTGAAAAATTCCAAATATCCAGAAAGTGTGGTTATTATCATTATTTTAGAGGTACTTAGGCTGTCACAGTTGCAAGAATATTTGGGGAAAGTCCACCTGAAGTAGATATACTTCAAGGTACTGACCCACAGAGGAATAACTGCATTCACCCACGGAGCCCCATTCTTGTCCAGCTTTTGGTGTGAAAAACTGCACAATACCTCGTGTGTGTAGAAGGTAGATAGTATTTGGAGATAAGGATTGGGAGGTTCTCTCTTCCCTTTGAAAATGATGTGTACAAGGTGGAATCCTACAGTTTTTAATATTTTACAACTACTGAGCTATTATCATCCCTGGAGCTTAAAGATGGAACAGGATTGCCAAAGCCCATTTGATTGATAAGCAGCCAGAAGCTCAGATACTTTCAGATTTTGCTAGTCTTCATTGCTTTCCTTCCCACAAAGATGGTGCTCTCATGCCTTTCTCCATCCTCACTGCCACTTTGTAGGGGAGGGAGGATGGATCTCAGAAGTAGTCAGTAGATTGGGCCCTTGACCAAGCTGTCAGGGACTTGCTGTTTATCACTGGGGCTGCTGCCCAAATCCCCTTTCTTAGTAAATTCTACCACTTTCTCTTCTCATCCCCTCATGTGGAAGTGGAGAGGGCGGGGGGTGGTGGGGGGACGACAAGAACTGCCTTTGGCGTGGTCTGGCATCCTCAGACAGAGCTGAGTTTGAACCCACCTCTGCCAGCTACCACTTGGCAGCTGTCTGACCTGGTTTAAGTTATTTATTCCCTCTGAGACTTGCTTACTGCATCTGTAAATGGGGATAATAATATATCCACTGAGCAAGATATTTCTGAGAATTAGATGAAATCATGTATTTAAAACATATTACAAAGAACACAGCACAGAGCAAATGCTAAACAAAAATGTACTCTCCTGTTCTTTCCCTTTGATTTGTAATAATTCATGGACAATTAACTTGGCGACTTTGTGTTTCTAGACCACTCTTTCTTTATGGATAAAATGAACTCAGTGATTTATAATTCCTGTGTACTTGTGAAGGTCTAGCATTTCTGTACTTCAAGTGCTGTAAGAGAAGAATAAATGAAGTTGCTCTGTACATTCTTAGGTAGCTGTAATAAAGTCATACTGGTAGATTGAGAAGGAAGAATTTGATCTAGGTGTTTTTGAATAAGTAGGATTTTGATAAGCAAATAGGAATTGACAGAATAAGGAAAGACTATACAGAGTCTCATGCTTTATTGGGTTTAATAAAAGGTATTTGGATAAACTGGTTCACAGTAAAGTAATAGAGATTCTCTTGAGCTGTGTTTATAACTTTGAGAAAGGGCAACTCAAAGGAAGCATGAGTCCTCTCTTGGGGAGGCGGTGCTTGCCCCTGGCTCTCGGTGCACACAGGCAGGATTGCAGCAGACATTCCAGGAGGCCATCGTTCCTTGCTGGACAGTAATCTGCCTGAAAGCAAGGACTCAGTCTGTTGTTGCCAGGCGTACTTGCTGATTGCTGAACTTTGGATGAGTAAATGAGTATCACCGATGTACCTAAAATATTAATGTCTGAGTGTGGAATAGGATCCAGGAGGAAAGAACCTAGTCATCTTTTTATAATAGCAATTTTCCTGGAACACTTCCTGAAGCTACCCCAGAGCACTTTTGCAAATGCTGATTATTTTTTTGTGGACAGCTTTTTCTTGTCTGTCTTACAGCTGTGAGTGTGAAAGCACAATTATCTGGGGCCTGAGCATATGTGCTCTCCCTGAGAAAATCTGGGAGAGAACCCCGAAGGACACACTGTACCCCTATCCCAGCCAAGACAGGGAAAGCCTGCCTGAAATGCTCTCTCGGCCAATGAGTAAAACTGTGAGCTGGGAATAGAGCTTTACAAACATTGTGTGTGTTAGAATGAAGAGTGAATCGGTGTATGAGTTGGAAATTCTGGGTTCAATCCTTGCTCTTCACCATAAGTATTTTATGAACACCTCTCTGGGCTTCATTTTCTCCCCCATAAATAAAGAGATTAGGCCAGCGGACACGGCAAGATATCTTCCAGTTCGATCCTCCCAGTTTTATGGGCATTTCCTAGATTTGTTGACCTGGAAGAGTATTTGGATTTCTCTAGTTCAGCTTTCTCATTTCACAGATGAGAAAACTGAGGTGTAGCGAGGGGAAGCCATTTTATGAAAGCCACAAAACCAGTTAGAAGCTGAGCTAAGTTTAGAACCAGCATCCTCAGACGGCCAATCCAAAGGTTCTGTACCTTTTATGCGTCAGAGTCCACCTTAAAAATCCGATGAAAGCTATGGACCTTCTGGGAGTGGGAGATGGGATGAGGGCAAATACTTCACAAACAAAACACATACAATTTGCAAACTATTTTAAGGGGAGAGGTTCTTGGATTTCAGGTTTAAAGCCTTTATGCTACACTTTATTACTCAAAGTAGGTGTTGGAATCAGATGTTAAAAAGAAACATAATTGTATGTGTTGGAAAGCGTGCCTTTGCCTTTTTTGGTTTAATAACTTCATTTGTGCAGAAAGCATCTCAACACAACTGGAACAAGTGTGGGTTTATATCTGCCCTCCAAACAAGCCTGACTCACTTGCTTTGTTGATGGCAGTTTCTGATTTTTAAAAAGCCAGTTCCCCTTTTAAATATCACAGCGGCTGTTCCTCTTGCTTATACTTCTGCTAAATTTCAGTGCTTGACTTATGTCAGCTGTAGCCAGATAACACAAGAAGGGGCTGGCTAAAACAGAAAAGGTTTTCTCATTAGCTGGGTCTGAAGGTGGCCTGTACTAATTAGTTCTTTTTTTCATCTACTTTTCACCCTCTTGACTTCAGGTTTTGGATTTTCGAGTCTCCCAGTGGGCTCACATCCCTTGTGTTTCTGTATAGCCACATCTGGGTTCAGATCCCTCTGTTCCAGTTGTGTGGTCAGATCCGTCCATTCCAGCCTTCAGAGCTTCTGTTCTAAGGGCAATAGAGAGAACTTAGGAGCTTCCCTTGAGTAAGCATATAGGGTGTCCTTGGGGTCATATACTCACTCTGACGTGGTACTGAGTCAAAGCCCAGGTGCTCTGGACTCACTGATGCTTGGCCTATAGAATGCCCACAGAAATTCTAGTCATGTAAGCACATGCTACATTAAGATTGGATTGGTTCTTTTTTTTCCCACAGAGACTGTGTCCCTATTGCAGTTTATTAAAACTGCCCATGCAGTGCACCATTATTCTTCCTGCTTGTATTCATGAATGGCCTGTTCTCAATAGGAACATCCAGGTGGAGATCAATAATCAGTGTCTTAGTTACGGTAGGGAAAAAAAAAGAGAAGAAAAAGAAAATGCATTCGTGCACTCACTGCATTCAGCTGTGTTGAAGAGGTCTTATCATTAAAGCAACAGCAGGCATTCATAAACCAAGCTTGCGGGCAGTGCCGGACATGCAGGATTAAAATAATCGTCCCTCAGGCTCTGTCTCATAAATGTTTCCTTTGACTTTTGGCAGGATCTCCAACCTGAGCATATGCCAGTTGACATGGGAACACTGAGGCCAGCAGTTTAAGGATTTTCACATTTCCTTGCAGTGGTAAGATTTAAAGATATAACAATGAAGGACATTAAATATTACTGGAACCTGGCTATTTGCACTAGATATGAAACTAAAGTTGTTTAGGTGTAATTTTTTGACCCATACAGGTCTCTATTCAATTACCTTGCAAAACCACAGTAAAAACAGGAGAAATCTGTAGTCCATAAACGTTGAACTTAGTATTATTGGTATTGGTGAAAAATAGGGAAACTAAGCAATATCAGATTTCTTTATTTCTGTACACTTGGACCAAGTGAGGTAAATGGTCTCCCTTTTGAACAATGGAACTATGTCTATTCCGAAGAGATATGATTCTCAGAGCACAAAGGGATACAAATTTAAGATCAATGTGGAGAAAGAAAGGTAAATAATTCAGTTTTCAATACCTCAGGGGGCAGTCATACCCTTACTATGGTTCCAGAGATTGGATTTCTAAAAGAACCAAATCTGTAGTCAATTAAGAGATTGCTTGAAAATGAAGACTGCCTGATGCTGATGGTGTGGTATGCACTGGACGCTTGTTGGCATCAAAGGCACTATATGATGCTTCTTAAAAAGAGAGGCATAATGGTGAAGATATTGGCAGATGGATAGCGAATTGTGTTATTAGAAGATTGTTTTGAAAAGAGGAGTCTTAGATCTGAGGCCAAAATATAATATTGATTTAAGTAGTAATTAAGCATTCCATCTTTAATGGGAGAGAACAGAGTCTCTGGACACATTTCCAATGTAAAGTAAAAAATGCACCACGATGTGGTTTACTGGAGTTACAAGATCATTTAGGCCCCAGGTAGATTCTTTGGACCCTGACTTGTTGAATTTAATGGACTAAATTCAGTAATAATACTCATTTCATTACCATCTTCAAGCTGAGTCAGATCATCATAGGGTGAGATTATATTCAGCACCTTTAACTCTCTGAGGGCTTCCATTCTAGTATATTTTCTACAAATGTTCAGGTCTCCATTTTCATGTGGCCTTTTAGCAGGTCCATGGTACATTGAACAAAATTTGACTTTTAGCCAACTTATTTGTCCATTTTATAGTACTGGATATCTTAAATCTATGAATTTTCAAAGGATGTATTTTGGTAATTCAGCATTCATACTTAGTCTTCTACGTATATTCCTCTCACATTGCCTTGCTGATTTTATTCAGTTATATTATTGCAACAACTTTTAGTTTAACAGCTTGTATTTGCATAATCTATTTATGGAACAATGGAAGAATGATTGTGAAACAGTCTGGAAGATGCATTACTTAAACTGATACCTGGAACTGACAGCACAGCTTCACACGTTTATACATATAAAAGCAAATGATCGTACCATTATGGTTTCTTTTATCTGAATAATACATTCCTCTTAAAAATTAAATTACTTTGCACTTGAGTTTAATGCTTTATTTCATGATTTAGATGTGCTTTCGAGGAACTGCCACCAAACCCAAATTCCCATACATAAGTCATGGTTTCTCATATGTACATGGAATTCAAGATAACATCTTAATTAGAGAGTCATTAAATCTCAGATATCAGAAAGGCCAGAGTTAAACAGACAGGGCTTTTTAAAATTCTCAAAGCTGAGCAATTTGAGGAAAGAAAAAAAAAAAAACAAGTAAGAGAAACATGCATGTGATTGGCCTTAATGAAACCATAAACCTCTGTGGAAGTGGTCCCTCTAATAACTCACTTCTGGACCACAGACGTCATCGTTTCATCTGAGTTCTGTATATCAAATTCTGCTTCTTGTTATCAAGAGTGAAAGGCTAACAAAGAAACCCAATAGATCATGCTAAAATGATTTGTGTCATTTGGGATGTGGGAAGGTTTTCTTGAAGCTAGCCTTGAAGCTCCTAATCTCCGTAGAGAACCAGGTGATACTGAATCCTTTGCCACTTCTGCAATACGAGAACACTCTGTCGACCAGATAGGCTTGTTTGAGAAAAGATACATTGACACAAAGTGGCATGGTAGAAAGAGCCATGATTTAGGAATTGGTGCAGCTAAATCCTAATCCTAACACCATAGCTGATTTAGCTAGAGAAGTGTTTTTCCTTTTTTACCTCTGAGATCTTAAATCGTCACTTAACTGTTGGGTTTTAATTTTTAATCTATAAAATGAGGTTAATATTCACTGTACTTCCTCCTCTGTAGATTTATCCAAAGATAAAATAATAAATAGGCAACACTTTGAGGAACTTAAAATCACTACACAGAATTTTATATTGCTAGAAGGTTGATTCCTTATTTTTAACACTTGTCTGATTTGAAAGTTATATTAAAAAAGCATCTTCATAGATTTTCATAGGTGTATTCACATTGAACAAAGGCTAACAGTTGTTCTGAGTTCCAATCTACTTGGTTTTTTTTGTATTAAATTATGATAGCAACAAGAGTCAGTTGTGTAACTTGTATCTGACTTGTGTCTGAACCTGTCTGTGGTGATTATGCTGCACTGATCTTAAATTTCAGTGTCCTAGAATCACTCCAGATAGAGAGCATGGGAGAGAATGGAAGAAATGTTTAGAATACAATCCCTGTCAGCAAGATGGGGGGGGAATGGGTCTCTGGGGTTGATCCATGAAGTGAATCAGCCTTTCTTAGACCTCCCTCCCTCTAATTCTTTTCAGATATATACTTTTTACTGAGCCAGATTCTCTGCTTATCTTCCTCCCCTTATCTTCCCTTCCACCCCCTCCAGTCTCCTTTCTCCTCTCCTTCACACCTCAGAAAGTCCTTTACTTGTTTACAATCCAGGGTTTTTTTTAGCTATTGACCCACAGCTCTCTGCTTCCATAAATCCTGCTTTAAGTGTTTGATCTCTAAGACAAATATACCCCCATAGCCTTGAGTTTACTCTCTGACTCTGTTTCATTACAAGCATTGTAGACAATCAATATGAACTGGGTGTGGGGGGTGGGAATGTCTTGGGTCAAAAAAAACCACAATTTGCTTGAACATACCATAGTCTTTGCCCCTGAAAATAACTGTTGATCACATGTCCTTTAAGAATAAAACCATAATTATTGGAAAATGTCACCTAGATAATAAACAGGAAATTCCAACAATTACACATGTTATAGAAAATCTTCCAGAGCTCCCAGTTCATGTACCAATGTTAAAAGCAATCAAGGACTATGAATAATGGATGAAGTTAAACATAGTGGTCCAAAATGTAAAATAGATAGCTAGTGGGAAGCAGCTGCATAGCACAGGGAGATCAGCTCCATGCTTTGTAACCACCTAGAGGGGCGGGATAGGGAGGATGGGAGGGAGATGCAAGAGGGAGGAGATATGGGGATGTATGTATATGTATAGCTGATTCACTTTGTTATAAAGCAGAAACTAACACACCAGTTTAAAGCAATTATACTCCAATAAGGATGTTAAAAAAAACCCCAAAAAACATAGTGGTCCAAATTTTTTATCCAGAGTGCTAGAAAAGAACATTAACGTAATGAATGTGGGTCAGAGAAATTGGCTGACATATGAAATACCAACCAAGAGTATCATCCATTTAGTTTTTTTATGGATAAAATTTGAACACCATCCAAAGTTAACCAAGATGGAGATGTCCACCTATGTACGGTACCATTTTCTTCCCTCATCTCAAGACCCCCCAACTACATGGAAGCATCATTTTTACCTTCTCTGACTATTAAATCTACTCTCATTCATACCAATTTATTCTCCAAAGAAAACAAAACTTTAAGCCTGGGTATGGTCCATTCTGTCCTCATGTTAGAACTTAGTTTCAACTTTCTTTGGGTCACAAAATTCTGTGACTAATCTGGGAAAGTAACCAAAGAGAATTAAGATAGGAATAAAGTTAAGTATGGGAAAAGTTATCTCAAGATACTCTATCCAGATTTCCATGTGTTTATAGCTAACCCAATTAGCCTGAAAATTATAGTTTTTATTCATCACAGTAGACCATACTACTGATAACTCAGTGAACTAACTTCCTTGCTATCTGGCTGATCTGGATACTGTTATTTCCAGTGTTCCCAACTAAAAGCTAATTTCTCTTTTCAATCATTGACCTCTGCTTCTCCCCAAAGTCAAAATGGAGGTGAGATATAATCAGCAAAAAGGGATCCTAAGGTCCCTTCTCAGTAATGGGATCATGAAACAATGGAAACTGATAGAAATTCAAGTAGAGTTTTTAAAATCTCAGCTACTTTCATTAACATTTCACTGAAGCTCCAGAAAACAGCAAATATTTTCTATTCTAGTCACCCACTAAAATTTTGCAGCTGATCAAAATAACCCATGACTAACAATAGGAACCAGACAACCACCATATCTGCAGTGGTCCCATCTATCACTCAGACATTTTTGGTATAATAAAGTCGAAAGTGAATTTTCTCCTTTTATTTTCAACTTTTGCATCTGGCAGAGTGTCATTACAGCACAGTGACTTATGGAAAATTGGGATAGATTGAGAGCCTCTGATAAAAGGCAATCTTTGTATCACTGAATTGAGGGAGAAGGAGAGAAATCGTTTTTAATAATATGTTCTCTGATGTCCTATCAAACATCTGTAAAAAATTCTAATTAATTATCTAAATATACATTATAAAAATACATTGTAAAGGCACAAATATGATCCTGGAAAACGTTTTAAAACGTTATAAATTTTCTTTGGGAATGTAGAGGGCAAGGAGAGCTGAGAACATAAATGTATAAGCTTACTATGATTGCATCCTCATATCAGGCAAGAAGACATGCTTTGACATCCCGTCCTTTGGTCATGCACATCAGCTTTTAGACTCTATCTACTTATGTGCTGTGGCGGGGGTGGGGGGAGCAGGGGGGCGGGAAGGAAGAGGGAGAGGAAGAGGGAGAAATGTCTTAGCAAGTAGAAAGTAGATGTCATCAAAAATGAAACTTCCAAAAAAGAAAAGTGACACTTCCATAGGTTACCTGAAAGGGCAAGATCTACCAAATATCTCTTTCCTCAAGGACTGACAATTACTGCTAAGATTAAACATGGTAATTTTAGAATTGTTCAAGGATTTGCTTTAATTCTTGGTGTTTTTATATTGTTCAATAAGCTATATTGTTATATTGTCATGGCACCACTATGACAACTACTGTATCCTAGGATCCCACTGAAATCCTGATTTCATGAACAGGAAATATCATAGTAAAAATAGGCATCTCTAAATATTAATTTCCATGTGAAAAACATTTATAACTTTATGTTTTCTCTTTCCCTAGTCATTCATATATCCATTTATTTGTGGACTCATTCATTGAACAGATATGTACTGATCACCAAGTAGGTATTTAATAGGCATTGTTTTGTGTACTGGGGATACTGAAGTGAACCCAACAGATAAAAATCCTTGTCTTTATGGATATCCTTCTAGTAGAGGAGATGAGCAGTAAGCAAGATAGAAATCTAAAAATATGGTGTTTATATATTTTATTCTCTGATGTGTATTTTATATATTGATGAGTGCTAAAGAGGGAACATAAAGTAGAGAAGGAGGTATGAAATGTCACAAGGTGGTGGTGAGGGTTTGAATTGTAGGTAGACAGGCCTAGTAAAGCTTTTCTATGTAGACTTTTTGAAATAAGACAAAGGAAATGAGGTAGCAAACCACGCTGATATCTGGGGGAAGAGTTTTCTAGGCAGTGAGAACAGTAAGTGCAAAGGCTCTGAGACAAGAGAACAAGTTCTCTCTTGATTATCTACCAGGTAACAGGCCCAGCAGACTTCATGAGTGTAGGCATTGAGTGGTTGCCAGAGTGACTTCAATGAGAAAATGATTTCATCAGGAAAGTTCACTAAAGCAGAGAAGGAGCTAAGATGTAATTTTAATGATTATCTATGGAACTTAAGCTGGAAAGGAGGCAAGAGAGGATATCATGGGGGAGATATCTCAGGGACACTGAGAGTGTGGATTTTAGGTCCTGGTGGGGTTGTAAAATTGTAGAATTTGGGGTGTTAGAAGGAGTGAGCAGGAAAGATAAGCAGTTATGATCAGGGAAAGGAATATTTGAAATTGAGGTTTTGCAAGGGCTGCAGTTATTGGTAACAACAAAGTGAAGGGTGTGACTATGGAAGTGAGTGGCTTAGGAATGATGGCTGATGAAATCTTTGGAAGAGAGGAAGTCCAGGAACTGAGGGGACAGGATAGTGGAAGGATCATCCCATTGGATACAGAAATGACTAAAAATTGAATAGGAGTAGTAATAGAGAGAGTGATCGTGAGTAGGCACTAAGATCTCACTAAGGGGAGTGTTGAGTAAAAGATTCAAGGATGGTGAGACAGACCTTTCCAAGAACATGAAGAGTTCTGAGGTTCCCACTTTACTGTTGCTAAGGAGACAGTTGTCCTTGAGAAGAGTGGGATGACTCAGAACAAACACACAGAAACTCTTTTGACTTGAGCCAAATGCTGGTCTTCAGTGAGGTGGTCTTACATGGAGTGGGTTAGTTCCCTCTGAATTCATCATTACAGAACCCAGTGGTTCGTTCATCTTTAATCAGAAGACCCTGTTAATTCCTTTTATCAGAAGAATATTTTACTATTTGGCCCATCAGATTCAGGCTCAACTGTGGAACTCATTATTGCACTTTAGTGGCCTTCTCTTGTCATCTTTGCTCCAGCTTTTTCCCACCAGCTTATTTAAACCCTTCCTCACCTCCTGATTTTTCTCCCCCAACCTGTTCCATTCCTTGATGCAGTGAATGAATGAATAACTGCCCACATGTCTGTCTTCCCCTTTTCCTTAGAAGGACAGCATTCTCTCATTCTGTACATTTTCTAAAATACTGGTCACCTCACACTCTGCTCATCCTTGATGCCATGCATTCTGAACTGAGGGAAGGTATGTGCTTTGCAAATTCTAGTGACCCTCCCCTTCGTCCCGACCTTCTGTCTTTGCAAAAGTGACTTGAGAACTGCATCTGAATCATAAATGACTCAACTTTTTCTCTTTCCATCTAAGACAGTTCTAAAACCAACATTGTTTTGGGAAGGATGGTAATAGTCCAATAGTTTTTGGAGGCACTATAGATGTTAAGCCAATCTATGGGACTAAAATACAAGTTGTAATGGAATCTAAAGCCTTAGGCTTAATAACTTTGAAAGCAAAGCTGTTTTCTGTTTATGAGCAGCTATTCAGTTCTCTGAAAAAATAAAGTATATACATATGAAATAGATATAAATAGAATGGGATCACAATTAGTGACACAGACGATCAGTACCATTGGGGTTGTTATGAATTATAAAATTGCTATTTCTCTTCTTTTCCTACAATGTATAGATATTGCAAGGATTTTAAAGTGTAACATTTCTGTACTTTTTATGGGAATCAAATGCTATGAGTCAGTGCAGAACATGTGATTTAGATGAATGAACTTTTCTTAACAGTTAAAATTATTCATTATTCATTCTCACCTGTACCACTGGTTATTTCTCAATCCTCACTCCAAAATTCAATCTTGTTATACTCCTCAATTGCCCTTAATATGGTTCCTACCACCTACAGTTTCTGAGGCAGTGTGATAGAGGTAGGAGCATGGGACGTGGCATCAAAGGGGTGGTATTTGAATTCTGGCTTTGTTACTTACCAGCTGTACAATGTTGAGGAAGTTACATAAGTGCTATTATCCTCTGCTTTCTTATCATATGGTTACCATGTTAATGGCTGCAACGTATTTGAAAGTGCTCAGTACATTACTGATAAACAGTAGGTGCTCAACAAATAAGCATTGATAATGCTTCGTTTATCATCTGCTCCTTGGTTTCAGTCTCAGATGCTTGATTAGTTTTCCTGTTGTATGTTTTTCTGGCCTGCTCAACTGTTTACTCCTTTTTTCTGCTTAAGGATTTTTTTGTCTTTGCTTTCTGCTCAACTGGTGAGTTTGTACCATATTAGATTAGCTTTATGGTTGCAAAGGGAGAGGTTAAAAGTCTCTCTTTTAGATAAGGAGTATGTGAAGGTGAGGTACTAATGACATGTATGACAAAACTAAATATTTATGGGGAAGAAGGAAAGATGACATAATGGGAATCTGAGTGTCAGCTGATGGTATAAAGTTTTCATAAACCAAACATCTAGCAATGTCCATAGTATGTAGGAACTACTTAGGAGTGAAAATTTGCTGAATAACATTGACTATATTTTCTAGAATCTGTGAGTCAATTAATTTAATCAAATAAAATTCTGTTGTTTTCATATAATTATGGATAGGTAACTTAAGACATGCAATTTCATTTCTTAATATGTCTTTCTCAGCACATAGACATAGCATAGAATTAAGAAGATGCTTTAAGAATGTTTAAGAACTAAGAAGACAGAAACTGATCAAACAGCAGCCAGAACTCAGTACCACAGTGTTAAAGGGATCAGTATTTTGATTCTTCCATTTTTTTTTAGAGAATTAAAATGGAAGGGCAGGTCATTTGAAATGAACACTTTCCTATCTGAACCTTTTTAAAAAAATGTTGGCTGCACATTGTTAGAGTCTTCAATCATGTATCATTGAATTAAAAACCGAACCTAGTAATCACCATCCTTAAGTGATGAAGTATGTACAGTGAGACTCTAAACAGAAGAGATGGTTGAAACAGATAAGTTTCCAAGCTCAGTTTTCTTGATTGATATTGTCTTTTCAAAACAATTGGGTATTCCATGTCGTTAAAATAGCAGGGAGAAAAAGAGAATATATTCTGCCTGACTGTGTCTCTTTGGTCATCTTTTCACATTCCATTAGGGGCTTTATCCAACTTCTGTATTCCAACTTTATTGTATTTTTCCGGTGCTAGAAGAAACTTCAATGAGGACATGATGAATGGCCATATTAAATTGGATCCCTCTCCCCTTTTTAATTAAGTTCATTTAAATTTAATTTTGTAATTTTACTTCAGTAAACCATCTGACTCCAGATGTTGGATGCGCTTTTTCTTATTTCTGTTCCCACATAATTGTACCTGTAAAAGATTTATAGCTGCAGGAGACATTTTGGAACCTTTTAGAGCATTTTTGGCATATGTTTCATGGATGACTGGTAACATGAGCAATTAACATCCTAAAATGTTGTTCTGCTCCCCAGAATATTTTTAATAGGATAAGTTACTTTTATTAGCTTGAACTTTAAACAAATAATCATCTTAAAGGAAACATTATCAACAAAATAAGTCAGTTGAAATGGAAGGCCAACTCTCAAAGGAAATTGGTAGGAGAGAGAAGAAAAAACCCTTGGGCTAAAAGAGCCTTTAACAGATATGTAAATGAAAGGTGAGGATTGGCCTTTTGCTGAAATAAGAGCTATAAGCTGAGTTCCTGTTCCTTCCATTTGACTCTGAGTCACTGTAATGTGTATGTTGTACTGCATATATTATAGAATGATGGGTCACACCTCTATCCTTGGGGGACATTTAACTCTGGCTTTCAGTGATAGAACACTCAGACAAAAGAGAACCACCCAAGCAGCATATACTTTGAAGGAGACCAAAGATGGAAGTTCTCAGAAGTATGCTTATATATTTAAGGAACATATAGTTACTGTGGGGCTTAGAACTCAGACTTACTCCATTGATAAAAGATCTTTACCACCAGCTCCTCTCAGGCAATTCTTAAAACAACAAAAAAGATCAATCATAATTAGCCTTTCTTGTTACAAGAATTATTTGAATGCTTATGCTCATTCTGAATCTGCCTTCTTGCTTTCTTAGTCAAAACACATCTAATAACGTACTTGATAGCTCACCTGGGACCTTTTCTAATGACATTTCTAGTCCTCATCAAAGAAACATATATGACTACAATCAAACCCTTAGATGACAACTAAAGAAAAACAACAACTACAAATCCACAGAATAAAGGAATCAATTTTTTTCCCCAAGTGAGAAATTATACTCCATTTTTTTGGATATACTATAGTGTGTCTTGATGTACATGAAATACTCACCACTGCAATAAACAAATTAGAGTATGGATTTTTCCCCAGACTTAAGGGGTTCAGCAAGCAAACTCTAATTCTATTCTTTCACAGTCTTGCTTTGCCAGGACAAGTATTTGTCTGTGCATTGAGGGTGGGAGTTGTCTAAAATTAACTGGTGTTTGACATTACTCTTTACCGTTTCCAATTTCTCTTGTTGCTTTGAGTATTAAATAAGACTAAAACCATTTAAAAATAATACCAATCATTGGGAGCAGGAAAAAGGTGTTTGTCCATAATTGACAAACAAGAAACTCACGGTCTCCACTAGTTTCTAATATAATAAAACAAGCTCATAAAATGATTCTTATTCACAGACTTTTGCAGCTTTACTAAATTTTAAATAGAAGGTCAATGAAGGCCTAGAGAGCAACCGACATCTGAAACAGCAAATGGCACATGGCACATAGAGTATTATTCAACTGCTATGTTACGCAATATATTTGTTTAGAGAGTAACTCTACTAACTAGGAAAGTGCACTTAATACATCCCGTGTGTACATAGAAGAGTGTGTAGTGACTATTTGCTGATACCCCTAATTCCTGCTGGGAATTAAAAATAGATGTCTACCATGGAAATATAAAGAGAAGAATTTAGAATATATATGGAGCTTTAAAATACTGCATACATTCTAAGTAATAAAAAAAGTAATTCATTTGGAAAATTTAAAAATGCACTGTGCTTTCAGTTGCTTCTAGAGATCATTCATGATGAAATAAAACAACTTTTAATGGAATAAAATTTTTACCTACCATGAATCTTGGTTAAATCAGAGCCTATCCATTTATAATTACTTAGAACATTTGTTCAGAATAAATGTCTGAGATACTATATCCTCAGTTTATTTATTTTTAAATTTATGTATTCATCCATTTATTCACTGACCACTGACCGTGTACTGTATACTTTTTGGAACAAGGCAAGTGGTAGAGCTTGAGAAACCTGAAATAAAAATCAGAGATGGATCCTACTGCTCTCATCTGAATGGGAGAGAGAGGAGACTATAAACCATTAAACAACGAATGAATAAATCTTGTAAGAAGAGGTCAAGATGAAGTGTTAGTCCTTTATTCTTACTGGGACCAATTTCTAAGTAGAAAGATTACTGTAAGCTGTAACCTGACTTCTTAAACACAGGCATCAGTTTTAAAAAAGTGTTTGCATATGAGAGATGCCCTTCAACAGTATTAGTTAATGTTAAACTTTCTCATCCCTTGGAAAATTGGTACTGTTGCTCTATGACATAGGCAGAGTAAATCTGAATAAGATGGATGAATTCTATCTTTAACTTCTATGTTGGCCTAAAAGGCTAATGGGCTAATGGAGTCCCCCTCCCAATAAGGAATGCTAATTCCTTGTACTGTGCTTTAGCCCTTTTACCCCTTGGAATAGTACTGGTGTGGTTTGGTATCCCTCACCTTCCCCTTGAATGCTACAGGAATTTGTTTCACTGGACTTAAATAGTAAGGGGGCCTTTTCTTCCACTTCTAAGTTTTCACAGAATCCAAGGGCACTTTTGGGGCTTCTCTTCGGTGTGTAATCTGAAGTCTCCCTTCTAATTTCCCAGCCCAATAAGCACCTATTCTAATTACTCTTATTCTCTGCTGGAGATTTTTGTGTGTATATTGGCTATTGACAGGTGTTCCATAATAATTGGGGGAAAAAACCTATAAGAGACTCTGTGTTTATGCTATTATGTACTAATAAATGCTACTTTGTCTACTTGTCTCACCCCTTGAAAGCCCTTCTGCAATTTTTTGCTATGTTCCCAAATTCCAGAAACATATACACACTGATTTTCTATTACCTAAGACCTGAGATAGCTTAGTGCAAGAGTTTTAATTTTTTTTTTTCTGTTTTATTTGATCTTGCTGTCTAGCAATTCCCCATTTTTCACAAGAACTTGCAGAGCTTCTGATGCAGAAGAAAACACAGTGGATTCAGTTTTGATAATCAGTACCGTGCATGGAAGTATTTGGATTAATTGAACCAGCTCCATTCTGACCCTGTCATGTGAGACACATGAGGATGTGGTCTGTATATAGAGAAAGATAAGGCCTTAGGGCCATTGCTTGTAAAATCTTTTTTCCCAAGTTAAAAGGCATGGAGATGCAGAAGGAAGTATTTGAAGATAGATTTTGGTCTTCTGTTAACATTTTCTTTAACATATAAAAGCACATCTCTGATGTGTGCTTCCTACAGGGTATAGAAACTCAAATTCTCTCTTCCACACACCTATAAAATACCAAGTATTTTTCCCCAAATGGAGCCCAACACTAGCAAGGACTAGTTTCAGATTTGTTTTATAACATCCTAAGGGCTACTGTGATTCTTATTCTTGTTACCACTGTGGTAATGAACTGTATAAATTACAGTTTTTCTCTGCCAGATGCACCTCATAAATCTGAAGAGAATATTTTCTGTTAAAAAGACATAACAATCATTTTACTGATAGGGTTTAAATGGTAGAAATCACATGCTTCTTTATACAGGTTAAACTATTGTAAAAAGAAATTAATAACTGAGGTACCAAGTGCAATTTCAAATGACAGTAGGGTGTAATAAGACATATTTGCATTTTCTTTTGTGATCTTATTGAAGTAAGATCCATTTTTTGGTGATAGCATCATTTCCTTTCATTTAAAGACATGACATAGCAAGAATCCACAATATGAAACACTTTAGTAGGGAGAAAAGAGGCATTGATGGAGATCAGAATTGCCCAAAGCATATGTCCTGGGACACAAATCTCAGGAGATGTTGGGCAATATAATGATCCCTTGGTTATATAAGTTTGAGAAACACTGTACACATACCTGCCATGTACTATGTGTTCCTTAGTCCAAAAGGTCTGGGAAATGCTGCACACTGATGGAGAATCACAACACACAACAATGCACAATGGTCGGTTAAATGCCCTGAGAAATATTGCAGTTTAACATTTTTAGCCTATTGTTTCCCAAACTTATTGGACTTCTTTTGTTTCTGTCACATCTTAAAATATCCCATGGAATTTTGGTTCCATGGAAAACACTTTGGAAAACATTGGTCTCAGTAATACTATCTTTTTCATATTACAAATGAATTTATTTTAAAAAGAGAAGAAATATACACATGAGAAAGGACACTGGTTGTGATATTAGAAAACCTGTGTTAGATTCCTGCCTGCTCTTTGCTAAATATATGACCTTAGGGATATTATTTAAGCTTGCTATGAAATGGGAATAGTGTTCTCATCTCTAACTCACAGGGGGCTACTGGATCCAAATTCTGAAAGAAGTAGTGCTTTCACTTACGGTCTCACCACTACTACCACTACTACTACTACTGTTACTATCTATAAGAGCTATGCCTCAGAACTAGTCAAGAAATTATTACTTATCCTACCAGAGCCCTTTCTGATTCCCTAAACTTTCCTCTCAACCCTCGCTGAGGAGGCTAAGGGAAATTGTATATTCTTCTTAGGGAAAAAGAGAAATGGAATGGGGTATATGAAATAGGATAATCAAATAAATTGCTTTCAGATAAATTACTTTGAAATTGTTAGCTCCCCAGAAGAAGTACAAGATTCAGTTGTTTTTATCAGGTTGCACAAGAGACTTAAGCTAAAAAAATATAGAAAAAGAGAAAAGCAGTTGAGCATTATTAATAACCACAATACGTAGCTGAATTTAGATGTAAAATGGTTCATCTACCTGCCCGTATTGCAACAGACTTAAAGAGAACAACAATAAGTTAACCACTGAGAATTTATTTAGCACATATTATGTAATATAAAATGCTCAGCACTGTGGGAGTAAAAAGAATAGTGTGATGTGTGCATGTTAATCAAAAATCTTACAATTGCACTGTGGAGCTATTATGAACACATGGTGTAAATAGAGATCAATCAATCCCAGTTTTGCAGAAAACCAAACTATTTCCAGTTACAACTGCATGCTGCAGTTACAAGAGCAAAAGGAGTTTTAAGAATAGAGAGGCAGAAGAGTCTTCAGGTACAGATTTAGGCTTAAGTTGGCCCTTAAAATGGGTAAGGTGGGTGTCATGATTCTTCTCTCCCCATCACTTTGGTATCTGTGTACATTGTGTATTGTAGGTACTCAGATACTCAATACAGATGTGTTACATAATTGGGTGAATAGACAAGAGGATGGGAAGAAGGAAGGAGAGAGGGAGGGAAGGAGGGAAGAGGGAGGGACAGATGGAGAACAGTTCCAGTAAAATAGGGCATTCCTGCTCTCTAAGACGTAGAGCAAGTACTGGTGTATGTGAGGCCTCCTATAGAGGATGTGTAAGCCCAAGGCCTGCCCAGCTCCCAGGAGCAGGCAAGCCGGAAGCAGCTGTGATACAGTGTAGACAGTACCCAAGTTATCACTAGAAACTGTGAGCTGGTCATTTCCTGCCTCTGCCACTCCCTACCTGTGTGACCTCAGGTAAGCCTCTTAAATCTTCTGCATTGTCTTACACAATAATGTGCTTTCTTGTCAGGGTTCTGGTAAGAATTAAATAAAGGTATGGGGAGTTCATTAGTAAAATGTTAGACAGCTGCGAGATAGTATTGCTGTTATGTATGGAAGTGAGATGAAACTGCAAGAGGTCATGAAATATCCAATCTAGCCAATCCTTCAAAAATCTGGTGTGAATTTCTGAGGGATTTTATTTGGCATAGATTTGCAATATCTGTGGGAGTGTTGTGCTATTACTCTACTTCGTATTTCTTGGTAAGTCAATAGAACACTAACAAAATTGTATACTTGGCTCTACAAGAAACACCTGCCTGGGAAGGAATACAGTAGGGCAGATGGTACTCTTCTGAGTATTTTATGGTCAAGACCACTATGCCTGGTATTGTCAAAGTCCATCAATAACTAAAATGGCTTTAAGAGGATTTTTTTTTTTTTTCAGATGTCTGTTCTTGTCCTTGGGAGTTTTAAAGCTCTCAGATTTTTGTGACCAACCCGTTGACCTTCCCAGTGATTAGAAAATTACAGTATGGGGACCTAGTGGTAACTGAGCAGACATCCATGAAAGTTTTGCTTACTTTTTTGCACCTTTAAATGCTATAACAGCCAAAGCGTTTTGTATGTTGGTTTGGAGCCAGTTGCTATAAGGGACTCATACAGCTGAATCTGACAGTGAGAGGCTCCTATGGTGAGCTCATATGCTTTCTGACCTGATTCAACACCCACTCTCCTGGGTACCCGGAGGGGCCAGACTTTAATCAGGGAGGGAAAGTAACGAAGGTACAGTGTGCCTGTACCAGCTACTCTGATTTTAGCATTAAATTCTTACTCCTCCTTCCTTCCCGCTTTACCCCATTCTGCAAAGAATCTCCTCTTTGGTATGCCAAACCATTTCCCCTGCTACAGAGAGAAAGAAAGAGAATTCGTTTTGCTAGCTTAGAAGCCTGGGGCTAAGGAGGAGGGGAACACTTTGCCTGGGGGCCCATTTTTACTTGCACGATTACTGCCAACTTTCACTTCCTTGGTATGTGTTTGCTTGTTGTCTGTGATCATCCAGGAAGTGCTTTTCTCTCTTTGGCAGGGGCTGGTCTGGGAAAAGCAAGTTAATTGTGCCTACTCCAATATAAAATATGTATAATTTTTAATGAGGCAGATGGAAGGGTAGAAAGCTTGGGACAGAGACGGACTAACGGGAGTTGGGTCTCCCATTTGGCCGGTCAGAGTTCAGTGTCTGTGCCTAGAAATGCTAAAGCAGAGCAGAGCAGAGAGACAAGGAGAAAACATGTCTGTGCCTGGAAAAGAAAGAACGTGTCCTTTCAAGGTTATAATTTGCTTCTCCTGCCTCTGTTCCCACCCCAGCCTCCCACAAGCCCAAGATAATGTCTCAAAGTCCAGATGAACATTGATAAGATATGACGACAGCTACATACACATTCTGTTTGTTTGCTGTTTATAAAAATACAAGATTTTTTTTTTTTTTTTTTTTAAGAAAGAAAGAAAAGCATAGAAAAGTATTAAATGCCAGTCTCTTGAGACGACTACCAAGACCTTGTCAAATGCTACCACCCTTCCTCAGTCTTCACCATCCCTCTGCCATTTCAGTAATGTGGCCTCTTGGATGGGGTGGAGGCAGGGTTGCTGAATTGCAGGACTGAGCGCTCTTGCCTGGGAAGCCTAAGTCAGGCCAGGCAAAGCTCTCCTGATTAGGAGCCCCAGCCAATGAGTCTTCTTGTGAAGCAAGTTACACGGGCAAGTCCTGCAGATCATAGATGATGGTCATTTCTGTAGCTATTAAATAACCAATGACCTCTAGAGAGATTAGACTCTGTTTAGGGCTCAAAATGTGATTTTTCTTCATCTTCGTTGAACGAAGTTTTTACTTTTTTTTTTTTTTTTAAATTACTTATTTATTTATTTTTGGCTGTGTTGGGTCTTCGTTTCTGTGCGAGGGCTTTTCTCTAGTTGCGGCAAGCGGGGGCCACTCTTCATCGCGGTGCGCGGGCCTCTCACTGTCGCGGCCTCTCTTGTTGCAGAGCACAGGCTCCAGACGTGCAGGCTCAGTAGTTGTGGCTCACGGGCCTAGTTGCTCCGCGGCATGTGGGATCTTCCCAGACCAGGGCTCGAACCCGTGTCCCCTGCATTGGCAGGCAGATTCTCAACCACTGCGCCACCAGGGAAGCCCCCTACTTTTTTTTTCCTTGAAGAACACAGATGAAACATACTGGGTTCATGACGTGAACACCTGCAGTAGTAACTTTCTCGTTTGAAGAGGTACCCATGGCTGTGAGGTTTGGGCATCACTTTTTCCACTGCCTCATTCTAGGCCTCTCTTGTGGGGATGGATGGCTATTAATGTGTAAGACATTTTGTGATGTGAGTCGTAAGCCTTCTCTTTAAAATCTTTGATTTCTGAGGCTTTTACCATATAGTTGGGTATTATTATCATCATCATTATTATTATTTCCTTTATTATATTAAATTAATAAAATAAATAATAAACTAA
The DNA here is from genome assembly GCF_028023285.1 of Balaenoptera ricei. Taxonomy (NCBI): domain Eukaryota; kingdom Metazoa; phylum Chordata; class Mammalia; order Artiodactyla; family Balaenopteridae; genus Balaenoptera; species Balaenoptera ricei. Next base: position 97,878,737 of record NC_082640.1, on the reverse strand, counting down.
AATTTTATTTAGAAGGATACCCTTCAAACTAACATTTAAAAGCACAATTTGAGGGGCATCCCTAGTGGCGCAGTGGTTGAGAATCTGCCTGCCAATGCAGGGGACACGGGTTCGAGCCCTGGTCTGGGAAGATCCCACATGCCGCAGAGCAACTAGGCCCGTGAGCCACAGCTACTGAGCCTGCACGTCTGGAGCCTGTGCTCTGCAACAAGAGAGGCCGCGATGGTGAGAGGCCCGCGCACCGCGATGAAGAGTGGCCCCCGCTTGCCACAACTAGAGAAAGCCCTCGCACAGAAACGAAGACCCAACACAGCCAAAAATAATAAATAAATAAATAAATAAAAATTAAAAAAAAGGAGTGTTCAGCAATACACATTTCTATAAAAAAAAAAAAAAGCGCACAATTTGAGCATAACACCAGTTGAAACCCAATGCTCCTCCCCTTCTAACATTGCTTACAGCCTAAATGGTTCCAAGTCCACATCTCCACTCCTTGCCCTTTATCCTCAGTATGAACACTATTCTCTCTCTGCTCCTCTTCCCACTGTTCAGCAAACCTGTATCCTTCCATGGTGATCCCAGATTGCCCACTAAGCACAGCTTCCTGGTTGGCTGGATGGAGCTGTGGGCTGGACATAGGGCTGGCTGGCAGCATTACCACTATGGACAGCAGGGATAGTTTTGTCATTGTGCCTCAAGGTCCAGCATGTAAATGTGAATGAATCATGCTGACCTCAATTCCAAGGGCACCCACAAAAATGTTTCTTGTGTGATGTTTTCAATATTGCCTGTTGATTCACATGCACAAAAGAACTGAACAGTTTAGACTTCAGATACAGTGCAGTTGAAAATGCGTCTGACATCAAGACACGTCTTATGTGACTAAAAGATATCTTAGTGTTCCTGTTGAAACAAGGATAATAATTATAGATAAGCCTCTTATTTATTTCATAAATCTGTGTATGCACAAGACTTTGTTGTATTCATTGAGACAACCTTGAAATCTGTTAAGAGTATCAATGACTCCTTTTTATTCTTTTAAATATTCACCCCAACCATCATCAATGAGACATGGCTCTAGTGGGGTGAGTTTCCAGTGCGTTGAGCAATGCCTGAGACTGTTGAGCCCTAAAAGATGTTTTCTCCTTTCAGAGGAGAGCTGTGTGTTCACAAAATCATTAATGAATCCAGAAGAGCCAAGAGTAATGCCCTCACTGAAAACAACTGGCAGAAGAGCCAGTGTCTACTCTATGAAACTATATAGGTTTGATTCTTACATCCTCTATTTTTATAACATAGAGGTAAGAAGAGAAAGGGGAATTCCCTGGCAGTCCAGTGGTTAGGACTCCGTGCTTCCACTGCAGGGGGGCATGAGTTTAATACCTGGTTGGGGGCCGTGTAGCACGGCCAAAAAAAAAAAAAAAAAGAGAGAGAGGGTAGGGACATATTTTCCTGAATAAATATGGCTTATAAATATAGATCAATAGAAACTAATAAAGAGCAATTTATGTTTAGGGTGGTGAATTTTGGAAGGGGGGAAGAATCTTTTCTTATTAAAAGCTGACAGTTTTCTGATTCATCCTCTCATTCCCCCTCTTTTTATACACACACACACAAACATATACATATACACACATATATATGTAATGTACATGTATACATATATTTGTACATACACATATGTGCAAATAGGTGTGTACATCCACACACAGAATTAGTAAGTAATCAGCCAAAAAAAAAGAATAAAAGAGGCCAAGTGACTTGGCTTTGTCCAAGAGGAAACATAATAGGCAAATGTGCTGAAGAGATCATGTGACCACACTTGAGACGAAAAAGCAGCTCTAAAACTAACCACTCCAAATTATGAGTTGGTCTGTGCATCCCTTGTGAGAACTACTGTGTTTTCCAAATTAAAACAGTTCAGCTTAGAAAAACTAAAAATCTGAATGATCAAATGTAAAATCTCACCATTTTGCTTTGGTGAGAAGTGTGAATTTTTAAGATGTGAAAAATTATTTTTAAAACCATGAAATAAACTAGGCCATCAGTGATTTGTCAAAAACTTAATGAGCTATTTTTAAAGAGTGGGTAAAATGATTAATTTATTACTTGTGAATGGATCCTTCCAATGTTTGTAGGGTACTCAAAAAATTTCATTCATTCCACAAAAATTTTCTGAGTCTTTGTACCAGACAGTGGGCTAAGTGCTGAGATATAGTGGCAAAGCACTATTTATAAGCTATAAACAAACTCTAATCTAAAATTATCAATTGTGATAAATGCTGTCTGTTCTTTAGTATTTTAGATATTATCACTTCCATCTTAAATATACTCTTAATTTCTTTTGCTAAGCTCTTTTCAAGGACAGTGCAAATATAAGTTTGAGTCAGGCCCTTGAGTTATTTACATTGCTGGACTACTAATAAAAGGTAGTACATTTCTTGATTTTTAGACATATGTCCAAGTATCTTACCATTGTAAAGTGTGCCTTCTAAACAACAGCTTGTCATACAGAATAACAGCAATAAAAGCAAAATGGAGACTTCAGTGGCTTTTTATTAACCAGTCAGTTTCTCCAGCTAAAATGATGATTTTTGCCTCATGATACCAGGGTTTAGATTTTACAAGAAATGGACCCATTGTATAGATATTTGTGTGATTACTGAATTTAATGAATCTTTTGCTTAATTTTGCCAGAATTTTTTTCTGTCAAACACTGCAATTCAATATTTCATGGATTACACATTCTGGGACTCAGTTTTAGTTGAGAATAATGATTAATTAGAAAAAGAACTCACTGAAGTTTTGGAGCATGGGAGAGCCTGATTTACAGAGATAGAGGTACACCTTCACAACCTTGGAATCCATGGATAACTCTTAGTCTCTCTCCAAAGCATAATGGAATAAGTATAAAATATGGCTTAGATGTCAAAACTAATTCAGTTATAAGATGTGGAAAAGATTAAGAGAAAGAAATCATTGGTACTATGATAGTCACATTCTGTCCAGAGCTCCCTTATGCTTTTGAAAATGTAAACTATGAGATGGGCATTCAGTAATTACATCAAAATTCTGAATGTTAAGATTTTTAGCAAGGACATAAGTTATTATCATCTCAATAAATTCCAACATTGCCAAAATGGCACCTAAAATCATAAATGATGGTGTGGGGGTGGCAGACTAAATGTGAGATAGCCAAGTATGAAACAATGACAACCATCTAGGTTTGCTAGGATGAGGCCTCAGTTAAGATACTGCATTGTTAAGGGAACGGGAGAAATGTGCGGTAATCTTGGGCAGAGTAATTAGGTTTGGGGGCTGAAAGAGAAGAGGAGAAACAAGATAACTCTGTTGTTTCAAGTCTGGTAATGAATATTGAAAGGACTGACAAAAATAAGAAAGTTTGGAGGAAGCAGTTTGAGAATAGGGGTTTAATCCTGGTGAAATGCGTGTGTTCTGGATCGCCCAGATTGACATGCCCCACAGGCTGATGGTAACAAGGCACTGAAGCCGAAGGAGAACGGTTTTGGCTCTAAAGGTAAACTATCTGAATCAAAGCAGATAGTTTTTCTTTTTCTGTCTTCTGTCCCTCTGTCTCTTCTTGCTACATGCCATCCTGATAATTTTCTGCTGTTTTTCTTATTTTGACTGCCTCCATGAGCAAGTGATATAGAAATATAGTGATGTAGAAATACAACAACCTCAGTCTTCAGAAAGATTAACTAAAGGCAGGTGACAGACTATTGGACTGAAGCTAATTCATGAGTCAAATCTCTGTTTGATCCAACTTTGTATCCTACACAGCACATAAATAGCGTCTGGCATATAGAATTCATTCTACAAATGGATAGTGTGTGGTCCCACATGGTGTAACTCCCTCTGAATCATATGTGAGGGCCCATTGACTAACCCGGAATCAATCCAAGGGCAAGACCTAGCACGCAAGAGGAGTATGTGTGTTTATATCAGTGTGTTCTTTGTAAGAAATATGCCAGATGGGAAGAAAAAGGAGCCTTCCTTTGACCTTTAAGAGGGACTAAACACAGCTGGTCATCAGAAACAACACACACACCCAGATACACACATAGACTACAGTTCTTCGACAGCTTTATCTTGATTCCAAAGAAAGATAATAAATGTTAAAAATAAACCACTGGCTTGCAAGTTAGTGGAGAATGGCCAGATTTTAAACTTAACTATTTTGGAAACACCATGTTCAAGTTTCAGTCCCTTTTTATACTTTGCCTTATTCTTCGCAGATTTTGTGGTTAGCTGTAGGTGGTGAGGAAGCGGGGCTTCTTAGAAGGTTATACTTGAAAAGACTGTTTTCCTGAATGAGGAAGGAGATATTCTAAACAGCAGCCTGAAATTTCTGTGAGGTTCCTACAGTAGAGGCAGCCTGGTTTATAAAACAATCAGTTCCTGTCTTTGATTCCATAACCCTTCAAACCATTAGTAACATAGATTTTCTCCCTCTACTCTGTCTCCACCTTTCATGATAAAATTTGGCTGTATGGTAGAAGCTCTGTTTTCCACACGTACCTTGTGTCCCGTAATATACACACTCAAAGGCCCTGATGAGAAACAATGAACTGCATATGGCAAGTGTGAAGATGTGTGGCTCCTTCTTCAGTTGGGCCAGATTCATTCCTTCTGAGCACTTTAGCTAAGGAAGGTGCTGAGGCTGGTGTCTGCTGGACCCTCAGAATGCTCTGGCTCAGTTTGCCTTGTTCTGATCTGGCTCTTGAGAGAGGCAAGATTCATACTGAGCTCTTTCTGGGTAGAAGCACTACTGACTGGAATAAACTGATCCTTTCATCTGATTTTTGTTAAGAAGTTTGAAAGGTTTTTAAAAATAGTTTTCAACCAACTTCTGTGTACATCTTAGAGAAGAATCATGCTCTGGGTTTTTCAAATAAACAGAAAGATGGCATGGGGGGAATTCCCTGGTGGTCTACTGGTTAGGACTCTGCACTCTCACTGCCGAGGGCCCGGGTTCAATCCGTGGTCGGGAAACTAAGATCCCACAAGCCGTGTGGCATGGCCAATAATAATAATAATAATAATAATAATAAAAACAACTTAAAAAAAAAGGAGGGATGGAAAAAAAAAGGAACTCACCACATATTCTTTATATTTCCCAGTACGTATCCTTGCAATTTAGTAGGAATGATATGATTAGCTTTGGCCTAAGGGCTGTGAAGGGAATGGCATGAGTCATTGAGAAACCCATGCTCAGTTAACCAGTCTTTCATCCCCTGAGGGCCTAGGCTGAGTATTCCAGCACTTTGGTCTCTGATTAACTCTAGAGAGGAGAGCCTCCACCATATTAGATAGTGGTGCAAATAAAAACTTCATTTCCTATGTTAAGGCGCTGAGTTTGGGGGCTGTTTGTTACCATATCATTGTTAGCCTGACCTGACTAATACAGATAATAACCATTTGTGATGCTTTAATAGACTCTAAATGATTAATATATATTTTAAATATGTATCTAAAGTGGAAATATAATCTTTTCAAGCCTATGATGTAGAAAAATTCTGTGGAAAGATGATTGCTTGGAACCAGCATTAAAAATGGTTGGTTTGGTTGTCTGTCCCTCACTAACACTTAAAAGAGTATTCCTTTCCTCACCCTAAAAGAGGAATTTTCAGTGGTTCCTTTAGTCAAACACCTAGTTAGCCAACTGCTGCCTCGTGGCCATTCCAAATTCAGATTATTGTAAGGAACATCTAGCCTTGTTATAGGCTTGGAAGGCCTACAGTGATCTTGAGGGCAAGATCATGCCTTGCTATGTTTTTACCCGCACCACTAATACAATCCATGATCCTAGGGAGCAATATTAAATGTTTACTGTTGAATGAATCAACGTGTCAAAATTATTAGTTATCTACAAGCATTTCAGAAGAGTTGTTGAATAATCAGTTCCAGCCTAACAGAAAATAAATTGTACAAGCTTCCCTTTGCACATTTGCCTACATAATATTAATTCTATTCCTTCATTCTAAATTATTCCCCACCCACACAGTCTGAAATTAACAAAGGAACTAAGCCGTGTCTAGTAGTTTAAGTGGAAAAAGAAGTGATCTCCCACGTTGGATACCAACCTCGCTGACAGGCTGGCTCTTAATCACTTTCATTCCCTCTGACTAAAGGAGGACTATCTTCAAGAGGCCTGTACAGCACTGATTTGTCTGAGTCAGAGTCCAATGCAAATGATCCCGCCACTTTGCTATAATTATAGATTTTATTTTTCTTAGAGGTGAGACAAAATAAAAACCTTGGGCCTGTTTTTTTTTTTTCAACATTTCCACCTTTCTACTCTTTGCCTTGAAGGCACCAAAACTAACACCCTAAAAATCTCTTTGGCTCATGAGCCTATGTAGTTCTCTTTCTCTCTCCGTGCCCTTGTTGTGACTTAAGCTTCTACCAAACTCTGGGATGAGTTAGGGGGTGGCTTGTAAAAGCTGTCTCATTCTTGGGACTTTTAATGTATGACTGCTACCAAATTTGGATAGTGTGAAGGAATTGTCTGACATCACATATCCTAAAGTGAATTTCCAATCTTTCCGCCCAAATTCATTCAACTTGCAGTCTTCCCCATGTCAGTTGCTCAGACCAAAGCATCTTGGGGTTATCCTGTGCTTCTCTCTTCTACATATAATCTTTCAGAAAATCCTGTTGACTCTATATTCAGAATATATCCTTAATCCTACCCTTCTCACTACCTTCATTGCTACCACTGTGGTACAAGCTTCCATCATCTCTTGACGGCAATAGCCTCCTGACTGGTCTCTCTGCTTCCTCTCTTGATTTCTTAGATCCTTTCTCAACACAGCAGCGAGAGTGATCTTTTAAAATGTAGTTAAGCCCCTGTCACTCCTCTGCTCAAAATGCCATAATAGATTTTCATCTCACACACAGTCAAAGCCAAAATCCTTATAACAGCCTGTGAGTTCCTATGGGATTTGACTCTTTCTTACGTCTCTCCTCTCCTCTCATAAAATCTCCTATGTCCTTGCTCATGGTGCTCCAGCCACACTGGTCTCCTTCCTGTTCCTGAAACCCTCTTTACGTGCTCTTTCCCCCAGTCCTTTGTACTTGCTGTTCTTCTACGAGGTATGTTCTTTTTACAGAGGGGTAAGTCCCTCACCTTCTTCAAGTCTGCGCAAATATCGCCTTCATGAGGCCTACCGTGATCCTTTGCCATTGTCCTCACCCTGAGAGTCCCTAATTCTGCTTATCCACTTAATTTTCTCCTTCTTTTCATTTGTTGTTAGCTTTCCTCCTCTAGAGTGTAAACTCCACATGGGAGAGGATTTTTGTTGATTTGTCTCACTGTTGTATCTCAAATGCCTAGTTACACAGTAGATGTGCAGTAATATTTAGTGAATGCATTTGATATGGGACTGTTGCCCAGCAGTACCTTGCAGTGGGTAAGCAGTTAGAGCAGTAGGGTGACATTTTAGGGAAGAGTGAAAGGGGAAAGAATAAAAACATTTGAGTCTACCAATTTAAAGAGAGAAGCTGAAAAGTCACCTGAAAACTAGAACTTTTGCAAATTTTTAATTTCTGATTTTTTTGCAATGAAAGAGGGGAATCACCTTGTATTCTTTGCATGTTATAGTTAGAGCACTGTGCCAATTAATTTGAGCATATACTCTGGAAAGTATTGCATTAGCAGTGTTTTATTTTTGTAATCAAATAATAGCTACGTATCAAGAAGTGAGTAGTTTGTGTACACATTTAATGATGTTTGTGAGCCAGCTCACTTCTATTTTAAAAATCTATATAAACTGAACACTTAACAGTCTCTGTATTTATACAGATCAGTTCTTTAGAAGTCTTTAATTATAAGCTGCTCAAGATTCTGTGCTTCTGTTTATATAGTTACTAGAAACAACCGATAGAATTGGGCCTGAGCTGTGCCAACACTACAGTTTTGGCCGTACTTTCTTCTCTGAATGTGTGAACTCTCCTTTGCAGAGAGAATTTATCATGTGACCTAAGTGATGATACAATCTGCACAATATCCTCTTGGCCATGGTGTATCTTTTCATTACAGGCTTTTCAGTGCAGGATTTCTCATTCACTTTGCAAAGGCAGAGCTAAAAGTAGACAGTGCATTATTGACTAAGCGCCAGTGCTGTTCACACAACTGAACACTTTATACCTAATTTCTGCCCTGTGGGTTTAGAGGCCAAGTTAAACAGACAATAAAAATCAAAAAAGAAAGTAACTGTGAGGTCTCAAAAAAACCAGACTCACTTAAATCTCTAAAATTTCTTTACCAAGATACTACTAAAATTTTTTTTCCCAAAAGATCACAGTTGCCAAGAGGAATTTCAATACAAAGAGGATGGTAGTTTCATTTGAAAAAAGCATTCCAGGCACTAATGAAAAAGAGGGAAAAAATACAGTGCATCCAAGATGTAGTCTCAAGTGACAGGAAATGTCAGCCTCCAACATTTATTGAGCGCACACTTTATGACCAGTCTGGAGAGTTACATAAAAGCAAGTTGCTGAGATGTGAGTGAGTTGAAATTGGGAGAACGAAAGGAGGGGTGGAAACCAGGGCGGTGGTCAATATGGTAGAATAGTTGTGAGTTTGTTAGAGATTGGATGAAGACAATGGTTTCAGAAATAGAGAAAGGAACATGTCTAAGACCTAAGAGGGAGATAAAAATATAGAGACTTGGCAGAATGGAGAAATGAAAATGAGAACTTAAAGATGGCCTCCCATGAGTAAGGACACAGAGAGGCAAGAGATTATCCTCATCATCAATAAAGCCAAAGACATGAAAGTGGGTGTTTGCTGTAGGGAATAGGGATTTTATAACGAACTTGGCTGTGGTTACATCTCACTTGTTATTGGCAAGAAATCTGTGTGACGACAAACTATAGCCAATAAGAAATACTGGGCTGAGGATTTCATTGGGAGAGTCAGATGCAAACATGTATTGGGTGGGATTGTGGGAATTGTTGGCTGGAAAGGAACAGAACACTGAGGAAAAAGTACAAGACCGAAACTAGACTTCAGAAGAGAACAGCCATTCGTGCATGAGGGAGATGGAAGGACCACTTTGTAAGAATGACTTTGGCAGGCATCAAATTGGAAAGGAAAGCAATTGTACAATGTTTCTGAAGATAAAGTCAAGGAGATGGTGTTGAATGATGTCTAAGATAAGAGGGACTGAGCTCAAAAACAGAATAGGCAAATAGGTCAGGTCATCGGGGACCTCTGTGAACTTTTTGTTAATCAAACTGAAATGCAGCCAGATTGTCTGGGATGAAAGACATTAGTGGTGAGGACATGAAGGCAATTTAGAGTATATGCATTCGGATAGCTTAACATATAAAAAGAAAAAAGAAAAAGTGAGAATTGTGACAAATTTTTATGGAAACTTCAGGAGAACCTATTGCTGGCACTCCCATTTATAATTCTTTTGTTGACCTTTAGGAGACCAAACATGACAACCAGGCTATCTATTTGTCATCATCTTGTATGTTACTTGTTCCTTCTTCCTTTTGCCTTTGAAATGCCACCATCCTCTGACACTCTGCTTGACACTTACCTTTTCATGACAGCCTTGTGAGGTTAATCATAAATAATCTCCTGTTAGCTTTTAGACATTCACTTTACATAACACTATTTTGTATCTCTTTACAAGTCTCTTTTGGTCTTTCTTATGTATAAATGAGTGATGTCACCTAAGTAGATCACATGCTCTTCAAGACAAATGTCTCTATTTTCTGGGCAATCATTCCTAATCCCCAAAATACGTTTTTTACCTTGTAATTAACATATAATGAAAAAATAATAATCTGGGAAGTGAAAGACAAGTTAAATAGAGAAGGGAAATACCGAGCAAATAATGCGGGAAATAAACTAGAGTGGACAAAGGTCAGAAGTAAAAAAAAAAAAAAAA